>NC_083695.1:88349106-89617856 GCF_033118175.1 Dama dama | reverse complement strand
ATGGCTTCCGGAGCCAGCCCCCTTTGCCCCCTTCCCTGGCTAGCCTGGCCTAGCATCGCTGCCACGTAGGGGTCCATCTGGCCCCAAATGGCCTCCCCAGCTGAGCAGCTGGGTGATAACAAAGTCACACCTCAAGACCAGCACCCCAATCCTCCTCTGGGAAATGGAATTTTCAAATGGGCTGTGACTGACTCCAAGACAGACATCAGGGTTTTACACATTCTTGTCTCTCCAATTCCTGGGGACACAGAGGTGTGAATACAAAGTAAAGTTCAGTTCAGTTCAGTCACTCAGTCGTGTCGGACTCTTTGAGACCCCATGGACTGCAGCACGCCAGGCCTCCCTGTCCGTCACCAACTCCCGGAGTCTTACTTTATAAAGTAAATTATATGAAGCTGTTTGTCAATTCCAAACACAAACAATGGGCAAGTATACCTGCTGCTATGGTTTTCCCAGTAGTCATGTACAGATGTGACAGTTGGACCATAAAGAAAGCTGAGCACCAAAGAACTGATGCTTTCAAACTGTAGTGCTGGAGAAGACTCTTGAGAGCCCCTTGGACAGCAAAGAGATCAAACCATTCAATCCTAAAGAAAATCAACCCTGAATATCCATTGGAATATCCAAGGACTGATGCTGAAGCTCCAATACTTTGGCCACCAGATGCAAAGAGCTGATTCACTGGAAAAACCCTGATGCTGGGAAAGATTGAAGGCAAAAGGAGAAGGAGGTGGCAGAGGAGGAGATGGTTAGATAGCATCACTGACTCAGTAGACATGAATTTGAGTAAACTGTGAGAAATAGTGAAGGACAGGGAAGCCTGGCATGCAGGAGTCCATGGGGTCCCAATGGAACCTAAACCCTCCCTGGGTGGAAGCCACCTACTCATCATGTCCCCTGAATCAGACCCTGTTGATGCCTATGATGCCCTACATGGTCTCTCCAATCTGATGGGGTCTGACCCCCACTGCACACAGAATGAGAAGCAGGTGGGGGAGGCTCTTGTTGTGCATAGACCTCAAAGAGCTTTCACTCAAGACCATGTCGAGAAGGAGTTACGGTCCTGGCTGGGCCACTGCCCAGCTGCACTGACTCGAGCTGTCTTCCTCTCTGAGCTTCAGTTTCCTCATCTGCAAAGTTGGGATAAGGCAGCATTCACCTTATTGCTCAATAAATACTAGTGATTATGACGAGACAGCTGGCAGCAAACTCCCACACTCTCCATCACTCAGTTGCAGGATTTCTCTAGTCTTCCTTCTCCCTGCCATGTCTCGGAGCACCCAAGGCACCTGCTGGCTTTTATCACTCCTGATCTAATCAGTATACTGCTGCCCCCGCAGTGCTGGGACCCCAGCCCCTTTAAGGTCAGTTATTCAAGCATTTCATCCTTTTGTCACTTGCCTGACCTTTTCCGGCATCAGGAGCAGGGCCTGACTCGGCACCAAAAATCCCCCTCCTTTCCCAGGTGTCGGGCGTAGCGCCAGGCCCATCACATCCACTCAGAGCTCGTGTGACCCACAGGGCAACCGCAGCGATCCTCATGCTACAGTCCAGAGAGCGGAGGAGTATTCAGAGGTCACGGTGCTTGGAAAGGGCCGAGTAGGGATTGTAGCCCTGGTCACTGTGACCCCACGTGCCTCTCAACTTTGAGCAACGGGGATTTAAGTGTCGTTTCCTCAGCTAGGATCCTCACACACAATGACTCTCAGTCTCACATGCTGGAAATTAATTTGCCAGAATCTTTTCGCTCGGTATCTGATTGGATTAGAGAAACAAAAAAGAAATGTTGTCTCCAGAGAATAAATGACTCAGACTCTGAGTCCATCTTTGATGAAATGCAGGTTCCTCATTAAAGGAAAGTCTTGGTTTTAAAAATATACAGTAAAAAATAAGAAAGAATATGCAATTTACACAAGGAAAAATACCAGTGTCCAAGGAAGATGAAAAAAAAAAAAATAAACCTTTAGTCTTCCTAGCAATCAAAGATGGTACCTTTTTCATATACCCAGAGGAAAGCATAATTCCAAGAGATACGTGCCAATATTCCCAATGTTCAAAGCAGCACTACTCACAATAGCCAGGACATGGAAGCACCTAAATTCCCATCAACAGAGGACTGTATAAAGACGATGTGGGACATATATACAGTGGAATATTACTCAGCCATAAAAAGGAAAGAATCCGCCTGTAATGCATGGGACCTGGGATCAATCCCTGGCTTGGGAAGATCCCCTGGAGAGGGGATGGGCTACCCACTCCAGTATTCTTGGGCTCCCCTGGTGGCTCAGACAGTAAATAAAAAAAAGGATCTGCCTGTAATTCGGGAGACCTAGGTTCGATCCCTGGGTTGGGAAGATCCCCTGGAGAAGGGCATGGCAACCACTCCAGTATTCTTGCCTGGAGAAACCCATGGATAGAGGAGCCTGGTGGGCTATAGTCCATGGGGTCACAGGATCGGACACAACTGAGTGACTAAGCACACATAAAAAGGAATGAAATTGTGCCTTTTACAGACATGGATGGAACTAGAGACTCAAACAGAGTGAATTAAGTCAGGAAGAGAAAAACAAATGTTGTATATTAACACATATATGTGGAATCTAGAAAAATAGTACAAATGAATCTATTTGCAAAGCAGAAATAGAGACACAAATATCTGGACACCAAGAGAGGAAAGGGAGAGGGTGGGATGAACTGGGAGGTTGGGATTGACATATATACACTGCTATGTATAAAACGGGCTTCCCTGATGGCTCAGCAAGAATCTGCCCACAATGCAAAAGACGCAGGACACACAGGAGACGTGGGTTCGATCCCTAGGTGAGGAAGATCCTCTGGAGGAGGAAATGGTAACCCACTCCAGTATTCTTGCCTGGAAAAATTCCATGGACAGAGGAGCCTGACTGGCTACAGTCCATGGGGTTGCAAAGAGTCAGACAAGACTGAGCATTCACACTTGTATAAAACAGACAGCCAATGAGAACCTACTGTATAGTACAGGGTGGGGGAAGAAAAGAAGGTACAGTTTGCTTGTAGGACACATATTCTTAACCTGAAAAGTGCATTTCAGTATACAGTAGGTGCAGACAAATACTGTTTGATTCCGCTTATACGATATACCTAGAATCATCAAATCAGTCAAAGTACATTGGTAGATCCAGGGACTGAGGTGGGGTGTTGAGGGGAGGGGGAGTTAGTGTTTAATGGGGACAGAGTTTCAGTTTAGGAAGGTGAAAAATCCCAGAGCTGGGTGATGGTGAGAGCGGCACAACTGTAACATTTCCACATGGTTAAACAGTATGCTTTATACCATGTGACTTTTACCACAATTAAAAAAAAAGTTAAAAAAAGGATGGTGCCTTTTTTTCTATCAGTGGAGACAATGTTTTAAAATGATGATACAATTTTCGCTGGTATTATCTGTTGGCAAGAATGTAAAGTAACAGAGGTTGTCCATAGTGCAAAGGGGAACACAACTAGAAGTAGGGAGGAAGAATTCCACAGAAATACTACAGCCCTCAGAATTCTGCACATCCTTTGATCCAACAACGCCATATTCAAGAATTCGTCTTAATGCAAAAAAAAAAAAAAAATCACAAATAAGTGCAAGGCCCGGCTCCAAGGACGTTCCGTGCACCCTGGTTACACTAAGGTAGAGCTGGAGACAATGTGCTTTCTCTAGCAAAACAGCGTGTCCCCAGGGAGTAGGATGCAGCCATTGAAACAGGGACGCAGGAGGTTGGTGTGACGCGCCACGGTGCTCTCGAACTGGTCGCTAAAGAGAGGATTGCAAAAACAGCACGCGCTCCTAATCTCACTTTTGGGTGGAATACATAACCCATATCCTCCACATGGAAGGTCTGGAAGGGGGACCCCCGCATGTTATCAGAAGTCACCCCTGGGTGGTGGGGTTGACTCAAGCTTTACTTTCTTTTTTCACTTCTCAGGTTCTCCTAAACTTTCAGTGGTGAACGTGAGCACGGGCTAGGGAGCTGGGTGGCCTGAGTTTGAGTCCTGCTGCGGCCACCCCACAGTGGTGGCCTTTGGAGGTGGCAGGACGGAAGGAGCCAGTGCATGTGAGCAGTGGGTGACCTGTTGTGTGACCTTGGGCTTAACTCATCCATAAGGGGGATAACAACAGCACCCATGTTCTGGACGACTCGGCACGGGGCTTGGTGAGGCAACATCCTCAACAGCTCAGAGCAGAGCTGGGCCCAGGACAGGAGCTCACGAAGGCCCCCGATTTCATCAAAGGACCAGAAAAAATATAAATTATTATACTGAATTTTAGAGGGGAAAAAGTGGCTAATGGTCATGAGAGAGACCCCAGGCTGGATCTCCAGTTTCTCATCCTCCTGGAGAGGGTGGCTCCCTCCTCCCTCTGGCCCAGCCAGGGACCACCCACACGGCTTCAAGCCCCCTGCAGCACAGCCCAGTCATGCCTGCTCCTGCCCACCCTCCACACATGCCCACCCCTCCCCCTGCCCCACGAGCCCACCCAGGAGAGTGCGAGGGTCTGGGGCTCCCTTTGGGAGGGGGAGAACACGGCGATGATGAGAATGGCTCTGTTCAAACCCTGGTCCAAAGCCACCTCCTTACTGGATGAAGTCAGATCAGTCACTCAACCTCTCTGAGCCTCAATTACCTCATCCATGAAATGGGCTAAAATGCCAACTGCATCCAGCTGCGGTCATGGTCAGTGAATGGCTCTGTGCAGTGCTTAGCCCAGAGCCTGGCACACAGTAGGTGCTTAAGAAATGACGACTGTCACTGGGATTTTCATTTCCTCTCCTGATGTGGGTGTGCTGCCCCTGAACCATCACCTAGCCCCCGTGGAGGCTAGGTGGCCCCATCTAGGGCCCCCCCAGATGCCATGGAGACATCCCTGGCACCTGTCTGTCTCACTCCTATCCGGCCATTTCTGCCAGATTCGCAGTCTCTGGGCAGAGACAGGACAGCGTGCAGAAAGGAAGGGAGAAGAGCCAGTGTTGGGGCCACCAGGTACCCCAGACCCAGACAGATGTGGTACAGAAAGCAGAGACATGGGGCCCCTAAGAGCCCACCTGGCTCACCCCTCGCCAGGGTCCTGTTCCTCCACCGCTCCCGTCAACCACAGTGATGACAACAACAGTGGCAGCACTTACTGTATACCAGGCACTCTGCTAAGACTGAGCACCGAAGAATTGATGCTTTTGAACTGTTGTGCTGGAGAAGACTCTTGAGAGTCCCTTGGACTGCAAGGAGATCCAACCAGTCCATCCTAAAGGAAATCAGTCCTGAATAGTCATTGGAAGGACTGATGCTGAAGCTGAAACTTTAATACTCTGGCCACCTGATGTGAAGAGTTGACTCATTTGGAAAAGATCCTGATGCTGGGAAAGATTGAAGGTGGGAGGAAAAGGGGACCACAGAGGATGAGATGGTTGGATAGTATCACCAACTTAATGGACATGACTTAGAGCAAGCTCTGGGAGCTGGTGATGGACAGGGAAGCCTGGAGTGCTGTAGCCTATGGGGTGGCAAAAAATCAGACACGCCTTAGTGACTAAACAATAATTTAATTCAGTCATCGCATCCCAATTATACAAACTGAGTCAAAGTGGTTAAGTAACTTCTACCCAGCCAAGGTCATACCAGCTCTGAGTGGCAGAGGCTGCTGGGTCTAACCAGGGCCCCGCCACACTCCCTTCTATCTACGCCAGCATCCCTCCCAAAGGATGCACGTGGTGCTGTCTAAAGAAGCACCTGGTTCCTGAAGCACGGGGCGGTGAGGAGAACAGGACATCCCCGCGCCTCCCAGAGCGCCGCCACTTTCCCGAGCAGGAAGAGAACAGATTCCAAACAGATTAGCCTGCAGTAATCCTGGCGTGGATGCGGCCTGCTGGGGGCTGCCTCTTATCTCCTGCTCCGGATGGGGTGGGGGCTGGCGGGTGGGCCTCTGTGGGGTTCGCCAAGCTGACAGCCTGATGAGGAACCAGGCAGCACACCGGAACAGGCGCCGTTCTGGCCCTACTGTGCAGCTGTTGGACTTTTCCTGGGGTTGGGCCAGGGTGGGGGGTGGCTGGGGGGGAGAGGGGTGCGGTCTGGAACACGCTGTATTAGAGGGGGGTTCCGTTTTCCTGGACGCACGCATTTGGAGGCCACGCACAAGTCATGGACGATCAAGGGCATCTGGATTTCCTAGCTGGCTCCCCACGACACAGGAACAGGATGCAGCCCTGGGCTCTGGCTGTGCCCCCCTCGCCCCTGCACGGCATCCCCCCCAACACCACCTGTGGCCCCATACCAGCCCGCCAGGCCAAACTCCTCCTCCCTGGCTGGACTGCACCCCGGGGAGGGCCCATGGGGACAGAATGCGGGCACAGCCAGGCCAGCGCTCAGGGCAGCCTTGATCCCACCCCACCAGGGCAGTGCTCCCCAGAGAGCACAGGTGACGCCTGGCTGCAGGGGGTGGGGCAGGAGGAAACCACAGGGAGACCCTCCCAACCGTGGGGGGGGTTCAGCACCACCGCAGGAAGAGCTGGCGAGAAGGCGCCCCATTCCCGGGAGTCTGGGGGCTCGCCTCGAGTTCAACAGGTGGGTTTCTCCCTCTCTTTCTGCAAGACTTGTGTTGTGAGGCTGCGTCTATTGAGCCAGAACACAAACTGGGCACTGGGGACAGCTCAGTCCTATGGACCTGGTCACCTTGGGGCGGCCGGCATCAGCTGGGTGCCTGTCCCAGGGCCCTGGGGTGGTAACGGCGGCTGGTAGGGCTGACCCCGCCCCGTGAGGTGAGGCGCGGGCACTTGGTACCCGAGTCCCCCCCGAGTGCGGCATCCAAGAGCCCTAGGAGGCCATGCGGGAGCACGGGCCCGGCCTTGTGATCAGCTCGGAAGGCCAGCTTAAAGGATATTACTGTAATGGCAAGGGTTTTTATAAATGTTAATTACAGTTGCCTTAATTAGCTCCGAACCCACTGGTCTATGGATTATATTAGGTTTATAAGTGTAATTACCTTGACAGGCATATGGATTACAATGATGCTCCAATTAAACCCCAAGCGTATGGCATATAAATCAGCAGAGGGGTCCTCCTCATTCTTGGGGTCAGCCTATTAAAAGGCAGGAGCGTCAAGGCCCTTACACGGGGCAGGCCCTTCATGGGCTCAGGGGCACTGGGAGATGGGAGGGGGCGGGGAAGGGCCGTCTACACGGTCTCTGGTGTTGCCCCCAAGGATGGGGCCACACGTCCGGGCACAGTGGGGTGGGGGTGGCGGGATGGCGGGGCCTGGTCTGCGGGGCTGAGAGCTGTGCCCAGCTTGGCCACTCCTCTGTGGGCACGGCCCGGGACCCCCTTCTCTTCCCCCAAGGGGATCAGGACACTGGTCAGCCTGTTAATTATGACTCAGCCCCTCGGGGCCAAAGAGGCGTTAAATCCTTATCTCTAGGGTGAGCAGGGTGAGTAGTATTAACCCACTTTCCAGGGTGGAGGGCGGGGTGGCTGCAGGGGCTGCTGGGCCTGATGTGGGGAGAAGCCAAGTGCACGCACCTGTGCGCACACACCTGTGCACACGCGTTCACACCAGCACGGGAGGGCCCTGTGCACACAGACACGGTGTGCCTGAGCCAGGCATGCCCAGCACGTGGAACACCCGCCTGTCCCCCCGCCCGCACACGTCTAGGAATCTTACAGACATAAGCAGCTGAGCACGAACACCACACAGACAGTGGAGACAAGGCCTCTCTCCTGACAGCACAAGACGGGGTGCGTCACGGGGGGCAATTATCCTCAGGCGAGGGCTCAACCACCAAGACCGGGGTCACCCCCAGCCCCCTGCTCCCCAGCTGCCTGAGGGCAGAGGCCACCAGGCACGGGGGGGACAGGTTACAGGAAGGTGTTAGCAAGAGACCAGGCTCCCCGTGGTCAGGAGTGAGCCTCTCGTTGCAGGTCTCCAAGGGGCTGGGGGCAGGGCCATCAGCCTTGCACGCCAAGGTGTGGACGTCTGGGCCACCCTGCGAGGCCAGCACTGTCCTCGCGGCCAGCAGTTACCCTGCCGGACACTTTACAAACACAGCGTGATTTCGTTTCATCCTCATAACACCTGACAAGGTCGGCATTACCATCCCCACTTACAGACAGAAAAGGCGAGGCTCAGAGAGCTTGTTACTTGCCCCCGCGTGGCCAGTCAGGCGGTGACTGAGTCAGGATTCCAATACGGGCCTTTCCATTCCAGAGACCCCGTCCCTTGAGGCAGCCAGAGGCCGGCCTGCCTGGCAGCCTGTTCCAAGCGCAGAAGCGCCCACTCCTGCCAATCACACCGCTGGCCACCATACAAGTCCATGTCCTCTGCCCCAATTAAGGGAACAGAGCGCCACATGGCTTCTTCTATGAATTCTTAAGGCTTTACAAATAACACTGGCACTCAAAAAAGTCTTTTTTTCTTCTTCCACAGAACTAGGGATTAGAAACTGAGTTCCTTCCTTTCCCTTAAACTTCTGAATTTAGCAGATAAGATTCAGTCATCAAGGGGCTTTCATGTCCATGATGTGAGAAATTGTTTTGAGGCAAAATCTAATTAGACTAGATTTTCATATTGGAAATACTAGCTCCCATTCAGGTCTAAATACAATAATCACCATTGCTACTTAAAAGTACAGTCAAGAGAAGCCATGTGTTTCTAAAACGTGCATTTTATTCTAAAATGTCCCCCTTCTCTGTTCTTTTCAGGTCAACGAGGCTTCGAGGCCATGACCTTGACCAGTGAGAAGGCCATAGCACAAAGCCCTGGACTGTGAGGTCAGCTTCCTGTATGGGAGTCAGCAGGGGCCGTGGAATAGTTCTGGGCGGGAGAGTGAACACAGATTTGAACGTCCGGAAGACAAGCCCAAGAGCTATTTGAAGAATGGAGTGGGGGTGTCACGGAGGCAGAAAGGCTGTTTTTCTGGCGACCTTAACCCCAATTTTGTCTGAGGCAGTCATGGACGGCCATTTTTAGGCAGAGAATCATGGTTGGATAGGTCGGCTGTGACAATTTCACTGCCTTTTGCTGGTACTTCCTTCTTGAGAAGCCTTCATCAGGCATGTTTGTGTGACCCAGTTCCAAAGATACAACTGGAAGTCTGGAAGTCTGGGAAGGTGGGCACACTGGGAGAGCCATTTAAAGGGCTGCTCATGGGAGGAAAGCTCACTGGCACTGCCTTGAAGGTGGCCGTGACACCCGGTGCCACAGCAGCCATCTTTTGACCATTAGGCGACAGAATGAAAAGCCAATGTGCTAAGCAGGGGTGAATTTACCACAAAGCTAATGAGTCTTTGGTTTCATGCCCCTCAACAGCATAGGCACCTTCCAGGGCCCTAGAAATACGTTCACACAGTCATTTTTCTAATTGAAGTCAAATTGACATAACATGTGAAAGTTGCTCAGTCGTGTCTGACTCTGCGATCCATTCTCCAGGCCAGAATACTGTAGTGGGTAGCCTTTCCCTTCTCCAGGGGATCTTCCTAACCCAGGGATCAAACCCAGGTCTCCCGCACTGCAGGCAGATTCTTTATCAGCTGAGCCACAAGGGAAGTCCTTATATAACATAAAATTTACCATTTTAAAGTGTACTTCAATAGCTTTTACTGCATTCACAATATTATACAACCTTCACCACTATCTAATTTCAGAACATTTCTGAAAAAAATACTAAAAATGTCAAGCAGTTTAACCTAAAAAACCCTAAACATGTCAATTGCCCTTCACCATTCCTGGCTCCCCTGCAGCCCCCTGGCAACCACTAATGTACCTTCTATCTCTACAGACTCGCCTGTTCTGGACATTTCCTATAAATGGAACTGCACAGCACGTGGCTTCCGTGTGTGTGGCTTCTTTCATTCAGCAGAACGCTTCCAAGGCTCATTCTCGTCAAAGCGTGAATCAGTACCTCATTCTCCTCCACGGTTGAATAACACTCCACCGCCTGGAGAGAGGTCCCACTTTGCCTGTCCATTGGTCAGTGGATGGACATCTGGGCTGTTTCCACTTTGGGGATGTTACGAATAATGCTGCTCTGAACCCTCATGAGCATGTTTGTGTACACTCATGGACATATGTGGACATATGTTTTCAATTCTTTCCAACTTAATTTTACATTCATTAATCTACGGTATTCTTTTTCTTAAAATGCCCCTCTCCTCCAAGTTGCCTAAACTTCAGGCCTGCCTGGATTTACCCTGATAGTAAGTCTGGTGGATCAAAGAAGACGGATGAGCCAGCCTGTATTGAAGGGCAGAGCCAACCCTGGCTCTGAGGATCTCCAACTGCTTTCTTCAGAAAATAACCATCCCGATGGCTGAAGCCACTGCCAGCTGGGGTCCAGCAGCTGCAGCCACGGTGATCCTGATGGGGCCCAGAGGTGACTGCAGGGGTCAGCGCAAGACACAAGAGATGGAAGCCTTCGGGATGACCCTGGATTTCTCCCGGTGACTTCTCAGGCACAAGCGTGATGAAGTCTTTCACTGTCTTATTATTTAGCTAAGAATATGAGTGAACACTTGCCAGGTACATCCCAGCGCCTGGCAGGGGCCTTTGATACGTAACATGTGAGCAGCGGACCACCATCCCGACGGGCACAGCGCCCGGCACGGCTCCTGGCACAGCTGGTACAAGGTGACCCTCCCCTCCCCGTCCGTTGTCCAAGGTCAGAACAGGATGGTGGTGTAGCAGCACCCCCGCCCCACAGTGCTCCCATGGACCCTGAGGCCCTCACAGAGTCAGGCACACCCTGGACCTTCCTGATGGCGTGTCTGGGAGGATAGCCTGGCGACCCCGATGCCAGCAGCACTTGCTGAAACGGAACCCAGACCCTCCCCCTCTGCCTGAAGCTCATTCTGAGCTGCGACGATCAGGGTCCAGAGCTGGACCAATGAGCATCTAATGGCAGCAGGTGGCTGCATTTTCTCTGTAACTGAACTTCCCACCTCACTCGGGGCAGAACGACAGTGTCAGCCTTACAGACCAAAACTGCACTGGAAGATTCTGTACTGATTTTCAGAAACATAGGAAAATCGAAAACCACAGTTATCCTCCAAGTGCACACTTATACACACACTCATGCATTCTTGCAGTCACACCTCACATATACCCCACATACACACACACATTCATGCGTGTGCACACACGCCCTCTCACACACACGTGTGTGCACACACACATGCATGCACACACACCCTCTCATACACACATACACGCATGTGCACACACGCCCTGTTGAGTCTTGCATGCTGCCTGTGGATTTCGGGCCCTCCTCTTGGCTCCCCAGGAGCAGCCGTGAGCTGCTTACATTTCCAGGCTCCACAAAGACCTAGAGACCCTCTGCTCGTGAACTAAGGGCCAGAGTGTCAGGACCAGACAAGTGGCCTGGCCGCTAAGGGCCTCAGAGTGGGCAGTGGGTGCACTGCCAGGGTCACCAGTGGTGAGCAACAGGGGGGAGATACAGGGCTCCCCCACGGAGGCTGAGAAGGCCCCTCAACTCCCCAGGAGAAGAGCTGGAGGCTGACACCAGGCTGTGAGCCGCCCCAAGCAGTGAGCTATAATAATGATTGTGGAGGCAGCGGGGCCGCCTGTGGAGCTTCCAACTTGGGCCGGGTGTGACTCGATCGTGGGAGGAACATGCTCTCATTCACTCCTGCCACACCCATGAAGTCCAGATGGTGCTCCACCCCCATTTCCAGGTGAGGACACAGGTGCTGCGGAGAAGGGCCAGGTTCACACCTGGAGCACTGCCCGCCTGAGAGCGCCCTGCAGGTACCGGATGGAGCTGGGCAGGTCGCTGAGGGGAGCTGCCGGCAGAGCACCCTAGCCTGGGTGCAGATGCATGACAAAGGTCTTTGGTGACTCAGGCTCCAGGCCTGCAGGGCCTTCTGGTTCCGGGAGTGTCATCAGGAGGGGTGTCTCAGCAGAGCCTCTCAGAGGCCCTTGCCATGATGCTCCTGTTCCTTCTGGGCAGGGGACCAGTGTGGGCACGGGCCACCCCTGTGCAGACGGCAGCATCTTGCCCGCTCCTTGGACAGGTGGCACCCCTTCCAGGTGGGAATCCAAGGAGAAGGGGACCACCCTCTCTGCCCTCCAGCATCACAAAGTCTGCAGATAACATCAGAAGCCCCCCAGTCCCCAGTGTGTTCTAGGAAGCCCTTGCCATGTGTACTGAGGGATACGTTCACAGGTGCTCTGGCTGACGGGACCACGATGCCCTGACCCCACAGGAGGCCCCGTCCCAGGTCCACACTGCTGTCTCGCAAGACGTGTGAAGCTGTCTACCGTTGGAGCTGCTGCGTGGAGTCCACTGGGGTGGTCATCATACCCCTAACAGCTCAGGGGCTGAGCCCCGGAGTTCAGAAGTTCATCCCACTTGGAGCCAAAGGCCACATTCCTGCCGATCAGAGAGCCTCACCCCACTCTCCCCACCAAGCAGCTCAGGATACAAGTCCACCCGATGGAGCCAGGCTCAGACCTCATCCACCACCTGCGCCCAGGGGGACGTGAGCCTTCGTCTTGCAACAGACGCCTCCCGGTCCACGGCACTTGGGGACCCGGGCCCGCTGAGGGGGCATGCAGGCTCTCACATGGCAAGGTGGCACGCCTGGTGCTCAACGACTTTAGGGGCCTCCTTTTCCAGAAGAAAAATGTAAGTAATTCAACAGATTTCTGTGAGCCTCAAAATAATTTAACAGATTTCTGCGAGCCTCCAAAGTATCATGTATTTCTGACATGAGAAAAAAAAAAGGTTTTTTTAAACATTTTCTTTGACCTTAAAAGTTTGAGGGTTTTTTTCCTTCTAATTAAAAAAAAAAATTAAAACACCTTCATGAACCCCTTAAGGTATTTGCACTGCGACTCCTGGCTCCAATTCCTGGGGGATCTGGAGCCCTGCCTGAGCCAGAACGCAGGAGTGGGCTCGAGGGCCAGGCGAGGGGACGAGTGTCCACTCTAAGCCACCAGGCACTCTGACCCATGGGTCTCGGCACCCCACCTGTGCAGACCCTCGGGGCTGTTGGAGAAGATGTCTGGGTTCCTACAGCCCTCAGGCCCCAAAGGAAAACTCCGCTCCAACTGCCAATGGCGGGCAGAGTACACAGCGTGGGCTGCAAGTGAGGGGCCAGGCCGATGGGGTCGGGGGGGGCCTGGGGGAAGGAGCCAGCGTCCCAGGCTCTGAGCCTGTGTGGGCAACGTTCCTCGGGATGCTGTGAGCAACTCCAGATGCCCACGGGCTCTGGATTCTGGTGAAAGATCCCTCCTGCAGGGGGACCCCGGGGGACAGGGGGCAGCCACGGACCTGCGCTGCAGTCTCAGCTTAGGTGGGGACCCCTGTCTCTGGAGGCTCGAGGGCCCAGGCACACCTGCCCACCCACCCGGAGTGCCTCTGCAGACCCCGCAGACAGTGGAGCCGCAGGGATGCTAGCCCTCCCCGCCAGGGTTCACCCAGGCCTGCGCCCCCCATCATCACACTGATGGAGACACCAGCAAAAATGACAATAGCCAGAGCTTGCCACTCGCTCACCAGGTGCGGGAAACGTGCTAAATGCTCTCTGCACAAAAACTGAGGCCTCAAGGGACTGAACTCAGGCAGGTGGCTCTGACTGGGAAGGCTTCGCTGCTTCTCTTCGGGGGACTCAGGAAACGAAGGGGGCATTTTAGTTTTAAGGGCTGAAGAGCCAGAGGAGACCCTTGGGGGGCTCCCGATACACCTCAGGGGCACCCCACATTTCCTCCAACCATCCAAGATCCAAGTCCGCCCAGAAAGAGGCCCTGAACAATCATCCTACATTGAAGTCCATCTGCCCAAGTGGCAGCAGGAGTACCCCCCGGACCGCGTGAGGACGGGCTAAAAATAACCCAATCCCTGTAGTATTTTGAGAAGCAAAGTGCCTTGCACTATCTCAGGAGGGAGCACAACTTCTCAGAAAGCGCCTCCCTCCTTTGCCACGCAGGATTTAAGAGGCAGTGAGAGCCTGCGCTGTGAGCAGAGCTTGAGTCAGCTTCCAGAAAACAGGGTGACCCACGCAAGTCAGCAGCCACGCTGGGCTTCCTTTCCTGCAGGACGGGGTGGGAGGGACGCACCTTGACAGTCAATCCTCGAGGGTTCCTAGATGTGCGCACCTCTCAAGAAATAGGTCTGCCCGTAACCTCATCACCGCTGGTCTCCTCGGGAGCTGAGTGGCAAAGGCCCAGCAGTCACTTGCCTGGTCCAGACGGCCTCTGTCTCGGGGGGAAGGAGGCCTGTCCGCACCTTTGCTTCGGCCGGAGCAGTGGCCCGCTGTCTCGAAGAGGCTGGGTGTGCGTGGACCGGAGCCTCGGGGCATCCGGCCTCTCTTCCTCACCGAGAACAGTGACGGGGTTGAGCAGATATGGCAGGCGGCGGTCCCCGCAGCCAGGAAGGCGGCTCCAGGAGCTGGTCGAGCTCACAGCGGCAGGACCTGCAGACGGTGGGGAACCCCTGCAAAGAGCCATGTCCTGGGCACCAGGGTGGGAGGTTCTGGCAGGTCACCCAGGAAAGGGGCAACCGGAACAGGGGTGCCAGGAAGACAGTCCAGTCAGGGCCAGAGAGTCAGGACCCCGAGTCCTAGGAGGGTCTTTTCCCACCGTGGCCCCCAGGCCACACCTGCCTGCGTCAAATCACTGCTCGGTGGTGGGACAAACCCCCACACATTTATCCAGACAGTCTGGCAGCTCCTATTTATGACGCAGCCTGCATTACTCACACCTGGCTGATACCTCCAGCGTCTTGGGTAACCTTGGCCTCCACTCTGCCCAGGGCACTGGGCACAGAGATGGAGGGCCCAGGGGGGCAGAAGCTGGGGAGCCCGGCCCTTGGGGCAGGCCCTCATGCCAGCCACCTGCCTCTGCAGCCTCAGTTTCCTCATCTGTGAAATGGGGGCAGGGTGGCGAGTGAACCGTTATCTCTGATGGAAATGGCCTTCAGGCGCATCTCTGGATGGACCAGTGAAAGGCCTCAGGGAGCTCTGGGCTCCCGGCGTCTGATTCAGGCCTGGGGCTGGGCCAGGGTCGGGGGTTGCAGAAGAGGCTCCGAGCACCAGGGCCAACAGCCGTCAACAGGTCCTGGCCTCCCTGCCTCACCTGATTGCCCGACGGGCTCCAGCAGGCTGGGCACGCCTGCCACCCACTCCCGGCAGCCTGATTCACGCCGCCCGGAGCCTCCCACCTGCGTCCCCACTTCTGAACAACAACGAGAAACCCCTGCCACACGGGCAGAGACCTGGCACCCCAACATCTCCTGGGAGCCCCGTGACACCCCGAGCACCGTGTTCCCAGGACCCGTCGTGGCAGCACGCAGATGGAGGAGGCAGGAGGGGAAGCTGAGTCCAAGCGAGCGGGGTGGGGCTGTGGTCAGGCTCCGCACCCAGACATACCTGGTTCGACTCTCAGGTCCCACCAGGTTGTTACTAAATGTTTCTGCCACTCAGAACTCAGAGATGCTGTATTTACCTTACAGGCTTGCTGTGCAAGGGCCCGGACCACAGTCCGCACCCAGACCCTCACAGCTCAGCCCATCCAGCTCCCGGAGGTGGAGGAGCATGGAACAGCCTTCAACAGAATCCATCAAGGCCCACTGTCCTAAACCAGTCTTCACTGGGCCTGTCTGATTCTCCTGGGCTCAGAGCTGCCACCGGAGAAGGCAATGGCACCCCACTCCAGTATTCTTGCCTGGAAAATCCCATGGATGGAGGACCCTGGTGGGCTGCAGTCCATGGGGTCGCTACAAGTTGGACATGACCTAGCAACTTCACTTTCACTTTTCACTTTCATGCATTGGAGGAGGAAATGGCAACCCACTCCAGTATTCTTGCCTGGAGAACCCCAGGGAGGGGGAGCCTGGTGGGCTGCCATCTACGGGGTCGCACAGAGTTGGACACGACTGAGGCAACTTAGCAGCAGCAGCAGCAGAGCTGCCGCACAGATTGGCTCTTAAATAACTCAGGTTCCCAATGGTCTCCAGTCAAGTGGGACCCTGGCCTGCTTCCTGCCTTCTGAAGGAACCTGACAAAGTGACCCCAAAGTTTCTCTGCCCTTCTCCCCTCCTCTCCTTTAGCCTCACCAGTCCCAGGCTCACAGGACCTCAGGGAGACGTACATGCGGGCTCCGGGACGCACCAGCTGGTCACCTGGAGGCCCGTCCCTTGGCCAGGGGCCCGAGTCCTGCCCACCAACCACCCGGGCTCACTCAGGCCTGCAGAGAGGAGCTCGGACACTAGGAGGTGCTCGTGAGCTGCCACCCTGCCCCGGCAAGATCCGTCTGGGGTGGCCTCAGCGGGGCTGGACTGGAGTTTATGTTAAACCATTTCACATGGAAACACTGAGGTTTCTTCTTTACTGGCGGGTTCCAAGAAGGCTAACCCCTTCTTCCCCCTCCTGGCTGATGCTGGCCAGAATGGGACAAGGAATGACACGGACGCATTGCCGGGATCCTGCCGGGCCCCAGACGCAGCATCCCTGAGACTCATGAGGCCTGGTGGGGTCGGAATGGTCAGGAACGAGCGAGGGACAGGTCTGAGCCCGTCCATCTGGGGCCAGAGCTGGTGCCAGCCCCGGACTTGGCCAGCCTCGGCCTCCACACCTGTGAAAGGCCGTGGTGGTGGCGGGTGGGGGTAGTCTGGAGATCCAGGTTCTCAAGCTCCTGCTGCTGCTAAGTCGCGTCAGTCGTGTCCGGCTCTGCGACCCCATAGATGGCAGCCCACCAGGCCCCTCTGTCCCTGGGATTCTCCAGGCAAGAACACTGGAGTGGGTTGCCATTTCCTTCTCTCAAGCTCCTAAATGCTTTCAAAGCAGAACTTCCACCCCAGCCCAGCGGAATCTGAGGGAGCCCCAACACAGACAAGACAGCTGCTCAGGCTGAATTAGAGCAGGGTCCGGAAACGCCCCCAACTGGTCCCCTGAAGGACCAGAGCCAAACTGGGGCTTGGGCCCTGGCCTGAGGACAGAACCTGAGCCCCTGGGCTCTGAGCTCCTTTGGCAGCAGGGAGCAGCTCCGCAAAGTCCTGGCCCCCTCCCCCTGCCCAGCCGGACTTCACAGCATGTACCCCTGGAGGGCAACAAACTCCACTGGACTAATCTAGAATGGTCCAGAAAGAAATGGACCGTACTCACAAGGTAACACTGCACATGGCGGGGGATTCAGAGCACTGGCTATGGAGACGACTCCAGGGTTCAAAGATGGGCTCTCATCCGCTCCGTGACCTTAAGTGAAGGTCCCGTGTCTGTCCCTGCTACAATTAGGGTTTTCCCAACAACAGTAAGGAGGAGACACATCCACAGTGAGGAAGCTGAGGCACAGAGAGGTTAAGTAACCAGCCCACAGCCACACAGCTGAGCACACGGGGAGTATCAGGTCCCAGGGCCTGTGTGCGTAACCAATAGGCTCCAAGGACCAAGGCACAGAGACAATAGCCAGACCCCATGAAAGTATTTCAGTTCAGTTCAGTTGCTCAGTCATGTCTGACTCTTTGCAACCCCATGGACTGCAGCATGCCAGGCCTCCCAGTCCATCACCAACTCCCAGAGTTCACCCAAACCCATGTCCATTGAGTCGGTGATGCCATCCAACCATCTCACCCACTGTCATCCCCTTCCCCTCCTGCCTTCAATATTTCCCAGCATCAGGGTCTTTTCAAATGAGTCAATTCTTCGCACCAGGTGGCCAAAGTATTGGAGTTCCAGCTTCAGCATCAGTCCTTCCAATGAATACCTATGTGCAACTATTTGTACATCCTGACGGCTGATTTCCATAGCTGCGTCAGTGAGCTCTTCCCGGCCCTGCGTAAGCCAGAGCCAAGCTACCGATAAGGCCAGAAACCATGAGAGATCTGTCAGGAGCCCGAGAGGGAGGGGACAAGCTCACCACGGCCTCACCTGTACCTGCCCGGCTCCCCTGGACCTCACGGCACCCTACGAGAGCAGCAGCAGCATCTGTCCTCACAGACGGGAATGAAGCACAGGGAGGTAAAGTGGCCCATGCAGGGTCACATGCGGGCCAGGTGGTGGCTCAGAAATGTCATTCCCTGCCACAAGCCCCAAAACTCAGGCCCTTCTGCCAGCCTGTCCCCATCTGAGCCCTGGGCCAGAACTGGTCAGGCCGGGAGCCGACCCCTGGCTTTCTCCCCACATGGCTGTGGTTTCTGACAAGCCACTGCTGCCCCCTCCTGCCACTGGTTGCCTCTACAACCTCACGTTTGGGAGACTCTAAAAAATGAAAGAAAACCCTCGGGTGCTATTGTGGAGGAAGAAATCCAGCCCCCGAGCGCCCAGCCCCTGAGAACCCAGCCCCTGAGTATATAGCCCCTGAGCAACCAGCCCCTGCGTGCCCAGCACCCGAGCGCCTAGCACCAGGGCAAAGAGGTGCTACCAGTCTCCCAAGGGCATCTGCTCCCGAAATACCGCAGCCACACTGCAAGGCTCCCTCCTGCAGCCCACCCACCACTCGGTCACGTTCCGGGGCCTTGAGGGGACTCCAGCCACCCAGCACCTCCGGGCCCCCCGCCAGGGCCCCTGTGTCCTGAGCCCCATCCCCACACCCTGTTACTCCACGGAGACAGACAGGACACTCAGGCTGAGCCCACATCCTGAGCGCCACCCCCAGCCCACAGCCCCCTCCCCCAGCACTTAGCGTCTCACGGAGTCCTCCTCTGGGGACCCCAAGTCCCCAGGACACACACTCCATGCCCATCACTGGGCTGGGGACCCTACAGGCCGCTTGGTCTCCCCACACAGTGCTGAGTGCATGAAGGTGCCTACAAAGCTGAGCTGCCCTCTGGGCGCCCTCTGGGTGGTAGGAGACGGCCTGGCAAGGATGGGGCGTGTCTCCGTGCATGGGGGTGCCGCGTGGGGTAGGGTAGGAGCTTGCCCCTCCTCCCTGAGTATTAAGCCTGGATACAGCCACCCGCGCCCTGTTTAAAGAAAAGTCAGCCTTCGTAATCAAGCACCTGTCGGCTCACGATGGGTGGCCCCGTGGTGCGACCGGCCCCGCCCGGCTGCCACAAGGTCACGAACGGCGAGAGAACTGGCACATGGTTGTACCGGGTTCTTCCCTTCCACCGTCCATGTACATCAGCTTGTGCAAGCTGCTGACCGTTCCCCACAAGGAGGGGGAGGCTGGGAGCCCATTTGGGAGAGCGCTTGGAGATCTGAGGATGGGGGGGGTGAATTTTCAAAGCGGCGCCTGAACACCCCAGCGGATGACGCCTGTGATTCTATCCAGGGGCACGGGTCTGGCCGAGCCCGCCCTCAGGAACGCCCAGGCGTCTGGGGGGTCAGGCCGGCAGCCTCAGACCTCTATGCTGTGCACACCCGCGGTTTCACAGACCCACTTCCTCCTGTGCTTGTCGGCTCATTCGGCTCCTCCTGTACTGAAGGTGCTGACGTTACTGCCTCCAAACTCCCACTTTACAAATGAGAAAACTGAGGCTCAGCTGGGAGGCAGTGGAGCCGGGATTTGAGCCTGGGGTTCTTCTCCGTCTTCAGAGCATGTGATTGCTGCAGCGGTGGCGGTAGCAGCAGCCCCAGTGACACTCCTAACACCACGAGACTAGGCTTTCATGGGGGCAAAGGGAGAAGCCTCGACAGGCAGGCTGGCAACCAGCCCTGGAACGCCCTCTCTCCAGCCGGGCGACCCTGGGCGGGTCGGCATCTTCCCCAGAAAGCCAGACTTCCCTGCCCACCCGCGGGGCTAGGGTGAGAACCATGACCAAAAAAAAAAAAAATGGTCTGGGAGGTTGAAAGGCCTCTCCCAACGGGGAAGATCCTGGTTGCCCAGTTACACAGACCAGGGTGTCCTCCACGTGCAAGGCACGTGGGGATGAGGAAATTGGTGAAAACCCAGTCCTATTAGCTCAAGGGACAGGAAGGGCAAGAGGAGGGAGACGGATGAAGGTCTGGGGTCTTCCTCCCTGGTGGGAAGGCAGCTGGGTGCCCTGGCATGGGAGGGGGCGTGGGAGGGGCAGAGCCCCTCATGCAGAGAGCATTGCTGGGGGCAGTGAGAGGGACACAGTCCAGCCAGGCCAGGGGTCGGGCGGGCGGGTACAGGGTGACAGAGCAATTAACTAAACAAGAATGACAGATGCCAGCTTCTTCCTGTCGGAGGACAGAGGTACAGATGTGCAAAGGCAGCAGGCTGGGATGGCCTGCTGGGGCTGGAGTGGAATCAGAGGTGTCAGTGTGAACCCACATCTTCTATGGGCACAGGTAGGAACAGAGACATGCGTGGTTGGACGTGTGAATTGCCCACGCACACATGTCTCCCTCTGCCCAAGGAGAGGGCCTGAGAGAAGGGATGCTCAGAGGCAATCGAACATCCAGTGTCCCGATCTTTGCTTCTAAATGTCACTTTCCACTCAAAGGCACTGGGGCTCCCGGGAGACACGACTGACTCTGGCACTGAGGCAGAGAGAGAACACGATGATCCCGAAACAGTTTTTCTGCCAGAAAGTAAGAAAGGGCTGGAGAACGGGGTGTCAAAAGGACACAGAACCAGCTTGAAGAGGCTGTTACTGGCCACCCTGGGGACCACTTGAGCATCCAAATCAATTATGATGCTTATAGATGATTACTTAGTGGGTTACACAGGAATCTGTGAGTCCACACGGATAAAAATAAGTAAGTGGGGAGAAAAGAACATTCTTCCGTACAATAGAGCATCAATCACCAATGTTAAGAATGAATGATGGAATTAGTTGGTGGCCATTACAGAAACAGTTAGCTCAAGGAGCAACAGCAGACATTAAAACTAGTGGATGGGGGCTTCCCTGGTGGCTCAGTGGGAAAGAATCCTCCTGCCAATGCAGGAGACACGGGTTTGATCCCTGGTCTGGGAAGCCTCCATATGCCACGGAGCAACTGAGCCCGTGAGCCACAGTCGCTGAGCCTGGGCTCTGGAACCCGGGAGCCGCAACTCTGAGTCCACGAGCAGCAACTACTGAAGTCTGAGCACCTAGAGCCCCTGCTCCGCAACCAGAAGCCTGAGCACCGCAACTGGAGAGCAGCCCCTGCTCCCCGAAACTAGAGAAAAAGTCCTCGTGGCAATGAAGTTCCAGCACAGCCAAAAATAAATAAATAAAATTAAATAAAAAAAAAACTAGTGGATGAAAGTAGGCTGAGGAACAGGATTCTTACTCAAAGTGTCTCCCCACGAATACTTATTCATTACAAAGGGGAAAAAACCCAACACCTCACAGAACTTTACAGTGGTCACCACCTTAATCAGAGGAGGTTGAAACACCAGTCATTGGCAAACGGACACCGCACGCTTCCTAACATGACGCACTGAGACGCACGCGGCATCGCCTCTGTGATACTCTGGCCACAAGTGCGTAGCCTGGGTCGTGTCACGAGGGAGTATCAGATGAGATGACTGTCCTGGGATCTTCAAGACCGTCAGTGTCAAGACATGCGAGGCCTCGGTGCCCCAGATGGGAGTCCAGAGACAGGACTTGCCCTCCCGGGCTGAAGCGTCCTCTCTATAAAGGAGGCAATGGAATTACCAGGAAGACCTGGACAGGGTCTGGCTCTGGGAGAAGGGTCCGTGGCATTTGTCTTTTCTGGAAATCTCCAAAAGGTTTGGAAATTATCAGGCCGTGTGAACTCAAGGGAGTGCCAGGTAATCACCCCGGGGTGAGGGGTGTTTGGGGTACAAGAGAAACAGCCTGGAGTGGGAGCCCACACTCCCCTTGACCTTGAGATGGCCCCTCTGCCACTCAGAGGCCCATACGGAGCTGGGGGGGGGGTACCCTAAGGCCCTTCCAGGTGGGAGGACCCCGGGAATCTGTCATCAGAGAAGGCCTTAAAGACAGCAGGATTCAGGCCAGCAGAGGACAGGGTGTGGTGATGGATGGAAGGGAGCCTTCTCCGTGGAGCCCCAGTCTCCCCAGCAAGCTCACAGGCATGCCGGGGGGGTGTCCCTTCGCCGAGAACCCTGGGTTCTCAGGCACCCTCCCCTGAGCTGAAGAAGGAGGAGGGCACGGGAGAGGCTGGAGGGAGAGGCCTGGGATCCCGCTGCTGGGGGTGGGGGTGGGGGGCTCTCCGCAGCCGGGCCTAGCACCTCTGGGTTCTCCTCGAGGGATGCAGAGGAGGGGTGAGGACCCGGGGTGGAGGGATGGGTGGGCTGCAGGGGCCTGAGTGTGCGCGTGCGTTAGCGTGCAGGTGTAAATCCTGCCCTCCAAGCCCCTGCTCGCTGGCAGCAAGGTGCCCTCTACTGGCCCCAGCTGAAAGCGGCGTGCGGAAGAAGGGAAACGAGTGCCGACCCTGTAAGACTGCAGGGCGGGGGTGGGCAGCGAAGCCGGGGGCAGAGGTGACGGCAGGAGCGGGCACAGGAGGAGGGGCCCGGGGGCGGAGCACCTGGAGGACAGCGCAGGGCCTCCTGCGCTCCCCCGGGACCCTCCTAGGGCACAGCGCGGCTCGGAGGTTGGCCCCTGCCCGCCCACCGGGGTCTTCTCCACCAGGCCCCTCCCCGCCCTGGGTCAGAGGCGTCGTCCCTGGTGCCAAGGGGCAGGTGGGCTTGGACTGGACACATCAAGGTGGTGGGCGGCGGGGAGGGGCAATGCCTGGGCCTTCAGCAAGGGGAACCTTGACCGTGCCTTCTGACCCCCTCTGTCCAGGGAGGGCTGACTCAGGCCCCCTCTGCCTGACATACCCTCACCTGCCGCCCCCAGCCTGGGGTCTACGGTCTGCAAGTGCAGACTCAACGTCCTGGGCACCCACTCCGTGCTGGGGCGGCTGGGAGCCCACCCTCGGGCAGCCACCCTTCCGGTCCAAATCTGTGTATGTGTGTGTGAGAGTGTGTGTGTGAGTGTGAGTGTGTGTGTGAGTGTGTGAGCGTGTGTGTGTGAGTGTGCGTGTGTGTGTGCATGTGCGTTAGAGAGTGTGTGCATGTGTGTGCGCGTGTGCATGTGTGTGCATGAGTGTGTGTGTGAGTGTGTGAGCATGTGTGCGTGCGTGTGTGTGCATGTGCGTTAGAGAGTGTGTGCATGTGTGTGTGCGTGTGCATGTGTGTGCGTGAGTGTGTGTGTGTGTGTGTGAGAGTGTGTGTGTGAGCCAGGGTATGGGACCTTGGGGGGTGGGGGCTGCTGCGGGGAGGTCACAGACGGCAGCGTGTGTGTGGTGGCCCAGAGAAGGCATTGGTTTTGGTCACAGGGACCGGTGTCCCCACCCTGCCCCTTGCTGGATGAAGGAACTCAGAGGGTGCACAGAGTCCCCCCCAGCCCATGCCAAGTCCTGGCACCAGACATGGAGGCAGAGGAGCTGGAGCGCCCGCTCACTGGCCAGGAACGGAATCTGCCTTGCGAGGAGGCTTACATCCAGCGCCCCAGCGTGTGAGTGTGTGTGTGAGCTGTGTGTGAGCGGGGTGCCTGGCTGGGCCCTGGGGCTCAGGGCAGAGCCGAGTACGGGCTCAGGAGCATCACGGGACTTGGGTTGCTTTGATTTTAAACTAACCAAGTTGCCCTTTCAGGTGGTCTTTCTTCTTAAGAATCCCCCCAATTCACAAGCCTATGGGGGGGTGGCACAAGTGCACTTTGAAAAGTAACTGCTGCTCTGATGAGAATGCTGCACTTCCATCATAAAATATTCAGAAGACGCGCGGATTCTTTACCAACTGAGTGATCAGGGCAGCCCTCAGAAGACAGCAAAGGATGCAAAGGGCTCCCTGGGTGGGGCTACTGGTAAAGGACCCACCTGCCAATGCCGGAGACACGAGAGACTTGGGTTCGATCCCTGGGTTGGGAGATCCCCTGGAGGAGGGCATGGCAACCCACTCCAGTATTTTTGCCTAGAGAATCCCATGGTCAGAGGAGCCTGGTAGGCTATGGTCCATGGGGTCGCAAAGAGTCAGATGTGACTGAATCAATCTAGCATGCACACACACAAGGATGCAAAGATACAACCAAACCCTCTGTAACAAGGAGATGCCTTTCCTTCCCATCTCTGCTGCTCATGCGCCTACACACCTGCATCCTTATCTGTGGCTTTAACCCCAGGGCTCCAGCTCTGATGCTAACAGCTCATGACCGAGAGGAAGAAGTCACAGGCTGGTTGGTGGATCAGGCATGAATGGCAGGCCTGGCTGGGATAACCGAGGCCCAGGGCCCCCCACCTGCCTGGGCAGCAGTTTCCACACCTCCAAGTGGGAGGCGGTAACGCTGCCATCCCAGGGCTGGCAGTGGGGGAGTGGGACTGGAAGGACAGAAACGTCCTGATGCCCATGGGTGCCTGTTACAGGGCTGCAGACTCAGGGCACGTGTGTGGCTTTACTGAGCCCCAGGCTCTGGCCCTGGCGGGAGGTCTGCCAGCCTCCGCGGCTCGTCTCCAGGGACGAGGACTCACCGCTCTCCAGGCTGCCCGTTCTATTCTGGGACCGCTCAGATACACCTTCAGGGGCAGCCCCTTCTGAGGTTAAACGAGGATCCTTCCAGCGCTTTCCAGAGCAGAGAGAGAGCCAGCAGGGCTGTGAGCTGAAGGCCACTGTCGAGGTCTCTATTTGCCCCTCAGAAAGGGCAGTGTGGGAAAATGTAACATATTTTTAGCATAGGGACCATACTTTACTGGGGAGGTTTTTTTTTTTTGTTTTTTGCAGGTCTGGTAGTTTTCAAATACTGTGGGTTACGATGGAGTATTATAGATACTATATTGAAGATGCTCTGGATTCTGTTTTTTAAAATTTTGGAAATAAAATGGTAGGGAGAAATGGAAAGAAACATAGATTATAATGAAAGAATTTACTTTATCTAAATGCTAACATTGCAAGAAATATTTAAAAAAGAGGGGGGCAGCATGGAGACTGGGGCTTGCACACCACACAAGCAGAAAAGGAGAGCCTGCAGAAAGAGAGAAAGGAAGAGACTCCCAATTGCGTTGTTTGAGCACACCACGTCATCCACCTGCGTGAGGCAGCAGCACCCTGGGGTGGAATCCCCAGTGGGCACGCGTCATGGTCGACCTGCCCGGGGAGACCTCAGCGGCTTTCTGGACCAACCCTGTGGTACCACACTGCTCCTGGGGCATCGCTAACCAAAACACTAATTCACTGGCCCGCTCGACTTCAAAGGCCAGAGGTGGGACCAGCTTCAGGCAGAGCTAGATCCAGGTGCTCCAGCAACTGGGACTCTCTCTTCCTTTTTCTCTGCCTCCAGGCTCTCCTTTCCTGCTTGTCAGCTTCACCCTTAGACAAGGCTTTCCCCTGGAATGACACAGAGGGCCACTGGTACTGCTCAGCTTCTGTTTCACTGGCGACTTTCCTAGGGCTTCTCGAAAATCCTAGGCCCAGCTCGGATCACATACCCATCGCTGTGGCCAGGCGCCCTGCATGCTCCAGACTGACCCAGCCTGAGGCTGCCTGCTGGGCTGACCACTGGCCCACTGATATCCCATGGCGGGGCTGTCCCCAGACCCTCCCCCGCCTGGCAGCCAGGATGGAGCCCGCGGGACCCAGGGGTGAGCCCCCAAGCCCGGCACTAGCTGGTTCTCCACAGCTGGGCGGGGCCGGGCTGTAGCCGGCAGTAGCTGGCTGTCTCCAGTCTCTGTGCCCGGCCTGCAGCCAGACCTGAAGCTACGTGGAGCCCCCTCCCCAGCCGGGAGCGTCTCCCAGAGGCCCGCGGCTCAGGAGCGCTCACTCAACGAGGCAGAAGGTCCCGCCTGGAGCAGACGTGCTCCACAGTGGGACCGGGGTTGGTGGGCTCCCGGCCCCTGGGTCTGCCAGCCGGGCCACCACCCACAACCCTGGCCTCCAAGAGTCTCATGGTGACAACTGTGACTGCTGGAAAGCCAACGCCCAGGTTTACTCACTTCCTTCAAATACCACCTGGCCCGAGAAGAAAACTCCATCTCATTCCAAAGAGAAACCAGAGCCTCCTCTTAAGGAAACTTTGAAGTCAGTGGCTGCAAAGTGATGGCAGACAGGGTCCAGGGCCAGGCTCGGGCGGCCGCTGTGTCAGGGCCGGGTCGGGCCTGGATGGTTCCATCCAGCCTCTGGTTCCACCACCAGATCCTCTGTACCGCACATCCTCCAACCTTGAGCAAAGTGGCTGGAATCTGCCTGCCCCGCCCCGCAACCCCTGGCTGAGTGAACAGCGACCATGGGCACCCTAGCCCCAGCCAAGCTTCAGTGTGGACGGAGCGCCAGTCCCAGGCGAGGGCCCTTCCCAAGTCCAAAAGGGCAAACTGCTCGTCAAGAACCTTCTGGGCTCATAAAACATCATCCAGCCGTGAGTAAATAGCAAGTAAGAGGACACCCGGAGCAGGCTCCATGCAGCCGAGTTATTGACACAGCACGACCAGCGTGGGCCCTGCAGTGTGACGCCTGCCGTGCAGCGTGGAAGGCAGAGCCGTCCAGGTGTCCCCGCTCCCTTCCTGGCGTGTGCCCGGGAGGAGGGGTCGGGGGGGGCTGTAAGGAGGTGTGAAGGGTCAGTGAGATGTCCTGAGGGCCTCCTCCTCCACTGGGGAGACTGCATCTCGCTGCCGGGAAGGAGGTCTCTGGCCTGAATTTGTCAAAATAAAGGTCCACAGGGCCCGGCTCCCATGGAAGATGGGGCTTGTCCTGAGGTGAGAAGAAGGGGGCCATGGGGTGGGGGGGCAGCTCTCTCTGCCCGGCCCCCCATCACTCAGCCAGCGAGCCCTGCCTGCGCCCTGAAGTGCAGCTGGGACCGTGACTCCTGCAGCTCCTGGAACCCAGCTGCAAGGTCTAGGTGTTCCCAGGAAGAACACAGGGCAGAAGCAGCCACCTGGGGGCGGGGCAACCAGGCTCAGCCCAGCCTCTGCCAAACCTCGCCAGGTGGCCTGGGGCAAGGCTGCAGCCAACTCAACTGGGAAGGCCTCTGGTGGGGAGTGGGGAGCCTGCACCCCTGGTCTCCAGGACTCACTGGAACCGTGAGGACCTGCCGTCGAGGGGCTCAGGGCCCCGGGGGAGTTGGGATGGGACCTTAAGGAGCTGGAGGAGCAGTGGCTTCTGGCTTCAGGCTGGAAGGTTCTGCCGGCAGCTCTGGTGCGTCACACATGCCAGGAAGGGGCAAGCGGGGAGAACGCCCGAAAGGCCTTTACCTGCCGGCAGGGTGAGGACCACACCCTGGCTGGGCTGGACTTCCAGGCAGAGCAGGTATGATCAGCAAGCTTTGTGTGGTTTCAGCCACGACTCTGCTGCCCTGCTGGGCGGGTTGTGTTTGCACACCGTCTGACCCAGGAGCTTCTCTGGCTCCAGACACTGGGGTTGCCGGATGGATTCCAGCCTACTTCCTGCGGGGCCTGAGCCTTCCTGCTGGTTCCGGTAGGGGCAGGCCCTGTGAAGCCCTCCTTCCGAAGCTCAGGCCCCCAACCTCTCCCCACTCTGAAACTTCACTCTTTTCTCTTTGGGCCATTTTGCGATACAAGCAGGAAGGAGAGAGGAGGATGAAGACATGGAAGGTCACAGGGAGGCCTCTTAGCCACGGGCAAGTCCAAAGCCCGCACCCCCAGCAGTGCCGTGGCCGGACACACAACCTCGTAGGTGCCCGTGTGTGTGCGTGCGTGCGTGCACAACCAGAAGACACTGGCCTGAGTGGCACCTGCAGTGGGGCTGTCCAGAGGCCACCAGTGCCGCCCCCACTCCAGTCCCAGAGAGAGGCCGGACCCCCGTCGAGATTCACACGTGTTCAGCCTCCCCACGCGGCCCTCGGCCCCCAGCCAGTGGAGAAACCACGTGACCCGGCGTGGGCACCAGGCTCCTCACGGCAGGGCTCTCTGTCACCTGCGCCCTGGGACAAGGCCATCCTCCACCCGCCTCGATCCCCCAGTGCAGTCAGGGCTGGGCCAGGGCCACCGAAAAGGGACACAGCACACCCACTCGGGCCACTCAGAGGAGGGGCCCGGCGCACAGTAAGGACGCCTCAGTGTCCCCGTCCAGCTCCTGTCTGGTGCAGACATGGGCCACGATGACCTTCAGACCTAGTGTGGCCGGCTCGCAGAGGTGGCCAGAGGGGTGGAGAGCTCCAGGGGGCAGGCGGGCCACCCTAGAGGGGGAAGTTGGCTGTTTCCCCAGGGGGTTGGAGGGTTGGAATGCTGGCCTGGTCCCCAGGGTGCCAAAGTGCTGAGGCTGCTCACTGGCCCCAAGCCAGCTACAGGGCCTGCCGTGAGCTCCAAGCAAGTGCCACGCAGGCCTCGTGCACCAACAGTGCCATCTTCAGGGAGAAGACGGCTGTGCAGGGGCCCCACTGTCCATCTGAAGGGAGAAGGTGGCCGTGCAGGGGCCCCACTGTCCATCTGAAGGGAGAAGGCGGCCGTGCAGGGGCCCCGCTGTCCATCTGCAGGGAGAAGGCGGCCGTGCAGGGGCCCCGCTGTCCATCTGAAGGGAGAAGGCGGCCGTGCAGGGGCCCCGCTGTCCATCTGCAGGGAGAAGGCGGCCGTGCAGGGGCCCCGCTGTCCATCTGAAGGGAGAAGGCGGCCGTGCAGGGGCCCCACTGTCCATCTGCAGGGAGAAGGCGGCCGTGCAGGGGCCCCGCTGTCCATCTGCAGGGAGAAGGCGGCCGTGCAGGGGCCCCGCTGTCCATCTGCAGGGAGAAGGCGGCCGTGCAGGGGCCCCGCTGTCCATCTGCAGGGAGAAGGCGGCCGTGCAGGGGCCCCGCTGTCCATCTGCAGGGAGAAGGTGGCCGTGCAGGGGCCCCGCTGTCCATCTGCAGGGAGAAGGCGGCCGTGCAGGGGCCCCGCTGTCCATCTGAAGGGAGAAGGCGGCCGTGCAGGGGCCCCGCTGTCCATCTGAAGGGAGAAGGCGGCCGTGCAGGGGCCCCGCTGTCCATCTGAAGGGAGAAGGCGGCCGTGCAGGGGCCCCGCTGTCCATCTGAAGGGAGAAGGCGGCCGTGCAGGGGCCCCGCTGTCCATCTGAAGGGAGAAGGCGGCCGTGCAGGGGCCCCGCTGTCCATCTGCAGGGAGAAGGCGGCCGTGCAGGGGCCCCGCTGTCCATCTGAAGGGAGAAGGCGGCCGTGCAGGGGCCCCGCTGTCCATCTGAAGGGAGAAGGCGGCCGTGCAGGGGCCCCGCTGTCCATCTGCAGGGAGAAGGCGGCCGTGCAGGGGCCCCGCTGTCCATCTGCAGGGAGAAGGCGGCCGTGCAGGGGCCCCGCTGTCCACCAAAAGGCACCCGGATGGATGTGAGCAGAGAGGGGAGCCAGGACCCTCTAGTAGCCGTGTCGCCAAGAATGAGAACAAGCAGGTGAAATTAACATAAGGCATCGGGATTGCAACACATGATCAGTATGAAACATTACGAATGGGCCTTTTCATGTTCTTCTCCCACTGAGTCCTTGAATTCTTGTGTACGCCCACTTTTAACCCAGCTTCATCTCCAGGGCTCCCCGGCACCTGCGGCTCATGGCCACTGCATTAGACAGTGAGGCGTTGGAGAGTGGAGACGCCACAAAACGTGGCTCAAGAAGAAGGCAGGTGGCGAAATAATACAATCCTGGTTTTATAAAATATCCAGATGTTACCAGAATATCCGTATGTCATCAATTAGGCCAATTGTTGACCGGTTTCTCTCTCCAGGAGACGGGACGACAGGGGCCTCAGAAAAGTGCCGACCCCAGTGGTGAGCGGTGGGACACAGCCGCCCGCATGCCCACTGGCCCACTGGTGGGCTTCCTGACCACACGTGTGGACCTTCCTCAGGGACCGAGTGATCTAGGGGCACACGTGGGGCCTGGGACAAAGGCGAGACCTTCTCGGTCTCAGGGGCACAGCTCAGGGTGGCCAGAAGACCCCAACCATGGCTGTATTTAATCCCAGCAGACATGTTTTTCTTCCTAAGAAATCAGAAATAGCCCAGTACAAAAATATAAAAAAAACACGACATGGTTCTCAGTCTTCACCCCGCTCTGAGCCTCAGTACCGCGTTCTCAGCAAGGAGGCCCCGCTCCTGTGCCCAGGCTCACAGGGGCTCCCTGGGCCGGCCCGGCTCCGGACAGGGTGGCACCAGGGACCCAGCACCGCCGTCCAGCAGAGCATCAGGGCGCCAAGTCCTCCTGCCCAGCAACTCGGAGGGAGGGGCCAGGGGACCGCGGGGCTCCAGGCTGGCCTCTGGCAGAGAATGTTGACAAGGCTTTGAGTCGGACACACGCTGGACATAGCCAAGGAGACCCAGGAAATCCTGGAAACCCTTGTTTGAAGACGTCGGGGAGAAAGGAGGTCCAAGTTTCAAGGCATGCTGGGGGCTTCAGAGGGGCCTCTGACACCCTGGGAGGGCCAGGAAGAGGCTGGAAGGGACTTCTTGGCCCCAGACCCCCAGGGACACTGAGACTTGCTCACTCACCTGGTGTCCGCCCACCCGTCCCAAACCCAAAGGCCCCCTGGGTCTCTCACACAGGAAATGGGCCTCAGAGTGAGGGTCAGGCCCTCGAATCAACTCCTCTGACCCGGTCTAAGCAGATCTCTCAGAGCTGATGTAGTCCATCCCTGCCACCCCCACCCTACATCCAAATACCCAAGGCAGCCACATTTTAAGTAAGTCTCTGCAGCATCCACAAAACGGTACATCCTCTGAATGGCCACAGTCAAAACCACCTAGAGTCAGGCAGAACGACACTCTGATGTCTGAGACGGCCTAGAGAGCCACACCCGGGTACCGCAGGGCACCTCCACGCACAGCACGTGCCCAGATCCCGACAGGCGCCCGACAGTGAGCCGTGTGAGGCCAGGCTGACTTCCCGGCAGAGAAGAGATCTGGAGACGGAGGCTCAGCTCCCAAGTGTCCCTGACTCATCCCTGACCACACACCTGTCATCTTTAGGTGAGAGACAGAGACACGTGGAGGAAAAGGACGGGCAGTGACCAGAGGAGTCGATCGCACCACAGCTGTAACCTCCGAGCAGAGTGACCTGTCTGCCACGCGGCCAAGAGGCACGAGGCCCAGGCTCTGCAGGCAGCGGGCGCGGCGGCCGGCCAGAACCTCTAATGCATGGTCTCCGCACGGCACCCTTCTCCAACCCCCGGTCTGAAACTCAGACCCCGTATTGAAAGCTGCTTTCCCCACCGCTCTCTGCTACTAACAGGCACCCAGGCCTGTCCAGGGGGCAGTTACCAAAAAGTCGCTGGATCCCCACAACCTGCTCTTCCATCTGGAAGGAGGAACGCCCTTTATTTTGGAGACGAAAAACCATACCCTGGAATCCACGAGGCAGGCAGGCCGGCAGGGGCAGGCTCCCACGGGGCACTTACCTGAACTTCCCGGTCCGCACCTGCAGAGCTCTCATCCCGTACCGCTGGGCACCGCCCACGTCTCCCACGATGTCGTCCCCGATCATGATGGCCTGTGGGGTAGACGGTGAAAGGCGCTGAGAAGTGGTGTCGGGACGGCTTTCTTCCTGCGCTCCCTCATCTTTTCTGACATCGTAAACCTCTTGATTTGATGTTTCAAACCACCATCGTACACATTAAACAAGGTAACACTGTTGTCATATTGACTAAAAGTCAACCCGCTTGAATATATCTTCCACTGTCAGCCCACCATGGGCTGCAGCTCTGAACAGTGCATGTTTGGGCAATGTAAAATCAACCGACAGGTATCAAAGTGATACGAGGTGGGCTTCCCTGGTGGCTGAATGGTAAAGGATCCGCCTGCCAATGCAGGGCACACAGGTTCAATCCCAGATCCGGGCAGGTCCCTCATGCCAAGCAGCAACTAAGCCCGTGCCCCGCAACTACCGAGCCTGGGCTTGAGCGCTGGGGGGTCACAACTACTGAAGCCCTAGAGGCCTAGAGCCCATGTCCACAACAAGAGAAGCCACCACAATGAGAAGCCCACGCTCCGCAACCAGAGAGCAGCCCCTGCTCCCCACAACTAGGGACAAGCCCACGCAGCAGTGACGACCCAGCACAGCCAGAAATAAACAAACAGGCGCCACAGGGACACATGGGGGTTGGAACTGTCTCAGCTCTGCTCGAACACAGGCTGGATTTTACCGTCAGCCAAAAACTCTATGGAAACAGTGGCTGACTTTATTTTTTGGGCTCCAAAATCACTGCAGATGGTGATTGAAGCTATGAAATTAAAAGATGCTTACTCCTTGGAAGGAAAGTTATGACCAACCTAGACAACATATTAAAAAGCAGAGACACTACTTTGTCAACAAAGGTCTGTCTAGTCAAGGCTATGGTTTTTCCAGTGGTCATGTATGGATATGAGAGTTGGACTATAAAGAAAGCTGAGTGCCAAAGAATTGATGCTTTTGAACTGTGGTGTTGCAGAAGACTCCTGAGAGTCCCTTGGACTGCAAGGAGATCCAACCCTAAAGCAGTCCATCTTAAAGGAAATCAGTCCTGGGTGTTCATTGGAAGGACTGATGTTGAAGCTGAATCTCCAATATTTTGGCTACCTAATGAGAAGAGCTGACTCTTTTGAAAAGACCCTGATGTTGGGAAACATTGAAGGGAGGAGGAGAAGGGGACGACAGAGGATGAGATGGTAAGATGGCATCACCGACTCAATGGACATGAGATTGGGTCAACTCCGGGAGTTGGTGATAGACAGGGAGGCCTGGCGTGCTGCAGTTCACGGGGTCGCAGAGAGTCAGACACGACTGAGGGACTGAACTGATACTGAAAAACTCTGTAGAGCTTCCCTTGGGGCTCAGCTGGCGAAGAATCCGCCTGCAATGCAGGAGATAGCCAGGGGCTTGATCCCTGGGTTGGGAAGATCCCCTGGAGGAGGGAAAGGCTACCTAATCCAGTATTCTGGCCTGGAGAATTCCATGGACAGGGGAGCCTGGTGGGCTACAGTCTGTGGGGTCACAAAGAGTCAGACACGACTGAAACGACTTAGCACACACACAAAAATATCCAGCACTCAAAAAGGTAAAATTTAATAAAAATAAATCCCATCCAATTAAAAGAACGATCAGACATGCAAAGATGGCAAAAAATCACACACAATGAAGAGGAAAGTAAGCCAAAACTAAACTGGAACTGACCCAGATGTAAGAATTAGCAGACAAGGGCATTGAAGCAGTTGTTCTAACTGTATTACATATGTTCCCAAGGTTAAATAGCGACAAATATCCAAATCATGCTTCTAAAAGGGAAAACTACAATGTCTGCAATGAAACGCAAAAACACTTGATGAGATTAAACCCAGGTAAGACAATGAGGAAAAATAGATGAATGAACTTGAAGACACAGCAATAGAAATGATCTCAAATGAAACACAGAGAGGGAAAAAAAATTTTTTTTAAGAAAATGAACAGAGAGTGAACTATGACGAAACTTCAAGAGGCCTGGTGTAACTGGAATCCCTGAAAGCAAGATGTTCAGAGAGGAGACGGAAACAATATTTGGAGAAGTAATGTCTGAAAAATTTCCAAACTCAACACAAATGATAAATCCACAGCTCCAAGATCCCAATCAATACCAAGCACAAGAAACATGAAGAAAGTTACATCGAAGCACAACATAATCAAATTGCTCAAAACCAATGACAAGGAGAAAAACTTAAAAACAGCTGCAAGACTTAGAGAATGAACTTAGGGTTGCCGGGAGGAAGGACTGGGAGGAGGGACAGAGAGTTTGGGATGAACAGATACACACTGCTATATTTAAAATGGATAACCAACAAGGACACTTAAGAGGCCCAGACCACAGAACTGCTGAACAGGTACCAACTAAAAGAGTCGGGGGTGAGAGGCACAGTCAGCATTTGTTGCTGAAACCTTAGTCGTCACTGGTAGGTGTCCTTTCAACACATCAACCTGCGTGATGAATATTACCGTTTAAGTGGATTCATATTCTTTAAGTGAAAGTGGCTCAGTCGTCTCTGACTCTTTGCGACCCCATGGACTCTAAAGTGCATGGAATTCTCCAGGCCAGAATACTGGAGTGGGTAGCTGTTCCCTTCTCCAGGGGATCTTCCCAACCCAGGGATCAAACCCAGGTCTCCTGAATTGCAGGCAGATTCTTTACCAGCTGAGCCACCAGGGAAGCCCAAGAAGACTGGAGTGGGTAGCCAATCCCTTCTTGTCCTTGGTCGGAGGTCAGCCAGGCCCAAGGAACCAGGCTCCTGTGACACGGTGAGTGTCCCGATGTTGATAGGGAGACAGGCTTTGAAACTGACAATTATTCCACAAGTTTCTCTGAAATTCAGATGCTGGGTAGGGCCAACCAGGGAACAAATGCAGAAACCAAAACCAAGAAAAGTAAAAATGATGACCGTGAAGCAGTCACAAACGAGGGGACTCGTACCCATCTATCTGAACTCTGCCTGTGAGGAGTCCAGATGGGATGTCCCTTCCATCTCCGAGTGGGAGGGGTGGAGACGGGGAACACAGAGGCCGGCCCTATGCGACCAGCAGACTAGTCAGACTGAGCTCAAGGCTCAGATGGAGCCAGACAAAGTCGGCTGGGGTCCCAGTTATGTGATATGCCAGCCCTGCAATCTCATGATCCACTTCAGTCTGTACAATGGGTACAACTAATGTGATGTTTAAACAGAAACACGGAAGTTAAGCATCCAGGGCAGTGCCTGGACACAGTAAGTTATTGGCACATGTTTAAAAGGAAAATATATTAGGAAACGTTTTACTGAGGAAACTCCTAATCTAACCCTATTGGAGACAGACCACAGTCCTCATGACGGGCCTCTAGCGCCCCGGCCCTTCAGTATCGGGTCCTCTTTGGGCCGGGTGGTGGGGACACAGTGACTTAGAAACACAGCCCCCACCCTTGTGAAGCTCCCAGTGGAAGGCAGAAGACAGATGTTCATGAGGTAATTTCACACACACATAGCCAGGACCTGTGATAAAGCGCAGGGGGGAAAAAACACAGAATGTGGTCAAGCCTGACCTTATGGGGCTCGCAGTGGTCAGGGAAGGCTTCCTGGAGGAGGTGAGGTTTTGAGCCTCTATCTGAAGGGCATCAGGTGTCAACCAGGCTAGGGGGTATAGGAGGGAGAAGGGTGACAGCCTTCCCCGAAGGAGACACCACATGTGTGTCAACCACAGGTCAATAAACCTGAAGCGAATGTCCTTGGAAGTGTCTCCCGAATGGGCCTTCAAATAATGAGGAATCATGAGGAGCTTGTGGCCAAGAGGACAAGGGCTGAGCTGGTGCTGCCCCAGGCGCCAGGAAGGCAGTCTCAGGTGAACACGAGGGTTTTCTAACAATTAGCATGGACTGCCTCAGAGGTACCAGACCCTGGTCACTTAATCATATTCCAGCAGAGACCAGAGGGGCCTCCATCAGAGAAGCTACTGCAGGGCACGGGCCCTAGGGAGCTTGAGCAGGTGGCTGATGACCGCGAGGGCTGGGAATTCCGCTGACCGCTTGCAGCTGTGCCCCCTGCGGGACATACGAGGTACCTGAAATAAACTGCATGTCATCCCAGTGAATGTTCTAAATTTCATACTCCTCTGGGCTTTTCTCCACCCAAACTCTTGTTCGCCAACGTGTGTTACACATACAGTTGATGCACGATTTGATTTTAGGTAGAACAGGATGTACATTTTTAATACAATCGTTCGTATTTATTTTTAGAGTAATCTATGTGTGGTGAGTGATTCTGGTTTCCCATTTAGAGTAGGGATCGAAAGTTTCTTTTAGAATACACTTAAGTTTATAGAATGAATCAATTTAGAGAAACATTAAGTTAATAATAGTGCCTGGGGGCAAGTATTCAGATATGGTAAAGCTGGAATTTTTTTTTTTTCCCTAGAAAGTGATGCTGGGGTAAACACTGTCAAATCCAGATGGGTTCATTTTCGTGTCTACAAGCTCCCATGCAGCTGTGTGGAAATCATCCATCACCCAAGAAGAAACAGCAAGTGACAACCCGTGTTCCTTGAAGTGGGACCCACCCCAGAGATGCTACACACACACATGAGTCTAAGGTTACCTGCAAAGCCAGGGTCACCTGGGCAACCACACAGCTCACCTGGCAAGAGAGGGCTAGGGCAGGTGGGCACCCGGCCTAGGCAGCAGGCCGGCCATAAGCTCCGGTGGGAGGTTCTATTTTGACTTCTCAGGGAGTTGTCCTGACACTGCCAAGTCAGCCTCTAAACATCCACTGCGGTTCCAGCTTAGGACCCTGTCCACTGCTGCCAGGGGTCCCGGGGGCCACCTTGCTAGAAGGCTCCTTGGAAATGAAATGGTCTTCCAATTATTAAATGTCATGCCTGGCATCTTTCATGCTCTGGGGAAAATACAATTTTGTGCGCGCACACACACACACACACACACACACACGTGTGCATGCGGCAGAAATTCCTCCCCGCTCAGAACAGAGGCTCTGGGCCTTTCTGGGTGAGAACGTTTGCGGTGGGACCCATGGAGGCAGAACCGGGGAAACCTGGGCCGTTGGAGGAAGCACTCCGAGGAGCAGCAGCCACGGTTCTGCCTGATAACCCAACGGCTAAGCCCTGGCAGAGCCTGGAGCCGTGGGTGGGCGGAGGGGAGAGGCAGGGTGCGGGACCCCCTGGGTACGCGGCTGCCGGCGCAGCGAGGCCTGTCTGGGCCAGCTTGTGGGCTCCGCATACCAAAACGCGCTCTGGCCCCTGGGGAATCTCACAGATTTACTATCGGTGAAGGGCAATAACCACGCAAGGAGGAGCAATTATTGCCAAATCATTTAGGATTTAAAAAATCATTGGCAAGAAGATAGAGGTCAAGAGGTGCGCTGTCGGGGGAAATAAAAAAACCCTACCTGTCAGGCCAGGATTGCAGTTCCTTTCTGACTGCAATATGGTGCAGGGAAGACAGAGACACGGTCGGCTCCCACGGAACAGAGATCCGGGAGCCGGAGGCAGCACCAGAGCCCGTGAGGCAGGTTTCTGGGTCTGGGTTCAAGATGCAGATTCATTTGTCCTTCTTAAACATCTATCTGCCCACCATGGACTCCTCTTCCCGCCACCATTCCAACAGGTGGCAATGTCTGGAACACAACTTCCAATGAACGCCAAAGAGTTTTCCCAAGAAAGTTCGCTTCTCATGAAATGTCTAGTGATTCCCAGGCTCTACCAGGAGGAACACTGCTCCCTGCCATGGGGTACCAAACAGCAGGGCTGGTGGTGAAGAAGCAGTGGACTCAGTCTGCACCTCAGCCCCGCGGAACCCGGACCCCTACTCAGAGCGGCCTTGAGAAAACACCTAGCTATGGGGGCAGCCCCAGACCCTCAGCCTGCAGGCTCACCTCTGGGGGCCGGTCATCACTGAGGCATCTCCCCCACCGTCTGACACAGTTCGTGAGGGATATATTGACACAGCAAAACTCCAAGACGCTATTTCATATAAAGTAAGAAACAACGATATTGGTGAGGATGTTGGGAAATGAGCACTTGCAAGTATAGCTGGTGAGGAAGCTGAGTCGCTATGGGGTTTCTGAAATAGAAATGAACAGTGTGCATCATGGCAAGGCAACCACACCCCCAGGATTTCTCGGAAAACAATTTAAAATGTACCAAAGGATTACGAGGGTGTTCACGAGGCTTATGTACAAGAGGGAAACCAGAAACAACCTAAATGTCCAACCACAGGGGACTGCGAAAGCACGGTACGGGAGCAAGGGGATGGGGGACAGACCCGTGCTTAAGAACATTACGGTAGTCCCTGTGACAGAATGCTCTGGAGCCACAAAGATTACCTTGTGGAAGTGCCTGCATCTGCACAAAGGAAACTGTTACCGATGTTACGGGGCAGGGACAGGAATCAGGTTTCAAACAGCAGATGGAGAGTTATCCAACTTTGTGTTAAAAATGTGTGCATGCATGCACGCTAAGTTGTTTCAGTCATGTCCGACTCTGTGTGACCCCATGGACTGCAGCCTGCCAGGCTCCTCTGTCCATGGGATTCTCCAGGCAAGAAAACTGCAGTGGGTTGCCATTCCCTTCTCCAGGGGATCGTCCCAACCCAGGAACAAACCCATGTCCCTTATGTCTTCTGTAATGATAAGCAGGTTCTCTACCACTAGCGTCAGCTGGGACGCCAGAAGCCCCCAAAAGTGTGTGCACAGATCCCTCCCCCAAGAAAAATTGGAAATATTAAGCACGATTTGTGTTATTCCAGGTTAGGGGATGAACATTTTTTTTTCCCTTGTACTTTCTGAACTTTATCCACCTCCTTTAACAAATATGAGTTACCTCATAATCAGACTTTTTATTTTAAATTGTGTTTTGAGGAGAAGGAAAGCAAAATCTACTTTAAAAGGCGTTAGGGGAGGAAACGTCTTAGGGAAAAGCTGAGACGAGAGGTTTTAAAGGTCCCCTACATCTGAGAAAAAGCACAAAGGCAATCCCAGGGCTGGCATTTCCTGGAACCCCCCACCCAGGGCTGGAGGCAGAGCCAAGTTCAAAGCTGGGCTGAAGCAGCTCGGGCCCTGTCTCTCCCGGTGCTCCCACCGCCCTAGCAAATGGTCCCCAAGCTGACGCCCAAAGACCACGCGCCCAGCTGGTGGGGAGGATGGGCTGGAGGAGGGCTCGGCCGACAAGGGGGAGAAGACAGGCCTTCCATGTGGATGTTCACGCCACACCCACGGGCCTCCCCGCCCCGGGCACAGACTGTCCGCGTGGCCCACACGTTGAATGAACGCCCTGAGAACCAGGGAACAAAATGATGCAGCGAAGTCCGTGTCTTATGCCTGGCTCTCTTTGGATAAGCCCACAAACCTTATCCCCCTTTTTTATTTTTATTTTTGGACGTGCTGGGTCTTGGTTGCAGTATGTGGGATCTATCTAGTTCCCTGACCAGGGATCGAACCGGGGCCCCTGCCTTGGGAGGACAGTGTCTTAACCACCGGACCACCGGGGAAGTCCCCTCGCTCCCACTGTCGACAGGCTGTCCTCAGAGTGCTCACCCTTACCACCTGCAAGCTTGTCTACCTTTATATTTTCTACATTCTGCCAACAAGACATATTTTAACATTTTTTTCAAAATGGAATATATGGCACTCCTAAATACACCTTTTCAAAGCTAAGCGTTGTGACATGTTGCTGCTACCCGAGAACTGGGGAGAAGCAGAGACCTGGAGGGACTGGGGGCCTCGCTCCGTCTGCAGAGGAATCCTGGCTTCAACAGCAGGCTTTGATGTGACTACCCCCCAGTGCCCCAGTTCTCAACTGGGGGCGATTGTGCTCCCCTGGGACATCTGGCAACGTCTGGGAACACCTGTGGTTTCACAATTGGGGGACGATGGGGGTTGAAAAAAGAAAGTGAAAATGAAGTTGCTCAGTTGTGTCCGGCTTTTTACGACCCCGTGGACTATAGCCCACCAGGCTCCTCTGTCCATGGGATTTTCCAGGCAAGAAAACTGGAGTGGGTTACCGTTTCCTTCTCCAGGGGATCTTCCTGACCCAGGGATCGAACTCAGGTCTCCTCCATTGTAGGCAGACGCTTGACCGTCTGAGCCACAAGGGAAGTTGGGGAACGATGGGGGTTACCCTCATCACAAATAAGGGTCTGGCCCCAAAATGTCAACAGTGCCAAGGCTGAGAAACCCTGCCTTAACCTTAAGATGGGAAAGCAAGCACATGACGGGGGGACTGGAGTAAGGATTTCACAAAGTATGTGGGAACGTGACAGGTCCCAGGGGTGCCCAGCACACGTGGGGCTCAAGCCTCAGGTTCCTCATCTGTGAAATGGGTGTCCTCAGCTTCCAGGCTGCCAAGCACTGGGTTCTGGTGCTAAGCACTGTGGTCTGAACGGTCCCCATTTCCATTAAACATGCACAGTTTGCAGGTGACGGAGTTTCTCAGGATCATGGAAAACTGCCAAAACCATTGCATCATTTGAGCTTTGGTATGCAGCAATAAAGCCACCCACTGATTCAGAAGCCTTCAACTATGAGAATCAGGTATTTCTAGAAGTAACCTTTAAGGTATGTTATTCTTTGCCTTATTAGCGAATCCCAGAAAGGCCCTGGTTACCTCGAAGAGGCTGGCCTTTCCAATCTATTAGAGTAATCCTGGCAATCTGTTATTTCTAGGCTATCGAGGAAAGGTTAAAATGAAAATTGGATTTGGGGAGTTATAGCCATTCCGAGTGCAGGTGGAAAACTCCTCGGCAGCGAGAGGCGGGTCTGGGCCTGGGAAGAAGCAGTTATCAAGGGAAATGACTGGTGATCACTTTATTGATTAAAGAAGCTTGAAAAACGTAAGGTTTGCCAGAGCCTGGCACTTGAGCAGCAAGACAGCCCCTCACGGGCATTTCCCATTAAAAATAGAGAAGCAGGAGCAGGCAATTATTACCCTGTGCAAAAGACACAGTTCGTTCAAAATGGCCTTGTTTGGTCATACCGCTTTAAAATGTCTACAAATCCTGAGGCTTGAATATCATTAATGGACAGTTCAGAAAAAGGATCAGCTGTCTGTCAAGAGGGGGAGACAGAGAGGATGATAACACGGGAGCGAAGTAAGATTCAGCTTTGTCCCCTGTGCCCGGAGCCCCCAGAGAAAACAACTCCTTAGCGACCCAGGGCCACAGAGGCTCACAGAGCTTGGACAGCACAGGGACCCCGGCCACAGCAGCCATGCCAGGAATTCAAAACCCCTAACCCGCCTCCCTGGACCCCACGGCCCTGGCATCCGCCAAATGAGAAGTCTGATCAACCTGCACCCCCAAAGGGCCTCAGTGCCTCGTCGGGGGGTGTGGGGAGGGCAGTTTCTCATTCAGAATGTGAAAGACGCTGACCGTGAAAGTAACTGGAAAACATTAAACAAACAAAAGGTGGGAGGGAAGGGGATTAACCAAGGTCAGCTCTGCAAAGACAACCAAGACGTTATCACATCTTAACACTGGGTTCTTCTGGTCTTCACTTCTAGGCAGTGACGGTCTGCGGTTTTGCTGGTTGGGGGTGGTGGGAGGTGGGGGAGACTGTTGGAGATGGCTGTGACCATGGTACTGACAGTGATTCTAAATACTGATTGTCTTAACTCAGATTACAACAGCAACCTTTCTTCCACTCTGTAAGAAAAATGATCTTAAGAAATGTATTATTTCAAATTCCCTATGAGCAGGATACAAATATTATGTAGTTGCTTATATTTAAGAAATGGAAAGCCAAGCTATAATATTTATAAAAAAGGACTAGGTGACGAGAGATGGGTGGGAAGAGTGGGAAAGGCCAGAAGCTAGAGGTCCTCGAAAGTATCTTGTTTCGTGGATTTGATTTCAGAACCATGTGAATTTTTATGTAACTGTAAAACAAATTTAAACGTTGGAAAACAAATCCCTTAAAAATTGGAAATACAGTGAGCTTGAGGGTCCTGTTGGTGACACACACACACACCCCCCCCAGTGAAATAATGGTGGCTTTAAAAAAACAGTTTTGGGGAACTTCCCAGGTGGTTCAGTGGTTTAAGAATCTGCTTTCCAAAGCAGAGGATGTAAGCTGGATCTCTGGTCAGGGAATTAAGGTCCCATATGCCTCTCTCGGGCAAGCAACTAAGCCCATAAGCCACAACTACTGAAGCCGGTGAGCGGAGATCCCACGCTCCACAACAAGAGAAGCCGCGATGAGAAGCCAGCGCACCGCACGTAGAGGCAGAGGCAGCTAGTACAGGCTCCTGCCCGTCAAAGATGGGATCCTTTGAACACCAGTAACTGCAACGGAGTAGAACATATTGACTATGCTTTTATCTATCTATTTATAGTGATACAAAGTTTTAAATCCCCAAGGTACTGGGAGAGTGCTAGAGAGCCAACTCACTTTGAAAGCTCATAAATAATAGGAAAGAAACAGGTATTTGTCTGGAATTTCGTACATGAACTGTACTTTGGGGGATCAGATGACGGGTGGGGAGTTCTCCTATATAGACGTCATCCAGAGAAAAAGAGAAGCAGGAATGACACAGGATTCAAGCATCACCATTTCGCAGAACTCAGGGGCTACCTGGGGTCACGCGCCGATCACTCACAGCTGCTAACACCACAGGAGACTCCTGGACACTGGAGGAGGACGCACCATCACCCGTAGAGCAGTCGTCGGAAAACTGAAACAGACTCTCAAGAAGCTTCCAGGTCTAACTATCAACACACAGGAAACCAGGCCAGCATGGGACAGGACAGCGCTGAGGCGCAATCCACAAAATCTGGACCGTGCGGAACTCTACAGGACAAATGGCCCAGATGCTTCTTCACAACGTTGCAAAGAATCCAAGAGGGAGACGGGGAAGGCGTGGGAATGGACAGATGAGCAAACACTTGAGAATCACACCAACCAATCACAGTGCAAGGACTTCATTTGGGTCCTGATTCAAACAAATTGCAAGCGACGCAACAATTATATGACAATCAGGGAAATGTGAATAATGGCTGGACATTTAAAGATAATAAGGACTTACTTGTATTATTAATACTTAGATGTGATAATGACACTATGCGTGTTTTTAAAAGATTTCCTATCCTAGAGACACTTGGAGATACTTGCAGATGAAGTGATGATTTGCATCTGAGGGATGATTCAAAATAAACAGGGGAGAGGAGAGAAAAGGGTATAGATTAAACGAGCGGCTGAGTGAAAGAAAGTAAAAGTGTTAGTCACTCAGTCGTGTCTGACTCTTTGTGACCTCATGGACTGTAGCCTGCTAGGCTCCTGTGTCCATGGAATTTTCCAGGCGAGAATACTGGAGTGGATAGCCATTCCCTTCTCCAGGGAATCTTCCCGACCCAGGGATCAAACTCTGGTCTCCTGCATCGCAGGCAGATTCTTTACCATCTAAGCCACCACGGAAGTCCTAAATAAGCGGCTACTCATCTCCAAAGGGATCCCAATGGTCAAATATGGGACAAACTGGGCAAGAAAATGACAGGAGGAATGGATTGTGACTCATGGAATAAAACAGAGATCCTGGAGTCCATGTTGCAATAAATTAAAAGGCAAATGGGAGGAAAAGGAAAGTTCTTCCTTACAGTAAATTCTAATGAATACAGAGGAACCACAGAGATGGAAAATCACCATTTGGCAAACACCATGGTAACAACTGTTACAAGTACAAGTTGTCCATGGATGCTGAAATTAGGAGAGGAAAAGAATGACTTGTAAGAGGATATTCACGGGGGATTAAAATACTCCCCCGCCCCAAGACACTTACTAGTCACAAAGGGACACCTAACTTTTAAGTGGAGAGCGGGGCACCTCCGACGGGGGTCTGAGTGACAGCTACCAACAAAGGGCAGAGTGCCCGCCTGCGCCTCCTCAACGGACGCACCCTCAGGGGCTAGCACTGCATCTGTGAAACACACGACCAGGACTAAATACGCCAGATGTGCAAAACCTACATTTAAATTATGAGGAAACAGCAGGGACAGTCTATGAAAAAACTGACCAGTACTCTTCCAAAGGGCTTTCCAGGTGGCGTTAGTGGTAAAGAACCCACCTGCCAATGCAGGAGACATAAGGGAAGTGGGTCTGATCCCTGGGTCGGGAAGATCTCCTGAAAGAGGGCTTGGCAACCCACTCCAGTATTCTTGCCTGGAGAATCTCATGGACAGGGGAGCCTGGCGGGCTACAGTCCAGGGGTCTGCAAAGAGTCAGATTCGACTGAAGTGACTCAGCATGCATGCACTCTTCCAAAACTGCCAGGGTGCTGAAGGACAAAGACAGACAGGAACAGCTCACAGTAAAGGGTGTGGGGTGGGGGTGGGGGTAAGACACCAACACAGCACGTCCAGAAAGAGGGTCCCTGGGCTAGTCAACACTGGAGTCAAGGCGGATTTCCCATTTTTATGATCATCGGGTTCTTGCTACGTAAGATGTTGGCGTTTGGGAAAGCTCTAAGGACACATGGGAATTCTCCACACTATTTTAGCAACCTCTCTGTAAGTGGGAAATTGCTTCAGAATGAACAGTTAAACACAGTTTTTAAAAAGTGCTTATTAGCTGATAATTACTGATGGATACCTGGGGTTTCATTATGTTTCTCTCTGTCAACAGATATTTGAAACATTCAGTGATAGAAAGTCAAAAAGAGACTGGTTTAAAAGACAAAACAACCTTATTTGGATTTAATTCAAAGAAATCTACATAAAAGATACTCGTTTGAAAAGACCCTGATGCTGGGAAAGATTGAGGGCAGGAGGAGAAGGGGACAACAGAGGATAAGATGGTTGAATGGCATCACCAACTCAATGGACATGAGTTTTCATAAACTCCAGGAGTTGGGGATGGACAGGGAGGCCTGGCATGCTGCAGTTCATGGGGTTGCAAAGAGTCAGACACGACAGAGCGACTGAACTGACAGACTGACTGACTGAGACAGCCAGGGAAATTTAAATATGAGCTGGTATTAAATAATACTAAGGAATTACTACTGATTTTGTTAGGGAGGGGTTTTTTTCTTTTAGGTAGGGGTTTTTTTTTTTTTTTTTTAACAACATGAAAAAAATAACATAAAAGTTACCAATGTGGCCATGTTAAAGTGCACAAATCAGTGGCATTAAGTACATTCACTATGTTGTGAAACCCCACCACCTCTGAGTTCCAGGCATTTTTATCACCCCAAAAGGAGACCTCATACCCACTGGCAGTCGCTCCCCATTCCTCCATACTCCCAGCCCTGGCAACCACTAATCTATGAATATTTCACGTCTCCATGGATTTGCCTGTTCTGGACACTGGGCTTCCCTGGTGGTTCAGCAGTAAAGCATCTGCCTGCCAGTGCAGAAGACCTGGGTTCGATCCCTGGGTCAGGGAGATTCCCCTGGAGAAGGAAATGGCAACCCAACTCCAGTATTCTTGCCTGAGAAATCCCTCACGGAGAGGAGCCTAGCTTTCTGCAGTCCTTGGGGTCACAAAGAGTCGGATACAACTTAGCAACTGAACAACAATAATTCTGGACACTGCATATAGTATACAAATGTTAAATATATACAATGTGGCCTTTTGTGACTGGCTTCTTTCACTTACCATCATGTTTTCAAAGTTCATACACACTGCAGTATTTTTCAGTATTTAATTCTTTTTACCACTGACATATTCTAATGGGACAACAGACCACATTTCCTTCACCCGTTCACTTGATGAACACTTGCATTATTTCCACCTTTTGACTACTGCAAACAGTGCTGCTCTGAACATTTACGTATAAGTTTTTGTTTGAACACTAGTTTTTAATTGTTTTGGATATATACCTAGGAGTGGAATTGCTAGGGTCATACAATAATTCCACATTCAACTTATCATGGAACTGTTTTCCATAGCAGCTGTTTTTCATAGTGGGTGCTCCATTGTACATCCAGGATTCCTATATTAGGGTTCCAATTTCTCCATGTCCTCCCAACGCTTGTTATTTTTCTTTTAAAACTATTATGGTAGTCCAAGCGGGTGTGAGGTGGGATCTCACGGTGGTTTTGATTTGCATTTCCTGAATAAGTAATAATGCTGAACACCTTTTTGTGTTTTTACATTACTGTTAAATGTCTTAATGCATTGTAATCAGGTCAAAAACAACCATCTCTTTTTGAAAGGTATACTATGATCTGAAAGCATATAACATTAAGTGTGGGATTTGCTTTATAATACAACAGCAAAAAAAAAAAAAAGTAAATTTCTAAAAAGGACAAAAAGGGATAGAAGAAGGGAATGTGATATCATCTTTTAAATGTTGCATCTGCGTGATAGACAGATGAGGAGAATCACAGAGTTGTTCTGCTTTTGTGCATGTTTGAAATTTGCCACAATAAAACAAATTTTAACATTTGTCAGTATGAACTGAAGTTGTGAAAACCAGGTTATTCATTCCTGTCACCTTCACCAAATAAATTCCCACTCTACCAACCTCACAGGGTACTTCCTGTGAGGGACCTCCGAGACCTGCATTTTCCGACCTTCAGGCGAGGTTTGGGTGCAGGGGGTCCAGACTTCCACGGCTATGTGCTCTTTTCCTAAGTATCGTGAGAGACCAGCGCTCTAGACTTGAACAGGCGTGGGAAATTCCGGTCCAACAGGGCGGGAGCAGCAAGGGGACCCAGGGGGCACCAGACTTGCCATAGGATGCTGACACAGTCCCCTGGTGCCCTGTCCAAAACGGACAGCAGGACAGCCTGGCCATCTGCAGACGCATACCCACTGTTCCTTCAACAACGCTGTCAGGACCCCACCGGCCGGAGGGGACCAGCTCACCCCACCTGGGAAGTGGAGTGGGAAGACACTAAAATCATAACTGCTCTTTTTTCCTTCAGAGATGTATGTTTGGAAGGCAACATGTGTCAAAAGCAGTTATAATGTGGGACTTCCCTGGTGGTCCAATGGTTAAGACTCTGCACTCCCAACGCAGGAAGCATGGGTTCGATCCCTGGTCAGGGAACTAAGATCCTGCAGGCTGCCTGGTGTGGTCAGAAAAACAAGCTGTAATGTAAAGGTGGCCAGGTGCATGATTTTATACCTGCATATTCTTTTCATCTTGCTGGACGTTGTCTTTCCAATGAAATAATCTCAGTACACTGACCGGACTCGTTAATTCCAATCCTTCCAAAGAGGCAGCAAAAATCTTAGGAAAAGTCACAGGCATTTCCCTTTCTCACTCTTGTTATTTAGTCTCGAAGTCCTGTCTGACTCTTTGCGACCCTGTGGACTGTAGCCCACCAGGCTTCTCTGTCCCTGGGACTTCCCAGGCAAGAATACTGGAGTGGGTTGCCATTTCCTTCTCCAGGTGATCCTCCCAACTCAAGGACCAAATCCTTACACAGACACTGATTTGATAGGTTGAGAACGTTCAGTGGGCCTCCTTTGCTGTCTTTCCTCGACATCCCAGTCAGATCAGCTCTCATGCCTGGGGATGGAGGAGGAAGGGGTATACCAGCTTGGCTGCCTGGCAACCTGCCCCCAGACTCACCTCAGGCACCCAGGCTGCCCCTGGGGAGCACGCTGGCCTCCCCCGACAGCTGTCTCCGTGTACACACTTCGGGGGGAGCCGGCTTACCTCGTGGGCTTCCACTCCCATCTCTTGCAGGGCGGACTTGAAAAACTCGGGGGAAGGCTTTCCCACCACCTCGGCTTTGATACCACAGGCATACTGGGGGAGAGAGAAGGACACAGCGTGGGTTGGGGACCAAGGGACGCGGAGGGGGGAACCCTGGCCTGGTGAAATCCTGCCCCCAGGGAATCAAAAAGAAACGTCCCAGTGTGTACCCAGGGGCCTCCAAGGGGCAAGACACGCGGGCCCAGAGACACGCCTTGTGGGTGAGCATCACAACCAGGCTGCCCAGGGTGCTGGGGGCACCCGCCACCAGGCCCCTGCCACCTGCCCCAGGGTCAGACGACCTCCGACCTCCAGGACCTCCGACCTCCTGGGCGTTAGGGCGTCAGGGACGTTTCTCTGCATTCCTGCTTCCCCTCCCTTCCCCTCTCCCCTCCCCCAGCTCTGTCTCAGGTCCTCCATGGCGGCAGTGACCCGGGGCTGGCCTGGGCGGGGAGCCCAGCTGAGCCTGGCCCTGGAAACTGGAGGAGGGGACTGGGAAGGAGTCCAGGCAGCACACAGGAGTCTGAGGAACTGCAGGAAAGCGGGCTGAGGCACGAGGCAGGTGTGCAGGGATCCGGGAGCCAAGAACCCGGAGGAGAGGCGCAGAGCATGCCGCGAGGGCCAGCGGGGCAGAGGCCCGGGGTGCAGGGCCGGGGTCCCGGGAGTGGGGCAGGGAGGGAGCGACAGGGAGCAGGGGGACGACCAGCGCAGCTGAGGGGCCAAGCTCCAGAGGAGGCAAAGGGCCGGGCTTGAAGCTGCGAACATGATGTCCGACTTGGAAAACATAAAGGCACTTGGGATGCTGAGCACCCCGTCTTCTCCGGGAAGACCGGGACATCCCGGAAGGCCCTGAGACTGGAAGAGGGTCGGGCGGACCCGGGCAGGTACCTCAAGTGCCTTCATGTAGGGACCGACGTCCAGCATCAGGCCAGAGGTCTCCTTGTAGTAGCGTCTGGAAAAGAGCCGAGGGGGACAGGGTGAGCTGAGCCCAGGAACCTGGGAAGCGCCGAGGAGAAACCACTCTGTCCTGGTTCTAGGCTGGTCCAAGAGGGCTGAGTCACGGGCCGGGGGTGAGGGCAGACGCCACACGAGAGTGACCGACGGGGGTCAGCACAAGAGCCCAGCAGTGGCCAGCATGCTGGGGCGGGGGGTGGGGGTGTTGGAGGAGGGGAGAGATGGGGGGCCAGCAGCTCTCAGAAAGGCCCCCTGCTGCCAGCCGTGTGGGGACCCCACCACAGTGATGAATGGGGGACCCTGGGGGCAGCTGGGTCCAATTGCTAACACAGAGAAACACAAGTGACCTGTGTTCTGGGAAAGGGCAGCCAGTCCACAGAGCATGTGGTGAACCCCTAATTGCTAATAATTAACCCCTAATTGCTGCCTGGAGAAGAAAACTCCATTAGTTCCAGAGCATCTCCTAGCAGCTGGAGGGTCAGGAGAGGTGCCAGGCCTCACGGGCGCCAGATGCTTCTATGAGACGACAACTGTTTCTTCCCTGTCTCGCTGGAGGCCGAGACGGCTTGGCTCCTGGCATCGCCTCCCAAGCCGGTCTCACCTCTTCCCTCCTGTGAGTGCTATGCCCAGGCCGCACGCAGACCCCTCGGGGCACACGGTGACCAGGCCCAGCTCTCTCGGAGCACAACTATTTGACTATCAAGTAGGGAGAAGGTAGTTTGTCTGCTCTGCGCTGCTCTGAAGGGAGGGTTAAACGGGACCCCAGGACTGTTAAACGTTTTAAGACCCATCACACCCTTCCCCGTTCCCATGACCGTCGAATCTGGGAGACACAACACAACATGGACGTGACCTAAATGCCCTCGGACAGATGAATGGAGAAGATGTGACACACACAGGCACTGGGACGTTACTCAGCCATAAAGACAGAGAGAAAGAACGCCATTTGCAGCAACATGCATGGGCCTAGAGATGATCACACCAAGCAAAGGAATCAGAGAGACAAACACCGTGTGATATCACTTATATGTGCAATCTAAAAGAATGACAGAGATAAACAGCATGTATGTGGAAAAGCAAAGAAAAGACTAGTGAAGCCTGCTGACTTCAGGGTTCAAATCGTCTTCTGACTTGCTTTCAACTGTGGGACTCTGGGCTGCGTACGCCCTCTGGGCCTCAGTTTCCTACTCTGTAAAATGGGCCAAAAGAAGCCCCAGTGCCTACCCTTGTGGGCTGCTGTGAGGCTTGAGCAAAACAATGCAGGAGAAGTTCCTAACATGATGCCTGGGGTGAAGAAACCACTCCAAAAATGTAGCTACCCAGACTGAGATGGGCAATAAGATATGAGCCAGGGAAGAAAGAATGAACGCAGGTCTTTCCAGTTTGTGGGGGCCAGACCCTGTCCTGTGTCTACTGGAAATGGTACAACCAAGCTTCCGGAAGTTGCCTCTAGCAGCTTCCTTCCTCTAGCTCTGCAGCACCCAGGGACTCTGCCTGCCTCTCTGGGCCCCACCTGAGGCCTCCAAGGCTGCAGGAGCCTGGCCTCCCACAGCGATCACCCTGACCCTCAGGTGGAAGAGGCGATCAGCCGCTCTGCATCCTCACTGCCTGCCCCAGAACCTTCCGTCCTGACGCAGGCTGGGCTGCAGCCAAACTCTTGGCCTTGGCAAGGGCTGGTCCCCTGCCCCAGGCCAGGCAGATCAGAGCCTGACTGCTGAAGCCATGGGGGCCTCTCCCATCACGAACGGACCCCTCTCCAAGTCAACTCGGGCCTCAAGGTCAGGGTCCAAGACTCTGCACACTAGGGGTCGTGCCGTGTGGACGTGACCCGGCTGGGAAGCCGCACATATGCAGGAAGGTGCCTAGGAGCCAGGAGAGAGCCACCGCTGCTCATGGAGCTGGGACCCACCAACGCTCCCCTTCTTAAGGAAAGTGAAAGTGTCAGTCGTTCAGTCGTGTCTGACACTTTGCGATCCCGTGGGCTGTATAGTCTGCCAGGCTCCTCTGTCCACAGAATTCTCCAGGCAAAAAATACTGGAGTGGGGAGCCATTCCCTTTTCCGGGGGATCTTGCCGACCCAGGGACCAAGCCCAGGTCTCCTGCATCTGCAGGTGGATTCTTTACTGAGCCACCAGGAGAGCCCCCCTTTTAAAAGGGTGACCCCAAAACCTAGGCTTAGAGGTTCCTAACTGTCTTTGTTTTAAGTCTGGACTCTAGACATCTATCTTGTGTTTATACAGCCTCAGAACAGTGTTTGCTTTTATTTTTCCCCAGTTCCACAAGAAACTACTTGGGTATGATTCCCTCAGTCGGGTCCAGGGTTAGAAGGAGTGGCCAAATAAAGCCAAACGTGGCCAAGAGGCAGAGGGGGACACCAGAAGCTAGGGCCTTGGCTCTTGGGGGGGCTGCTGGCATCCGCTAACTTGGTCCCCCAAGCATGTAGGACGAAGCTGTCCCGCACCTCTTTGCAGGGAACACTCTCAGACCCAGGCTGCTCCCCAGGGACTCCCCGTCTGGTGGGGAAGTGGACAGGTCCACAGACAAATATGAAAGAGCAGTACCTGGGTGACGGCAAGGGGAAACCTGTGCTCTGCGCGCTCTGCTTGGGGAGGGCCGGGCATGCTGGGGACGGGGCGGCAGGGAGGCATCCCAGAGGAGGAAGCATCAAAGCTGAGGCCCGAAGGTCAAGGGGGACGAGTGGAGGGGTCTAGACCTGGGGGCTCTCAGACTTGGGACCCTCCTGAGGACCCCGAGTGCCAGATGTTGCTCCAGGCGCACAGGAGTCCGTCAGATGCTCAGAGGCACCCCCTTGTCCCCTACCCTCCAGGAAATGCCCAGCCAGGGTGAGACGGGAGGGAGCTGGGTCGCGGGGGGGGGGGGGGGGGGGGCGCTCTCCGAGGGTGGGGCACATTGAAGAGAGCTGGGGCACCGAGGACAGAACTGAGGAAAGAATGCAGCCAGCCTAGGAGAGGACAACCCAGGCGCCAAGGAAAAAGTTATAAAACAAGGCTGCTCTGTTGCAACACACACAGCTCTGTCTGGAGCTGAGGATTCTAGGAGCCTCTGGCCCAGGACAGGCTCAGCTCCGAGCCGGCTGCAGGAGGCGGGAGCTGGCGGCACCTCCCCGTGGAAGGGCCTCCCAAGGACACCCATGCCGCACCACTTCTGTCCGATGCATCCTCCCGCGAGTCTTCCTTCCAGAGTGACACCTTCTGACTGCACCTTCTTCAGTTTAAATTTAGTCCCGGTGGGAAAAAGAATCGGAACATGCGGCTGAAAAGATCTAATCAAAACCCTCTCTTTGCCACACTGATTTTTGGAACCTAAAGAAAAAAACTGACTTCCACAAATCAAAATGAGAAACCTTATTATTTCTTTTTAAACTAAATGTGGACTTGCTTTCACAGGGTTGAGAACTTGTCTTTCTTATTCAGCCAGGAAAACAAAAAGGCATCTTGAAGGCGATCTGTTGGCCCAAAACATTTTTAGAGATACAGTAAACACTAGTACCCAAGTTAATTTTTCTTATCCCCCAAACACAAGAGATTTGATATATTTATTTTCTGTTACTGGCATAACAAAAGCCACAGCAGGTCTGGCTTGAACCTGAGTACTCAGGCCACAAAGAAGAATCCATGGATTCCGGAAAGACAGGAAAAACCCGGAGAGCAGCAGTCAGGTAGATTTTATGCTTTATTCCTCTGTCTTCCCTTCCGATTATTCAGCACAGCCTCCCTTCAAAATGACCACTTGACCTTTCCCACAAGAGCCATTAACCTTCCATAGCCGGTCGCGTAAACAGCTTAATTTTCTGATGGAGGCATGACAGAAGAAATTACAAAGGCAATTCCCACTCTCGGTCAAAACAGATGCCAAATGTAAATCACTCCGTTTCCAGGACGAGGACATTCTGCCCCAGTGAATCCACCACCCTGCCTCCTTGGGGGCACCTCGCGGCCCCACTCGGGTGAAGGATGGCCCCTCACCACCGGTGACCCTCACCTGGATGTGACAGCAGCTCTTCCTGGGTCCTTGGGTTGTCCCAGGTGGCTATGACCTAAGCCCAGAAGCTGTTGGCTCCTTTCTCTGATTTCTGAGCACCCAACCCATAGCCCAAGTCAGAACCTCCAGCAGCTAGAGAACCCCTCGCTAGCTGCTTACTTGGAAAACAAATCCTTGCCTACTATTGAATTTGTTATAGAAGTACAAAGCTAAAAGAAACTGATGTCATTTTTTTTTTTCTTTCTTTTTCAACCACATACCTATTTTGCCTACTATCCCTGATCTGGAAAAATAATTTATTAAAGATAATTTTGAAGAAAAAAGTTTTAACATAAATGAGTAATAACAAAGCTTCTTAATTGTGCTGTTCTTTAGAGAGGGGTTGGTAACTTTAGGGATGCCTACAGGACCAAGCCAGGGACGTAAAAGAGTCAAGCTGAAAAAAAAAAAAGTCATGCTGGCCAGCTTCTGTGGTTTGCAGTGGCCTAAACCACAGAAGGTAAAGATCAGCAAGGACCTCTGGCAGCTAATTTTATGTCAACTTGGCTGAGCCAAGCTGCCCAGATATTTGGTCTAATGGTATTCTGGATGCTTCTGGGAAGATGTTTCTTGAATGACATTCACATTTAAATCAGTGGACTCTGAGTAAAGCAGATTGCCCTCCATAATGTGGTGGGCCTCGTCCAATCAGTTGAAGGCCCAACCAAAACAAAGTCTGACCTCTCCAAACAAGAAGGAATCTGCCAACAGATAACCTTGGCACTCAGATGGCAACTCTTCTGTAAGCCTCCAGCCTGCTGGCCTATGTAGGAAGAACCTAGCCTCCACAATTTCTCTTTATATACCCATCTTCCTCAACCTATGACAGGGTTATGTTCTGATAAATGCGTTACAAGCTGAAAATATCATTAAGTCAAAAATGCATTTAAAAAAATGCATTTAAAAAGCCCAGCCTACCTTAAATACGCTCAGAACACTTATATTAGCCTATAGTTGGGCAGAATCATCTAACACAAAGATTTTATAATAAAGCACTGAATATCTCATGTAATTTGTTGAACACTGTACTGAAAGTGAAACTCAGAATGGTGGTCTGGGTACAGAACGTTCGTACGTGTATTAGCTGTTGACCCTCACGATTATGTGGCTGCCTGGGAGCAGTCAGTGCCCAGCATCTGCCCAGCATCACCAGAGAGGACTGCACTGCCTGAGGGAAAGGATCAGAATTTGAAATTCAAAGTACGTTTTTTCTGAATGTGCATAGCTTTCACACCATAGCAAAATCGAAAAGTTATGATTTGAACCATTGCTAAGTCAAGAACTGTCTGTATGTACGTCACCACACCCTGTTGGTTCTGTTTCTCTGGAGACCACTGACTAACACAGGATACACTTTATTGCATGATAAACACACTGGAATATTTGCAGCAGGACAAAGGTCCACATAGTCAGAGCTATGTTCTTTCCAGTAGTCATATACGGATGTGAGTGTTGGACCATAAAGAAGGCTGAGCGCCGAAGAATTGATGCTTTTGAACTGTGGTGTTGGAGAAGACTCTTGAGAGTCCCTTGGACTGCAAGGAGATTCAGCCAGTCCATCCTAAAGGAAATCAGTCCTGAATATTCATTGGAAGGACTGATGCTGAAGCTCCAATACTTTGGCTACCTGATGGGAAGAACTGACTCACTGGAAAAAACCCTGATGCTGGGAAAGATTGAGGGCAGGAGGAGAAGGGGATGACAGAAGATGAGATGGTTGGATGGCATCACCGACTCAATGGACATGAGTTTGAGCAAGATCTGAGGGATGGTGAAGGACAGGGAAGCCTGGCGTGCTGCAGTCCGTGGGGTCACAAAGAGTTGGACATGACTTAGCAACTGAACAACAATAAAAGAAACATATCTCTTCTCTTTCTTTAAATCTCTTTTACTTGCCTATTTAAAAAAACAAAAAAAGCACAGCCATGAAGAAATATTTCTCTACTATGAGAAAAGCAACCACCAGTACAAGCCGACCCTGAAGCCTGGAGACGGGCAGGAGGACGTGGGGGGTCTCGCTGCAGCAGAGCCAAGGGACCAGTGGCTCCAGCCAAGCGGCAGCGTGTTCAGGAATGTGGGGCGAGCACCCTCAGATCTTCTGATTTTTCAAGAGAATCCAGAAATCCAGTTATTTTACGTAAAGTCTCCCAATTTTTAAAACGGCCTCAAAAAAGTTTAAGATCTTGCGTGGACCCAATACCTGCTCTCGAATGGAGCCTAAAGGTGGCAGAGCACAGGCTCTGGGGGGCTCTCCTGGCCACGCCCGCAATGACTGATGGGGCGACCGTGGCTCCCCTCACCTCCCTAGCCTTGATATACCCATCTGTAAAATGGCAATGATGCTGCCTACAGCTCGCAGGGTTGTGGTCAGAATTAAACATGGTGAACTACAGAGTGCTTCACAATGGCCAGCGGCCAGATAAAACGTCCCCCTCGTGTCTACTGGAATAGCCACCCCCATCCAGCAGGCAGAGGTGGGAACTCCCCAGTCACCAGAAGCACCTAAGTGTGGGAAAGGCCTCCCCAGAGGTGGCCACAGAATTTCTGCTCTGTGCGCGAAGCTGGGGTCGGGTTTCACAGCACCCTTGTGACTCTAAAACCCTAGTGCTGCTTCCATGGAGGACAGAATAAACCTGCACTGCTTTCTGGGAAGCAACTTGGCAACACGCACCAAGAACCTCAAAAAGTACACATCACCGAAATGCCAGAAAGAGGCTGATCACGGCCTTACTCAGGGAGAAAATCAGAAACAACCTACAGCAACTACAGGAGAGCCTGTAAGAAAAGTGAATAGGAATAAACTCGCCACAGAGACGTCTACTTATTATATGGAAGTGTTAGTCACTCAGTTACACGGGCCCCTTTGCGATCCCGTGGACTGTAGCCCTCCAGGCTCCTCTGTCCATAGGATTCTCCAGGCAAGAATACTGGAGTGGGTAGCCATTCCCTTCTCCAGGGGATCTTCCCAACCCAGGGATTGAACTCGGGTCTCCCACATTGCAGGCAGACTGTCCACCCTCTGAGCCACCAGGGAAGCCCTGTTGTATGGAAAGTGGTTCACAAAATATTCAGTGAACAACTAAAACCGGGTGACGGAACTAGGTCGAGTTAGGTACTGAAGCAGTGAACACACCCACGTGTAGTGACTTCTGCAAAGAAAACTGCTTGGAAGGACACACACCAAAATGCCGACCGCTGTTTCCTCCTGCGGTGGGGCTGAAAACACTGTTTTCCTCTTATCACTCATCTGTATTCAACAGTTTTTCTTCAATGAAGATGCATTGTCTTGGTGATAAAAGAGGTTAAGAGAAATAATCAACGCAGTGTTTTAAAAGAGACGGTGAGGCCCAGGCTGCAGACTCGGACAAACATGCTGGTGACAAAATGACAAGTCGACAGACTGCTCCACAACCAGAGGTGTGGGGCCCAGACGAGAGCCCACAGGCCCTCTCGAGCCTGCTCTCACTGCTCGGGCGTCCGTCTCCTTGGCACAGCCCATCAGCCCTGGGCCGTGTCCTGTGACAATGACCGAAACTCGGCACGGCCACCCTGATCTCCAGGGGTCTCCTCTGCAGTGACCCACCCCTGCCCCCGGCCACTCCCAGACACTCACAAGGAAGCTTGACCAACCAGCTGAAGACCAGGTCTCTGCTCAAAAATTATCAAAAGACAGGGATGACAAAATGAAGGAAAAAAGCAAGAAAAGGAGAGGGAAGGAAGGAGCCGCACTGCGTCCACCCCATGCCCAATCTTCCCAGCTTCTCTGCTGATTCCTTAAGTCTGAGAGAACCAAGGAGCATCGCCCAGGGTGGCCGGAAGTGACTCCCCTCCAGCCGACTTACCCTTTTCCCAGTGAGAAGAGCACGGGCTTTTCCAGCTCCATGAGCACCTGGAAAGCTTTATTCATGTTTCGATAAGAAAAGCCTTCTCCGGCGTCTGCAATTACAACACAGTTTGGGTTGGACGTGTCGATCTGATCAAATTCTGAACGGACTCCTGGAAAGAGGGAGAGAGAAGGGTTCGATCCCTGGGTCAGGAAGATCCCATGGGGGAGGGCATGGCAATCCACTCCAGTATTCTTGCCTGGGAAATCCCATGGACAGAGGAGCCTGGTGGGTTACAGTCCATGGGGTCGCAAAGAGTTGGATACAACCGAACGACTTAGGAATAACCACCACCACCAAAGTCTGCAAGTGACTTTGAGATGCATCAAAAAGATAAAGATGGATAGATGGATGCAGGGATGGGGAGATGTATAATGAAGAAAACATAGCAAAATGTCATTGGTAAAGTCAAGGTGAAGGGCAAACAAATATTCCAAATAAAATTCTTTCAGCTTTGCCATCTGTTTGAAAATCCTCATAACAAAAGTTGGGGGCGGGGGTTGGAATTCATCAACAATGAAACCTGAAAAGATTCAAGGTCTGAAAAGACAGGGACACTTATGCAAAACACAGATGCAAGAGTACAGGTGAAGAAGGGCATCTGGCTTCTTCTCGAGCGCCAACATCTGCCTGTTCAACTCACTGATGAAAGACGTCTTCAAGGGGAACACTGAGTTTCCCTCTCCTCTCTGGTGGGTGCGCCCCAACCCGCCCCTCTGCCCCTGCCCCGGGGAGGGGAGGATTTTCTCTCTTAAATCTTTCTGTTACTTTAAGGACCTGTTCTAAAGACACTGGCAAGGATCCCAGATCACAGAGGAAGCATTTCGAGAAAAACAATTTCTAAAGGCTGGGCATGTCGCCCTCGACTGGCGCCAGAGCTGTGGACTTGGCCTCCAGACCTTCAGGGAGCTCTCTCCATTTCTGGGAGGCCCCTACCCCTGTCCGGGGGAAGAAAAGCGTGCTTGCCTCTGCCACAGGTTTGTAAATGACAACGTTGTTTCTGTGCAACGACAGAAAAGTGTCCTGAATTCCGAAGCATGTACCGTCTCTTCTTTTTAAATATTCAGAAGGCACCAGGTAATACTGTTCTTTCTTCTTCATTTCAGCAAAACTCCCAGCTGAGGGTCAAAGGGACTCTGTCCTCGCCTTCAGACTGATGTTAGCAAGTAAACCTGTGCCATTAGCCAGAGCATGGGGCTGGTTGTCACAAATACGGTTCCGAAACCTACAGACCTAGCTTTGCATCTATTCTATTTGTCTGTCTGTCTGTCTCTCTCTCTCACACACACAGAGACACAGACCCCAGAGGCTAACATCTTGCCCCCGTTGACAATTTCCTGCCACCTTGCTCCATCCTGGATCACAGAAAACAGATTCAGGGTTTTCCTGCCTCCAAGGAGCCATATGGACCCTGCCTCTGACCACCACCCCACCCGACCCCAACCCCCAGGCCCGGGATGATGCCAGGATGGATGGGGCCCGGGTCCCAGCAGGGAGCCCCTGGGTTCCACCCCAAGGCCCACAGGTCTAACAAGGGCCAGGTGCTCCCTCTGTGTCCTCCCCAGCCCCCAGCTGGAAAGGGGGTGCCTTCACCCCGCCTCCAGGGCCCAGGGGGCCTACCGTCATGGACAAGCAGGTGTGGCCGCAGACCTCGCTGCTTCAGGATCAGGCAGGCGGCGGGGGCCGGGGCGGTCACCTCGCCCTCGGAGACGTCGAAGCCCAGCCGTCGCAGCAGCCCCACCAGATCCACCCGCGACTTCTGCGACTCGTTGGTGCAGAACCTGACCTTCAGTCGGGACCGCTTCAGTCTGCAGAGGGGAGAGAGGCGGTGGGGGCTGTCAGCAGGCAGCCCGGTTGCCCAGGGAAGGGTCTAGACAGGTGCTTCTCCGGGGGAAAACAGTCCAGAGCAAGCCGGGTCTCCACGGGCCCCTGAGCTGGGCCTCGACAGCCTCGCCAGACCCTGGGGTTTCTGAGCTGAAGAAGACCCTTCTCATCCTCGCTGAGCTCGGCGCACCTGAGACGCCCCGAGTTCCCACGCAACCTCTGCTTCTGCCTGGGACACGGCCATGCCCCTCCACCCGGGACACACCTCCTCTTCACACGAGCCAATCCGCCCACCTCCTGGGACCCACTCGACACCTCCCCGCTCCGCACCGCACTGCTCAGCCTGGTGGAGTCCCCCTCTGAGCAGCCCGGCCACCCCTCTGGGCCCTCCCACCCCAGTGAGCATCTCCACTGAGCATCTGAGCTGACCCCTGAGTATCTACATTTCCCCAAAATGCAAAGGCCGAGGGACCACAGGCCGAGGTGTGCCATCTCGCTGCTGTCACTGAAGACAGGTCTGCCAGACGGAGTCATTGGGTGCACGGGCGAGCTAATGGGATGAGAGCCGGGGATGCCCACGGCGTTGGCAGCTCCGACAGCCCGTCCGGGCTCACGGGAGGCCCTGCAGCCCCGCGGCACCCGGGCCAGCTCTGTGAAGGCAAAGTCACAAAAGCCGGTGCCCAGAGAGAACCCAGGGAAATAACACTGAGCCCTTCGCCGACAGCGACTGAGCGCCTACTCACGGGCCAGCGGGGCTGGGTACTCGGACACGCCGCGGTGCCCGCAGGCGGGCCCTCTGACCCTGGAGTCCTCGGTTGGTGCGTGAGGCGGGAGACCGCACAAAGGAGGGGTACAGGGGTCAGGACGAGAGAGGGGATGGGAAGGACCAAAGAGGCGAGGAGACAGGACGGCCAGGGAGCGTGGGCAGGTCAGGAGGCCTCCCCGCGGAGGAGACGGCTCTGGAGCTGAGACTGGAAGGGAAGCCAAGAGACAAAGGAACAGGGACCCCTAGAAGGAGGGGGCCCTGCAACAGTCGGCGCTGCAGGTGAGGCCAGGCCCCAAGCGAGGGGGTCAGTGGGCCGGCTACCCGGCCTGGTCCCGAGCACACGGCCCTCCCTGGATGAACCCCGGGCCATGGCGTGGGGACCCTCAGATTTGGCATCTGCTGAGAGCATGGGAGGGGCTGTGGAAGACACCAGGCCGCTAGTCAGGAGGTCCAAGAAACCCTAGGGGACAAGGGGAAGGGTCTGTCCAGCGTCCTCTTCTCCGACCCTCCGGGCGGCGCTGCCCCACTCTGCCTGTAGCCTGCTTTTCTTTCTGACGCTAACCCGTATCTCCAATCCATCGCATGTTTGCATTTGTTCAGCATCTCTCTCCCGGACTCACGTGCTCCATGAGGTTAGGAACGAGGTCTGAAGGGTGGGCCCACGGCAGGCCCCTGACAAGTCTTTGCTGAATGACTGGGTGATGGCAAGTCCAGATGACATCTGGTGAGAGGCACCCTGCCTTGGGACCACGCCTACTACTTCCCCCGAGGGTGCCCCGAGCCTGCAGCCGCCTCACTTCACCCCACTCGGTGGTGAAGACACGCATTCCCACGTTACGGTGAGCCTCCAGACCTACCAAGCGCCTGAGCCGACAGGCGAGACCTGGGAAGAAATGTCAGGTCCTACTGACAGCAAGGCGAACAAATGCAGACGGAGAGGCTGACAATGTTGTGTGATCAGCAGCCCAGGTTTCAGCCCTTTCTCAGTATTTGTCTTTCCTAATCAGGGGGTTATGAATTATCAATTACGCTTAGTGGTTAATTGCCCTTCATAAAGACAGCTTTTGTATTTTTAAATTAGGCAGTTAATATATTGTAACTAATAGCATCACCTTGTATATTACGGGCAGATCTTCCACTGATTGGCGCCTGGGATGTGCGATCCGCACCCAAGTTAATGGAGCAGTTGAGGGAAGGAGGCAGCGGGTGCCGGGGGACTAATTATTGCTAATGGATTACGATGTGACCTTCTCAGAACAGTGAGCAATTGGTGTGACGGTGAGATGACAGGACCTCGCAGCTGCTATTCCAAACACAGCTCTGATGCCCGTGAAACACAGGTAAACAACAGAGCTCACTGCAGACCGCTCTCCGCCGACACACGACATACGCTTACTGAAGACGCACTGCTTTAAAATCAAAAGGACTCAAATGGAGAAAGTAACATGGAAACCTCTACACTACCATATGTAAAACAGATAGCCAGTGGGAATTTGACATATGACTCAGGTGGGATGGTGCGGGAGGTGGGAGGGAGGTCAGACGGAGGGGACACATGTACACCTGTGGCTGATTCACGCTGTTGTATGGCAGAAACCAACACGATATTGTAGTCATCCTCCAATTAAAAATAAAACGAAATTACTAGTTTTAGGGCTGAATCAGCCCCCGGACAGCGGTGGGAAATGCTCGGGGAAGGCCCCTCACTGCCAGTCTGTCCTGTCACTGACCACACCCTCTTTTCATTTTCTGGCATGAGTCCCAGGTCCTCTCTTCATTTTTCTTAAATACTAAAAGTAACAAGAGTACTGGTTGGATGGATGCGTGCATGCTCGGTTGTGTCTGACTCTTTGCAAGTCTTTGGACTGTACCCTGCCAGGCTCCTCGGTCCATGGGATTCTCCAGGCAAGAATACCAGCATGTGTTGCCATTTTCTCCTCCAGGGGATCTTTCTGACCCAGGGATCGAACCATCGTTTCCTGTATCTTCTGCATTGTAGGTGGATATTTTTTTTTAACCACTGAACCATAATAATACTAAAGTATTATTCATTATTATTAAAAATAGTAAAGGATGAATATGTTACATTCAGCCTTGCCTTGGGGGTCAGTATCAGTGATCTGATTTCATCCTCAGCCCTTGAGAGCAGAGTGCCCTGTGGACACCCTGTGTCCCCCACATGCACCCCCAGGGCCAGGAGCCTGGAGCGCAGGAGGCTCTAAGCACCTGCCATATTGAGTCTGCGAGCTGTGGAGGCAAGAACCAGGAGCCCCGTCCCAGGGATGAGAAAACAGGAGCTCCGGGAGGCAGACACCTGAGAAGGTCACCCCACCCTCCATCTCGTAGGCTGACCCCCTCGGGAGGTAAGTGAAGGTTAGGAGAGGATGGAAGGGTGGGGCCGGGACGCGACAGGATCACAGCCACAGACGCCAGGGATCCCTCTGTGACCACAGAGAGGAGGCCACGTCAGGGCACAGCTGAAGCCGGGAAGAGGGCTCCCCACCACCAGAAATCCACCCTAGAGGCACCTTGATCTCAGACGCCCAGACTTCAGGACTGGGGGCAGATAAACCTCTGTCGCTGAGCCCCCCATGCTTGTGGTACTCTGGTTCCGGCAGACTAAGGCCGTGGAGGAGCCAAAGCCTTGGTGTCTCTAAGAGGGGTTGCTGCTTAATATCAGATTCAGCCTTAGACAGCCTGGAACACATAAACCCAAAGTCAGGAGAGCGGGAGCCAGGTGTGGCTTCAGGGCCGCAAGCCCTAGGGACGCCGGCACCGGGCTGGGCCTGGCTCCAGGACAGGCCAGGCCACCCCCGACCCCCAACACCCCAGGACCCTGGGGACAGAGGGCCTACCGCAGGGCCCCGGCAGCCAGAGTGGGGCTCTGGCCAGACGTCCCCTCTGAGACCACAGCCACGTCCCCAGTCTGCTGTGCCTCCCAGGAACCGCCCCCCCCCCCCCGCCCTGCCCCGAGCGGGTGGGGACTTGCCCCTACTTCCTGTCGGCGCACCGGCTCTTTGAACTGACCTTTACCTCCTCCCAGAGGCCGGGACAAGCTCTGAGTGACAGCCTCGCCTGATGCCATTACCGAGCATCACATGAGCGGATCCCTTGCAAATCACCTTGGACCTCACACATCTGCTAGCTGTCGGCATCTGCCAGGGGCGCTCACCCGAAAATAATGGAAACCCTCTCATTATCGCTCGGGAGCAGGTAGAGCGCTGGGACGATTACTGGACATCCTGGCTGACCTTGGCACAGCTCCACCGCCCAGTGCCCTCTGGGCTCGTCAGAGAGGAGCTGGACAGCGGCAAGGAGGCTGCCCTGGGTAAGGCCCCTCCGAGCTCAGTCCCCACCCGGCCCCAGCCACCTCTCACCTTCATCTGACCCCGAAGGCCCTCGCATCACCCTGAGTCTTTGCCGTCACCCATCCCCCATGGCAAATCCTACGCATCCTTCAAAGCCTAGTTCGTATGTCCCTTCCTTCAGGAAGGCCCCCCAGACTTCTGTCCCCGCCCAAGCAGAGTCTGTCCTCTTCCCTCTTCGCTTTCACAGCTCTAGAAGCACAGCAGTGCTTTTCTGTGAGAACCACTTAAGTGACCCAAATTCTCATGGAACCAACTCATTTTAGCACCCAGAGAACCTCGGGAGGGCTCACTGCCAATCTTGCCCGTGGGCAGCACTGCTTCAGCGTCTATTAGGTTTAGGGTTGGGGTTGGGGTTAGGGTTAGGGAAAGCACAGTGGAGCCTGATGAGTCCAGATGGGTAGACCGGAGGACGGGCCTTTGCACAGGGATGCAGGGCAAGTCATGCCTTCCTACAGCCAAGGGACAAATGCATATGAGATGCTCTAATACTCAGCGGGAGGCCAGGAGGTCAAGGAGCGACCCAGAGGGGCTCCAGGGTCTGATGACTATGGGCTGTGGCACCTCCACAAGCTATTTCTTCTCTCTGGGGCCCAGTTTCCTCATCTGGAAGATGGGATGATAACAGCCTCACGTGCTGAAGCTCCAGGGAGATTTTCGAGGTGCCAGCTTGGGCCTGGCCCACGGTCAGAGCTCGCTCAGGCTGTGCGGAGAACATCGGCCAGTAAGTGGCCAGCAGACAGGCTCCCCAATCTCGTTCCCGGCCCCCCTCCCTGCCCCCACTGCCCAGAGCAGGCGGGCCCTCCCCCACTGCACTCTAGCCACCCCATCACCAAGCAGAGAGGCCCCCCATGGCTGGCAGGCCCTCCCATCTGCCGCTCCTACCACCTGGGCCTCCCAGGAGCAAGGGCTGGGTCCTACTGATGGTGGAGGCATGGGGGGTATGGGTGGGGTCTGGAAGGCCAGGCTGATGATGACTCCAAACCTTACTCCCACCCCAAGGAGAAGGACCCCTCACAGGATGGTGAAGGAGACGAGGCCTCAAGCTGGGTGGGCTCCTGGGTGGGTAGGGAAGGCAGCAGGCTGGCAGGTCAAACTTGAAACGATAAACGAGGGTAGAGGATGGTGACTCCTCCCGACCACAGAGAAAACAGAGTCCACGTCCTCTGATTTACGTGCCCCTGGGTTGGTCTTCATGGAACAACAGACTGTTTCCAAATAGGGAAAGGAGTACATCAAGGCTGTATATTGTCACCCTGCTTATTTAACTTCTATGCAGAGTACATCATGAGAAACGCTGGGCTGGAGGAAGCACAAGCTGGAATCAAGATTGCCGGGAGAAATACCAATAACCTCAGATATGCAGATGATACCACCCTTATGGCAGAAAGTGAAGAAGAACTAAAGACCCTCTTGATGAAAGTGAAAGAGGAGAGTGAAAAAGTTGGCTCAAAATGAAACATTCAGAAAACTAAGATCATGGCATCCGGTCCCATCACTTCGTGGCAAATAGATGGGGAAACAGTGGTAACTTTATTTTTGGGGGCTCCAAAATCACTGCAGATGGTGACTGCAGCCATGAAATTAAAAGACGCTTCCTCCTTGGAAGGAAAGTTATGACCAACCTAGACAGCATATTAAAAAGAGAGATATTACTTTGTCAACAAAGATCTGTCTAGTCAAGGCTATGGTTTTTCCAGTAGTCATGTATGGATGTAAGAGTTGGACTATAAAGAAAGCTGAGCACTGAAGAATTGATGCTTTTGAACTGTGGTGTTGGAGAAGACTCTTGAGAGTCCCTTGGACTGCAAGGAGATCCAACCAGTCCATCCTAAAGGAGATCAGTCCTGGTGTTCATTGGAAGGACTGATGCTGAAGCTGAAACTCCAATACTTTGGTCCACCTGATGTGAAGAGCTGACTCATTTGAAAAGATCCTGATGCTGGGAAAGATTGAGGGCAGGAGGAGAAGGAGACGACAGAGGATGAGATGGTTGGATGGTATCACCAACTCAATGGACATGAGTCTGCATAAGCTTCGGGACTTGGTGATGGACAGGGAGGCCTGGCGTGCCATGCGGTTCATGGGGTCACAAAGAGTCGGACACGACTGAGTGACTGAACTGAACTGAACTGGGCTGGTCTTCACAAGAGCTGTGTGAGGTCCACAGGCCCACCCCGGGCTGAAGTCTCTACCAGGGACCATCTTCACATCCAGCGACCTGGAGCCCTGCCCTGAGACAGGAGAAACAGACCAGAGGGGAGGAAGGTGGGGGAGGGGAAGAGCATGTCCTCCACATCCCCGCCTCCCTGACCCACACTGCCTGCTCTGTGCCCCCATCCCAGGGGCCGCAACTCAAGACACTATTTGGTGGAGAGAAGCCCCTCTTTCGATAAAAAATGGCCACAGCTGCAGATAAATGAATCTCTGTGATTCGGGTTTCCAAGAGAAGGAAGGGACACCCACAACACCCCGGGGGGCGCTCATTATGAACTGAAACCTGGGCAGCAGCGCCCAGTCAAGACCCTCAGAGAACAGGAGTCCCCGCTGCCCCATCTCTCGGCATCCAGATCTTTGTTACGTGGCAGGGCTCCGTGGCAGCGCCAGCCACTGTCTGACATTGAGATCTGTGGCTGCTTCCCTTTTAGAAAGCCATGGAGACGGACCGCACACATTCGGAAAACTGAAACATGCAAAGGGCCTATTTGTTCCAAGGACTCGCTATTTTATCATAGGGTCACATGGGAGCCCGTGCGTAGAGCAGGCGCAGTCCTGCAGCAGAGAAATCCAGTCATTAAAAAAAAAAAGAAGGGAAAGGAGGGAGGTGGTGGGGAGAGGGAGTAAGAAAGATAAAGAATGAGGGACGGAAGAAGGAAGGAAGAAGGAGGAAAAAAAGAAAAACACCGTCATTCTAGCACGGGGCAGCCACCGTTGATTCTGGGAGGAGCCCGGCCCAGCTCCCCATGTGCCCAGATGAACGGGCATCAGCTCGGGGTCAGGGAGCTGCCCTCCAGCTGGAGCACTGACAGAAGGGCTTCTGCCTCTTGAGAAGGCGGTCTGGCTTCCCAGCTGGGGTCCCGGACCTGCACTACGCACATGCCCTTGGCCCAGGCATCCCTGGGCCAGACTCAGGGGTCTGAAATCCCAGCCATGAAATGGGGTCACACCCAGCCTTCCAGGTCTTCAGGGGGGAGGGGCACAGCGGGCCCAAGAGGAGCCCTACGTCGTGCTGACATCGCCAGGGCACCGTGAACAGAGAGGCGCTGTGAACAGAGGGGCGCCGGGAAGGCCTTTGCCAGGAGCACTAGCTGGGCCTGCTGCACCTCCCCCTTCTGTCCACCAGAGCAGACCTTTCGGCCAGCCTGTGACGACCAGCTGCGGGGTCCCTGGGGGTCCCTGCCCACTCTCCAGCTGGCCCTCTGCTGGGCACAGTGTCGTCAAGAGTCCAGGCAAGAAACGAGAGTCCAAAGTCTGGACGGAGAGAAGAGATAGAACACAGAGGCGGTGACGCACGCAGGTGGCCCTGGCTGAGCCTCCGTGTGGGCCAGCCAGCCACTGACCTCAGGAGGACAGTGGGGAATGAGGGGACAGTCAAATAGATGTCGGGCAAGCCCAGAGCCAGGGTCCTTACAAAACAAGCGGCATACCTTCCCCGCCCGGGGCTGGGGCTGGGCATTCCCCCCACCGCCCCTCTTGCCATCTAGTGAGTTCTCGCTCTGACTTGCCTGAGCCTCTGAGCTCTGATCAGAGAGCCACACCGAGCTCACGCCATCGCTTTACTAGTTACTGATAAATGAAATTTAGAATCAGATGCACGGAAATCCGCAAACCAGAGAAGACTTGGAGACTGTCCAGTCTAGTGGTTCCTTTCACTGAGGGGGAGACTGAGGACCAGAGGGACATAAGCCGCTTAAAGGACACGTCTTCAGGAGCCAAGGGGTCTGTGGACCACTCCCCAGCCTTGGACAGCCAGCCGCCAGTCAGCTCTCCCCTGATGTGGCTACCGGCTGGGCACGGGCTGGGCGCTGCAGAGGCTGGGTATTCCTGGGGTAAGAGGGCCTCAGCTCGGGAAGCAGACACACCCACAGCACCTCCACCAGCCTGTCCCTGTGTGAGGCCAAGGCTTGCCACCTAACCCTCTCCCACCTCAGTGTCCGCCTCTGTAAAATGGGTCACCGGCAGAAGCCACTTGACAGGACTGTTCTGAAGCATGTTGCAAAAGCTCCGTGAGTGACGACGCTGGTGACAAAGACAACCTCCCCTCTGGCAGGCCCAGGGCTGGGTACCGGGGACATTCAGGCCCTCAAGGCAGGCAGCTGGACAGGAAGCCAGATGCTCAGGGCACCTGGGACTGCAGATGGAGCAGGTGAGCTGGGGCAACCGATAAGAAAGAGGGCAAAGTTCAACCAGCCAAGGGAGCCGGGGGTGAACCAGGGCTGGCTGTCCTGCCAGACGTCCCTGTGACACCCAGGCTGGACAGCCCCAAGGGCAGTTACAACAGCTTCCAGGAATGAAACAGACGCACAGAAAGCCTAAGGAACTTGCCGGAGGCCACATTACAGCCACATGCTGGGCTGGGACTTGGACCTAGGTCCCCACCGGCCAGAGCGAACTCCAACCTTCTTGGGGGTGTTGGCACCTGCCCGGGCAGGGGTGCTGACCCCCCGCTCTCAGAGCAAGTCCCAGCCCCGCCCCCCTCCATTTAGGCACTGAGCGGGACTGTTCACAAGAAGGAAGCCCCTCTGGCTCGTGAAGATTAAACTGTAGACGTTATGCAACAAGCACTGGGCCGGGGAGGGGGGCACTGTGCGCTCGGCCCCCCGGGGCCCCCAGCTCTGAAGTCAGCCCATGACAGCAGCACGGCCACGGGGCATTCCGGACAAACGCCCCTTGTCCAAGGTCCAGGCTGACTCAGCGGAGCTGTTTCTGGCGTAAATGAACTCAGAACAAGCGGCCTGTCCCCTCTGAGAGCCTCAAGAGCCCCTCCGGCAGATGCTGGGCCACACCTGGGGGATGGGGCGAGGAGACACAGGGAGCCACCTCCGGCTGGCTGTGTGCGTGGGGTCTGATGGAGCGAGCGGGGTGTGGTGGTGCTGATCCTCAAGGAAGCCGAGCTTCAGACAAGCCCCTGGCCCTGATCCTCGGGCCCTAAGGCCTGCGGGGCGGGGCCTGACTTTTACAGGGTCGCAGGACTTGTGTGCACATTTGGGAACACCGGCCGCGGGTCTGTGAGTCCCGGGTGGCAATTGCTTTATGAGGCTGCCCGGCCAAGGCGGCCCTGCTTCCTTCCGCCGCCGCGAAAAGGCTGGGCTGAGGGGGACCCTGCAGCTGTGCTTTAGTGCCCGAGACAGGATGCAGTAAACACCCCCCTCCCCGGCTTTCACATGCAGATGCCTCGGGGCTCCCTTTGTGCGGGGCAGCCCCTGCTGTGCCACGCCCTGCCTCTGAATGGCTCCCCTCGGGGAGCCCAGCTGCCCAAGAATGGACTCCAATAAAGGGCCTGCTGGAGGCCCCAGGCAGGTTACAGATGTCCCGGGGCCACGCCCACCACAAGCCCCGGGGCAGTAAGTGGGCCCCACCTGGCCCACCCTGTGGCTCCAGGAGGCCTGGACCTCCTGCTCTCCCATCTGGGACGCCACTGGCCCAGAGGACAGATCCAGAGCCCAGCTTACACGTCACCGGTTCCACGTGGCTGGGCTCCCCAACCTCGGCTCCCATCTCCCCGGTGGTTCAGTCTCTCTCCCCTAAACTTGCCTTCTGGGCGCTGTTTATGCTGCCCTCCCCAGACTGGACGGTCAGCACCCACCCTGGGAGCAGGGACTTCCATCTGCCCCACTCACTGCCCCTGTCCCAGTGCCTCCAGCTGTGTTTCTAGCATGAAAGAACGTGAAAGGGAAAGTGTGGGTCGCTCAGTTGCATCTGACTCTTTGTGACCCCATTTGCTGTCCACCAGGCTCCTCTGTCCATGGAATTCTGCAGGCAAGAATACTGGAGTGAGTAGCCTTTCCCTTCTCCAGGGGATTTTCCCAACCCAGGGATCGAACCCAGGTCTCCTGCATCTGCAGGTGGATTCTTTACCAACTGAACCACCAGGGAAGCCTAGTATAAAAAGTGAGAAGTGAAAGTTGCTCAGTCGTGTCTGACTCTTTGCGACCCCATGGACTATATAGTCCATGGAATTCTCCAGGCCAGAATACTGGAGCGAATAGCCTTTCCCTTCTCCAGCGGATCTTCCCCACCCAGGGATCGAACCCACGTCTTCCACATTGCAGGCAGATTCTTTACCAGCTGAGCCACCAAAAAGAGCACTTGACAAATATGTGAAGGAAGAAATGAACAAGTGCATCTTTGATGAGAAGCCATGAAGTACTGCAGGGAAAACTGGGGCTTGGAGTCGGGTGGGTGGGGCTTCGGGTGCGGAGGAGGTAGTCCCGGCTCAATGACTTTTTCCATTTGTGCCAGTTTCTGAAACTCTCTGAGCCTCAGGCTCTGCTTTGAAATGGGCTGATTGTGAAGGTAGCTTGTGTGGTCAAACGTCCACCTGGGACATCGCAGGCCTCCCGTCCATCACCGGTGATGCTATTATTGTGGTCCATATTGTCTTAAAAGGACTTCCCTGGTGGCTCAGTGGTAAAGAATCTGCCTGCTAATGCAGGAGACTCAGGTTCCAACCCATGGCAACCCACTCCAGCATTCTTGCCTGGAGAATCTCATGGACAGAGAAGCCTGGCAGGCTAAAGTCCATGGGGATGCAGAGTCGGACACAACTTAGTGACTAAACAACATCATCTTACAAAGCAGAGCCTATACTCCCCATGTGCTCTGTGTCCCCCAAAAGGTGGGAATTTTTTCAAAAGCTGAGGACACCTGTCACCACCGACAGCTAGGAAGAGGAGTGGCGAGTTGCTTCCCCCGCTCCGGGGTTTCCAGACAGAAGGTGCTGTTTGGGGACCCATGGCTCCGCCGTCATGGAGGCAAACACCCCCCAGGGTCCCGGGGACCCTATCACCGCTGGGGCTCTGCTCTCACCCCAGGAACTTCCTCTGAGCTCCCTGTGACTTCAAAGCCAGCCTCGCATATCAAGGAGCCCAGAGAGGGCAGGGTATGGCTGCAAAACAACTACAAAAAGTGATGCAAGCCCAGCGGTCTCCACCGAGGCCAGCAGGGCAGGGCCTGCTCACCAGGAGAGCCTGTTCTTGGCTCAGCCACTACGAGAGGGAAAGAGTGTCCCCAAGCCTGACATCCCCAGGGACACTCCAGGAGCCGGCAGGTTTTACTGGGGAGAGGATCCACACACACTCGCCGCCAGGAGGGTCTGGACACGGGGCTCCGGCGGCCCCCATAGGAGGGCAGGGGCCGCTCCCTTGGGCCTGAGCGTGACCAGTTGGCCATGGGAGACCTCGGCCTGAGTGGAGGGGCCTAGTCTTTAGAGAGAAAAGGATCTCAAGCCAGACAGTGCTGCAGTGTGGGGTGGGGGAGCCAGGTTCTGTGGATGCTGGGCTGCTAAGGGGCTGGTCAGGGGAAAACCCACCCGAAGTCTGTGTAACTGGGAGCACGGGGGTGAGGTGGGCGGAGGGAGAGGAGGGGCCACACAGGTCCCTTGGGAAGGCCCTGGTGGGTGGGGAAGAGTTGTGGGGACGTGGTGTTGTCCTATGCCAGGGGGCTGCAGGGTGGTTCAGATCTCCAGGCCTCCTTCTCCAGGCCCCTGGGCAGCAGGATGGTCAACTGCAGGAAACAATCCTGTGCTCTGTGGGGAAGGCACCTCCCTCCTGCAGCTGGGATGCATTTGAGGGCTACTTGTATAGCCTGTTATCATATGGCTGCTAGACTGATACACTGTCACTGCTACCAAAGACAGTCCAGTTAGACAAATCAGTTGAATTAAAGCAGGCCAAGACAAAAGGAGGATTCCCTGGTGGCTCAGATGGTAAAGCGTCTGCCTGCAATGTGGGAGACCCGGGTTCGATATCTGGGTCAAGCAGATCCCCTGGAGAAGGAAATGGCAACCACTCCAGTACTCCTGCCTGGAAAATCCCATGGATGGAGGAGCCTGGTAGGCTACAGTCCATGGAGTTGCAAAGAGTTGGACACAACTGTGGGACATCACTTTCCTTTCCTTTAAGACAAAAACCTCCCGGAGGTCTGTTGGGGGAAGACACTAGTCCAAACCCTCCGTGGTTAACGGAGCAGGGTCAACCCCCTTAGAGTCACACCCGGGGGTGGGAGACAGACTGTGGGACAGTGTGTCGAGGGAGGGGAGCATCACCCAGGGAGGCTGCTGGAGAGAAGACCCCATCCTTTTTCAATACCCGTGTCTCCCTCAAAGGACCCTACGCTCAGGTCCAGCACAGAGAGTAGGAGTGGGGCAGACCTAGGTTCCCATGGTCCCTGGGCCATCCCAGCGGAGACCTGGCGAGCCCTGAGCCGCAGTGGCTTCAGCTGATCGAGGGAGACAACAGCCGCCTCCCGGCAGTGGGCGATGAAGCGACATGGACACGAATGCCCAGCACAGAGGAAGCGCTCCCTGAAGGATCCCTGGAGCCATTGGCCCAGGAAGGGTGCACCCAGACCCATGCTACTGGCTGGAAAGCAAGGGCTCGCAATCAGCCCGACCTCCTCCAAGGCTGCTGCTGAAGCCACTCCATGCTCCCTGGCAGAAGGTGGACGGATGGGACTGAGGCTCTCTCCATATCCTTGACCTCCTTTACATCTCAGGTTTCTAAAAGCAAAAACGACCTTGCGAAGATGCCAAGGACTCACAAACCCACGTGTTTGTAAGGAATGGAGCCACAGGGACTCTCACATACACCACTTTGGGAAATGGCCCGACAGCATCTTCTAGCGATGATTATAGGCCTATCTCAGGGTCGGCAATTCCACCCCTGGGTCTGTACCCAGCATAAACGCATCCATGCATTCACCAAAGACACGTTCTAGAATATTCGTGGCAGCACTATTGAAAATAACTGAAAATGGGAAACTACACCCCCCTCAGGAGAAGAGATGAGTATTTTTCTTTAATGTAAAGATGCTTTTAAGTGGCCCTGATTTTAAAATAATTAAAAGCACATACAACAGGAATTCCTATATGAACGTGGGAAGTGAGATTTAAATGGCACACTCCTGGGGTCTATCGAGAGCTAGGCACTGCATCAAGAGCCGTCATGGAGCCTGCCTGCAACCCCCTCTGGCCCCTCTCCATCCCATCAGATGCTGCAGTCCAACACCGGAGCCGTTCTCCACTTCATCTTCTCCCTGGACCCCACAATACCCCATACATCCAGTGGTCCAAGGTCCCATTGGTCCTGCTCCCAGAAGGTCTCTTGAGTTCACCCCCCTTCTCTTCATCTCCACCCGCTAGCCCACACCCCTTCGTGTCTCCCTGGACCACACAAGGATCTCGCAGCAGCCTGCTTCCCTCTTTCCTCTGGAGCCCTGCCGTCTGCCCCACCAACACCTATTTCTGCGCTTTGCAGACAGAGATCTTCTTAAAAGAGTTGGTGGGGGTGGGGGTAAGGAAATGTGGCATTTTTTCCAGCTTTATTGAGACAAAATTAAAAAAAATTCCTTTTTTGGTATCCTGAACAAGAAAATACATCCACGTGGCTCAAAAATGTGTAAAAATGTTTCTATACCAAGTTAGCCAGGGAAGAGTCTTGTTCCCACCCCCTTCCTACAACCACCCCAGCTCTTCCCATAGTGAAGTTCTTCCCTCCAGCTTCTTTATGCAAACCTACCAGCAGGAATACATGCTTGCATTCCTACCTTTTCTACCCTAAAAGACAGCACAGAGCACATCCTGTCTACATGGGACGCCTACAAGGCAGGGGTGCTCATCCTTTTTATACAGCACAGAACTTCTCTGATAGACTGAGGCTGTCACACTGCCCTTGTGATGGACAGTTGAGACGTTTCGAGTCTTTTGCTATCTCACAAGGCACTACCACAAACACCCTCCCACCTATCTCATTTCTCATGTATGAGGCAGATGCTAATAGATAATGCCAAATGCATCTTCACAAGCAATATAAGATAAACAGTCTAGATTTTGAGGTGGAGCTACAAAGTTGTTCTCCCACTCCAAGATTTCAAAGGGAATCTCTCCTGTTTTCACTTGGTACTTGTATAAAACTAAACTGTTAGTTGCTCAGTCGTGTCTGACTCTGCAACCCCATGATCTGTACCCTGCTAGGATCTGCCTGTAGTCTGCCAGGCAAGAATATCAGAATGGGTTGCCATTTCCGTCTCCAGGGTATCATCCTGACCCAGAGATTGAAGCCGGGTCTCCTGCTCTGCAGGCAGATTCTTCACCATCTGAGCCACCAGGCAACCTGGTACTTTCACTTTTTATATTTTAATTTCTTTAAAACATAAATCAGATCCCATGATACTCTTGCCTAAAATCTTCAGTGACTTTTCCCTGCACTCAGGATGGAATCCAAACAGCTCTGCCCGACTCTCAAGGCCTGCTGTAGCCAGGCTCTGCCACTCACCAGTCCTCGCTTGCTCGTCAGTTCTGTGAAGGGGAACCTGCCAAGCTCTCTTCTTCAGGTTTTGAAGCCACTGTTCCCCCCAGCTGGAAGGCACTTCCTCCCTCCCTTCACCCTGATGGCCCCTCTCACTTTGTGCTTCTGAGATGCCAATGGCGATTACAAAGCTCGGGTCCAGAGGTGCCATCAGCAGTCCTGGCAGTGTCCTCGGTGCACAAGACTAACAGGCAGGATGCCCTCCTACCGTCTAAGCAGACGGTCAGTGCAGTCCAACCGAATCATACTGCTGGCCACAAATGTAATTTAAAGTTTTCTGGTAACCACAATAACAAAGATCAAAAGAAGCAGGTGGAATTATTAAATATATTTTATTTAGCCTAACATATTCAAATTACTATCATTTCAAACATGTAACCAATACAAAATGATATAATGAACTTTTTACATTTTTCTCACTAAGTCTCTTTCTCACTTATATGCAAAGTATATCATGAGAAGTGCTGGGCTGGATGAAGCACAAGCCGGAATCAAGATTGCCTGAAGAGATATCAATATCATCAGATATGCAGATGACACCACCCTTATGGCAGAAAGTGAAGAAGAACTAAAGAGCCTCTTGATGAAAGTGAAAGAGGAGAGTGAAAAAGTTGGCTTAAAACTCAACATTCAGAAAACTAAGATCATGGCATCTGGTCCCATCACTTTATGGCAAACAGACGGGGAAACAATGGAAACAGTGACAGACTTTATTTTGGGGGGCTCCAAAATCACTGCAGATGGTGTTGCAGCCATGAAATTAAAAGACGCTTCCTCCTTGGAAGGAAAGTTATGACCAACCTAGACAGCATATTAAAAAGCAGAGACATTACTTTGCTAACAAAGGTCCATCTAGTCAAAGCTATGGTTTTTCCAGTAGTCACATATGGATGTGACAGTTCGACTATAAAGAAAGCTGAGCACCGAAGAATTGATGCTTTTGAACTGTGGTGTTGGAGAGGCCTCTTGAGAGTCCCTTGGACTGCAAGGAGATCCAACCAGTCCATTCTAAAGGAGATCAGTCCTGGGTGTTCATTGGAAGGACTGATGTTGAAGCTGAAACTCGAATACTTTGGCCACCTGATTCGAAGAAGTGACTCATCTGAAAAGACCCTGATGCTGGGTAAGATTGAAGGCGGGAGGAGAAGGGGACGACAGAGGATGAGATGGTTGGATGGCATCACCGACTCAATGGACATGAGTCTGGGTAAACTCCGGAGTTGGTGATGGACAGGGAGGCCTGGCGTGCTGCAGTCCATGGGGTCGCAAAGAGTCGGACACGACTGAGCGACTGAACAGAACACTAAGTCTTTGAAATCCGTGTAGACTACACACTTGGAATATCTTAACTCAGACTAGTCCCATTCCAAGGACTCAGCAGCAAGCAGCAGGGGCTGCCCTGATGGACAGTGGAGCAACTCTAACCAGCAGAGCCCCACGATCGCCCAGAGCCCGAAATGCCTCAGGGTTCTCCAGGTGCCCGCAGTGGGGTCCTGGGTCCCGGGGGCCGGCCCTCCGCCTGCCCAGAGGGGCGGGGCCAGAGCAGCAGCAGGAGCCCCGCCCCGTCCCCCGCGGCCCTCGGGACCCGGCTGAGCGCAGCGCCCGGCGCCCAGCGCGACCCACTCACCTCGCCACCGCCTCCACGGAGCCGGCGATCGCCGCGCCACCGCCCTCACCACCGTCGTATAACACGCCAGAGATGTCCAGCAGCACCCCGCGCACGCCGGCCAGCCGCTCGCTCCACGCGGCCATCTCGGCCAGCCCCGCTGCAGCTCGGGCCCCCGCGTCCCAACCGGCGGCGGACGCTGCGGCCGCGCAGGCCGCGCAAGGCCTCCTGGGAAGTGTAGTCCCGGTCCCTGCAGGGTGGGGCGGGGCTACGGCTGGAGGGGTGGGGCTACGGCTGGAGGGGTGGGGCTAGAGTGGGCGGGACGGGGAGATAGCTAGGAAGACTAGTGCGCTTACTCCCCACTCCCCGACACGGGAGTCCTTTAACTGGAGATCCGTGGACAAAGGTCAGCAAAAGCCGAAAAGCAAACCCCCCGGGAAATAGCCAACCCCCTTGAGAATTAGAGCAATGCAAGTTGAGACAACAAGGAGGCAACTATATAAAAGGAGCAAAAATGAATGAGAACAGGAAAAGACTCTGGACGGTATTCCCACCCTCTGGCCAGACCGTAGTTCTAAAAGCAGGGGCGATATTTGGGCGCATTGACTGGACAATCCTGTGCCCCTGAGAATCAGTGGTAAGGAAGTGAACCTAAAAGCATGTCTGCAGTATGAGCTGTGATGCCAAAACAAGCTGGAAGACAGGGACCAGAATTGCTCAAGAAGTAAAATGGCTGCTGAAAGAAATAATGTGCCATCAAAAGGGAAGACTAGGTTATGGAACATGCTTGTGTTAGAGCATTATATGAAAAAGCAGAATGCAAAACTGAATGTAGGGACTTCCCTGGTGGCCCAGTGGTAAAGAATCTGCCTTGCAAGGCGTGGGACACAGGTTCGATCTCTGGTTAGGGAGATAAGATTCCCACATTCCCGGGAGCAACTAAGCCCGTTTACCACGATGAGAGTTTGTGCACCCCCTCGGTGTGCCCTGTGGAAAGATCTTTTGTGACACAATGAAGATCTCACATGCTGCAACAAAGATCTAACACAGCCAAAGTAATAATTAATTAAAAAAAAAAATGTAGACCCCTGCCTGCAAAAATAAGGATGCATAGGAATAAGGCTGAAAAGGAAATGGGAATATTGCAACATGTTTGCCCAGTGAGATTTTTGGATGAATTTTAAACATTCTATTTAATGTTACATCATTTTTGTAGTAAGTAAAAGTTGACAGAAAAGGGGAAGAATTTCCTCAACCACACCTCTGACTCAAGTGTTTAAACTGAAACTTGAAAAAATTTGACTTCTCTTGGCTTGAGTTAGCTTTAAGTTTTCAAAAGAAGACCATATTTGGATGACTACTTTGTTTCAGTCTCTGGAGTTACAGAGAGGATGAAGAATTCATCAGAATCTTAGAACTCGAACCCAGTTCAGTGAATCGTGCATGTCATGTTGGTAAGTTTACTGGGGAGACTGTAGCCTGCTGACCTTACAGGAGTATCCTTCCTGCTCTTCGGGAATTCACATTCTGATTGAGGGAGAAATGAATATGAGACCTTGGGTTTCAGCTGGTAAAGAATCTGCTTGCAATGTAGGAGACCCCGGTTAGATTCCTGGGGTGGGAAGATCCGCTGGAGAAGGGATAGGCTACCCATTCCAGTATTCTTGGGTTTCCCTTGTGGCTCAGCTGGTAAAGAATCCGCCTGCAATGCGGAAGACCTGGGTTTGATCCCTGGGTTGGGAAGATCCCCTGGAGAAGGGAATGGCTACCCACTCCAGTATTCTGGGCCGGAGAATTCCATGCCCTATACAGTCCATGGGATCGCAGAGAGTTGGACACGACTGAGCGACTTTCACTTTCACGGTTCTTAGTTGCAGACAGTAGAAACCACTCCAGCTAGGAGGGCATGTTCACACAGGGCATTAAGGAGCTTGCAGATTTCCAAGGGGACTGGGAAACCAAGCTCAAGCACTGCACAGCAGAGAGCTATGCAGCTCTGAGAAATGCCCAGTCATGTGGTTCTTAAGATGACAGGGACTGACAGTACTGCCCCCAAAGAACCAAACCTATGCACATTTCCCTCAGAAGATTCTCTCTTTTCATTTGTTGGCTCCATTTCACTTTCACCATGTCTGGCTTGGTGGAACCTAGTCCAACCTGCAAGGGAGTCTGGGAAATGTAGTTTTCGCCTTCCTGATCCTGGGGTACAGGAACTGAATGATCTGGATAATCTACCAGGACCATAATGAGCCATGCATCATCAACATGTTGAACTTCAACTCTCTTGACTCAGTGGGTCCCACGGGTACACGCGTGCCTGCGTGTGTCTCCTAAGTCGCTTCAGTCCTGTCTGACTCTTTGCAACCCTATGGACCATAGCCAGCCAGGCTTCTCTGTCCATGGGATTCTTCAAGCCAAGAATTCTGGAGAGGGTTACCATGCCCACTTCCAGGGAATCTTCCTGACCTAGGGATTGAACCCATGTCTCTTACCTCTCTTGCATTGGGAGGTGGGGTCTTTACTACTAGTGCCATCTGGAAGTCCACCCCCGCCCCACTCCACAGGTGCAGAAGGGTCTAAAGTATGATCTTTACCTTTGAGTTAAGACTGGGCAGAGAACAAGAGGGACACGTTTAAGGCTATGGATCAAACATGTGGCCAGTACCAGTGAGTGACAGACATAGCCAAGAGGATGGACTCTGTGGGCAGTGGAGGGCAGCAGTGGTTTCTGAGCAGCAGGGCAGCCTGAAGCCTGACTGGGCTTTAGCTTCATGCCAAATAGGGAGGCAGGAAAAGGGCACTTCTGCCTGTGGGGGTGAGCCCACACATACTTCTCCCTCTCCCACTGGCTGGGCATGACCTTGGGCAAATAGCTTTCTGTATCTGAGATTATGGAGACAGAATAATGGCTACTTGAAGATGCCCACCTGCTACTGCCCAGGACCTGTAAATGTGTTTCCTTACATGGCAAAGGGGACTTTTTAGATGTGATTAAGCCAAAGATCTTAAATGAGAGATCTAAAATGAGAGATTATCCTAGATGATCCACATGGGCTCAATCTAATCACAACAGTCCTTGTAAAGGATAGAGAGAGGCAGGAGAAGAGTCAGAGAAGACATGACAACAAAAGTGGAGGTGAGAGAGAGAGAGAGATTTGAAAATGCTGCACTGCTGGGCTTGAATATGAAGGGGCCATGAGCCAAGAAATGCAGGCAGCCTCTAGCAGCTGGAAAAAGTGAAGAAAAGGAGTCTCCCCACAGGCTCGTTTTTTAAAATATTTTATTTTATCTATATTTGCCCTACTCCTACTTCTCAAATATCTTTTTAAACTTTTAATTTAACTTTTTTAATGTTTTAAATTTTAATTTAAAAAAGTTTAAAAAGTTTTGACTTTTTAATTAGCTTTTAATATCTGTTTTAACTATTAACCAACACAATATCGTGTTGGTTTCTTCTGTGTATCAAAGTGAATCCACTGTAAGTATACATATATCCCCCACCTTCTGAGCCTTCCTCCCACACCCCACCTTTTCACCCCTCTAGCTCATCACAGGGCAGCAGGCTGAGCTCCCTCTGTATTCAGCAGCTTCCCACTAGCTATCTGTTTTACACATGATAGTGTATATATGTCAGTACTACTCTCTTAATTCATCCCACCCTCTCCTTCCCCCCAAACACCTTGATTTTAGGACATCTTGCCTCTAGAGCTGTAAGAGAACAAATTTGTGGTTTTAAAGCCCCTAAATTTATGGTAATTTGTTACAGCAATGATAGGAAACGAATACAGGGACCCAAGTCCCTCACCTGAAGGATGACATGTCAGTCCAAAGCAGCAGGTCTCTAAGTGTGGGCTCAGACCTGACCCAAAAGTCCATGACCTTTCTTTGGATGTAATTTTTGTTGTTGTTTAGTCACTCAGTCGTGTCTGACTCTGCGACCCCATGGACTGCAACAGGCCAGGCTTCCCTGTCCTTCACTATCTCGCAGAGTTTGCTCAAACTCATGTCTAGGCATTGTATAAGTTAGAGTTGTTTTCACTGCATATAACAAAAACCCACCTGCAGTTGCTCAACCAGATTGAGTTGTTTTTTTCTCATAGATCAAGAAGCCAAGAGGTAGGCAGTCCTGGGCAGGTACAGCGGCTCCCAGAATTGTCAGGAAATAGACTACTTCCATCTTTCTGCTAGACCATCCTCAGCGTATGGCTTCTTTCTCATGCTCTCAAGGTGCCTGCTGTTGCCCCAGGCATCATATCTGCATTTCAGGCAAAGGGGAAGGAAAAGGAGAAAGGGCCTGTGACAATTGAGTCTTGGCCTTTATACCAGGAGAAAAAAGCTGCCCCAGAATCCTGACCCAATAGACTCTTGTTTCTATGTTTTGGGCCAAAGCTAGTGAAGTGGCACATTAACCCTCCAGTGTCCAGGGAGGAGTATTTCATCCACAGAGCTTGGCCTCTTACATTTCCAATAACAAGTCTACAAATCATGTCTGAATTTCAGCTTAAATATGAATCCTTCCAATCCTCTATTGCTGAATAGATGTGTGTATAATCCTTCCAGATTTGCTTGTATTAACTAGGACTCTTTGGTTGCCAGTGACAGAAACCCGATTTCAAATGGCTTAAGTTGAAGAATCTATTGGCTCATGCAGTCGGTCTAGTCATTGATGGTTCCAGGTGTGTCTGGTTCCAAGGCATGAATGGAGGCATTCTGGGCTCCCTGACTCTCCATTTCCTGACTCTGCCCCTCTCTCTTGCTCCTTGGAAGAAATGCCATGACCAACATAGACAGCATATTAAAAAACAGAGACATTACTTTGCCAACAAAGTTCTGTCTAATCAAAGCTATGGTTTTTCCAGTGGTCATGTATGGATATGAAAGTTGGACTATAAAGAAAGCTGAGCACTGAAGAATTGATGCTTTTGAACTGTGGTGTTGGAGAAGAGTCTTGAGAGTCCCTAGGACTGCAAGGAGATCCAGCCAGTCCATCCTAAAGGAGATCAGTCCTGGGTGTTCATTGGAAGGGCTGATGCTGAAGCTGAAACTCCAATACTTTGGCCACCTCATGCAAAGAACTGAGTCATCAGGAAAAAAAACCCTGATGCTGGGAGGGATTGGGGGCAGGAGGAGAAGGGAATGACAGAGGATGAGATGGCATCACCGACTCAATGGGCATGAGTTTGCACAAACTCCAGGAGATAGTGAAGGACAGGGAAGCCTGGCGTGCTGCAGTCCATGGGGTCACAGAGTCAGACACGACTGAGTGACTGAACTGACTGACTGCCCCCCTCTCTGGATTCCTTCTCTTGTGGCCTGGCCAGGCTCTCTCTAACAGTGGGGTCAGGGTAAGGGAGAACTCCGGCAATTCCAGCCCCACAGAGCCCTGGGTGAACCACCCGATAAAGAACTTTTCCTCAACTTGGTCTGAGAGTTGCAGGAAGAACTCTGACTGGCCCTCATGTCTGTGTTCAGAGGGAAGTGGTACTGTGATGGTCCAGCCTGACTTAGGGGCTGGGGAGAGGCGCTTGTGTATAATATCCCCATGGCCACATAGAATGCAGTTGGGGGTGGGGGAGAGATGCCCCCAGCAAAAAGATGGCATTGTAACAAGGTTGTTGTGGTCTGAAAGTTTATGTTCTCATAGTCGTGTGTTGCAATCCTAACCCCTAAGGTGATGGTATTAGGGGGCGGGCTTTTGGGAGGTGTGTAGGTCTTGAGGGTGAGGACTACAACCACCTAAGACCTATAGCCAAGAGAGCTGTGGGCTTCACACAGGAATGTGGCCACTGCTGACCTGCAGCTGGGTGGAGGGGGATATAAATAAACTCTTTTCTCCATTCTCTTCTGTCCCGGCAGTTTTCTTCTGCAAAGAGCATAATTGCCCAGCATAAAAGCATAAGGTTATTCCACAGGCCTGTGGAATTTCCCCTAAAGAAGTTGGATCAGAGAAGGAAATGGCAACCCACTCCAGTATTCTTGCCTGGAAAAGTCTATGGACAGAGGAGCCTGGCAGGCTGCAATCCATGGGGTTACATGGCTCAGCATGTGTGCACGAGGGTGGAGGGAGATGGGTTGGTAGCAATAAACTGGTAGAACTAAAAAAAAAAAAAAAGAAGTAGGATCTACTATAAAACCCTATCCATAGCTAATCATGTCTGCATTTCATTCTTGTTTTCAGCTGAGCCTGTACCCCTTCTTAAGGCGTGCGGTTTCCAATCTTCTTTTTTTTAAATTTTGGTTTATTTATTTTTGGCCGTGCTGGGTCCTCGTTGCTGGGTGCGGGCTTTCTCTGGTTGCAGCAACTGGGGCTATTCCTCCTTGTGGTGTGCAGGCTTCTCACTGCAGTAGCTTCTCTTGTTGCAGAGCACCAACTCTAGAGCTTCAGTAACAGCTTGTGGGCCCACCTGCCCCATTGCATGTGGAATCTTCTCAGACCAGGGATTGAACCCATGTCCCCTGCATTAGCAGGTGAATTCTTTACCACTGGACCACCAGAGAAGTCCCCACTCCATCTCAATCAAGCTCAGGAGCCCTGGGTTTATGCTATTGGGCCACAGTTTATTCCTTTCAATTCTTTGATCTGCTAAGCACCAGGTGCTAACAAGCACAAAGACAAATGCACAAAGCCTCTGGCTTCAGGTCAGCCCAAGGAACAAGCAGTTTGTATCGCATACAGTGGGGTAAAGGCTGTCCTGGTCAGGGCTCTCTGACCCCAGCTAATTGAATTCCAAAATGGGGGCAGGGGGAGGGGAGAATGGGGAAGGCTTTAAGACAATTTACAGAAGAAAATGAAATGCTCAACCAGACCTCAGACAGTACCAGAACCATCACTTCCAGGTGTGCAAAATAATAGACGGTTTCTTTCAGGCATTGCTGCCAGGATGCAGCAGCCTCAGGTCAGTGTCAGTCACTCTGCTTCAGATTCCCAGGAAGAGAGCCTGATTTGGGGGGGGTCCTACAGGAGGCTGCTCCCACCCTGGGACCCTCGATTGGCAGTCCCACCACTACTACATACGTGGATTGGGATACCTGAGCAAAGTCAAACTACCAGTACTAGAAAACGGGGTGAGGATGCTCATGTGGCAAAGCAAGAGACATCCACCCAGGCTGGATCCGGGGTCGGGCCAGGATCTCTGAGAAGGTAGCATGCGTGGGCAGGGAACCCACACACATCTTACCCAGAACATAGCCTGTCCAGGGACCGACGCTGCATCTCCTGCATGGCAGGCGGGTTCTTTACCGCTGAACTACTGCAGAAGCCCTGTGAATTGTTCACTAGCATTTAACACTTTGGGAATGTCACATAAAAATTCAGATTTCCAGTTTCTTTGAGGCAATATACAGATCTGGTCACACTGGTCAGCCTTTCTGTAAGGGCCAGATGAGTAGCAGCAGCCCCTTGATGTGGCACGCGGGCACTCTAACCTGCCAGGCTCCTGGCCCAGCTAGATTGGTCGTGGGGGCCAGGGGCCGGCCCTCCGAGGGCTGGAATTTGCACACTCTTGTGAGGTGAACAGCCTGTGGGGGCAGCAAGGCTGGAGGCAAGGAGACCAGGAAAAAGAATATTAAAGACATAATAACAAAGACGGAAATAATGCCATTTGCAGCAACATGGATGGACCTGGAGATGATCATAATAAATTAAGTCAGAGAAAGACAAATACCATATGATGTCACCTATGTGTGACATCTACAATATGAGACAAATGGGATTTCCCTGGTGCTCCAGTGCTTAGGGCTCCACACTTTCACTGCAGGGAGCAAGGGCTTTTCTCTCTAGTTGGAGAACTAATATCCCACAAGCCAAATAGCGCTGCCAGAAATAAAATATGATACAAATACACTTATTTACAAAACAGAAACAGACTCAAAGACATGGAAAACAAACTTATGGTTACCAGGAAGAAAGAGAGTGGAGGAGGGATAAACTAGGAATTTGACAGCAGCAGAAGCAGACTGAACTGGACATAGAGCAAGTTCGTATCTGTATCTTGAGAGGCCCTGGGACGGCAAGGAGATCCAACCAGTCCATCCTAGAGGAGATCAGTCCTGGGTGTTCACTGGAAGGACTGATGCTGAAGCTGAAACTCGAATACTTTGGCCACCTCATGTGTAGAGCTGACTTATTTGAAAAGACCCTGATGCTGGGCAAGATTGAAGGCAGGAGGAGAAGGGGACGACAGAGGATGAGAGGGTTGGATGGCATCACCGACGTGATGGACATAAGTCTGGGTAAACTCCTGGAGTTAGTGATGGACAGGGAGGCCTGGCATGCTGCAGTCCATGGGGTCGCAAAGAGTCGGACACGACTGAGCGACTGAACTGAATTGAACTGAGATACAAATTATTAATACATATGTAAAATAGATAATAAGTTCCTACTGTACAGCTCAGGGAATTACCTTCAATATCCTGTAATATCTCACAATGGAAAAGAATATGAAGGCATGTATATACATATAGATCTGATTCACTTTGCAAATTACATTCAATATCCTATAATACATCACAATGGAAAATAATATGAAAACAGTATATGTATACACATATATCTGAATCACTTTACTGTCCACCAGACACTAGCACAACATTGTAAATCAGCTATATTTCAATTTTAAAAAAAGACTGGAGGTATGAAATTTGGGCACAGGTGTGGGTAACAGAGGACTTTGTCCCCTGCCTTGCAGGAGACCTCCAAGAATGATCACAGGGGTCTCCATTCAACCAGGAAGCAGGTGCTTCATATACCTGCCAAGCCCTACTCTGCTCCCCTGTCTGTACTCTGCATATGCCTCTCTTCCGCATGGTAGGACAATGACACGTGATGCTCACCATCAAAAGAGCCCAGAAAGAGCCTCCTGCTCGCCTGGCCCTGTCCTTCCCCAATTCTCTCCTCATATGTTCTCATCTTGCCACTTGGCATTTCCGCCCGCACCCCCCGCCCCATTCTCTTTCTCCCAGTGACGTGTCTCTCCACTTTTCCAGATGTCCAGCGCAATTTGGCTCGCCTGGCAGTTTCCTTCTCTTGGGCTCCTCCTGGGAATATCTTAAAACATTAGAAAACAGTGGCTGAAAGAGCGTCCAAGACTGGATCCCAAACCTGCACCACCATATCCTCCCAGGCAGTGCTTGGGTTCAATTACTTCTCAGAGGTCCTCTTCTATATCTCAGATCGCATGTCACCTTGAGAGAAAGCCATTTGAAAAATGTCTGCAATGGGATTTCACCCTGGGGCAGGAATGTGGCTTCCTATAAGAGAAGAACGTTACTGAATCAGGCTCTAAAAATCTAACTACCCTGGTCCAAATCTCAGCTTCCCTACTTCCTAGCTCTGGGGTCATGGCAAAAGTCACTCTGAAGCTCTCTAAGCTTGGTTTTCTCGACTGTAAGCTGGGGGTATAACAGTGCCTGCTTCGTGGGGTCGTGGTGAGGGTTAAATGAAATAACCCAAAATAAGCAAAAAGCTCAGCCCAGTGCCTGGTCCATAGAAAGTGCCCAAGAAAGAAGAGCTATTATTGCGAATGCTTGCTGTCGTTACCAGGACAATACCCTCCTCCCACTGCCTTCACACCTCCTTTGATGCTTCCTCCACAATTTCTGAAATAAAGGAGTTGATTGTTTTTTAAACTTGTTGATTTCCAAAATGAAACACTGATTTCTTAAAGCAAAAAATACTGAGTAAACATTTTTATTTTGGTTGCAGTCTGGGGATGGGTGGCTGCTCTTTAAGAGCTTTCACAAATCAAAGCTTCTTCTTTTTTTTTTTTTTAAGGAACACTTGCTCTGCTTGGCTGTCAGAGTTCAAAGCCCTGGTGGGAAATGGGAAATGCTAGCCTTTAATTGTAAATGAACTCTCCACCAACAAGGACTATGGAGTCAAGTAAACAAGTAACAACTGATTTTGCTGCTATGGGTTAGTTTCTTTTTAAAATCCAGCACCTCCCCCTCCCATTTTGCAGCCCGATTTGAGTTGAAGACACCCGCGGTTCACTTCTGCCCCTTTGTTACCACATCGTGCCTTATGAAGCTGTCTCTCTGGCATAATGACCTACCCCATGGGCTGGCCCAAACTGCAGGGTTTTACTTAGAGAATTTAAGGTGTGTTTTATTTCAGGAACATCAGATTTTATCTCAGGTGCTTTGACACAGCTCCTAGGATTGCTCTCCCTCTACACATACTGCAAATTCTTTCCATTGTTAACACTGTTCATGGCTCAGGCTGCAGCTTCTCAAGGCTGTGCTGGAGGTATAGGCCACTTTGTGGAATCGCTCAGGAAGCTTGGCATCATTGATTTGCATCAGTGCCTCTGGAATAGCCTTTGCCTTCTCCTTAAAGATACTATCTAAACTGTGAAATTCATTAAATAGCCCCAGAAATGGATCAGGTTATTTAACACAACATCCCTAATGGCGCAATATCTCAGCTGTCTGTGCTGATAGTGAACATTGTCTTGGCAAGTGTTATCAGCCCGGGACACCCGCTATGAATATTGATCCCCGAGCTTGGTACAGCCATCACTTGCCATCAGGACAGGTCAGGGATGGATCCCGCCTAGCATCAAAGCAATTTAAAGACAGCACTCAGGCAGAATTTTAATGCCCACGCTGAAAACACAAATCAGCTCCGAGCACAGGGAGAAGGTGGCTTGCTGGATACCAATGTACTTATTACACAGGAACGTCTCGCATATAAATACATGTGTGAGGAGGTGAGCAAGTCAGCACATCTCCAGATTGTTCCTCTAGGAAGTCTCACTGCCTTTCTGGTCATTTACAAAGCAGGTGGCCAGAAAAGCAATTCCCCCAGATGCCTCCACCCCTTACCAAATTGAAGAATTTAGTCTGTTCTCTGGGTGAGGTATCTCTTTTTAAGTTGGGTGAGTAAGAGGGAGCATTTTCTATTCCTGCAATGTTGATGGGAGACACCATGCTGTTTCTTTCTTTTTTTTTTTAAATTATTTATTTGGCTGTGTCGGGTCTTAGCTGTGGCATGGGAGATAGTCAGTCTTCCTTGTGGCATGCAGGATTTTTCAGCTGTGGTATGTGAACTCTCAACTGTGTCACGTGAGATCTAGTTCCCTGACCAGGGGTCAAACCTGGCTCCCCTGTATTGGGAATGCAGAGTCCTAACCGCTGGACCACCAGGGAAATCCCACATCATGGTGTTTCTTGTGCACCTGTCTCCAGAAGCCAAGTCCTGAATGCAAGAGTTCACATAACTTCATACAGCACTGAACACACATATCAGAAATATAGGAGAAATAAAGGGCAAGGGAAAAAAATAATTAAATAACTACTAAGAGTTCTTAAAGATGCACAGTCTTACAGCACATGGCCTTTATGTGTTCTTGACATTCCAATTTGTTGCTTCTCCTTTTTCTTATCCTTTTCTATATTTAACAGCTGCAGAACTCAAAGGAAAGATGATTCAAATTATTTGAACAAAAATTTTTGGAGACAGTTCATTAAGTGAAAAGAATATGACTGGGTTTGGCCTGCCCTGGCTTCTGTACCTTCCAGGTCCCTCTGGCTGGGGACATGGGGTTCCCTCTGGAACGCCAGCCCACGTTCCCCTGAAAGTGACCTCGGAATTTCTCAGAGGAGAACAGAGAAGGAGAGGAACCATGCGGAGCGAGAAATGTCCATTCTGGAGGTCCCTTAAAAAGAACTATTTCTAGCTACCATGGAGAACCTAAATATGAAAAAACATAAATATGAGTGGAAAAATGTAAAAGGGGAGTGGGATCAGTTGGGAAGGGGAAAGAGAAGATTTTTAAAAAATTTTGTTTTAGAGACGTATACTTGATTTCAATATTGAAATGTATTGAAGTATACTTGATTTGGGTCTTCCCTGATGGCTCAGATGGTAAAGAATCTGCCTGCAGTGCAGGAGACCTGGGTTTGATCCCTGGGTCAGGAAGATCCCCTGGAGAAGGGAACGGTTACCCACTCCAGTATTCTTGCCTGGGGAACTCCATGGACAGAGGAGCCTGGTGGGCTACAGTCCACGGGGTTGCAAAGAGTCGGACAAGACTGAGTGACTAACACACACACACACACACACACACACACCCATTTACAATGTGTTCATTTCAGCCGTACAGCCAAGTGATTCACTTAAACATGTACCTGCATTCTTTTTCATATTCTTTTCCATTATGGCTTATCACAGGGTATTGGATATAGTTCCCTCTGCTATACAGTAGAACCTTGTTGTTTAAGAAAGATTTTTTTTTTTTTTTTGTAATCAGGTGAGAATTGGGTGAGAAAGAGTTGTCAAAACAAAACCCAAACTACCCTATCGGAGACCTGGAAGGTTCTGTGATTGGCAATCCAGGTTCCTGGGCACCACGGTTTAGAGCCCTGGCCGTCTTTCTTTGGTTTCCCTAGGCATGCATTCCCTCTGACGGGAGGTGGTCCGGAGGGCTTGGCCAGGGCACTTCCTTCCCTGATTTCCTTTGAAAGCACAATTCATCTCAGCTTTGGGACTGGAGCTGGCTCGAATTTCGGCAGGGCTTTAAAGTCCCCAGGGAATACAGTGACCACCTCTGGGAGGGGCCATGAGCTTTGAATGAGAAAAGCTCCAAGAAGCTGGCCTGTAAGATCTCCTCTTCAATAACAGATGGAATTAGCAGCAGCCCCCCACCCCCTGCCCCCACTGCACTTTAGTGGAAGGTTTCTCCTCCCCTTCCTACTCCTACCTGCTCAGACAATCTTAATTGCCAAGTCTTTGTTCAAAAACCCCATGGGGCAAGGAAGAAAGGGACTGCAGCCTTAGAGGTAGCTGGGCTGAGGGGTCGGAGAAGCCTCAGAAATTGCCGCTGAGATAAATACTTAGAGCTCAGACTGTTCCCCAAGCAACAAAAGAAGGGGAATTTAAGAAGGGCGTGGCTGGTGGAAGCTCCCCCAAGGACTGCTGTGGCCCATCCCCATGGGACTTGGTGGGTTAGATGCAAGCTTTTTATCTGTTTTCTGACCGTAAGTCCAAACCAGGCAAGACATCTTTTAACCTTTTTCTTCTTGGGACAGTTGGGAGGATGGGGGGGGGGGGGGGCGTCAAAGATGCAACCTGCCTCCCAGACAGGCAATAACTGTGCAAATGATCAAACCTGTGACTGTGAAGAAGGCCTGAAGGGGATCAGGGGTCGTGCCTGGAGTCTCCACAGCTCAGGACAGCCGCCTGCGCCTAGCTCACCTGTTCTCACCAGAGCATCTTGGCTGGGGCTCAGACATCTCTCCGAACCCCCTGCTGCTCCCTAACCTGGCTAGGCTCCAGGTTGGAAGGGACAGCCTCTGTCACAACCTGGGTTTTGTCCAGTCCGCAACCTGGACTTTACTAGAGAAATAACAGGACTTACTGTAAAGAATAGTGGTTCAGGAAAGGAGACCCGGGTTCAAATCCAGACTCTTTCACCAACGAACAGTGGCCCTGGGCAACATCACTTCTCACCTTTGAACCTCATTCTACCTTTTCTCATCTTAAAACTGGGATAAAGACTTGCCAGGCCACGCCCACCGCACAGGGCTGCTCAGAAGATCAAACGAGATCGCGCACGTGGAAGGGCTTTGTAAACTGTAAACTGTGAGAACATGAAAGCTTTTAAATCAGAGGTGGTCAGGTCCGAGGCCATTACTGTGATGCATTGGCGAAGCAGGCGATGTGCTGAGCGTTGCCTTCGTGTAATCAGTTCTGGACTCAACTGCGTCCCCAACTCAAAGGCGGGTGCCCTGGAGCAAGGGTGCAAATCTAAGCCCGAGCCGAAGTGGGTGTATTGGGAGGACCTCCGGGACGAAAGCTTCCGGAGGTCCCTCCCTCGCTCACCCGGAGTCCCAGCAGGTTGGGCGGAGGCGCGCTGAGCCCGCGGCTCTGTCCAGGCGGGCGCGCGCACCGGACGCACCGAGGCGCCCCCTCGCCGAGCCTGGAGGTCCGGGCAAAGCTCGGGGTAGTCTTGGGGACTTCTGCTAGCGCGCCCTGCACGTGGCGGGGGCCTGGGGCAGCCCAAGTGCCAATCCGCGCGCAACCTCCGGCCACTCTCTCCCCGCCCCGCCTCCGCGCCCCCCTCCCCAGTTTCACTTGGCTGCCTCGACCCTCCTACCGGCAGAGAGCGGCGGCCAAGCCACAGCCTAAAGCAAGCCCGAGCACTACCACCCCGGACCCCGCGCCGCCGGCCTCTGGGGCATGCTGGCATGGCAGGACGGCGGGGCCAAGGCGGCTCCCTCCCACCACAAGATCTCCTTCTCGGTTCTGGACATCTTGGACCCGCAGAAATTCACCCGCTCTGCGCTCCCAGCCGTGCGTCCGGCTCTCCGGGAAGCCAAGAAAAGTTTGGCAGAGGCCGAAGGAAGGAAGGACGCCAGCCGGGACCCGGTTCCGCAGCGAGAGGCGCCTGGTAAGGAATCGAGGCGGCCTCGGGCCCCGGAAAACCCCAGCTTAGATGCTGCGGTGGGAAGGTGGGAGGGACGGCCCGGGATCGGGTGAGCAGACCTTGGCGGCGTCCTCCCCAAAGGGGAGAAGGCGCACAGGAAGAGGACTGAAAAAAGTGGAGGAGCAGTGAAAGTGTTAGGCACTCAGTCGTGTCCGACTCTCTGCGACCCCATGGACTGTAGCCCACCAGGCTCCTCTGTTCATGGGATTCTCCGGGCAAGAATACTGGAGTGGGTTGCCATTCCCTTCTCCAGGAGATCTTTCCGACCCAGGGATCGAACCTGGGTCTCCCCCAATGCGGGCAGATTCTCTACGATCTGAGCCACCAGGGAAGCCGCAGGAAGAGGCACATAGGGGGACACCCCTCGCTCCCCGCAGCATCCCAGGTCAGAGATTTGCCACCGAAGCTTATCCCTGCTCACCTGCCAAGTGAGTAAGCACCTCAGCTCTGATTGACCGGCAGTGGAAACTAATACTTACCCAGCACCCAGTTTAGCCAGGTTTGTTCACTTATTGAGCATTTAATACTCCCACCATGTGCCAGGACCTGGGCTAGAGACTGGGATACAAGTCAGGGAAAACTTCAAAACCTGTGAGGTAGACAGGGTCATTAAGGAGGTCGACAGCATCATACCTCCATTTTCTGGGTGAGGGAGCTGAGACTGATGAATGAAGTGTCTGAAGTCTTTGCAGGCAGTGAGGTCCGGTGGCACACACAGGGGGCCCTTCCAGCCCTCCAGAGACAACAGCAAAGAATCCCCTGCCCACACGCTCAGTCTCCCCAGACCCAATGGTTGACTGGACTGGGGTCCAGGTGGCTTGGGGTGATGGGAGACTCTTTTGTCCTTTCTCTCCAAACCCTGTTTGACTTAACTCCTAACTCTGGTGGACACCTGATGAGGAGTCCAGGAAAGTTTGTGTCTGAAATGAAAGACCAAGGACAGCAGGACCAGAGCTGGGTGAGGCCTGGGCACGAGGTTCCCTTGGAGGGACGCCAAAGTTCAGGGGCGCAGCGCAGGGAGAGGCTTGAAGTCTGGCAGTCTCCCCCCTGCCCACCACTGCTTTTCCTCCCCCAAGTTTAGCGGTGATGGTCTGGGGCTCTGGGCGCCTCTGGCGGCCTCGCTTGCGCCTGGGCGGCAGGCCGGGTAATTGTTCCCATCGCCCCTCGCAGGGGCCGCTCTCCCCTTGCCCCACCTCTCTGATCGATATTCTATTACTGGAGCCTGCATATCTCCTGCCCGCAGCTTGCAGGTACCGACTTCAAACCCCCTTTCCCTGTCTGATCCTAATATTGTTCGATTAAAACTTACCTTTAATAGATGACATCTATCGATCCGGCCCCGCACAAATCTGAAACTCTATTAACACGGCAGCAGAGAGAAGATGGGAAAGAGGGAATTTCACTTTAAAAGGGAGGAGAGGGGCGCTTAATAACTTCTTTTTTTAATTGCTAGGGGGTTCCAGACCCAAACAGGCTTCTAGGGACAGGGGGAGAGAGCCCTAAACGCACTTGACATCTCGATGTCTTAATGTGTAATACAACGCTCTTATAAGGTTGTCCAATGAGCTCGTTATTTTTTCTTAATGCAGGGTGTCATCCATTGATTCCAAATACACTTCTTGGACACCTACTAGGTTGTAGATGAGTAAAGACAAGAGGCACCGCAACCCTAACTCCCACCTCCTGGGAAGAGCTGGGCACTCTGCATGGGGTGCCGTGGGGTGGTGGCAGGGAACGCAATCTCGGAGAGGGGCAGGGCAGGGCTCTGAGTTGGGGAGATTGCCGCCTACTCTGGGGAGGACGAGAAGCAGGTCCGGGGACCAGGACGGGCTGTGTGGTTCCCGGCTTCTGATCACCGTCCCTTTCTTCTCCAGATGCTGCGGGCCGCGGCGCCGGCTTGGCGTCCCCTCTGGAAGGGTCGGAGGCGGAGGAGGCGGAAGAGGAGGACGAGGATGTGGAGGACGCGCGGCGGCGGCGCGGGGAACCGGCTGCGCACCTGCAGGCGGGCCTGACCCTCTCCCCCGAGGCGCGGGCCGCGGCGTCGGCGGCAGGGGAGAGCGGCGCGGGCGGCCTCGCGGGCTCTCCCGGCTCCCCGCGGCCCAGGCGCCGGCGCGCGGAGCCCAGCGGCTCCAAGCCGCGGCGCGCGCGCACCGCCTTCACCTACGAGCAGCTAGTGGCTCTGGAGAACAAGTTCCGGGCCACGCGCTACCTGTCCGTGTGCGAGCGCCTGAACCTCGCGCTCTCGCTCAGCCTCACTGAGACGCAGGTCAAAATTTGGTTCCAGAACCGCAGGACCAAGTGGAAGAAGCAGAACCCCGGCGCCGAAGGTGCGGCGCAGGCGGGAGGTGGCGCGCCCCAGCCCGGGGCTGCGGCGGCGAGCGGCGGCGGCGGCGCAGGGGGCAGCCCAGGTCCGCCGGGCCCGGGCGCGCATCCTTTCCAGACTTTCCCCTCCTACTCGGCGGCCAACGTCCTTTTCCCGGCCGCCGCCTCCTTCCCGCTGACGGCCACCGGGGGCTCCTTCGCGCCCTTCCTCGGGCCCTCCTATCTGACCCCTTTCTACGCCCCGCATCTATGAACCCCCGAGCCCCTTGGACCCCTCTTCGTCTGGACTCACGAGTGATTGGCGTGGACTTGTGGTCCCCACCCTACCAAGGGGCGCCGATGCGCAGGGACCGCCCCCTCCTGGTGCGCTGGTGTCTGTGCGCCCCTTCCCTGCAGGCTGCCTGGAGGCGCCGCCAGAGGGCAGGGAAAGGCCGCCTGCGGCTCCCAGGTGCGCGCCTTCCCGCCGCGCGGAACCCCGGGATCCACACGGTCCACTAAAGGGAATCAAGGACCTGCCACGTTTCAGAGTATCCGGAGACGGAAGCCGTCCTTAAAGCTCCCCGTGACTGGACCTGCTGTTCCCCGTGGGTCAGGCTTCGTTCAGTTCAAGGGCTCTTTCTGAGGGTCTGGGTGTTCGGAGGCGCGCGGCTGGCCCCGCGGCGGGCCTGGAGTCCGGAGAGAGCCAAGACCCGCCTTCCAGCGGCTCCCGAGGATGGAATCCGCAAGGATTTTGGCTCCCTCAGAGTCAAATTGTTTTTGTTTCCCTTTTCGGAGCCGATTGTTTCCCATTTCATACTTGGTTACTGGCCCCAATCCAGCGGTTCCTTCCAAACACTGCACAAAGTTGGAGAGAATTGAGTCTGTGAGCGCACACTGCCGCCTTGAGATGGACCAATTTTTAAAGGCGTAACGCTCTATGTTTTTACATCTTTCATTTAAGATTAGGACTTGAGAGCAACTCTTATTCCAGACAGTCGCTCCACGGGCTATTGCTGAGAAAATGGGTACCTAAGTTTTCGGAGAAGACCAGAAGTTCGTGCTGGGAAATTCAGGGGTTTACAGCTCGACTTTAGGTAGAGCGCAGTTCCCCACTACCGCAAGTTTTGAGAACAGCTTTCACAAACCATGGCTATGGCCCCAAAGGCATAACAATAACAAAGGGACCAGTGGCACAACTGAAATCTTGAGGACTATACATGGGACTGCCCGTTATGATTTGCAGTGTTTGATATTGTAAAACTTCAGTCTTGGCTAATATGTCTGTTCCCAGCAAGCCCTAAGCTCTCAATAGTGATCAAGGAGAGTTCTCTCCTTCAGCATACACCGCAGTTATGAACTAGACTATATTTTTAAAAACAGACTCAACATTTTTAGAGCTTCATCTAAGATACTGACTTGAAAGATATTCAGTTCCACACACACTCTCCGTGGTGGCATGGTAAACAAGCAAAAGGTTGTTAAGAGCAGTAAAAGAAATAATTATTGGGCATATCACGGACGCAAAAGGCATACATGTGATGGATTCAACTGCAGGAACTTAATATATGGACATGCATTCTAACTGCTGCTTTTATTATCTCTCTTAAGAATTAGTCCTGTAAAATTCTCCTGCTGGCTTTATCTGGAATACTCTTCTTCAGTTTTTTATGTAATATAATTTGTAGCCCATATTTCCAAAACCCAGACCTCCCTGACTAGGTCATGTATCTTTCACTCTCATCTTTATTGGATGACTCGAGGCTGGGCAGTATCTATATGGATACCATATTCCTTGCTATTTCTTGGTAGCCTATGTCATTAATAAAGATCAATGGCTTCTTAGAAAATAAAAGCACATTATTTGGTTTTAGGAACACAGGCTATTACAACCTTGAGATATCTACTTCTGTTCTTATCAAGAATGAGAAAATATACCCCCCTTCTTCCAAATTAAATGAAGATTTCACATTCATGTGAATCTCAGCAGATTTGATTGTATGTATTATTTAATTATAATTTATTAATTAGACTCTTTCCCTCCTATGCTGAAGAAGAAATGTGTCCCCAAACAATGTATTAAACTTTCTGAAAGATAAGGGTCCCAGATGATATTAAAAATGCAGTTACTGTAATAGAGAATATTATTTTATTAACTTTACTTGTTGATAAACACTCCCTCAGTAACTATTCGTGGGTTTCTCAAGAGCAACATTCCATGTATCAGGAGCAGGCATGCACAGAAGTAGGATCTGTAACAAAGAAACTGAATTTCTGTAAGACCTGGGAAACATTACTTTCCTCTCAGGTAGGGGAAGATTCCAGTTGAAGAGAGGGACTGGGGAGGGAGGGGGGAGGCTTGTCTGTTTGTGGGCCAGGAGCGCTGTGTTTCCTTACCTTTCATGTTTCTACGCATTTTAACAGAGTAATGCTTGAAGTGTGTGACTTTGGACATCTGCTGCTTTAAAAGGGCCAGTGAGTTCCCAACCAAATCCTTAAACTCAATCTATTGATGTGTTTGTCTAATAAATTTTGTTTGTAATAATTTCTTTCTAATTATTTCTTGTTGTTTATTAGCAAAGCTTTTTAATAATTCTATAACTATCAGAGGTTGTATATCTTCCCATCCTCACCCCTCACCATCTGGCATTCACCAGTAGAGAGTATTTCTACCCTAACATGACTTTTTCTTAAGCCATCCTTTTCAGATTCTTGGTAGATACATACATAGTGGCTCCATGTGTAGGCAGTATACACAAACACACATTTAAGGCCATTTTCGTAGTGATAACAAAGTATCTTTACAGAATATTTATTAGTGGCTGCAAATTAAATTAATACCAGATTTCTAGGACATCAGCTTCCTCGCCTGCTTTACAACTTCTGAATAACCCATAAAGAGTCTGGGAGATAACTTTTCAGACTTGGGCCATCCACTGGTCATAAATTTCTGATGTTAAAAATGACCATTTAAAAATGATCTTATTTACAAATCAGAAAGATACCCACAGACATAGAAAATAAATATGGTTGCTAAAGGGGGAGGGATAAATTAGGAGTTTGAGATTAGCGTATACAAACTACTCTATATAAAAAAACATAAACAACAAGCACAGGGAACCATATGCAAAATCCCATAATAAACTGTTATGGAAAAGAATATGAAAAAAGTATATATCCCTCGATACAGCTGAATCACTTTGCTGTACACGAGAATCTAACACAACGTTATAAATCAACTATACCGTTCCAAGTTCCCGCGTGAAACCATGTAGCCAGGGAGTGTTATTTAAAGGAGTGACTAGAGAGCACATCTTCCACCGAGAGACCCCCATCCATTTTATAGGCACAGCTCAGCTTAGTGTATATGCTGAAGAAGCTGAAGTTGAACGGTTCTATGAAGACCTACAAGACCTTCTAGAACTAATACCCCAAAAAAGATGTCCTTTTCACTATAAGGGACTGGAATGCAAAAGTAGGAAGTCAAGAAATATCTGGAGTAAGAGGCAAATTTGGCCTTGGAGTACAGAATGAAGCAGGGCAAAGGCTAATAGAGTTCTGCCAAGAGAACACACTGGTCATAGCAAACACCCTCTTCCAACATCACAAGAGAAGACTACACATGTACATCACCAGATGGTCAACATCGAAATCAGATTGATTATATTCTTTGCAGCCAAAGATGGAGAAGCTCTATACAGTCAGCAAAAACAGGACCAGGAGCGGACTGTGGCTCAGATCGTGAACTCCTCATTGCTCCATATTCAGACTTAAATCGAAGAAAGTAGGGAAAACCACCAGACCATTCAGGTATAACCTAAACCAAATCCCTTATGACTATACAGTGGAAGTGAGAAATAGATTCAAAGGATTTGATCTGATAAAGTGTATGAAGAGCTATGGACAGAGGTTCATGATATTGTACAGGAGGCAGGGATCAAGACCATCCCCAAGAAAAAGAAATGCAAAAAGGCAAAGTGGTTGTCTGAGGGGGTATTTGTAAGAAGAAGGGGGTATTTGTAAAAGAAGAGAAGTGAAAGGCGAAGGAGAAAAGGAAAGATTTGAATACAGAGTTCCAAAGAATAGCAAGGAGAGATAAGAAAGCCTTTCTCAGTGACGAATGCAAAGAAATAGAGGAAAACAACAGAATGGGAAAGACTAGAGATCTCTTCAACAAAATTAGAGATACCAAGGGAACATTTCATGCAAAGATGGGCTCAATAAAGGACATAAGTGGTAGGGACCTAACAGAAGCAGAAGATATTAAGAAGAGGTGGCAAGAATACACAGAGGAACTGTACAAAAAAAGATCTTCACGACCCAGATAATCAAGATGGTGTGATCACTCACCTAGAGCCAGACTTCCTGGAATGGGAAGTCAAGTGGGCCTTAGGAAGCATCACTACAAACAAAGCTAGTGGAGGTGATGGAATTCCAGTTGAGCTATTTCAAATCCTGAAAGATGATGCTGTGAAAGTGCTGCACCCAATATGCCAGCAAATTTGGAAAGCTCAGCAGTGGCCACAGGACTGGAAAAGGTCAGTTTTCATTCCAATCCCAAAGAAAGGCAATGCCACAGAACGCTCAGACTACTGCACAATTGCACTCATCTCACACACTAGCAAAGTGATGCTTAAAATTCTCCAAGCCCTGCTTCAACAGTACGTGAACCGTGAACTTCCAGATGCTCAAGCTGGATTTAGAAAAGGCAGAGGAACCAGAGATCAAATTGGATCATCGAAAAAGCAAGAGAGCTCCAGAAAAGCATCTACTTTTGCTTTATTGACTATGTCAAAGCCTTTGACTGTGTGGATCACAACAAACTGTGGAAAATTCTGAAAGAGATGGGAATACCAGACCACCTGACCTGCCTCCTGAGAAATCTGTATGCAGGTCAGGAAGCAACAGTTAGAACTGGACATGGAACAACAGACTGGTTCCAAATTGGGAAAGGAGTACGTCAAGGCTGTATATTGTCACCCTACTTATTTAACTTATATGCAGAGTATATCATGAGAAATGCTGGACTGGAGGAAGCACAAGCTGGAATCAAGATTGCCAGGAGAAATATTAATAACCTCAGATGGGCAGATGACACCACCCTTATGGCAGAAAGTGAAGAAGAACTAAAGAGCCTCTTGATGAAAGTGAAAGAGGAGAGTGAAAAAGTTGGCTTAAAACTCAACATTCAGAAAACTAAGATCATGGCATCTGGCCCCATCATTTCATGGCAAATAGGGAAACAATGCAAACAGTGACAGACGATTTTTTTGGGCTCCAAAATCACTGCAGATGGTGATTGCAGCCATGAAATTAAAAGACACTGCCTCCTTGGAAGGAAAGTTATGACCAACCTAGACAGAATATTAAAAAGCAGAGACATTACTTTCCGACAAAAGTCCATCTAGTCAAGGCTATGGTTTCTCCAGTGGTCATGTATGTATGTGAGAGTTGGACTATAAAGAAAGCTGAACACCGAAGAATTGATGTTTTTGAACTGTGGTGTTGGAGAAGATTCTTGAGAATCCCTTGGACTGCAAGGAGATCCAACCAGTCCATCCTAAAGGAGATCAGTCCTGGGTGTTCGTTGGAAGGACTGATGCTGAAGCTGAAACTCGAATGCTTTGGCCACCTGATGCAAAGAACTGACTCATTGAAAAGACCCTGATGCTGGGAAAGGCTGAAGGTGGGAGGAGAAGGGGACGATAGAGGATGAGATGGCTGGATGGCATCACTGACTCAGTGGACATGAGTTTGAGCAAGCTTTGGGAGTTGATGGACAGGGAGGCCTGGTGTGCTGCAGCCCATGGGGTTGCAAAGACTTGGACAGGACTGAGCGACTGAACTGAACTGAGCAGCTTAATGTATTTGTCTTTTTAGAACTAACTCTTAAGAGCTTATTTAACAGGCTGTTAGAATTCTGAGCTAGCTAACATAGAAATAATCAATACATTTAGAAACCTAATTCCATCTTATGGTCAGTTGAAGGAAAGCATCTAAGAGTTTAAGAGGAGGTGGGAAAACACAGATCCACGGAAAGAAAAACAGGGAAAGAGAAAAGGCCCCCTCCTCCCACCAGCAGAAGACAAACTCAGAAGGAGTTAGGTTATGGAGACAAAGGGGGAGACACCCGGTAGGGTTGCTCTGGCCACACCTAATGCCTCCTGGTTCCCTTGGGCTGTGCTTGTCAAGGACTGCAGGTAAGGCCTTGACCTTTGAGTGGCCGGGTTCAGAGCCACTGCCATCCTCAGTCGATATGTGAGCTCGGCAGGTACCCATGTCTCTGGGCCTCAGTTTCCTCACCATGTTGCCCAGCTCAGAAGACTAAAGAGAGGACGATGCAAGAGTTCATGTGGAAGGCGTTTGGTTCAGTGTCTGACACAGTGAGGTGGTTACCATCCCAGCTGAAGATGTGAAGGACATAAAAGGTGCACATTCCCCTCTTCTACAAACTTTTATTGCAGTATAATAAACACAGAAACCTGAATATATCAGATGTGTGTAGCTGGGTACATCTTCTCAAACAGAACACCTTTGTCATTAGTACCTAGATCAAGAATAGAATACTGTGAACACCCCAGAGCCCCCTTGGATCACCTTCTCATACCCCTCCCCAAAGGTGACCACTATCCTACTTCTAATAGCATGGATTAGTTGTACCTGTTTTTCCCTTTTAAATATGTGGAATGTACTATTTTGTATCTGTCTTTGTTCAGTATTTTTAATTTTTTTTCTTTGCTCAATATTATTTGTGAGTTCCATCCGTGTTGTGTACAACTGTAAATTATTTATTCCTATTTCTATTGGCATATTACTATACACTCTTGCTACAATTCATCCTTTACACTTTTTGTTTTTTTGGGCCTTGCTGTGTGGCATGTGGGATCTTAGATATGGGACCAGGTATCGAACCCATGCCCCCTGCATTGGGAATGTGGAATTTTAACCACTGGACTGTAAGCGGAGTCCCTAGCCAGTCTACTGTTGATAGGTAATCAAATGCTTTTTGGCCATTATGATTAAGCAGTCTTATACATATCTTTTGAGGCTTCCCAGGTGGCTCAATCGGTGAAGAATCTGCCTGCAACATGGGAGACCCGGGTTCAATCCCTGGGTCGGTAAGATTCCCCGGAGAAGGAAATGGCAACCCACTCCAGTATTCTTGCCTGGGAAATCCCATGGACAGAGGAGCCTGGTGGGCTATAGTCCATGGGCTCACAAAGGGTTGGACATGACTGACTAACTAACACTTCTTTCTTTCTTTTTTACATAGCTTTTGGTAAATACATCTTGGCATTTCCTTTGGGGATACAGCTAGGAATGAGGTCTAGCTTCAGGAAATACTGCCGATCCGTTTTCCAGTGGTTCTCACAATTCACATTCTCACCTGCAACTAATAAGAGTTTCAGGTATTTCACATCCTTCCATCATTCAGGATCAACCAATCACCTTTTTCGGTCCTGTGATTCCAGAAGGTGTGTAGTAGTATCACGTTTGTGCTTCATTTTCATTTGCTGATGGGTAATAATGTTGACTCTGTCTCCACATGCCTGTTGGCGATTTGGTATCTCTCTTGGTGACATGTCTAATCAGATCTTCTGCTCACTGGTTAACCGTCTTATTTACTGGTAAAACAAACTGAATCTTGGGGACTTCCCTAGCAGTCCAGTGGTTAGGACCTCACCTTCCAATGCAGAGGGTTCGAGTTTATTCCCTGGTTGGGGAGTTAAGATCCCACATGCATCATGGCCAAAAAACCAAAACATAAAACAGAAGCAGTATTGTAACTATTTCAATAAATACTTTTAAAATAGTGGTGGTTCAGAGTCTGAGTCGTGTCTGACTCTTTCGACCTCATGGACTGTAGCCTACCAGGCTCCTCTGTCCATGGGATTTCCCAGGCAAGAACACTAGAGTGGGTTGCCATTTCCTACTCTAGGGGATCTTCCCAGCCAAGGAGTCGAACCTGAGTTGCCTGCATTACAGGCAGATTCTTTGCCACTAGGCCACCAGGGAAGTCCTCTTTAAAAATGGTCCACATCAAAAATAAATAAATAAACAGACCAACTGAGGCTTAGAGAGGAGGTGACTTGACTCACTGAGGTTATGTGACTTGCTGAAGGTCACACAGCTAGTTAGAGAAAAGTAGAGACTGCATAACAGTTATTTAGCTATTAAGCAGGGCCTAGTAAAGTGAAGGTGATTCAAATTGTACATGGAGCCAAGCAAGTATATAAAATATTTGGTGAAAATTTTTTTTTTAATTATATGAGAGCTGTTTGGCATTTTGTATTTACAGGTCAAGAGTCCAGTTTTGACAGGGTTTCTATTCATTGTTCCTCCCTCCCTCCCTCGCCTCCTTCCTTCCTGCTGCTCCATGAACTGAACACCCATTCTGGGCCAACGGCTGTTCCGGATGACGGGAATTTATTCAGGCAAAGGAGATCCCCCACCCCGGGACAGTTAGAGTCAGCGTATTCCCTTTCCTACGACTAGAGTGGCTTTTGGAGTCAAAAGAGGAAGGTCCTTTACTTCCTCCTCTACCACTTACTAGACTTACCAGCTCTGCCATCTGGGGTTCATTTTCTGATTTTTTTCTTTTTTGACCACACCCTGAGGCTTCTGGGATCTTAGTTCCCCAGTTCAGTTCAGTTGCTCAGTCGTGTCCGACTCTTTGCATCCCCATGGACTGCAGCATGCCAGGCCTCCCTGTCCATCACCAACTCCCAGAGTTTGCTCAAACTCATGTCCATTGAGTCGGTGATGCCATCCAGCCATCTCATCCTCTGGTGTCCCATTCTCCTCCTGCCTTCAATTTTTCCCAGCATCAGGGTCTTTTCCAATGAGTCACTTCTTCCAATCAGGTGGCCACAGTATTGGAGCTTCAGCCTCAGCACCAGTCCTTCCAATGAATATTCAGGACTGATTTCCTTTAGGATGGACTGTTTGGATCTCATTGCAGTCCAAGGGACTCTCAAGAGTCTTCTCCAATACCACAGTTCAAAAGCATCGATTCTTTGGTGCTCAGCCTTCTTTATAGTCCAACTCTCACATCCATACATGACCACTGGAAATGAAAAACCATAGCTTTGACTCGACAGACTTTTATTGGCAAAGTAACGTCTCTGCTTTTTAATATTCAGTCTAGGTTGGTCATAACTTTCCTTCCAAGAAGGAAGTGTCTTTTAATTTCATGGCTGCAATCACCATCTGCAGTGATTTTGGAGCCTAAAAAAATAGTCTGCCACTGTTTCCACTGTTTTCCCATCTATTTGCCATGAAGTGATGGGACCGGATGCCATGATCTTAGTTTTCTGAATGTTGAGTTTTAAGCCAACTTTTTCACTCTCCTCTTTCACTTTCATCAAGAGGCTCTTTAGTTCTTCTTCACTTTCTGCCATAAGGGTGGTGTCATCTGCCTATCTGAGGTTATTAATATTTCTCCTGGCAATCTTGATTCCAGCTTGTGCTTCCTCCAGTCCAGCATTTCTCATGATGTACTCTGCATATAAGTTAAATAAGCAGGGTGACAATGTATAGCCTTGATGTACTCCTTTCCCAATTTGGAATCAGTCTGTTGTTCCATGTTCAGTTCTAACTGTTCTTGACCTGCATACAGATTTCTCAGGAGGCAGGTCAGGTGGTCTGGTATTCCCATCTCTTTCAGAATTTTCTGCAGTTTTTTGTGATCCACACAATCAGAGGCTTTGACATAGTCAATAAAGCAGAAGTAGATGCTTTTCTGGAACTCTCTTGCTTTTTTGATGATCCAACAGATGTTGGCAATTCGATCTCTGGTTCCTCTGCCTTTTCTAAATCCAGCTTGAACATCTGGAAGTTCACAGTTCATGTACTGTTGAAGCCTGGCTTGGAGAATTTTGAGCACTACTTTGCTAGCGTGTGAGATGAGTGCAATTGTGCAGTAGTTTGAGCGTTCTTTGGCATTGCCTTTCTTTGGGGCAATGAGAGGGAGTTTCAGGAGGGAGGGGACATATGTATACCTGTGGCTCATTCATGTTGATATTTGGCAGAAAACAACAAAATTCTGTAAAGCAATTATCCTTCAATTAAAAATAATTTTAAAAAAAGTCAGACACGACTTAGTGACTAAACAACAACAACAACAACAAATAACTGATGATATTGAGTATCTTTTCAAGTGCACACTGCCATTTGTGTATCTTCGTTGGAGAAATGTCCATTGGAATCCTTTGTTCTTTTTTATTTTTTTCTGAAAAAAATGTTTATTCCTTATTTACTTGGCTGCATTGGGTCTTAGTTGTTGTAGGCGTAATCTTTAGTTGCAGCATGTGGGATCTAGTTCTCTGATCACAGACTGAACCTGGGCCCTCTGCATTGGGAGCTCAGAGTCTTAGCTGCTGGACCCCCAGGGAAGTCCCTCATTTGTTCTTTTTTTAAAAAATTTTATTTATTTATGGCTGTGCTGGATCTTCATTGTTGCTTTCGGGCTTTTCTCTAGTTGAGGCAAGCAGGGGCTCCCTTCTGTCAATACTCGTGGTGCTGGCGCTTCTCATTGTGGTGGCTTCTCTCCTTGTAGATCAGGGGCTCTTGGGTGTGCGGGCTTCAGTAGTTGCAGCGAGAAGGCTCAGTAGTTGTGGTTCCCGGGATCTAGCGCACAGGCTGCATAGGTTGTGGCACACGGGCTTTGTTGCTCCGTGGCATGTGGGATCTTCCCACATTAGGGATCGAACCTGTGTCTCCCGCCTTGGCAGATGACTCTTCACCACTGAGTTGCCAGGGAAGCCCCCAATTTGTTCTTTTTAATTCAGATATTTGTCTTTTTGTTGTTGAGTTTCAAGAATTCTTTATGTATTTAAAACAATTTTATCCTTCTCCCTTTATTTATTTAGTACATTATAATAAATACATTGGTCCAAAGAATAAATACATGGTCCCTTCCTCTGCAAAAACACATACTGTGTACTAGCTGTGTGTCAGGCAATACCCTAAACTCTGGCAAAGCAACAGGGAGGCTCTAGCCGGCCATGGGAGAGAGGAACAGGTGCGTGAAAGTCACAGACAGGTATGCAGTTGGTGCAATAGAGTGTAGAAATGCCATGACCTTCTTGTCAGCGATTTCAGTACAAAGAAACAGTCTTAGCATTGACGTCACTTGGACTTCAGGCTGGAAATGTCACTAATCTCACCTTTGCTATGCTTGTGTTGTGCAGATCTGGTTTGTGTTTTTGAAAGGTCTTCCCAGGCATTTATAGCTTCCAGAGCTCAGCAAAACACGACTAACAAAAAAGTTAATGATATTACTGAGAGAAGTCCAAAGGACCGGAGTTATTTGTTTTCCTGAGATGAACCATAACCGCTTTCCCCCTGTATGACGTCGTTAGTTTCCATCATGGTTTTCTAAAATAAGCTGAAGTAAAATGACCTTCAGTAGTTTAGTGAAATCCATGCCTTCTTGATAGCAAGATTCCATCTGTTGATGAAGTACATACCCATAGTAATTTGATCTGCGAGCTGATTTCTAATTTTTCTTTCAACTCTACAGGGCAAAAATACTACATTTGAACATATATGTCCTTCATGGTAGGACAGGTATAAGATGTTTTGTTCTCTCTGTTTCTTGTTGGAAGCTTAAATATCTAGCAACCACACCTGCAGAAGCATCTGGGCACTTATAGTGAAGTGAAAGTTGCTCAGTCGTGTCCGACTCTTTGCGACCCCATGGACTATACAATCCGTGGAATTCTCCAGGCCAGAATACTGGAGTGGGTAGCCTATCCCTTCTCCAGCCGATCTTCCCGACCCAGGAATCGAACTGGGGTCTCTTGCATTGCAGGTGGATTCTTTACCAACTGAGCTATGAGGGAAGCCCTGGGCACTTGAGGGAGGTACTTAAGTCCAAGGCTGTGTCAGAGTTTACATAATTCCTCTTTGCTCTCTCTGCATCAGGGGTTGCAATGGTGCAACACATCAGATCCTTGCCCTCCAGTGCTACATTTTTACTGCAATAGTCTTTCTGATCTTTTGATCTCATCTTTTTCAGAGTAAAAATTACTGAGCCTGTATGTCCAATATACATATTTAACTGGTATATGCATTCTGCCCTGGTAATAGATTATTTACTTTGCAAAATAAAAGGATTTAAAAGGATAAGATGAGACTTCCCTGGTGATCCAGTGGCTAAGACTATGCGCTGTCAGCGTAGAGGGCCAGGGTTCAGTCCCTGGTCAGGGAACAAGATCCCACATGATGTGCTAATAGTTTATATGCTGCAAGTAAAGATCCTGTGTGCTGCAACTAAGGCCTGGAGCAGCTAAATAAATAAATATATATTTTTAAAATAAAAAGTAAAAGGATAAGGTAATGAATATTTAAAAAGATGAGAAAATAGAATGAGATAGAATTTATAATATTTTATTCCTGAATATCTGTATTTCATCTTACACCTTCTTTCCACTTTTTGGAGATTAGTGTCCTGGCAGACAAGATGAGTCCTGACACCCTGCTTTTCTGCCTGAGTGCCCAGATCCCTTTGAAAACAGGTGAAAGTGAGAAGTGAGTGTTAGTTGCTCAGTCTTGTCCAACTTTGTGACCCTGCACTGTAGCCTGCCAGGCTTCTCTGTCCATGGAATTATGAATACTGGAGTGGGTAGCCGTTCCCATATTACTTAGTACCTACTACATTTTGTACTGTATCATTATCTACTTGGGGCTTTCCTGCTCAGTCAGTCAGTTCAGTTGCTCAGTTGTGTCCGACTCTTTGCGACTCCATGAACCGCAGCACATCAGGCCTCCCTGTCCATCACCAACTCCTGGAGTCCACCCAAACCCATGTCCATTGAGTTGGTGATGCCATCCAATCATCTCATCCTCTGTTGTCCCCTTCTCCTCCTGCCCTCAATCTTTCCCAGCATCAGGGTCTTTTCCAGTGAGTCAGCTCTTCACATTAGGTGGCCAAAGTATTGAAGTTTCAGCTTCAACATCAGTCCTTCCAATGAACACCCAGGACTGATCTCCTTTAGGATGGACTGGTTGGATCTCATTGCAGTCCAAGGGACTCTTAAGAGTCTTCTCGAACACCACAGTTCAAAAGTATCGATTCTTCTGCGCTCAGCTTTCTTTATAGTCCAACTCTCACATCCGTACATGACCACTGGAGAAACCATAGCCTTGACTACATGGACCTTTATCGGCAAAGTAATGTCTCTGCTTTTTAATATGCTGTCTAAGTTGGTCGTAACTTTCCTTCCAAGAAGGAAGTGTCTTTTAATTTCATGGCTGCAGTCACCATCTGCAGTGATTTTGGAGCCCAGAAAAATAAAGTCAGCCACTGTTTCCACTGTTTCCCCATCTATTTGCCATGAAATGATGGGACCAGATGCCATGATCTTAGTTTTCTGAATGTTGAGTTTTAAGCCAACTTTTTCACTCTCCTCTTTCACTTTCATCAAGAGGGTCTTTAGTTCTTCTTCACTTTCTTCCATAAGTGTGGTGTCATTTGCCTATCTGAGGTTATTAATATTTCTCCCAGCAATCTTGATTCCAGCTTGTGCTTCTTCCAGCCCAGCATTTCTCATGATGTACTCTGCATATAAGTTAAATATGTAGGGTGACAATATACAGCCTTGACATACTCCTTTTCCTATTTGGAACCAGTCTGTTGTTCCATGTCTAGTTCTAACTTCTTGACCCGCATACAGATTTGTCAGGAGGCAGGTCAGGTGGCCTGGTATTCCCATCTCTTTCAGAATTTTCCACAGTTTGTTGTGATCCACACAGTCAAAGGCTTTGGCATAGTCAATAAAGCAGAAATAGATGTTTTTCTGGAGCTCTCTTGCTTTTTCGATGATCCAGCGGATATTGGCAATTTGATCTCTGGTTCCTCTGCCTTTTCTAAATCCAGCTTGAAGATCTGAAAGTTCACGGTTCACGTACTGCTGAAGCAGGGCTTGGAGAATTTTAAGCATCACTTTGCTAGTGTGTGAGATGAGTGTAATTGTGCAGTAGTCTGAGCATTCTTTGGCATTGCCTTTCTTTGGAATTGGAATGAAAACTGACCTTTTCCAGTCCTGTGGCCACTGCTGAGCTTTCCAAATTTGCTGGCATAGTGAGTGCATCACTTTCACAACGTCATCTTTCAGGATTTGAAATAGCTCAACTGGAATTCCATCACCTCCACTAGCTTTGTTTGTAGTGATGCTTCCTAAGGTCCACTTGACTTCCCATTCCAGGATGTCTGGCTCTAGGTGGTGATCACACCATCATGGTTATCTGGGTCGTGAAGATCTTTTTTGTACAGTTCCTCTGTGTATTCTTGCCACCTCTTCTTAATATCTTCTGCTTCTGTTAGGCCCCTACCATTTCTGTCCTTTATTGAGCCCATCTTTGCATGAAATGTTCCCTTGGTATCTCTAATTTTCTTGAAGAGATCTCTAGTCTTTCCCATTCTATTGTTTTCCTCTATTTCTTTGCATTGATTGCTGAGGAAGGCTTTCTTTCTTTCTTTCTTTCTTTTTTTTTTGAGGAAGGCTTTCTTATCTCTCCTTGCTATTCTTTGGAACTCTGCATTCCTGGTAGTTCAGTGGTAAAGAATCCGCCAGCAACACAAGAGCTGAGGAGATGTGGATTTGATTCCTGGGTGGGGAAGATCCCCTGGAGAATGGAATGGCAACTCACTCCAGTATTCTTGCTTGGAGAATCACACGGACAGAGAAGTATGGCAGGCTACAGTCCAAGGGGTTGCTAAGAGTTGAACATGACTGAACCACTTAGCACACACACATTATCTAGTTGTTTCACGTGGGAGAGCACTTCCCCCACCCCACCATCTGCCCCTTTCCATAGCAATTCTTCCTTGTATTTTGTGGATCTTATATTTCTCACATTGGAATATGTTGGTATTATACCAATTGCTATATGCAGTTACGGTAGCCAGTTCCCAGAGGAAAAGAACCAGATACAGCTTTGTGACATAAGAAAAGCTGTTTTGACCTAAGCCATTTTGTCATATAAGCCTGGCAGCAATGCTTGTCTTTTAACAGGTCTTTGTAATTAAAGCTTAGTAATTAACTAAGTGCTTGCTCCTTGGAAGAAAAACTATGACCAACCTAGACAGCATATCAAAAAGCAGACACATTATTTTGCCTACAAAGGTCCATATAGTCAAAACTATGGTTTTTCCAATAGTCATGTGTGGATGTGAGAGTTGGACCATAAAGAAGTCTGAGTGCTGAATAATTGATGCCTTTGAACTGTGGTGTTGGAGAAGACTCTTGTGAGTCCCTTGGACAGCAAGGAGGTCAAACCAGTCAATCCTAAAGGTGATCAATCCTGAATATTCATTGGAAGGACTGATGTTGAAGCTGAAACTCCAATATTTTGGCCACCTGATGCAAAGAACTGACTCCTTGGAAAAGACCCTGATGCTGAGAAAGATTGAAGGCAGGAGGAGAAGGGGACGACAGAGGATGAGATGGTTGGATGGCATCACCGACTCAATGGACACGAATTTGAGCAAACTCTGGGAGATGGTGAAGGACAGGGAAGACTGGAGAGCTGCAGTCCATGAAGTCACAAAGAGTTGGACACGACTGAGAGACTGAACAAGACTCCAGACTGGCTGGAAGCTAGGCAATGTTGATGTTGACCTTTTCTGACCTTCTTGACTGTGGTTTGCACTCTGCCCGCCTTTGTTCCAATTCTATGCTGAATTCTCCTCTACTCCAGCCCGTTCATGAATATGCATACATGACCCAAGTCCCTTCATGAATATGCTTGTACCCTTAGCTTAAAACTTCCCCAATTTTGCTGTTGGGGAGACACTGCTTTGGGAAAGGTCCCCCTTGTTCTTCTTTGCTGCAAGTAGTAAGTCCTTCTTTCTTCCAATCTTCAGCTTCAGTAGGTCTTTTTGTTTGACACCCACCAAGAGGTGAGCCAATTTTCCGGTCGAACTGCTGTTGAACGATTAAACTATGTTTTCACTTTTTTAAAAAAAATTTTGGCTGCATTGGGTTTTCATTGCAGCATACAGGCTTCTCTAGTTGCGGTGGGAGGGCGTGGTTGCCCTGTGGTATGTAGGATCTTACTTTCCTAACCAGGATCAAACCGGAGTCCCCTGCATTGCAAGTCAGATTTTTTAAAAATTTAATTAAGGTTATTAATCTAAATTTATTTATTTAGTGCACAGGCTTCAGTAGTTGCAGCATATGGGCTCTAGAACTCAGGCTCAGTAGTTTCTGGACACCGACTTACTTGCCCTGAGGCATGTGGAATCTTTCCAGACTAGGGATTGAATCCTTGTCCTCTGCATTGGCAGGAGGACTCTCACCCACTGTACCAGCAAGGAGGTTCAAAAATCGAATTCTTAACCACTAGACCACCAGGGAATTCCCTGTTTTCACTTTTGAATTATTCTAATTTTGTTTTACTCTTTCATGTTTCGAGATGGTGCCATTTTTCAACTTTTTTCAGAAGTTTGCATAACAAACGTGGCAGAATTTAAAATGATATGAAGGAAAATCTCATCTTACTAAAAAGGCTGTTGGTGATTTTGCATAGTCACAGAAGTCATTTTTCTTCTCAGGGGTTACATGGATACAATCAGTAAAAATCAACAATTTCTAAAAATGATCATGTGCTTGGATGTCACAGCAATGAAAAATCGCTCCAAGTTTTCTCAGCACTCTCAATTTCTGTACCATCTCATTGCAGAGACTGGCGCCAGTCCAAGGCATGGACTGAATGGCCTGCTTCACTCTCCTCCGAGCCCTGGAATTTGAAATCTGAGCCTTGAAACTGGAAATGTAGGCTGCCAGTCCTTTGACCCAACTCCTAGGACTTCATCCTACAAGTATATTTTCACGAAATGTCAGAAACGAGGTTATCTGTTGTGACACTGTAATAGCAAAAGATTGGAATAATCCACGTGTCCAGCAATATGGGGCCATTAACGCAGCTATAAACCAAAGAATGAGGGCTGCCTCTCCATATTGACACAGATAGAGCTCCAGGGCATGTGAAGAGGCAAGGTACAAAGAGCACGTGTAACCTGCTGTCTCAGGTGTTATAAAGTAGTGGAAATAGTGACATGTATTTATAGTTACCTCTATTGCAAGAAGAACCATTGGAAGGATAAACAGGATGTTAAAGTGAAGGGCTATCCTAGGTGGTGACAAGGGCTAGATGGGCTTGGGGCAGACCAAGTCCTCTCAGAGTGCATGCTTTAATTTGCTTTGATTTGTAAATGAAGTACATGTATTAACAAAACAAAAAGAAGTTCCTTCAGGGAGAAAATGTCAGAGAGGCAAGTAGTTCTATAGATACTTCCTGTAATTTGAAAGTTTCCAAACTTCTTTGACTAGACGGACCTTTGTTGGCAAAGTAATGTCTCTGCTTTTTAATATGCTGTCTTGGTTGGTCAAAGCTTTTCTTTTAAGGAGCAAGCGTTTTTTAATTTCATGGCTGCAGTCACCATCTGCAGTGATTTTGGAGCCCCCCCAAAATAAAGTCTGTCACTGTTTCCATTGTTTCCCCATCTATTTGCTATGAAGTGATGAGACTGGATGCCATGATCTTAGTTTTCTGAATGTTGAGTTTTAAGCTATGGTTTTTCCAGTAGTCATCTATGGATGTGAGAGTTGGACTATAAAGAAAGCTGAGCACTGAAGAATTGATGCTTTTGAACTGTGGTGTTGGAGAAGACTCTTGAGAGTCCCTTGGACTGCAGGGAGATCCAACCAGTTCATCCTAAAGGAAATCAGTTCTGAATATTCATTGGAAGGGCTGATGCTGAAACTCCAATACTTTGGCCACCTGATTGAAAGAAGTGACTCATTGGAAAAGACCCTGATTCTGGGAAAGATTGAAGGCAGGAGGAGAAGGGGACGACAAGGGGATGAGATGGGTGGATGGCATTACTGACTCAATGGACATGAGTTTGAGTAAACTCCAGGAGTTGGTGATGGACAGGGAAGCCTGGCGTGCTTAAGTCCATGGGGTTGCAAAGAGTTGGACACAACTGAGTGACTGAACTGAACTGAAAGTTTCTTCTATTATCAATCTTTGGATTTTTTTTTTTTTTTTTTGGCAGTGCTGTGAGGCATGCAGGATCCTAGTTCCCTGACCAGGAATCAAAACTGTGTCACCTGAAGTGGAAATGCAGACTCCTAACCCCTGGACCACCAGGGAATTACCTCAGTCTTTGGAAATTAAGGGGAGAATCTGACCAGTGGAAAGTTGGGCTACCTACTTCCCTGGATTTATCTCAAGCTTCCTTTAGAAAATTAACACATGTGGGAAGGTGTTACCAAGACTTGTTTATCTACTAGAAGGCGGCCAGTTCAGAGTGAGGTTCATAACAAAAAATTTTTTTTTTACTAAAAGTTAAAATAAAATTTACTTTAGATCCCAGGGGTAAAATATTCTTGCATTTTCCATCAATACTTTTCTAGCCTTCTAAGTGTAATAAACAATTTACTTAGATTTCAGTAGGAATCTGTAGAAGAGGGAAGATTCAAGACCAGATGTTGATCACATTGACTTGGAAAAGAACATTTACTCATCATTGCAAATAAAAATAACAATGCCACCAGGTATCGAGCTGCTGTGTAACTTAGAAGTGACTGGATATTTTAGAGCATCACATCTACTGGTGATTCTCTGGGTAACCCATTTTAGCAAGATAGATAAGTGGGCCCGCAGGGTCTCAGGTTATCCAGGTAAGATCAGTGGAGTCAGGACTGACTTCTGGGTGTTCTGATTCCAAAGCCTGCATCTTAGCCACCATGGTGACCTGGATGTTGGATGCTCTAACACATTTACTAGACCACTGACCACGGTCAGATTCACATCCCTGAAGTCAGGAGTTGTAATTGATTCAACCCCTTGATTCTCTCAGAGCTTTGCACAGCTTTTTTTTGTGAACTGTTGTTTAGTTGTATAGTCTCTAGGTTGTATTTGACTCTTTTGCAACCCCATGAACTGTAGCCTACCAGGCTCCTCCGTCCATGGGATTTCCCAGGCCTGAATATGGCCATTTCCTCCTCTAGGGGATCTTCCCGACCCAGGGATCGAACCTGAATCTCCTGCATTGGCTGGTTGATTCTTTACCACTGAGACACCTGGGAAGCCCTTTTTGTGAATTAGAAGGCACTATATAAATAGTTTAAGCTGAATTATTCATAAAATTGGGAAGACCAAGGTAGTGGAGATCTCTTGGTGCTTTAATCTATATTTAAATTAATACAGATGGGACTTTTCCTGGCGGTCCAGTAGTCAAGAATCTGCCTCACAATGCAAGGAACGTGGGATCAATCCCTGGTAGGGGAACTAAGGTCACACATGCCTTGGGGCAACTAAGCCTGCAAGATGCAACTACTGAGCCCACATGCCACAACTAGAGAACATGTACGCCCCAAGGAAAAGTCCCACGTGACACACTGAAGATCCAGTGGGCCACAACTAAGACTCCACACAGCCAAACAAATAAATATTAAAAAAGAAATCAATACAGATAGCAGAACACCAAAGTAAGTTTGTTCAGTCAATGACGTAAGTCAAACTTCAGGTGTCAGGGTAGAGTATAATTTCTCATCCCTAATTTAAAGACTTAATTCATCTTTATCACTAAAATCCTTTTGGAGGAGAATCCAAGTCAGAAGAGAAGGACCACATACCACTATTAGGAATGTATTAGCCACAAAAAGACAGTGCGCTGGGGACTCAAACACCAGAATGGCATTGCTGTCTGTGACTTGACTTTCCAGCATGTGAACAACTCTTGGCAGAAAATAGAGCAAAACAGTGTCTTCAACAAAGATGAAATGATTTTAGAATATATTTTAATATTTTTGTTTAATAACATTTAACTTTGAAATTTAAAAAGTCTTAAAAATCACATCTAACTCAACAATGTTAGCAGAAAGTATGAATTATTTTCAATGAATGTATCAGGTTTTCTGGAAGGGATGGGGGTTGTGTGATTGTTCTTGTTTTCTATAGTCCAACTAAAAAGAGTTAAAATCAAAGTTCTCAAAAGAAAAGTAATAAATGTTATCAAGGCTCACACTCAGCTAGCCTTCATGGAATCAATAATAAAAAAAAATCATTGCAAAATACACTGAACCTCTTAGTATCAGAATAGATAAGGATGTAAATATTTAACTAGCACTTGAGGTTTCTATTATTTTTTAATTAATGAGCAGTGTATTTTCCAAATAAATGCTGCTACTAATTCACTACTTAGTTTTGTAGTTACTTATTTCATTACTTATTTTTGTAACTTTTTTATTCTTAGTTAAAAGTCTTACTTCTGATTAAGTATCTGAAATACAACACATGATGAGGTGAACACCTAGTTTTCTTGGCTGTCCTATCACCTGTCACCTATGTTGTAACTGGCTTCAGGCCTTTACCTTGGAATCTTGGCTTTCTCTGTCTTTAAAGTGCTAGATTAGATCTTTAAGGCTTTTCAGCTCTAAAATCTAGTATGTACTTTTATCTCTAATTCATATATTCAAAATAAAATATTTATTATGTTTCAGTATTGAGACTTAGCTGACTTTTCAGCTCCATGAGTTGAGTCTCTTATAAAGTATTTGCTACTGAACAGATGTAAATAGCCTTCACTTGGCCTGGTTCACCTCCAACCCTCTTCTGGTATTTTCTGTTCTCTTTTCTGATTCAGGCTTAGCGGCACACAGTGTTCTTCATCTGTGGTCCCTGACCCCAGAGACTCTCTCACAGCCTCCTCTCTGAACCCAGCTCTGTTCCAGATCTTAAGCTTCACTTGACTTAGGATGTAGTCTATCACCTTTTCTCTAGCACATAACTTTACAAACTTACCAGGCCCCAGTGACAATCCTTCAGCACTTGGCAAGCTGTTAATGGACAACAATTTTTTTTTTTTTTTTTGTAGAGCTCATGTTTTATTGGCACATTTAAAGTACGATTTGGTTGTCATTTGTTTAACTTGGGATTCTTTTTTTTTTTTTTTTGTACAATAATGGCTTGAAGTATTCTTCTTTCAACCCAAGCTTTTGGGGTTTTACTATTTTAGGAGTGGGGAGGGCTTTGGGCCAGCTAGCCGTTTAGAATTCCAAAATCATAGTCCAATGTCTTATTCTGCCTCTAATTCCTGCCCAGGGGAATAAAGATAAGTTGGAGCAAGTGTAGAATACTATTCCTACTAAAAGCAACACAGAGATGGTTTCTGGAAGGCTCTAAAGGTCCTGCAAGACAGACTCTACCTTTAACAATGTATAGTCTGGGGACTTCGCTGGTGATCGGGTTGTTAGGACTCTGTGCTTCCATGGCAGCTTCTACCCTTGGTTGGGGAACTAAGATCTCAGGTTCCATGTGGCATGGCCAAAAAAAAAAATTATAGTCTGGTTGGGAAGATATGACATACACAGAGCTAGAGATATACAGTAGTCAAGCAACAAGTGCGGGCAGTTCTATGACAAGTGGGCAGAGTGCTGAGGGTGAGGGGGACTCTTTCGACTGGGGAGTCAGGAAAGGTATCATGTGGGGAAGGACAGAAGCTGTAGTTGGAGGTTTCAGGTGGAATTCAGCTAAGGAGGAGAGAAATGAAGCACCCCTAGTGGGCATATCCTTATAGCAGAACCAATATTTTGACTGCACTATTTCTGAATCTCTGCCTATTGTCCCCAGTTCAGATTTTTTTTTTTTTTTAAATTGGAGTATAGCTGATTAATAATGTAATAGCTTCAGGAGCACAGCAGAGTGAGTCAGCCATTAATGTACATGTATCCATCCTCTCCCAAACTCCCCTCCCATCCAGGCTGCCTGGTAACATGGAGCGGAGTTCCCTGTGCTATACAGTAGGTCTTTGTTGGTTACCCATTTTAAATACAGCAGTGTGTACGCGTCCATCTCCAAATCTCTAACTATTCCTTCCCCTTCCAGTTCAGAACATTTACCAGCTATATCCTTCCTTAACCTTCCTCACTGTTCTGCTTATGTTGCCTCTACCAGACCCCTGCCATTCTGGACGTAAGGAGGTTTACTCTCCTCCAGATATAAACGCCTGCCCCCGGCTCAGTGCAGAAGCAGCAGGAGGCATGAGTTAAGCATTCTGCCAAGTCTTCTGCTGGAAGATATCTTTTAGGATGAACATAATCAGGGGAAATTTTTTCTCCTGCTGGGTAAACCTCACCAAATGTTTTCTGCATCTCATTACAAGACTTTCTCCTTGACTGTCAGCGTGGATTTCCTTTACAATCATTTCAAGTCCACATATATGTAGGCTATCCTAATAATGAGTAACAAAACCAGGCAATAGAGGAAGTAATGGAAAGCAGGAGGCTGGCATAATCCGTCAGCTACTTCTCCGGTCACAAAATCATTGAGAGTTGCCTGTATAAGAAAATGAAGAATTCTTTCCTCTTCTTGTGTAGTTGCAGCTTTTTCAGATGGTCAGAGTTGCAAGACTTCAACTCTTGAAGGAGCATTTCCTGAACTTCTGCCTCCTAATAGAGAGGCCCACCTGCTTTTGCATGATGGGAAAACCTTTGCAGAGTCAGGCACGTAGGCACTCAAGGGACATTTGTTGAGTGAAGTAAAGAAATGAATGTAGGTGTTGGATATATGTGATCAGGTCTGTCTTTTTTTTTTTTTTTGCTTGCACTGGGTCTTTTTTGCTGAGTGGGCTTTTCTCTAGTTGTGGTCAGCTGGGGCTGCTCTCCAGTTACAGAATACTGGCTTCTCATTGTGGAGGCTTCTCTTGTTGCTAAGCAAGGCCTCCAGGCACTGGGGCTTCAGTAGTTACGGTATACAGGCTCAGTAGTTGTGGCCCATGGAGCTTAGTTGCTCTGCAGCTGGTGGGCTCCTCTGAGACCAGGAATCATCCCACGTCCCCTGCATTGGCAGGCCGATTCTTAACCACTGGATCACCAGGCAAGTTCTATGTGTGCATGTATGTGTTAAGTCCTGGGCTCAGTCTTTATATTGTCCAGTTTTATGGTTCCCATTTAGTCAATTACTTGAATCTATGAGTAGTTTTAGAGGCTCAAAAATCTTTCCAATGTATGCTCTGTCCTTACATGCTACATGTTGACAATAAATAAAGTGCATACAAACTAAGCAGCTCTGTTTCTTGTTTGAAAACAAGCTGCTTTCAAATCTAGGTCTCCCAGGGCATATTAAGTTGAAAAAACAACTGCTAGTTATTTTTCAACTAGCTAGAAAAACCATAAAATATTTCTCTCTGTATCTGTTTCGTTTTTCTGATAAGAGAGGAGATAAGACCCAGACATTCTCAGCAGTTTCTGACCTATGAAAAGGTTTTAGTTCAAGAGGACCTTAACTGTAAGTCCAAAAGGCATTGCAACACCTTTTTGATGTTACTCAGATCTTGGGTGTCATGCCCCCTTCATGAACTGAGAAACACCTGTTCCTACTTGCCAATGCTGAATTGGGGATTCCTGGGCTCTGTAAGTGTTCCCGGAGCTGGGCCTGGCGTGACACACCTGCCCAGATTTGTAAGGGAGGACCACAGAGAAACAGTTCCTCTCTGAATGACCTAACTTCCAAGAGATTGATCACATTGTTTTCAGTGTTAAGAAGTCACATCAAAAAAATAAATAAATAAAAAGCAGAGTCCTGCTCTCAATGCACTCTAGAGAGGGCACAGCTGTAACAAGGAGAATAACTGACCTTGGTCTAAGACAGATGGAACCACGAGGACTGAATCCCTTTTTGGTGTCTAGCTCTGGACATCAGCAGACGCAGGCTCTGCTGTTTATAGCTTGGCCTGTGTGCGCACACGTTTCGCAGCCCTTACCAGATAGCTTTGACTTTTCTTTCTACTTGGCTAAGGTTTAATCTTAGCTGGCTGTCTGTGTTGAGTGAGTTCCAATTGTCCTCTTGCCCATGTAATCTCCACCCTTCCCCACCCAGCCTGTCTGCCAGGAGACAGTGGGTTGCCCTGCAAGGACTGCTCTCACTCGGCTCCCTAGGTCTCTGGCTTCCTAATGTGCTCAGTCCATGGAAAGCCCTGGAAGGAGATGGGAGGACAGGATCCTGCTTACCCCAGCTTCTTTCCTAGGAGGTCACTGAAGATCTCTGCCCAGGCAGGTGGCCTTCCCATTCTTTTTGTCTTTGGATGCTGGAAACAGCCCCTTTAGGCCTAGGGTTGACCATGACCCTCCCTGGTGCAGTAGTCCCAGGTTACTCCTCTGCCCCTTGTGGTTTATGTGTTCACGCTTAAATGATTCCTTTAACAAATACACCTCAATTTTCCATTTTGGAGTGTGCCACCTGTTTCCAGATGGGACCATGCCTCATTAGGGCAGTCTAAGGGAACCCAGGGTGAGGTGCCGTCCGATTTCTGGGGGCTCTCTGCAACCGCCATTAGAGAGGGGGGACCAGCACGCAGGAGTGGTCTGTCCAAGTGTGGGATAACCCTGGGTAAGCTGCTTTTTCACTCCCAGCTCTGTTTCCCAATATGTAACAAAAATGGTGTAGACTAGACGATGGCATGTTCTCTTCTGGTTCTAACATGAGGTGGCCTGCGTGCTCCTGTCCGACTCTTTGGGACCCCGTGTACTGCAGCCCACCAGGCTCCTCTGTCCATGGGGTTTCCCAGGCGAGAGTACTGGAGTGGGTTGCCATTTTCTTCTCTGAGGATCTTCCCCATCTGGGGATGGAACTTGCGTCTCCTGCATCTCCCGCATTGGCAGGCATATTCTTTTACCCCCGAGCCTATTACCCTGTGAAGAAAGCAATGGCAACCCACTCCAGTATTCTTGCCTGGAAAATTCCAGGGACGGAGGAGCCTGGTGGGCTGCAGTCCATGGGGTCGCGAAGAGTCGGACACGACTGAGCGACTTCACTTTCAGTTTTCACTTTCCTGCATTGGAGAAGGAAATGGCAACCCACTCCAGTGTTCTTGCCTGGAGAATCCCAGGGACGGGGGAGCCTGGTGGGCTGCAGTCCATGGGGTCGCGAAGAGTCGGACACGACTGAGCGACTTCACTTTCACTTTTCACTTTCCTGCATTGGAGAAGGAAATGGCAACCCACTCCAGTGTTCTTGCCTGGAGAATCCCAGGGACGGGGGAGCCTGGTGGGCTGCCGTCCCTGGGGTCGCAGAGTCGGACACGACTGAGCGACTTAGCAGCAGCAGCAGCAGCAGCTATTCCTCTGGCCTGGGCACTCCCACTTCTCGGTTTTTTAACGGACCGTGCAGGGCGCCGCAGACAAATTTACATATCGTTTTGCCCTCATTTCAGTATCTACCAGCGGCCACGAGGAGGTGGCAGTGGGCTTTCCGCTGCAGTGGAGACTTAAGCGCTGCAGCACACCAGAGTTCAAGGGCACGGCGGCCACGTCTCCTGTCCCGGGCCAGGACAGGCGGGCGGCCTGCACACGCGGGAAGGCTCCCCGAGGCAAAGGCCTGGAAGCGCAACCCCGGGAAGAACGCAGGTCTGGAGGTCCAGTCTTGCGTTTTAACCCTTCGGACCTTGTTTTCTCGCCAGCAATGGGAGGAGGGTGAGGGGAATCGATGAAAAGGCACGGTTCCAGGCAGGCGCCCGAACTCAGGTACCGACCCCGACCGCTGCCCGGAATTGCCGGGCGCGGAAGGCGCGGGAGAGCGGCTCGAACCGCGCCGCGTCCGAGACCGGGATGCGCGGCGCCGGGGCGGGGGGCGGGCCCACGGCGATTGGTGGCCAGTCCTCCGCCGCGGGCCAATGGGCGGCAAGGGCGTCCGCGGGGGGCGGGGCAGCAGGCGCATCTTAAGCTCTGTGACGCGTCGCCGTCGTCGCAGCTGCTCCGTGGACGCCGCGTGTCCCCGGTCTGGCCTTGGAGGGGCCGCCAGGTATCCGTGCGGGGAGCCGCGGGGTCGGAGCCGGAGCTCGGGCAGGGGCCGGGCGCCCTGGGCCGCGGCGGGGCGGGGCGGGGCGAGGCGGGCGTGAGCGGCTCGGGTCCCGGGTTGCGGGGAGCGTGTGGAGGGGGTGCTTTGGGCCTCCACCCGGAGGGCAGGCTCCGCCTGCGCAGCGGCTTTGCGCAGCGGGCCCCGGACTCCCGGGGCATCTGGGGCGCGGGGAGGGGGTTGGCCCGGAGAGCCGCAGGCCCGCGCGCAATCCGGGCGGGCAGGACGCGGCGCATCCCGGCCCGGAGGTAGGAGGACAGAGAGGGAGGCTGTGGATGTGGCACCTCCGCCTGCCAGAGCGGGCGGAGCCGGGCGGGCCGGCGCTCCGCCCCCGCCCTCCCCGGCCTGCAGTCCCCCCATCCCGCGCCGGGGCCCCAGGCGCTGCAGGGTCCCTGCGCCTCGGCCTGGAGCCTCTCGGGCGCCTTGGGGGTTTCCGGGAGGAGGCCTTTTGGGGCGCCGGCGCACTGGGAGGGACGCATTCTGGATACGCGGGACTGCTTGGTAAACCCATGTATTTTTGCCTACGAGAGTGGGGCGCGCCGACTCTTACTGAGAAGGGGTCCGAGCCCACCCGGGCAGGTCTGCCCATCTCCTCTCCTCCCATAACCTTTTCTCCTCCAGCCTTTGTTCAAATAAGCCATCAGGCAGGTAGAGCCTTACCGTGACGTTCAGGTTAACTGTGTGATGTCAAGGGGTTGGGGTCCACAGGACTTTTAAGCACGAAGACGTCATCGTTCGCGTTTCTTCGCCAACGGTGCTGAGCATTTAATACGTTCTGGTTGAATTGAGTGGGATACCTGTACTCAGTGACCTACCGTCTCCTCCCTTTGTTACCGTATCTTTTACGGTACCTCTTCTTGAGGTTCAGTTTTCACCTCTGATAAGGTGATAAATTAAGGGGGAGGGGAAGGGGAAGTGACTTTGGAATGAAGTGGCTTTAAGAAATTACTTAAATTGATTTTTTTTTCTCTACTAATATCAATGTTCCTCTTTCTTTTGAAAGAATTATTCTTTCTTTTCATTACTTTTATTGATTATGATTGTAGTATTAAAGAGCAATTTGTAAAAGCAAAAAAAAAAAAAAAGAAATTCCTTCTCAATTCTCAGTCTCTCCTTCAGAGTTCTAAGAGTTTCTATAGGGAAACTGGTTCTCTCCATTGGAACCTGGAACTGTTCTTTAGGTATGTAATCTGTGCTCTTCATCTTAATCCACTGGAAACAATAGGCTTCTTTCATTAGAATATCCTGGTTCTGTCTTCAGAAAATCTAGTTCCTGACTGTAGCAGCCTGGTGGGAAAGTAAAATCTTTTAGTGAGGTTTAAATAGTAAAGCTTACTGTTTTGGGATTGCAGTTTTTCATGGTGCTCAAGATTAGTTTTCTGCTTCCCAAAAGACCCAGTATAACTTGGAAAGGTAAAAATTCTGAAAAAGACTTTTTTTTTTCCCCTCAAAGAGGCTGTATTTGTATTTCCACCCATACTCTGCCTTTATTACAGTAACTTGTGGGCATATTTTACACCCTTTACTGAGTTCCCAGGGATAGGTGAAATCCACATTTAAAGATAGTGGTGAGTGGATTTTGGAGGGATGGGTGAAATCCACATTTAAAGATAGTGGTGAGTGGATTTTGGAGGTGTGTGGAGGGTTTGACCTAACTGAGCCAGTACTTTTTCAGTAGTAATGCTTAAGGTGTTTGCCAGTGACGCACTTGAGTTGACTCTGAGCCAGATTACGTAAAAAAAAAAAAACAAAAAAAAACCCAACAAACCCCTAAACTTTTGTTGGCAGAACTTTCCAAAAAGGACTATATTTGTGAATGGTTGCCTCAAGAAAAGTAAATATTTGACAAAGGTAGTAAAACCAAACTCTGTTCCTCCAGTGGAATATTTTAAGTGGCTTTCTGATGAATTCATGCTGGTTTTTCCTTTAGAATGATCTTAAAAAATAGTACTTCATAGTGTATGCTAAATTAACTCTTCAGAATGCAGCCTTTTATGGAATTCTATTTTAGGTATGTTCTAGTGTAGATAGGATGGATTGGACTGGTCTAATAATAGCTTGAAGAAGGACCTTGTTAATCATGTGTTTTACTGAAAATATTCAGTATTAAAATTTTTGCTGTCAATAACTCTTTGTCCTCTTCTCCAGGAGCCTAGGTTAAATGCACAGCCTGGAGTGAACTGATCTAATGAAGGGAACTCTTGATGAAAAAATTTTTCTTGGTGATGTCATACTAGCCTCCTCTTAGACTCTACTCCATCCTTTAGGAGTGATTTAACCATCTCCTGGAGGGCCTTGCTATCTTAAGTCTTAAGTGTTTAGGAGTGACCTCATTCACTTGACAGATAAGGAATGCCCAAACCTGGGCTAGGTTCTTGGGATGCAGGGTGAATTTTAAGACATAGTTACTGTCTTTTAAAGGAGTACAGGCATGAAAGGAGTACTGTCTTTTTAGGTGGACAGGCATGAAGATGAGTGTCTTGAGGTGTGTTAGAACCTGTGGCAAAAATCTGTGCAGAGGTCCTGGGAGTCATAGAAGGTCTGATGTGGTAAATTCAGTAGGGAAGTGTGAAAGGGAGCTAAGATGTATAGTATTTATTCATAGAAACAAGATAAAAATGTTAGTGATTATCACCGAAGTATGGATTTTCAGGTAATTTTCTTGTGTTCCTTATTATTTATCAACAGAAACAAATTTTTAGAAGAAAAAAGCTCTAGTTTAAAAAAAGAAACCCTGGCACTGTTGACTTTTTTTTTTTTTTTAATATATTGCAGAGATTAACTAATTTCCTTGTGAGTGTAAGGCAAGAAGGAACTATTAATAATTGGTCATTTTTGTGCTAAGTTTGGTGCTTTAACATTATCTCCTGTAATCCTTAGTAATGGCCTTGAGTGGCTTCAACTTCATTTTGCAAGTGGCGACATTGAAGCTAAAAAAAACACGGACAAAATCATCCAAATAAAGTTACTCTTAATAGACCCAGCTAGAATTTAAGTCCTGATTTTCAAACTCTGAGGACTTTATGGTCCACTCTTCTGGTTTTCCAAGCCTTTTTGGAAGAGGAAATTGTTGATGTTGGCTATTTTTAAGCCCATCTTAATTCTCCTCTAATATTTCTTACGTTGTGCCAACCACAGTAACTTGAACACCGAAGGCTTTTTAATAGAAATGTGCTTACAGAATCCTAGTACATTTAATGCATTGAACAGCAGACTTTTACCAGGTGAATTAAATATTCAGAGTTCATCTTTAAAAACCTTAAGCATGAGTATTAGTAATGTTTTGGATGTTACTGTTAGTAAGTTGTAGTTATGAACTCGGCATATTTTGTCCCATTTCTTTTGCAAATGAGCTGAACAAATGACTTGCATAAAAGGAAAATGTTCAATGCAGATAATTTCAAGGATTCCTTTCGCTCACAATATTCTTGTTTAGAGAGGTTGTAGTATTTTTTTTTTAATTACCGCGCCCCCCCCCCCCCTCCCCCCATACACAGACACACACACCTGGCTTCTCATGTGGCTCTAGTGGTGAAGAACCCTCCTGATGATGCAGGAGATGTGAGTTCAATCCCTGGGTCGGGAAGATCCCCTGGAGGAGGGCGCAGCAACCCACTCCAGTATTCTTGCCTGGAGAACCCCATGGACAGAGGAGCCTGGTGGGGCTTCATTCCATGGGATGGCAAAGAGCTGGACACTGAAGTGACTTAGCAAGCACCTTTTTTTTTGGGGGGGGGGGAGTGTCTTCTGCCTTCTTTTTTGGGGCCCTACCTGTGCCGCATGCAGTAATCCTTGTTCCTTGACCAGGGGTCGAACCCATGCCCCCTGCATTGGGAGGGCAGAGTCTTAGCCACTGGACCACCAGGGAAGTCCTTATAAATGTAATTCTTGATCATTAGGAAACATGGAAAATATAGAGCAGTGGAAAGGTAACCATAGTGAACTTCCTTGGGTGTATTTTTTTGGTAGAGTTGAACACTGTATATGTGATTGTATTTTTTTTCACTTAAACATATCATAAAAATCTCCATGTCATCAAAAACTAATTATTTTAAATAGCAATGTTATTATGTGATTATGTCGAACTATTCTCATATTGTTGAACATCTTTATTAATGAATGTTTCAGTACATTCCTGAGTGTTGCTTTAGGATCTAATCTTGAGAGTGAAATTAGTGGTCTAAGAGCACAAACACTTCTAAGGCTTTTATTTTAGTTACAGTTCTTTTCAGAAAGTGTTCCAGTTAAAAGTATATCTAAGTAGCACTGTGTTTTCTGGTTAGTTTGATCAAGGTAAAAGTTAACGTGTTGCTCTTCTAAAAAAAAAAAATTATTTATCTGGCTGCATTGGCTCTTAGTTTCGGAGTGGGAGTGCTTTAGTCTTGGCCTGCAAACTCTGAGTTGTACCCTGTGGCTCCATGACTAGGGATCAAGCCCAGGCCTCCTGCTTTGGGAGCACAGAGTCTTAGCACTGGACCACTAGGAAAGTACCTCGTTTTGACTTTTTAGTTGGTCAAACAGCACTAATTCTGAGTCTCTACCCAAGCAATAGAGTTAAAATCAATGCTTTATAAAGACTTAGCATTTTGGGGAATTTCTGTCTAGTATAACTAGAATTTTTGCTTTTTTGGCTAATGGCTATGTCCCATGAGTGATTCTTTTTTTTTTTTTACATGAGTGATTCTTATATAATTGTTTTATTGTTGTTAACACTTATTTCTTTGAAATAAGATCTGGTAGAAATTAGGGGTCTTTTCCTTAAAAAAAAAAATGCACTCATGCTGACAACTCTGCATTTTATTTCAGGAGTCATTGGACCTTCTGAAGACGTCCCTGGATCTCGGGTTAAAAATTCTTGCTGTAATCTCAACCGTGGGAAGAAGGGCTAGTTGGTGAGTCTTGGCACATAAAGTGCTGGATTTTCTTTTCGTACATTCCTGAACATACCGGGTTTAGCGGCTAGTGCCAAGTGGAAAGCACAGCAAGCCAAGTTCCAAGTATTAGCTTTTGCTAATCGGGCAGCTCCAACTGAATGCTGGAGATGTGCATGGCCTGACTTGTCATTAATAGCTTCTCTTGAAATGTGAGTTAATTGGTCGTTTTAAAAAAGCATAGGCGTATTAAGTATGCCTAGTGTTGGCAACTTTCCATTAATCTTGAAATGTATCTTTAAAAAGCATGGCCCCCTCCCCTGACATGATTGCTCTGGATTGTCCCCAATTTCCTTGTTATTCTTAGTTACTTCTATGGCTTAGTCTGTACGTTGTGGCTTGTCATGACTGTTAATGATACAGTTGGCTACAAAGCTGTGGTGGGGGCTGGTTTTAGGGCTGGTGCTGGTGGGGTGAGAGCAGCGATGACATTGGAATATATAAATAGATGGTCAGTAAATGTCAGTTTGCTCGTGATATTTAGGATTTATTGCTAAACTTCTCAGCTTGTACTTTGAGGTGCTCTAGCTCCTAGTTGCCTTTTTCTCCTTCCAACAGTTGCTTCTGTGGTGAAGCTTTTTTTGAGGGGGGTTAATTTCACAGAAGCAGTCATCCTAGCAGAGAAGATGGTTTCTTTGGGAGCGTAACTTTTCCTCTCATACTTTGTTTTGCTGTGCTTTTGGTCTGTTCCTCTTAATGTAAAAGCTCTTCAAAGGCTATTTGTTAGAAATTGCAAAACTTTCCCCCCCATCTTTGTTTATGATTATTTTAACCCAGAGACGTTTTAGATAATTGTGGCTAAATAATAGATTTTACCTTTTTTTTTGGTCATGCCACGAAGTGTATGGGATCTTAGTTCCCTGAGCAGGGATCAGACCCTCGCCCCCTGAATCCCTGTATTGGGAGTGTGGGGTTTTAACCACCGGAGTGTTTTTAGCCACTGTACCACCTGTGAAGTCCCACAGATTTTACCTTTTGTAGTTTCTGTCTTTCCTGCTTTAAACTTAGAAGGCCCTTCCCTTCCCTTCCCGTAAGGAATCACTTTTCCACCCCACTGCTTTTATTTTTACTTTAGAATGTGTCTGGTCCCTTTGTGGAAACCAAGTTCTTCCCTAATTTCCTCACTCCTTACGGGAGGACCAAGTTGATAGGCAAAGTAGTTCTCAGTGCCTCTGCCCCTGCCCCCATGATCTCTAGCCTCCCCCACCCCCCGCCCCAGGGCAGCCAGCGTCTCTGATTTGGTTTGTGCCTTTGGGCTCTAATCTAAGATCCATCTGAGTCTCACACCCCCGCATAAATACCTTTCAAATGGCTGTTCAGCTCTTTGCATGCCTGTGCTGTTTGGCCCTGCCTGACCACCTGACCGCCCCGAGCTTTGTTTGGGAAAGGTACAAGCAGGTCTGCTTTGCATGGCTCTTCCCTGTTCTCTTGGCCTTCTAGCCTCCTGGGGCTTATTTACATGTTTATCTGCGTGTTTACCCTGTTGCCCTTCAGGTTCCCCAAAGGCAGGAGTCAGGTGTGTGTTCTCTTTCTTTTGGTGGTTTTTGTTTTTTTCATTTTATTTTTTCAATTAAAAAATTTTATACACTTTTTAAATGTTGCTTTTCATTTGCAGTTAAGACCTCCGTTGTTCTCTCTTATTTTCCTGATTCTTTGGTGAGTGTTCCAAGTATAGTTCATGAGTAGACATTCACCCACCCTGTGAAGTTTCTTACCCTTTATGCCTTCTCTTTTCTTTGGACAGGTTGGTGATATTCCCACTTGAAGGACATCATGCTTTCCAAACTAGCACGTTTGCAGACTGTTGCTGGCCTTGGTCGTGGAGTTCATTCTTCAGTGGCTTCTGCTACATCTGTTGCAACTAAAAAAACGGTTCAAGGCCCTCCGTCCTCTGATTACATTTTTGAACGGGAATCTAAATATGGTGCCCACAACTACCATCCTTTACCTGTAGCCCTGGAGAGAGGGAAGGGTATGTTTCACCCTTTCCACCACCCCCGATTATTTGCTTACCTTCTGTAAAGCTTGCTATTATATTTTCTCACTTGTACGTTTTTCCAGAGGCATTTAATTTCTGTACTGCAGGCATGATTAATTCAACATCTATTGAGTGTCTGCTGCTTGCTGTGTGAGGTGCTGTGGGGAATGCGTGGTCATGATGGACTTGCCATGAGGGAATGTATAATACATGAGTAAAGTACTGTAATATTGTTGTCACTTTTTTTCCCTTTAACTTTTATTTTGGTGTAAAAAGCTGCCACAGTAGCACTAGAATTTCTCTTTTGTTGCTCTTCACCCAGATTTCCCAAGTCCTTTTTTTCTTTTAATTGCACTTGCATAATCATCTTTGTCCAGAAACACACATACATTTTTTTTCCTTGAACCGTTTGAGAGGAAGTTACAGACATGCCTCTTTACCCCCAAATATTTGTGCCTTTCCAGAAACACAAAGACTGTCTTACATAACAGAGTGTAATTATCAAAATCAGGAAATTCACACTGGCACAGCACTGCTCTCTAATCTACAGGCCTGATTCAGATCTCGCTTGTTGTCCTGTGTAGCAAAAGAAAACCTCAGACCATGGGTTGCATTCAGTTTTCAGGGCTGTTTAGTCTAATCCAGAATAATTCCTCAGACTTTGGCTTCTTGACCTTGATATTTTTGAAGAGTACAGGCCAATAATTTTTAGCATGAACCTCCATTTGGGGATGACTGGTAAGGTGTAAAAAGCTTTTACTCCCACTTTTAGCATCCGTTAATGATTCTTGTCTGAATAAATGATTACTGATTGTTGCCAAATGGTGATTTAATCCATATTTTGAAATAACAGCCATCATCAAATCAAGCTGAAGTTTATCACTTATCTCTGGGCCAGAAGATAATACAGTCATTTGCCTATATATTTTTTGATTTGGGACCAGTACTGTAATAAATAAAGCTCCTTCTGAACAGACGAAAATCTAGGTTTATATTTTACTGATTTGTAAAAATGTTCTTTACTTACAGTAGCAGAGCATGCACGCTAGAATCTGACTGGGTTCAAGTCCTGGTTGCATGCATACCAGCTTGGGCTAGTTATAATCTAAGCATCTACTTCTTACCTCTGTAGTGTAAGGACGGTACTAGAGGGTTTTGATGAGATAAAGGACATAGTACCTTTAAGTATGTTAAGTACATGGCAGAAATTACGTGAGCCCCTAATACATTTAAATATCTATGGTTAGCTTAAAAAAATTGTTGTAAAATGTACATAGCATAAAATTTACTGTTTTAACCAGTGTTTAATTCAGTGGCTTGAGTACATTTATAATGTTGTCCAACTGTCACCACTACCTTGTTCTAGAACATTTTTCATTATCCCCAAAGGCAGCCCCATACTCATCAAACAGTCACTCCCCACTCTTTCCTCCCCTAGAACCTGGCAGCTACTCATCTGCTTTTTGTTGCTACAGACTTGCCTATTCTAGATGTTTCATGTAAATGGGGACAGACAGTATGTGACCGATTTCACTTAGCTCCATGTTTTCAAGATTTCTTCCATGCTGTAGCATGAGTTAGTATGCATCCCTATTTATGGTTGAATTAAGTTCTCCATTTTATGGAGATAACACGTGTGTGTCCATTTATCAGTTGATGGCATTTGGGTTGTTTCTGCCTTTTGGCTATTTAAAATAACACATTTCTGTTTGAACACCTGTCTTCCACTTCTAGGCGTTTGGATGCTGGGTCATACAGTATTTTATGTTTCACCTTAACTTATGAGGAACCCCAAAACTGTTTTCAACAGCTCTTGCACTAATTTACATTCCAACTAGTTACATAAGAGTTTCAGTTTCTCCAATCCTTGCCAGTTCTTAGCCATCCTGGTGAAAGTAAATGCTACCACTGTGGTTTTGGTTTGCATTTTTCTCTAACTTAATGATAGCATCTTTTCATGCGCTTTTTGTTCATTTGTATATCTTGTTTGGAGAAGTGGCCATTCAAGTTCTTTGCCTTTTTTTTTTTTTTTTTTTGGCTGTGCTATGCAGTTTGTGGGATCTTAGTTCCTCCACCAGGGATTGAACCTGGGGCTCTTAGCAGTGAAAGTGTGGAGTCCTTACCATGGGACTGCCAGGCAGTTCCATTTGCTATTTTTTAATTGGCTTATATACCTTGTTGAGTTGTAGGAGTTCTGGATAGTAGATCCTTACTAAATAGATGTGTGATTTGGAAGTATTTGTTTTCATTTTGTTGGTTTTTACAGTCAATCACAATTTTTATGTTTTATGTAACTTCTTCCCTTAAATTCCAACTTTAAGAAGGAGTTCTCTGGTGGGCTTCAGTGATGTGACCTGGGTTTAATCCCTGCTCAGGGAACTGAGAATGCCACAAGCCTCGTGCATGGCAAAGAAAAAAAAGGAAGAAAAATAAAACTCCAGCCTTAAATGATAAACAGGTTTCTAGGAATAAAGGTTTTACTCTAGAATTTATAAAATCTCTTCATGTTACTGCTTTTTTTATTAAATGTGTTAATTTGATGCTGGACAGATAAAATATAATTCCATATAAATCAAAGTTTATTATGGTTGAGTAAAACTATGCCTTAACCACAATTCTCTGTTAACTAGAGGTCTATACATAGGTATTCAGAGGGCTGGCTAGCAGTCTTAATCTTTGAAGGTTATGTAATTTAGTGATTTTTCTAAAATTATTTTCCTTATGTTTTAGGTATTTACGTGTGGGATGTTGAAGGCAGAAAATATTTTGACTTTCTGAGTGCTTACAGTGCTGTCAACCAGGGGCATTGTCATCCAAAGATTGTGGATGCTTTGAAAAGTCAGGTGGACAAGTTGACCTTAACATCTAGGGCTTTCTACAATAATGTGCTTGGTGAATATGAAGAGTATGTTACTAAACTTTTCAACTACCACAAAGTTCTTCCAATGAATACAGGTAAAATATTTCCTTTTTTTTTTTTTTTTGGTTAAATAGCCAAGAAAATCTTGTTATTTTCTGGTAACTTGAAACATTTTTTAAAACTGATATTTTAAAATGTTCCCTTGGGTAGGAGTGGAGGCTGGAGAGACTGCTTGCAAGCTTGCTCGTAAGTGGGGGTATACCGTCAAGGGGATCCCGAAATACAAGGCAAAGATTGTTTTTGCAGGTATGTGAAATTCACTGTTAGCTGCTATGATTGAAACATACAATTATTTGTTTTCATTTTAACTTATGATGAGATATTGCAAATACATTTGTCTCATATATGTTATATCGAGGCTTCACAGGTGGTGCTAGTGGTAAAGAACCCGCCTGTTGCACGAGACCTAAGAGATGTGGTTTCCCTTCTTGGGTTGGGAGGATCCCCTGGAGAAGGAAATGGCGTGGACACGGAGCCTGGTGGGCTATAGTCCAGAGTCTCGAAGAGTCAGACATGACAAGTGACTGAGCCACGCATGATGCATTGAATGTTGCATAAAAATTGAGAGATTTCCTTTTCTTGGGTTCATTTCCAAGTATTTCTTGGATGCTCCTAAAAACTCCCTACCTCTCCCTCCCTAGAGGGAGTGACTGTGTGATTTATTTCCCATCTGCTTATCTGATTTTTTTCATAGCAGTTTTCTGGTTAACGAGACAATTTTGCTGATGCAAGCATCATACAAAAATGTTGCAGCAGTTTTGTGAGGTTATTGAGGTTGGGTTATGTTCATGTAGGGTCACGTCCTAGGTATGATACGAAGTTTGAACCTTAGTGTATCTCAAACACTATGAGATATTATTGTGCCAAGTTGTTAAAAGCTGTTGGACGAGGAGGGCTGGCATTGCCCCCGGTATATTTCTGCAAATGGTTGAGAGGAATGACTCGTATACTGAGTAGGGAGACCAACAGTTAATTTAGATTATTGATTTAGTCTGACTTTGGGATAGGTTCTGACTTTTTCTTTTCTAAAACTTTGACTTTAATTTTTAAAAACATACATGGAGAAATTTGTCACTGCACACGGTCGAGATTCTTTCTTGTGATGGTTGAAATTGTGAAATACTTTGCCTTGTGAGCACACGTAGCTAAATTATACGCCCCATAATACAGTGGAATCTAGAGTTCATCTGATGGCCAGCTGAACTTGGTGTCTTGGGAGAGGGCAGCGACCGATTCCTGTTTCCAAAGAAGAAATAGTCTCTGCCCAGCCATTTTGGAATCTCGTGCCTTTAGTTGTAAGGCAACATAACTGTCTCTTGCAAACAAAAATGGCCTTTCTGGTGACTCTCCTCCTTACAGACCATGTCCAGTCTCTCTCATATTAGCACAGGGCACAAAGATGTTTCTCCCAGGCATTGAGAGAAGTCAGTAGGAAGAGACAGAGGACTGTCCCCAGGTGCAATCCCTTATTCAGCAGGGTCACCTGCGGGGCATGAGCCTGCTGAGGCCGATGGCAGATAGCAAGTAGGCTGTTGGCATACTTTGTCTTAAACAAGCCTGGGCAGAATCAATAATGCTGTTGCTTGTGGACAAGTCAAGTAGGGATTACTCATAGCTGAGAGAGGCTATGCAGGGGTTGGATTGAAGGATGCTATGGGGCCAACTTGGAATAATTCAGTTCAGTTCAGTCACTCAGGCGTGTCCGACTCTGCGACCCCATGGACCGCAGCATGCCAGGCCTCTCTGTCCATCATCAACTCCCAGAGTTTATTCAAACTCGTGTCCATTGACTCGGTGATGCCATCCAACCATCTCATCCTCTGTTTCCCCCTTCTCCTCCTGCCCTCAATCTTTCCCAGCATCAGGGTTTTTTCGAATGAGTCAGTTCTTCACATCAGGTGGCCAAATTATTCGAGTTTCAGCTTCAGCATCAATCCTTCCAATGAATATTCAGGACTGATCTCCTTTAGGAAGAACTGGTTGGATCTCCTTGCAGTCCAAGGGACTCTCAAGAGTCTTCTCCAGTGCCGCAGTTCAAAGCATAATTCAGCACTGGGTTAGTTGAGTTGCTGCTGGCAGAGGGGGTGAGAAGATATCTTTTTAAAAAGTGGGAGACCCTTCAAGCCTCTCTTACCTAGTTTGTTTCTTTTCTTCCTTGAATTTAACCATGTTGAAGTTACCTTGTACGTTTGCTTTACCGGTTTGTCGTGGTGTGTCTTCCCTAATAGCATAGAAGCTCCTTGGGGGCAGGGACCTTGCCAGTCATCATTCTGTCCCCAACACCTAGAGCAGTGCCTGACATTATTAATCAGTCCACAGATTACTAATGAAACAAATTAATGGGTAAAAATTGTTCCTGAATAAAGGTCAGTGTCTGTCTTCTAGCGCATAATAGCTTATAACACCATGGAAGACAAATTGAAAGTGTTCAGACTGCCTGAGGATATTTTATCCAAGTGAAATGTAAAACTCATTCTGTAGAATAGTTAGCCTATAGTGTTGGATTTTTAAAAGGAAAACTGCCAATTCTCTATGAAGGATAGTCGTTTTCTCATGTCATTATCATAAATGTGTCTAGAAAAACCGTCTCTAGAAAAACATGTATTGAATGCTTCAGTTTTTAGGGTTTGGGATTATTGAAAGAAAAGACAAATATCTCTCCTCAGGGGCTATGCTATGTATTATAGTTGGGAGACTCAGTAGAGAAGTCCTAAAAGAGTAATTACAAGGCCAGACCTCAGTGGGCATATGAACCAGGGGTGTTTAATATAAAATATTGTTTAAACAAATCAGCTCACTGGAGGCTCTCTAAAGCAAACCCTTGCTTTTTTTTAAAAAAAAAAAAAAAAAAAGCTTCTGGGAATCCCGTGGTGATCTAGAGGTTAGGACTTCTGTACTTCTCTTGCAGTGGGTAGGAGTTTGAGCCCTCGTCCAGGAACTAAGATCCCACAAGTAGTGGATTGTGACCAGGATTAAAAAAAAAGCTTTCTGGAGTATTTTTGGGGAACTGTGATATTAAATTGGGTGGTTTGTTTGAAAAAAAAAATGACTGTTTATTTCTTCTTTCTAGCTGGAAACTTTTGGGGTAGAACATTGTCTGCTATCTCCAGTTCCACTGACCCAACCAGTTATGATGGTTTTGGACCATTTATGCCAGGTTTCGAAATCATTCCGTATAATGATCTGCCTGCCCTTGAGGTACTTCACCTAGTGTCACGGTGCTTTAGCTCATAGTACATAGAACCTGCGTTTGTTGAATGTATGAATTAAAAACAGACATCTGATTGTACTGAGAGTCACATATCTCATAACTTACATTTAAGTTAGGCCAGGATTCACACTTATTCTCTGTAACGGTCAGTTAGTTTATAACATGTGGAAACCAGGTTCCGTGGTCTATTCCTGACCACCAGCCAACCACTTTAGATTTGTCTCCTACGTAAGTATTAACTTGAGTATTACCTGTTAATTACTTTAATAGACAAGATTAGTCAGTTTTCAGCCAGGTTTTAAAAATTATGAAGTGGAAGACTTCCAAAATAAAAAGATACACTTCTAATGTATCTATTTAATGGCCTTTTTAAAGGCCACTTTCACTAGTTTTTATTGACAGTACATTTGAGTATTATATTAGAAAATATAGGATGGAGTAGCTTAAAGCTGAGATATTTGGAGCTTTTGGTAATTGATTGTCAGAAAACTTGTACTTGGAAGTCAGAATGTAAGTTAGCGTGAAAACTTAATTTGCCCACTTACTCTTATGGGAAAATATGTGCATTGTGTGACTTCAGATTTCCAAATAGATTGGAAAGGAAGTTACTAAGAACATACTCATGCTGTTTCCATAGCGTGCGCTTCAGGACCCAAACGTCGCCGCGTTCATGGTGGAACCAATCCAGGGTGAAGCAGGCGTTGTTGTTCCGGATCCAGGCTACCTCGTGGGAGTCCGCGAGCTCTGCACCCAGCACCAGGTCAAAGCCGCCCACTTGCCTGCCTTGCTTAGGGTTTGGCCGATAGGAAAACTCCAAGATTGCATCACTTTTCCACTAGAAGGAGGCTTCATTCTAAGAGCCTCCGAACTTTCTAGGGCTGATAGAACTTTCTAGCAGCAGGCTGCAGAGAAACTGACTTTACTGGCAGGGCCCTGGTGGACCCTTTGCCTGGCTCCTTCCTCTCTGCCCCAGCAGCCTGTGCTTGGATTCTTCTCAAAGCCTTTGTTGTATCCCTTTGCTCCAGAATTTAATCTCTCCCCCCCTCTTCTTCCACCAAACTAGTAAATGTTAATAAGAAGTACATATTAACAAATGGTTGTGAAATAAACGTAGAAATCTGTTCCCAGAGAGTAGTTCTATTCAGAAACCCCCCACAAAACCCTCACTTTGCATACCTGCCCTTCCACTGTGTAGAACGTGCAGAGTGGGTCTCTGGGGACAGGGTGGCCTGACACAGGAAATAATCGTGTGTCCCGCACCATTGGAGTCACATGGGTAATTCAAATGGTTTCACAAATCTGAGGGGATGTCAGAATGACACATTTGTGCAGGAAATAGTAAAATAAAGATAAGTATTTCGCTATGAAAATAATTTATTATTTTCATATGCTATTTTCATTTATGCTATTTTGTTGTTTTCCAATAGGTTCTGTTTATTGCTGATGAAATACAGACAGGCTTGGCCAGAACTGGGAGATGGCTGGCTATTGACCACGAAAATGTCCGACCTGATATTGTCCTTCTAGGAAAGGCACTGTCTGGTGGTTTATACCCTGTAAGTTGAATGCTCAACTGCTCTTTGTATTTTCCCTATTCTCATGAATTCTTGAGATATTTTTACATTACCGACTGTGCCTTTCTGAGGGTTTGGTTTTACTTAGTGTGGTTTATATACATAGGTCACCTGGAATACGTGTGATAAAAACATTTCAGAGTTCCATGGTTAACCCCACTTAGTTTAACTGAAGAATTGAGTGTCCCTTGGGTTTGCTCCACTGCATTTATTTTGGATGGGATCATTTTATCTCCAGAGTACTCCTCTAGACGTCTAGGCTTTTTCCCCATAGTTCAGAAACATACTAATTGTTTAAAACCATTGACCGATTAATGCAGAGATTGAAAAAAATTAACGTTTAGTTGTTAATCCTTTCTTTGGGTTTGCTGTTCAGAGCCAACAGTTGGTATGGATTAAAGGGCTCCGAATGTGTAGTGCAGAACATTGTTTTCTAAACAATTAAAGCATTTCACCCTGAGAGTGGAAAGAATTTTAAATTATATCATTGCAGAAATAGCTTTCTTTTAGTTCCAAAAGATTACGCGGTACCACTGAAGCGTGCCCAGTGTGCTTGGAGCATGTTAGGGCAGTCCTCATTTTGTCACCGGTAGTCAAGGAGGCTGACGTGTGGCACTTGTTGGTTGAAGCTTCATGTCAAATTTAACATCTGCTTCATAAATACCTGTGTTTCCATAAGAATAAGAATGGTCCATCTGAGAAGAGACTTGGTCTGCGCCTAATTCTCTTTTTTGTCTTTTAGGTGTCTGCGGTGTTGTGTGATGATGAAATAATGCTGACCATTAAGCCAGGGGAGCATGGTTCTACATACGGAGGCAATCCGCTGGGCTGCCGAGTGGCCATCGCAGCCCTGGAGGTAAAACCTGATGGTAGCTCTCAGGAGAGTCAATCAGTCCATCCTAAGGGAAATCAGTCCTGATATTCATTGGAAGGACTGATGCTGAAGCTGAAACTTCAGTACTTTGGCCACCTGATGCAAAGAACTGACTCATTGAAAAGACCCTGATGCTGGGAAAGATGTAGGGCAGGAGGAGAAGGGGACGACAGAGGATGAGAGGGTTGGATGGCATCACCGACACAATGGACATGAGTTTGAGTGAACTCGATGGACAGGGAGGCCTGGCATGCTGCGGTTCATGGGGTCGCAGAGTCAGACACGACTGAGCGGTTGAACTGAACTATATGGTAGCCAGTATCCTGGAGGTGGTGCTGAAGTGACTCTTAAGTCTGTGCTCACTGGTGTAATAAGAAATGTTACAAGACTGCAGTGTATTTCAGAACATGAAGTATAGAGAAGGATTGCATGGGTTTCCCAAGTTTTCAGTCTCCCGGGGCTTTGGGCCCGCAGGTCCTGGCCTGTCCACCTAGAGCTCTCCCTCTGTGGCCAGGCTGGCCTGTGAAGCCTCTGGCTTAGCCCACGTGGTTTCTTGTTATTGTCGTTAAAGCGGGGATTTGAATTCTTTCAGACTTACTCCTCAAGTGCCTACAAAAGGCATAAAATTATTATGTAATCTCTGAGGATGGACTTTTTAGGAGGAAAAAGAAGCCAAAGGAAGTTCTGTTGCAGTTAAAAAATTAAAATGTGTTCAGCCCATTGATTTATTTGCCTAAGAAGAAAATTTATCAATTGCATTAAACAAATTTAATCCTTATTTTGCTACAGAATCAGATTAGTGATGGGTTTTTGCATAAAGCAAGGCTTTGTCTAAGTGAGTGTCTGTTACATAATGAGAAATCAAACTGGTATAAGCTTTGAAAAAAAGAAGTGAAAGTTAAGTCACTCTGGTCTTTATCTGATCCTCTTCTTCCTTTGCTTGTAGTTCACATTCCCCTCCAAAGAGCAACATTAAAAAAAAAAAAGGCAGTCTTTAATATATGTATAATTTCTCTTGAAACATAGGTTTTGGAAGAAGAAAACCTTGCTGAAAATGCAGAGAAAATGGGTATCATCTTGAGAAATGAACTCATGAAGCTGCCTTCTGATGTTGTAACGACTGTAAGAGGAAAAGGATTACTAAATGCTATTGTTATCAGAGAAACCAAAGGTATGGAGACAGAATATTTTACAAGGTACTGTTCTTATAGGAAAAGCTCAAAATGCAAATGGTGTTTTCTCTGGTCGTTGGGTTCCTCTGTTTGAAACTGTTGACTGGCCTCCTATCGACCAAGTCGTTGGCTCTGCCTGATAACTCTTCTGGGCTTCCCAAGTAGTGTTAGTGGTAGAGAACCTGCCTGCCAGTGTAGGAGACGCCAGAGACACGGATTCGACCCTTGGGTCGGGAAGACCCCCTGGAGGAGGGCATGGCAAACCACTCCAGTATTCTTGCCTGGAGAATCCCATGGACAGAGGAGCCCGGTGGGCTACAGTCCATGGTGTTGCGAAGAGTCTGGACATGACTGAGGCAACTTAGCACATACACATGCAGTACTCTTATTGCCTGATTTATATTAATGGTCTTAAAAAATACAGCTGTTTCCTCCAAGAAGGCATATTTAACTAATTTCACCATTTGTATTCCTTCAAGTCATTTGTTATTCCGTCATCAAGTTATTTGTTATGCCAGGTTATTTATACAGTACTTGGAGAGTTCAGTTTGTTTTCCGTTAGGAAGACTGCCCTGAGCACTTTGCAGTTTCCTGTCTGCTCTCCTTTCCTCCCTCACTTTGCAGATCAGCAGAGATGGTAGGAGCAGCAGTAATAATAGGAATGATAACGGTGATGTTGGTAATAAAAATAACCCCAGGTGCCACTTAACTGAGCATTTGGTGTTTAACACATCATTTGTAACCCATAAGGGTTCCTGGTTGGATTTTCTTGCCATAACCCTTCCTTTTCAAAGCAATGGTTTTAACCTTGACTGCATTTTAGAATCACCTAGGGAGCTTTTTAACAAATTAATCCAAGCCTAGCCTCATCGCAAAGACTCTGATTTGATGGGTCTAGAGCGGGGCTCAGGCACTGGCTGCGGCCCCTTCGGTGTTTCTGTTGCAGTCAAGGTTTTGAGGATCCCGAGAGTCTAATTCTACCAGCTAAGGAAGCAAATCCAGGTTAGAAACCTGTAATGGTCACTGGGTTTGAATGTTGCTTATTCTGTGCCTGTTAGTTATCTGTATCACACCCTAGTTCTTGTATGCATTGGTTCCTCATATAATTAATTACATCAGCCTTAGCATGTAATTTTTATGCTAGGTCGAAAACCAGACAAAAACCATATCTACTCATACCATTCAAACCATTGCTGAAAAGTAAGTTCATTTTTAAGAGTAAGAGCCAGAAGCAAGCTTGCAGCTCAGAGCTGCCTTTCTTGAGTGACAGTGACGGCGCTCAGTCGTGTCCGACTCTGTGCGACCCCGTGGACTGTAGCTCCTCCATCCATGGGATTTTCCAGGCAAGAGTACTGGAGTGGGTTGCCGTTTCCTTCTCCAGGGGATCTTCCCGACCCAGAGATGGAACCTGGGTCTCCCGCATTTCAGGCAGACACTTTACCTACTGGGAATTCTGTTCTTGCCAGGCCGCCCCCACCCCTGCAGGCTCCTTATCATTGATGAGCATACACTTGACGGTTTTTTTTAGATTGTGATGCTTGGAAGGTGTGTCTGAGACTTCGAGATAATGGACTTCTGGCCAAGCCAACCCACGGCGATATCATCAGGTTTGCGCCCCCGCTTGTGATCAAGGAGGATGAGATTCTAGAGGCGGTGGAGATCATTAACAAGACCATCCTGTCTTTCTGAGGGTGGTGACAGTTTTCAGTGGCGCCTGGGAGCCAGCTGGAGACATGTGGTTCATAAAGCTCTGAGTTTCTGTGCTTAATGCAGGCATATTCCACTCCTCCATGTCAAGGGCTTTTTAAAATATATATATATATATATGTTTTTCAGTTCATGTATAACAGAATGACTTTTACAGACATGCAGTTTGCTATGTAACATAACTAAGAGAATGTCCTGGCATCTTATATTTGATTAAGTGTTTTTGTGCTTGTATTCTTTATAAGATTGAGGTGCCTTTCTATATAGACAGCCTTTTAATCAAGCCCCTCAGCATAATTTATATACGTTTTAATAATTTCCTTGCTGGTACAAATGTTTGTATTTGAGAAAGTTATATTAGTATTGCCTGGAAGACTTGCTTAACCTTATAAAGTTGAATCATAATCATTGAATTTTAGCAAGGATGAATGGTTAAGCTGACACAAGTCAACTCCATATTGGCTGGCACCAAGACGTATTCTGTGAATGTCATTACTTTGAATTAAAAATTAATGTTCAACATTCCTAGATTATGTTTTAAGTGTTCCATATAATTTGTAAAAAGTGTTTGTTTTCAGTGTATCTGAAATGTCTATGTTAGGGACCAGTGTGTGGTTACTGCAGTGTTACCGGTTACCTCACATTTTAAGCTCTCTGAGAATGTTTTTATTTGCTTTGTTTCTTGTGTTCTCTAAGAACATTTCAGTTTGTTTGGTAATCTCTAGAAAAAGAGAAATTATAAAAAGAGAGTTTCTTTTAGTACTCCTTCTCTGCTTTCAAAATAACCGCTCTTTTCCCATGTGTATACTAGTACTTGCCATTTTTATTAAAGTATCCTTGTTACGCCTGGAATTGTGCAACTTCTTATTTGTTTATTTTTTACCTGTGCAGGGTATTTTGGATGTTTTTCTATGTCGGTAGTTTTATCTCGTTCTCTTTGAGTTGGTCTAAGAAAGAAATGGAAAAATTTATTCGAGCCAAACTGAGGATTATAACCTGGGAACAGCCTCTCAGAAAACCCTGAGAACTGTTCCTCCCGTTAGAAGTCAAAACACAGTTTTGCATAAGTTTTTTGAGACTTGATGACGCATTATTGACAGCTTACACAATCAGCGAGTTATGGGTCATGGGTCATCTTGGCCCTTACAAGATTAAGAAGGAATGTGGGACTTCCTGGCCATCCAGTGATTTAAGACTCTGCCCTTCCACTGCAGGGGGCATGGGTTCCAGTAAGCTGAGTGGCATGACAAAAAAAAAGGGAAGGAATGTTGTCTTAAAGGAGTTGTCTTTTTGGTGCTAGAAAGTGTTGCTCTTTATGGTTGAGCAGGTATTTCTGCCAATGGGCAGGTTTGGTTGCTGCTTAACTGAGACACACACTGCACAGTAGAAGGGAGAGGAGGCCAAAAGGGCAGAGAGAATCTGTTTAAATTTCTCTTGTCTTGCCACAAAACATGAGTTTTATTTTCACATTCTATGACTATAGTATTTTATCTTAAGTGGGTATATTATAATTTTGTATCAGAAAGCATGAATGTTATGTTCACACTCTATGACGGTAGTATTTTATCTTAAATGGGCATGTTAGAATTCCATAGTAGAAAACATTTGGTTATCTTCAGTTTTTTACTTTTTTGTCTTTTAGAAGTGGAATGTAATTTTAATAGTTTAATTTAATACGTTAGACGTCACTGTGTGAAAATCTAAGGCATATAGCTCGATGGTGTTGTTGCAGGAAGGGGGACCCCTTCCAGGGCCCGAAACTGGGCTCTTGTCTAACACTCGGAAATGAATTGTCCGAGGAGACACATGCTGACAAAGCAAGAGATTTTATTGGGAAAGGGCACCCGGGTGGAGAGCAGTAGGTAAGGGAACCCAGGAGAACTGCTCTGCCGCGTGGCTCGCAGTCTTGGGTTTTATGGTGATGGGATTAGTTTCCGGGTGGTCTTTGGCCAATCATTCTAATTCAGAGTCTTTCCTGGTGGCGCACGCATCGCTCAGCCAAGATGGATGCTAGCAGGAGGGATTCTGGGAAGTGGACGGACAGGTAGTGTCTCCTCTCGATCTTTCCCGAACTCTTCCGGCTGGTGGTGGCCTATTAGTTCCGTATTCCTTATCAGCATCTCCTGCCATAAAACAACTCATGCAAATGGTTACTATGGTACCTGACCAGGGTGGGCGGTTTCAATCAGTGTGCTTCCCCTAACAACTCCCCCCTGAGAGACTTCATACTCAAGATGCTTCTTGGGAATTGGGGCGGAGGTCTCTTTCTTCTGTAACTTCTTCCTGCTGTGTCGGGGCGTAGGCCTGCCTAGCAGAGCAGAAGTCTCTCTCTACCTGATCTAAGTTGGGGTGTTCTGTATTTGAAACCAGCTCCCACCCTTGTAGTAACATCAATTTGGCCTGGAACTGCTGGAGTCTGCTGGAGATAAACTTTGTAAGGAGTTGGAGTATACAAGGGCCAAATAGGAGGCCTAATAGGATAGTTATCACTGGACCCATGAATGGTAAGAGCCAAGAAGGGAAAGAAGGAGAACTCCATACACCTGTTGAACTTAAATCCCGGATCTTTGTAGCCTGTTCCAAAAGCCCCTTGATATCTTCTTGGACCTGCCCAGACTGGTTATAATAAAAACAGCATTCTTCTTTTAGATATAGACAAGTGCCTCCCTGTCCTGCAGTCAATAAGTCTAGGGCCCAACGATTTTGTAGGACCATTGCGGCTAGGGAGTCTAACTGGGATTGTAGGCGTTGGAGGGTCCTCGCTGTTTTTTCTATGGATACAGCAGTGTCGGTAGAAAGCTGCTGAAATTTATGTAAAGACGTTCCCCCCACGGCAACTCCTGTTAAACCAGCAGTCAGTCCTACTGCCAGGAAAATAGGGGTAAGTGTTACCGCACGATGTATCCTCTGGTTGGTATATACTGGTAGAGGCAAGGAGGTATTATTCTAGGCCAGATCTATGTGGGGCGTAACATACCCTAGGGAGCAAGTTCCTGACCAAAAAGGTGGTAGGGATAAATAAGCTTTATCCCCACATATGAAATAGACACCATGACTAGGTTTAAGTTGGGCAGCAAAATGGGTTTGCCAAAGAGGAACAGGATTTCCATCTGCCTTACAACTGGAACATGGCATAATGGTACAGGGGCAGTCCTTTAGCAGCTGGGAGGAGACTGTCACCCCACTTGCTGCAAAACCGGCAGCAATGAGGGCGTTTAGAAACGGATTTAAGTGTTGTGAGGCATCTCTCTTTTTTTTTTTTAATTGCTGCATGGGCATGCAGAATGAGGAAAGCATACTTAGAGTCCGTATACACATTAATCCTCTTTTTTTCTCCTAACTCCAAAGCTCTTGTCAGGGCAAAAAGTTCAGCTTTCTGGGCTGAGGTGTCTGGGGGAAGAGACCCACTTTTTTTAGTTCCTTCTAGGCTCACTACTGCATATCCTGCTTTCCTCTCTCCTTTTTCTACAAAACTGCTGCCATCTGTGTACCAGTTTTCCTCTGGGTCAGATAAAGGTGTCTCTGATAGGTCCGGGCGAGAAGAGTATAACTCGTCTATGATTTGTATGCATTGGTGATCCAGAGGGGAAGTAGGGGGATCTGGCAGTAAGGTTGCTGGATTTAAAGTCTGGCAGACCCTCAACCTTATTTCTGGAGTGTCAAGGAGGAGGGCTTGGTATTGGGTGATCCTTCCCCCTGTCATCCACCTGTCCCCTTTAGTTTTTAAGACTGCTTGCACCTGGTGAGGCGTATACACTGTGGTGGGCTGACCCAGGGTCAGCCTAGATGCCTCCTTAACCATAAGAGCGGTGGCTGCTACTGCCCGGAGGCAAGTGGGCCACCCTCTGGCCACCTCATCTAGTTGTTTTGAGAGATAAGCCACGGGTTGTAATACGGGCCCCATCATCTGCCCTAACATCCCAAGAGCAGTTCTTATCCTTTCAGAAACATAGAGTCTAAAAGGCTTTTCCAGGTTTGGGAGGCCTAAAGCTGGGGCTGTAGTGATGGACTCTTTTAGGGCATTAAAGGCCACCTTGCAGGTCTCATCCCAGTCGAGTGGCTCTTTCTCTTTTCCCCTTAACTTTTTATATAGGGGTTTGGCCAGATTGCCATAATTAGGAATCCAGATCCTGCAAAACACGGTCATTCCTAAAAATCCCCTAAGCTGTTTTTTTGTTTGGGGGTACGGGGTATTTAAGATGAGGGATTTCCTCTCGGGGTCAAGCATTCTTTTTCCTTCTGTAATTATAAATCCAAGGTATTTTACTTGGGTTAAGCTAATCTGAGCCTTCTTGGGGGATACTCGATAACCCTTTTCATATAGGAAATTTAGAGTTTTAATAGTGTCCATTTGAGAGCTGGTAAAATCTGGACTAGCTATGAGCAAGTCATCCACATACTGTATTAGACTACTGTTCGTTAAAGTTAATTCCCTTAGTTTTCTCCCCAAGGAAGTCCCAAAGATATGAGGGCTATCCCTAAACCCTTGTGGTAGTCGAGTCCAGCAGAGTTGTATGGTCTCCCTCGTTTCCAAGTCCCGCCACTCAAAAGCAAAGAGTTTTTGGGATTCAGGATGGAGAGGAATGCAAAAGAAAGCATCTTTAAGATCCAAGACTGAGAAGTACTTGGCTTTTCCTGGGACTTGGGATAGGAGGGTATACGGGTTTGGGACTATGGGGTGGATGGGAACCACAGCTTCATTAACAGCTCTTAGATCCTGGACGAATCGATAAGATCCATTTGGTTTTTTTAACGGGCAAGATTGGAGTATTGCAGGGGGACTCACAGCTGATTAGAATTCCAGTATTTCGGTATTTGTTAACTAATGGTCTAAGACCCTCAAGAGCTTCTGGTTTTAAGGGATATTGTCTTTTCCAGGGGTAGGGAGCATTTGGCCTCAGAGAAATCTTTACCGGTGGAACATTTATGGCTAAACCAGGGCTGGAGACATCCCACACCTGGGGATTGACCTCATCTAGGAAAGGGACAGACTCTTTCTTTTTTACCTCTGACTGTAAATATTCAGACACTAGGCAAAGAAAATTATTGACTTCTACCTTTTCCCAAGTCACTTTGGTTTGGAGGCGGCAAAGAAGGTCTCTCCCCAGTAGGGGAGCAGGGCAACCAGGGATGTATAAGAAGGGGTGGGTTCCTTGCCAATTTCTCACCTTACAATGGAGGGGCTTAGTAAAATTCCGGCTTTGGGGTTTTCTATCTACCCCATCACCATTTTAGTCTGGGAGTCTAAAGGTCCTAATCGGAAAGGAAGAACGGAGAAGGCAGCCCCCGTGTCTAGAAGAAAGTTTACATCCTTACCTTCTATTTGTAGAGTCACCCAAGGGTCGAGAGGAGTGATCTGGATCTCACCATTCGCGGGGGTTTTTCGAGCCGCTGGGCACCGTCAGTCCTGGTCGCCCAGAACTAACACAGAGGGAGCAGGTGTAGGGGTCGCCATATGCCTTCCCTTAGGGCGATATGGACACTCCCTTTTTCAATGTCCATCCTTTCTGTAGTAGGCACATTGGGTGCGGCTCAGCCGCGGTGGATTGTTAAGATCTTTTTTTCTTCCTTGCTCTCCCCGGGACTCTCGCATAGTGGCAGGATGAATCAAGGCCAGGATTTTAGCCTGTTGTTGGGCCAAGGCCTGGGTTTGCCTCTCTATTCTCCTATCTTTTCGGACTTCTTTTTGCTCCCTTCTTGCCTCCTCCTCCCGGTCCCTGTTCAAAAACACCCTATTTGCCTCCTCCACCAAATCGGAAATTGGGGTCTCTGGTCCTTTTCCTAGTTTTTGTAATTTTCTCCTTATGTCTGGGGCTGCCTGGGTTATGAAGGAATGGGCCAACAGGACTCGTCCTTCCATACTTGTTAAATCTGTCTCGGTAAAGTTTTTAAAGGCTTCTGTGAGTCTGCCCAAGAAAAGAGCTGGATTTTCATTTTCTCCCTGTGTAACCTCTTTTATCTTATTATAATTAATAACCTTTCGCACACCCTGGGTCATTCTCTGTAGTAGGCAAGTAATGAGGTGTCTTAAGGATTCCTTTCCTGCCCTTGTATTAGGATCCCAGTCTGGCTCTGTCGAGGGAATTGCCTCTTCGGCAGGGACCAAACTGACATCTACCCGCTGTCTTTCATCAGCCACTTTTCTAGCCTGATCTAGGATTCGAGCTTTTTCTCATCATTACAACACCGGGTGAGGATGACCATTATATCCCTCCAGGTGAGGGAGAAGTTAAGGCTAAGACGCTCAAATTTATCCTTAAATTTTTGGGGGTTCTCGGAATATGAACCCAATTGTTCCATGCATTGGGTAATGTCTTGCATAGAGAATGGAACATGAACGTGCATGTTCCCCCCTCCCCATCTGGTACCTCTCTTAGGGGGCAGATTTTGTCTGAGGATGACCTTTTCTTCTGTAGAGGACAAAGCTTACTTCCTGATCGTAACCCCATGGGGGAGGGGACATATGGAGGAGGAGCCGAGGCGACTGGGAGTGACTCCCCTTCTGATCTCATGTCTTCCGGGCCCGGGCTCCTGACTTCCGGGCGTGTCTGACCCTCCCTTCCTCGTGGCGTCTCTGCTGAAGCAGGGGAGGTCAAGAGAAGGTCAAGGGGATCTTCTGTTTCAGGCCTTGCTAAAAGGATTTTGGAAGAGCATTTATCGAAGTCCTCAAGCTTATATTTTCCCTTTTTTTCAGAATCCTGGTAGAGGGCCATAAAGGCCTGAACATAGGGAACTTCCTTGTATTTACCCACACGTTTGCAGTATAGACTGAGCTGTAAAATGGTGTTGTGTCCAAGTGATCCTGACTGGGGCCATTTTTCCCCTCCTCCCAGGGAGTAAGTAGGCCAGTACTGAGTACAGTATTTGATAAGTTTTTTCTTTTTTAACCCTCCCAGTTGGTGTCCCTCCCAGTTGGCCAAAAGACAACCGAGCGGGGTGTCTAGAGGGAAGCTAGGCTTATTTCCCATTTTAGCGATGGTATAGCCTATATCTCGTTCCCAAGGGACCAGTACTGGGGCGGATGCCTCTATATCTGACTCTAGAGAGATTGTAAGCTCTCTCCTGGTCCCAAAGGGCCTGATTGTATAAGCGCCAAAGGAAATGTTCGGTAGTAAGCACAATCAATGGGGCTGTAGGGCTGGTCCCAAAAGGTAAATTAACCCCTAAGGATGTATCTAGGGTGTTAATTTTCACCCAAGACCAGGTGCGACTTTACTGAACCCCGTCAATCACTTCCACGTGGAAGCACTCAGCCAAATGCGCAATTAAATGGCTGAATTTATAGAAACAGGGCACCCGATGGAGGGCTTCTAACGCCCGATCGTCTCCCCAGGAACAGAAAGCACAGTTGATGGGGAGCAGAGGGCGTAGCCTCTCTGAAAATCTCTTACAAAGACCCAGAACTTCAGGTCCAAGTATTGACAGACAGAGTAAGTGGAAATAACTTGGGTCTTCAAAGAGAGGGAAGAGGGCCAGGTTGAGAGAAGAGGAGTGGGACGAGACAGGAGGTCTAGGAGTGGGGGAGAGAGAGAGAAAAAGGGGTGGCCTTACAGACGTCTCCTGCCACCTGCAGACACCCAGGCGTTACGGGACTTTTCCCTGGGCTTCCAGAGAAGGGAGGACTGGAACTCGGCCCTACCAGAACCAGAATTCGAGTTCTCTGCCAAGAGGAGGTGATCAGTCTCCAATCCTCAGCTTAAGCTGAGGCCCTTCGACCAGATTCCTGCGTCCAGGACCGGGGGACTAGAAAAACGGGAAGGATAGGAAGGGCTAAGGAGAGGAAAGAGAGAGGGAAGGGGAGGGAGGTCAATAAAGTCTCTTGTTCCTTACCGGTCGGGGCACTCTGGCCAGTTGTCCGCGTCAGGAGGAGACCAGGGACAAAAGGGTCCCAGTTGCGGCCGCTGGGTCTGGTCCATTGGCAGGCAAGCTGGCCCCTGAGAACCCCGAGTGGTCAGGATGTCAGTCTCAGCGAAGAAGATGTCCCTTTGTGGTCGCCATTTGTTGCAGGAAGGGGAACCCCTTCCAGGGCCCGAAACTGGGCTCTTGTCTAACACTCGGAAATGAATTGTCCGAGGAGACACATGCTGACAAAGCAAGAGATTTTATTGGGAAAGGGCACCCGGGTGGAGAGCAGTAGGTAAGGGAACCCAGGAGAACTGCTCTGCCGCGTGGCTCGCAGTCTTGGGTTTTATGGTGATGGGATTAGTTTCCGGGTGGTCTTTGGCCAATCATTCTAATTCAGAGTCTTTCCTGGTGGCGCACGCATCGCTCAGCCAAGATGGATGCTAGCAGGAGGGATTCTGGGAAGTGGACGGACAGGTAGTGTCTCCTCTCGATCTTTCCCGAACTCTTCCGGCTGGTGGTGGCCTATTAGTTCCGTATTCCTTATCAGCATCTCCTGCCATAAAACAACTCATGCAAATGGTTACTATGGTACCTGACCAGGGTGGGCGGTTTCAATCAGTGTGCTTCCCCTAACAGTGTGATACTGTGATCAGTTTTTCACTCTTTAAACGGCTGGTTGTGACCACTTTGTATCTTGTGTGTGAGCGTCTCAGTGGAGTAGATCCTTCGGGGTGAGTCGCTGCGTCAAAGGGAACAGCTTGTCATCAGTAATGACACATTGCTCCCTGCATCCCCTCCCTCCCCGCCAAGAAGCTAGCAAGTCACCTCTTAGCAGCTTGGAAGTTAGAGATCAAGTCTGAGCCGAGTTACAGGCGTGTCTGCTCATACCAATGGCAGTACTTACTGGTCTGACTGGGAGGTTCTGGCTTGGACCTGCCTGGCACCCTGCAGTCTTATTATATAAGACACATGGCAAACTGATGTAAGGGTCTTCCTAAACCGGTCAGAGGCTGCTAGTTCTCAACCCTGGCTGGGACTGTAAGACCAGGGTTATTAAGGTTGGCGCTGCTTCCAATCAGACTTCCCTGGTGGCTCAGACAGTGGCTTATTGTCTGCCTACAATGTGGGAGACCCGGGTTGGATCCCTGGGACTGGAAGATCCCCTGGAGAAGGAAATGGCAACCCACTCCAGTATCCTTGCCTGGAGATTCCCGTGGACAGAGGAGCCTGGTGGGCTACTGTCCACGGGGCCCAGAGAGTCTGACAACTGAACGACGTCACTTTCACTGCTTCCATCAGATCACCTTTTGCACATCAAAGGCACCGGGGTTTCTCAGGCCTTACCCCAGGCTGGACTCTCTGGGGCTGCACTCAGGCCTCAGTAACTTTAAAGGTCCCCTGGTGACTGTGTGCCCTCAGGGCTGAGAACTTGCTTTAGGAGTCTCACCTAACTGCAGATTCTGATTCGGTGAGATTTTGCCTCTCCTGTAAGCTCCCAGTAGATGGAGGTGCAGATGCTGCCTCGAGGCATAAGATCATGATCAAGAGTAAGTTACATTCAACAGTTCTCACCCATCGGAAAATGCCTAAAGGCAAGGTGAATTTAACAAAACAAACTTCCTGCTGAATTCTTTGAGGGTCTTAATGAAGGTTTCCCTGGTGGCTCAGATGGTTAAAGAATCTGTCTGCAATGCAGGAGATCCCTGGGTTGGGAAGATCCCCTGGAGGAGGGAATGGCTGCCCACCTCAGTATTCCTGCCCAGAGAATTCCATGGAAAGAGGAGCCTGGAGGGCTACACAGTCCTTGGGATCTCAGAGTCAGATGAGACTGGGCAGCTAACACTTTCACTTTCACATTGGATTAAGGTCCACCCTAATGACCTCATTTTAACTTAATTGTCACCTTAAAGACTTGATCTCTGAATGCAGTCACATTCTTAGGTTCTTGAGTACTTCACCACAGGAGTGTGGGAAGGGGGAAATAAATCAGTTCCAAACCCCGACAATGTAGTGTTCTTTGGATCCTGACCTTTTAGAACACCTCATCTAAAGTCGGGCTTCCCTGATAGCTCAGAATCCACCTGTAATGCAGAATACACCAGTTTGATTCCTGGGTCCGGAAGATCCTCTGGAGAAGGGATGGGCTACCCACTCCAGTATTCTTGGGCTTCCCTTGTGGCTAAGCTGGTAAAGAATCTGCCTGTGATGTGGGACACCTGGGTTGGGAAGATCCCCTGGAGAAGGGGAAGGCTACCCACTCCAGTATTCTTGCCTGGAGAATTCCATGGACTGTATAGTCCATGTGGTCGCAAAGAGTCGACTTTCACTTTCATCTACATTAATCATTGCACACACAAACTGAGATTGGGACAAGATGTCTGATTTACCCTGGATGAAGCAGAATTATAAAGGTGAAATTAAAGTGTGTTTCAGGCACTGGGAATTTAAAGATCCCAGCTTCCTCCCAACAAGAAGGGGACCACCATGTGGGGACCACTTGTAGGTTTAGATCTCTGCTTCTCAACACTGGCTGCCTATTGAGGTCACCTGGAGTGCTTAAGAATTAATGTCAATGTTCAGGCCCCACCTCAAATCAATTCCATCACAATCTCTGGGGACAGGACCTAGGCATCTGTATATTAAATGCTCCCCAGTGGAGTCTAGTGTGCAGCCTTTGCAAAATGGGTATTGAATGTGGAGGCATGAGTGACTACTGATTGTAAAGCAGGGTGTCATTCACTCAACCTGCCATGCCAGGCACCGACAGAGGAGCCTGGCGGGCTACAGTCCATGGGGTCACAAAAGAGTTGGACACGACTTAGTGACTAAATAACACGAACAAGTTACAAGTACAGTTATTTGAAAACTATTATGTACCATGTGGAGAGGAGAGGCAGTGCTTCCAAGAAATAACATTTATTAGTATGTGCTAGGTGCTGTTCCAAATGTGATAGGTTTCATCACAGGTGCTAACACCCCCATTATTTTACAGAGGAGAAAACCAAGGCTTAGAGACACAAACTTGCCTTGGGTCACTGGAATAGTAAGAGGCGGAGCCCTGGAGTCCTGGGTGGGCTGGACCAGACTTCTGCAGGGAGGCAGGAGATAGTCCAGGTGCTCCTGTGGCCGGGGGGACAGGGGCCAGCTCCTCCATTTGGCTCTGGAGCATGGCTGAGAGGCCCCAGGTGTACGGAAAAGCATTTCAATCAGTTTCTAACTTGGGGGGTGGATTCTTAAAAATACTAGCAGGAGCCATTCAAATAAATAATAGATACACAAAAGCAGCTTAGTCCCTTTAGGAAAAACCCTTTAAAATATATTTCAGGCCTTACTCTTCTGTTTAGTGCATGTTTAATGGTTCAGAGGAGTTTTATTAGCTCCCAGCCTTTATTTTGATTACCGTGGAAATAAGATTTCTCCCCGATGCCTTGGTCTAGTCCCTCAAATCGTTAATGAAATATCAGAGCTAATATGGTTTTTATAATTTGTATCACAACACTTAAGTGCAGAGCAGATGGCAGCTAAAGATGAATGTGAGTAAGGCAGAAACTGGCTCAAAGCCTTCTGTTCAGTAGGACTGTTTATGACTCTGGCTCCTGAATAAATGGGCTGTGGCTGGCCGGAGTGCCTTCCAATCTTGGTTCCTTTCCCCCCAGGCCATTGGGGTACATCATCCCCTCTGCAGTGAGAAGTGAAGGATGCTAGTAAGTTCTGCCAGTCTCTTCTGTCATCTTTTTTTTTTTTTTTTTATCACAAAGCACTTTGATTTAGGGGTTTCTAAGGGCCTAAAGGATGGATCCACCCAGTCCATTCTAAAGGAGATCAGTTCTGAATATTCACTGGAAGGACTGATGTTGAAGCTGAAACTCCAATACTTTCATCACCTGCTGCGACGAGCTGACTCATTGGAAAAGACCCTGATGCTGGGAAAGATTGAAGGCAGGAGAAGATGGTTGGATGACATCGCTGACTCAATGGACATGAGCTTGGGTAAACTCCGGGGGTTGGTGGTGGACAGGGACGCCTGGCGTGCTGCAGTCAATGGGGTCGCAAAGAGTCGGACATGACTGAGCGACTGAACTGAACTGAAGGGCCTAAAGTGAAAGTGAAAGTCAGTCATGTCTGACTCTTTGCAACCCCATGAACTATACAGTCCATGGAATTCTCCAGGCAAGAATACTGGAGTGGGTAGCCTTTCCCTTCTCCAGGGGATCTTCCCAACCCAGAGATTGAACCCAGGTCTCCCACATTGCAGGTAGGTTCTTTACCAACTGAGCTCTCAGGGAAGCCTGCTAAGGGCCTAACTATGTACTTATTAATGAGCCACAAGGGAAGCCCAAGGGTACTGGAGTGGATAGCCTATCCCTTCTCCACGGGATCTTCCCGACCCAGGAATTGAGCTGGGGTCTCCTGCATTGCAGGTAGGTTCTTTACCAACTGAGCTCTCAGGGAAGCCTGCTAAGGGCCTAACTATGTACTTATTAATGATCTGGGAGTAATGACTCCTGGGAGTAGTTTATAAATAGTCATGAAAAGAGCATATAAAGCCACAGGAGCTCACATGGTGATCTAGGAGCTCAAACCTGGGTGAAAGTGTACTTCTGGGGATTCTAGAACCATGGAGGGAACTTTGCCCACTGCTTTGTGCTACAACACAGACCTGGGAGATGCAGAGAGGGGAAGGGACTTGATACAGTGCACACAGCCGTGGTGGCAGAACTGGGACTGAACCCGGTGACAGCTTCCTGGTTTCTCTAACTGGGGGATGGAGGTACAGGTGGTAGCTGGGTTGCCAGAGCTTCTGTTTTGCACAACCATCCAAGGAGCTGTGATCTTAGGCAAATCACTACCTGCCTGTCCTTCATGAAATGAGGGGGTCAAATTAAGGCAATATTTCTTACAGAGTGGTTCTGCCTGAGTTGGTGTCTGGAGGTGGGGCCTAGGACTACCCCAGGTCACCTGAACCTTCAACCATTGAGCACAGGGTTCAAGTGGTCCCTCAGGCCACCTTGTAAAGCCGGGGTCTGTGGCCTCCAGGCAGAAGATTTCAAACAGGGACAGTCTGACAGCCACCACACTTTGTGCATTCCCTGTATCGGGTTTTTCCAGTAGTCATGTAAGGATGTGAGAGCTGGACCAGAAAGAAGGCTGAGCGCCAAAGAATTGATGCTTTTGAACTCTGGTGCTGAAGAAGACTCTTGAAAGTTCCTTGGACTGCAAGGAGAAATCAGTCCTAAAGGAAATCAACCCTGAATACTCATTGGAAAGACTGATGAAGCTCCAATACTTTAGCCACCTGATGTGAAGAGCTGGCTCTTGAGAAAGACCCTGATGCTGGGAAAGACTGAAGGCAAAATTAGAAGAGGGTGGGAGAAGATGAGATGGTTAAAATAGGATCACTGGCTGAATGGACATGAATCTGAGCAAACTCTGGGAAACAGAGAAAGACAGGGAAGCCTGGCATAACACAGTCCATGGGGTCTCAAAGTCAGATACGACTTAGTGACTGAACAACAATAGTCACTTCAGTTCACTTCAGTCGCTCAGTTGTGTCCGACTCTTTGCGACCCCATGGACTTCACGCCAGGCTTCCCTGTCCATCACCAACTCCTGGAGTTTACTCAAACTCATGTCCATTGAGTCGGTGATGCCATCCAGCCATCTCATCCTCTGTCGCCCCTTCTCCTCCCGCCTTCAATCTTTCCCAGCATCAGGGTCTCTTCCAATGAGTGGTGGCCAAAGTGTTGGAGTTTCAGCTTCAGCCGTCCAGTGGGGTCCCAAAGAGTCGGACACGGCTTAGTGACTGAACAACAACAACACTCACTTAGTTTCCCCCAAAGTCAGTTCCTGGGGCGCAGAGAGGGGGCTTCGGGTGGAGGAAAGGGCTTTGGCGAGGTGTCGCCTTATCTCCAAGATCCAGCATTCCCGAGTTATCTCAGCCTAAGGAGCCGGGTTTGGCGGGACCCGCTCCCGGGCACAGGGCGCCTGGGGACGGCAGGAGGCGCTGTCCGCAAGGCTTTGGTTCCCGGGTCCTCTCGCCGAGTCGGCAGCCGCGCGTGCGCAGTAGCCGGGCGGGGATGGGGGCGTTCCGCAGGCCGGAGCCAGGTTTGCGCCCGGAAAGGCGGGTGGTCAAGGGACCTCACGCTGCAGAGCCGGGAGCGGACGGGCGGTGCAGAACGCCCGGGGGCCGCGGTCGGCCCCGGAGCCTCTCAACCGCGCGCCGAATGCAGTGAACTTTGGCAAAAGTTGTTTCATTATTATTAACTGTGCTCCTGTAGGAAAACTGTGAGCGTAGACACAAATCTCCCACGGCCACTCCCGGCAGAGAGGGGCGCTGCTGCCTGGGGCGGGGGGTGGTTCAGACCTCTCTCGCCTACCCGGGGGTCTCTATGAGTCGCTTGCACGTCTCTGGAGCCGCTTTCAGTTCACTGCAGAGAGAATCAACCCCCGCGCCCGGGATGGGGAGCTCTGAAGAGCATCGTGACCAACAGGACCAGTGAGGGGCGCTTGTGCTTCCGCCGGCAGGGAGCGCTGCGACCCCATGGGAAGGGCCTCCCCGGACCGTCCTGAAAGCTTCTTGGACGGCTGCGACTGGAGGGACTTGCAGCCTGAGGTCCTGCAAGGACAGGGGCGTTGGGCTGGAGTGGGGGGAGTGCGAGGAGGGGGAGGAGGGAGAGAAGGGGGAAGGATGGAGAGTCCTTTGGCTTCGCGGGAGCTCAATGTTCAATGGGGTTACTAATAGTTGCCCTGCTGGTGGGGGCGGGGGGCGGCTAGGTGTGCAATGAGTGAGGATGACTGGTCGCTGAGATCGCGACAGTCCTGCCCACCAGCGAGATCGGGCAGCCGTGGGTGTGCGAGTGCCAAGGGCAAGGTCAGTGCCTGGGCCCAGAGTGATACTCAACTGTGGTCCTCCTGGGGGAGGGGATCAGGGAGGGACGATTTTCCTCCCCACTCCTGGCTGTGGCCAAGCGCTGCCCACTGCCCACCCCCTTGGCTTCTGAGTCCTTCAAGGCTAGTCACCAGCTCTATAACTTCAGTCCAGCGTTGGAACCTCTGCAGTTGTAGTTTCCTCGTTTAGAAATGGGAAGCCGGCTGCTGGTGAGGGCAGTGTTAGGTCCTTGGTTCTGCCCCCAATCCCTCGACCTTCTTTGGGAATTTGCAAGCTCCGAAGGGTGCTGGGATGACCTGAGACTTGATAAACGTCCAGGCACCCTAGGCTCTCCTCCGACAGGTAGGTGCTGTAGGTCTGGGTGGCACAAGTTTCCTTGGACCTTCCTGGGAACACATGTCCTGGGGTCTGGTTGAGGACCCCACTGACCCCTGGCCCTGAGAAGGGAAGTGCCAGGGTAGTGGGGTACGGGGCAGGATCCATCCCAGACTCATTAACCTGCAAGGCTATGCAGAGAGGGAGGGATTTTAGTGGTTTTGTTTGGGCAGGACCCTGAGCTGATGTTTCCCTTAGGAGGTGTCATTGCTCCTAGGATGTGAAGATACTCCTGGACTTGGATAGCCTGGGGGGGGTCAGGTTCTAACCTGAGTTCACTTGCCCAAGGCCTGGGTTCTGACCTGGGTTCACTTGCCGGGTGCCTGCCTCTCCCCACGGGTCTTAACTTTGACAAGTGAATAGTGATAACGATCTCACCTTTCCTTCCCAGTTAAGGGCCAGTCCATGTTCTAGTTCCTTCATCCCCATAGCAGGCCTGCAAAGCTGGTGGCACTCAGACCCACTCCCGGGAGACAGCTCGTAGGCTCCTCAGGTGGGAGGTGAGGCTTCACACCCTGGAGCCTGGTGCCCAGACAGCCCCGTCTGTGCGGGGGAGGGAACTGAAACTGCAGACCCCGCTCACGACGACAGTGACTGAGGTCTCCAGCCAGGCGTCTGGGGCTGTCTGGGTGGGCCTGGGTGCAGCCTGTTCTAGAGGCCAGGGGTCGGGAGTGGCGGTGTCCACCCCTGGCTCCGTGCCCCTCCCTGTCCCCCACTGGGGCCTGGCCCTCTGCAGAGGCTCTGCCTGTTTGCCCTTTAGTATAACCAGGGCTTTCTCCTGAGGTCTGGAGGAAGGTCCGCCTTAAGGAAGGGGGCTCTGCATCTTTGGGGGGAGGGCAGATGGGGTGTGGGGGGGCATCGGGGCAGCAGGAGCTGTGCCCGGCCCCACTGGCCAGGACTCTGTCTCCCAGGCCTGAGCTGTTTGCGCTTCTCACCTCCAGAGCGCGTCTGGGCCCCCCGCCCCCCTCAAGCAGCCAGTCCAGGGCCCGTCTGGGACACCAGACCCCGCCTGTGGCCAGCCACTTTTCCAGAGGAAAGCACGGCCCCACAGGAGGCCCCACACTGCCCCGTCACAGCTTTGAAGGTGGGAGCCAGGAGGCCAAGTCGAAATGGCATGGAGGGTAAACAGCTGAGCACCCAGTTTGGCCTGGTCAGGAGGCTGGCCGGCTACAAAGGGACACTGTGAGGGATGCCCGGCTGCAGAAGGGACCCATTCAGTTCCCCCTGAACGGGACTTGCCTGCTAATTAGGTGGGGAGGACCCTAGCAGTGGGTGGGCTGCAGGGAAAGGGTGGGATGGGTAAGGGGGGAGGTGAGTGACCCCGTCCGGGAAGAGCTGCTGTTTCCGAATAGCTAGAGCTGAAAGTCCAAGCCTGGTCCTGCCCACCTGCCGCCCCAGAACCGTGTGAGGCGCTGTTAAAAATGGGGATGTGCCAGCCCTGTCCCTGACCTCCCTCCTGCACTGGGTGGGGGGGCTTGCACTCATCATACCTCTGCTGGTGCTTGTCTGGGATCAGGCCTTTGGCACGCTGCCCCTCCATCCGCTGCTGTCTGGGAGGTGGTGCCCCCTCCAGCTCTGGGGCACCTGGTGGGGCTCAGGGCAGGAGAACTCCCACACTTGTTCCTCTACTCAGCGGGCTCTGCAAATATTTCCATGTTCTCCGTATGCTCTGCTGGGGGAGAGGGTGGGAAGCTCCAGTTCTGTCCTTTTGTCTCACAGTAGGATGGTGCCGTATTATCCCACTTCACAGATGAGAAAACTGAGGCTCCACCAGGCTGATGACTTGCTCAAGGTCACACCGTGCGGGGCCCTGGCTGTGCCCCGTGGTTCTGCCTTCCTGGGGGTGGATGGAGGCTGGGAAGGTGATGTCAATTTCCGTGTGCAGCCGGGTTGGAGCCACAGCCCCCATAACCTCTTAATACCACTCCACGTGGCCTCACTGCACATGGGACACACTTCAGGGCCGCCCAAGGCTCTGGGTGGGGGAGGTGAAGGAGACTGTCCTGTAAGTGCTGGTGGACAGCATGAAGACAGGCCCGGGCGGGGGGGCCCGGGCTTCCTGGGAAAGGGGCCCTCTTCTCTTCTGGGATGCCCACCATGCACACAGCCCACTTCTGTGGTCCACGTGGCAGTGGTGGCGCTGAGATTCATCTCTAGACCCTTCCAGGCATGTTCGCTGTTCCTGGGATGGCACCGACCTGTTGATTAAAGGTGGTTCCAGTGACTCTTGGTGGGCATCTGGTGGCTCAGTCGGGGTCACCTGGCTTTGAGCCCCCTGCCTGTGCTGAGGGCACTCGTTCAGGACTTGGTAGGAGTGGGGTTAATGGATCCCAAAGGTGAGACCACGTGGGGTGTGAGCAGGGGGCGGAACAGGACATTGTAGCCCCACTAGAGGTAGTGAGTGGATCAGACAGGCCCGAGGTGTCCTGAGCAAGGGGGTCCTGGGTGACCCCCTGCCCTACTCTTGGGTCCGTGGTATGGTGGTTCAGGGGCCAGGTAGGAGGCAGTGATGGACAGACAGTGGCTGGGTCTCCAGGTTCAGGTGACTCCTGACTAGGGCGGTCAGGGCAGCAGTTGGTCTTTGGTGCTCCCTGACTGCACAGGTACACCCTAAATCCCAGCCTCCCCCTGACCCGTAGCTGATGGGGGTCACCGGGGAGGGAGGCCTGGGGACGCCCCCGCCACAGGCTTCTCGTGCTCCTGGGCAGACCCCTGCACAGAAGCCAGGGGCTCAGTGAATTTCCGTGTGAATTACTCCTTGATTGAGTGAAGCAGAGTGAAAGCAGAGCTGCCATTCCATTGTTCTCTCTCCAGGCTCAGAAGAATGTGCTCAGACAGGTAAAAAAATGGGGAAGGTTTGCTTAGCTAGCAGACTGTTCCCAGAGCAATGCACAGCTTGGATTGAAAAGCGAGTTGCTGTTTCTTAGGCTGTGCCTTGAAGTCTGAAAGGTTTTTCATTCCAGAGTCTCTGGGGAAGCTGACTTCTGTGTCTGTTCCATCCCCTCCCGCCCCACCCTCCCAACCCCTACAGTTTCAAATGAAGGATCAATGGGAGGATAGAATTGAAGAGAGAATCTGGAAGTAAATGTGACCTCCTTAACTCTAAGATCTTACTCTTGAAACTCCAGACTCTGGATTTCAGTGCTAGAAGACTCTAAAGGGCACCAGGCAGCTGACACTTGCTCAAGGACACACAACGGGGCTAGTAGCAGGAGCTGAACCTGAACCTAGGTCTTTGGACTTCCAACTTTCTGGAGCTGGGAATCAGAGCAGACCGTCCTGGTTTGTGTCTCTCCCTTTTACACCCAGACCCTCATGTACTGCCTGACATCTTCCTCTCAACATGATGAAACAGGAAAGAAATTGAATTTGTTTTCTATTGCCTTGTGACAGATTACCAGATTTGTTAACAAATTTGGCAGATTAAAACACATGCATTGATTATCTGACAATTTCTGTGGGTGTGGAGGCTGGGAGGGCTTAGTTGGGTCCTCTGCTCAGGGTTGAGCAGAATTGTGGTGCCCAGGAAGACACTCAGGAGTCCGCTGGGAGAGTAACTGCATGAATGTGGAGGGAGGGCACGGGGCTGGACGCCGGGATCTGTGACACCAGGCACAGTAGCTTGAGGCCCTGTGGCCGAGCTCACAGTCAGTTTAGCAAAGGTGCGGTGGGAGTGATCCACAGCTGACTAATACAGGGCCTCTCTGCTGTGGCCGGGGTGCATTCACAGCTGAATCTTTGGTGGGGGCGGAGGGAGGGCCCAGTGTTACTATTTCTGGTCTGATTCACCCCGGTGAGTGAGGTGCTGGGAAAAGCCCTAGGCCTCCTAAATTTGAAGGTTGAGAGGCAATGTTTTACTCCCAAGTGGGGAGTACAATCTAGCCCAGAGACCAGGTGCTGGGGGTGGTGAAGTTCGAAAGAGGAAAAATAAGGTAGGTTTTTCAAAGCTCACAGACCTTGAGCTCTGTCTGTGCCTTATCAGGATCGCAGGGTCTCAGGGTGATGGCTGGCGATACCACAGGCTGGCTTGAGGGGGCTTGCTGCAAGTTCGAGGTGTTGGCTGGGATCAGCCGTGCATGGGATGTGCCTGAGTCAACACTGCGGCACTCAGCCAGGTCAGTCCTGGGCTGGGCACGCTGGGTGGCCAGGTGGGGGTTTGTCATGAGCCTCAGCTAGGTTTAATTTTATGTAGAAAAATGATCAAATAAGATGGTTCTCAAATTTGAGTGTCGTGGAGCAAAGCCGTGCTTATTACATAAATAAAAGAATATTCTAACAGGTAGCTGCTTTATAAGGTCTGCAAATGGGTTCCTATGCCTTGGTGGGCCTATGTAGTCAGAGGGGCACAGGTTTTTTTTTTTTTTAATTATTTATTTTTAAATGAAGCAATTTAATTGCTTTACAATCAACATGAATCAGCCACAGGTATACATATGTCCCCTCCCTCCTGAACCTACCTCCCACCCCATCTTGCCCCTCTAGGTTGTCACAGAGCCCCAGTTTGAGTGCCCTGAGTCATATAGCAAATTCCCACTGGCTATCTGTTTTACACATGGTAATATATATGTTTCCATGATACATTCTCCATTCATCTCACTCCCTCCCCCCTCCCTCCCCTCAGGTCCACAGGTCTGTTCTCTGTGTCTGTGTCTCCATTGCTGCCCTGCAAACAGATTCATCAGTACCGTCTTTCTAGATTCCATGTATATGCATTGATATACAATATTTGTTTTTCTCTTCCTGATTTACTTCACTCTGTATAGTAGGCTCTAGTTTCATCTACCTCATTAGCACTGACTCAAATCTGTTCTTTTATATAGCTGAGTAATATTCCATTGTATATATGTACCACAGCTTCTTTATCCATTCATCTGTTGATGGACATCTAGGTTGCTTCCATGTCCTAGCTATTGCAAATAGTGCTGCAATAAACTCTGGGGGACACGTGTCTTTTTCAGTTATGGTTTTCTCAGAGTGTAGGGCATAGGGTTTTATTACATCTATTTTACAGATGAGGAAGCTGAGATTGTGAAGGGCCCGGCAGTAATTTCAGAGGGTTCCAGTGGCAGAGTTGGGACAGTGTCCCCTGGCCCCTCTAGGAACCCAGTGGTCCTCTGTCTTTGGAGCCCCCTGGAGAAACGTGAGAGAAGCCTTCACAGCATCTCCGCCCAGTCTGGGTGGGTCCACCGCCTGCATCTTTATAACAGTCTTCCAGATGCCTCTGATGTACTGGGTTGAGATCCATTGCAACACAATTTCGATGATCAGACCCAGAAGTTTGGGTCAGTGATGAGATGCGGAGAAGCATCGTCCACTCCCCGAGTAACGAATGATTTCATCCACGGCAGCTGCTGACACGCTAGTTTTCCGGGGACTGAATCAGACCGTGCGGCTGTGATTATGTGTTCTGTGGCTGACCCACTGCCAACGCTGGAAGTTTAGAATCCACAATTCAGCCAACTTTATCACGTGCCTACCATGAGAGAGGCAGGGAATGCTGAGCCAGGGACCACAGAAAGCAAGCTTTGAGGCCAGGATGCTGCCCTTAGCTCTGCGCCGTCTGTCTGTTCTGTTTAGAGGCGCCCAGCGCGAGTAGGCTTCTGGTTCTTTGCAGCACGCAGAGAGCGACAGGCTTGGGGGCTGCTGGAAGGGTGGGGCGTGTGCTGCTGCCGTGCTGCTGATCTCAGCAGGGCTGGCCTTCTCCATCCTCTGGTGCCTGTCTGCTCTGACACCGCTGGTCGTGTGACCCGCAGCGTCTTTAGGTCTCTCCAGTCTGCATCCATCACAGCCCTCATCTCATGCATGCAAGTACATCCATTAAACAGTCTCCTCAATAGGAAAAGCTTCGATTTCCCCAGGGGCTCTGACGGGTGGCATTACTGGTGTCGATACCTTTCTGATAGAGCTTGCGGAAGCAGCTCCTGCCTTCCAGCGCGAGAGGTGTCTCTTGTTTCTAATGATTTACTGTGCTCACAACATTGATGTTCACAAGCAAATGCATATTTATCCAGGTTCGGAAATCTGCTCCCCCACAGTATGCACACGTGTGAAGAAAAAAGCAGAAGAATCAGAGTCTGGCAGGATTTCAGAGGAAGGAGAGAGGCTGGATTCCTTGATTTCCTCTGCACACCTGCCACCTCCCCAGCTGGGCACCTTGAACCAATTTACAGATGACTGCCGAGAAAAGCTTGAGTTGGATTAATTTCAGACATTGATCAGCAATTTCTTTTTCAACCAGAGTTTATAGGGTGCTTACAGTGCCAGGCACAGTGCCTGGGGTCAGAGGGCAAGAGCTGAGAGGAGACAGCTGGCCTCTCAAGGTCAGGGGAAGGGAGAGACCAAAACAATAAAACTCATGACAATCAGGATGGAAGAGGAGTTAGCTGGAGTATCAGGCAAGGGGCCATGGAGGAGCTGTGATGTCAGGAGAGGAGCACTGAGGATCTAGGGCATCAGGGAGGAGACTAGAGCAGCTGGAGCATGGGGTGGGTGCATGGAGAAGGTGGTGTTTAAATGGGATCTTGGAGGAACTTCCCTGGTGGTCCAGGGGCCAAGACACTGCACCTTCAATGCAGGGGGGCTGGGTTTGATCCCTGGTTGGTGAACCAGATCCCATATCTTGCAATGAAGATCAAAACCTATGTGCTGCTACTAATACCCGATGCAGCCGAATAAATAAATAAGATATTAAAAAGATAAATGGGACACTGTAGTCTATGCAGGAGTGTGCGTGGCCTGGAGGCTTGGTGGTGGGATGTGGGTACTGCTTCCTGGCCACAGAGTGGGAAGAGCTGATTGAAGGGCACATTGGCTGACAGCGGCCCAGGTCACCCATCTAAAGGGCACAATGGCCTCCCAGAAAATAAACCTGACTGGCAAAATGTACACTTGGGTTCGGGAGTTGGAGAGAAGTGAGTAGTTTCTTCTTGCCTCCAAGGCAGAGCCTGGGGGTGCAAAGTCACCTGCAAAGACATTTTTATTTTGCATACCATGTAGGAAGTGTTGGCTCCTTCCCTGCACTCAACAAATAAATGTGAACACATTTGCCAAGGATATCAGGACTTCCCTGGTGACTGAGTGGTAAAGAGTCTGCCTACCAGTGCAGGGGATAAGGGTTCAATCCCTGGTCCGGAAAGATCCCACATGCCTCAGGGCAGCTGAGCCTGAGAGCCACAACTCTCAATCCAACATGTTGCAGTGACTGCAGCCCACATGCCCTGGAGCTCCGTGCCCTGCAACAAGAAAAGCCACCCCAATGGGAAGCCCCTGCACCGCAACTAAAGAGCAACTCTTGCTTGCTGCAACTAGATAAACCCCGTGCCCAGCAATGAAGACCCAACAGCCAAAAATTAAAATAAATAAAACAATTTTTAAAAAGAGTATCAATTAGAAGGTACTAAAAATCGTCAGCCTTCATGGGTACCTTTTGCTTCTCTGGCCCTTAGAATTGAGCACGTGCTCTGAGCTACAGGAAAACCAAGTCTGGCCCTTGACCAACAGGTGCCCAGCCGCGTGTGGCTCTGTATCCATGCAGTGAGGTGGTCCAGCACTGCTCCCCCAGTGGGGATTTGGAGTTAGACTGACCAGGAGAGAACCTGGAGCAAACCTCCGATGCTCTTGGCTGGCATCTGGCTCCTTGGGCAAGCCCTTCGCTATCTGCAAGCCTCTCTCATCAGCTTTCATTCCTTTGAAACAGTCTTTCTGTTGGGCTAGGACTCCTGCCATCCTTGAAAGAGCCAAGGAGTTGATCACACACACCTGGATTTTTAAAAAAAAAAACTCTTTATTTTTAGCTGCACTGGGCTTTCACTGCTGCTCGGGCTTTCCTCTGGTTGCGGTGAGCTGGGAGCTACCCATCATGCTGTGTGTGGGCTTCTCACTGCGGTGGCTTCTCTTGCGGAGCACAGGCTCTGGGGCGGGCAGGCTTCAGTAGTTGCAGCTCGTGGACTCTCGAGCACAGGCTCAACAGTCAGGGTGCACAGGCTTAGCTGCTCCGCGGTACGTGGACTCTTCCCAGACCAGGGATCAAACCCATGTCCCCTGCACTTGGGGGACATTCTTATCCACTGTGCCACCAGGAAAGTCCACCTGGGCTGTTTTGATACTTACAGGGGGTGAGGAGAGAGGGACTCCTGCCCATCAGCTCCCTGCCCTGTGACTTCTGCTGATCATGGCAAGCTGTCGAGGACACCAGAGAGAGATGACTGGACCTGGTTAGTTTCACGTCCCCGGTATGCCCTCGGTGTCTGAGAGGCTGAGCAGTGGCCTTTCTTGGCCACAGGACGTTTCCATTTCTACAATGCCAGGCAGGCAGCATGCGTGTGGCTCAGCTCTGCCCCAAGCTCTCCTGGCTGTTGCACCTGTTAACTCAGTGGATCTGCTGTGTGGACGAAGGAGGGAAAACCTGATTACAGTATATTTGTTCTTTTTTATTATAAAAGTCATATGTGTTCATTGAAATTCAATATAGGGTGAAAAAAAAAAAAAACAACCCAGGCGGGCAGAAGAATCATCTATAATGCCATCTCTCAGAGGGAACTCCTAGTGATGCATCTGTACCTTACCTTGTAGGTTTTCTTTCTCTACCCCCACGTAACTATTCCTTCGAGAATTGTAATACCATAGGTAGCACAGCCTCTGGAAGGTTCATCTGCTGACTATGTTTACCTGAAGAGTCCCCTCTGTGGTCTCCCTTAGACATGCAGATATAGAGCAGGCTGGCACCCAGCTGGGCATGAACCTTGAGCCTCCCAGAGAGGAGGCATATAGGGAGCCAGGGACCTCTGGGAGGAGGCTGGGCCCCAAGTCCCCAATCCCAGATGCCCATGATTAGAAGTTAGGGAGAACTGTGGGGCCCCATTGTGGCCTCAGTCTGGTTTTAGGTTTGGGGTAGATTCATTATGGGCTTCCCTGGTGACTCAGATGGTAAAGAATCTGCCTGCAATGCCAGAAACCCAGGTTCAGTCCTTGGGTTGGGAAGATTTCCTGGAGAAGGGAAGGTCTACCCACTCCAGTATTCTGGCCTGGAGAATTCCATAGACAGAGGATACAGGCCAAAGGGTTGCAAAGAGTTGGACATGACTGAGCAACTAATGCTTTCACTTTCAGTTTCATTATGTCTACGGGCAAACCTATCTTGAGGAAAGGGACATCTAGACTGGAGAGCTGGGCTCCATGCTGGGGCAGAGTGTCCCTGTGGCCCCCTCTGGTCACTCTTGTCCACCAGGACAATGCTACGGTGTTCCAGGTGACTTGAGGTCTCCGAGGGTATGGAATTCCCTTCCCTACATAGGTCCAGGTTAGTGTGGGCCGGTGGCAAGAGATGCTTGGCATGAGATAATGAAGGCAGAAGTGAAGTAGCAGCTGTATTCCCATCCACTGGGAGACTGGAGCACAAGACACCTGGCAGCTTGCAGACATCACTGCTCACCTGTGGGTTCACCTGGCGGGCAGGGGCTGCCATGACCCCCCTTCATTCAGCCTCTGCAGCTCCGGGCCAGGCGGGTGGGCTGCCATGACCCCCCCCTTCATTCAGCCTCTGCAGCTCTGGGCCAGGCGGGTGTTAGCTCTGTGATGAAGGGCATCAGAGTGCAGGCCACCCCCATCACCTAAGCTTGTTCTAGTCCATCCTGTAGGTCTGCTCATCCTGTTTTCCCTGACCTGCTCCACCTCACATCCACCTTCCCTTCTCCATAGCTGACTTCAGGCTGTGGCACCAGATGTAGAAGCAACAGCTCCCGGAGACGGTTTAATTAGGTCCCGCAACTGGGCAACACCCAATCCTATGTGTATAATACATATATGTATGATATGTATTTATATAACAACCGTGTGATTTTATGATAATAAATCTTACACTCATTTTTATTATATAATTCTTGTGCCCATTCTAGAGACACAGAAGCAGAGGCCTGGGACTCCACCAGGCCACCATCATGCCTGTGAAAATGCCCACTCAGCTCTGGGCACGAGGGGCCCACAGACCACTGGCAAGGATGCTCTCCTCCTCCAGCCAGGGGTCTCTGGTCTCTTCAGGGAAGAAGCAGGAGAGGTAGGGTGCTCCTCACCGCCATCTTCTTACCCACTCTCCTTTCTTCATTTCCTCAAAACTGTCAGTTCCCTGAGCCAGAGCTGGACCTTGGGTCAATTGCTATGAACACTCAGCAGATTAAGGAGAAGGGAGGAGAGTGGCGCCTTGGAGGAAAAACCGGGAGAAAAGAACTCAGGAAAGGACGTCAGGAGGAGAGATCCTAGAGACTAAAGGGCCCCCCTGTGTGGTCTTCACTCCAAAAGAGGGTGCAGCATTGGTGCGCTACTTGATGCTGACTGCTGGGCCCTCCGCAAGCACACAGCTTGTCCCAGGAGGGCCTGAGCTGTCTCAGAGAGGGGCGGAGCCGCAGGCATCCCAGAGAGAGGGGGCGGAGCCACGGGCGTCCCAGAGAGAGGGGGCGGAGCCACGGGCGTCCCAGAGAGAGGGGGCGGAGCCACGGGCGTCCCAGAGAGAGGGGGCGGAGCCACGGGCGTCCCAGAGAGAGGGGGCGGAGCCACGGGCGTCCCAGAGAGGGGGGGCGGAGCCACGGGCGTCCCAGAGGGAGGGGGCGGAGCCACGGGCGTCCCAGAGAGAGGGGGCGGAGCCACGGGCGTCCCAGAGAGGGGGGGCGGAGTCATGGGCATTCCAGAGGGGGGGGCGGAGCCACGGGCATCCCAGACAGAGAGGGCAGAGTTACAGACATCCCAGAGAGAAGGGGTGGAGTTACAGGCTCCTAGGGCGGGTCTCTAGGGAGTTCGTGATTGAGAGAAAACACGTGTGTTACCTCTGAAGAATCCCTACAGGGGTTTAGGGGACTGGGAAAGACACTGGCTTCCCACCTCTCAAAAGTGCGTGGGAACTGGAGCATGTGGAATAATAAAAAAAGTTCCTTTATACCCAGGTTCACAGGTCTGTAACATCATAGGAGATAACTGGTAGAGGGAGAAAGGCCAGGGTCTCACTTTCCGCTAGCTGTTAACTCATGTGAGCTCGGAAATGGGCACTGTGACATCCGTCTTGTTGTAAGACGTAGCCTCTCAGTTTCCCATTCAGGAGGAAGGAACTGGGCTGTTTCAGGAAGGTGAGCACTAGGGAGGACGAGGAAATCGTTTTGTTAACAACGTGAACACTAGCAGATGCAGGGTGTTTGCCCCGAATTAAGAAACTCAGGGTGTCACTTGGGGGTCAGTCTTCTCCGTGTCCCGGGTTAGAGGGAGGGAGGAGCCAGCGAATGGGTGCTGGTAGTTCCTGGTTTCACCAGTCGTGGGTGACAGAGCGCGGGCACAGGCCATCTGCCTCGGCTCTATCCAGGGCTCTCCCCACTCAGAACTGCCTGCCTTCAATTGGCCCAGGAAATGGGCTGACCCCCCAGGGGAATACAAATCTTTAGGCTGCTAAGTCCCACTCTTCCCCAAAGCATCTGACTTTTCAGACCCCCTACCTCCAATGCTGAAGCTGAAACTCCAGTATTTTGGTCATCTGATGTGAACAACTGACTTGGTGGAGAAGTCCCTGATGCTGGAAAAGATTGAGGGCAGAAGGAGAAGAGGGCGTCAGAGGGTGAGATGGCTGGATGGCATCACCGATGCAAAGGACACGAACTTGGGCAAACTTTGGGAGATGGTTAGGGACAGGGAGGCTGGAGGTGCTGCAGTCCATGGGGTCGCAAAGAGCCTGACACGACTGGATGACTGAACAACACCTCCATTCACCCTGGGTCCCTCTTCTTCACCAATGCCTTTAGCATCTCAGCATGCCGGCCTTCTTCCTCTCAGGGTCCCTCTTCAGCCACACCAGCTGCGGCACCTGGCACAGGCCCCCATTTCCCCACAGGCCTTTCATTGAAGAGTTTCATGCTGGCCATTCCAGGAACAGGAGTGACAAGTCCAACTCCCAAACGCGAGTTCCAGAACTGTTCTGAGTCCTTGGGGTCACTGCCCTGGTCTGAGCTTCCTATACCCACCCCCACCCCACCCCCTTCTGACATAGCTGCCAAAATCCCCAAAAGCTCAATGCCCTCTGAGTCCTGATGGGAGCTTGTAAGCTCAGCATACTTAGCACCTGTCTTCCCCTGGTCTTGCCCCAGGAAGGGACCCAGCAGTGCCATTGGATGGACTGTCAGTGCCCAGGCTGTTGCTCTGTTGAGTTGGTAGGTAATTTGCTTCTCCATGACCACAGATTAAGAGATGCTCCATTCATGGGACTTCTTGTCCCACACAGGGACCTTTCCTCATAGGTGCTGCAACTCTGCTTCCTTTAGAAAGAGTCCTCAAGTAGCCAACCCTGATGACTTAAAATGTAACCTGCATGATGCAGGGTCCAAAGTAATTTAGAATGTGTTTCTGGCAGGATATTTCATGGTGTAACACAGGAAATGTCCAGGCACCAGCAGGGGAATTATTTTCAGGTAGGACTCCCAGCAGGAAGTGACCCCTCCCTCCCAAAAGAGTTTCCTGGCTGAACAGCCTAGGATTTAGAGTCAGACCAACCCAGAGCACATCCTGCCTCCATCCTTTTGAGCTCTGCTGCTTCTGGCAAGTTGCAAACCTTCTCTGAGCCTCAGTTTCCTCATTCATAAAACCAAGCAATAAACTTATCTAGGCAATAGAGTTGTTATAAAGAAAAAAGCACATAGAATGCTTACCAGGGCAGTTTGCCCACAGGGCTTGGTGCTGGCCCACTCCCAAAGCCTCCCACCAGAATCTCAGAGCTAGAATGGTTGCAAGCAAAAGCTGAAAGAGCTGTGTGCATGAAATTGCATCAGTCATGGAGCGCGACAGCAAGCAGCTGAAGCTAATTGTGCTTATTAAGGCAAAACAAATGCATTGAAGGGTGTGAGCAGCTCACAGGATCCTTGTATGGGTCAGACTAGTTTTGGAGGCCGTGCAGCCAGGAAAAATGTTCAGAATCACTCGGCAGGGCTGCCCTGGGGAGACATCTGAGACCTCTATGGGAACTGACACCTCTGTGGGCGCTGGTGATCCCAGAGTGAATGAGCTGGCCATTGCTGCTTGAGCCCAACCCTGGGAGCCTCTAGAACATGTGGGTATCTCTGGTGCCCCCAACCTTCCCAGCATGGTGTCCACACAGTCTCAGACTCTTTCTGTCACTGGCTCCCATGGGTGCCTAATGGACAGAACGCTTATCAAATGCCTGCAAAGGAGGCTGGGAAGGCAGGTCTCTGGCATTTCAGCATCTGTAATGGAACAGACTTCCTCCTTCCTCCAAGCTACATGAAGTGGGGCAGGGCATACGAAGATGCTGAATGGCCAAAAAGAATCTTATATATATATATATATATATATATATATATATATATATATATGAGTGCAAGTGTGCTAAGTCATTTTAGTCTTGTCTGACTCTTTGTGACCCCATGAATTGTAGCCTGCCAGGCTCTTCTGTCCATGGGGTTCTTCAGGCAAGAACCCACTGGAGTGGGTTGCTGTGTCCTCGTTTAGGGGATTTTCCCAACCCAGGGATTTAACCCATGCCTCTTATGTCTCCTGCATTGGCATGCAGTTTTTTTTTTTTTTTTTTTTTTTTTACCACAGGCATCACCTGGGAAGCCTATACACACACACACACACACACACACACACACACACACGCATGTATGTATGTAAGTTCTAATCCTTGTTATCTGTAAGTGTGACTTTATCTGAAAATGGGGTCTTGGCAATGAAGGGATAAGGTCTTTACATGTAATTTAGTTGCAAGATGAAAACACACTGCAATATGTGTGTGCATACTAAGTCACTTCAGTCATGTCTGAGTCTTTGCAACCCCATGGGCTGTACCCACCAGGCTCCTCTGTCCATAAGATTTCCCAGGCAAGAATACTGGAGTGGGTTACCATTTCCTTCTCCAGGGGATCTTCCCTCACTCAGGGATTGAACCTGCATCTCTTTTGTCTCCTGCATTGGCAGGCAGGTTCTTTACCTCTAATGCCACCTGGGAAACCCCCATTCTTCAAGAAGATGAGCTCTTAATCCAATATGACTGAAGTTCCTTGGCTTGCAGCTGCATCATTGTAATCTCTGCCTCTGTCTTCAGGTGATAGTCTTCCCTCTGCGTGACTGGGCCTTCACATGGTATTCTCCTCCCGTCTTTGCCTGTCTCTGCATCTCTTCTCCTTATAAGGACTCCAGTCATATTGGATTAAGAGCCCATCTTACAGCAGTGTGTTCTCACCTTAACTTGCAACTAAATTACATGTAAAGACCTTATCCCTTCATTGCAAAAACCCCATTTTCAAATAAAGTCACATTTATAGACACCAGGGATTAGGACTCCAACTTGTCATTTTGCAAGTGAAAGTGTTAGTTGCTCAGTCATGTCCGACGCTTTGGGACCCCATGGACTGTAGCCCGCCAGACTCCTTTGTCCATGGGATTCTCCAGGCGAGAATACTGGAGTGGGTTGCCATTTCCTTCTCCAGGGGACCTTCCTGACCCAGGCATTGAACCTGGGTCTCCTGCATTGCAGGCAGATTCTTCACCATTTGAGCCACTAGGGAAACCCCTTATCATTTTGGGGGACTAGCACTCTATTTGACTTTCTCCATATCTTCCCTGTGCTTCCTGGGACCACCTCCAAAATACACCACCTGCATCCAAATCCTTCTCTCTGGGTTGTCTTTGGGAGCTTAAACCAAGATGGAGGGTAAAGATTTGAAAAGAAAAGAGAAAGGGGTTCCAAGCCCATGGAAGGAGAGAGGTAAGAATAAATGATCTATTGGCCCCAAGATCAAGAAATGAGGTCAAGTTCAAGGAGACCTCAGGGAGACTGTGGGGGGTGGGTAGCAGGCAGAAAGTAGCCCTCTTTGTTAGAATTCGGCAGATGCTCTGGCTGGACCTGGGCCCCATCTGGGGAGGTGGGGGAGAGAGAGGCTGAAGGTGGAGCCAGACTTGAGCTTGAGGACCTGGACCAGGGAGCCGGGCCCCTCAGGCTGGGTCCTCTAGTCCAGCCAGCTCTGGCTCTGGCTGGGGAAACCCAGAGATGGGCAGTAACTCGCCTTGGTCCCTGGCAGAGGCTAGAAGGTCCATCTCTGACCTTCCTGTTTTGGCCTCCTTCCATGGCAGGGTTGGTGGCTGATAGGATGCAGTCAGACAGACGTGTCTGGGCTCTGCTGACCCAGTCCATCTCTGCTGGGACCAGGGTGGAGGAGGGCAGACACCACGGCCACGCACTGATGAGCGCCCTGCTCCTGGACCAGCCCCTGACTCTGTTTTCTGTTGTGTGGGCGGTTTGGGCAGCGACTCTAGGGTTCTGCCTTCCCTTGATTCCCATGCATTTTCATTCGTCTTATTAATAAATTATGGCCACACCCTTCCTGCCCACAAAGTTGACTAATTATATTCATAGCTCTTAGAAACGTCTGCCCCAAACGTCCACCCTCCAGCTCTGCCAGGGCCCCTGCTTGGTCAGCAGTGTGCCTTTTCCCAGCACTGTTATTTCAGCCTGGGCCCCACGGCATCCATGGGCAGACAAGATTACTTGGTGACAGGCAGTGGACACCATCCAGACAGGCCTGATTTTGTCAGGAAACACCTTAGCATCACTGTTTGAAAAGAAAATGCGTTTCAACTGGGAGCAGCAGGAAGAGACTGGTGCAGTTTAATGTGGTTATACATTTTTCAGCTCCTTTAAAATATTTTTAACTCTCCGTGTAGAATGGAATTATCTGAAACTTGTTTTCTAACTCAAGGGACAGCATTTGGAATCATTTTGCTTGGACCAAAGGAGATACTTGTGTAAAATTTTCAGGGTACAGTGTCCCAGCAGAGTCCCAGCTGGAATCATTCCCATGTGAGTAGGGTATGAGAGCCAGCATATCAGTTTTTTCTTGCTGCAGTAACAAGTTACTACAAACTCTAAGACTTAACACAAATTTATCGTACAATTCTAGAAGACAGAAGTCCAATATTAGTCTCACGGGACTAATGTCAAGTTGTGGGCACAGCTGCTTCCTGCTGGAGGCTCTAGGGGAGAGTCCTTTTCCTCACCTGTTTCAGTTTTGCAAGTTTCTCTGCCTTTTTCTCTGATGGTGACTCTCCTCTATTTCGTACTTATTATTATTTTTTTCTGCATCACAGGATATGTGGGATCTTCCCTGACCAGGGATCAAACCAATGTCCCCTGTGTTATAAACACAGTCTTGACCACTAGGAAGTCCCTTCTCCTTCTGTTTTCAAAACCCATCACTCTGATCTCTGCTCTCGTCATTGTTTCTCTGACCCTGACATTCCTACCTCTCACTTATATGGAACTTTGTGATTTCAGTGAGACCATTGGATAATCCAGAACAGTCTCCTATCTCCCTATTAACTAATTGCATCTTAAAGTCCCTTTTACCATATGAAGTGACATATTCACCATTCTGGGGACTAGGATTGAACAATCTTTTCTCCCCCTTAATATTTATTTATTTGGCTGCACCGGATCTTAGTTGCAGCATGTGGGATCTAGTTCCCTGACCAAGGATCAAACCTGAGTTTGGGAGTGTGGGAGTGTTAGCCACTGGACCACCGGGTAAGTCCCAAGAACAATCTTGGGGCTGTTATTTATCCCACCATAGTTAGAAAAATGTTTCCATGACCTGGCCACTGCAATCCTGCTGATATCCTGTGAAGCAGAAGGAAAGCGGGCTGGGGGCCCAGAGGCAAAGTCACTTGCCCAGGACTGAGAAGTGAGTGCCAGAGCTGAGAGTGGAACCAGGGTCTCCCCGATACCAACGCCAACACTGTTCCTGCCAGCTCCTGTGAACCCCCCATCAACAGGCTGTCTGTGTGGAGACCGGGTGTGTGGATTCTGGCTGCAAATGAAACCCATGATGTGGACCTGGCTCCACCGTGCACCTGAGATCACATGGTCAGTTTCTTTTTTTTTTTTTTATTTTTTTTAATTAAAAAAAATTTTTTTTTTATTAGTTGGAGGCTAATTACTTCACATCATTTCAGTGGGTTTTGTCATACATTGATATGAATCAGCCATCCCGTATTCCCCATCCCGATCCCCCCTCCCACCTCCCTCTCCACCTGATTCCTCTGGGTCTTCCCAGTGCACCAGGCCGGAGCACTTGTCTCATGCATCCCACCTGGGCTGGTGATCTGTTTCACCATAGATAGTATACACGCTGTTCTTTTGAAATATCCCACCCTCACATTCTCCCACAGAGTTCAAAAGTCTGTTCTGTATTTCTGTGTCTCTTTTTCTGTTTTGCATATAGGGTTATCGTCACCATCTTTCTAAATTCCATATATATGTGTTAGTATGCTGTAATGTTCTTTATCTTTCTGGCTTACTTCACTCTGTATAAGGGGCTCCAGCTTCATCCATCTCATTAGGACTGGCTCAAATGAATTCTTTTTAATGGCCGAGCAATATTCCATGGTGTATATGTACCACAGCTTCCTTATCCATTCATCTGCTGATGGGCATCTAGGTTGCTTCCATGTCCTGGCTATTATAAACAGTGCTGCGATGAACATTGGGGTGCACGTGTCTCTTTCAGATCTGGTTTCCTCAGTGTGTATGCCCAGAAGTGGGATTGCTGGGTCATATGGCAGTTCTATTTCCAGTTTTTTTAAGAAATCTCCACACTGTTTTCCATCACATGGTCAGTTTCTTAACCTCCCTGGCCCTCAGTCTTCTGGGGGAAAATAATGGTTTTTCTATAAAGCACATAGTAAGTGTTGGCTGTATGGTAGCTGGGCTTCCCAAGTCGTGCTGGTGGTAAATAACCCGCCTGCCAGTGCGGGAGACATAAGAGATGTGGATTCTATCCCTGGGTTGAGATGATCCCCTGAAGGAGGGCATGGAAACCCACTCCAGTATTCTTGCCTGGAGAGTTCTGCAGACAGTGGAGCCTGGCAGGCTATAGTCCATAGGGTCACAAAGAGTCAGACATGACTGAAATGACTTAGTGAGCACGTACGCATGTGGTAGCTATTACTATTATTAATAACAGTAGGGTGGAACCCCAGATCTCGGAGCCTCTGAGGACATGCACCAAGGTGCCAGGATGCCTCTGGGTCCTGCTCATGCTCCTTCTTCTCCCTGTTCCTCTCTTTTAGCCAAACCCTACTCATCATTCTAAGCCCAGCTTAGATACCACCACCTCCAGGAAGCCCTCTTTGACTGTGCCAGGCAGAGTTGGCTGCTTCTTCCCCATGTGGACACCATGGTTGTCTCTCAGGAGGGGTGAATCTTGATAAAGAGATGGAAGTTGCCCAGCGTTACCCTCTGCAGACATGGATTGGAATTCCAGGCCCATCGCTAACCCCAGGATATGTATTCAGGCTATTCTGAACCTGATTCCTTACTTGTGACATGGGGTGGAGGATGACAAGCTTACTTCCCAAGGTGCTATGGGGCCTGAGTGAGACCGTTCAAGCGAAGCCTTTCCCCTAGCCTTGCACGTGTGAAGTTCTCAGTAAGTGGTGGCTGCATACAAATAAAGCATGGAAATCTCACAGTTCCCTCGAGACAGAGGGACCCAGGGTACACATTCTCCTTGCTTTTGGCTGGAATCACATCAGAGTGAGGGCTTAGCTCCTGAAGGTCGGACTCTTGTTATGACCATCTTTGATTAACAAAATGGAACGTCAGATCAATTGCTACGAAGCACATGGGCTGATTAAAGCAACGGAGTGGGCTGTGGGAGCTCAAGGTATTCCCGGGGCCCTTGGCGCTGTTGGGAGGCAGTGACTCAGGTCACTGCCTCCAGTGGCTTTTGTGTTTACTGGGGCTGCGTTTAAACTCTAGTGGCGGGGGCTTCCCTGGCAGTCCAGTGATTAAGACTCTGCGCTTCCACTGCAGGGAGCGTGGGCTCAGTCCCTGGTCAGGGAAGCAAGATCCCATGTGCCACTCAGAACGGCCAAAAAAGAGAAAAGAAAAACAAACCAACGAGTAAACATGGGTGGTGATGGGCTTCCCAGACCCCAGGATCCTGGTTGCGATGCTGTGTGCCCCAGCCCCAGTCTGTGGAGGTGGAGGCCCCTTGCAGGATGGAGTGATGGGTTGGGGTCAGGGGGGAAACTGCAAGGTAACAAGGTGGGGGGTCCAGTCCTGCGCGGGGGGTGAATGGGCCTCAGTTCCCCGGCCGTGGTGCCTGTCATTCCAGGACCCTGTGCTGACCGCCTCTTTGCCCTCATTGTCTGGGCAGCTGGCCCATAGGCCAAGTGTTGGCCTGAGGTGTCCCGGGGCCATAAACGCCTTGTAAAAGTTGCTGGGAACAAGATACTTTATGTTGGTGGTGACTCCAACCCAGGTCATTAAGTCTGTCCTGACCTGGGGCTGGGGCTTGTGGTGGCCCGACTTGCAGGTTCTATGTGAGCCCCCTAATTAGGGCCCCTCTGCCACCACCCCCGCCGATCCTGCTGGGCTCCTCCCAGAGTCCTGGCAGGACTTTCGGGCTCCCAGGGCTGGGGTCCAAGGGCTGGGATTTACATTGTTTTATACCTTATACCCCTTTCCCTTGCCCTTGGTTTAATGCTCGCCTGTCTCAAAATTCTTACTCCTTTGGAACAAGGACCTGTAATTCCATTTTGCACTGAGCCCTGCAAATTATGTAGCTGCTCCTGCTAAGAGAATGCTTTGTGGACTGCAGGGTACTCTTCAGACGAAAGGCCAGGCTGGCTGGAGGGCAGTCAGGGAGGCACGCGGTGGTCTGAGCAGTGCTGCCAGAGTGTGCATGGGGGCTGCAGGCAGTGTAGGGCTCTGGGGGCCCCGGTAAGAGCTTTGGCTCCCCTCTTAATGAAATAGGAAAGCACAGGAAGGTTTGAACAGAGAAGTGACATTATCCAACCTAAAGTACACCATGGTCAACTTGGCTGCTATGCTTGGAGGAGACTCCAAGGGTAGAACCAGGGAGGCCACTCAGGAGGCTGGTGAGGAAACAGGGTAAAGATGCTGGAGACTCAGGTGAGGTTGGGAGCAGTGGTGGTGGGGGGAAGGGATGAGATTCCAGATATGTTCCTAGGACTGAAACAGCAGGACTTGTGATGGAGTAGATGTCATCTGAGTGGTCCACAGAGAGCCACCGACAACTCCTCCCCTTCTGTCCCCCATGCCACTGGGTCATTACTTCCCACCCCTTCCCCCATCCTTGAATTAGGGCTGCTTTTGTTGCTTGCTTTGATCAGTAGTTTGGGGGGAAATGATGCTGTGTCTGTTCCTGGCCTCATCTTGAAGAGGCCCTCCAGCTTCTGCTTTTGCTCTCTGAGAACCCAGTTGCTGTGCTATAAGGAGACTGAGAAAGAACTCTGGAGAAGCCTGTGTACTGCTGGGCCAACAAATTCCAGACCAGTGAGAAGGACCTCCTTGCACGTTCCAGCCCCAGTTGCATTCTCAAATGATTGTAGCCATGGGAGGGACTCCAGCCAACATCACATGGGGCAGAAGAACCGATCAGATGAGCCCTGTCCAAGCTCCGGAACAAAAGAATTATGAGAAACAAGACACGGTTCCTTTGGCCCACTCAGTTTGGGGCTGTTTGTTACGCAGCAGTCTCTAACTGACAGAGATATCTATTAGACATCCAAGAGGAAATGTGGTGAGTAGGCAGCTGGGTACATGAGCCTGAAGTTCAGGAAAGATATTCAGGCTGGGAAGTGTCATTTCAGGAATTTCTGATACACAGATGACATTAAAGTCCTGAAGAGGGATGAGATCAACAAGATTGAGGGTGGAGGGAAAAGAGAAGTGGGTGAAGGACTAAGTCTTCAGGTACATGGAGCTTTAAGTGATCAGGGAGATGGGGAAGAGCCAGCCAAGGGGAGCAATGGGGAGGCCACTGGACATGCATGTGCTGGCCAGCTCTGGGCACCCAGCCCTTGCACCCAACCTCTTACTTTTTGCTGGTGATGGTCTTTCTAACATGACTGCCCTTCCTCCTGTCTCCTGTGAACACAAACTCATTCAGCTGAGAGTTCTAACTGTCCTGGGATCCATCCATTCCTGTCTTCTCCGAGCTGAGGACCTTGTCTTCATCCTCATTCATCCTAGGGCATGCTGAGGATTCTGTATCCTGAACCCACGGTACAGTTCTTGGTCCTCTGTAGGCCCCACCATTGCGGGGAGGAGTCAGGTACCTCCAGGGAGCTGGTCAGCTTAGTTGTCCCCTCTCTGGGCATGCTGGACCTCCCCGCTCCCCAGCAGGGAGACTTACAGCTGCCAGGCCCCCAAGTTAGGTAGAAAGCAGCTTCCCTTGTCTAAATATATCCTCTTGCCACAGACTGAGCTGCACAGGGCTGGGCATGGGGTATGCTGGTGACAGAGCCCAGCATTTTGGCTGAATGTACATGGAAGGGAGAAGGCAATAGCACCCCACTCCAGTACTCTTGCCTGGAAAATCCCATGGATGGAGGAGCCTGGTAGGCTACAGTCCATGGGGTCGCTAAGAATCGGACACAACTGAGCGACTTCGCTTTCACTTTTCACTTCCATTCATTGGAGAAGGAAATGGCAACCCACTCCAGTATTCTTGCCTGGAGAATCCCAGGGACGGGGGAGCCTGGTGGGCTGCCGTCTGTGGGGTCGCAGAGTCGGACAGGACTGAAGTGACTTAGCAGCAGCAGCAGCAGTACATGGAAGCAGGTGATGATCAAACCATTACAGCATCATGGGGAGCATGGTCTTGACAGGGAAGAGCCTGAGAGAAGGTGCTGGGGTCCAAGAGAGAAGGGAAGAGTGGGGGTGAGGTGGGCAGAGATGAAGCTGCTGGGCTGGGGCTCAGGCAGAGTGGACATTCAGGCCTCATTATCCCCAAGTCCTCGTGGTGTTGCAACAGGCGAGACACACATGGCTCAGATTACGCCCATGAAAACATCGTGATTATGTTTGGTGTTTGCAGGGAGTGTTAGTCCATTTTGCAATGAACAATGAGTTTTTATCATAAATGGTTTAAATAAAAAGCCCGGCACTTAAAGGGTAAGTTTCATTTACTTGAATGATTCTAAGCTGTGCTTAGCTTGCTCCATGTTCTGATGAAGTGACTTTGTTTCATAACCAAAGGCCCTGCTCTGGGGGTTGTGCCTGCGAGACCGAGTTTGTTGTACACCTGTGCGATCACTCTTCCTTCCTCCCTTCCATCCATCATTCCTTCCATCGTTTGTTGTCCTTCCGTCCCACCCTCCCTTCCATCCATCATTCCCTTCCTTCTGCTGTGGATTCACAGGCACCTCCCCAGCATGTGTGCCCTGAGAGGTACACAAGCCCCATCCCAAGGCCCTCACTGCTCAGACTGTCATCCTCAGAAAGCGAATAACTGCAGGGAAGGTAAGCCAATGCCACCCCTTGACAGTGCCCCCTTCCACAAGGTTCTGGCATTTTGCTGCTGCTGCTCCTTCGGTGGGGTGGGGTCCTTTGTCCACCCCTCCCTGTCCAAGTGTCCTTGGCGATCCCTGGAATAGAGGATTCTCATTCCTAGTCTCTCCGATTATCAGGGCTGACATCGAATTACCGAGAAAGTACACGCAGCTGTGTTTAGACAGCAGCAGAGACGGGCGGTCACCAGGGCGTTGGCTGGGCCGTCTTCCTGGGACTCTGTGGCTTCAGGGATGTCCAGGGCCCACCCCAAGTGTGTGCGGGGCTCTTAGAGGACTGTGCTGAGAATCGGCAGGGGCAGAGCCTGGAATACCTGGCCCCCAGTCCAGAGACCACTGTCCTGATCTTGGAAGTGAGCTCACGTTCCGGCCTCTGGCTTCTTACCTGAGTTGGCCAGAGGCTGGAGGGGTGGGTGGCAGGGTCAGTGGGCACAAGCCTCAGAGGCAGGTAGAGAAAGCAGGTGCTCTGGTCTGAAGCAGGGCCCGGGGGTCTGAGCCATGGTTGTTGAGGAAAGCCTGGAGGTGCTGGTCTGGGACTGGTGCACAGCAGAAGGACAGGAGGGGGTGCTAGGCAGGTCCTGACTTTGAGTAAGATCCACACTTCCTCTGTCCCTCTCTAGACGCCACTCTTGTGGTGGAGAAGGACCCCCAGCACTGTCCTTGCACACGTGTGTAGTACCGACGTGCCCCAGAACCAGCTGAGGTCTTGGCTCACTTTGCGGCTGGCCTGTGCCAGGCTGCGCTTGGTTTTATTTTCTTTATTATTTCCCCTTCCCCTTCCCTTCTCACTCCTGTTTCCCTCCTCCCAATAGTACCCACTTCAGTGTGTTTAATTTACATCCTCCCAGTCTACTTTCAGTACATTATCTATTTATTTAAATACAAATGGCTCCTTGAAATAGAGTGCCATTTTGCATGTGTTTTAAAATCTCCATAAATAGCATTGGCCCATAAATCTCATTGTCTTGCCTACTTTTTTTTTGTCAGACATTAAGTTTTTGAGATTGGTCCTTGTTGCCATATGTAAGTCTGGCTCAGTACATTGGATGGCTGTGTGAAATTTGCATTACGTGAGTATACTCATGCTATATAGGCTGAATGTTTGTCACCCCCTGGCTGCCCACCACCCAACCCCCCCCCCCACAAAAAAAAGTGAAGTCGCTCAGTCGTGTCTGACTCTTTGCGACACCGTGGGCTGTAGCCTACAAGGCTCCTCCATCCGTGGGATTTTCCAGGCAAGAATACTGGAGTGGGTTGCCATTTCCTTCTCCAGGGGGTCTTCCCGACCCAGGGATTGAACCTGGGTCTCCCGCATTGTAGGCAGATGCTTTACCGTCTGAGTCACTGGGGAAGTCCACATAGGCTGAATGTTTGTGACCCCCCTGGCTGCCCCCTCAACTCACATGTTAAAACTGTACCACCCACGGTGATGGTATTTGAGAGGTGGTTCTTTGCTGGGGGGGTGACTTGGTCATGAGGGTGGAACCTCATGAATGGGATTAGTGCCCTTGCAAAAGGGACCCCAGAGAGCTCCCTCATGCCTCCTGCCATGTGCAGTCACATCCAGAAAACAGCAGGAGGTGGGCTCAGAATTGACACTGAATGTGCTGGCACCTCGGTCTCAGACGCCCATCCTCCAGGATGGTGAAAGATTCAAGTCTGTTGTGCAAGAGCTGCCCAGTCTTTGGTGCCCGGTTCCAGCAGCCTGGGACAGCCCACACCCCCGCACCCCTTTCCATTCTGGGCGATAGGCCTTACCCCTCCCTGTGACGGGAACAGTGGTGTGCCCATCGCCCTTCTCCATATCTCCCGGGGGCCCTGCGGGCGTGGCTCTGGGACGCACACTCAGGAGCCCCACGCCTGGCCCCCTGCCCCAGGCTGCTGTCCAGAGCAGGTACCCGCTGCCTGGCTGTCTGCAATCCTGCAGCAGCAGCCTGGCCTGCCAGCCAGCGGGACCCCTGTTCCGCAGGCTCACGGCTGCCTGTGCTCTCATTGACCTTCCGTTTTCCGAGACTCGGACGGCTGGAGGCGGTGTCTCCTTGTTCCCACATCTCTGGCTGAGGCCTCCTCGCTTCCTCGTCAGATGCCGTCTCCCCGCTGTTAACCGTCTGTTTATAGGTTTGCTCATTTTCCTGAGGGACTGACTCTCTCTCACTCACTGATTTGTAGGAGTTACTTGTATGATTTGCATAATCATTTTTATAAATTTCAGACAGACTTTGAAGAAAAAGTTCTCCCAGTCTGTCACTCATCTGTTCAGTTTGTCTGTGGTTTTTTTTTTTTTTTTTTTAATATTCTTTATTGAGCAGAAATCTTTAATTTTGATGGAGGTGGATCTGTCATTTCTCATCACATACTTGGTTCTTTTGGCATCTTGTTTAAGAAACTCTTTCCAGCTTCGATACCATTAGGCTTTTTCTCTTTTTTAAAAAATTAACTTTAGAATTTAACGGTCATATTTCAGTCCTTAAACTATTTGGAATGCCTGTGTGCTCAGTCACTCAGTCGTGTCTGACTCTTTGTGACCCTATGAACTGTGGCCAGGCTCCTCTGTCCGTGGAATTTTCCAGGCAAGAATACTGGAGTGGGGTGCCGCTTCCTTCTCCAGGGAATCCTCCCAGCCCAGGGACTGAACCCACATCTCTTCCATGTCCTGCCTTGGCAGGTGGATACCTTACCACTAGTGCTACCTGGGAAGCCCTTGGAATATGTATGTGTGTACATATTACATTACTGTGAATTATATTATCATGTGATATTACGTTATATATAATATTTTCCATTTTTATATTCTTGCCTTTATGTATAATATGAAGACTTTCTAAATATCATTGATGGCTGCATCTAAAGAGCTTTAGTGGGAATCTGAACTATCTGTAGTTCTAGGCGAAGTAAATATCCAGGGCAAACACTTTTCTTACGCTTCCTTTGTTTGTCTCTTACTTCCTGGATGAGAATGTGTTGGCCCAGCACGGCAGGTGTTCACCCTGGGTTGTTTATCTCTGCATTTTGAGACGCAGAATGCTCCAGGAGCTTATCTTTGCTTTGAAGCAGCCTGATTATTTGCTTCTGTGATTCAGTGTAAGGATTTCAAGAATCTGCTTTTCATGTAGAACTTGCTTCTTTCAAACACTCTTCCATGCCAGAAAAGTTTGGATTGCATAAGGGCTTAATGTGCATTCAATGTTAAAAAGTATGGCAAATGGGAACTTCCCTGGCAGTCCAGTCGTTGACTCTGTGCTTTCAACGAAGTGGGCATGGGTTCAATCCCTGGTCTGGGAACTAAGATCTCACATGCTGTGTGTGGTTCAACCAAAGAAAAAAAAAAAAAAATCACAAATGTATATTGAAATTGTATGACATACCAAGAATACCCAGACTCAGTTCAGTTCAGTTCAGTTGCTCAGTCGTGTCTGACTCTTTGTGACCCCATGAATCGCAGCACGCCAGGCCTCCCCGTCCATCACCAACTTCCAGAGTCCACCCAAACTCATGTCCATTGAGTTGGTGATGCCATCCAGCCATTTCATCCTCTGTTGTCCCCTTCTCCTCCTGCCCTCAATCTTTCCCAGCATCAGGGTCTTTTCAAATGAGTCAGCTCTTCGCATCAGGTGGCCAAAGTATTGGAGTTTCAGCTTCAACATCAGTCCTTCCAATGAATATTCAGTACTGATTTCCTTTAGAACTGACTGGTTGGATCTCCTTGCAGTCCAAGGGACTCTCAAGACTCTTCTCCAACACCACAGTTCAAAAGCATCAATTTTTTGGCCCCCAGCTTTCTTTATAGTCCAACTCTCACATCCATACATGACCACTGGAAAAACCATAGCCTTGACTAGACGGACCATTGTAGGCAAAGTAATGTCTCTGCTTTTTGATATGCTGTCTAGATTGGTCATAACTTTCCTTCCAAGGAGTAAGTGTTTTTTAATTTCATGGCTGCAGTCACCATCTGCAGTGATTTTGGAGCCCCCAAAATAAAGTCTCTCACTGTTTCCACTGTTTCCCCATCTATTTGCCATGAAGTGATGGGACCAGATGCCATGATCTTAGTTTTCTGAATGTTGAGCTTTTAGCCAACTTTTTCACTCTCCTCTTTCACTTTCATCAAGAGGCTCTTTAGTTCCTCCTCACTTTCTGCCATAAGGGTGATATCATCTGCATATTTGAGGTTATTGGTATTTCTCCCAGCAATCTTGATTCCATCTTGTGCTTCATCCAGCCCAGCATTTCTCATGAGGTACTCTGTGTATAAGTTAAATAAGCGGGGTGACAATATACAGCCTTGACGTACTCCTTTGCCTATTTGGAACCAGCCTGTTGTTCCATGTCCAGTTCTAAATGTTGCTTCCTGACCTGCATACAGGTTTCTCAATGACTGTTAATTAGGCAACATGAAATTTAGGTGATAAATACAGCCAGTGAGTTAAGTATGGAAGGAATGTTGGACCCAGGATTCTCTATGTGGAGTATAGTCTGTATGTGGCAGGAGCCCAAATCTTCCTCACACGTCAGGTTAATATCTCCAGCATCATTTTCCTAAATAATTCATCCTTTCCTCTCTGCTGTTCACATCATTTGATATGATTCTGAAATCCCTATTCTGTTTCTTAGATTGTCTCATCTATTCCCTTGCCAGTATCATGTCTTTGATTTTTTTAGACATTCATGTGTGTTTATTTTTCATATGAATTTTCAAGTCGACCTGTTAAAGTTCCCAGAACTTTCCTAATTGGATTGTCTTTTAGTTTTCAGATGAGTATGAGGAGCACTGACCTTGGTGACGCGAAGCTGTGTGATACATGACTGGGGCGCAACTTCCTAATTTCTCACCTTTTCTTTGGTGATTTTACTAGACTGAAAATTTTCTCCATAGGAATCTTGTGCAGTCTCCGCTAGGCTAATTCCTAGATGCTTTCTATTTTTTATTGCTGTGATAAATGCTAATGTATTTTTGGCTACATTTTCCCAGTTAGTTTTGGCTGGAACATAGAAACACGGTTGCTTTTTGTGCAATGATTGTGTATCTGGCAGCAGTACTGAACTCTCCCATTCCTTCTAACAGTCTGTCTGTTGTTTCTCTTGGGTTTTCACTTTCTTTTGTGGCTATTGATCTAGTCAACTTTTCTGTTTCCTCTTGAGTGGATTTTGGCACTTCATATTTTTTTTCCAGAAATATTTCCATTTAATCTGCTTTAAAGTATTGGCTTGTGGTTGTGAATAATATCCCTTAAGTATTTAATATCAAATATGATATTTGTTATATCTGAGATGTTCCCCATTTTCACTTTATCTTTTGCATATTTGTGTTTTGATCACATTCCTCATTTACGTTTTGTCTCAATGATGTTTCATGTTTCAGTTCATCATCTCAGTTTTTACTTTTGGCTACACCATTTACTTTTGGCTACACCATGTGGCTTGTGGGATCTAAGTTCCCCAACCAGTGATTGAACCCAGGCCCCTGAAGTGAAAATGCAGAGTCCTCACTACTGAATCACCAGGGAATTCCCCGAATATTAAAAAACATTCTGCCCGTATCTATTTACTTAGGTCCTTCTTGTTACCTTGAACTGGCTGTTGCTCTTTTTCCAGTCCTTTGAGTTACACTCATTTGTCTTCCCTTTTCCCCTGTTTTCTATTTGATCTATTGAAAGCTTTGACTTTTCCTCTAAGAATGATATTAGCTATGATCCATGCATTTTTCCTTGTTCTATGTTCATTATTATTTCTATTTGTGGGTGTAACTTCAGCTAATCAGTATTCTATAATAATGATGGAAACAATAGTGATCATTATTTCCTCTAACCTTGTCAATTTTATTTTAAAAATTCAAAAATAAATTTCTCTGGCTGCATCAGGTCCTAATTGCAGCCGTCGGGCACTTATTTCGACTGTGGGCTCTTTCTTGCAGTGAGTGTGGGCCTAGTTGCCCGGTGGCATGTGGGATATCAGCTCCCATCCCGGGATCGAACCCTCGTCCCCTGCCTTGGAAGGTGGATTCTTTTTTTTTTTTTTTTTTTACTTGTTGAAAGACATTTTTATTATCACTGTTCCATTCCGTCTACTCAGGGCACTGGATAAGATGGCAGCTCAGAAGCAGAGAAGCTGGAGACAGGCCCCACCCTTCCTGTGAGGGCCAGGAGCATCCCTGCTGACAGCCTAGGGGGCCATGCTGGAGAACTCTGGGGAGCATTCACGCTAGTCACAGACCATGGCCCCAAGGTCTCCCGGGTGTGGATGGGAGGGCATGAGCTGTGTGGGGCGGAGACCCCACTCTGGCCAGCCCTCACAGAACCCGACATACTGGGCTGGGGGCTTCCTCTCAGGGAAGGTCCTTCCCTTCCACCCTCCTTCCCGAGGCCCAGCCCTGGGGAAAGGAGTCAGACCCCAACCCAAGGAGACAGGGAGGAGGATGGGGCCGAGGGGGACCAGGAGCTGGCAGGCAAGGACGGAGACAGAGGCGGCTGGAGGGGAGGGCCACCCCGCCCACGCGGAGGGGGGAGAGCGAGGCGGGAGGACGCGCTAGTTAAGAGATGGAGGCAGCGGTTATGGAGAACCGTAGTGTTACTCTAGATGGGGCGCTCCCAGCTGGGGTCAGTCAAACGAGATGAGCTGGGCTTCGCTGCCCTGTGCCGACGGGCCCTGTGCCGGGGGCTGCTGGGCCACTGGGGGCTGCTGCTGAGGAGGGCCGCTGGAGGGCGCCATCTGCTGGTACACGGGCTGCTGCCCTGAGATATAGGGTTGCTGTGGGGGCGGCAGAGGCGCATCTTGGCCGGGGAGGGTCGGCATGAGATTCTGCATGCTGTAAGGCTGGTAGCCCATGGACACTGACTGGCTCCCCATGTAGCCCATCGTACCAGACTGTGGGGGCTGGGAGATGGCTGGGAGGCTCTGTGGGGCCTGGGAGGCCACGTTCTGATAGCCCTGCGTAGGAGTAGGCTGGTATGATGAGTAGGCTGGGCTGGTGGTGGGCCCTGCAGGGCCCTGTGGAGCTGCCTGTGCACCAGCCGCTCCTGCTGGGTACATGTATGCGCTCACCATGCTGGGATCTGCCGCGGCTGCTGGGATGCTGGGGTAGGGGCCGCTGGCGGCCGGGGCTGGCTGACTCATGTACATGGTGTGCATGGGCGAGCCCTCCACCGAGCCGGCTGGGCTGAAGGTGCCCGCGAAGCTCGCCGGGCTGGAGGGCTGGTACAGCACACCCCCCGCCGCAGGCATGGCCTGGAGCTGGGCGTAGGGCAGGGAGAAAGCTGGCATCTGGGCCCGCATCTGGATGGTCTGCTTCTGCTGCTCCGGGCGCATCTGCCGCTCCTTCTCCTGCTCCTGCAGGCGCTGGATGGCCAGCTGCCGCTGTACCTCCAGGTACTCCTGCTTCTTCTGCCGCATGATCTCCAGCTTCTGGGCCAGCTGGATCTGGCGCTGGCGCTCGGCCTCCTCGGCTGCACGGCGAAGCTTCTCCCGGTGCTCCTCCCGCAGGGCGCTGAGTGCTCCCCGGGCGTCACGGATCTGCGCCAGCTTGTCCTGCAGTCCCTCGTAGTACAACCTGCGCTCATCCAGCTGGTTGAGCAGCTCCAGCAGCTGGGGGTGCATGGTGTTGATGGACTGGAAGAGGGACAGCACGGCCGAGTCGTTGGTGATGCTGCGGCCCCGCACGTGGTTGCTCTTCATGCGGTTGACGAAGGTGGTGACGGCGTTCTGCAGGGCCTTCAGGAACTGCGCGTGGCTCTCCTCTGACTCCCCATTCTGGTACTGCTCACTAAAGGCGGCTCCGGCTGCAGCTACGGCCTGAGGGTCTGTCTCCGGGAGGGAAGTCTCCACATTGGCAGGGATTGTGTGTCCCTCCCCAGGCTGGGCCGTGGGCTCTGTCAGAGGCACTGACGCGGATGGTGTGGGGCTCTTTCGAGCCTCCTCCTGCTTCTTCTCCCAGTAGTTCCGGTTCAGGTACCGCGCAAGCTCGGGGTCGATGTCCTCAGCCAGAGGCGCCGACGAGTTCACAGGCGAAGAATACAAGCTGCTGGCAGGGGGCGCTGAGGAAGCCACGGGTGTGGGTTCCGCCTTAGGGTACGCGGTATAGGCTGACTTCTGCCTCATCCGCTCCTTCTCCTCAGCCTCCGACTGAGACAGGGCCAGGGCCAGCTGCAGCTCCTCCTCTTCCTGCAGGGCCGTCTCATCCCTTTTGGGGGGCAGCTGCGACTGCTGAGACAGCGGGCTGGTCAGGTACCCCGGGGGCAGCTCCGTCGTCGAGGCCGCTTTTCCCTCCGCTTTTTTGTTGAGCTGCTCGTAGCAGGGCTCACACACCCGCACCTCCTTCTCGATGCCGAACTTGGGGATGGTGGAATACTTGGAGGAGCACTTGCCACAGAAGATCTGGCCACACGCCCGGCAGTGGTGCTTGCGGGTCATGACCCCGAACTGCACCCGGCACCGGTGGCACTCCTCGGCATCCACCCAGTCGGGGGCTCTCTCCGCAGCAATCATGGCATCACTCTCCTTGAACTCTGGGAAGACGTGTCCTTCCACCTTCATGATCTGGTACGTGTCCTGGACCACCTTGTACTTGGGCTCGTTCCGGAAGGCGTGTGCCCAGGCCTGAATCAGATACAGGATCTTGTTCCGGACGTTTACTTCTACCTGCCTCTTCAGCAGCTCCTTCAGTTCCTCCATGGTCTGCTTGTTCGCCACCTCGTCATGGACTGTCTGGCCGCAATTCTTCACCACAGACTCCATGACCTCTAGGGCGTACAAGGCCACGTGGGGATTCTTGTCGTTAACTTTCTTCTTGATGGAACTCACTGCATATTTTGCCTGTGTGTCCCCCTGGCGGATCAGGTCACAGATCTGGAGGATGGACTCCCAGTCAGTCTCCAGAAGAAGCTGGCTGGTCGCTTTGTCTAGGAGACGCTCGAAGGTGCCACTGCCGCGCCCCATGGCGACCCGGTACCCCAACCTGACGCCGCGGCGATCCCCACTGCTGGCCGGCGCGCCCCCGACTTCCGCTTCCGCCTCGGAAGGTGGATTCTTAACCACTGGATCACCAGGGAAATCCCCATCCTTGTTAATTTAAAAAAAAAATGAACAGAAAAACCTTTTAATTTTACAAAAAACTTTTAGACATTTACAAAAATTGCCTTTAACTTTTAATTGTTTTAATTTGAAAATGACCTCCCAGAAGGCCTGAACAATCCGAACATAAGGAAGGCCAGGAGAGGAGGCATGAGGGGGCTATGTATCTCAAGAACCCCAAATCCTGAATCGCCTCCTCCATTATCTGGTTTGTGGAGGATTTTCTGTCATTGGCGACAGAAAAGCTTCACAGCCTGGGCTTGGGGAGAGGCTGTATGAGCCTGGACGGTCAGGTGGGGCCAGGGCAGCCCAGCAGGTCAGGTTCAGGGTCAGGCAGGTGGAGCCTGTGGGGAGGGGGTAGGGTTCAGGCAGGGTAGGCCCCTGTGAGCAGGAGTCTGGAGGAGACAACGTCCAGAGTGAAACATCCAAGGAGGGCTTGAAAGTGAAAGTGAAAGTCGCTCAGTGTGTCTGACTCTTTGCGACCCCAAGGACTATACAGTCCATGGAATTCTCCAGGCAAGAATACTGGAGCGGGCAGCCTTTCCCTTCTCCAGGGGATCTTCCCAACCCAGGGACTGAACCCAGGTCTCCCACATTGCAGGCAGATTCTTTACCAGCTGAGCCGCAAGAGGAAGCCCAAGAATACTGGAGTGGGTAGCCTATCCCTTCTCCAGGGGATCTTCCTGACCCAGGAATCGAACTGGGGTCTCCTGCATTGCAGGCAGAATCCAACTGAGCTATCTGGGAAGCCCAAGGAGGGCTTAGGTATTGATAAGAATAGCAGGGGCTTCCCGAGTGGCTCGGTGGTAAAGAATCTGCCTGCCAGTGCAGGAGACTTGGGTTTGATCCCGGATCCAGGAAGATCCCACATACCACGGAGCAACCAAGCCTGTGTGCCACAACTACTGAGCCTGTGTTCTAAAGCCTGGGAACCACAGCTACTGAGCCCATGAGCCCTAGAGTCCCTGCTCTGCAACAAGAGAAGCCATCACAATGAGGAATCCTTGCACAGCAACTAGAGAGTAGCCCCCGATTCCCACAACTAGAGAAAAAGCCCACATGGCAATGAAGAACAGGACAGCCAATAATAACAATAATAACAAGTAACAACAACAAGGATAGCAGCTAAAAATCTCTTAGCGAGGCTAGTTTTGTGTGCCAAGCACTATCCTAAGGACTTTACACCTGTTACCTCATTCAGTCTTCACTGAATAGCCCATGTTATGGGCACTGCTTTTATCCCCAGGTGCATAACCCAAGCCCAGAGCAGTGAAGAAAGTTGCCCAAGGTGATCAGCTGGCCAGGGAGGCAGAGCCAGTTGGCCGTGGGACCCTGCTCATAACCGCTGTGCTGTCCTGCCTCCTCCGAAAGGGACCGAGCAGACTTGACACCTTTGGCAAAGCAGCGGCTCCCCTGCAGCCCCTGTGATGAGTTCAGGCCCCTGGTTGTCTATCCCCTTCCCTTTAGCAGAGGCCTTTACTTTGATTCCCAGCTGGACGGAGGAAGCTGGCTGTTTTCTACTTTTTTGGCCTTGAAAGAAGCAGGAACGATGCGCCTGGTTCTTTATATGCAGCATGCTGTTTAGAAATCTAACTCATATCAGAAAGCTTAACCCAGACTGGTTTCAGCAAAACATGGGCTTCTATTGGTGCCTGTAACCCAAATGTGTCAGGAGTGGTTTGATCCCAGGCTTGTATGATGTCACCAGGTCTTGGCTTGTCTCTCTTCCTCTATTGGCCCTGCTTCCTCTATGTTAGTATATTTTCAGGCAGATTCTTTCCTCATAGGCACAGAATGGGTGCCAAAGCTCCTGGGGCTACATCCTTCCTTATTCATGTCTACAGGGAAAGGTTGAGTCTAATTGCTTTCTTATGGAAGAAGGGACCTCGTTGTTTTTGATTGGCTTGGATACACATTCCTGAACCATTTATTGAGACCGGAGAAAATGGAATTTGCTGATTAGCTTGTAAAAATAAGCCCCACCCCTGGGTCAGAAAACCAGGGGGGCATCCTCTGTGGAGCACGGTCTGTCTCAGCCTGGCTCATTAACGTTCATACTAAAGACACGTTGTCCGCAGTGCTTTAGTTTACACATGTGTTTCCAGGGGGGTAGGAACTTTAGTTTTGAGTTGGTGCATTTGTTTTGTTCGCTTATAGCCCTGGTTTTTGCTTCTTCATTTAGCTGCAAAACTGTTTCGAAGCAGGATTTAGGGGGGAGTCCACCACAGAGCAGAATGGATCAAGACAGAAAAGATATATATCAGGGCTCTGTGCTCTGGCATTTTCCTTCCTCTGTTCTAAGAGGGCCTCGGGCTACTGTGTCCTCCTGTGTTGGGGCCACTTGTCTGAAGGCCATGCCTGTCTCTGGCCTTTTGTCCAGCTCACTGATGGGACTGGAGTGGGCTTCTCCCAGAAGGAGGCTGAAGATGAGGGTGACGACTGTGAGAGCAGGGGCTGGGATGCAGAGTCCTCCCACCGAGGGGCCCTGTGCTGTGAGCCCTCCACCGCCCTTCCCACCTGCTCTGGGCCCCTGGGAATGGACCCTTGGGGACTGCCCCAGTAGGTTGCTGGCTTCCAGTTGGTTTGGCCAGTGGGAAGCACCAGCAGGAACTGTGGGAGGGAGGAGAGAGATCTGGGGGGTTATTCCCAGCATCTCTCCCTTGGGGGTCTCTGAGGGTCTCAGCTCATGTTTGGCAGCCCCTTCCCAGTCTCTGTGCACAGGTTCTGGAAGCCACTCCCTCCCTTAATCATTCAGTAGCTTTGGGTGCTGCACAGGGCTCTCTACGCTTGGTCCATGACTTTGCAAATGGTCTCGTTATTAACCTCACGCAAGTCACTTGATTTGATGGGCCGGTGGTCTCCTGCTAGACCCCTGACTGATAAAGGATGGCTCATGGTGTCCTGACAGTCGTGGGCACCGAGGCCCCATGCCGGCAGGATCCTGAGAGGTGACAAGGCTTTGACAAAGATGCCCCCACCATCTCTGTCTCATTCAGTGTGGGGACAGGAAAGGTCCCTGCCCCTCTGAAATCAGGGGCCTGGGGGCCTCCCTGTCTCTTCAGCTCTGCAGCCCTCCCTGGGCCTTTGCAGAGCCCTCAGGGAACAGAGATAAAGTTGTCCGAAAAAACACAGGACACCCACTTAAATTTGAATTTCAGAGAAAAAGATGAATAATACTTTAGGATAAGTATATCACAAGTATCACATGGGATAGACTTGTGCTAATTTTTAGGTTATTTATCTGGACATCCTGTACTGTTATTTGCTAAATCTAGCAACCTAGTCTGAGAACGTGAAAGTGCAAGTCACTCAGTCATGTCCAACTGTTTGTGACCCCGTGGACTGTATAGTCCATGGAATTCTCCAGGCCAGAATACTGGAGTGGGTAGCCTTTTCCCTCTCCAGGAGATCTTCCCAACCCAGGGATTGAACCCACGTCTCCCGAGTTGCAGGTGGATTCTTTACCAGCTGAGCCACAAGGGGAAGCCCAAGAATACTGGAGTGGGTAGCCTGTCCCTTCTCCAGTGGATCTTCCTGACCCAGGAATGGAACTGGGGTCTCCTGCATTGCAGGCGGGTTCTTTACCAACTGAGCTACCAGGGAAGCCCAGTCTGAGAAGGGGCCGTAATATAATGACAAAGTGAATTTGCCATCAGCCCAAGGGTGGGAGCGCAGGGCAGGAGCAGAGGGTCAGATTTAATTTGCTTTTAAAAAAGACCACGTGCTGTTTTCCGGCACACGGATCAGTGCAGTAAAATCCGTGCAGGGTTGTCTGGTGGGCGCAGGCTGTGGGGGGAAGACGCTCTGTCGGCCCATGTCTCTTCTCTCCTACCCTCCCAGCGGTCCTTGAGGACATCAGGAGGCACCCAGGCCCCTGCCTCCAGAAGGACTCCAATAAGTCCCGTCTGTGTTTCACCAAAGAAGTCAGACTCTCAATTACTTTATGATATTTGGTCTCACTGTTACAAGAAACTTTTTTTTCTCCCTGATTTCTGAAGTAACCCGTAGTCATATTGAGAACTGGAAAATACAGAGAAAGATGAAGAAGAAATTACAAACCATGTATCACCCCACCATTGTTGCATGCCTTTACATTATTTGTTGTTGCTGTTTACTCAGTCTTGTCCGACTCTTTGCAACCCCATGGATGTAGTCCACCAGGCTCCTCTGTCCATTGCATTTTCCAGGCAAGAATATGGAGTGGGTTGCCATTTCCTCTTCCAGGGGATCTTCCCAACCCAAGGATCAAACCCGAGTCTCCTGCATTGCAGGTGGATTCTTTACTGCTGAGCCACCAGGAAAGCCTCTCCTTACATTTTATTTCCACATATGTATATACATGTACATGCTGTATCTTGAGGATAAAGCTTGGACCCTACTCTGCTGCTGCTGCTAAGTCGCTTCAGTCGTGTCCCACTCTGCGACCCCATAGACGGCAGCCCACCAGGCTCCCCCGTCCCTGGGATTCTCCAGGCAAGAACACTGGAGTGGGTTGCCATTTCCTTCTCCAATGCATGAAAGTGAAAAGTGGAAGTGAAGTCGCTCAGTCGTGTCCGACTCTTCAGGACCCCATGGACTGCAGCCTACCAGGAGCCTCTGTCCATGGGATTTTCCAGGCAAGAGTACTGGAGTGGGTTGTCATTGCCTTCTCCAGGACCCTACTCTACATGCTGTTTTATCATTTGCTTTTCACTTAATAATAGAAAGAGATGCTTTCCTATTATTGTTATTAGTAAATGTTCTCCCAAACATTAAGTGTATGACTCTATCATATTCCATCTTATTAAAGGGCCACGCTATTTTAATTTAATCATCTCAAATTAAATAATTTAATGATTTTAAATGAAATAATTTAGTGATTTTAAATTTCATTGAATTCAATTATTTTCATTTCCTTGGTCAAATGGAAGGTTTTAGTGGAATCAGCTCATTCATTCATCCCTCCCTGATACTCATTGTGGGAATGGAAGAACTTAAAGTTGGCAGGGGTAGACCGCTCTCCTTCCCCCAGTTTCGCCTTGGATGGATGTTTTCTTGGCCCTCGGGCGTATGTGGTGTTTGGTGATCAACATCTGCCTCCCCTACTCCTCCCTTCACCCCCCGGAGGTTAGTTCAGGCCTGCCTTTGCCTTTTGAACTCTATCCCAGTCATCACCAATAATGAGAGTGATGAGCCTTATTCTTCTGTGTTTTTGGAAAGCCATAACAACTTGAGAGTAAAAAAATTAATAAAAAGCAGTGCAATGATTCATCCACTACCAGAGTTTACACTTCCGACTTTTATCCCACAGCTGCCTCCCCTGAGAAAATAAAATATGCTTGTAATTAGCTGGGCTTTTAAAGCCAAAGCTGAGTGCTGGGCAGTTTAAGATGAGGAGAGGAGAGAGGCCGTTCAGCGTGGGGAATGAGCTGGGCTCTCCTTGTTTTTGGGCCGAAGAGGCATGTGGAGGCCCGTTCATGCCATGGAGGGGCTGAGGGCAGGACACTGGCCGTCCTGTCTGCTGATCACCTTCTCGTCAATGTCACGGACTTGATGGAACCGTATTATCTTCACGTGCCCACTGCTGGGGGATATATGGGTGGTTCTAGCTTTGCCCCCTCTGCCCGGAGGCCCCGTGGTCTAGGCATAGGGAAAGTGTTAGTCACTCAGTGGTGTCCGACCCTTTGAAACCCCATGAACTGTAGCCTACCAGGCTGCTCTGTCTGTGGGGTTCTCCAGGCAAGACTACTGGAGTGGGTAGCCATTCCCTTCTCCAGGGGATCTTCCCAACCCAGGGATTGAATCTGGGTTTCCGCATTGCAGGCAGATTCTGCACCATCTGAGCCACCAGGGAAGCCCCTGGTGTGGGGATCTGACGCTTTATCTCAGAGACCCAGGTTTGAATCCCAGCTCCATAGATCCTTCATTGAGGACCTGGGGTCTGACTGAACCTCAGTCTCTGCATCTGAGAAATGGGCATAATAACAGCTACCCCTCCAAAAGGCTGGGATGAAGATGAAATGACATGGAGGTGACCTCCTCTGTCTCTGTTGTAGAACAGCACTTCTCTGAGTGAGTCCTTCCTCTTCCAACCTCTGAGCCTTCATCTTCTGTCTTGGCTTGTCTTCCCCTATCTGCTTCCTGTCCTGCCTCTGAGAAGCAGATCCTGAGACCAGGATTGGAGGGAAGTCGTGTATCTGGGAGACCATCTCAGACCAAACCAACCAGAGTAGAGACATGAGCTGGGAAGCAGGTTGCACCTGGGAGTCTGTGGGAGACTCAGTGTGAGATATCCCACCCGAGGGGCGAGGGTGCTGGCCTTTACCTGCCCACCCTTGTCGGTCACTGAGCACCGCCCCCAGGGACTCCCCGTTTCCAGGGTGCTCTGGGCTTGCAGTGCTGTGGCCGTGACCCCAGGCACACCCAGTGGCCAGCATCGCAGTGTTGGAGGGGGTGTTCCCTTTAGTGGCTCAGGGGCCCGCCCTCTTTGCATCTTTGCTTGGTTTAGCTAAGAAAGAGTTAAGAAAGATCCAGAACAATAGCAGGGGCCCCAGGAGCCAGGTGGGAGGAGACTCAAGGAAGGAATCTCAGAGGCCTGTTCCCTTGCTAAACCCTGGGATTAGGTTTCCTTCCACTGTCTTCAGCAGTTCTGTGATAATTTGCCTGTCTCAGCAGAGCTCCGGAGCACAGGGGAAAGGATTTTCCTCCGTGGGGCTGTAGTGTTGGCAGCAGTGGGGAGAGCTGGGTGGGCCTGTGGCTGGCCTGGCTTCCCTGGGCTGCAGGGAACCTGGACCACGTGTTGGGGATGCAGTGGGGGCGGGGCACTCCTGCTCTGGGTCGAAGGGGGGGGGAGGGGGGGACACACAGGACTCGGGTGTCTCCCTGGGTGAGGCCTGGGCCGCTTCCCTTCCCGGCCCTCTGCCTCAGCTGGTCTCTGTGCAGGGAGCTTTGGGGGCTTGTATATGGGGTGAAGCCCAGGGAGGTGTTCCCTGTGGTCTGGGGTGTTGGGAAGGCCTCCTTCCTGTACCTCTAAACCCATGTGGGGTGCTTGGAGGGTTCCTGAGCTGGGTAGGCTGCACTGGGAGGGGCGGGGCTTTGGGGCAACGCTTTACCTGACCTCTGAAGGTCACCCCAGACTGGATGTGGCCTCTGCCCGCCAGTGCTATCCACACCCCCAGGACTCAGAGAACTCACCGCAGCTGTCTGAGGGATGGGTGTGGTGCTGGGTCTCTTGAATTCCTGGCTGTCCGGACCCCAGGGTCCAGCCCCCATGTGACCCAGAAGGGGAGCTGGATGGGGGCACACCCGTGAGCCCGGAGAGAGGGAACTGGCAGGGGAGCACTCTGAGCATGCCTGGCCCGGGACTGAGACCACTCTGGAGATGGACTCAAGCCTCCACGGTGGTCTTTTGGGAGGAGAGGGAGCCTTCCTGGCCCAGGACAGGCACCCCAGGCCTCAGGTCAAATTGGGTGACCTGCTTCCAGTCAGGCCTACTTACGATTCATCTTGGCTGTTCTGTTGCATCTTAACCATCTCCTGGTCTTCCTGACCTGCTTGAGGAAGACACTCTGGTGTCCTTGTGACAGTGGTAATCTTATTAACAATTCTGAAATAATAAAGATGTTGTAATGGTGATCATGATAACGCCCTCTCATTTACCTGAACTTTAATCTTTGGCTGAATCCTTTCTCATGAATTTTCATTTAATCCTCACAAAACCTTGGGAAGTTGGTATGCTTTTCTCTGTTTTTTAGCAACTGAGGCTCAGAGAGGTTGAGTAATTTGTTCAAGGTCACACAGCATGAAAATGGCTTCCTCGTTGTCATGAGGTCAATGAGGTGCTTCCTCGTTGTCATATTTGTGTCTCTCCTTCAGTTGTTTGTGAGTGTGTGTGTGTGAGTGTGTGCATGTGTGAGTGTGTGAATGTGTGTGTATGTGTGTGAGTGTGTGTATGTGTGTGTGTGTGCGCATGAGTATGTGTATGTCAGTGTGTGTGAGTGTGTGTCTGTGTGTCAGTGTGTGTGAGTGCATGTGTGTGAGTGTGTACATGAGCGTGTGTGTGTGAGTGTGTGTGTCAGTGTGTGTGTGAGTGTATGTGTGAGAGTCTGGTGTGTGTGCGTGCGTGTGAGTGAGTGTGGGTGAGTGTGTGTGTGTGAATGTGTGTGAGTGTGTGAATGTGTCTGGGTGTGTGCGTGCATGTGTGTGTGTGTGTGAGAGTGTGTGAGTGTGTGTGAGAGTGTGTGTGTGAATGTGTGAGTGTGTGAGTGTGTGACTGTGTCTATGTGTGAGTTAGTGTGTGTGTGTGAATGTGTGTGTAAGTGTGAGTGTGTGTGAATGCATGAGTGTGTGTGCACGTGTATGTGAATGTGTGTGTGAAAGTGTGTGAGTGTGTGTGTGTATGTGTGAGTGTGTGTGTATGAGTGTGTGCGTGTGCACGCATGTGTGAATGTGACTGCGTGTGTGTGAGTGTGCGTTCATGAGTGCATGTGTGTCTGTGTGTGTGCGCGAGTGTGTGTGAGAGTGTGTGTGTGAGTGAGTGAGTGAGTGTGTGTGTGTGTGTGTGTGTGTGACCACTGCAGCTCACTGCTCCAGTCCACTCTGGATCCTCTGAGGCCCCAGGTCCTCTGGGCCCTTCCTGACTGAAGTGTTGCTGAGAAGATGGCTGCCGGGGAAGGGGGTTCCCTGCCGTCTGACTGGGAGACTGGCCTGGGCCGGACTGTAGCCACACAGGAGGAAGATTTGGGGTGCCCAGGAAAAGCGAGTGGATGGGTGTCCGACCCTGTGTTGGCGTTATGCCCACCACAGGCTAGTTCAGCGCTTACCTGTCGCCTGAATGTGGGTGAGTGTCTTCCTGTCGCTGTCTCTGTTTTCTCACCCGTAACACGGAGACTCATCTCTGGGTGGGGGGAGGCTTTGGGTATATTCACTGAGATAACAAACAGGCCAGCATTTGCTGTGAAGATCTACACGTGGGAAGGTGTCGTCATCAATGTAAAGTCTGACCTTATGACCTTCTTGTTGAAAACATGAGCTGGGAGGTGGCTCTGCCCACCTGGGGAAGACGTGCTCTGAGCGGCCAGATTGGGCCTTTTCTTCACTGGGGTGGAGGGTGGTGTGAGATTTCTGAGAGGGTGGAGCTGGGGAGTGAAGGTCAGAGCAGCTGGCGGAGGGGCGTGTTGTGGAAAACTGATCTCATCCAAGGAGAGAGTCTCTGAATTTTGTCTTAACCTCAGCTTGGGCAGCAAAGAAGATAGTGCTACAGAAGGCCAGTCTGGTGGATGAAGGTGTATCGGGTGGAGGCAGGGAACTGACATCCTTCTTAAATGTGACTCACTCTGAGCCTGTCAAGTGTTGGAAAAGCCTTGGTGTAAATAGACATTAAATTAAAGCGTGTGTACTTGCTCTCTGGCCTTCCCAGGTGGCACTAGTGCTAAAGAACCCACCTGCCAATGCAGGAGACATAAGAGATGAGGGTTCGATCCCTGGGTCAGGAAGGTCCCCTGGAGGAGGGCATGACAACCCACTTCAGTATTCTTGCCTGGAGAATCCCCATGGACAGAGAAGTCTGGCAGGCTATAGTCCATAGGGTCACACAGAGTTGGACATGACTAAAGTGACTTAGCGTGCATGTGGGCACTTGCTTTCCAGATGAATTAAAAATGTGGTTTGATTTAGAAAAAAAATACTGATGACTTTTTCAGAACACATCTAGAGGGTTAAGTTCGATCTGTTTACCTGGTGAATCATCTGTCCATCCATCCAGTGAGCTACCTAGCCAGCTACAACTATTTCTACATAAAAATATGTGGATAAATGTGTAAAAGCAGAATCTTTGCATGTAAATGGCCAGATCAGTGGCCTGAGAAATCTTATTTACATGACAAATGCAATCTTAATACATTGAGAATGTATTTATTCAGGCATCCGTTGATTCCAGAAAGAATTTGAAGGAGGTAAATGCAGGAGCCTGGGATGATGCTAGGAGCGGGGGTGAAGGTACTTAACATTCATAGCAGTGAATGCAACCAGAAGAGTGTGTGTGGGGGGTGCGTTGTGAGGGTAGAGGGGATGGTCCCATCTTTCCCAGGGGGCGGGCACCCGCGGACCCCAAACTGGACCCACACCTAGAGTTTCAGGCCTTGTCACAGTGGGGAGCAGTGGCTTGTGAAGTCTGTGCCTTGGGGCTGGCTGTGTACAGGGGTGGGGGGACTTGGACAAGGGGGTGTCGATTAGGGAATTTGCCGCTGCATAATGACAGGCCCCAGGGAGGGCCACCGGGAAGTTCCAAGGTCACTCTGGCACCGATGAGGGGACAGCGGGTGACCTGGCGAGGGCGAGGAGCCCAGTGTGGTGTTCTCAGCCCTCCCTGAGGCTCGGGCAAGTCACCGCCTCCCTTCCTGGCCGGCTGATGGTGGCTGGAGGTCAAGGACTCAGAGGGTGACATCTCTAAAGGTCTGCAGGTCACTGGTTCCTGAGTCCGGCCGGTCCAGGCGGAGCTGGCAGCCAAGGGCGAATGGGGCCTGTAAGCCCAGAGGTGGGGGGGCTGGGGAGACAGATGGGGGTTCCTGAAGCAGCCAGTGAGGATGCCTGGGGAGTGGGGGTGCTCTGAATAGGGTCAAGGTTGGATCATGAGGGAATGCCCATACTTAAGGACAGGTCCTGGGGACGCTACAAGAGAGACCGGAAAGGCACAGCTGGAGGGGAGGAAGATGGAGGAGGCTGCAAAGCCGGGAGGAAGAATTCCCGGGGTTCCGGGGGGGCGGACAGTGAACGACCCACATACCGTGGATTGAAGTTCCTCCAATCGCTTTACAGGGGTGCTGGGGGTCAGCTAGCGTGCTCCTCATTCCTGGGCTCTGCAGCACCTGCCCAGAGAGAGACAAGGAGGTATTTTCTTGGCTTGAATTAGGGGTGGCAAAGGCGGTCCCTTCTTCTTCTGTTGTGAGTTCCTGAGAGCTGGCTGCCGGACAGGAGTCAGGGCAGACCAGCCAGTCACACACAGACATCACCAGTAGGAAGCCCGGATTGGCCCGGCTTTGCTAGGCATTTCTAGGGGAAGCTCAAGGTCAGGAGGAGGGTAGGAGAGGGGCTGTCCTCAGGGCCCAGAGGCAGGCAAAACCAGGAGGAGGGTGAGGGCTGTGCCCACCTGGAGGCAAGTAATTCCAGGACAGTGGGAGCTGGGGGCAGGGGTGCCGCCGGCCTGGCCGCAGCTGCTGACAGCTGTTTCAGGGCCGTGCCTGCCGCAGACTGGCAGGCCCAGAGCTCAGAGCAAGTTGTGCCCTGTGCCTGGTCTTTGTCCTGACTGAGGCTGGTGGTTTCCAGGCAGGCTGTCTCTGTCATCATCTGGGACTGGGACCTCCCCCCGACCGGGACTCTCAGGAGCTTGGAAGTCAAGGGGCAGCTGACCGAGGTCTGGTTCCGGGCGGCTGCTTTGTGGCCCTGGTGCGGCTTTAGCCAGCGCGTGAAGTTGTGTGTGTGTGTGTAGGGGGGTGGGAGGACAGAGGTAGACATTCCTATGGTGTTAAAGCTTCAAGCATGACTTCCCCAATGGCTCAGCAGGCAAAGACTCCTTGTGCAATGCAGGAGACACTGGAGACGCGGGTTTGATCCCTGGGTCGGGAAGATCCCCTGGAGGAGGAAATGGCAACACACTCCAGTATTCCTGCCTGGAAGAGCCCATGGAAAGAGGAGCTACTACAGTTCACGGGGTTGCAAAATGTCAGACACAGACTGAGCGGCTGAGCAAACGGCACGAGCCTTCAGGCAAGATGCCAAGGGGTGAGGAACTAACCTCTCCTATAGCCTGGCCCAGGAGAGGGTGTGGCCAAGCCGTGTCTCTAAGCTTCTGGCGGCTGGACTGAGCTTGCTGGAGGGGTGTGTGTCATCCTCCTGTTTTGAGGAGGACGTTGAGGCTCAGAGAGGGTAAGCAACTTGCCCATGATCACAGAGCAAGCTGCAGAGGCCAAACTGCAACATAGGCCGGATATCCAGCGTCATCCTTCTTGTGCTCCTTGACCCCCTAGGGCACCTGGAAACTCAGACAGAGAAGCTACTTCTTTGGGCCTCCAGGTCCCTGAAGTCGGAGGTGTTGGCAATGGAAGCACCCTCAGGCAGGTGCTTCTGCTGAAAGCCTGCTGGTGGGTGAGAGTGCAGAATTTGGGGTTCTTGCAGAGGAGTTAGACTCCTTGGGGGCAAAGGCCAGGTCCTGTTGGCTATCTCGTTTGCGAAGAGACGACCCCTGGGAGCAGAGGTCAGTGTGTCCTGCCCAGAGGGACGGTGAAGGAAGACAGAGGGACGGAAAGCTTTCCAGGTCGTGCTCTTGGCCCCGGCTGTGCTTACTTAACTGTTGATGAAGAACTTCTTGCAGAGTCGACTCTAAAAATAGATCTCTAAAAACTTCTGGGCACCATTGAAAGTTGAAGCCCAAGGGAGCCCCGTAAACCTTTCATGTTGGAAGCCTGCAGGGATCTGCGGCCGCTGAAGCACACGCCGGTCTCACAGACCCGGAGATGATTAAGTGGGTGGCGGGGATGCTGGTGGGTAACGGGGCAGGCATGGCTTTGCTGAAAATGTTTTCTCAGCTCTGCAACCCGGAGCCAGAAGACTCTCAACTCACCCGTGGTAATGCTGTGATGTGGGGAGGCTGTGACCCCCTGAGTGAGACCTGCGAAGTCTGGCAGGCGTGGGTGCTCGAGCTGAAAGGACAGACTGGCTGTCGGTCTTTACCGGCCGGTCTCGCTTTTGGTCTCTTTCCCTATCGGTTGCTAACCTGGCCAGGTCCGGCTCCCCTTGCTGGGCACGCAGCACTCCCTGCCCTCTGGGCCAGCCTCCTGCGTGTCTTGGCTTGCCAGGGTCCTGGTGGGGGCAGTGAGTGGTCCTGCCTTGGCTTCTTCTTTAATTCTTCCAGGTGACCATGTAGGAAGCTGATGACCATTCTTTTGCTGAGAACGACCACCTCTCACGGCATCATGCGGAGGTATCACCTTCAGAGGGTCCCTGTGTCTTTGTTCGCTGACTTACCCTTTGGGGAGAGGCTGGTTGGGGTCACGGTGGAGGAAGGAAGATGTGGGCGAGGAGGCTGACCCCAGCTCCCTGGGCAGGTCACCTCCAGCGCTCCCATAGGCGGAGCCTCTGTTCCGAGCTCCGGTCATTTGAGTCCAGGCTTTGAAGCTGCTGAGCATTTTGGCATCTGCCCTGCCTCTGGTCCAGGGCGAGCTTCCTCACCTTCCTTGGTCCACACCCTGGGCGGGGGGGTCTCTGATTACCTGACGGGTGCTGTAGAGGCTGCCTGTTTCCCCGTCCACCTGCTGGGTCCACCCTCAGTGCTGTTGGGAGTGTGATCAAGGGCTCTCAATGAAGGGGGAGCTCTGATCCTAGCACCCGTGTCCTCACCCCAAGTCCAGACTGATGTACTTTATTTACTTTTTAATATTTATTTTTACTTATTTATTTGGCTTCACTGGTTCTTTGTTGCAGCATGTGGGATCTACTTCCCTAAGGATCGAACTTAGCCCCCTTGCCTTGGGAGTGTGGAGTCTTAGCTGCTGGACCACCAGGGGAGTCCTGCGCTTTATCATGTGTCTGTGATCTGAGATCAGTTTGAAGCCACCGAGGCGCAGATTGGGAGGGGTGTGTATGTCCTCTGGGGCGCGGTGAACGCTGTTTCTGTGTGAATTTCCTGTGTCATCCAGGTGGATGCGAAGACAGTTAATGAGCATCTAGTAATATATAGCTATTAGTACATTAATTCTGGAGAAGGAAACGGCAACCCACTCCAGTATTCTTGCCTAGAGAATCCCGTGGACAGAGGAGACTGGTGGGCTGTTGTCCACAGGGTTGCACAGAGTTGGGCGTGACTGAAGCGACTTAGCATGTGTGCATGCACTGGAGAAGGAAATGGCAACCCACTCCAGTGTTCTTGCCTGGAGAAGCCCATGGACAGAGGCGCCTGGCAGGCTACAGCCCATGGGGTCGCAAAGAGTAGAACATGACTGAATGGATGTAGCAGGCACACACATGAATTCAGTGGTTGGTGCAGGGGTCGGTGAGCCCCACACAACCCATATGTTTCTAACGTCCATGGCGAGTGGGCCTGACATTTATTGGACATGGACCGTGTTGGCAGTGCTGTGTGGGGCTGGGGGTTAGTACTGTCCCACGCCGTTTGGTGAGGACCTGGAGCTTCAGAGACCATGTGACTTGCTGAGGTCCCAGCACAGGCTCCCTGCGGCATCTCCAGGCTGCCCCCTTGGGAGGGCTTGTCACCTGGGGCGCGGAGGTGGGACACTGAGACGGCCTCTCCCAGGACTCGGCTGTGTCTTGAAACCTGCAGGGGCAGCTGGGGGCTCTCCCTCTTGTTGCTCTGGATCCAGTTGTAGCAGGCCTCCTCGGGGGGCTGGGCCATCCACACAGGAGAAGAAGGCAGGAGTTGGGGGGTCATCCTGGGATGGCCTCTGACTACAGCCGGCATGGTCACGGTGGGACCCTTGTAGACACCCTCACAAGAGTTTCGGGCATCCTGGAGGCCCTGCCAGTGCCCCTGCTCCGGGTTGGCAGCTGTGGCCTCGACCTCCACCAGGCGTGGCCTCCACTGGGCATGGCCCGAGGGGCGAGAGGCTCAGGAGAGCATCCGTGGCCCATAGCCTATATCTCCTTGGAAGCCTGGCAGCCTCGGGAGGGCCTGGGCATGAGTGAGTCTAGAGAAACAGAAATGTTTTGAAAGCAAACAGTGCAATAGGGAAAGCACACTCAGTTAAGGCCTGGGAAAGTGGCAGGTCATGGCACAGAAGTGTCTCGTTTGGGCGAGATGTAAACACAGCTCTGCAGACCCGCAGCCCTGACTCTGAGCTCCTGTGAAAATTATACGGTGTTCGGTCACAGAGGAACAAAGATTCCTGATGGGAAATCGGGAAATGACAGAGACAGAGCACCTGTGTTTCATGCAGTCCTCAGGTGCTGGGGTTGGGACAGCTTCAGAGGCCAAGGGAGGAACATAGAATTTTGACAGTCCTCCCACCCTCAGTATTTAAATGTGTGATTTCATTGTCCACTGTCTTTTTAAGTTTTGTTCCTCCGTACATGATGTGTCTTTCTCTGATGACTTTTAAGGCTCTTCTTACCTCTTCTCAGCAATTTATGTTTTGCCTTGGTGTGGTTTTCTTTATATTTATCCTGTTTGGAGTAATTGAACTTCTTGGATCTGTGAGTTTATTTTTCATAAAATCTGGAAAAATTTTCAGCCCCTCTTTCTTTTTGAAAGTTTTTAAATTTTAAAAAATTATCTATTTGGCTGCTCCAGGCCTTAGTTGCGGCATGCGGGATCTTCAGCCTTTGTTCTGGCATGTGGGGTCTTTTTTAGTTGCGATATGCAGGATTTTTCAAAATGTTTGCACCCTTTTGTAATCTTACCGGAAACATATGAGACCTCTAGTTCTTATACTCTCACGGGCGTTTTGTGTTGTCAGTATTTTTTATTTTAGCCGTTTTGATAGGTATGTAAAACCAACTCCTCATGGTTTTAGCTTGCATTTCTCTAACAGTTGATGATGTTGAACACCTTTTCACCTGAATGTTTGCCTTCTCTGTATCTTCTTTGGAGAAGGGGCTGGTTGGGGTTGTACCCATTTTTCATTTTGTTTTTCTCACTGCTGGATTTTAGCTTTTTGATATATTCTGGATAGAAGTTCTTTATTGGATATGAGATTTGCATATTTCTCCTAATCTGCCGCTTGTCTTTATATTCTTTTACCACTGTATGTCAAAGAACAGAAGTCTTCATCTTAATTTTGATGAAATCTAGTTTGTCCTTATCTTCTTTTATGCATCTTACACTTTGTGCCGTGTCTAAAAACTCTGCCTAATCCAGGTGATAAATATTTTTTTCCATGTTTTCTTTAAGAAGTTTTGTGCTTTATATTTAGATCTATAGCCTTTATTTATTTATTTATTTCTGGGTATAAGATGTATGTTTGTTGGGCCGTGCCGAGTCACTCAGTCGTGTCTGACTCTTTGCGACACCATAGACTGTAGCCCGCTAGGCTCTTCTGTCCATGGGGATTCTCCAGGCAAGAATACTGGAGTGGGTTGCCACGCCCTCCTCCAGGGGAGTCTTCCCAACCCAGGGATTGAAGATGTGTGTTTAGATCAGCTTAAAAACATTAAAAAAATTTTTTTTGGCCCATGATGTCCAATTGTCCAACCTAATTTTCTGAAAGGGCTATACTTTATCCTTTGAATCACCTTTGCACTTTTGTCAAAAATCTCTTGGCCGTTACTGAGAGTCTGTTTGCAGATGCTCTGTTCTGTTCCATTGATATATGTGTCTATCCCTTCACCAGTATCATGCTGTCTTGATTAATGTAGCTTTTTAGAAAATCGAAAAATCAGAGTTATTCTTCCAATTTTATTTTCTTTTTCAAAATTTTGGCTTTGCTAGTTTCTTGGCCTTTCTATTAAGATTTTACAATCGGTTTGTCTATAACTATAAGAAATCATGCTGGGATTTTGATTGGAATTGTGTTAAATCCATAGAGCTATGTAGGGAAAATTGACATCTTAACTTTGTGAGTCTTCCAATTCATGACCATACGGTCTCTTGATTTATTTAAGGCTTCTTTGGTTTCTTATATCAGCTTTTATAGTTTCTAGCATATGAATTCTATCCATGTTCTGTTATATTTACGTGGCTATGTGTGTGCTGAATGGGCTTCCCAGGTGGTGCTAGTGGTAAAGAAAGTGAAAGTGTGAAAGTTGCTCACTCGTGTCCGACTCTTTTCGACCCCCATGGACTGTAAACTGCCAGTCTCCTCTGTCCATGGAATTCTCCAGGCCAGAATACTGGTGTGGGTAGCTGTTCCCTTCTCCAGGGGATCTTCCCAAACGAGGGGTTGAATCCAGGTCTCCCACATTGCAGGTAGATTCTTTACCATCTGAGCCACCAGGGCCACCTGCCAATGCAGGAGGCATAAGAGACGTGGGTTCGATCCCTGGGATGGGAAGATCCCCTGGAGCAGGGCATGGCAACCCACTCCAGTATTCTTGCCTGGAGCATCCCATGGACAGAGGAGCCTGGTGGGCTACATACAGTCCATGGGGTCACACAGAGTCAGACACGACTGAAGTGAACTAGCAAGCACACACCTGTGTGCTGAATAGTCTAGTAAGAAGCCTTTTGTGGGTATGATCTTTTCTTCTAGACAGTCCAGGGCATAACAGAAGGATCTTACACTGAATTCATAGAGAGTGCTGGGCGGGGGAGGCGGGGGGGCGTTTCTGTGTGTCTCACTGTGAGCCCGGCGCTGGAAGGCGCTGGGAACACCAGATGGGTGGGACTTGGTCCCTGTCCTCTCGGAGCTCAGATATCCGACCCATGTGTCAGATCTTTATTTTATGAGTCATTGGAGTGATTAGTTTTACAAAATGTTGCTGTGGGTTGTCAGGGCTCCCCTCTCTCCACCTCCTCGCTGTTGTTGTTGTTGAGTCGCCAAGTCGTGCCTGACTCTTTGCGACCCCATGGACTGCAGCGCGCCAGGCTTCCCTTTCCTTCGCCGTCTCCCGGAGTTTGCTCAAATTGCCATGAGTTGGCAGGGCTCCCCCCTCTCCACCTTCTACTAAACCATGGGAGGGAACTGGCACGCCTTCTCTCACACTTATTAATACGTTTAATTAACCCCAGGCAACATTTGCCAACACTAATTCCAGACTGGGAGTGTGGAGTGAAGTGTTCTGGCAAGTTCTCGGCCACATGAGACTCTAACAGCTTGCTCTGGATGGCCCCCCAGTGGGTAGAATCTGGCCCTTTGGGTTTTCCAACTGGTGAGGCGCACCTGCCCACCACTCCTCACACGGCTCACTGGTTTGCGGGAGAAAATGCTGCTGAAACACATCCTGTTGGGATTGTCACTGTGCCCTTCCAGGGAAGTGTCTTCACGTCTCTGTTCCGGCTCTCCCACGCCTGCAGGCTGGGGCCTGGACATCCGACGCTGCAGTGCAGCCTGCTTGAGCTTTTCCAGCTTGAATCCCAGGCAGAAACAGCGCCCTGCCTTCCTGTGCCTGACCGTGAGAGAGCGACAACTTCCTCCTTGGCGAGGCTCTGCGGTGTCCCTCCTAGCTTGGCTCTGCGTGTGAGAGAGGGAGACAGTGCCTATGGTGACCCCTGAATGCTGGCTACTGTTTCATCTCAAACTGAACCGTTTCCAACAGCCTTTTAGCCGACTTGACTCAGTCGTTTTGGAATCTGTGTATTCCGTTTGGGCCAAGTCAGGGAGCCCATCGCGGGGCCCTGAGTTCCGCGGAGGCAGCCTTGCTGGCGGGCGTGGAGGGTGCGGGAAAGTGACAGGCGGTATCCGTGAGTGGGGATGAGTCCTCCGGGGGTGGGAGGAGGCGGTCAGAGGTCAGCGGATACATGACGTGGCGGGGAGAGGACCCCGCTGCTCTCTGAAAGGTGAGCCCAGCCGTGAGTGGTGGGGAGGGAAGGACAAAGCCAGGTCCAGCCGAGACCTCGCAGGCTGCAGAAACGCCTCCACCCACACGTGACTCTGAGGTCACCCTGCATCATCTGAGCCTCACCTGGGAGCAGAGACTTGGTACCCGCTGGGGCTCCTGCTTGAGATCCAAACCGACGCGAGAATGAATCTCGAGCTGGAAGTCCACAGAAAGAGTGAAGGCTGACTCCACCGAAGGCTGATTCAGGCTGAATCAGTAGCAAAACCCAGCTCACGCTGGTTTGAATGATGAGTGAATGAAGGATTAAAGCATAAGGAAGGCCCGGGGCGGTGGTGGGGAGCAGGACTGGTCTGTCCGGGCACCAGGCACTCAGACAACTCCAGCTGGAGGGGCGGCCAGGCCTGAGCCAGGCTGGCCTCAGCAGCTCCAGCGGTCGTGGAAGGCTCCAGTTCTGTGGGGCGCATGTCCGGAAGGTCTGGAAGCCCAGGAGTCCGGCTGAGGCTGGGCCCCAGCCACTGCCAGGCAGCCAGAGCAGGACAGAAGCTGGTCTGTGCTGCATGGAGGTTTTAGGGCTTATCTCTGGAGTAACACGATCTGGGGTTTGGGCAACACAGGTCCTTTGCAAGGACCACTGAGCCCAATGGTCATCCATTCATTCACTCTGTTCATTTTACCTTTTCACCCAGGCAGCAGAGATTTAGGAAGGGGCTGTGTCAGCGGCTGTGATGGGCAGGCCAGGTCCCCGACTGGCCCTGTGGATTTCATAGCCTGGGGAGGGAGACAGAAAATCCAACAGGCCCTTCCCTCACCGAGTAGCAGGGGCAGCATAGAGGGGCAGGGAGTGCAAGGAGCTGAGAGAGTGAGGAGGAGCATCTATCCCTGTCTGGAGGTGGTCAGGGAGGGCTGCCTGGAAGAAGCAATTCCCAGCTGAGACGTGAAAGGCCAATGGGAACCAGCCGTGTGCAAGGGAAGGGGAGGGTGTCCGAGGTAGAGGGGCCAGCATCTCCCGGGCCTGGAGGGAGGGGAGAGTAGGTTGTTGGAGAGCAGGGAGGAGCCCAGGGTCAGGCTGAGCTTTGGGTCCTGACCCCCCTTCCCAGCCCAGGAGTTGGAATTGATCCTGCAGTCCTGTGGCTGACAACCTCTCTCCTGGTGCTGATGGCCCTGGGCCTTGGGGAGGCTGTGATGTGGGGCCTGGGGTGTCAGAAGCAGGGAACCAAGGGGGCCTGACTCTGGGACTGAAATCCCTGGTGTGTTCTGGAGGCTGCTTTGGCCAGAGCATCTGCAGTCTCTGGATACGGCCCAGTCCTGCGCCACTTGGAAGAAACACAGCACGTTTTGAAGGATGAAGGCAGCTGAGATCTCCACAGGTTTCTGGGATTCACATTTGAGAACCCAGAGATGGCAGATGTCCCACCTTAATTCCGGGATGGTGGGGGGAGAGGGATGATGCCAGTCGGGCATGCATGTGGGCGCTGGCTTCTGCATGGCCGGCTGCCCCTGCCAGCGGCTACAGAAGAAGAGCCACGAGGTTTACCTCCCTCTTGACACTCGGCCGGGGCTCTGGTGATTCGACCTGCCTCCTCTTGGCCGCGCACTGCGGTGCAGATGAAAGCGGACGATGCATGAAACATGAACGAGTGGCACGGCCTCGAAGGGAGTGTGAGGGCTGCAGGCGTCCTGCCCACGGCTCCTGCCAGCCTCGCAGCCTCGTTGGCTGAGGATCAAACAGTGCAGACGCAGCTGGGGAAGCAGAGCGGTGGGCCGGGGCCTTCTCCATGGGCACCTCCTGCCTCCACCCCAAACATGAAAGCGAGCTCCAGGAGTGCCAGAAACTGACCACAGATCAATATTTCTCCGTGATAAGCTGCCTGGTGCCAGTGAGGCAAGGAGGCTCTGATGAGCGCAGGTCCTCTGCCAAGCAGGAAGGAGTGGTTTTTACATTTTCGCCCTCCTCCGTGTATCTCTGAAGCTCAAGGCCTGCTGCGTGCCAGGCGGAGGGGAGGAGGCGTCAATGTCTGTTTGATCGTCCATAGCAGTCAGGGAGCTGCCAGCAGGAAGGCCTGGGACTTGGTGATGCCCGCTGATCCAGGGCTCGATGCTGGGTCAGTCGGGCAGCCCATGCGTCTCCCCCGGGCACCGCTGTGGCCAGGTGTGTTGCTGGCATTCGGCATCGTGAGCTCAGATCTGCTTTCCTTTGCTAAGGCGCTTTGGAGCGCTTCTGCCTGAGTCCATCTGCTGCACCAGCCCAGGGAGGGGGGATTTGACAGCGGAGGTGATGGGTCTGCATTTGCAGGTTGGGCGCTGGGAGACAGCACGTGTGGAGGGGGCCACCAGCAATACCTCTTGGCTGGGGGGTCAGAAGCAGAAGGTGGGGGTTTGCTTGGCAGGCGGGGCTGGGAGGAAGGAGGGCTGGGTGGGGAGATAGGAGCAGGTCTTGGCCCAGGCTCTGCAGTGTCTGTACTGAGAGCTGTTGGGAGGAGCTCCTTTAAAATGGTGTGCAGAGAGCTGGTAGCATCAGGCAGATACTACAGGGCTTTACCGGTAAGGGGTCAGTGGAGGGAGGCCCTGAGGTCTGAACGGGGGCCCCTCGACTCTCTGGTCTTCCTCAGGTCAGAGGTCATCTCAGCGTGCCTGGGGAGCTTGTCTTGGTGTGAATGCAGATCTGGCTCTGCCAGTTATTAACTGGCAAGTGGCCCAGCAACCTGAGAGTGGCTTTCCCCTTTGTAGGACTGCGGAAAGTAAACGGTAACAGTGCTTGCTGGGTGCCAGGCCCTTTGCACATTTCATCTCTGATCGAGTTCATGAACTCCCCAAGCCCAGAGACCAGGAATCTGGAGCGAATCTGTCTGGCTCTTTCCACAGCACCACGTGGCTGTCGTGTGTGTGTGTGTGTGTGTGTGTGTGTGTGTGTGAGACCACCCCAGCTCTGTGCTTTGCATACAGTTGGTGCCCAGAAATATTAGCAGCAAATGTTAGGCTCCTGCTAACCTTCCCCCTCCTTCCCTCCCTGAAGCCTCCCTCTCCTTCACCCTCTATGCTCAGGTCAGCACACACCTATTGAAGCCTCACCTGTGCACACGGCTGGGCACCCCTCCACAGGGCAGCCCTGGGCACCCCTCCACAGGGCAGCCCCGTAACGGGAAGTGGCTCCCCACCCCCTGGCTGCAGCATGGCAGGGTGTGGCCACGTGGTGAGCTCTGGGAATGTGGAAGTGCTGCATGTCATTAGCTGATGTGGTTAACAAGAGGGTGTGCTGGGGGCGGGGAAGGGAGTCGTTTGATGGGTAAGTGTTAGTTCCGCAGGATGAAGACCTTCTAGAGAACCATTGTGCAATGGTGTGCATGCCCTTCTGCCCTGGACATGGTTAAGATGGTGCATTTTGTGTGTGCGTGTGTGCTCAGTCGTGTCCGACTCTTTGCAACCTCCTGGACCTCCTCTGACCAGGAAATTTTCCAGGCAAGAATACTAGAGTGTGTTGCTATTTCCTCCACCAGGGGATTTTCTCATCCCAGGGGTCGAACCCGAGTCTCTTGCATCTTCTGCATTGGCAGGCAGATTCTTTATCATTGTGCTGTCTGGGAAGCCCCAGTATTTTTACCACAATAAGAACAAACTCTTCAGACCTGATGTGCTGTCTCTGTAGAGAGAACTCCAAGAGTGGACCGAGCCCAAGTCCCTGAAGGAGCCTGTAGAAGGTGGCCGGGCCAGGGACAGCAGTGACCCTGGATGTGACATGAGTTAAGATGTTAATTGTTCCTGTGTGACGTCACCGAGATTCTGGGCTCTTCTCTGGCAGCAGCTAGCATTGCCTCAACTAGTCAAGGGGGCTTCAGAGCTAAAGACGTAAGGCCCCCCTGCTCTCTGGAGTTTGCAGGGTGGAGGAGATGGTGGACATAAAGCCTGTAACCCACAGTGGGTGTGCACCTTCAGAGCACAGGGAAGGATGTTGGAGAGCCAGAGGTGGTGAGGGCTCCTTGGGATCAGAGAAAAATTCAGGAAGGACGTGGCCAGGAGGAGGACTCTTCTGAGGCTGTAGAGGAGAAGACAGGCCGCTTGGGAAGGGAACCCCTATCTGAGCAAAGACATGAGAGTCCAAGTCCGGGTGATGTGTCTGAGGACCTGGGGTGGGGGTGGGGCGGCAGGCCATGCAAGACTGAAGAGTGTGGGCTTGGTTCTAGGCGATGGGAGCTACAGAAGGTTAATGAGGGAGAGCATGATAGATTCACTGTGCTTCATGCGGAGGCTGCCTGGAGCAGGAGGTGTTAGAAGTGGGAGACCAGGAGGGAGGCAGAGGATGGAGGGGAGAAGTCCAAGAAGGTGGGATCCCAGGACCTGAGCCGGAAGAGGGGCTGTGCAGGAGGGGACCAGCAGTGGAGGAAGCCTCCCTCCCCTCTCGCAGGCTGTGCCCTGGGTGTGGGGGAGGCAACTTTTGTGGCGGTCACACGGCTTGCTGATGCCAACCCAGAAATGCTCCCTGCATCTGTCCCATCCTCTCTCCTCCCCCAGCACTCATCCCTGGGCTTCGGAGCTGGTCAGTCTACTTCCTCCACTGTCCCCAGGAGCATAGTCTTGAAACTCATCTGCACGCCCGGCCATCACCCTATTGTTTAAAAACTTCCCTTGACCCCATAATGTCTATAGGATGGATTGTAGTGTTTCTGGGGGCCTGGATCCTGCTGTTCCCACTTTATTCATGGAATGTTGCACCTTTGTGGTGTCCCAGGGCCATGAGCGACTCTATGTGTCTGCACTTGTCCCTTCTTCTGCCAGGAAAGGCTTCACATCTCCCCTTGTCTGGGAGGGTGGATCAACTAGCCTGGTAATGATTAGGGCAGCAATGCCAGAGTAGAGGGCATCATTGCGTGTGAGTGACATGGTGGCATGCCATTTGGTAAGGGCTTTGATAGGTGAGTATGTGTGAGTGTGTGTGATGTGTACCCTTTGGCATGCCCAGCTTGGCTCCCCCAAGTGCCCTGAGGCTGGACAAGTGTCCTCTGGAGCCCAGTCTGGGCTGCAGCCCCTGGAAATTGCCTCATTCCTCGGGCATCTAACCTGCAAGCTGGACCCATGCCCGGGCTCTGGCCCTTGCAGAACACCCAGTTACACCACGCCCCCCTCCCCCCCCCCCCCCCCCCAGTATGAGCCTTTGAGAAATGCATTGAAAAGCACAGCTTATGGACCTGCTGGGCTGGCAGGTGCAGGAATCTGAGCGATTGCAATTTGCAGATTGCAATGTGCACAGGTCGACCCTCCAACAAGCACGGCACCAGTTATTTCTCCGTGAGCAGCTGCAGCCGTCTTTTGTAGCATAATAACAGGGAGTTTGGGGAGCAAGCTTCTGGAAAGGCTTTGCTGGGCAGCTTTTTCAGCTGGCTTTGTCTTTGCTAGCCGCTGTCACTCAGCGGGCACAGAAGACACCTCAGCCAGCTTCCTGGGGCCTGATGATGGCCAGGCTGCTGCTCTTCTGGCGGGGCTGCCTGGTGTCTGGCACCTGGCCTCGTCTCGTCCTTCCCACAGCACTAAGGGGTGGATGCTATAATTCCCTATGAAAAGATGAGGCCCTTAGCAGTGAGCCAGGGGCCCTCTGGGGGCTCATGGCACAGCTGGAATTAAACCTGGGCATGTCTGACTTGCAAACGCTTGCCCTTTGGCTACTGTAGCTGTCCCTGAGGAGTCAGGGATGAGTGCCTCTCAAAGACAGGTCCCTGCCTGCCTCTCCCAGCTCAGCCCCAGCTGCTGCTCTCAGACACCTTGTGTTCTAGGTGAGCCTGTGTCCAGGGAGTGCAGAGCAGCCTTTGCTCTATGTCTCTTATGTCACGTGGACATCCAGCGTGTACTAGAGGCTGACTGTGCGCCAGAGCATGGCGGACTACAAAAATGGCCACGGATCCTTCCCCCTCCGGATTCACACCTCCTCGCCGTGTTGCTTTGGGAGCCCTCCCATTCCTACGCTACACTTGGCCACGAAATTGCTTCAACCAATGTAACATCCACAAATGCATGCAAGTGGAAACTTGAGGATCTTGTACACTGAACTGTTCCTCTTTCATTCCTGGAAATTTGTCTCTTTGTTAAGAAGTCCGGACCAACCTCCCAGTTTATGAGAGACCCATGGCCCATTTGCACCTGATGCCTCATTGCCATTCAGCCAATGGCCAGTCGTGTGGGCAAGGCATCCTGGATTATCACGCTAAGTTGCTTCAGTTGTGTCCAGCTCTTTGCGATCCCATGGACTGTAGCCTGCCAGGCTGGTCTGTCCACGGGATTCTCCAGGCAAGAATACTGGAGTGGGTTGCCTTGCCCTTCTCCAGGGGATCTTCCTGACCCAGGGATGGAACCCACATCTCTTATGTGTCCTGCATTAACTGGTGGGTTATTTACCACTAGTACCACCTGGTAGGCCCACCGGGTGGGCTGGATCCTCAGCCACCCATCAACCACCAGCACAGATGCAGGAGCGAGCCCAGGAGAGAGTGACTGAAACCGCCCAAAGCACCAGAACCACCCAACTGACCCACAGAATTTGTGAGCTAAATACATGAGTGTTGTCTTAAACCACTAAATATGAGAGTGTTTTGTGATGCAGCAAGAGCTAACTGATGCAAGACGTTGAGTTTTAGTCACTCTTGCTGTATAACAGACCACCTCAAACAAATGCCTGAAGCAACCACTTTATCCTGCTTCTGGCTGTGAGCTGGGGATTTGGACAGGGTGTGACGGAATGATGAGTCTCTTCTTGCTGAGGTCTGGGGCCTCAGCTGGGAATACTCAAGGGATGATGACTTGGAGTATTGAAAGATGTGGGCTGGAGTCAACCGGAGGAGTCTTCACTCACTTCTGGTAGTTGATTTTTTCTGTTAGCTGGCATCTCAGCAGGGACTGTCCATTGGCCTCCCCATGTGGCCTGAGTGTCCCCACAGCATGATGGCTGGCAGGTACCTGGGCTTTGATGAAGGCCCAGTGTCCAAGGGCGAGTATGCCAGCCAAGAAGGGGGAAGGGAGTTGCCTTGTATGATCTTGTCTCAGAATTTACTCAGCATCACTTCTGTTACCCTCAATTGGTCACAGCCCAGTCACAAGCTCTCTGCTCCCCCTGAATTCAAAAGAAGGGAATTCCACTCAACTTGGTGGTGGCCTTCCCTTGTGGCTCAGCTGGTAAAGAATCTGCCTGCAATGCAGGAGGCCTGGATTCGATCCTTGGGTTGGGAAGATCCCCCGGAGAAGGGAAAGGGTACCCAGTCCAGTGTTCTGGCCTGGAGAATTCCATGGACAGTCTACGGGATTGCAAAGAGTCGGACACGACTGAGCGACTTTTTCACTTTCACTTTGGTGGGGGAGTGGCAAGGTTCTAGATGAGAATACAGAGCAGTAAATACAGGTGGTCACTTCGGGAAAATGTGATCCGCTACCTGTCATCTCACTCAGCTGCTGCAACAACCCAGTGAGGTACCTATTATCATTATCCCCCTTTTCAGGTGAGAAAACTGAGGCTCCGCTGTTTGGTGATGTGCTCCAGGGTGTGTGGTTAGGAATGCCGGAGCCAAGTCTAGCTGCTTCCTTTCCTGGGCTGCCTTTTGGGACTGGATCTAGTGTCTCAGTCAAATTCTCACTCTTCTTTCTCAGCTTTGTGTTTTGTCTCCACTTGAATAGGTATATCTAACAAGACACTGTGCTTCTCAATGTCCCCTCTTAACCCTGTTGGGGGGTCCCCACTGGTTCCCTAATGACTGTTTAGACACCGGGACTCTATTATTGTGGGAGAGGTGGGTAAGGATGAAAATTACAAGCCTGACTGATCACCACCCAGCCTCCTTCTACAAAAACAGATGAAGTTTGAAGGTACTTAGTAGGCAACTTGAACTTAAATCCTAAGAGGGTGGAAATAGGGGTCATATCTCTGGACTTTAAAAGATTTATTTTCTATGTTACAAAAATTATTATCAGGAGTTCCCTGGTGGCCTAGTGGTAAAGATCCCGGACTTTCATTGCCTTGGCTGGAGTTCAATCCCTGGTCGGGGAACTGAGATCCTGCAAGCTGTAGGCCAAAACAAAAAAAAAAATATTACTATGTGAACATTTGTAGTCCTGTTTTCTACTCTGACTCCCTCCCAGCCAATGAAAGATACCAAATTTGCCCACTGACATTTCCCTCCTCCCTTATTAGGGAAAAAGTGGGCGGATCTGTATTGATCACAGTGTTCTCTGAAGTTTTTTAAAATAACTTTTACTGATGTATAAAATATACGTACGATATGTGTTGGTGGCCACAATGTCCATTAGCAGGAGAATGGAATAAGGTTGTCAGAAAAAGAGGGAATACTTTGTTGAATTTGAACCTCCAATAAACAACAAAAACTCTTTGCTGTGAGCGTGTCTTATGCTTCCAGGAGGGCACACATTGTAAGTGTTCAGTCTGATGGATCATTCCAAAGTGGACACATATCTGTGTAACCAGCACCCAGATCAAGAGACAGCGCATCCAGGCTCCCCAGACATCCCTCTTGTCCCCATCCAGGAGCTACCCATCCCCCCACGATCCTGACTGTTAGTATCAGGGGTGAGTTTACCTGTTTTTGGATACCATATAGACGGACATATCCCATCTGGATCCTCTCTGGCTTCTTTTGTTTATCATTATGTCTGTGATATCATCCATGCACAGCGGTAATGCATTTTGGGTAATGCTGCTGAATGAGACAAACATCTAGCAAAATATATTTGTTTATCCGAAATTCAAATTTCACTGGGTGTCCTGTATTTTATTGGGCCACCCTATCCCATTTTTTGGGCTTCCCTGGTGGCTCAGTGGTAAAAAACCCACCTACCAGAGCAGGAGATATGGGTTCGATCCCTGGGTGGGGAAGATCCTCTGCAAAAGGAAATGGCAACCGACTCCAGGGGACATCCCATGGACAGAGGAGCCTGGTGGGCTACAGTCCATGGGGTTGCAAAGAGTCAGACACGACTGAGTGACTAAACAACAGTAACAACAATTCCATCCTCCTGTTAATGGACATTAAAGTTTCCAGTTTGGGGCTATTATAAATACAGCTGCTATGAATATTCTAGAACCTGACTTTTGGTGAACATATGGACTCATTTAGGTTGGGTGTTTACCTAGGAGCAGAATTTCTGGGTCACAGAGAATGCATATGCTCAGCGTGATGTATACGGCCAAGAGGTGATCCAAATGGTACCAATTTACACTCCAACCAGCAGTGTGTGAAAGTTCCAGTTGCTCCGCATCCTCGCCAGCACTTGGCACTTTCCGGCGTTTTCACTGCAGTCATTCTGGTGGGTGTGTTTGGTTTTAATTTCATTGCGGTTACCCCTGAGGACTCCTGAATCTGGGCCCCTTCTCGTGTGCCTCCTGACTGTTGGGCTCCTCCTCTGTGAATTGCCTGTGGTACCATGTTGCCCTTTGTTTTGCTGGGTTGTCTGTCTTTTCCTTATTGCTCTGTGGGCATTTCTTATAGAGCTGAGATACAAATTATTTGTCAGGTTTGTGTCAACTATCTTTTCCAAGGGGCTTCCCAAATGGCTCAGTGGTTAAGAATCCGCCTGCGATGCAGAAGACACAGGAGACCTGGGTTTGAGCCCTGGGTCGGGAAGATCCCCAGGAGGAGGGCATGGCAACCCACTCCAGTATTCTTACCTGGAAAATCCCGTGGATAGTGGAGCCTGGTAGGCTACAGTCCATGGGGTTGCAGAGTCAGACACAACTGAAACGACTGAGCACGCATGCATCTTTTCCTGGAGAGTTTTAGGAAACAGTGAGAGAGGATTTCGGGGTAGCTGTGGGTCTTGTGGGTGATTTAGAAGAAGAGGAGGAAGAAGGAGCTCTGGATAGTGAGCTGGATCTTCTCAAGTACCTTTGAGAAGCGCATGTGAAGACCACGCTGTGCTTCTTTGACTCCTTACTTGTTCTGAGACTTGGCCACTTGGGACCCTTGTGTATTCAGATCTTGACACGAGGGTGCAGATCCTCCATTCCATTGTAGAGAGTTTATAAGGTGTCTTGGGAAATTTAACCTGGGAAAGTTGGAAACACGTCTAAGGAATTTGTGTATGTCACAGGGTAGACTCAATTGAATGTTTTCACACCCTGAGAGGCAGAGTGCATCCCCAGGAGAATAGAGATTCTTATTTTTCATTGACAGATAACCCCACCTCCCATCCCAGAGCACACACTTTGTAAGAATAAAGTATGTAGTATTTGAACACTAGTAGCATCTAAAAGGGGCTTCCCAGCTGGCACTACGGGTAAAGAACCAGATTGCCAATGCAGGAGGTTTAAGACCCAGGTTTGATCCCTGGGTCAGGAAGAACCCCTGGAGGAGGGCATGGCAACCCACTCCAGTATTCCTGCCTGGAGAATCCCATAGACAAAGAGGCCTGGCGGGCCACAGTCCATAGGGTCACAAAGAATCAGACACCACTGCAGCAACTTCTCATGCAGGCAGCATCTAAAAGGTTCACTTAATTCATAAATCAAGGCTACATAGCACATGATGTTTATGGCAATTCTTGCTGGAGGAATTATTAAAATTTGTAAGAACTGTAAATGCTGTCACACAGAATACCTCAGTCACTGGGCATAATTGATGGCTTCCTCTTGGATCTATTGAATAAATTAATTTCATTGCTATAGAGATGACATTAATATGCTTTTATAATTAATTTAGTTCTGAGAGCCGCTTTGGGTGCCAAGATTTCACTGGGGGTTGAAAATGGCTCAAGGTAAAAGGCAACACATGAAGAATCATTTAGAAATCAAATAAAGGATAGCACTCTAAAAGGAGAGAGCAGGCTTGGGGGATCTTATCATAAGGGGAACACACCAGACAACTGTTGGGAAGCAGATACTAAGCCAGGACTATGTGTTCTTGGTGTTGCTGCATTTTCCTTGGGATTCCTCATGTCCTGAGGTGATGGCTGAAGGGCGTATGTGGAAAGCCTCCCTGTTCCTCCCGCTGGAGCTTTTTGCCTACAAAGCTGGTCTCGGAGCAGCGTTCTGATGCCCCCAGGGAGGGGCATCAATTTATTAGGGATGCAGAATTTCTTGGGAAGCAGACTCCCCCCCTGTGGGTTCTTTACAACTAAACAACCAATAAAGTAACTTTTGGAGAAGACTCTTGAGAGTCCCTTGGACTGCAAGGAGATCCAACCAGTCCATCTTAAAAGAAATCAGTCCTGAATATTCATTGGAAGGACTGATGCTGAAGCTGAAACTCCAATACTTTGGCCACCTGATGCGAAGAACTGACTCCTTGGAAAAGACCCTGATACTGGGAAAGGTTGAGGGCAGGAGGAGAAGGGGACAACAGAGGATGAGATGGTTGGATGGCCTCACCAACTCAATGGACATGAGTTTGAGAAACTCCAGGAGTTGGTGATGGACAGGGAAGCCTGCGTGCTGCAGTCCATGGGGCAGCAAAGAGTCAGATACGACTGAGCGACTGAACTGAACTGATAAGAGCCTTTTCTTCTTGCCAGGCATGGTGCTAAATTCTTTGCATCCAATACTTTGGCCATATGATGTGAAGAGCCGCCTCATTAGAAAAGGCCTTCATGCTGGGGAAGATTGAGGGCAGGCAGAGAAGGGGATGACAGAGGATGAGATGGTTGAATGATGGCATCGCTGACTCAATGGACAAGAGTTTGAGCAAACTCTGGGAGATGGTGAAGGACAAGGAAGCCTGGCAGCCCATGGGGTCGTAGAGTCTAACATGACTAAGTGACTGAACAACAAATGTGTCAACAGGGTCATTTCTTTCCTCCTTAAAAAAAAATCACCTTTGATTTATCACAAAATGATGCATGTTTGGGGGTTATTCTTTAGAAAACATAGTTGAACCAATTCAGTCATGCTTTTACGCCTAGGATATGCCATTTTGGAGAAGGGGTTGAAGCTGAAGCCCATAGACTGGTGGATGTTGGACCATGGAGTCTTTTCCCAATACTTTCCCCATTCCTTAAAAGGACCCCCAAACATGGAGAGGTGATTTGCTTGGAGAGAATCTTTTATGCTTCCCCCTTGCTCAAGTGATTGAGTAAATAAAATATTATAAGATTTAGACTCGGCCTGATTTAAAGAGTCATGGTTTGTGAAAAGATCCACCAGAGTGTGATCAGTTCAGATGCAATTGCAGGAAAGAGAAATGATCTTTTTCTAATTCTGAGAAGCGTGAGGTTAGGGCTCTGCCTGCACACAGCAAATTCCTCAGGAGCTGATGTTAAAAAACTGGAAAGATTACTTGGAAAAAAAGATCGCCCACCACAATTTCTCCCGATTTAATGTTTCATCAATGTCAGGCCAAACCTGACTGAGCACCAGCCTCATGCCAAGATTGGGAGCATGCTGGGGGTGCTGCGTGGGGTGTGTGTGTGTGTGTGTATGTGTGTGTGAGAGAGAGAGAGAGAGAGCGCGCATATGTGAATGCATGTGTAGTGAGATGTGAGTGTGGATGGTGGATGTGTGTGTATGACCATGTGTGCAATAAATGTGACTTGTGTATTGTGTGTCCATGCACGTGGGTGGTGGTGTGTATATGTTAGGATACATGTGTAATGTCCTAACCCTCAGGACCTCAGAATGTGACTGTATTTGGAAATAGAATCTTTAAAGAGGTAATTAGGTTAACACGAGGCCCTTGGGGTGAGTCTTGATTCATTATGACTGGCATTGTTATAAGAAGAAGAGATTAAGACACAGGCACACAGAGGGATGGTGTGGTGAGTGCAGCCATGAAATTAAAAGATGCTTGCTCCTTGGAAGGAAAATTATGACCAATCTAAAAAGCATATTAAAAAGCAGAGACGTTACTTTGCCAACAAAGGTCCATCTAGTCAAAGCTATGGCTTTTCCAGTAGTCATGTATGGATGTGAGAGTTGGACCATAAAGAAAGCTGAGCCCCGAAGAATTGATGCTTTCGAACTGTGGTGTTGGAGAAGACTCTTGAGAGTCCCTTGGACTGCAAGGAGATCCAACCAGTCCATCCTAGAGGAGATCAGTCCTGGGTGTTCATTGGAAGGACTGATGCTGAAGCTGAAACTCCAATACTGTGGCCACCTGATGTGAAGAACTGACTCCTTGGAAAAGACCCTGATGCTGGGAAAGGTTGAAGGCGGGAGGAGAAGGGGACGACAGGGGATAAGATGTTTGGATGGCATCACCAACGCGATTACATGGACTTGAGTAAACTCCGGGAGTTGGTGATGGACAGGGAAGCCTGGTATGCAACAGTCCATGGAGTCGCAAAGAGTCGGATGTGACTGAGCGACTGAACTGATGACTGATAACACAGAGGGAGGATTGTGTGAGGACTTGGGAGAAGACAGCCATCTACAAGCCAGACAGGCCGGAGGAGAAAACAACCCTGCAAATCAATCACTTTGATCTGGCCTCCAAAACTGTTGTGTACACTGTCAGCCTGTGGTACTTGTTACAGCAGCCTGCTCTGACTAATACAGGCCCACAACCACACCACGAGTCTAGAGACACATATTCTGAAGCCTGCCGACAGCCATATGACTGGGCGTGAAAGAGAATTTCCCAGGCTCGGTCGAGCCTTGAGGTTTAACTGCAAGTTAGACTGACGGTTTTAGTGCTGCCTCAAGGAAGACCCTGACCCAGAGGTGGACAGCTGAGCCACATCCGAATTCTTGAGCCACATGGTATCCTGTCTCTTGTTGTTCAGTTGCTAAGTCATGTCTGACTCTTTTTCGACCCCGTGGACTATAGCTTACTAGTCTGCTCTGTCCATAGGATTTCCTAGGCAAGAATACTGGAGTTAGAAAGATCTCCTGGAGAAGGCAATGACAACCCACTCTAGTACTCTCGCCTGGAAAATCCCGTGGACGGAGGAGCCTGGTGGGCTGCAGTCCATGGGGTCACTGGGAGTCGGACATGACTGAGCGACTCCGCTTTCACTTTTCACTTTCCTGCATTGGAGAAGGAAATGGCAGCCCACTCCAGTGTTCTTGCCTGGAGAATCCTGGGGACGGGGGGAGCCTGGTGGGCTGCCGTCTGTGGGGTCGCACAGAGTCGGACACGACTGAAGTGACTTAGCAGCAGCAGCAGCAGCAGAAGATTCTTAGGGCTTTTCTGGTGGCTCAGACAGTAAAGAACACACCTGTCAATGAAGGAGACTAGGGTTTGATCCCTGGGTCTGGAGGATCCTCTGGAGAAGGAAATGGCAACCCGCTCCAGTATTCTTGCCTGGGAAATCCCATGGATAGAAGGAGCCTGATGGGTTACTGTCCACGGAGTCCCAGAAGAGTCAGACATGACTTAGTGACTAAGCAGAACAGAACAGATAATATTCTTAGACGAGAACATATTTTCTCTGTAGGTGCTGGGGTACCTGGTTGGCTCAGGGAAAATGAAGGATGTTCTCAGTGCTACTTTTTGGCGTTAAAATGTGAAACTCTTTCAGCTTAAATATTTGACTAGGTACTGTCTTTTTAACCTATTTTCAGAATACCTTTCTTCAACAAATATTTTTACGAGATAAAACTCATCAAACAAATTGTGATTCTTTCGAACACTTCATTAAATTTAGATGCTGCATAATTGTAGGCTTTTTCAATCTCCTGACCTTCTGGGACAGAATGTAATTTCTTCTAATTAAAAATAGAAGCTCCATCAGAAGATTTTTCTTACAAGTCAAGATATTCTGAAGTACTCTTATAGAATTTCAATATTGGGCTCTCGTTAATTAATGAGTTCCCATCCTCCCCTTAATTTTTAGGGATAAACTCCAGTGTCTTTTTATTTGCAAACTTTGTTTTTGATTAATGTAATTCTTTCAGAGCTTCAGAAACTGAAAATCCAGGTGTTAAGTAATCAAGGTTTTCTAAATCTTTTAAACCACATGTACCCAAAGTTTGGAGGACTCCTTTACAAAAAAGTCCAATGTTGTGGTAGGGCACTTAGATTGACTTCAAAAGCTTCAACTGTTCTCAAATCTGATAGAGGGCAGGAAGTGGAGAGAAAGCACAGTAAGCTATGCCAAAGCTTTTTTTTTTTTTTTTTTTTTAACCTTTTATCAGTGTTGTCACAAAATGTTGGCAATGGCAGCTTTTACTTAAATTGGTAGCGTGCCAGCTTTTTTGGATCGAATGTGAATTATGTGTGCATTATTAATCATTTCAACTAAATTTCTGCTTCATAGTTTCTTAATTTAGTAAGGATTTTTTGCATTGACACTGTGCTCCACCAAAAACTATATTTATATTATCATTGCAAAACAAGTACCATTTAGCTTCACTGTCAATTGTACAATATCCCTAATAGTCTCAGATGATACTCAATTAATAAAGAAAACTTCCAAAAGCTTTATTCTGGGTCCATGATTTGAATGCAAAAAGCAGAAACATTATTGGAGTTAGTTGATATTTCTGTCTGAGGAATCACATGACATTGAAATAAAATTTGCATCAATTTACTCTTTGTATAATTTTCCTAACAAAGTCAACATGTAAACAGTGATAGTGTCACTTTTTGTACTTGAATATGGTATTCATGTACATGAATATCAACACAGTTTGGAATTAAAAATGAATGACTTTTGAGTCTTTTATCAGGATGTAGAGAATGGTAAAAGAATGTCTCTGCTGAGGAAATACTAAAAAAATCACTGGATTAAAAATTATATATTTTTAAAAAGCTATGGGAGACCTGGGTGGTGCAAAGAAGTCAGTATTCTAGGGAGAGAGCCAGTTCTGTTTAGATGCGTGAAGATTGGTGGCTGGTTTTAAACCTGGAAGATGTTATCTAGATGGTGTATGGGTAGGCAGAGGAGTGAGTTTAAAATTGTTTCACTGGAATATAATAAGCTAAACTTTTAATTACTGTGTAAGCCAGCCTGCGTGATTGGAATTTTGAAGAGCTTCAAATGTAAAGTTAAATCTACTCTGTTGTAGAATTCCCATCTTAAAAAATTCCTATTTGAATTAATTTTTTATTTGCTCATTTTCTCAGGAGAATATCAAAATTTTCTCAGGAGAATTTTCAAAAAGAATGCTTGAGATGTAAGTTTTCTAAGTATTTTTTAATATCCCAAAACATTTATGCTGTCCCTACACTAATTAGGTAATTTTTAAAAGATAGAATTATAAGTTTAGAACTTTTTTTCTATTAAATTTTATTAAAAAAGACTCTGGGTTATCACTCTCTTGTCTTCTAGCTTCCAATATTGCTGATTAGAAGTCACATGTCAATGTGATCATAATTCCTTTGCAGATAATCTGTTTTTCTTGTCTGAAAGCTTTTAGAATCTTTTCCTTCCTCCTGGAGTTCCACTTTCAGAATGTGTCCGGGGGTGGGTCTTTTCTCTTTCATTCTTCTTGGTGGATTCCATTGACCTAAAGATGTGTATGCTCCTTCAGTGCTTGGAGATGTTATTCTGGCCTTTGCATAATTTGTATATTTTTTACCTTTTACTTTTTCCTAGAATTCTTAACGGGAGTATTTAAGCTGATCTTAAATGTCTTGTATTTTTTCCTTCATATTGTCCTCTATCTTGTGGATATGCATTCTGAGGGATTTTCTGAATTTCAAGTTTTCTCCTATGGAATTGTTGTTCTACAATGACATTTCTAAGAACTCTTTTTTTTTAACCTTTTATTTTATATTGGAGTATATAGGACTTCCCTGTAGCTCAAACGGTAAAGAATCTGCCTTCAGTGCAGGAGATCAGGGTTCGGTCCCTGGGTTGGGAAGATCCTCTGGAGAAGGTTATGGCAATCCACTCCAGTATTCTTTCCCAGAGAATCCCATGGACAGAGGAGCCCGGCGGGCTACTGTCTATGGGGTTGCAAAGCGTTGGACATGACTGAGCGACTAACATGCACAGACACATAATTGATTAACAAGTTGCGTTAGTTTCAGGCATACAGCAAAGTGATTCCAGTTATACATATACATGTATTTATACTTTTTTTGAATTCTTTCCTCACTCAGGTTGTTATATAATATTGAGCAGAGTTCCCTGTGCTATACAGTAGGTCCTTGTTGGTTATCCATTTTAAATATAGCAATGGGTACATGTCAATTCCAAACTCCCTAACTATCCCTTCCCTCCCACCTTCTCCCCTAGTAATCTTAAGTTGAAGGACTCTTTTTTGATCTCTAATTGCACCATTTTAAGCACAACCTGTTCCCTTTTTCGGGACACATTACCTTCTTGAATTTCTCTAAAGATACTCATCTTTTAGAAGTTCCTTCCATTCGAATCTGTTTGCTCACCCAGCTTCTTGCCTGTTATGCTGTGGGTGTTCTCAATGAAGGGAGATGGGTGGTGAACATCTGCAGGTCATGGGGATTTCTTTGCTTCTAGGATCGAGTCATTCTGCTCAGACTTCTGCTGGGACAGTGGGCTCCATCAACCTGAAGATTTACATATTCCTTTAGCACTTGGGAATGTTGCTAATATTCTAGTACTTATATATATAATTCATACATTTTCTCCATTTTATTTATCTTTTCCTAGACTTCCTAGTAAATTCTGACATTTCTCTAGAGCCTTCTTCCTACCATGGGAGTGCACTTGAGAGCTCTGCATGTTGACTGGTTAGTTTTTTGTTGTTGTTCAGTTGCTAACTAAACAACTGACTCTTTTGTGACCCTGTGGATGGTAGCCTGCCAGGCTCCTCTGTCCATGGGATTTCCCAGGCAAGAATACTGGAGTGGGTTGCCATTTCTTCCTCCAGGAGATCTTCTTGACACAGAGATCGAACCCACATCTCTTGCACTGCCAAGCAGATTCCTTACCACTGAGCCGCCTGGGAAGCCCCAGGTTGGTTTTACAAGGGTATGAATAGGTTCAGAATAGTTGGGCCAGTGGGGCCCCAGTAGCCAGGCCCTTACACACACCGCCCCCCCCACCCTCTGAGGTAGGAAGGATGCACCATCATCCCGCACGGAGGTGGGGCAGGGGAAGGCCTGAGCTGGGATTAGGACGCTTGTGATCCTGAAGCTCAGGCTACAGCATCATGAGAGAGAAGGATGTGAGGCTTGAGAGAGCCTGGGGATGGAAGGATGGGCAAAACAGGAGGGAAAAGAAAGTATCAAGCTGGCAGAGAGGCCAACATAGAAACAGAGATGTGTGTGTGTGTGTGTGTGTGTGTGTGTGTGTGGTGGGGGAGAGCTGAGCAGGCCAGAGGGGAGGACACCTCCTGGATGCGTGGAGGAGGCTGAGGTGAGGTGTGGTTGGAAGGAGGGCAGAGATGCGGGCCTGGGTACCAGTGTCCCAGCCGGGGGCACAGCCGAGAGCCAGCCTGCAGAGGCAGGGTAAGGAGGGGCAGGGTCTGAGCTCTGGCCGCTCTGGGGCTGGAGGAGAAGGAGGAGGAGCCCCGGATGTGTAGCATCTGCCTGTTTCTTCTTTCCCTCATTCCATCCTTCCTCCCTCCCTCCATCACACGGGCTGAAAGGCTCTGCTGTCTCAGTCTGGCTGGGTACCAGGAGCACTGCAGGTGGACAGGCTGGCCTTCTCACCCCACGTTGCCCTTTTCTCCATGACTGTGGCCGGTGAGACAGCCTCTGTGTCTGGAGCCAGTGGCAGCCACCCAGCTGCTCTCCTTCAGTAGAGGTCACGATGCCCTGTGGCACAGGTGAGTTCATGGGTTCCTGGCACTTAGTCCAGCTGGATGTGGACCTGGGTGTTCCCCAGAGGTGGGGGTGATCTCAGCTGGCTTAACCTCTCCAAGCCTCAATTTCCTCCTGTGGAAAGCTGAGACAGTAACATTTTTGTCACTTTACTTTTCTAAGCCTCAAGTGTATCCACAGGAAGTAGGATCAGGACACTCCCCTGCCCTGGGGGCCACAAGGCTGTGAGGTGGTCGTGTGGCCCTTGTTGCTTCCAGGTTCAGTTGAGGAAACGTGCCTGAGTTTGGGTGGCTGGCCGCATCCCTCATCGGTGGATGACTCCACAGCTCTGTGGGGAGGACCTGGGACCTCTGGATCTCTGTCCGGTGCCCCTTCTGTCCTGCCTGTTGAGCTGGATGGATCCTTGGCACAGCCTAGACGCCCGTACTGAGCCATCTGAGCCCAGCTCCTGCGCCCACGGGGCATGTCTGCTTCCAGGAGAGAAGAGAGTATGAAATCGCTTCCTACATGAGAATACCTGACGATTCAGCAGACACAGGAAAAGGTTCTCTGCTGTGTTCCCGCTCCTCAGCTGAGCTCTGCTGGGAGGGGACTGGCTCGTTCAGAGGAAACAGGTGACCAAGGATAGAGCAGCTGAGCAGAAGAGCTGTCACCAAAGACACCGCCGAATGCCGGTTCCAAGATCTGCAGAGGAGGAGGGCCGGTGGTCCCAGCACATGCAGGGAAACCCACCTTCTGAGAGCGAACTGGCTTTGACCTTGGAGCATGTGCAGCCAGGCTGCGAATAGCGACATGTGATTTAAGGCCCAACAGCCGTCGCTGGAGAAACGTGGCGCGGCGCTGAGCTGGCCGGGGGACTAAAACCAGCTCAGACTCTGGGAGGAGATGAATCTCGTGTCACTCAAGCTCATCCAGAATCAAAAGCAGTTTCCTGCTGTCCACTGCTGGCCGGTCCGCCTGGGCGCTGCCTGTGCTCAGGGTCCCTGCCTGCCCCTCTCTCCGGGGACCTGGCAGTCCTACGTGGGCTGTGGTGTCTCTGTTGACATCGCATTTCCACCACCTCCCTTGCACGCGGCCCTCCCCCAGCCCCCAGGCCGGCCAGCCCAGCGCCTTCTGCCAGACATGGGCTCAGAAGGGCCTCTGCTGGCTCTGCTGCTCTTCGGCTGCCATCGTGAAACTTGATTTCTATTGTCTTTGAACTCCTATTTTGTAAGTGAGATCTGATGGGACCACGGAGCACGCACATGAGCAGAGCACATCTGTGCGGGATTCGTGCCGTCCTTCCTGGCTCCCCACTTGCAGATGGCCTTCTCCAAGCCCCATGAGCGAGCACACGTGGACCGGCTGAGCGAGGGCGCTGACATCCCCACGAGGTCACACTCTCTGTTCAGACCAGAATGTCTTGGCATGCAGGAACACGAGCGACCAAGCGACCCCGTCCTATCCTTTCTCACTGTCGGCTTAGAAAGAAAGCACAACATAACAGTTGTGAGTCAGATTGTATTTGGGGCAAAATGAAGTCCACAGCCTGGGAGACAGCATCTCTGATGGCTCGGAGAAACTGCTCCAAAGGGGGAGGGGGAAGGTCAGTACATGTGTGCTTTTGGTGAAGGGCAAGTCCATGCAATCAGCACTTTTTTTTTTTTTTTTTGCAGGAGGTTTCTGCTAGTCACGATGAACAGTCATCACCCTGAAGGATTTTAATGCTTTTCTAGATGTGAGGAGATGCAAGAATTGGGCTCATAAAATCGGATCCCGAAAATATCTAACTCTCTGAAGACCTGTCCTGCCAGTCTTCCCAGAGCACAGAGAGCCTCATTTCTCCTCTCCACCCTGAGCTCTTTTCAGGGAGGGTTGAAGGTCAGCAGCTGCAATAGCATCTGATTTAGTCCTTGCAGAGGTAGATGGCAAGTGCCAGTCTATAGTTAGCATTACCCAAGTTATGAAGTCCCTGTGTTCATCCAGCACTTCTGTGAAGATGATGACACAGCGGGGAGGGAGAGACAGAACAACTGCAGACCCTTTTCTTTCTGTCCTTGCTTACTCAGCAGTAAGGCCCAGGACAGTGTGGGGAGAATGTCAAGGACTGAAATGAAACCGCTTGAGTTTTGTGCAGCGTCCCCACTGTTCTGTTAAGGACACAGCTACCAAGGCACACACAAAGTACAAAATAACTAAGTGCAATTTCAATGATTCCACATGTGCGTTCTTACATTTGCATTTAAAACTGGCACTGCACATTATAAAGATGAATGGTAATATTCATGTTAGTAATTAAAAAATTTTAATTATTCTGTACTTAGAACAGCATTAAAGAGCAAGTGAAAAACATCATGACAAGTCAAGAGAGAGGCAGAGAGATATATGTGTGAGACGTAGGAGAAAATTTTGTCTATTAGTAAATAGAATGATATTTTTCCTCTGGTTTTTGAACAAGGAGTCCCACAATGATGAAGACAGCGCTGGGAGAGGAGAAGAGGACTGAGGACATGGGAGGCCCAGCAGGATCCCAGAGTCGTTCAGGGCTGAGCCAGGAGTCGAGGCTGGTCTCTGATGGAGTCTGTATGCTGGATCCGCAGTGATGCTGGTGGTGGTGGTGATGAAGAGGATGATGGTGTTAGACTAACATTATGGAGCTGAAGAAAAGCTCATTCATCTTCATTGGAATCCTGCCAGCTCTGGTGTCTTGGCAGGCCACACCTGGGATCATCTCTTGCCTTGTGGAGGCCAAAGGTGCCTCCTTCCCAGGGCCCCGTGTCTGTGGCCTGGGCTCTGTGCCTCCCTCTGAGGGAGGCGGGCTGGCCCCATTGTTCATAAGGGTGCACATGGCTGTCTGGTTGGGATTCTCTAACCCGAGGAGGGATCCCCGGCAGCAGCTCTTGGAGGGGGCATGGGATGCTCCCCTCCCTGTGAAGACCCTCTGGTGGCAAGAGGTTGCCCACAGCTCTCTAAGGGGCTCACTGGGTGAGGGCGACTGGGGTCCAATCCAGGGGGCTGGTGATTTCCCCAGAGCTCCTCCCAGACAGAGACCCAGGGGCCAAGTCCAGGGCCAAATGGTGGGATCTGAACATGGCTTGTCTGACTCCTGAATCTAAGCTCTTGAAAGATAGGAGACCTTGTGGCATCTGCAGGAGGGGGGCATCTGGGTGACCTTGTCTTCTCGGACTCCTCTCAACAGCCCGGCCGGCACCTCTGCCCCACAGCCAGCACCATCGGGGGCCAGAGCAGCTCTTATGGTGCATTTGGGACCTGGGACCTGAAGCACAGGCTAAGAGGACTGGGGAGCCCTTCCCACAATGAGAAAACAGCCTCCCCCTTTCCTATAACCTCCCAAGAGACCAGCCCTGCCCAAGGCTCCCAGCCAGGGCAGGAGACTTAACGGGTAGCTCAGAGTTAATGGGATCATCCACAAGGAGCGCCAGAAATGACTGAGACCCAGTGACCCTGGCTTCCTTTTCTGGAGAACACGTGATGAAGTTATATTTCTTTATTTACTTGGCTGCACCAGGTCTTAGTTGTGGCATGTAGGATCTTCAGTTGCAGCGTGCGAACTCAGTTGTGGCATGCGGGATCTTGCTCCCCAACCAGGGGTCGAACCCAGAGACCCTGCATGGGGAGTGCAGAGTCTTAGCCACTGGGCTACCAGGGAAGTCCCTATGAGCTGGAATTGATGGTCTCCTGACCCTGGGCCCGGGTGACCCTCACAAAGCTGTTTGCCTCAGGCTTGGCCAAGAAGCCAAGTTTCTAGGTTAATCTGGGTTAGAAGCCATTCAGTCTCTCCCACCTGCAGCCAGGGTAGGGCTGTGGGGATTACCTGCCAGAGGCAGCCTCTGACTCCTCAGGGCCCTGGGGTGGGAGGGAGGGGACCCCCAAATGAGCCTGCTGGGAGGTCCCCGGGGTGTAACCTCTTGGCCGAGTAGCCTTTGCTGGCAGCACGGGGGTGGGACTGGGGGGTTCACCTCCCCAGTCACAACTTTCTGCAGCACCGATTTACCAGGTACATGAATCTACAAGGTGGTAACGAATTTAAAACACTACTTGATTAAAACAACCTAAAATATTATGAATTAAACATAGAGTCTGCATGAACTCTGAAGATCAAACAAGAGATACTGCAGACATTTCACATTTTTGGAGAGCCGCTCTGAGTTACCACTCCCAGGAGCCCAAATTCAAGTTTATCGTCCTCAGCTGGGCCTTCCCCAGAGTCAGCGGGAAGGTCGGTAATGATCGCTAGCTCCTGTCGGCACTCTAGAGTTTGCACAGGCACGTTTATTTTCACTGCACATGGAGGTGTCCAGCATTAATTACCCCATCAGCTTCTCGCAGGCATGGAGAGGCGAAGTCATCAGAGACCTCGCTGAGCCACACTCAGCCCATGGAGCCCATGCTGGCAGACCGATGCTGCCTTTTCTTCTTTCCGTGATCCTCCTGGGCTGTGCACTCTGGGACCCAGGGAGGCTGGTCTTGGCTGCTTGAGGAAAGCCATAATTTGCAGAACAGCTGCACTGTCCCGTGGTCCTGACTTCAGATAGAGGCTGATCCTGTTCACACAGTAGACTGGGAGAAGGGGGCATTGTTCAAGGGCATTGCCACCTGGGTGCACGCAGGTTGCTAGAGTATGTCACACTTTTTTTTTTATGGCTACACCATGGGGCTTGTGATAAAGACTTCCCTGGTGGCTCAGTTGGTAAAGAATCCGCCTGCAATGCAGGAGACCCAGGTTTGATCCCTGGGTCTGGAAGATCCCCTGGAGAAGGAAATGGCAGCCCTCTCCAATATCCTGGCCTGGAAAATCCCATGGACAGAGGATCCTGGCAGGCGACAGTCTGTAGGGTCGCAAGAGTCGGATATGACTTAGTGACAAGTCATGACAAGCTCCACTGGTGGAGCTTGTGGGATCTGAGCTTCCTGATCAGGGACTGAACCCACGGCCCTGCAGTGAAAGTGCAGGGTCCTAACCACAGGACCTCCAGGGAAGTCCTGAGGATGTCACACTTTGCCAAAGACCGTTCTGTCTTCTTCTCTCTTGTCTGTAGCCGGATTTGTGTGTGCACTTGGGAAGGAGCCTTGTGTCCAGGCAGGGCTGGAGCTGGTCTGGTCTGTGTCGCCCTGACCTAGACCTTGTCCTGGGCACATGTGCCCACCTGGCCCACATGTTGCTTTCAGGGTGTGCAAGGAGAAGGCGGGGGCTGGGATGGTCCCAGAGGAAGGCTGCGCGTGGACCCTCACTCCCCCTCTTGACTTGGGGAAATGAGATATTTGGTTGCCGAGGTGACCGAGGTTGTAAGTGGGAAAAGAGCCTGTCATCCCACCCGAAGACCTGAATTTTTCCTTCCCTCCAGCCTTGGTGGCGGCAGGTGGCGTGAAGGCGGACGCAGGCCTGTGACAGGCGACTCCTATCTCTGCCCTTCTCATTTGAAGCAAATGCTTTCCTCTGATTAGAAAACAGTGACATTAGAGTTTCTGTGGGGCCAGCGTGGGTAGGGGAGAGGTGTTTGTAAATCTCTGGGGTGCTGTCAGCACACAAACCATGACCATATCCTTGCTGGGAGAGGAGTCAATTCTTTATTATTGTAATTAATGGCACTTATTAATCACCATAATGCTAAGAAGTGGAAATAATTCTGACAATGAATACTGAGTGTTCCGTGCAAACCAGTGACCACAACTTGTCCTTCATGGCACTGGGCCATCTCAGTGATCTTATGATGAGTTCTGCTATTGGTCTCATTTTACAGATGCAAAAACTGAGTCTTCCCAAGGTGAGTGACTTGCTCCAAGTGGCACAGTGATTGAGAGGCAGCCCTGGGATCTAAGGGCTCAACCTCTGTGCTGTCACCTGTCACATCCTCATCCCTTTTCCACGCCAGGCCTGGTGGTCAGGCTCTGCAGGTATCATTCCATCTGCATCTCACAGTGACCTTTGGGGTGGGTATTGCATTGATGTCATCTTATAGGTGGGGACCCTGGAGCTCAGAGCGGCTCAGTGATTTGCCCTAGTTACACAGCTAGTAGGTGGTGGGCCAGGCACTGGAACACGTGGATGTCTGACTGAGAGCCCTTTCTCTGTAGGGCTGCAGCTCCATGCTGGTGGGAGGCTCTGGGGAGGGAGTATTCTTACAATTAAGGGGGCAAATCAGCTGAGGTCATAAGACAGGGGAGCAGCACAGGCCATGGCTCCACCATCCACCCCCCACCAGCCGTGGAACAGAGACCGGGTCCCCAGTGAGGGCTGCCGAGGAAACGCTGGGCCCCTGCATTGTCGGGGAGCAGTGCTGGACACCTGACCTGAGTCTGTGCATGTCTGGGCTGTGAGCCTTTGGCTTCTTGTTAAATCGAAGAGCCACATCTGGGCTTCTCCCCAGGCCTCCAAAAAGCATAATAACCAACAATTTTTCCATAATTAAATTGTGACATCGTCATCCTTTCAACAAAAACGGCATATTTGCATTCCCTATTCATCTGGAAATTCATTGCCCTCCTGGAAAATGGAGAGACAACCACAAACGTTTAGGGCCCTTTTGCCTTGTGTGCAGATTCATGGTTTCATTCGTCAAATGCCCTTGATTAGGGGTTGGGGGTCCCAGGCCTGCCCTCAGGGAGTTCACAGTCTAGGGGGGATATAGAAGTATTTTGGGCAGCCCTAGAACTCAGACTGTATTGATTGATTGACTGATTATTTCATTCAATGAATATTTATCGAGGATCTATTATGTGCATGAAATTGATATTTAAATTATTCATATTTTGCACTCACTTATTGGTTTTAAAATTGGAAAGCGCCTTGAGACGTATTCTATTAAAAACCCAACAGACTTGTGACTTGAACACTTCTAGGACAAAGATCATCTACAAACCGAAAATTAGATTGCCAGTTTTGAGCATGCCCCATGTTGTCCTGTTTTGAGTGAGAGCTAGATGTGTGCACGTTGTGTCTCTATCCTGGCTACATGATCATCTGGGGGAGGTGTCATAAAGGATCTATGCTGTCATCTGGCCCCACCCGTGCAGATTATGATTTGATAGGTTTTGAGGCAGGACCCTGGAGAAAAGATGTTTTTAAAAATCCCCAGTGATTTTCATGTGCAGCTGCATTATAAGCCGTTGGTCTATACCAGCAGTTCTTTCTTTTTTTTTTAAGTAAATTGAGCACATACTTTTGTTTATTAATTTTTGACCACCCTGTGGGGCTAGTGGGATCTTAGTTTTCCAATCAGGAATCATCCCCTGTAGTGGAAGCATGGGATCTTAACCACTGGACCATCAGGGAAATCTCTATATCAGCAGTTCTTAACCTTAGCTATACCTTAGAATCTTCTGGGGAATTTTAAAAGTCTCCATGCTCAAGCTGCACCCAGTCCACTAAATCAGAATGTCTGGGGGGGGGGGGTCGAAGCCAGTTGTCAATATATGTCAGAGCTCCCTGGATGATTCCAATGTGCAGCCAAGACTGAGAACCACTGGTCTGCACCTAACTATGATGATAAACTGGTTGGAGTTGGCATCAGAGAAGATGTGCGCTTCTGGATCATTTTGCACCTGCAGGATGGGAGGGACCTGTGCTCACTGGCTGGAGGCGTGCAGGAGGTAGAGGAACTCCTGGTGGCCAATGTCTGCTTCCCTCCCTTAAACATCACCACCTCTGGCCTCTTTTCAAAGAGCTCTGCATGTCTCTGGACAGTGGCAGCAATCCCCCAGCTAAAGGGGGGTTGGTCCCTGCCCAGAAGCCTCAGTATCTCCTGGGGTTTTGTTAGAAATGCAAACCCTGAGGTCCCAGCTGTGCTGTAACAAGCTTTCCAGGTGTTTCTGACTCTGCCAAAGGCTGGGGAGCCTGGTTCCCCTGAGGGTGGTGCCTCAGCCTTCCCTGTGGCTAGAGTCACCTGGTCTGCTCGTCAAATGTCCACATGCCAGGGCCTCACCCCAAGCCCTCTGTGTGTGTGTGTGGTCCGCGGGTCTCTGGGTGTCAGGCTGTGTGCGCGTGTGCATAGCTTCTCTGGGCTCCGTGTCCTACCCACTGGTAAGAAGCCCGCCCTGTCTGTTGCATTGAGCTGGCAGCTGCCAGGCCCTGTGCTAAGCGCTTTACGTGGTGATGAACGCAGATGCCATGAGGTCATTTTCATGGCAGCTTCGGGTTGCACACCTGTATCATTCCCATTATCCAGGTGAATAAATGGAGCTCCAGGACTCAGGAGCTTCCTGGCCTCTCTGATTAGCAGGGAGCAGACCTGGACTGACTCCAGGGCCCCATGCTTAGCTGTCACCACGAACTCATAGTATTCCCCGACCCAGCAAGCGTCCCTGGGTAACTGCTTCAGGCCCAAGGGCAAGACCCTTGATCCACACGCCAGTCCTGGAATCCTGACTCAGCTGGTGTCTCTGCCCAAACCTCCCTGTCCTACTTGAACATCTGATATCAATTCATAGACTCAACACAGTGAAACCTCCTTGGGCGCCCTGCAAACACAGAGGCACCGAGGGAGGCAGACACCAGGGGCAGGCCTTGTGCAGGTCGGGGTCACTGCCCCACGCAGCCGGGGATTGAAGCAGGTGGCAGGGGGAAATCCCGATTCTCGCAGAGGCTGACAGCCTGGCACTGGGCCAGGCCTCAGCATCCCTTCACTGTGGACACACCTGGGCCAACAGAGCAAGATGGAGCAGACTGCTGATTCCAGCGTGTCACTTTGCTGCTGAAATTCGCTGAGTTAAAAGAATCAAACAGAGTGGTTTATTTACTGCCAAAGTCGTTTCAAATGGAGTTAGGGATGTAAATCACATTGGAGACGGCTTCGCTTCATCTTTAACCACCTCCAGAACAGAGTGTCTCCGTGAACTCTGTACAGGCAGAAAACGAGGCTGGTGGAGAAACCTCAGAGTCAGCAATGAATCAAACTGTTCATTTATTGTTATTAAAGTGACGCGAATAAATTGTAACACAGTGGGACTCGCCAGTGCTCAGCTTTGCTGGAGCACTTCTTTATGAACTGTGGAGTCCTTCCTCAAGCAGTCCTGGCAGCAGGTAAGGCAGGTTCATCATCAGCCCCAAATTGTAGGAAAGGAAACCAAGGCTTGGACATTAAGGGATGTGGCTGGGTCACACTGCTGGGGACAGGAGCCACCATCGACCCAGGTCCCTCTGCTCCAAATCTAGGACACGTTCTCCAATCTGATGATAATATTCAGAAAGCCATGACTTTCTTCCCTGTCCATCCACCCATGTGATTATATTCGGTCACCATGACCTCAAGTCGGAAAAAGCGTCCGTTTGGGCCCCAGATTCCACCCTGAACTTGCACCAGTACTACTGGGAGTAGTGGGGCTGCCAGAAGGAGTAGGGTTGCCAGAAAAAATAGAGGACACCAGGCTACGTGTGAATTTCAGATCAGCTATGAATACTTTCTCGGTAGAGCTATAATTCCAATGCTGCATTGACATACTTAGGTTAAAAATTTATATGTTATCTGAAGTGCAAATTTCACCAGGCATCCTGTATTGGTGTTTGCAAACTCTGGCATCCTGAGAGGGGGAGGCCTCATTCCTTGTTCTGTTTCAAGCCCCGGGCCCTCTCCCTGTCCAGGTCAGCTCTTTTCTAGGTCAGCTCTTGAGGGGCGCGGCCCCTGCGCCGTCATACAGGTTAGATCAGGGTCACAGAGGGGAGATGTGAGAGCCACATGCCCTTTCCTGAGGGCTCTGCAGGTGGACATGGACTTGGCCCCTCTGGCCGTAGCCTGGTGGACCCCCTCTTTGCCAGCGATCAATAGTCCAGCCTTTCTGGAGAGAGAAGTCACGGGGGTGGGGGTCTGGCTTGGCCTTGGGCAAGCCTCGTTGCTTTTCCATACCTCAGTTTCATCATCTGCAAAAGAAGCCTGCAAAAGAGGGCATCTGCCCTCCCGGGTTATCACAGGGAGCAGATGTGTCAATATCTGAGATGCTCTTGACTGGGCATTGGGGACACCCACAGAGCACTCAAACAGGAGACCAGGCTGCTCAGGGGGAGGGGAGCGATGGTGCAGGTTTACTGGGAGGCATAGCGTCTTTGCTCAGGGGACATTATTTATATGCATTTTAGAAGAAACACCACACTACCTGTTTATCTGCTTAACAGAATTCTGAGCCTGGAGGGGTTTTATTAAGTCTGGATGGCAATCTCTTTGCAGAGGAAGTGGTGCCACTGGTATGAATGGACTTAAAGTCCCCCGAGACCTTGGACGTCACACCAGGTCCCAAAGTCTGGGACCCACACTGTGTCTGTGAGTCCCCGGGGGCAGGGAGCAGGTCAGAATGTCAGCTGGGCCTGCCCACTGTGTGAACTCCCAACATTTATTGACAGAATAGGAGGCAAAATGGATGGTCTTAATGGAGTCTGTGCGGCTTAGAATAAACTCGAGCAGAAGCATAGCCCTGGAGGGTGGAAGTGAGTGTCCCCCGTGGAGAGTGCCTGCCAGCTCCACTTAATTTTCTCTGATAGCCCAAGATACTACACAAGTTCCCTGGCCCAGGTATTATCAGACATGTATGTGTATTTTTTTCTTCTTTAAGCCAAGGAAACTTCAGCAGAGATGGCAGAAAGAGAGATGGGCTGTAGCCTTTGTGAGAGTGAGTGAAGTGAAGGTCACTCAGTCATGTCCGACTCTTTGTGACCCCATGGACTTATCCAGTCCCTGGAATTCTCCAGGCCAGAATACTGGAGTGGGTAGCCTATCCCTTCTCCAGGGGATCTTTCCAACCCAGGGATCGAACCCAGGTCTCTTGTTTTGCAGGTGGATTGTTTACCGGGTGAACCACAAGGGGAGAGCTTACGACAGTGACCTAGGCACACAAGTGGCCATTTATGTGTAATTACTTATAATCCTCCCCACAGCATTGCAAGGTGGGTTTTGCTGCTGTCCTCATCTTGCACATGAGATTAAGGGACTTCCTTGAGGTCACAGGTCGGCCGGTGGCAGATGTAGAATCTGAATCCAGGACATCTTGCTCTGCAGCGTGTGCTCGCAGACACCTCAGGGTAGAGCCCACCTCAGTCCTCCCCAGATAGCCACTTTCTGGCTTTGCACCAGATCTTCTCAAGCCCAAACCCATGACTATTCCATCCAAAAGCCTTTTCTGAGCACCCTTTCTGTTTCAGGTTCTGGGAGGGGCGTGGAAGAGAGAAAAAGAATTCCAGACCCAGCTCCCGCCCTAGACGGACATGCAGGGAAGAAGGGAGACTGGCAGGTATGACCCGAGCCGTGGGTGGTGGGCCACAGGTGGGCACCAAAGGGAGGTTGCAACAAGGTCATGGATGCCACCATCCCTGGCTAGGTTTTAGCAAGGGGATACCACCCCCAGCATCTCCCACACCCTGAAAGCTGGGCCTCAGCTGACTTGCCCATCCCTGTTCCCCTGTCCTCTCCCTTCCTGCCATTGCTAGCACAGCTAGACCCAGCGGCCCCATCTTGGGGGTGGATTGAGGGGCAGCCACCAGTCCCTGGCAACCTTTTTGTTTCCTGAAACCTAAATCCCCCATGAACCTGTCCTCCAGGGGGACAGGGGGCTGTGTGCCCGCCCCCCATTCTTCTTTATTTCTTTCTCTCCAGAAATGTCATTAGATCACCTTGAATAAAGTGCTTAATCCTTGACCAATAAGCCCACACTCAGAGTAGCAGAACCATCAATCATCGTGAGATTTATTGTATCAGATTCCTGGGTGAGCAGAAAGAATGTTCAGCTCATGGGGAAACCCAAGCAGCTGGTGCCACGGTGCCAGCCCCATGAGCCCCAGGGAGAGACTCAGGTCCTCCCCTCCTGCCTCCCTGGGGCCAGGAGAGCAATCAGGGGTTGGCCCCCGTCTCTCTGAACATCTCTCTCTTCTGACTGTTAGGATTTGACTTGCTCCATCTTGAAGCGGAAGTGTTTGACGTCAGATAGGGTGGGTCATTTGGGGGAACATATTTCAACTTCAAGATGGATTATGATCGTGCAAATATTTGGAGAGCTTCATTTTGTCTTTTTACGTGATGAAAGAGGAAAGCTGGTGATCAGGGTGTGTATTCTGTAGTCACTTCCAAACACCTTTCAATGGTTCATTCGACAATCATTTGCTGATATGCCTCCTATGTGCCGGGCTCTGCAGCAGGCTGTGGGGACTGAGACCAGCTGATATTGGTGGCTTCCCAGAGACCCCCAGCCTGCCCAAGGAGTGTCACCCGGAAGACCACTGCAGTGGTGCTGGTTGGGCCCTTTGCGATGATGTGATTTGGCATGCGCTGGGGCCATCCGGAGGAAATGATTCAGCAACAGCATCAGAGCACATCTCACAGTCCGTGTGCTGGGTCTTCTGTCTCCTCCCAGGAAGAAGTTAGGAAAAAGCAGTCAAGAGTCTGGATTTGGACATTTGTACTTGCCACGTCCTGGCCTTGGGCAAGTTACTTAACCTCTCTGAACCTCTTCTTTAGGAAAGCAGGGATATGTCACACCTGCCTCACGGAGGCATCAGGAGGCTAAGACGGAACGGCACACACAGCACTCATTCGCTGGGACGCTGTGTGCGCACCCACGGCAGCGGGCATTTTACTGTTGCCATGACTATGCACACCCTCTGTGGGCTGAATCAGGAAGTTTCACGCGAGCAGCCAGCTCCTGTCACGCCGCTGCCCAGCTCAGATGTCATCACAGCCCTCTCTGCCGCCAGGAGCCCCCCTTCTGGGCCTTTGCCACTCCTCCGCCACCGTCCCCAACCAGGACACCCAGCAGAGGCTCTCTCAGCATGCGCAAGAAAGAAGAGTGGATGTGAAAGTCGCTCAGTTGTGTTGGCTCAGTTGTGTCTGACTCTTTGAGACCCCAAGGACTGTAACCCACCGGGCTCCTCCGTCCATGGAATTTCCCAGGCAAGAATACTGGAGTGGGTTGCCATTTCCTCCTCCAGGGGATCTTCCTGACCCAGGGATCGAACCTGCGTCTCTTAGGTCTCCTGCGTTGCAGGCAGGCTCTTTACCACTAGTGCCACCTGGGAAGCCCGTGCACAAGGCTGCCTTCAAACAGACGTGGAATAAAACACTCTCGAAATGCTCTGGGCTTGCTGCTCCCTGCCCCGGGCGGCTTGTCCTGCTCTCTGATAGGTCTTTCTGCCCCGGGAGTCTCCCTGGCCAGCACCCTCTGTGCAGGGACATCTCAGGAGCCACTGCATCCAGGAAGCCTTCCCGGATTGCTCCTCCTTCATAGCTCTTCGCCAGTGCTTCCCATGATTCCTTTCACCTCGGCTGGTAAGCCCTCCGGGTCGGAGGTTGGATTTTCCTGGTCCTGTGCCCAGCGCACGTGGGCACTCCTGCCGTGCTGCCCCAGCCTGCAGCGGGGATCTGAACAGTGGCTGCACAGGGTGTGGCTTGCGTGGCTGGACGTGCTGAGGACTGAGGCTGGAGGATGGAGCAGCTGCTTCCACTGGCCGGTCTCTGCCAGCTCAGGGCCCCAGGGCTGGGAAAGACAGGGCTCAGGCCCTGGGTGGGCAAGCAGTGGTCGAGGGACAGAGTCTCTGTGGCCTCTTTTGCTTATTTGAAGGAGCAGTGACTCAGGTTTGAGGCTTCCCTGGTGGCTCAGAGGGTAAAGTGTCTGCCTGCAATGTGGGAGACCTGGGTTCGATCCCTGGGTTGGGAAGATCCCCTGGAGAAGGAATTGGCAACCCACTCCAGTATTCTTGCCTGGAGAATCCCATGGACAGAGGAGCCTTGGCGGGCTACAGTCTATAGGGTCGCAAGAATCGGACACGACCGAGTGAGTAAGCACACACAGCGCACACTGGGTCAGACAGCTGTTCCCAGCACCAGGCTTCCTTCCACAGGCGCCGCTTGCGGGCATTCCAAACCAACTGCCCTCCTCTCCTGCCTTGAGTTTCACTCTCCTCCTGGCTGCCATGACTGGAGCTGTCCTTTGGGGTTACACAGACAGAGGTGTCCTTGAGTTCATGGTCGGGGGAGGCAGGATGGATAGATACGCAAGTTCAGGAATCTCAGAAGCCTCCTCTTGGTCACCCGAACACTGGGGGGACTCATCGTGATATCCTCCTAACCCTAGTCCAGGATGTTGTTCTTAGACCACGGTGGGGCCCGTGGGGCTAGTGTGGTTATGGACCCCAGGAGAAGGCTCTCCGTCTAATGAATCTAGGAAATCCCTCGTGCAGCAGTTCACATTGTCTAACAACACTTTTGAGGCCCCTGAGAAGTCCTGCCAGAACAAAGCGTGTTTGACTTTATTTAAACCAGGGCTCAGCCAAGTTTTCTGGAGGGGACCAGGCAGGAAATATTTGCGACTTCTTGCAGGCTCTCTGCTTCTGTTGCAACGACTCCACCCAACTGCTGTCCTGTCGAAGAAGCCATTATTGTTGCCGTTTAGTCGCTAAGTTGTGTCTGACTCTTTTGCAACCCCGTGGACTGTAGTCTGCCAGGCTCCTCTGTCCATGGGATTCTCCAGGCAAGAATCCTGGAGTGGACTGCCATTTCCTTCTCCAGGGGATCTTCCTGACCCTGGGACTGAACTTGCATCTCCTGTATTGGCAGGCGGATTCTTTATCAATAGTGCACCAGGGTAGCCCCGAAGAAGCCATAGCCAATATCTAAATCAATGTTCCAATAAGGCTTTATTTACAGACAGGAAGTGGGTAGGATTTGGCCAGGGATCCCCAATTTAAACCATCACCCCCCTCTGCTTCTCCCCACAGTGTTTTATGGGGTGCCTGGTACAGGCTGAGAATAGGCTTGAGCACAGACACTTGTTCCCAAGTCAGGAGATTATCTTTCATGCACAGGGTCCACTCTTTAAGCTACTGTGACACCCACAACGTGAATATTTCAGGGCTGACTTCCCGCAGCATGGACGGAAGGCGGGCGTGATCATGTGTGAGCTCTGGTGGTGTGGATTCAGGCAGGACAGAAAGCCCAGTTTATGACTCATTCAGTAGCAGATTGGCAATTATGCAATTCGTGACACATTTGCAACATTTGAAAGGGGAAATTTGCATTAGTTCACATTTTGCACAGAGGGAGGCTTTCTTCACATTTTGGTGCCACATTTGGTAGCTAGAGCTCAAGCTACCCAGGAGGCACCGCACTCCTGTGAGTCCCCAAGGGCTGTGGGTTCTGTGGTGCCCTCTTTGGGAGCCACACCTCCCTGATGGCGCTACAGGTGACAAAGTACTTCTGCAGTCACAGTGGAGTCTCCCCCACCCCCTCTCAGAAGAGTCTCAGGGGGACCCGGGAGCAGGGGTGCATCCCAGGCCCCGGGTCTCTGGGACCCTCGAACTAACCTTTGCCATCCACTGCGTTTGGCAGGAATGGCTGTCTTTGCATGTGCAATACTGCTGAGTCAAGTGCCTTGGAAAAGACGTAAGAAAGTCCCAGTATTGGCTTTTATTTAATTTCTTTTCATTAAAGTCTGCCAACAGCTAAAGAAAAGAGGAATTGCTTTCTGGTCCTCAGAAATTCAGACGCCCGAAGGGCCTTCCAAGAGCAAAGGTACAGGCTGGCAGGTGAGCTCTTAATCGTTAACTGATGTGATATCACTTGTATGTGAAATCTAAAAAAATGATACAAAAGAACTTATTCACAAAACAGAAACAGACTCACAGATTCAGAAACAAATTTATGGTTACCAAAATGGAAACATGTAGGGAGTGGGATAAATCAGGAGTTTGGGGTTAATATATACACACTTGTTGTTCAGTCGCTGCTGTGTCTGACTCTTTGAGACCCCCATGGACTGTAGCACACCAGGCCTCCCTGTCCTTCACCATCTCCTGGAGCTTGCTGAAACTCATATGTCCATTGACTGAGTGATGCCATCCAACCATCTCATCTTCTGTCGTCCCATTTTCCTCCTGCCTTCTATCTTTCCCAGCATCAGGGTCTTTTCCAATGAGTTAGCTCTTCGCATTAGGTGGTCAAAGTATAGGAGCTTCAGCTTCAGCATAAGTCCTTCTAATGAGTACTTAGCATTGATTTCCTTTAGGATTGACTGGTTTGATCTCCTTGCTGTCCAAGGGACTCTCAAGAGTCTTTTCCAACACCACAGTTCAAAAGCATCAATTCTTCAATGCTCAGCCTTTTTTATGGTCCAACTCTCATATCCATACATGACTACTGGAAAAACCACAGCTTTTGACTATATGGACCTTTGTCAGCAAAGTGATGTCTCTGATTTCTAATATGCTATCTAGGTTTGTCATAGCTTTTCTTCCAAGGAGCAAGTGTCTTTTAATTTCATGGCTTTAGTCACCATCTACAGTGATTTTGGAGCCCAAGAAAATAAAGTCTTTCATCGTTTCCCCATCCATTTGCCACGAAGTGATGGGACCAGATGCCATGATCTTAGTTTTTTGAATGTTGAGTCTTAAACCAGCTTTTTCACTCTCCTCTCTCACCTTCATCAAGAGGTTCTTTAGTTCCTCTTCACTTTCTGCCATAAGGGTGGTGTCATCTGCATATCTGCATGCACACACTACTATATATAAAATAATCAACAAGGATGTACCATATAGCACAGGGAACCCTACTCAATATTCTGTAACAACCTATATGAGAAAAGAATCTGAAAAAAAGATACATGTATATGTACAACTGAAGCACTCTGCTGTACATCTGAAACTACACAATATTGCAAATCAATTATACTCCAATATAAAAGAAAAATTTAAATTAAAACAAAGAAATGGTGAAATATGAATAGAGTCTGTGGTTTAACTCATAATAATATACCAGTGTTGATTTTTCAGTATTGACAAACAGCCTTTCGGCAAATCTAAATGTGCTCCAGAATAAAACTTTACATAAAAGTTGCAGAGTATTACAGTAATTACCAAGATTTATCTTAAAATGATTTCCTACATTAAAAAAATAAAAATCGTTGATTGAGCCCCTGAGGTTCGCTGGGATAGCACCAGACTCCGAGATCTTCCTCTCTTGCAATCCTTGCTGTGATCCTATACTCGAGGTTCTGTTGTTGCCATTTTCCAGATGAGGAAACTGAGGCTGAGCACAGTTAGGCCACTTTTCCCCGAAGTCGCATGACCAGGAACTGCAGAACCGGGGAGGGAGCTCAGACCCCAGGGTCACAGACGCATGCTGCCCCCTGGCTCCTCCTGAGACCGGCAAAGTGTGTGGTGATGCTGGACCAATAGTGATGTCCTGCCAGCCCCCCTGTAGACTCGGGGGTCTCAGCCTGGGTTTGTGGCAGATGCCACACACTTGGTGGTCCCCTGTAGTAGTAATTCCCCTGTCTGACCGAATTCTAGGCACTTTCACAGTGAAGGACTGCTGCTGTTTCTACCTGCCCAGTGACCATTATCCATTCTTCAGGAGTGGCCTCTGAATTTTCCTTTGAGGAACCCCCTTCTTCCACTCTCAGACTCAGACCCTCCTCAAATCACAGGCATTGGTTCAGAGATGAAGATGTGGTCCACGCCCGAGCAGGAAGACCCAAACCTGGGAGCTTTGCTGAAAGGAATCTCTGGCTTTGTGATGTTGCCAGACTGGGGGAACCTATGCCTAAAGGCTTCCCTGTGTGGCTCAGCTGGTAAAGAATCTGCCTGCAATGCAGGAGACACAGGAGACGCAGGTACGATCCCTGGGTCGGGAACATCCCCCCAGAAGGAAATGGCATCCACTCCAATATTCTTGTCTGAAAAATCCCATGGACAAAAGAGCCCAGTGGGCTAGAGCACATGTGGTTGCAAAGAGTCAGACATGACTTAGAGATTAAACCACCACCAAGCCTGAAGTGCTGGGATCTTCTTTGCCACTTGTACGGGAGTCTGCTTGAGAACAGAGCCTACCTGGGGGAAAACAGAGTGGGTGATGGAGGGAGGTGGATTCCACACACCACCCGAGCACCTGGATCCAGCTGTGCCTGAAACATACACCTTGGGGTTTTCATTATTCAGGGTATTTTTAATTTTATCCTTTATGCTTGAGCTTGCCTGTTTGGATCTCTATCACTTCCTTCCGGTTGAGTCCTGAGTCATAGAATCTCCACTGAGAGGCACCATTGTAACGTGGTAATTAGGCCAGATTCCAGGCACAAAGTCAAGTCTGCTACTTATTAGCTGCATCATGCTTTGAGCAAGTCATTCAAATGCTCTGTCTTCATTTTCTCATCTATGAAACAGGGATTATGATGGTATTCTCTCCTCACAGTGCTGTTTGATAAGGATTAAATGAGCTGATACAAATAAGGCTCTTAGTATAGAGTCTGTGTGCAGAGTCGCTCAGTCGTGTCCGACTCTTTGCCACCCCGTGGACTGTAGTCCGTCAGGCTCCTCTGTCCATGGGGATTCTCCAGGCTAGAATACTAGAGTGGGTTGCCATGCCTTTCTCCAGGGATTCTTCCCAACCCAGGGATTGAACCCAGTCTTCTACACTGCAGGCAGATTCTTTACCGTCTGAGCCGCCAGGGGAACCCAAGAATACTGGAGTGGTAGCCTATCCCTTTTCTAGGGGAACTTCCCGACCCAGGAACTGAACCTGGGTCTCTTGCATTGCAGGTGGATTCTTTACCAGCTGAGCTACCTGGGAATCCCCCTTAGTGTAGTGCTTGCTGCTTATTATTAGCCTGTGGAGGGCACTCCACCCTCCTGGGGTCTCCCCGTGGCAGGGCTCTTGTGATTCTCTGTCTGGGGCAGAAGTGAGCTACTACCCACATCTTCAACTGCCCTGGGGCTAAATAAAAATGATAAAATCTGCCAGTGGGAAGGAGATGACATTTTATTGGGAGCTCAGATATCAATACATTTTGTTAAGATTGGTTTTTGCCATCTCCCCTTTCTTGACATACTGGCCTTCTTGGAAGTTCAGTGAATGATTCCTTCGGATGATGACAGGCAAATGGGGACACGGATGGGGTGGAACTGAGCCGCTGGGAGATGAGCATCATCTGAAATTGATTTATCCTGATGGGGTTCAGAGCCAACAACCTTTTAGACTGAAGGAGAATCGTGGCAAGCCGAGACCAGGCTTCTGCAATGTGTCCTGTAACCCACCCAGTTTCCAGGTGGGGAAACGGAGGCAGAGGCAGACTGGTCCAAGTCCATAGTGGAGACCAGGGCCAGGGAGTCAGCTATCCCCGTACCTTCCCTCGGTCACCTTCCTTAGAGCACAGGGGTGGCTACGCCCTAACTGGCTGTGTGAAACCGGAGCCCTGGAACTCAGCTCCCCCAAAGGCAAAGTAAAGAGACAGGTTGAGGAGGGATCTGGGCAGCTTGGCACATCCTCAGCTTCCCTGCAGTGAAGCCAGTTGCTGGCAGGACGTTTCCCTGCAGAGGCTACCTTATGCTCTGAGCCAAGGTGTTCTAGCTCAGAGGTCTGTGTCCAAACATAGCTACCATGGGCTGTGTGCCCACCAGCAAGCATCTTCCTATCTCAGACTGGTGGTCCCCTCTTCTAGAAAATGGGAAGCACATTAGCGCCTGTTTCCCAGGGCTGTGGAAAGGTGAATAGGATTGTTGTTGTTCAGGCACTCAGTCATGGCCGACTCTTGGCGACCCCATGGACCGCACCACCCAGGCTTCCCTGTCCTTCACCATCTCCCAGAATTCGCTCAGACTCTTGTCCCTTGAGTCAGTGATGCCATCCAACCATCTCATCCTCTACCGCCCCCTTCTCCTCCTGCTCTCAATGTTTCCCAGCATCAGGGTCTTTCCTAATGAGTCAGCTCTTCGCGTCAGGTGGTCACAGTATGGCAGCTTCAGCTTTAGCATCAGTCCTTCCAGAAGATATTCAGGGTTGAATTCCTTTAGGCGAATAGGATAACATGAACCAAACACTTCACGCGGCAGGTACTTAAAAACCTGCTTCTCTCTCCTTCCCTAGCATCTCCTTTATTGTCCCAATAAGCTGGGCTGCTTTTCCTGGGCTCAGAGCCTGCTGGGGGGCCAGGATGGAGGCTCCATTTGGGAGCTAATAGTGGTGGCTGGTCCTCTTCCCTCCATGCTGAATCACCAGACTGTTTTCATTGTCTGTTCTGAGTGGAGCCCCTGCATCGCCCACCTGCCTGTGGGCTGCCCCCGGAAGGAAAGGGGCCTCTGCTTCAGCCAGGCCAGGGGCCCCTCAGCTACCTGGGGCTGTACATTGGGAGGTTTGGAAGCTCTTTCAGTGACCAGCACAAGGCTGGAGACACCAGATGAGTGGCCTGGTCATTTGAAGGATGTTCTGGGTCTTGAAGGGCTTCCCAGGTGGCACTAGTGGTAAAGAACCTATCTACCAATGAAGGAGACATGAGAGATGCGGGTTTGATCCCTCAGTAGGGAAGATTCCCTGGAGGAGGGCATGGCAACCCGCTCCAGTACTCTTGCCTGGAGAATCCTATGGATAGAGGAGCCTGGAGGGCTGCAGTCCACAGGGTCGCCAAGAGCTGGAGATGACTGAGTGACCAAACCACCACCACCAAGGAGACAAGAGCTTCTCTGGTGGCTCAATGGGAAAGAATCTGCCTGCAGTGCAGGAAGAGTGAGTGTGACCCTTGGGTCAGGAAGATCCCCTGGAGGAAGAAATGGCAACTCACTCCATTATCCTCATCTGGAGAGTTCCATGAACAGAGGAGCCTGGCAGGCTACTGTCTATGGGATCGCAAAGAGTCAGACACGACTGAGCGACTTAATAAGGCGGTCCCATGGAAGGAGGTCTAGCTGAGCGTCTCTTTTTCTTCCTCATGCCTCTTCTTCGGCTGTGACAAGCCCCAGGGATACACGTGGGCTTCCCTGCCCCCACCCCGCAGCCCCAGGACGATGAAAGCCCTGGGGGCTGGAGTGCTCTGAAGGGAACGAATGGCAGTCTCCAGGCTCAGCCCCTTCCTTGGGAAAACCCCGGTACTCAGAGTGGCTGGCTGTGGGAAGGATTAATGGCCCTCTGCAAGGCTCTAATGGATCCATAATCGGTTTGCTTCATTAGGGTCTGCTGCCTGGGAAGTTAACCGTGCACTTGGAGACGCGATAAATGAAGCTCTGCTGTGGGGCTCTGTGATGGGGGCAGGGTCCCTTCTACAGACACCAAGGCGGTCCTGAGAGTCTGACCGTCCTTAAAAGCCAGGAACTTGGCCATGGGAAGCAAATTCATATTGTTTATGTTTCAGTCATTAGCATTTTTGGAGGCCTTAAGGAAATGATTCTTAATCTTTTCTGGGTCATAGACCGCACTGAGAAATTAAAAACTGCACGTATGCATATAGCCTCATTTGCAGGCTAGGCTTTTTTTTTTGGTCAGGCATGGGGTGGGTGTTACAGATCCTCTGAACCTATTCATGGCTCCCTTGGAAAATTCATGGACTGACCCCGGTCCCTCACCAAGCGGGTGATCCTTTTGTTCATTTGCTCATGTATCTATTCTCTAATTTACTTAACAAATATTTATTGAGTACCTACTATGTGCCATGGAGATTATCCCTCTCTTGTAAAGTTTTCAGATAGCCCTAAAGTGAGAGTAAATTTTTTTAGGAAACAGTAACTATAATTGTACTTTTTCAGATGTTTGTTTTCTTTTCCTTTCTAGGTGAAGCCAGGGAGTGAAGGATGGGCGGGTGACATTAGTGAACGTATTCATCCTTTCAAGCTGTTACGTATTTGGCCATATGAAAGAGCCATTGATGGGATGTGAGTTCACTCTGAGACCAAGAGACACAGAGATGTCCCAGGGTATTTTAAGTAACTTCTTTCTATCATGAAGCAAGATATACTTATTTCAGTCTAACTCCTAAGTTTTGAAATTTCATCACCCTACAAGAATGTTAGACTAGCCCCTGATGCTGCCTTGGTGGGAAGGTTCACCTGCTGTCTTCACTTGGACTGAGGATCAAAAGACAAGTTTTTGTGACAATTCTTCCAGTTTCAAGTTTTTTTCAGAATGAAGAGTCCTGACGGTTATGGACTGCTTGTAAAAGCTCAATCTGTCATATTTTGGGAGGCTGCCTACCATCATTTTGCATCACCAATGTGAAATCTCAATGCAGAGCTTGATTAAAAATGAGGAAAAGAAAACTATAGATCAATATTCTCATATATTCAAAATTACCAATATTATATCAAATTTATTTTAACAATATATCGAAAAGATTTCCTAAAGGAAATCAACCCTGAATACTCATTGGAAGGACTGATGCTGAAACTGAAGCTCCAATAGTTTGGCCACCTGATATGAAGAGCCAACTCATTGGAAAAGACCCTGATGCTGGGAAATATTGAGGGCAAAAGGAGAAGAGGGTGACAGAGCATGAGATGGTTGGATGGCATCATTGACTCAATGGACATGAGTTTGAGCAGACTCTGTGAGATGGTGAAGGGCAGGGAAGCCTGGCGTGCTGCAGTCCATGGGGTCTCAAAGAGTTGGACATGACTGAGTGACTGAATAACCACCAAAAAAGATAATATATTATAATCTTAGTTGGTTTTTCCTAGGAATGCAAGGTTTTTAAAAGTTGAGGATCTGCAATTGTAATTCATTCTACCAGTAGGTTAAATAAGACATGATCATATTAATGGATTTAAAAAAAAGCAGAATTCAAGATCCTGTATCTGTTCCTGACTAAAACTCTCAGAAACTTAGGAAGAAAACTTCCTCATCTGATAAAGTCATCTGGAAAACCTATAGCTAGCCTCATACTCAGTGCTAAAGAGAACATTTTCCTTCCTAAGTTCAAAAGCAAGTCAAGATGTTCACTCTCACCACTTCCATTCAACATTTGTAGCCAGTTATATAGTTCTCGGAGAAGGCAATGGCACCCACTCCAGTGCTCTTGCCTGGAAAATCCGGTGGACGGAGGAGCCTGGTGGGCTGCAGTCCATGGGGTCGCGAAGAGTCAGACACGACTGAGAGACTTCACTTTCACTTTTCACTTTCATGCATTGGAGGAGGAAATGGCAACCCACTCCAGTGTTCTTGCCTGGAAAATCCCAGGGACGGGGGAGCCTGGTGGGCTGCCGTCTACGGGGTCGCACAGAGTTGGACACGACTGAAGTGACTTAGCCGCAGCAGCATATAGTTCTAGTCAGTGCCAAAAGACAAGAAAAAGAATAAAGGGCATCCTGATTGGAAAAAAAAAAGTTAAACTGTGTTTATTCTTAAACATCTTTGTGTCTGTAGAAAGTCTTGTAGAATCTAAAAAAGAGCTACTAGAAATAACAGTTGAATTTAATTAGGTTACATGATGCAAGAACAATATATAAAAATCATTTATTTCCTGCAAACTAGACATGAACAAGTAGAAATTGAACCATAAAAGTTTCCATTTACAATAAGGTAAAAATATGAAATATTTAAGGGTTGTATTAGTTTCCTATTGCTTTTGTAATAAATTAGCACAAACTTAGCACCTTAAAACAAATAAGACACACAGGTCATCCTATAGTTCTAGAGGTTAGAAAGTTCAAAATTTGTCTCAGAGGGATAAAATCAAGGTATTGGCAGGGCTGCATTACTTCTGGAGGCTTTGGAGAAGAATCCACTTCCTTGCCTTTCCAGGTTTTAGAGGCTGCCCAATTCCTTGGCTCATGCTTTCCGTGACATCGATCTCTGATTCCATCAACACATCTCCATCTCTGACTCTGACCTTCCTATTTCCCTCTTGTAAGGATCCTTGTGTTTACATTGAGCCCACATGGATAATTTGGGATGACCTCCCCATCACAACTGCACGTGGTTAATTCATATTAAGTGACATGTTTTCAGGTTTCAGAGATTGGGACATGGACATCTTTGGGGGCCAACATTTTGCCTACCACAATCTACCCTTTGACTCCCAAAGATTCACATTAATCTCACGTGCAAAATGTGTTTACCCCATCTCAATATCACCAAAGTACCAAACATTATATAGCACCAACTCCAAGCCCCAAATCTCATCTAAATATCACCAGTTCAGAAGTTCCAAATCTCATGATCTAAGTCATCTAAATTGAGCTTCTCAGGTGTAGGTCAGACTCTGGGTATGATCGTCCAGGGGAGAAACATCCCTGTCTACCTGTGGACCTGTGAAATAAGATAGCATGTTATCTGCTCCCCAAATACAATGCAGAGGTGGGGAGGCAAGCCCAGGATACCAGGTAGACATTTCTGTCCCAAAGGGAGGAAATTAAAATAGAAAAAAAATCACTAGTTCCAAGCCATTTCACAATCCAACCAAGGAAACCCCATTAGATTTCAAGATCTACGGGTAATTCTCTGTAGCTCTCTGCTCTGCCCTTTGGTCTTGTGGCTCCAACCTCTGGACTTGAGGCTCCGTCTTTAATCATCCCTCCTTTATCATGAAGGGTAGCCTGTGTTTGAAAGTGGGGAGTTTCATCCGTCTGCTTCCTGCCTGCAGAATCTTGGGGGCCTGACATCCTTCTTTCATTCTGTCCTGTATCCGTCATTTTCAGTCTTTCTGTTGGTATAAAATTCTTAACAACCTTGTGGTTCTCCTACGCACATCACAGGGACTCCCTCCTCTAGACCTGGCTCGTCCACACATCTTCCCTAGATAACATCATCTCTATTTTTGGCTTCTTCTGAGATGGCTGAAGGGATACATGAGTCACAAGCTCAGTCTCTTCAAAGAACTCTCTGCATGAGCAGATACTGTGACTTTTTGTTCCTTTAAGGTCCTAGCAGAAGGCTGTCCAGTTATACCCTCCTTTCTCTCTGGAGCAAGATTTTCCTGACAGCAGGTTTCCCAGTTTTAGGGTCTTTTGCAAACCATATAGACTGATAATTTTCCAAATCTTCATATTCTGGTTCCCTTTTGCTTAATATTTCTTCCTGCAATCAACCTTTCCTCTTGCGTTTAAATATCGGCAGCAAGGAGAACCCAGGCTGCCCTTTCAAATACTTTGCTTAAGGACTTCCCTGGTGGTTCAGGGGTGAGGAATCCACCATATAGAATTTTAAAAAGAGATCCTAAGTGTAAAAACTACAGGTTATGAAACCTCAAGGAGAAAACATGAGGAGATTTCTGCACTCTTGGATTGGGTAAAGATTTCCTGGATGTGACAGACAGCTGGGACTGGGGTGTTATTCCTCCTCTTCTCACCGTGGGTGTGCGGGTGGTTCCTGGACCCACACGGGCTATTCAGTAACTGTAAGCAGGAGGCTAGGACATCACGGTGGTGGATTCACTAAACCAGAGTCTGGGGCCCTGTCCTCTCATATTTCTTGTTAATGTGAGACAATAAACCCCTGCTTCTTTCAGCCACTATGAGTCAGACTTCTGGTTAACTGCAGCTAAAGCACTTCTAACAGACACACTGCCTTTCAGATGTGAGCCTTAACTTGCCATCCCCAGATGCCTCCTTCCCCAGGGTGAGATACACTGTTCCTCTAGGCTGTGGGGGATGCTTGCTCAGTCACGGTGTCTTTCCCCCCCTCACACCCAAGCAGGACCCCCGGTCCTGTCCCAGTGAGACCAGTGTCCCCAAGGAGTGGCCTATCAGGGGCAGGTTAGGTAGTGAGTAGCTTAAGGACAAGGCAGGCAGGCCTGGAGCTGCTCTTGCTCACCCTCACCTGCGGTCAGAGTCTGTGGTTCCAGAAATAAGTAGGAGAGTCTCGTGGATCTTGTGAGTCACCCAGCAAGAAAGAAGATGTGGGCCACGGTGGGTCCGAGGAAGGAGGTGTGCCCCATCCAGGGTTTGCAGCATTGCCCTTGCAGCTCAGAGCAGGCTGTGTCCCCCACATGGTCTCGACAGAGGGGACACAAATGCAAATCTGCACCATTGTTTTCTCGGAAGAACAAACTCTTCTGCACTTTCCAGGGGTGACCAAGTATTGGGCTTTGGAAAGGTCCTGGAGGTCAGAGGGGCTCAGGCCCTGCCCCAACTCCATCACAGCCCCATCCCTGATGCATCAGAGCAGCCCCCCTGGAGGAGAGGACCACCCCTGGGAGTAGGGGCTGAGACCTGTGATGAGGGCAGTGTTTACAACCTTCAGGGCCTGGGAACCTGTTGGGTGGAGGGAAAGCATGGACTTTGACATCCTATAGTGACAGCCTGTCCTGGAGTCCATGGGATGGAGGAATAGAGTCCCCTGTGGAGAAGACCCCAGCCCTGGAGGCAGCTCTGCGTCTCACCAGGGAAGGCAAACTGGGCCTTGTCTGAGGAGAGGGCCTGGGCAGAGCCAGCAGTGGTGGAATTCAGGGTGCAAACTTTCCACCTTCCTGCAGTGAAGAGCTTCAGTGGCTTAACTTCTCCCATCAGGTAGGTGGTGGGGGTGGCGGCTACATGGGAAAGGATAGGGTGGGGAGGTGTTACCTCGCCAGTAGGGGGACTGAATGCCAGACTCTTCCTGCAAACAGAAGCCTGGGGTCCTACCCACTTCCCTTCACCCTCTGATGCTGTTGCTGTGTTTTGCATGTATTCCCTTGGCAGGTCCTTACTGGAGCCTCTTGCAACGGATGCCATCCTGAGCATGTGAGCATTGAGGAAAGAGTGAGTGTCGGAGAGGCAGGAAAGCAGGCAGCCATGACTAGACCATGTCTGGATGTGACTTTGAGGGCCACTGAGGTCTGCCTTTGGAAAGAGGCTCTGGGGCCGCGTGGCAAAGAGGGCCTGTGGAGGCTTTTGTATAGGAGACTTCCGGGCAGATGTCCAGCCCTGCATGTGGGAGGCTCTCTGTAAACATTTGCGGTTGAATGATGGAGGGGAGGTAGAGGAGGGGCAGGGTTAGAGGGTTGTGTAGCAGGTGGAGGCTGTTCCCAAGCCCCTGACTTCATCTTTGGTCACAGAGGCTGGGGGCTCCGGGACTTGCTGGCTGAGGGCCGGCCAGGTGGAGACGCCTGTTGTTCCCACTTTCCGGCCACCCTTGATCACAAACAGGAACAAGCAGCCGTTCAGGGTTTCAGGTGTTTCCTTTCTTTGTTCCTTAGCGTGTTGTCCTGGACACACACCTGGAGACACCTGTCTTTCTACGCCAGGGCCTTTGTTATCAGAGCAGATTCATCTGATCCACGTCCCAAGGACGTCCCAAGGCTCCTGAGAGGAACCATTAAATGCTTGGTCATCAGCTCTCAGCACATGTGTTAGATGGACTAGGAGTCTTTGGAGATAAGTCTTTCTGTGGTTGCATGAATCAGGAAAACTCTGAGCTCCACATATGAACAGTCTCTGGATGGCAGCCCTTCTCAGGACCTTTGGTTGTGCCACAAGAGTCTCTAAGAGGGAGCTTCTGTGTGCAGGGCGCCCCAAGGATGCTGGACTGATGGACACTTTTTGCAGGGAGCGTCCATCTCCATCTCCCAGACCTGCTACTCTGGGGTCAGGGAATAGCGGTCAGAGCCGGACTGGCCTCTGGGCGGGGGAGGGGGCTGTCATCCCCAAGCCCCTCCTTTCTTTGTTGGGCAAACTGAGGTCTGTAGAGAGAAGGGAACTCCCTGGCTGAGCCAGCAGGCGGACTCTGGGCTGAGGACCCCGGGCAGGATGCCTTCTCCTATGCAGGCTTTCTGCCTGTGCTCCAATTTCCCCGGTCCTTGGAGGGGCCTGCTCTTTCATTGCAAAAGTCTCTTTTGGAAGGCATCCGAGAGGGTGACTAGGGATTGGGCTTTGCCCCGTCTGTGTCCAGGGGCGGTGTGGACCTGTACGACTGCGTCCTTCCCTATCGGGTGAGAGAGCTGTGTCTCAGCAACGAGACAGACACCGGAGAGAAAGCAGTTAAGGCCCAGACGCTCCCCAAGGAGCCATCTGCGGGCCGGTGAGGCGGGAAGACGCCTGTCTGGGGGGCGATGGCGGTGATGAGACAGGGCTTGGCTCTAGCCGCTCTGAGCCTCCCTGCGAGGCCTGGGGACAGCACCACGGTGGGTACCGGGTCTGTGGGATCTATAGGGGCTACCTGCTCGGGGGCAACCATGCTTGGCTGGGATGCAGCTCAGGACAGGCAGGGAGGGGCCAGGATGTCAGGAAAGCCAGCGTATGTGACAGTTTCCTTGTGTGACTGTCCCAGAGGGAACTTCATGTCACTGAGCACAGAGCAGGCCCTTCCTTACTTCATCCTGGCGGATGTTTATGGGGGATTAGGGGTCTGCTCCACGCCAGGCGGCTCCGAGTGGGGCCTGGGAATGAGGAAAGGGACAGTATCTAGTTTGGGTTCTAGGCTTGTGAGACCAAGAAGAGGACTCAGGTACCATTAAGTTTGCTGAGAGCTGATCCCCAGAAGCAGGATCAGGGAAGGGGGCAACTTGAACATCTGGGGCCGTGATGCCTGATGCCATGGGGAAATGCAGGCTGGGGGTGGACTGTCGGAGGGGACAATGGTGCAGGGCCAAGCCACCTGCTGGCTCCCTGCCTGCTGCAGAGTTTTGCCCCAGGGGTGGACCCTGCCCTCCTGGCTGCGCTCGGCCCAGGTGGGCTCCACAAGCATGATGCGGGGCCGTGCACGATGCAGGCATGAGGTGGGCTCTGTCAGGGTGGCGGGGGGGTGGGAGGTCACCAGACACCTGTCCCCAAGGCATGGCTGGGTCAGAAGTGGCTGCCTGTCTCCAGGGCATGAGGAAGTATCTGGGCTCGGGGAGAAGGGAACAGAGGGAGGCCAACCTTTCTATCCTGTGGTCTTTTCCCACTCAACTTCCTGTGCAGGCCATTAGCTACCCTTTAATAGCCATCATCACAATGTATTACCTTGGAAGAACGAGTTGTAAAAGGGCCATTTTTGGAAAATGAGGTTTGTGCAGCACCCCCCACCCTTCCTCCTGAGCAGCGAGCCAGCTGCACCACTAGAACATTCCTAGGAAGGGGCTCAGGAATGATTTACTCACTGACTTCAGATTCTTCCTGAAAAACCGCAAGTTAGAAATTCAAGTTAGAATTTTCTTTTCCCCTGTAGATATTGAAGACGAGGCCCACCAAGCCTGCTGAGATGGCTCCCAGGTTAGTGGGAAGATATTTTTTGCCCCTGTTTGGTGTATCTGGGTTGTGCATTTGTGAGATGCTCCCTACCTTGGGGGAGGTGTGTGTAGAGAAGTCTGTCCTCAGAATCTGGTGAATCCTCTGCGTCTCCCCGTGGCCAGCCAAGCATCCCTGATGAGGGCTTCCTGTCCAGGTGGTGCTCAAGCTCTACCAGTCTGTCACACAGGGCAGCCTGCTCAGTGGTGTTTCATGTCAAAATAATTCAAGCAGAAATGTGTGTTCTTTCTGCCGTCCAGGAAGGTTCCACAGAGAGGCTCTGAGCCCATGACGTGTTTCCATGTCTTCGGGAGGGGTGGGGCCAGGGCCGCCAGCTACAGGCTGGGACTGGAGCCCTGATGTGCTGGGGCTGGGAGTCAGGTCGGGGTTTTGGGGGTGGGGTGTGGTTATCAGAGGGCAGGGTTGGGGCAGGAAAGACCCAGCCAGGGCAGGGGCAGCAGGGGAAGCCGATGCAGGAAACTTGTCTGTAATCCAGTTGGTTAGATTCCAGCCACCAGAGCCCAAGGCAAGAACCCAAGGTCATTCCACCAATGCCCATTCAGTCTGGGTTGGTCTGGTGGTTATTGGCTTAGATGGGGACCCAGGAGGCACAGGCATCAAACTTTGAACATCCCAAGGACAGAGGAAGATCATCTATATTAGAAACCAGAGCTGGATTAAAACAAGACCCCATTGATTGATGAGGGGGGACACTTAGAAAAGGAAAAGAGTCAGGAACAAGGGGACAAGCTCTGCATCAGGTCCAGTTGTGAGTACAGTGCCACAGAGATAGAAGGAGTTGGTCAGCGGCACAGGTAGCATGTTCCTAGGGGAGGGGTGGGTCTGCTCACCCACTCCCTTCCCTGGGTGGGTGCCCAGGGCGTATTTAAACACTGGGGCTGGCCTCTCCTAAACTGATTGGACCAGAATGGGAACTTGATCCAAGGAGATCCTGTCTTGTGGCAGGATGAGCTCATCAGCTTCGTCCCTCCCAGAGTCTGGGATTGGGACCAGAGAGGGATAGTGGCCCTGGAGCTGGGCAGCCACGTTTGAGTGTTCGAGCAGGTGCAGAGAAGAGGGATCTGGAGGAGAGGGAGGAACGTAGAATCTGCTGACCAGCGAGGGGTGATGAGAAACCGTGCAGCCATGGGTTGGGCTGGGCTGGGGCTGGAGAAGGCCACTGACTCATCCCAGCCAGCCTCCGGTCACCACGTTCCTTGCCGCCACTTTCTGCCCTTAGTTCCTTGATACATTCTCAGGCCTCGTGTTAGAGTCCACCTTTTGTGAGCTGACTTGGTAGGCTTTGGTCACTGGCATCTGATTCTTCCTAAGAGAGTCAGTGTCCTGGTTGTCATCAGCAGGACGGAAGCCACTGGGAGAAGGAGCAGGTGGGCAGGGCCTGGGCTGGGAGGGGTGGTCCCGCAGCTGTGTCAGACCCCTCCATGTTAGACCCATCAGTTCATCTGGGCACCATCCCCACAGGAGACAGACCAGGCTTCTGTCTGTTCATGGAGCATGACCCTGGTGTCAAGGGCACTTGGATCTCTGGCGTTGGAGAAATAGCCGAGGGTCATACATTCTGCCTGGAGGGAAGTAGACTTTGTGTGGGACATAGAGAGCGTTTATAAAACATTTCTGATTTATTCATTTCTCTGTGTCAGGTCTTGAGTTCTAGCATGTGGGCTCTTGATTGCATCATGTGTGATCTTTTGTTGCAGCCCACGGATTCTTTAGTTGTGACGTGCGGTCTCCCGAGCACATGGCCTTTAGTGTTTTTGGTGCATGGGCTCAGTTGCCCTGCAGCATGTGGGATCTTAGTTCCCAGACCAGGGATCAAACCTGAGTACCTCACATTAGCAGGCGGATTCTTAACCACTGGACCACCAGGGAAGTCCTAAGAAGCCTTGAAGTTCGAGGCCTTGTGAGAGGAAAAGGAAGGACCGTCCCGTGCTCTTTAAGGCTGTGGCATTTGTCCCACAGGTCAAGGGTCCACTTTTGGCCTGGTGTGGGGGAACCCTTCTCCTGGAGCGGCCTGCTGCAGGATGGAGGCACTTGGGCACAGGTGCTCCCTGTCCCTGCAGCTGAAGGAATGGGTCTCACAGAACACGGAAGAACGGAGCTGATGGCCTGGACTGGACCACAATAAAGGACATCTTCACCCAGGTCAAGGACAGCCTCTAGGCAGGACCTTGAAGATGACCTTGACCAATGGCCAGGACCACAGAGACTGTCTTTACTTGCAGGTAGGACCTAATCCCAGGGCAGGAAAAGCCCCTAACCATGACCGTGAAGATGACTATCACCAATGATCATGGCTATGGAGAACATCTTCTTCACCTGGATGCCACTGATGCCAGGGCAGGGGCAGCCCCAGGAATGGCCATGAACATGAATGTGTTGCAGAATCTGTTGGGCCCTGTGACCTGCAGGACGAGCGGGTGAGGCCTCTGGTCTGGAGACCCTTGGCAGGGCTGGGAAACTCCTCCCAGGGACAAGCTTGAGGAACCATAGCGGTCATGATGTTATTTGGGGGCTGTTGCTGTCCTACAGCTGGGGGGCGGGCGCACCTGTGGCTGGGGGGATTTGGAGGAATAGTGGTGGGGGGTTCTCTGTGGGAGAAGGGGTGGGGTGTTTGGAGTAGGGGTAAGAGGCACAGGGTGGGAGGTGTAGTGACCTTTTGCGCTGAGAACAGGGGAGGCCCCAGGAGAGCCGCTTTCTGTCTGGGTTACACACTTCCTTCCTTCCTTTTCTCAGGCTCTGGGACCAATTTCCTGGGCAGGTGACCAGTGTTCCTTAAAGACCAATCACAGCGTGCCTTCTACCTTCCCAGACCGCCAGGGAGGGCTCGAGCCCCAGGGGTCCCCCGAAGCCCTCCATCAAAGCTTGTCCCAGAGCTGTGCTGCTAGAGCCCAAGTCCCACTGCCTCTTGTCTGCTGCCTGGAGAGGAACTGGGAAACAGGCCGTTTGAGGAGCCCAGTTAAAACCATCGAGGGCATCTCTGGGGAGAGAGTCACCCAGGGTAGCTTTCCAGGGATGGCAGAGCGAGCAAGGGAGTAGGAGGAGAGGGCAGAGGAGAGTCTTGCCTGGGTCCTTCCCGGAAAGGGATTTGTGCGGGCTGGGGCTGTGGCCGTTTCTGGGGCAGCTGCAATCCGGCAGCTTTTCGTAATTATCTGTTAGTAATTATCTACTAAGACTTTGGTAAACAGCAGCCTGTTTAGCCATCCTTGAAGAATTAAATCATTACTTTTATTGCTCTATCCACTCGCTATTAACCTCCTAAGAGGCTTTTCTACCTCAGATCCAGGGTTTTCATTTGATGGGCTCCTGGGAGAATGTTCAAGGGAGGAGGCCGTGGGGAAGGGAAGACGCGCGTGCCCCGTTGTCTGCTGGAGGTGAGACCCTTGATTGTGGGGCCCCGTGGGTGCCCTGTGTCACACGTCTTCTGTGACTTGGCGGCCTGACCGCAGCAGGTCCTTTATAGAAAGGTAGAAGCTTCTCATATGGAGAGTGTCTTAAGAAGCCAAGGGCCCAGCTTGGAAGGGCCTGGAGAGTTCTGGACACAGTCAGGTGGCAGGCTGACCGGGTCCTGGGGTGGGTGTGGCAGCAAGACAGAAGGAGGTCCTGTTTGCCCTTGGAGGGTGCTCTGAGCTCGGCCGCTTGGATGAAGGTCAGACGAGGATCAAGGACAAACCTTCGAAGAGGATCTGCCCTGACTTCCCCTCCGGCCAAGGTTGCCCTGTCCTTTCCGGACATTTCAAGGGCAGCCCGAGGCCATGACCATGAAGATGAGCCCCCTGCAGCATGGGATGGGCCCCGGCTGGTGGGGAAGGTCTGAGGTTCGGAGGCCGCCGCTGGGGAAGGAGAGCTCCTCCCGGGGCCAGCTGGAGAAACCATGGCCGCTCATGAGGTCTCTGGCTATGCAGCGTTTGCTGGCCAGTGGTGCTAGGGGTAAAGAACCCGCCTGCCAATGCAGGTTAGACGTAAGAGATGCTGGTTTGATCCCGAGTCGGGAGGATCCCCTGGAGAAGGGAAGGGCAACCCACTCTAGTCTTCTTGCCTGGAGAATCCCATGGACAGAGGAGCCTGGCGGGCTTCAGTCCACAGGGTTGCACAGAGTGGGGCTCGGCTGAAGTGACTCAGCATAGCACACAGTCATCCGGGTGGTGTCTGTCACCTGCGGGCGTCTGGAGGGAATGATGGGGCGGGGTGTTCTGTGCCCTGAGCTGCCTCCTGGCGGGACTGTGTTCTCACCAGGCCTGAGTTGCTGCACAGAGGCACACAGGCCAGCCCCCAGGGCTTACCGTCGGAAGCGGTGGGGGTGGAACTGTGGCTGCCTCTTTCCTCAGAGGGTCTCATGTGTGCTCAGGGGTTAGGCATTGCCCGGTTACACGGTAAGCAGGCAGTGGGTGTCCAAGGAGTCCCAACAGGGGTCACAAGTGGACTGATCCCTGAGTGCTTCCTGCATGCCAGGTTTCGCCCCCAGCAGGAGGAGCGTAACAGTAAGAAAACCTTGATGGGCTTCCCTGTGGTTCAGCGGTAAAGAATCCACCTGCCATTGCAGGAGACACAGGTTCAATCACTGTGTGGGAAAGATCCCCTGGAGAAGGAAATGACAACCCACTCCAGTATTCTTGCCTGGAGAATCTCATGGAGAGAGCAGCCTGGCGGGCTACAGTCCATGGGGTCACAAAGAGTCGGACACAACTTAGCAACTAAACAGCAATAGCGATGAAATAGCCTTCACTGTCATGCAGAGGCTAGTCTAGAGGAGAGGATGAGAACACACCTTGAAATATGACTAAGCCCAGACACCAGACATCATCCTTGCTGATGTCCAATAGGAGATCAGATATTCAGGCGGAATTCTCTAGCTTGTTCTGTAGACTCTGAAGCCATTATACATGAAGTGAAATGAGAAGAAATTAATGAGTAGGATCAATGTAAAGCCGTTTTGGAAGAGGCCATTATAATGGCTCATTCTGGGAATCCTTCTGAAGCTGAACTTCACTTTCTTTTTACCAATCAAGAAACCCTTGGTGTGCGGAGGTGGAGCATTGCAAGACCCCAGATTGGATCACAACGTTTGTTCACAAATTTTAAAATATGTAAATTAACTTACATCAAGGGCTTAACAGGGCTTCCCTGGTGGCTCAGATGGTAAAGAATCTGCCTGCAGTGCAGGAGACCCTGTTCGATCCCTGGGTTGGGAAGATCCCCTGGAGAAGAGAATGGCAACCCACTCCAGTATTCTTGCCTGGGAAATCCCCATGGACAGAGGAGCCTGGTGGGCTACTGCCCGTGGGGTTGCAAAGAATCGGACACCACTGAGCAACTAAAACTTTCCCTACAAGGACTTGACAAGCAGAAAAATAGAATGATTCCCATTTTTGTATAAATTACCTTCATTGCTAAGTTCTGTGAAATGGGGATTGTATCAGAAGATTGGGGTTGGATAGTTGCTTTGCCTTCAGAGTATAGGTTTTTAAACCTGGTTTGCATCCAAATGAGTGGTGAAATACTAAAACAAAAATACCATTGTCCCAGATCTACCCAATTCCAAATCTCTGTGGGTCCCAAAGCACATCACCTTATAGGATGTCCCATGGAGAGCTGGAGTGGCAGGGGGGCAGAAAGATGTCATGAAGGAGCCGCTGATGGGAAGAACGCCTGAGCTCGAGCCCTGCTCCCAGTTCCAGCGGGGGCTGCCTTCAGGGGTCCCTATGGGCCAGCCCCAGGGCTCTCTTCTTTTCCACCTCCCCAGCTCCTCCCTGCCCTGTTCTGGTTCCGCCTTGCCTCCTCCTTGGGCTACGCTGTGTCCCGGGCTGGGACACCTCATTCTTTGGGGGGAGCACACCCCAGACTAGCCCATGGGGTGGGGCCCTCCAGGCTAACCATGCCAAGCTGTGGGGCTGAAAGGCCTGCTCTCCATCAGGTGAAGAAGGGGAAGAAGGAAGGACTGAAGGGACCAAGCCTCTCCCCCGGTCCCAGTTACAAGGCTGCTCAGGTGACCGACACGCCACCCGGGGCGGTGCGATGCACACACCCGTGCACTTAATAGGCCGAGTCCTCCCAGACGCAGGAAGGCGGCGCTTCCCACAGGGCAGTGGGGAGGCCCCTGGTTGGAAGCTCACATGGCACATCTGACGGGGCGTCACTTGGAGAGTATGCTACAAGAGCCCCTGACTTCCATTAGCCGGGACTCTCTAGCTGGCTCTGAGGGAAGCTGGGTGCCACGTTGTGGGGCGCCTTGTGGAGGGGCCCCAGAACCGAGAACTGAGGGACGTCTGCAGGCAACAGCCAGTGAGGAGACCATGAATCCAACACCTTGTGAAGAATGGCACCTGGTGAGCGAACTTCACGTTGAACCTTGAAGTGACTGTAGCCCCCAGCAGACACATCATTTCCAGCCCCGTGAGAGGCCCTGAGCTACAGGACTCAGACAAGCTGTCCCTGGGTTCCTGGTGCACAGAAACCTTGAGTAACAGACGCTTGTTGCTTTAAAGCTGCTGGGAGTGGGGTCATTCGTTACCCAGCAGTAGCTTACTAACACGGTTACTATGAATGGTGCCGGCCTTGCCGCTGCTGGCCCCAGGGGAGCTGCTTGGCTGTGGTCTAGACTTGGGTCTCAGCCTAACACTTGAACCCTGGTCAGCCAGGAGCCCAGAGCAGGTAGTGGGGGCCACTGAGAATATGAGAGGGGCTCCTAATACCTGCCAACTTCTGGAAAACCAAGTCAGCCTCCCTAAGACCATGGGAGATGAATGAGGCTGAGGGTGAGACCTAGGTTCAAGGCCAGGTTCTACCATCTGTACTCCTGTGGCGTTCAGCAGTGTTTTAAGACCTCCTTGAGGTTTGGCTCTCAAGTGGCCCTGCTGGAGCCAGGAGAGGGCCACACAGTGATCAGGGCTGAGCAACAGCATTTCCAGGAGGAGTTTGGCCCTAGAACGTGGCGAGTGCTTAATACAGGCTTGACCCTGTAGCTGTCAGGTCACTCAGCGTATTGTCGTCCGTCCAGCCCTGTTGCCACAAAGTCCTTGCCGTACCCTCGTGATGCCCAGATCTAGGAGGACTTGGGGAGGATGCCTGCACTTTGCAAATGTGTAATCACCACCCCTTGGCTTGGGGACCTCCCCCAGGAAACTTCTCCCAGATCCACCACCCCTTTGCTCCCGTGCAGTCCTGCCTAGAATATCAATGCCTCTGTTCAGCTTGCAGAAGCTCCTGCTCTCCACCCGCCGTGGGCGCCGTGGGTCTCTGCCCAGCTCTATGTTTATTTCTTGCAGTATGAAGCGATGATTTAATTCTTGCCTGGGCTATCATTCAGCCCTAGTTCATGCTGAAGTGAAACATATTTCAGCACCCACCGATTTCCATATAGATAAAAAAATGGAAAAAAAAAAAAAGGAGAAAGGAAGCAACTTCAACCAGCGTCTTCACAAACTATGCATTTGAAACGTGTTTCTTGAAGATGGATTGCTCCGTTAGGCTGCTAAGAGGTTTTTCTTGACTTGTCAACAGTTTTATCCCCCCCACAAACATTCTTGGCTATAAATTATTCATTGCCCGGTTAGTGGTTAAAAAAAAAGATGCCTGGAGCTGAGGCGCTTTCTTAATTCTCCCTCTGCTTTTCAGATCCAAGTTGTTTTTTTCCTTTTCACTGCTGGAAAAGTAGAAACGACTGGAATTCTCCTGAACTGGAGATTCAGGCTGGACCCAGCGAGAGAGTCGCCTTGAGCCCGGCGTAAGCTTGGCTGTGAGTGGGGTAGTCATTTATAGTCTGGGGTTGGGCAGGACACTGGGGTGATCAAGTATATATGTTGAGACAGGAAATAGGTGTGTTGGGGGCTTTCTTTTTGTTCTGTTGGCAGGAGCTCTAGAGTTTCCAAAGAGCAGAGAGGAGACTTGATTCGATTCTAGGCCCAGGCATTTTAGGGCCTACAGCTGGAAAGGATTGGAGGCTTCCTCTGCTGACCTGATTCCACTCTCCTGGGGCCCCTCTCTGCCAGGAGACAGCACCCCCTTGTCTTTCTCCATTGTGCCCACCCTCCCTTGTCCTGTGCACCCCTGGACCACCTCCCCCACCCCCAGCTGACCTTCTTCTCCAGCAAGGATTCTCAGCTCTCCTGCCCCCTATCTCTCTCCCTCTGTGGGAGGTGGATGGAGGTGGTGGTTGGGTTTAGCCTTCAGAATTGGGGGCCCATATTAGCTGCAGCAAAGCCCCACATTTTTGTTCAGTTGCTCAATTGTGTCCGACTCTTTGTGACCCCATGGACTGTGGCACGCCAGGATTCCCTGTCCTTCACTATCTCCCAGAGTTTGCTCAAACCCATGTCTGTTGAGTCAGTGATGCCATCCAGCCATCTCGTCCTCTGTGGTCCCCTTCTCCTCCTGCCCTCAATCTTTACCAGAATCAGGGTCTTTTCTAATGAATTGGCCAAAGTGTTGGAGATTCAGCTCTAGTATCAGTCCTTCCAATGAATATTCGTGGTTGAAAGCCCCACATACTGGGTGGCTTAAGACAACAGGAATCCAGCCTCTTGGCTTCTGAATTCTCCCTTTGCTTTTCAGATTCAAGTTGTTTTTTTCCTTCTTTTTGCTGGGAAAGTAGAAATAAGTAGAAGTCTCTTGACTCGGAGGTTCATGCTAGGGCCCAGTGAGAGAGTTGTGTTGAGCCCTGTAGTCTAGGAGTGAGAAGTCAGGATGTCAGCATGGCCATGCTCCGTTGAGACTCTGGGAAGGATCCTTTCTCACCTCCCTCACCCTCAGTGGAGGTCCGCTGTCCCTGGTCTGCAGCTGTGGTCCCCATTGTCACATGGCATCCTCCCTGTGTGTCTCTGTGTCCAATCTCTCTTCTTCCAAGGACACCAGTCATATTGGATGAAGGGCCTACCCTGGTCCTCATCTTAAAACTCCACTGGAACCACCTGCAAAGACCCTAGCTCCGAATCAGGTCAACTTCACAGGTACTGAGGGTTGAGATGTCAACATATCTTCTTGGGGGGAGAGGAGGCATGATTCAATCCTTGACAGTTAGAGGAGGGAGGAGCCCCCAGTGAGAGAGGGAGGAGGCCCCAGAGTAGCCAAAGCATCAGAAGGCCAAAGACTTCCCATCCTGGTGGGACCTCACCTTCCCCGGTAGTCCTCGTGCACCAAAGGCCATGAGTTCTCTGGCCCTGACTGTGCGGAGGTGCCAGGCTCTGGTGTGGGTCCTTTCACGCTGTGTAGACAGGGAACGTGCTGACTGCAGGAATGATGCCCTTGGAGTGGAAACAGGATCTCCTTGGGGAAGTGGCTGCCTTCGACTTTGTCCAGCGGCCGGGTCTGAGGGCACATCAGCAGCAGGAGATGTGACCTGGACAATATCTTGACGCCTAATCCCCACCCCCACCCTGCCGCCCACATTCTCTGGTGGCACTTGGGCTTTGCCAGGGTGACGTTTCTGGGTGGGCTCCTGGAAGGCCTCTGCGCCTTGCTGCTTAATCCAGAGAGCACTGGCGGGTGGCAGCTAAACAGCCCGCTGCGGCAGGGCCCTGCTGGACAAAGCGGGTACACGTGGGGAGTGATGACGGGAGGGTTGCTGCGTCTCAGGCTGGACCCTGGATGATTTTCCTCCCATCTGGCCAAGAGCTTTGGTTTTCAGAGAAGCTCTCCAGAAGCTGGGTTTATAAACCCCAGGGAGTATGGGTTTAGTCGAGGGCATCCAGTGCCTGGCAACCATCACCTCTCGCCAGTCCCGCTGTGACTACCAGGTTGGGTTCCATAATGCAGAGAGCAGACCTAAGAGTCAGGGGCCTGAAGTTCTCTGTCCATCTTATTGGATGTGATGGTTACTTTCGGGGTCACTCACCTTTGGTTCAATGTAAGTTAAAGTCAGACTAAGCAGCCTTTGATTGGAAGCCCTGGGGTTCTCTGGAACCCAGGCCACCTCTAAGCATGAAATTGAGTCTGTCTGGGGTGTTGCTGTTGTTCAGTCTAAACCATGTGTGATTCTTTGCGACCCCACGGACCGCAGCACGCCAGGCTCCCCTGTCCTCCACCATCTCCTGGAGTTTGCTCCAATTCATGTACGTTGAGTCAGTGATGCTATTTAACCATCTCATCCTCGTTGCCCACTTCTCCTCCTGCCCTCAGTCTTTCCCAGCATCAGGTCTTTTTCAATGAGTTTGCTTTCAACATCTGGTGGCCAAAGTACTGGAGCTTCAGTTTCAGCATCAGTCCTTCCAATGGATATTCAAGGTTGATTTCCTTTTAGAATTGACTGGCTTGATCTCCTTGCAGTCCAAGGGACTCTCAAGAATCTTCTCCAGCACCACAGTTTGAAAGCATCAATTCTTGGGCACTCAGACTTCTTTATAGTCCAACTCTCACATCTGTATGTGACTGCTTGGAGAATAGGGAACAAAATTGGTCACCCCTAAATGTCTCTGGCATGTTGATTATTTTTCATGCTGAAAATGATCAAGGCCCAAAAGACTCAGGAAAGAAACTTACTTTCACCCTAAATGTCTGAAGAATTTAGATAAAAGGTCTATTATAGTAATAGAGCGATCACCAGAGACATCTGCAGAGAATATGGACTGGGTGTGGAGGGGAAACATTTAGAGATCAAAGTCCACTCTATGTCCATTGTCTCTGCTTAGCCCAGCAAACATTTCTTTACTAAACATTTGATTTCCCAACTCCATGTGAATTGCCTTCCTCCCGTTCAGTCTCAAGCCATCACCCCCAAACACCCTCAGCTGTTTTTAGTTAAAGGTGGCATTTAAAGTGAGGACTTTGGCCGTTTTGGTGAGTTGCTCTCTTTTCCTGGGGTCTCTTCCATGAATGAGTGTGTGCATGCTTCAGTGGTGTCCGACTCTTTGCTACCCAATAGACTGTAGCCCTCCAGGCTCCTCTGCCCATGGGATTCTCCAGACAAGGATGCTAGAGTGGGTTGCCATGCCCTCCTTCAGAGGATCTTCCTGACTCAGGGATCGAACCCATGTCGCTTTTGTCTCCTGCAGTGGGTTCTTTACCACCAGCGCCACCTGGGAGTCCTCTCCCATGTATACATGTTATTAAACTTTTGCTTGATTTTCTCCTGTTAAACTTTCTCATGTCAATTTAATTTTTAGACCGGTCAAAAGAACCTAGACGGGTAGAGGGAAATGTCCCCCTCCTCAACAGGAGCAAAGCCGGCTGAGGGAATGGACAGGAGATGGACTGGTGTGAGCTCCTGGCCTATGGCAGTTCAGCAAGAGAGGAAGAAATCCAAGTTCTCCTGCACACAATATTTGACTTAATTCTTATGATAGTACACCCATTGCACAGATGAGGAGACTGTGGGTGAGAGAGGCCAAGAGCCCTGCCTAGTAAGTGGCAGAGTCTAATGGACCCGAGGTTCCTGAATGAGAGAATTTCTTCTTCAGGCAGGTAACTCCCACGTCCCTCTGATCACACAGTTGTGGTGGTGGTGACCTAGTCAAAAGGATCTTTGGGAAAATGAGGTTCTTTCCCAGGACTGGGATCTGATCAGAAACCTTTGGAGCTGACTGCTGGCTTCTTTCAGGCTGTCTGGGCCCCTGCTCTTGTACAACATCAGGATGTGAGCCGTATTGATGGTGGAGCTTCAAAACCCAGGATGGGCAGCCCCACCCATGGGGCACCTGATACGGAATGACTCAGGGCACGGAGGTGGAGCAGGGACCTGAAGGAATGGATGCTCTCCTGGGAGCGTCCCGGGACCTTCCATCCAGAGGTGAAGAGTCAAATGAGAGAAAGTCTTTCGAAGACCTGCTGTAGAGCACATGGAACTCTGCTCAAAGTTGGGTGCCATCCTGGAGGGCAGGAGGGTTTGGGGGAGAATGGATACATGTATTTGTATGGCTGGGTCCCTTCTCTGTTTACCGGAAACTACCACAACATTGTCTACTGGCTATACCCAATACAACATGTTTTTGGTGTTAAAAAAAAAATTAAAATAAAAAAAAAAGAGAAGATCTTTCGAAATGAGGTTTTTTTCAGGGAGCACTTGAAACCATTTGGCAGAAATCCGGACTGTTTTAAAGGGAAACAGGAGTGGCAAGATGTCCAAAAATTAATTCCATCATCTTTTCAATTGTCCAAGTCATTTAGTTTTGTTTCCATTGCATTGTTTTCTTAAGACCAGCTCCTTTGAAATAATATTGCGATGGATATGGAGGTCATTGACTTTTTGTCCTCCTTTTTTATTAACACAATTCATCTACCATATAGTTCATCTATTGAAAGTACACAACTCTAGCACAGGGAACTCTACTCAATATTCTGTAATGACCCATGCGGGAGAAGCATCTGAAAAAGAATGAATATATGAGTGTGTGTCTCTGAGTCCCTTTGCTGAACATCTGAAACTAACCAACAGTATAAATCGACTACACTCCATAAAATTTTTAAAAAACTAAGTGCACAGCTTGATGGTTTTTAGTATATTCTCTGAGTTGTGCGTCCACCACCATCAATTTCAGAGGCTTCATTGTCCTCAGAGGACGCAGCCTTGGGCAGGAGCCTCACCCCAGGACTCTGGGATGACAGTGGTCTTAGCAGTGCTGTCTGATTGTGTCTTTTCCTGATTTCTCTGTTAAGCTGTTTGCTTCAAATGGTAACACACCTGGTCCAACAGGAGGTTAAGAGATTCCACCTGCTGATTGCTCTATTGTTTTAAAAAATGCCCAGAGACTTAAAGCCCTCCACAGTTTGATCCAGTTAAAATCAGGCAGCGGTAGATTTTGAGGCCAGTTTCAAGGTTTGTTTGGAGCTCAGGAGGGTTCTTCTTGGCTGTCTCTTTCTCTGGTTCTCTCTGGTGAACTATCTAGCTTGGGTTTAGCTTATTGTTCTTAATAAAGAGGGGCTGTTGTTTTCAAGAGTGCCCTTAGGCGTGAACTTCCTCACACTCTGTTTTAAATAAATTCAGTTCTTTTGGGAGCACTTCAGAGAGCCTTCTTGTCTCACGGACCGCATTTCCGCTGAGCAGTTCTTCAGTTTTGGAGGCAGTCCTCAGTGTGTCTCTTCCTTGGAACCTGTGGCCCAGGAGTGAGCTGGGGTGAGGGGTTGGGGCCCCAGTCCTCTTAGCCTGCCCTGCTCGAGCTGAGTCTCTGCCCCATGACACGCTTGAAGAGGAAAAGCTAAAATTTTACATAACCTCCTGCTGCTTCTGCCTCTGTAACTCAGCTTGCTCCTTGCAAAGTCTGGATCATGTAGGTCTCAGAAAGTGGGGACTCATAATACTAGAAGCTGGAGCTTATCTCCCTTGTCCTGCTCTTTAAATTGCCCAGCCCCTGCGAACCCAGAAACCTGCTTAATCATGCCTGTCCGGTATTAAAAACTCTGTAACCCTTTGTTCAGGGCTCAGAGCTTGGAGTGTGAACTCCTCTGGGCCCGCTGGACTAATAAGCCTGAGATCTCCAGCTCTCCCAGTGTGGTGCTGGATTTCTCGAGTACTGGTTTCTGCAACACACCCACCAGGAACTTAGCCTTTTCAACTTGGAGTTGGGGGAATGAGAAATGCTGGTGGCCAGTCCCTCCTGATGAGATATGTAAGCCTTGGTTAGGAGTTGAAGGATCGGGGAGCCCTGATTTCTTGGCCACACGCATGTGAAGTGAAGCTTCTGTGAGGCTGAGCGGGAGTGGAGAGGGAGCGTGCAGGTTGCGGTTGAAACGCCACAGACTTGCTGTTCTTACTGAATTTTAGTAGATTTTCTCGAGTAAATGTTTCTTTGTTTGTCATATGCCCTTAGGGCAGCTCCCAGAGACTTTAAATTGTCTTTTTTTTTTTTTTTAAAAAGTTTTTGCCAGCTTCACTTCTTCCATGAAATTACTCTCTCAGTCATCCCAGAAGTGGAAACTGTGCTGTTTTAATAATGAAGGCCTCTTTATATTATGAATTTGCCTCCAGAGGTATGCGATAAGTTTTGACAAGTCATATTTTAATTCTCTGTTGTATTTATAATTCATCTTCTGAACCCAAAAGAAAGGCTCTTTTAGTTTTTAACTGGGTTGTCTATCTGTCTATCCATGTATCTATCCATCTATTTTGCTTTACAGACTTTCAGCATTCCAGCCTAGCTGTTATTGGATTTTTGTGGTTTTGGAGAATGGTTTGTACAGTTTCTGCTCTTTGTAATTTAGAGGAGTTATCTTTCTGGATAAGTAAGTATAAGATTTTTTTACAAATGCTCCATCATTTGTATACCAACTGAGGACACAACATTCGGCATCTCTCAGTCAATTTACTTTATTAGTTACATGGTTTGGTTCCTCTAGGTGGATAGTAGACAATATTCCAGCAGATAGAGATGGGGTAGAAGGACAAAAGAGATTGCAAAGCAAATGTGTAAAGCAATTTTAGCTAGCTCATCATGATTTCAATGGAAATCATAATAATACTTTAAATAATACTTTGAAAATAATAAATAATACTTTATAAATTAATTAATTATTTGTTTTTGACTGTGTTAAGTCCTTGTTGCTTCTCTTGCTATGGAGCATGGGCTCTGAGGTGGGCAAGCCTCTGTGTGGCACATGGGCTCAACATTTGTGGTCCACAGGCTCAGTTGCCCCGCAGCATGTGGGATCTTTCAGGAACCAGGATCAAACTCATGTCCCCTGCATTAGCAGGTGGCTTCTTAACCACTGGACCACTAGGCAAGTCCCTCAAAGGAAATAATACTTGATGCATATTCCTTAGAAGCTTTTCCAGGTAGCACAGGGTACAGATTGATGCAACTTTTGGCTTAGATGGGGCCCTGTAGGTTTTCCAGTTCCTACTTCCTTGATTTATAAATGAGGAAGATGACTTGCTCAAGGTTGCATAGCTGGCAAACTGAGGCTGGGATCTAAATTCAGGTCCTCGGATTCTGGTAAAGATGTGTAGTCTCTGTTTGCCCTGCTTCTGGGTCACTGTATTTTGTTTCAGTTTTCATTGTTATCTCTGAGACAGCTGGTGGAGATACAATTTCTTATTTAAAGAGGCCTTCTAGGGCTTCCCTGCTTGTCCATTGGTTAAAACTCTGTGCTTCCAATGCAAGGGACATGGGTTTGATCCCTGGTCTGGAAACTAAGATCCCACATGCTGTGTGCCATATATATACATATATATATATATATACACACACACACACACACACACATATATACATATATGTATATACACACATATACATATATACACATATATACACACACACACACACTTATAATATATTTATTTATTTGCAAGTACTTTATAATTTGCAAAGCACACTTTTACATGCCTCATCTAATGTAATCTTCACAGTCAAGTGGTGTTTAAGGCAGCACTGTTACCTCAGTCCTGCAGGTGAAGAAACAGGGGCTTAGATGTGGCAGTCCAGTCAGTGCTGGGGTCCTCTGCCCCCGAGGCCATGCACTCATTCCCAGGGTACTAGAGTCCCTTCTCACCTTAGCCCAGAGCCAATGTTCAGACTCATTCACTTCCTGCATGGTTTTTTTTTGGGGGGGGTGGGGTTAAAATTGTAACATCCTGTAGGACTTTTCCTTCCTCCTTTGGAGCATTGCCCTGAACAGCTGGCTGGGTTTATGAATGCGTTGATAAGTCTGGGAAATTATTATTTTTTAAAAATATCACTGTAGTCTCTACACCTGCTGTAAGTAGGTTATAATCGGCTGGAGTGCACTTGCAGCAGTTCTCTGCAATCTCCTGGGACCATCTCAGTTCATTGATGCCATTGTTTTACTTCCTCTACAGGAACATTCAAGCAGCCACGTCTCAGCTGCACGCCGCGCCCCCCGCCCCCCTCCAGCCCCCCCAGTGCTGTGGCTTAGCTAACGCTTCCTGTTCTCATCTGGGAGTTTGGACCCACCTGTGGATGGCATCACTGACTCCATGGACATGAGTCTGAGCAAACTCTGAGATATAGTGAAGGACAGGGAAGCCTGGGGTGCTGCAGTCCATGGGGTCGCAGACAGTTGTACTCGACTTAGCGACTGAGCAATGCGGTGATCGGGAGCTCCTAACCCCACCTCCTCAAATGTTGGGGGCGGGGGCTCAGATGGTTGTAAGAGTCTCCAGGTTCCGATCATCTCTGAGTTTACCATGAAGTCCTTGTTTCCTGGAAGACAGGAGTCCTATTTTAGGAATTATCTTACGAATTAATTCTTAGTTGTTTGCCACACTCAGAATGTTTCCTTCAGAATTCTTGGCACTCGACTTGAGAGTGTCCTGAGAATGGCTTTCTTTCCCACTGCCTGGCATTTTTCTCATCCATCACACTTTTTTGTCTGGCAGGTGCCGGGCATGGCCCCTCCCTTTTCAGGTCTGGGTAGGCGTCTCCTGAGAGTCCCCAGGGCCTCAAATTGGCACCTGCTCTCAGAAGTGACATTTGCTTACTTCCTCTCATCTTTCTGTTTAGCCCTAAGCTTGGAGGGGGGTGGATAGGGCCTTTGTTTGGTTCATCCGCAGAGAAAACATGGGAGACATTGGAACTGGTCCCGGTGGGGAATGGGGCAGGCAGGCTGTCCCAAGCCCTATATAGTGCTGGAAGGAGGAGCCTCTTGGAAGGATGCAGTCAAATTTGAAAGACACACGACTGGGGTCTAGGGCGCTTCTCAGACTACCCATCTCCCCTCTACCTGGGCCATGTGACCAGCTGTGTAGGCTTTTATATTTTAATTTTTTTTTGGCTGCGCTGAGCCTTAGTTGTGGCAAGTGGGACTTTGTTCTGCAACCAGGGATCAAACCCACACCCCCTGCCCTGGAAGAGCAGAGTCTTAACCACGGGACTACCAGGGAATTCCTCATATTTGAATTTGAATTGAAAGCAGACACTTGCCAGCAGAAAGGGATCTCTGAGAGCGCCAACGTGCTTTATCAGCAGTGGACGACACAGTTCTAAAGTAGAGAATAACTTCCTAGATCTTTAAAGAACTGGAACTTGGTCCTGGCTCTGATTCTTACCTCTGTGTCACCCATTGCTAATCTCTGTGGACCTCAGTTTCCTAATCTTTGAAATGGGCCGGTCACCTACCTTCAGTGCGAATCATCTGAAGCATCTGGAGACGCTTTGCACAGATATTCAGGGCCAGGCCCTCCATGGGGTCCTGGCCATGGCTCCTCTGCCCCCTCATGTGGCTGAGGACCTGCCAGGCCTTTGGAGCCCCAGGCTCATTTTTCAGTAAGGCTCCACCTGGTATGTCCTTACCCACCACCCACCCTAAGAGACTTGCTATGAACCCTGGAGGGGCCTAAGTCTGGCAGTCTCTGAGTCCCAGAAAGAGACTGGATTTTTACAGTGCCAGCCTGTGTGAGATGATGACTCATGTAATTTTCTCAAGATATGAGCCACCTTTTACAAAAACGAAGCCATGGGTGTGCCCTGTGGGGATGGTGCGGCTGTTCCTGCCTCGTTGTCTCAGCCCCGCAGCTCATGGGAACCACCCCCACCCCACCCCGCTGCTCCCTGCTGGGTCCTCTGGAAGGGGCCGGGGTCCTCACTGTGGTCCTCTCTCCTGCAAACTCACTCTCTGGGGCTGACTCCGGATCCGGTGTGTTGTTGATGTTGGCCCTTGGTGGTACTTGTGTGGGTGGGCAGCAGCTGCCCTGGTGGAGGATGCCCGGTGGAAGGGATGTTGTCACTTCACCTGGCAGGTTGAACTGGGCAATGTGGTTTTGGAAAGTGATTTTACACCCACTGTGTTTAGGCAATCAGCCTGGAAAGGGCTGATGGGGTAGAGGGGGTCCCTGTGAGGCCTTTGGAGAGGACCCATCCCAAACTCCACCATTCAGGAACGATCACTGCTAGTTTGCGTGCATGTGTGCTAAGCCTCTTCAGTGAAGTCTGACTCTCTGTGACCCTATGGATGGTAGTCCGCCAGGCTTCTCTGCCCATGGGGTTCTTCAGGCAAGAATGCTGGAGTGGGTTGCCAAGTCCTCCTCCAGGAGATATTCCCTGGCCAGGGAGGGACCCTTTTGGATGCGGGAGGAAGGAAAGGATGTCCCCACCTGGCACCTGGCAGAGATGGGGACGCCAGCAGAAAGAATAGTCCCCATCCACCTTGTGTGGGAGGGTGAGTATCACCTGTCATTGAATCTGCCCTCCTGTGTCAATGACTGGAGTGCTCCTAGGAACCCCAAGTTCCTGCAAACTTGAAAACTTCGGAAATTGAGACCGTTGAGACTGCTGCATTCAGCTTCCCACACACTAAAAAGGGGCTTTGAAGGGGCAGCCGGGGTTGCTTTGCCTTGTTTTGTCTTTTTTCTTTTTCCAGCAGACCCAGCACTGCTTTCTTCCGTTTTAAGCGAAAATGAACAGAAAGGTTTGACATGACAAGTTTGTGAATCTGGACTTGGGTTACACCTTGGGGGACACGAAGGTGGCCCCACATGGTGTCAGCGTCACCAGCCTGCAGTTGGTCCCGGGGAAAGTGTCTCCAACAGCTGCTCAGGCACAACACAGGGGGCGGAAGGGTCCATGATTTCAGCAGGGAGACGAAAACCCTTCCCGTCTCCTCGGCCTCTGAGGTACAAACCGAGCCTGGACGCTGGGGTGTTGTCAGAGCCAGTCAACTTCTGCGGCAGCTGAGGGAACGTTCTTCCAGCTCCTGGAGGCAAAGATGCGGGGACAACTTTGGGGACGCTGAGGACCCACCACTCCGGGCTCTTAACTTCGGGAGTCCTGATCACGGCTTCCTGATTTCAGCTTCCTGATCACCCCGCCAGTCTCCAGAGTTCTGGATGTGTTTATTCTCACTGACTCTGCTCTTTGGCGTCCCTGTCTCTGCCCAGTGCCAGGTGGGGACGTGCTTTCGTTCCTCCCGCACCCAGAAGAGTCCTTCCCTGGCCATTCTGCCTCTCCGCCTCACACTCACCGTGCCTATTGTCCACCCTGGTCTTCCAGCCTTCTGCCTTTCCCCTTAATAGCCCCCCATCCGTTAGGTCCTCACCTCTATATCTCTGCAGGCCACCCTCTGCTGAGAGCTTTCACAGCCCCCAACCTGCCCTCCACCCTTGGCCTGGGCAGAGCTTTCTTCCACCTTCCCAACTTGCAGGCCCCATACACAGCCGGAAGTGGCTGGGACTGTGGGCAACTGAAGGAGGCCTTGGCTGGGGGCTTCCGCCTCGGGGATCCCAAGGGGCCAGCAGTCTGTAGACCTGCGTCGCCTGTATACACACACTGCTGGCCAACTTCTACAGAGCCTCAGAGCCCGATCTAGATGCCCCCTCTGACTGGGGTGGGGCATGTGGCACGCCTGCCATTTCCCCCAGAACCATCACTTTAAACAAATGGGGAAAACCAACCATTAATAGCATGAGACAACCTACCACTGACATGGTCCCCCAAACCATAGGACCACGATTACTGCTGACCCCAGTGCCTCTGAACCTGAGCTGCCAAAATAGCATCTTTTTCTACACAAGTTGTTGCGTTAGCAAACCAGGGCTGCAGCAACAAATTACCACAAACTTAAAAAAACAAAGAGAAGTTTATTCTGTCACAGTTCTGGAGACCAGATGTCCAAAATCTAGGTGTCAGCAAGGCTAGGTCCCTCCGGAGGCTCTCAGGGGTGGAGACTCCTTCTCCTCTTCCAGCTGCTGGTGGTGGCCGGCGTTCCTTGGCCTGTGGCCACATCATTCCCATCTCTTCCTGTGTCTTCCCTCTTCTCTCTCTTGCAACGACCCTTGTCATTGGATTTAGATCCTGCCCTAATTGAGGATGATCTCATCATGAGATCCTCAAATTACATCTGCAAAGACCCTTTCCCCAAATAAGGTTATATCACAGGTTCTGGAATATGAACTAACTTTTTTTTTTTGAGGGGGTTCACTATTCAACCCATGAAAGCTGTGCTGTGAAAAGCCTGAAGGATGTCCAGCAGCCTGGAGTGTGGCCTCAGGACCCTGCCCATCCTGGGAGCCATGGATGGGCTGGATGTGTGTCATATGCTACCCTGTCCTCCAAACCTCATTTGTTGGAACCTAACTTGCAAAGGTGATGGTGACAAAAAAAATGTGATGGCATTGGCAGATAGGGACTTTGGGAGGTGACTAAGTCAGAAGCGAACATGAAGCAGCAGAGCCCCTTTCTTCCTGCCCCCCGAGTCTGGCCCTGGGTGTTCTTACCCAGTGGTGGGTGGTGGCTGGGTATGCTGGCTTGGGTGAAGGGTGAGGTGTGCCCTGATGTGGGCTGGGAAGTGCTGTAACACTGGGAAGTGCTGTGATATCCTCTGGGAGAGAGAAGAGAGAATTGGGCCCAAGTCCTGGCCGGCTAGTGTGTGACCTTGGACGAAGCATCCAAGAAGACCTTGAACCAAAGGCTAAGTGTGCAAGCTGGAGGCCTGTTGGGTGGTGGCTGCTGCTCAAGATATTATTTTTTAAAATAAACTCTGACTGAGGACTAGCTGAGTGACAAGGCCCAGAAAATCCAGGTAGGATTAAGACCTGTCCTTTCCCTCTAGGGACTCGCAATCTCCCTGGGGGAGAAAGCCTGTCCTATAAACTGACATTAAAGCAGACACTGAGAATGGAGTGAGTTCAAAGTGTTTTGGTAGGCTTCATGGAGGAGGTGGCATTTCCCCTGGGTCCTGAATGATAACTAGGAGTTCACTGAGATATAGTAGTACTCTGTAGATGTCTACTGTGTACCAAAGTGCCCCCAAACTCAGGGGTACCTCTCTTCATTATATCCCAGTTTCTGTGAGTCGAGTCCTCACAAGGATCAGTCAGTGTGTTGGCTGGGGATGCAGTCATTTCAAGACTTAATGGAGATTTCCCCTGGGCCTCCCCTAAAGCTGGCCCAGGACGTAGCAGCTGGCTTCCCCTAGAGCGAGTGATCAGAGAGACAGAGATGGACACCGCAGCCTTTTAATTGCTGTTGTTGAGTCGATCAGTCATCCGACTCTTTGTGACCCCAGGGACTGCAGCGCACCAGGCTTCCCTGTCCTTCACTATCCTCCAGAGCTTGCTCAAACTCATGTCCATTATGTAGGTGATGCCATCCAACCATCTCATCTCCTGTCGTCTCCTTCTCCTGCCTTCAATCTTTCCCAGCATCAGGGTCTTTTCCAATGAACTTGGCTCTTCACATCAGGTGGCCAAAGTATTGGAGCTTCAGCTTTAGCATCAGTCCCTCCAATAAATATTCAGGACTGATTTCCTTTAGGATTGACTGGTTGGATCTCCTTGCAGTTCGAGGGACTCTCAAGAGTCTTTTCCAACATTGCAGTTCAAAAGTATCAATTCTTCAGCACTTAGCTTTCTTTATGGTCCAACTCTCACATCCATACATGACTACTGGAAAAACCATAACCTTGACTTTTATGGACCTTTGTCAGCAAAGTAATGTCTCTGCTTTTTCTTAAAGGGACATCCCGTCACTTCTGCTGAGTTCTAGTCATTGAAAGTGACTTGTTAAGATCGGCCCACCCTCCAGGGCATGATGGCCAGTGGGGTAAGGGCATCTGGTGGCTGATTTAGAGGCTGTGACCCCATAGAGTAGCACAGTGACCTGGCTCCTGTTGCAGGGTCCAGAGGAAGGACATGATGATGGATGAGAAACCATTTCTCTGGTTTGGGAAGCAGAGAAATGATGTTGAGGAAGATAGTTCTAACAAGGAAGTGTGTAGCATTGTCGAGGGCATACTATGCCAGGCACTGTTCAAAGCATCAGCAGAAAGTCTCATTTAATTCTTCCATAATTCGTCAAGAGGATGGTGCTGTTACGAGCCCCACTTTACAGTTGAGGGAACCGAGTGAGCCCAGGGGTGTGTGGTGGTGGGGTGGGCCCTCAGCCTGGGGCGACACCAGGTCCCAGATCAGCAAGCTCCTTGGAGTCCTGTAGGAAGGTTGGAGGTTGTAGGGACCCACACAGCCTCTTCTGGCTCATAGAGGACCAGAGGCTGTCATCTCTGTGGTCACTCCAGGGCCAACAGTGACCTGATTTCTGTCAGGGGGAAGGGAGTGATATTTCTATGAAATAATAGAAGATATACGTATTGGTCTCTGCCTCTGGTTCCTGGCATAGAGCTTCTAAAACCCTTAGAATTTGCTGTGTGATTAGTGTGTCTTTTGTTCTAAATGAGATGATCGCTTCAGGATGGGAGCTGCTCATCAGAAAGACCAAGCTGTGACACTTGGAAATTTCAGCTCCCATCCGCTTCCCCCATTCTCCAGGAAGGGGAGAAGGTGCTGGAGTGTGAGTTAACAATCAATCACGTCTATGTGTGAAGTCTCCATCAAATTCCTAGTGGTGGGGGTAAGGGCAGAGCTTCTTGGAGAGCTTGGAGACCTTCTGGGCTGCTGAGATCGTGGGCGAGCTGGGGGCCTGGTGTGGCCAGAGGGCGTGGGGACTCCTTGCTCCCAAATCTTGCCTCACACACCTCTCCCCTCTGGATGTTCATCTGTATCTTTTATCATATAATAAACTGGCAAACATAAGCGAGAGTGTGCCCCTGAGTTCTGAGAGCTGTTCTAGCAAATGTCTAAACCAGGAGGGCTGTGGGAGAGGGCGAGGGTGGGATGATACGGGAGAATGGCACTGAATCATGTAAATTATCACATGTGAAACAAATCGCCAGTCCAGGCGATGCGTGATACAGGGTGCTCGGGGCTGGTGCACTGGGACCACCCAGAGGGATGGGATGGGGAGGGAGGAGGGAGGGGGGTTTAGGATGGGGAACACATGTACACCCACGGCGGATTCATGTCAATGTATGGCAAAACCAATACAATATTGTAAAGTAAATAAATAAAACTGAAAAAATAAAATAAACCAGAAGGGGTCCTGGGAACCCCGATTTATAGCTGATTAGTCCAGAGAGCTAAGATGGGTGCCAACCTTGGACTTGGTAGTTGGTCTCTGAAGTGGGAGCAGTCTTCTGGGACAGAGCCCTTTACCTGTGGGGTCTGGACTGACTCCGGTTACTTCTGGAGTTGAATCATGGGACCCACCCCCCCCCCCCACCATCCCCCACCAAGCTGGTAACAGACAATTGCTTGATGTGTGGAAAACCCACACTTCTAGTGTCAGATGCGTTTTGAGTGTGTGAGTCACAGAGAAACACGGGAGAGTTTTCTTCCAATACAGTCCTGACGAGACTGCCAGGGGAGGCACACACATTCCCGATAGACACACACAGAAAGCCACCACGCTGAACTGGAGGAGGTCTGGTTTGGCCTGGAAACCTCTCATCCGGGCCCCGAGGCTGAGGGGGCTCCCCGGGCAGGAAGCTCCAGGGGCACATGGCTCCATGGAGGCGAGAGGGGTCCATCTGGAAAGGCCCTGGCTCTGCTGTGGTCATGCCCTGTTAATTCTCTGGAGCTGAGCCTGCGATTTAGGTGGAAGCCCCCCACTGCCGCACCCCGTCCCCCACAGTTATCCATCCTCTGGTCCTGTGAGCAGCTGACAGCAGAGAGGAGGCGCTTGCCCACCTTCCCCTCCAGAGAGGTGGGCAAGAAGGCAGGCACGCCTCCCCGGCCCATCCCACATGGGCTCATGGCTTCCTGAGCTCACAGCAATGGTCCCAGCCAGGAAGAGGAGGCAACAGCCTGGGCCGGGTGGCCTCCTCCTCCTCCTCTGGGATCACTTCCCCTGGAGGGGCAGTGAACTTGGGACCAGAATACCAGGGTTCTGGTTCCAGCGTACAGCGCTCTGCTGTGTCCCAGAATGGGCCCACTTCCCCTCTCTGAACCAGACTGAATATCCCTCTTCCCATCCCACAAGGAGGCCTGTCATCTCCAGCAGAGCTTCTCCATCCTGACTGAGCAGGAATCACCTGGAGCTTCTTGAAGTGCGGTTCTGACCCAGCAGGTCTGGGGCGAGGCTGAGGTTTCCCCCCTGGGACCTCGGGACCACATTTGGGGTCTGAGTGTTTATGGGAGGAACATAATCAAGACACGATAAGGGAACTACGTAAGGCTGCCCTGGGCTGTCCTGGCTCCAATTAGCATTTCACGAGGACCAACATAACCCCATTAATAAGGTGGCCCGTGTTAGCAGCTCCAGTGCTAATGGGCACCGACCAGAGATCTCAGGTTCAGACTCAGACCCCTAGGACCCCCAGCTTCTTCATGATCACCTTTCTCTTTGTAAGGTAATTTTGGGACAGGTGCCATCCTTATGCAAACCCTCTATTATTCTTTTAAGCACACAGTGATCCAGCAACAGAACATTGCCCCCAGATTCCCTTACTCAGGGAGGCAGCAGAGACTCAACCACAGAGGTCCTCTTTCCATCTCCTCTTGGAAAGGTGGGAAAGTTATGGGCGTCCTTTAGAAAAAAAGTGTCCCCAAGCAAATTGCTGGTCTGGACCTGCCCTTCCCCATGGTGACCAGAGAAGGCAGGGGCGGCCCGCAGACCCCTGGTCCCCCCGAGTCCCCATCTGCGGGGTCAGCCCTGGGACGACCCCAGTGGGGCAGCTGTCTCCACTCATCCGTCCTGCTGTGGCTGCACTTTTTCTTTCCAGGCTCAGCGTCCATGGTAAACAGGAGACACCAGATTTCTTTCCATCCTTCATCCCGACTCGGGTCAACCCACCCGACAGATGTTTTTCACTTGTCCTTCCTCCAACCAGGCATGGCAAGGTTTTGAATTAGGAGAGGGAAAATATAATTGCAGTGGAAAATCAAACATCTTTACCCTTTAAAGGGAACAAGTTGTGTGTTTATTTGACGAATACTTTCTGAATGTGGCACTGGGATATGCTGGGGGCTGGGGGGTGCAGCCCACAGGATGCTCAAGGTCCAGTGGAGGGAGATACTGACTATGGATCGGTCTCCCGGGCACATGAAGGTGGGGGTGGACACTGAATTAAAGGGAGCCGGGATGAAGGTTCAAGGTTCCTCCTGCCCCAGCTGGAATCTCGGAAGGCACCCAGCACTCTCCTGGGTAAGAAGGGCATTCCCTGCAGGGGAGCAGCCTCCACCAGGCTGCAGGGGAGTCAGGAGCGGGGGGCAGGGGTGTGTTGGGGAGAAGGTGGGACTGGACTTTGGGCGCACATGGCAGAGTGGGGCCAGATGGACCTGGAGCCAGGGGGAGGTGAAGGCCTTGAATGTCGGTGGAGTCACAAGGGCTGAGGGGCAGCAGAGGGGCACAGCAGAGGGGCAATGGGAACCTCTACAGGACTCCACAGGGGTGTGAGGTGGCCGGACTCATGCCTCGGAAAGAGGGTGGGCAGGAGGCGGGGGGCTGCAGACTGGGGGCTGGAGGCTGCGGACTGGAGGCAGAGGTGGTTGGCAGAGATGATGGTCCACGTGAGTGGTGATGTGAGTCCCAAGAAGGCCAGGCCAGGGAGAGGAAAGGGCTTGAGAAATACTCATTCAATCGGAGCCATATATCCCCAGGAGCTGTGTATTGAGAGGACTGAGGGAGAGGCTCCGTTTGTCCCAGAGGCGGTGGGTGGAGATGAACGGGAGGAACAGCGTCAGAGCCTCGGATCCCGCTGGGGCTCAGGGCCAGGGCTCCATGTTCAAGCCCGCTGGCTGGGGCGGGCTGCATGCTGGCCGGGAGGAGTGGGGTCCTGGACAGCTAGCAGGGCAAGGACCTGGGAATCTAGACACACGCACGAGCACACAGCTGGGGGTGGGGAGGGAGAGGTGATAGATACATGACTATTTTCTCTGTCTGAGTAGGGCTTCTGTCATGGCTCAGGTGGTAAAGAATCCGCCTGCAATGCAGGAGACCCCAGCTCGATTCCTGGGTCGGGAAGATCCCTTGGAGAAGGGATAGGCTCCCCACTCCAGTATTCTTGGGCTTCCCTTGTGGCTCAGCTGGTAAAGAATCCACCTGCAATGAGGAAGACCTGGGTTCGATCTCTGGTTTGGGAAGATCTCCTGGAGAAGGGAAAGGCTACCCATTCCAGTATTCTGGCCTGGAGAATTCCATGGACTGTATAGTCCATGAGGTTGCAAAGAACTGGATGTGACTGAGCGACTTTCATTTTCACTTTCTGTCTGAGTAAGCACTTCAGTCTTACTTGTTTTGCCCATTTTACAGATGAGAATACTGAGTTTTGGAGAGCTCACAATAGGCGTGGCTGGTGACGGATCCTAAAGCCAGCATCTGAGTGCTGACCTGCAGCCCCGCCTGTGCTCCTCAGGGAGCAAACCATCGCCTTGGGTGACATGGCCAACGGGGCTGGCATTTGGGCTGGCATCTGACAGCCCAAACCCTGTCAAAAGAAGTAGAGTGCCTGCTAAGTCACTTCAGTCGTGTCTGACTCTCTGTGACCCCATGGACTGTAGCCCGCCAGGTTCCTCTGTCCAAGGGATTCTCCAGGCAAGAATACTGGAGGGGGTTGCCATTCCCTTCTCCAGGGCAATAGAAATAAATAAATGGATAAATATATTGCATGTGGGTATATTTATATGTAGGGATATTACAGAGCCCTAAAACTGAAGAACAGTGGATAACAAAAAGATGGATGAACCTTCTCAATCACATTTGAAAGAAAATAAAAGATAGTCTTAGACTTTTCCTCCTAATTGGTATCCAGGGGACTTCAAAAAGTGGTCCTAACATTTATGAGCAAGTTCGGCTTTCTAGCACAGGCCAAGCAGCCCTTCTGACAAAGCAGTTCTCTCTCTAAGTCAGCGAGAATGCCTTTCAGATTGCTTCCTGTTGTTTAACTGGCCCCAGGTGTATGGAACTGAATTACACATAATCCTTGTTTATGATGCTCCCCTAGTGCTCTCCTCGAAAGATCCTCTTCCTCTTGCCTCCCTCACTTCCTCCCTTTTTTTATTCTCAGCTAATAAACAGGGTCCATCGTCATCCAACAAGGAAGTTGGACACTGAGGACTGTTTGCCACCCTCTTCCTCCCGGAACTCTCCCCTCCCTCCCGGAACTCTCCCCTCCCTCCCAAGGGGACAGACTCCATAAATCTTGTGTCTGTCCTGTCTTTGCTTTTCATTTTGTCACACTGAAATGTAACCCCCCCAAATATTTTAAATTTGAGTCATTTTTAACTTTAGAAAGGGTGATACACACTGTAATTTTTTAAAGGACTATTTTTTTTAAAAGAACCATTTTAGATTTACAGAAAAATTGAGAGGATAATACAGAGAGTTTGTATAATCCTTTTGGACTTTTCCCCCCCCCCCTCAGAATTTTATTGCTATTTTGGAAAATAGTTTGGCACTTTCATGGAAAGTTGAGCCTTCACAAATCTTACATACCAGCAATTCTTCTCCTAGGTATGTACAAAAGTATTCTTAGCAACACTAATATCAACATTGGAAACAGCTCAGATTCTGTCAACAAAAATAGATAAATAAATATATTGCGTGTGGGTATATTTGCATGTGGGGATATTACAGAACCTTAAAACTGAATAACAACAGGCAAACAAAAAGATGGATGACTCCTATCAATCGAATTTGAATGAAAATTAAAAAAAGTCTGAGATTTTTTTTTTTCCCTAGTCAGTATCCAGGGAAATTCAAAGAGTTGTCCTAACGTTTAGGGGCAAGTTCGGCCAAAGGCCACCACCTTTGAGAACAGCATGAGCAAAAGTCAACAGAAATGGGTGAGTCTCTGCTTGCAGGGGGACCACCCCACCATGGATTTGGAGCTTGGGGCACAGACAAGTTGAGTCAAGATGAACAGAATGGAAAATACCTGTAGAAAGCCATAATCCATCCAGAGAGCCCTTGGTTGGTGAGGAAGGCGGGGTGAAGTGGGGAGGGCTCTGCCAAAGCTGGAGAGAGAGAGAAGTTGGCTCCCGAGGGAGGCCCCAGAGAGAAGGACCCTGCAGTTGGCCGAACAAGCATTGCGGTCATCAGAGAGGAGCCCAGAGCGGGGCAAAGACTTTGCCAAATGCTGCCCCAGCTGAACAAACTGTCCCTTAACCCCATCCAATTTCCACGTTCACCTAGCAACCCTCACATTTTTCTAAAGTAATTTTTATTATAAAACTGTATAAGCTTATAAAAGAAAAGAATTTAAAAATGCGTAAAGAGGAAGAAGGAACAAAAATCATCTGTGTTTTGGAGTATTTCATTTTAGACTTTTTTCATACACTAATAATAATATTGTACCCATTATTTAACTCATGTCTTTTATCCAAAGATATTTTCCCATTATAAACCCTTTGCAGTCATCTTTTTTTTTTTTTTTTTTTTGAGCCATGCTGCAGGGCATTTTAGTTCCCTGATGAGGGATCGAATACTCGCCCCCTACAGTGGAAGTGCAGAAACTTAACCTCTGGACGGCCAGGGAAGTCCTTGCAGTCATCATTTTAAATGAATGTATCTGTTCATTGAGTTGAATCTCCCTTTCTTTCTCTTTTTTTCTCCCTATCATCCATCTATCCATCCATTCTTTGAGCCTGTCTATCTATCCCTCCATCCATCTATTGCACCTCCATTTCTTAGAATATATTCTATAGAGAATTTGTGTATATATTCCAATGGCTGCTCTCCAATGGCTGGCTATTTTGGCTGTTTCTAGGTTTTCACTATTATAAGTAATCCTGCCAGGAATATCTTGGTGCAAAAAGCTTTTTCCATATTCAAATTATTTCCTCAGGAGAGATTTCCCAGAAGTAGAATTATTAGATCAAAGGGTTTGAATATATTTAAGGCTCATGATACTTAATGCCAGATTGCTTTCCAAATGTATGGCGGCAGTTCACCTTCCTGCAGGCAGCCTATGATCAAACCTGCTTCATTGCAACCTTCTCAAGTGCTGAGTGATCTAATTTTTAAATAGCTCTGCTAATTTGTGACGCTAGTTTAAGATAATCAGTGATATTTTAGAAAAGAAAGGAGATGCCATAGAGTGTTAGAGGCTGAGAAAGCTCTATCCTGCCATGTGAATTATGTTGTTGTCTGATTGGTTGAAAGTGAAAGTGTTAGTCACTCAGTTGTGTCCTGTTCTTTGTGACCCCATGGACTGTAGCCCGGGTCCTTTGTGCATGGAATTCTTCAGGCAAGAATACTGGAGTGGGTTGCCATGCCCTTCTCCAGGGGATCTTCCTGACTCAGGGATTGAGTCTGGGTCTCCTGCATTGCAGGCAGATTCTTCACTATCTGAGCCACCAGAGAAGCCCAGCTACTAGCCTGTTATCAGAGATTTAAAGGCCAAAGGATCCAGCCAGGCATCTCTTGGCTGTCTCTTAACGGCAGCCCTGTTTGAAGAAAAGGATGTGATAGAAGGAAGAATAGGAGGACACCAGACACCGGAGAGGCCACTGTGGTCACCCAGCATCTACTTCATGCCTCTCCTTCTCCCACAGACAGAAGCTGCAGTTTGTTCAGGCAGTTGAGTAGATTCACTGCTCACAGGAAGTGTGAGCTCCAACCTCAACCCCGGGAAATGAATCACCACTGGACTAATGTAGGCTTAATAATATCATTCTCACTGGCCAACCATTGGTCAGAAGTGGGCATGTGATGCACTTATGGTGAATGAAATGTAAGTCAAAGTTGGGTAGATGGGACGGATTTGGCTAGCATGACTCGTTAGCCCTTTGCCCTATTCTTTTCTTCTGGTCTGGGATGTGAATAAAAGGTCAGAGGTACGGCAGCCTTCTTGTGACTATGAGTTGACAAGCATGACGACAAAAGCCAACACCAAGGATGGCCAGGCACAATGATAGGGTCTGTGTGTTTGAGCAGCTGATCCACCCTTGGACTGTCTATTCCCAGACTTCTTGTTATGCAGAAAACCCTCTTTAGACTGTTGATACCACTTTGGTTGGCTTTTCAGTTACTTGAGTTTGGATGCAGTCCTACTAAGAGATGGATTGGCATACTGTTTTAGTCAGGACAAATCAAGCTAGCTGCTATAACAAACATAGGGCTTCCTAGGTGATTCAGTGGTAAAGAGCCCTCTTGCCAAGCAGGAGATGTGGGTTCAATCCCTAGGTTGAGAAAATCAGTTCCCAGACCAGGGATGGAGCTCGCTGCACAGGTAGGTGGATTCGTAACCACTGAACCACCAGCTCATCTTCTTTTAAATACTTTTTTTTCATCACAGTCATGGGTACTGATGCTGTGCAAAACTCTGGGCCACACTTGGGGCTCAGATACAGATGAATTTGGGTTCTCACTCTCAAGTAACGTGCCAGATGGTCAGCATCTATGCCCACACGTGACGGGGGAAAGGACAGGAGAAGGGTCAGGAGCAGTGCTGTGGCCAAGAGCCCAAAGCTCTGAACCACACAGGGTTTCACAGGGGAAGCTCACTGGTCAGGGCAGCGCTGGCCTCTCTGCCATCTCGATGCTACCATTCCTTCACTTGACCAGGCAATCCATGCAAAACGCTGAGGACGGTGTCTGGCACAGGGCACTTTCTTTTCATTCCTTCATTCACTGATTAACTAATTATTTGGTTGATGGATTGATTGATTGATTCATGCAGCAAACAAGGAAGGAACATTTGTTATGTGCTAGGAGCTGGGCTGGCTCTGAGGATAGACAGCAAGCTCCGTAGGACTGTAAATCTTGCAATTCTATTCGGTGGAGGAATTGATCAGATAGACAGGTAATGACAGCACAGTGGTGGGAGGTGTGCTGTTCACTGTGGAGGAACACAGGACAGACACCCACCTTTCCTTGAGAGGTTAGGGAGGGCTTCCTGGAGGAGGGGATGCCTAAGCAGAGTCTTGGAGGATGAACAAGGAGGAACTGGCCAGGCAGGGATGGTTACATAATTTGCAGGGCTCAGTGCAAAATGAAAATGCAAGGCTTCTTGTTCAAAAGGCAGGGAAAGTGCCATTGGAAAGTACTAAAATATAAAGCTCTTTCCTGTCTTCCCCAGGCTCTCTCTTGACTTACAATGTTTTTTTTTAAATTTTATATTTAATGATACTCTAAAGAAAAATTAAAAATTTAAATCATTGGCATGCATTTTATCATTCATCTTTGTAGTGTGTAATGCCAGTTTTAAATGGAAATGTAAGAGCATTTAATTCATACACGGAACCACTGAAATGACACAAGTCCTATTTCATAGCTCTGGCATGCACGTGTACTTCATTCTTACCAGAAAAGTGGCAATGCTCAACTATTTTTACTTTGCTTTTTGATAGACTTGAACTCATAGGGGTGTGTCTGTGCATACTCAGTTGCTCAGTCGTGTCTTGACTCTTTGTGACCCCATGGATGGTAGCCCTCCAGGCTCCTCTGTTCATGGGATTTTTCAGGCAAGAATACTGGAGTGGATTGTCATTTCCTCCTCCAGGGGATCTTCCCAACCCAGAGATGGAACCTGTGTCTACTGTGGCTTCTGCATGGGCAGGATTCTTTACCACTGTGCAAACTCTCTGCCTTAGTCCTACTGCTGAGCGAGGAGGGACCCAAAAGGAAAAGGAGTGAGGTTGCCTGTCTCTCCCTTGCCTTCTGTGCCACTTTTCAGCATAATCAGTCGCCTAAGACAGGGACAAGATGTGTCTTAGGAAGGAAGAGACAGGGCTCCTTTGTCCATGTGTCTCAGAACGCCATGAACGCACGTGTTCACAGCAAAGTTCTGGTTTGACTGGAGAGCGTGGTCTCACTCACTCTCACACATCACGTGCTCATCTCCAGCTCACTTTGAGTCCCACTGACCCTGCACACGTCATGGGTTCTCTGGAATTCCATGTAGGTGGAGCCCAGGGAACGCAGACACACCAAGTATACCTGCTCCACTTGTGAGCATCGTCCCAATAGATTTCACTCACAAAACACAAGTTCAAAGACGAAGTAATTGAGAATTTTAAGAGGGTGACAGCAGAATAGTAAATGAAGCGTGGAGCCTGCCTGAGTGTGGCCCAGATGCAGGGTGAGGGGATTACAGAAGCCGGGCCGCGGACGTGAACAGCGCTACAGGAGAGTTCGACGCGCAGAACCCTGGTGCACACGCATATCGGATGTATCTTCTCTGCTCACACGCATGCGCCACTGTCCCATCTGACATTACTTACAAAATACAAGTTCAAAGATAAAACAGTGAAGAATTTCAAGATGACAACGGAGAGGCTGAAGTCCAGTGCGTGGCCCTTGTGAGCAGGAGGTCCTCTGAGCATGGGACCCTATGTGATTGCTCAGGGCACAGGCTCACCCAGCGGCCCCGTGGCTGGGAGAAGGGAGCCGGGCGGAGGAGAGCTTCCAGGCGCAGGGAAGGCGCTGTGTGAAGCCCCAAGGCCAGCCCGAGCTCTGTGTTCCCTTCTGAGATTTGCAGGGCTTGGAGTTCCCAGTACCCCGCTTCTACCATCCCAGTCTACTTCTTATCACTCCCTCTCCTTCACCACTGTGGTTGTTCCACAACTCTGGGGGCCCCCTGGGTAATGCTCTGGGGGTGCTGATTCCAGCTGGACAGGCCTGAGAGGTGGCCTGCCCCCAGTAACCTGGTGCAGATGGAGCCCTGGCCTATAGCTGCCGCCTACTCAGGTCTCAGGCAGGACTGGCAGGCTGAGGGCTTATGGGAAGCCCTGCAGGAATGGGGGGGGGGTCCTCTTCCTCTTTTCCTCTGGCTGACACCAAGGCTGCCCAGAGTGGGGGAGTCCTGCATGGCCCTGCCACCCCCGCACTCAGCCCCCACCTGCCTCCCTTCTCACATCCCTCCCCTCTCACGTCTCCAATTGATAACAGGGCAGCCTTTTGAAAGCACACATTTGTGGTCATTGTTGTTCAGTTGCTAAGTTGTGTCCCACTCTTTGAGACCCCATGGACTGCGGTACACCACGGCTCACTGTCCCTCACTATCTCCCAGAGTTTGCCCAAGTTCATGTCCACTGAATCGGTGATGCCATCCAGCCATCTCTTGCCTGCGTCCAAACCTTGACCTGCCAGTTTGGCTGATCACCCTTGGCTGAGGTGTCAGCATTCGCACCTCCCCCCCCACCCCCCAGCCTCATTGCCACCTGAACTAGTCTCTTTCTGACTATAGGACCAGGGCAAGTGGCTACAGAAGGCGCATCATGATGTTGGGTGCCCGCAACGAGATGTAGGCTGTTGGGGAGCATGGATGCTCAGGCACCGACCTCTGGACCCTGATAGCCAGTTCTGCTAAATTGACTGGAAGCTGGAAGGCTGAGCAACCCTATAAAGCGACAGGAAGTCTGGAGGGTAAGAATGAGAGGCGGAGCGAAGCAGAGGACAGAATCTGCCTCTGGCAGCCACCTCCCAATCTCCTTCTCTGCCTTCAGTTCGAGCTGCCCTTAATTAGCCGTCTGTACTTCCCCACGGTGAACCGGGCTACACTGAGGTTCCAGGAGGCCCAGAGCATTTCCTGCCACTTCTGGTCCAACTGCATCTATTTCTGGCAGCTTAATTTTGGAGGCTGTGCTCCCAGCGTGGGAAGGCAGGCAGGAAGGGCATTTAGGTAGCTGGACCAGAGGAGGAAACCATGGCCACATGGCTTTTTGAACCCTGTCCTGTCAAGAACAGACTGCTTTTGGCAGCTAGACAGTGTCACCCCCACCTACTTGAAGGCAGTCAGGCCAGGAGGGGAGGGGATTGGCTGAGCAGAGGCCAGATCTGGCTGGGATGGAAAGCACTTTCTTGTACTTTTGCAAAAGAGCCCTTACATTATGAGTGACTGGAGTCTCCTGTAAGGATAGGGATGGGCTTGAAGTCTGATGGGTCCAGATCTGTCTATCCAGGGTCACGTGGGGATTTGTGGAAATATTAATAGCAAGACGTCTGGGGCTTCCCAGGTGCCGCTAGTGGTAAAGTACCTGCCTGCCATTGCAAGCAACATAGAGACCTGGGTTCGATCCCTGGATAGGGAAGATCCCCTGGAGGAGGGCACGGCAACCCACTCCAGTGTTCTCGCCTGGAGAATCCCGTGGACAGAGGAGGCTGGCGGGCTACAGTCCATAGGGTTGCAAGGAGTCAGACACAACTGAATTGACTTAGCACACACAGGGCCAGCTCAGGGCCTGGTTCTCCACAGAACCAGTCCTCTGTCTCCTCCTTGCATAATAAAGGCATCTCAGGGTGAAAAACGCTGGGATGGGACTGGAGAATTTATCTTCAGGGACTTCAGTCAGTGTGAAATCCACAGGCCTGAAGGTGGAGGCCAGTGGGGAAGAATTTAGGTGGGGATGGTCTTTCAAATCCGGTCAGAGCAGGAGAGATGACTGACAAATCTCCTGATATGTAAGAAAGAAGAGGGTAGTTCTCAAAATCTGAAGCTGATGGGTTGTATTTTTGATTAAGTTCCTCCTTGGCACGAAGTCTGAGACATTATAAACCACAGAAGAAAATGGTGCTCCTGAAGAAATCGGATTCAATCGTTATCACTCTGCTTGTTTATTTGTTTACTCACACCGCTGAGAAGAGGGCTGATGCTCTATCCATGGGTTTGTAAGAGAACTGATCTCAACCCAGGGTAATGCTGTTTCCCTTGGGCTGTGAGGTTACTATGGGTGTCCCAGGAAGATATGCGGCTTGTAGGCTATTTTAGAATTTGTCTGGGCATTTGAGAGCCCCGCTTGAAAACCATGAACCACAGATGGAAATACAAACTGCATGTTGGCAGATAGGGTAGGATTGAGTTTGTTTGCTCAATCAGACATGAATCTGGTAACTTTGTAAAACTGCCAATATTTGACTGCTTTGGCCTACAAAATGGCCATTTTGTATGGTTCACCTATTATTTATTGGACTAGGGAGCTAGCTCATCTCTTTCCAACATGAGGGCTTTGTACTGCTATGAAGATCTGTCCAGAGGAGTCAGAACTTCAGCCACTGCAAGGCAGAGTGAAAAGAACTCTGATGCTGGGCCCAGAGGCCCGGGGTTCAGATCCTGGCCGCACCGCCCCCAGGACTCACGAAGGAGCACGTGGAGCCTGGCCAGCACTGCGCCTGCCCCTCTGTGCTGAGACTCCCTGCCCTGCGGCCTCATCTCTGCTCTGTTGCTTTGTCTCTGCTGTCCCTGGTGTGCGGCGCTGAGCAGGAAGGTGGCCCAGAGCTGTCAGGTCAGAGCTGGAGGGAAAGGGAGTAGCCGTGCATTGGGTCTGGATCTGGAAGAGGAGCTGAAATGGAGACAGCCAGCAGAGCCCAAAGATGGGGAGGCGCAACCAACAGGGTGACCCTGAAGGCAAAATGTAGACGGCGGCTGAGGCTGAAGACACAGCCAGGGCACTCAAGTGTCTATTGAGCTGTTATTATCTCAAAATGTTGCAAACCCCCCTTCCCCAGCTCAGTGGCCTCCAATAGCAAGTCTTTAATCCCCAGATGAAAGGATGCTGCCTGGCTTGATGGGGTGCCTGTATCAGGCAGTGGTTGGGTTTGTTCTGGGGTCAAGGCTGAAAAGGCAGTGGCTTGCTAGGACATGATTTCCTCAAGCGGGAAGTGGAAACATGCCGTGAACCTTAAGGCTGTCACTTCCACCTAAACCCCGTCGGCCAACCCAAGCCATGGGCCAAGCCCAGTATGAATGGAGCGGGAAAGTGCACAGGTCCTAAGGGGGCGGGGTGGGGGCAGTGAGTGATCCCTAAAACAGAATCCATTTCGGCATCATACTCCAGCCTGGGCAGGCAGCGGGGACTAGGGTGAGGGCCCGCCGGAGAGCTTCTCTTTACAAGTCTGGGCATACATTTGCCACGAAGCTTCAGGAACATGCTCTGTGGCCCTGAGAGTTTCTATCATACAGACAACAACTCCCATTTTGCTTTCTGGGTCACAGACCTTATTGCCAATCCTCAGATCAGTCCTGCCAAGTGGGAGTATCACTGTAGTCTCCAGGTGAGGAGTTTGAGCCTTTGAGATACCTGCTGAGTTTTCCTAGCCCATCAGCCAGGATTCCAGGGCAGTGCTGTGTGCGCCAGGGTCTGTCCTCTGCCCGGTGCTGACCTTGAAGGTGTGAGCCCTTGGGGGCAGGAGATTCCAGCTTCACAGGCTGCAAAGAGGCATGTTGGGGCAGAGAGGGCTCCTTATGTTCCACAAAAGAAACAGAGGTCGTAACCTTTCACGAGCTGGATGAAAGTCATCCTTAGTCACCTCCCTAGGGTCTGCTAACATGGCTGGCTCTGGAGTAGCATGGGGGTAAGCTGCAGTTTTTTGTTGTTTTAAATTTTTTGGCTGCACATGGCATGTGGGATCTTAGACCCCAACCAGGGATTGAAGCCACAGCCCCTGCATTGGAAGCACAGGGCCACTGGAGCACCAGGGAAATCCCTACACTGTGGTTTTTAATGGTGAAATAGATCAGGCTGAAGATATCACCTTGGCCCACCGAGAGGCAGGAGGTGAAGAAGCCATCACTGCTCAACCAGGTTGCCTCCCCTGAGAGGGTAGCTCTGCCACTGGCTGCCTTGGCCGTGGAGATGCTCAGTAGGGGACAAACTTCATTCCACGGCCCAGCACCACAGACGACCTTGCAAGGATTGCTTGACTTCTGGAGCCATTGATTTTGCTGAGATGGATGGCTCAGCTCCTGCCGGCACTTGCCACAGCCCAACCCCCCAAGCCAGACTGAGCTTTGGGGGTCTGACATGCGGGTTACCCCTGGAAATGACCTTGGGAGAACCATCTTGGGCCCTGGAAGTGGGGCCATTTGTATTCATGAGGAAATTGACAATCATGTGCCTTGGGCTATAAAAAGGGCCTTGGCGCAAGGCTACTCGAACTCAGAAATCAATATTCTGTGAGGCCTTAAGTGTTGGGGAATGAGGTGTTGTTTGCTTCAGGTTTGCCTCTAAAATTAGATGAATTAGTGTAATGAATTCTTACAACTCATTTGCATACGTTGCTAATTTAATTTTCGAGGGAAACGCTAGGAAAGACAGTGCTGTGGATGCAGGAGTCGGCTCTGACCTATTTTCTGAGCTGTGAGCATCTGCACACTTCTCTCTAGATGAAGCTGCTGGGCAGTGCTTTAGTACAGACGAAACACCCTCAGCCCACACAGGTAAGAGTTTCAGTGTCGAGGAAAGGATACAGGGTGACTTGTGAACTCTGGGGACACTGATTCTGGCCACATCTGACCTCAGGATGTGACCCCGGGAAGTAGACTCAGCCTCCTAGAATTCCATTCTGCATATCTTCCAAATATGCATCCACGTGCATGAGGCTGGAATCCCGATGGTCACTGGGAGGAGGCCACGTAGACCCAGAGGCTCTTGCTCAGCCCGGGCGTCCCTCTGGGGCTGTCTTCTGGTCCTTAGTCTGTGCTCACTCAGCCTCTCTTTCTGGGGAGCAGGTACCAGCCCAGAGTCTGGGGGATGCGGGCAGGGGGAGCCTCCGGGGCCAATCGTCTCCTCGCAGTGTTGACTCTGGAGGCCGATCCCGGCCACATGATAAGCACTTCACCGTTTGGACAGCATCCCAGCCACGCAGGGAAAGGAGATGCCCCGAGAGAGCCAGGCTGTGACTGACTCCCAGCGCGCTCCCCCCACAACCCTGGCCCTGGTTAGTAGTCCACACCACCTTCACTGACAGCCTGGAGCGCTGTCTCCTTGCTGAGCTCCAGGGAGAATCTTGCTCTTCTGGGAAGTCACTGAACTCCTCTCTTGGTGGACCAAGGGCAGGACCCTACTACAGGAAATCAGGTTTTCCCATTAAAAGTACTCATTTCACTTGACATGTAGACAGGGCTCCAGAAGCCCAGAGCATGAGTATGGGTGTGTGTGTGTGCACATGTGCACGTGTGTGTGTGTGTCAGTGGAGAATTTAAAGCGGAGGTGGGGAACAGTGGCAAATGAGGTGAAAGCTCTGTGAAGATAGTCTAGATTTGTCAGTCGTCAGAAGGAGGGAGGGAGAAATTGTAAGTCCCCTGTCAGAAGCTCTTCCAACAGCCTGTCCACCTCCCGGCGGGTCACCTGTGTCTTGACGGCTCCGTGGGCCTGTCTGGCACATCCCACCTTCAAGCTTCGGTGCACGGAGGCACACAGAGGGTGGGAGCACTCTTACTGTCAAGATGCAAGCACCTCGGCTGACCCAGGGCAGAGTGAGTGAGGCTCTTTCAACAGTGCTCTTTGTATAGGTCTGCCCCTCACCAGCCCTCGTCCCATATACATTCTGGAACATTCTGGCCAGGAGATTTAGCCAAACCCTGGAATTATTCCTTGAACTCTTCAAGAGTGTTCTTGGTTGGCTCAGGACCATGGGAACTTGCGGAAATGTGTCATTATTTTTGCCAAATGCAAAATCCCCCAGGTCAAGTGTCCAACTTCCCCGAAGCAGGAAAGGCCGGAAAAAAATTCTGCCAAAGTCTAGTTGTCTTTAAGAGAAGAGGCCCAATCTGGCTTTCTGCAGTCAACACCAGGCTGGCTGGCTTCCTCCTCTGTCCTCCAGGACTCCAGCTGGGGAGGATGGCCAGGTGTTGGGAGCCTTGCCCTGGACCCCTGCTGTCTGGGCTGGAACCTGGCTCATCCCCACCTTGCAACTATAGGCAAGAAAGTCAGTCTCTTAATTTCTGTTTCCTCATCTGTGAAATGGGGATGGAGTGGTTCTCACCTCATAGGTGGCCTGCTTGGGCAATCACTCAGTTGTGTCTGACTCTGCGACCCCATGGACTGTAGTTGGTCAGGCTCCTCTGTCCATGGGATTATCTTGGCAACAATGTTAGAGTGGGTTGCCATTTCCTCCTCCAGGGGATCTTCCTGACCCAGGGATTGAACCCGAGTCTCCTACAGCTCCTGCATTGACAGGCAGATTCTTTACCACTGAGCCACCTGGGAAACCTTCACCTCATGGGATGATGTAGCAAATGTGCTAATGCTGGTACAGGGTTCCACACAGTGCCGGGCACGTGATCTTATCCATATTAGTGGAGGGATGATACTGGCTTCTGCAGCATCACTGGTACCCCCAAGTCATCTCATGTCTGAAGCTGTTTCTCACTGTAGCTGGGATGGAACAGCCCCTTCCCCAACTCCCAGACTAGCCTGGATGCCCAGAACTCCACACCCTCCTGTACCTTCTGTGTGTGATGTCTATGATGTGAGTGAGACCCCCTCAGATAAGGCACCCTTGTGCAGTGCACAACCTGAACACCCATATAGGCACACCCTGGGATCTGAATGCAGGCAGGCTAGGAAGACAGACTCCTGGACTTGAACCTGGACTCTGCTACTTACTAGCTTGAAGGAGGGCTTTGCATAAATTAACCCCTTGACACGTTTAGTTATTATTAAAACGAAGCTATGAAAGTGGGCAAATCCTGGCTGCCTGTGGTTCTGGGTATAGTCAGCATTATAGCTCTTGGCTAACAAGATGGGTTTGAGGTCTCCTGAATGTGGGGTTCAGGAACTGGGAAAGAGGGAAACCCTGAACATTTTCAAATGGTCTCCCAGGCAATTCTGTGCCTGTGCCCACACCCTCCAGAAGAGCTAACCACCCAGGGTTCTCCAAATGCCCAGTGCTTCTGTTTTCTGTCCTGGCTCCTGCTGTCCCCTGCCTGGACCATTCACACATGCTGAACTTGACCTTGTTCCTTCAGGCTCCTTCCTCAGAGGAAGCCCAGGAGGGATCTGGGCATTCACATGGAGTACAGATGTGAGCCTCTGGGTCTCCCCACCTGGGCCCTGAGCTCTGGGAGGCACAAACTCGCTTCTCTGTGTCCTTGAATCTCATGATGGGCTCCAGTTGACAGTGTGGGGGTTGGAGGAGCTGCTGGAAGAGGGGCCAGCCTCTTCAGAAACTGGGGAAGGGGAGGAAGGACTCAGCTGTCCAAGAGGATGTTCATAAACTCCTCCAGAAACCACGTCTCCGGGGGGCTTGGGGCTGACATTCCTGAAGGAAACCAGAGATTGTTCTACAAAAATACCCTTTCAAAAATAGCAGCTGTTTTTGTTTTGCTTCCTAAAGGCAGTGGAGCGCGGCTTCCTGATTTGGGAAGACAAGTGTCCGAGTAGAGTCAGGAAGACCTGGGGGTCGGACCCAGGTCGGACCCAGGTCGGAGCTCAGGGTCCTGCCTGCTTTTCTCCTGGGAGTCCCCGACGGCCAGGTGTGGTCGCCGGGTGTCCTGCCTCAACGCGCAGCCTTGTGGGGGCAGTGACCAGTGACACACGCAGCCTTATTTTTCACCCTTTAGGCTCCCTCTCTTCCCGCTAGTGTATAACCAGTTGGTTAAGAGCGCTCCAGAGTCTCACAGACTGAGGAGTGAGTCTCAGTTCGATTAACTTTGCAGCTGTGAGGAATGTAACCTCCCAGGCCTCATTTTCTGCATCTGTAAAATGGGAGCGACAGCAGTCAGATGATTCCTCTCCTGTCTCCTACGAGGGCAGTAAGGCTCAGAGAGTCGTGATGCAGAAGAATCAGGAGACAGTCTGCCTCTGAAGCCCCCTCTCCTGGTGCCAAAGGCCCCCACAGCATGTGGGGCCCGGCTGGGAGCCCCACTCTGCCCTGCTGGGCTCTCTGGCCCCCTTGTGCCCTCAGGCTGGCCGGCCTGCCCCTCTCTAAGCGCTCAGGCAGCCCCACATCCCAGACGGTCCGCAGAGGACGCCTTTAGTTGTGACATTGGAGCCCATGTCTTTCCCTTTGGCTTTTCCGTGTTTTCCCAAACTTCTGCCTTGGGCTGCATTGTATTTGAGGTCAGAAAGGCTGAAGCAATAAATGCCATTTAGGAAAAAATAGATTTTGCTGAGCACTTGAATTTTCTGATCTTGACTGGGACCCTCAGAGGCCCCGAAGGGGAGGTTGGGAGGACTTCTGTGGGGGGCTTCAGGCGTCCATGTGGTAGTGGGTGGCACGGGCCTTAGGGGTCAGGCACAGGGCCGGCTCCGCTGGGATCTGGGCTTGGCCCTGGGCTGGGCGGCCTGCGGGAACCAGCCCACATTCCAGCCTCCAGAGGGGCCTGCAGGGAAGACCTATGTTTGGTGTGTCTGCGTAGTATCCTCCCACTCCCTCCTCCACAGTGTTTTTCTAGAACTATCACCAACCCCCACTGCTCTGCCTTTGGGGACACTGGTTTTTTCCACCCCCTACTTCTGCGGGGGCTGCTGATAAAACCCCAACCCCTTGGTCAGGGCCAGGGGACATTTTGACCCAAATCTTTTGCTCCTGTGGACATTTTGACCCCAAAGACATTTCTAACGCAAGCATCTTAATCAGAATTACTCAACAGTGATGAATGTTCATCTAGAAACTACCAGAATTCCACAGAGAACTCCATTAAGCCAATTTAATCCCTATGTCAATTTTCTATACAGCTCAGTTAAGCCATTTCCGTTGTTTCCGTTTCCATTTTGCTGGAATTATTTTCTTAAAGATCAATTCTTTTGCATTTAGAATTTCACAGTGGAGATTTGCTTCATAAATCAGGTTTCAAAAAAAAAAATCCATCTCAGACTTGACTAATTGCAGCTTCTGCCACTGCAAGTGGTCACGGTTTCCATCAAGGATCGGTTTCCTGGGCTATGTTATAGTCGGTGTTATTTCTGAGTTAATCCTTGAGGAAATAGTGAGGAATTTTATGAGGCAGGGAGATGAGGAGGTGGGGAGCAGTGGAGAAGTGGAGGGAGAAAAAGCAGGAGGGGCCCGCAGAGGGACACACACACACAGAGGCCCCTGGGCAGAAACGGGGCTGCAGCCGGCCCGGTGGGTGGAGTGAGAGGGGGCAAAGGTCAGAGCATCCACTTGGTCTCAGGTCATCACATGGCAAGGTCCTGCGTATTCATGTCCTGCCCTGGTTCCATTAGTGAGGCCCTGAGTGGTTCATCTCAGGCTCTCGGCTTCTCTGGGAAGGTACAGTCCTGTTCTGCATGGTTTTGGTTTTAAAATGTAGGTTTTTACAAATGTGTTCATCCAGATAGAGGCAGGATTCTTGATCCACCCTGGGTGTTTACAGCAATCGGCTTTCCTCTGGGCTCCTGATTGTTTCCGACTGGGTAGATTATGCACACAGGAGGGTTAGGAGGGAAATTCATTAATTTCACAGCCAACCATGGGTTTTATCACACAGCTGGCAGCTCACCTTCAGTAGGCTTCGGTGGCTAATGAAGGTGAGTCTCAAATGGGAGTCATCCCTTCAGGACTGAAATGGAGGCAGATCTAAGGATGCTTGAGATCTGAGAGTGCGGGGATAGATCATCACCTGGAACAACCTCAAAACTCATCAAATGGACCTGCTGATTTCCTGGCATGAGCAACCTCGGGACGGTGCCCAGGCTGGCCCTAGGGTGGCCACTGCTGATCCACTCCTGACGAGCGGGGGCGGGGGATGGCAGCTTGTGGTTTACTCTCGGAATGAAGGGGCTTGAGCTGAATCTCAACCCCTGAGAAAGCGGGGATTACACAGCCCTTCATGTCCAGCTGCTCCTACTTTATTGGCCTTGTTAACAAATCTCATGATGAGGCTCCAGGCCATTGAGACATCACAATTCAAAAGCATCAGTGATTATAACATAATAATATATATAACTACATATATATAGTTATACATATCAGAACAGTAATAATAATGACTAAAATGAATAAGAAACAAATAATAAAGTATGTTACTATATAATAACCACATAGTAATAGTTATATACACTTATTATAATATTCAATTAGTACTATTAATATACAATTATTTAATGACTGTTGTAGTTGGTTATAAATAAATTGCTATTAATAAATTAGCAATAATAATAATAATGATTAGCAAATAGTAATGCATCCCCTTTCACCTATACCTTCCCCCTAATTACTTATCTGGTAGCTCAGCTGGTAAAGAATCCTCCTGCAATGCAGGAGACTCTGGTCCGATACCTGGGTCGGGAAGATCCCCTGGAGAAGGGATAGGCTACCCACTGCAGTATTCTTGGGCTTCCCTGGTGGCTCAGATGGTAAAGAATCCTCCTGCAATGTGAGAGAGACCTGAGTTCGATCCCTGGGGTGGGAAGATCCCTAGGAGGAGGGCATGGCAACCCACTCCAGTATTCTTGCCTGGAGAATCCCCATGGGCAGGGGAACCTGGTGGGCTACAGTCCATGAGGTTGCAGAGTCCAACACGACTGAGTGACTAAGCATTCATGCACAAGAGTCTTTGCAATTGTGACGCACAGCACAGCAGGGTTCATCTGGCCCCTCACAGAGGTGCCCTTTTGCTATCAGGCTGAGGAATAATCGAAGTTCAGAATTCCATACTAAGAGTTTCCTTCCTAAGGCCATTTCTTACACAGACTGTCGTGGGCTGACACCCCCTCCGAAGCAGATCCTAGTAAGTGGTTTATCTGGGAGGTGATCTTAGGGAACGCCCAAAGTGGGTGAGAGAGGAAAGGTACAGAGCCCACGAAAGATGAGCTGTATGAAGCCGATTCCCAGCTTAGAGCCCGTTCCCACTGAGGAACTCTGTCTGTACAGAACGTGTGTGTGTGCTAGTCACTCAGTTGTGTCCGACTCTCTGTGACCCCATGGACTGCAGCCCGCCAGGCTCCTCTGTCCATGGAATTCTCCAGACAGAAATACTGGAGTGGGTTGCCATTTCCTTCTCTAGTACAGAACATAGTTCAGAGTTATCCCAGAGGGGCGTGGGCCCTGGGGTACTTAGCCTCCAACTATCATCAGCCATGGCTTCTGGGGGCCTTCATTCTCCAACTTTTCATTCTCTTTAGCTCTTCATGGACTAAACTTGCTTCAGGTGGGTCTCTGACTGCATCCCTGCACGGGCTTACTGCTCTGAAGCAGCTCATTCTGACCTTGGACTCCTGGACGCTGGAAAGGTCTTTCTCTAGATCCAAGATCTATGGATGTGGAGGCTGAAAACAGTTCCTAAAGATCTCTTAATATCCAGATCCTAAGGCCTGGAAACTTTAAATGTTACCTGGAGAAATTACTTTTACAGATGTGATTAAGTTAAGGATCTAAGGATGGGGAAATTACCCTGGATTATTGTAGAGGGCCCTACTTGCCATCACAGTAGCCTTCTAAGTGAAAGCGAAAGTTGCGCAGTCATGTCTGACTCTTTGTGACTCCATGGACTGTACAGTCCATGGAATTCTCCTGGCCAGAATACTGGAGTGGGTACCTATCCCTTCTCCAGGGGATCTTCCCAACCCAGGGATCTTCCCTCATAGCTCAGTCGGTAAAGAATCTGCCTGCAGTGCAAGAGGCACAGGTTTGATCCCTGAGTTGGGAAGATCCAAGATCCAAGGAGGAGGGCATGGCAACCCGCTCCAGGATTCTTGCCTGGAGAACCCCATGGACAGAGGAGCCTGGCGGGCTGCAGTCCATGGGACCACAGGAGCCAGATGTAACTTAGTGACTAGACCACCACCACACCACCATCCTTCTAAGAGAGACAAGGTGTATGTGAGGCCAGAAGAGAAGATCACGTGACCACAGAGGCAGGGATCTGAGTGATGTGGCCACGAGTGAAGGAATGTGGCAGCAGCAGCCCCAGAGGAGGCAGGAGCTCCTGGAGCCCCTCGAGGAGGGCCACAGCCCTGCCCCTGCCTTGATTTTGACCCAGTGGTACTGATTTTGGCCTTCTGGCCTCCAGAACTGTAAGAAAGTAACTGTCTGTTCCTTGAAAGTGCCGCCCTTGGGGTAATTTTTCCCCAGCAGCCCCAGGAAACTCACACAGTGTTTCTGGACTTCGTCCCCTGGCTCCCTGCTCGGCCAGGTTTTCCAACATCTCTAGAAGCCCCCGGGACCACCAGGGTCTTTCTTCTTGCAGGCAAAGCAGAACTCTGGTATCCTCTCCTGGATCTCCTGGGGAAAGACCCCCAGATCATTGCTATCACCAATGCCAATCCCAGCCGAACATGAAGAGTGACCATCACCCTGTTCTTGGTCCACCTACTCTGTTCAAGCCTCTTAACTTTCCATGGGCTTTTTTTTTTTTTATAAAAAACAACTAAGATCCTGGCATGAGGATCTTAGTTCCCTGATGAAGGACTGAATCCTCACCCCCTTCAGTGGAAGTATGGAGTCTTAACCACTGGATCACCAGGGAAGTCCCTCATCCCAACATATTTTAATCTTTTCCCAAAGAGGTGGGGACACGATGGAAGGATTCTGTCCTTCCCTCTGCCCATCCACATATGCCTCTCTCCTTGAAGGTGAGAAGTTGCTGGTCTGCTTGGAAGCCATTGGCTATCTTTGGGTTTCACTGGCAGGCATGGTTATTCTCTTGAAAGGTAGTACAGGTCACAACCGCACTCTGCTCTACCTCTAGCCAGGTGGGTTGGCAAGCCGGTCATCTTCACCCTTGGGCCTGCCGAATCAGTGTGCTCAGGGTCACCCCATGGTCCCAGTCACTCTAGTCCTGAAGGAGTACCCTGCAGGAATCCTGTTCCAGGCCCCAATCCCAGGCATCAGCTCATCCCTCCCAGGGAGCTCTGTACCTGGGGCTGTAGGGTGTTTACCCAGCTGTTGAAAAGATCAATATTCATTTGGCAGTGTGAGTCCTTGCCAATGTATTTTCCCATGGGTTGTGCCTTTGGCAGGAACCCGAGGCAGTGAGTGGTAGGGTTCAGACCACCCCCATCCCCAATTCTGAAAGACCACTCGGAGAGCTGGGGTGAAGCACAGACCAAATGCTCAACATGTGGCAGTGACTACAGCCATGACCTCTATTACCACGATTTCTTCCAGCTTTCCACAAATATTTGCGGAATTGAATGAATAAGTGACAATTGCAGCCACAAATGTGTTTCCTATTTCAGAGCTTGTTGGGTATGTAAGTGGCATATTTGATCAATTTGTCGGGAGAGAGGAGGACGAAGGGGTATTGGTCTTTGCCCAGGAAAGACGAGGGAAGGGGGATTTCACCTTAAAGAGTGTCTATATGTCCAGTCCTAGCCAGGCTTCCGGCTGGTTGTAGCTGATGCCAATATGGTTTCAAGGTTTTCTGACCTTAGAAGAGGAGATTAAATGAGCCCCTCCTGGTTAGTTTGGTGGCCTGGGGGTCTTCACGTGGTCATTGCACAGGGATTTGCAGCAACTAGTTCTCTCTCCCTCATTCTTCTGTGTGGGTGAAGAAAGAAGGTGTAACAACACGCAACAGCTGGATCAATACTGGACTTTCTCCCAGAGTCTGGAAACTCAACCCAAGAACTGATGCCAGCCCAACCAAGCCTGAGCTTATCATGTCCATCATATATTGTAGACTGACCCTCGGTGTCCACCTGCGTGGCTGGGTCAGCTCCCAGCATTGCCGCTAGACCACCTCCCACTCTTTGCTAATGATACCAGAATGCCTACAAGCTGAGTCCAAAAATTATGACTATAACGTGTCACTAACTTCTAAGAGTAATGAGCTAGGAAGTCACACATCACTAGTTCTCCAAAGGTCCCAAAATCCTAACTGAGTCATACAAATCTTCCTATTCCAGTCCACCAGGACCCAGGACTAAATGTTAATGCAAATCATCTGGAGAGCTTCTTAAAGAGGCAGATGCTGATGCTGTAGGTCTGGGGTGGGGCCTGAGGCTCTGCATTTCTAACAGGCTTCCAGGAGGTGCTGAAGCTACTGGTCTGTAGACCACACCTTGAGCAGGATAAATCTAGAGACAGCAAGTTCACTGGTTGAGTACTTACTATGCTTCAAATTTAGGTCATTTTCTTCCAAGCTTAGGCAAATCTCAACCACAGATCTCTATTTTCCATTGTGTAGAATGCTGTTTTCATAATTTTGTTACCATTCAGACTTTCGCATTTGTAACTCCATTAGGAAATATCTCACCCCCATTTTGCCTACAACAGAAAACCAATCTGAGTTTTCTCCAGGGGACTGTATCTGCCCTTGACCTTCATTTCCTGCTGGGCTGTTGATTTTGAGTGGATTAAACAAGGTCCCCTTCTGCCGACTCTAGAAATTCTATTCTAGAATCAATGTCAATGCAATCCTGACTCCACATTCAAATGGAAGGCACTGGGGAACTGAGTGAGACAGGATACCTCCTGTGTTTGGGTGTGCGCTGATGCAGGGGGTTCAAAATAGCGCTCAATGACCCTTGCATCCAGCCCCACGCCCTGCACCCCTTGCCTTGGTGGGGAATATCAGCCTTCTCCAAGCCTCCCACTGCTGGAGCCTGCCTCCTTGCCTCCCTGGCCTCTGAGCCTCTGTGCAGTGGGGAGTGAATTGGCCCATCTGTGACTCTGGTGCCTGGCTCATTGTGTGCATACGTGTGTGCTGACTTGCTTCAGTCATGTCCGACTCTTTGTGATGCCATGGACTGTAGCCTGCTAGGGTCCTCTGTCCATGGGATTCTCCAGGCAAGAATACTGGAGTGGGTTGCCATGTCCTTCTCCAGGGGATCTTCCCGACCCAGGGATCAAACCTGCATCTCTTACATCTTGGGCACTGGCAAGCGGGTTCTTCACCACTAGCACTACCTGGGAAGTCCACCTGGCTCATTAGGTGCCTAACAAACATGTACCTAAAAAGGAGCTTTAACTGCATCTCCTTGCCTGGGAGGACAACAGAACTGCTCAAGGTCCCAAAGACAGTGATGATAGAGGCAGATCCCTCAAAGTGACACCGAACTAACCTATAAACTCAGGAAGAAAGAGACCCCGAGGTCATCTCATCCAGTCTAAATGTTGATAAACTGAGGTCAGGCAGGGCTATTGACTTGGCCCCTGTGATTATCTTTGTTGTTGCTGTTTAGCTGCTAAGTCGACTCTTTTGGGGGCTCATGGACTGTAGCCTGTTAGACTCCTCTGTCCATGAGATTGGAGAAGGCAATGGCACCCCACTCCAGTACTTCTGCCTGGAAAATCCCATGGACGGAGGAGCCTGGTAGGCTGCAGTCCATGGGGTCGCTAAGAGTTGGACACGACTGAGCGACTTCACTTTCATGCATTGCAGAAGGAAATGGCAACCCACTCCAGTGTTCTCGCCTGGAGAATCCCAGGGACGGGGGAGCCTGGTGGGCTGCCGTCTATGGGGTCACACAGAGTCAGACACGACTGAAGTGACTTAGCAGTAGCAGTCCATGAGATTTTCCAGGCAAGAATACTGAAGTGGGTTGCCATTTTCTTCTCCAGGAGATCTCAAACCAGGGATTGAAGCCGGGTCACCTGCATTGCAGGTGAATTCTTTGCCATCTGAGTCACCACTATCTTTAGGAGTTAGATATTTTTCCACTCAAGACTCCATTTCTCCAGAAGCTCACTCTCAGGGAACTCTCGAGATAGAGTCATGTTTATGTCAAGGACATAGGAATGAAGAGTTTTCTGCTTACAGGCTGCCAACCCTCACTGATGAGGAGGCAGAACCGGGTGCAATGTTAATAATTACATTGTGGGCATGAAGGTGCCATAGATTACAGAACTCATGGAGAAAATGGGCCTTTTACAGTAGGTCTCAGTCATTAGTGAAATTTCACGTTCGGAATTAGTCAGGAAAGGTAATTAGTGTCAAGGAGTGCTGGCAGCCGCATAGTTAACATGACGGATGTCAGTGGGCTCACGCTAATGACTTATGGAATCTTCGCTCTGGAGACGATCGGAGCAATTTGGTGGTCAGCAGACAGTCTGAGAATCAATCACCACAACAGTCAATAATTTATCACTTCTATTTAAAGTCTGGAATCTGCATCAGCTTGAACAGAAGGGATCCCTGATGGAGGAAGGTTGGCATCCAACAAAACCTCGAACCCTGGCTCTTGAGACGCATCATGAGATGTGTCTGGCTTCTTCCTGGTGCAAACAGGAAAGTTTTTTGAAGAATCTGCTCCTGATTCCATCTTGGGGCAGAAACAGTCAGTGTTGCTGGCTGCAGGGAGATAGGGAGTGAGATGTTAAACTAGATTTAGCTTTACAGGGTTTAATGGCCCCTACAGTTCAGCGATCCCCAAATTACATCAGTGACTGTGAGATGGGAGAGCACTGGTCAAGGAGCCCAAGGAATTCTGAAGTTAATGAGCAGCAGAGCCAAAGCGCTGACCTGGGTTTTGTAGTCTTTATTCAGCTAGAATAATATTTTTTTACCTTTGTATTTTACATTGGGGCATAGCAGATTAACAATGGTGTGATAGTTTCAGGTGGACAACAAATATATATATATATATACACACACACACACACATACATACTCAATCTTACATATACATGTATCCACTCTCCCCCAAACTCCCCTCCCATCCAGGCTGCCACATAACATTGAGCAGAGTTCCCTGTGCTATGCAGTAGGTCCTTGTTGGTCATACATTTGAAACATAGCAGTGTGTACATCAACACGAATAATATCGATAAAACAATAATAGGAACAACAGCAGCTAATAGTTTCTGAGAGCTTACTATGTGTCTGGTACTTGCTGAGTATTTTACACATGTTATTTCAATTTGGTCCCCTCAGATAGAAGCTGAGAGGTTGAGTAAGTTACTCAAGGTCACATAGCAAGCACTTACAGGGCTGATCTTCAAAGCCAGATCCTGGTCTCCTAAGTACCGTGTTACTTTGAGCTGCTGGATGCAGGAAATTGATGCTAAATTCTTACTACCTCAGCCATCTCATCTATAAAATATGAATAATAATGTGCTCCACATACAATTTCAGGAATAAGTTGCTTGGCAAGCTGTTATGCAGGGAGCTGAAAGCCTGAAGGATCTGATAATTACAACATACATTCACATGCAGGCACCTGTGTGCTGACTGCAAACACCCATCTCTACCCCTCCCTCCCCAAATCCTTGGATGCACTGAGTCCTGCCCAGTCATTCTTGATAGCATCCTGTGTCCATACACTCACTTCACACTCACAACACCTTTGGTCTACAGACTTGAGTGTTCTACTTCATTCTGTCTGTGGGTCTCCTCCCAAAGCTTCCAGGGGTACCCCATTTCCTTTAGGATTAAGAGTGACCTTCTCAGAGCAGCAATCGAGCCCTCCCACCCAGTCTGTCTCCAGGGTACTCTCCTCTGCACGTGCCCACTCAGACCCCCCACCCTGTCCTCCTTGGCCTCCATCATTGGTCATTGCCCTCCCCATGACCATGACTAACACTCTTCTCCTTACCACCCCACCAGCACCCTCAGCATTAGATTCCCGGGAAAGCTTCCCTGCTTTTGCCGGTTCCCACTCCCAAGAAGGGATCCTCAAACTTCTTCCCATCTTCAATATCAGGGCTGCTCAAATGCACACTGACCCATTCTGTGCCCAGGAAGGCCCAGACCGATGATGGAGGTTGGAGACAGAGTCTGGATGGGAGAGAGGGTGAACTTGCTGTGCACGGATCTGCCCTCCCGTGTCAATGCGGTGGCTATGTGGTCCAGACTGAAAGCCTTTCCTTTTCAGTTGCATTTTTGGTTCAAAAGTGATGATCACCAAATTTCCACTCTGGGATGTCAAGGTTTCATTCAGGGAAAGGCACCTCTGAAATTACAGATACACATGTAGGCTCCTGGCTTTCATAAATACTGTTAGAAGTCCATGATTCAACAAGACATCCCTGGGTTACTGGAGCTGCTAGCGAGTGAGACTGAGTGATCCTCAGTTACCCTTTCCCAGAATCCTGAGATTGGAGGCCAGAGGGAGCACAAGTAGATAGTAAGCATGCCTTAACTGAAGAGCAAAGAATTGACAAGCCCACAATTGCAGCAGATATTAACTTGTTTCTCTATGTGTTATCAGTCAGTCTAGGCTAGGTTATGCTGAGATAACAAACATGCCCCAAGTCTTAGTGGTTTACACACCTAAGGTTTATTTCTCCTTGCTGTATTACATGTCTGTCCTTGGCCAGAAAGACGTTCTTTTCCACATCCTCTTCACTCAGAGCTGAGGCTGATGGAGCCTCAATCATTTGGCACCAGTTCCTGTGGCTCAAGGAGGGAGCCCTGGAGGGTCTTTATTTATTTGGCTCCATAGGGTCTTAGCTGCATCATGTAGATCTTTTATCATGGCTCATGGACTCTCTAGTGGCACAAGGGTGTACTCAACTGTGTCCAGCTGTTTGCAGCCCTCTGGACTCTAGCCCGCCAGGCTCCTCTGTCCATGGGATTTCCCAGGCAAGAATACTGGGGTGGGTTGCCATTTTCTCCTCCAAGGGATCTTCCTGACCCAGGGAGCGTCTCCTTCATCTCCTGCATTGCAGGCAGGTTCTTTACTATTGACTCACTGGGGCTTTCTTCTAGTTGTGGTGTGAGAGTTTGATTGCTCCACTGTGTGTGGGATCTTAGTTCTCCAGCCAGGGATTGAATCTGCATCCCTGCATTCCAAGGCAGATTCTTAACCACTGGTCTGCCAGGAAAGTCACTCCCTGGGGAGTTTTGAATCAACAATAAATGCTTCCATCTAAGAATAAATAGCACTGGTCACTTACACTCACATTTCTACACGGCCAGGCTGAATTTGAAGAGAGAGAAGAAATACACTCCTCTTGTGGGTGGGAGGTGCTAGTTACCAGCAAGTAGTAGTAATGGATGTCACAACCCATCAGAACATGGGATTTGACTAAAGCAATGGTTTAAGAGAAATATGTGGTCTTAAGTGCAGAATGACTAAAAATAAAAGATCTAGGAGTCAAACTCAAGAGAGCAGAAGACTAACAAAGCAGAGCAACTCCAAAGGATGTAGGAAGAAAAGACGAAATAATGCACAGAAATGAGTGAAATGAAGAAATAATAAATAATACAATGGACCAGCAAAACCAACGGTGAGTCATTAGAAAAGCAAAAATACAAAAAACAAAAAACCAAAAACAACAACCTAGCAAAATAGAGCAATGTATGGCAAGATACAGTCATTAAAAAGGGAAAAGAAAACACCAGTAAACAATAGCAGGACTTGTCAAAATGTCAGAAAACCTCAGCTTGATGGTAGTGGCAGCCGAGAGTTTGTTTCCTCTGGGTCAAAAAAGAAACACAAGAGGTCTTTGTGAGGTGGAGAAGGCAGAACCTGGCTTGCTGCTTAAAATGGGGAACGGTGTGGGTTTCCCAGCTTGTAAGGGAAGGCTGGGGGGAAAACCCTACAGCCAGCTTGCTGCCTGTAAAGAAGACTGAGTGCTGAAGAACTGATGCTTTCAAATTGTGGTACTGGAGAAGCCTCTTGAAATTCCTTTGGACAGCAAGGAGATCAAATTAGTCAATCCTAAAGGAAATCAACCCTGAATATTCATTGGATGGAATGCTGAAGATGAAGCTCCAATACTTTGGCCACCTGATGCAAAGAGCTGACTCATTGGAAAAGATCCTGATGCTGATTAAGACTGAGGGCAAGAGGAGAAGGGAGCAACGGAGGATGAGATGGTTGGATGGCATCACTGACTCAGTGGACATGGATTTGAGGAAACTCGGGGAGATACAGGAGGACAGGGAAGCCTGGCATGCTGCAGTCCATGGGGTCACAAGAGTTGGACAGGACTTAGTGATTGAACAACAACAAAGCTTCCTGCCTGGGCTTTGGGTTTGTAAGAAGCCCTGGGCCTCAGGAAGTGACAGCTAACATTGAGTCTCTAGAATGTTCTGAGCTTTGTACAAGCATTTTTTTTTTTTTTTTTTTGTACAAGCATTTTATATGTAGAAACTAATTTGTTCCTCCTCATGACCCCAAAACTAGGTACAGGTATTATCCCTTTGGGCTTCCCTACTGGCTCAGACAGTAAAGAATCTGCCTGCAATGCAGGAGACCCAGGTTCAATCACTGAGTCAGGAAGATCCCTTGGAGAAGGGAACGGCTACCCACTCCATTATTCTTGCCTGGAGAATTCCACGGACAGATGAACCTGGCGGTCTACAGTCCCTGGGGTTTCAAAGAGCCGGACACAACTGAGTGACAAACACTTTCACTTCACTTTCATAATCCTTTCATTATACATGAGAATACAATTTCCCCAAGGTCACATGGCAACTGGCAGAGCCAGATTCAAACACAGGTAGCTGGGCCTCTGGACTCATGGGCTCAGCTATGTCACTTTCATGGCCTCCAGGGTTGAGAGTGAATCCAACTGCCCATTGACCCAGAGGTGATCCAGGCTCACCCTGAACCCAGGGCTGTCCACCGACTTTACTTGTGGTGGTTTGGCCTTGCCAAAGGTTTTATTTCAATGTGCTCAAATACCATAGTCTTTTTCCTTATTGCTTCTGGGTAAGCAACTCTTTTCTATACCCAGGTTGTATAGATGCTTCATACCCATGTTTCCCTCTACTACCTCAGGGCTTCAGTTTTTCTATTTAAATGTCTGATCCGTTTTGGATTTTACCCCAATGTGTGGTATGAGCTCCAGGTTTGACTTTTTCCATATGGCCATCCAATTATCTCCAGACCACTCATTTGGAAAAAAAAAATCAACTTTCCACACAGATTTGTGAAGCTGCCTTTCTCATGGAATAACTTTCCAGACGTAGCTGGGTCTATTTCTGAATTTTCTTTTGGTCCGGTCGGTCTATCTGTTTATTCCTGTGCCAACACCAAACTCCTAATTACAGGCATTATAGTGTATGTTGATGGTGAGGAGCTCTGCCACCATATGGCTCTTCTTCTGGGTTCTTCTGGCTTGCTTTGCTTTTTTGTTCTTAAGCATAAACTTTTTAAACAACTTGTTTCACTCCAGAGGAAAAAGAAGCCTGGTGGTATTTTTAAACTTGGAAGTTCATTAAATCTGTTAAATGAATGGAGGCAGAATGGACGTCTTTACGGCGATGAGTCTTTTCAGTCAAGACCATATCTCTTCATCCAAAATAGCATTTTGAGGGAAAAAACTTGAAGATACGCACAGAATGGTTAGTATTCAAATGAAATTTTAAAAACACACAGTTTTTATCTGTGTTTTATCTGGTTTACGGATTCATATTAATGTGATGGTGCTGTGCTTAGGCGCTCAGTCGTGTCTGACCCTTTGTGACCCCATGGACTGAAGCCCGCCAGGCTCCTCTGTCCGTGGGGATTCTCCAGGCCAGGATACTGGAGTGGGTTGCCATGCCCTCCTCCAGGGAATCTTCCTGACCCAGGGATCAAACTCAGGTCTCCCACATTGTGAGTGGGTTCTTTACTGACTGAGCTACCGGGGCAGGGTGGGGGGAGGTTGGTAGATAGAAAGGGAGAGGAAGGTGGTGGGGGGGAGACAGAGGTCTGAATTATGGCAAACGTTTGATCTTGGTGGAGGAGAAGTAGCTGTTATATTATTTCTCTATGCTTTCCTATATGTTTGAAAGATTTCATAATTAAAAACAACAGAAAAGGAAAACAGAGCTGTCTCCACTGCTTGAGGGTACTCCCTAGAAAGCAGCACATTTTGATCTCTTTTCATGTGGTTCTGGAGTGATATCCGCTGCTAGACCTCGGTCGGGGAAGCCTGTAGCTCTTTCTATGGAAAAGAATTCTATTAAAGACTTGTCAGCTCCCTCAGCAGCTGGAGTGGGAAGATTTCCTTTCTCTAAGTGGGCATCCTTAGCAGCTCCGAAACAGACACGAGGTGGTGTGAAATCTGGAGTTAATGAAATCTTCCCGCAGTCGCCTGGGTTTCTGACAGGAAGGGCTTCACTGTATTAAAAACCTGTTCCCCAATATGCTGTAAACATCTCGTTTTCTCCCTCTCTATCCATCCCCAAGATTTAAAATCACCGGGAAAAAAAAAAAAACCCAACAAATCCCAAATGGAAGGGGGAATCATTTCTCCTCCCGACTCTACAATGGTCTTAAAAGACCCTTGTTTAGAACAGCTTACAGGAAACTGTATTTTCATAAATGGATTTATTGTGCAGTCCTTGTACCTCCCGTTTCAATAGGACTTAAGAAAGGCAGTTTCAAAATTGAGTTATTGAGTTGGCTCATTCAGAACAATTTTCCTCTACGGGGAAAAGTTTTCATTACTGAAAGTGGCCCAGATCGACGCAGTCGTGTTTTCCAGAGTCCTTCACAGTGAAGGCGCTTGAGGATCCTGTGTTTGGTTGCCACCTGCGTCTCCATTCTGAGGAAAGGTGTTTGTTTTCCGAGGCGTGCTTAATGGGAGCCCGGCCATGGAACACAATCCCTTCATTGCTATTCTCGGCAGTGGGCTTGCATATATTACAATCGCCTCCTCGGGCCCACACAAGATTTCCAGAGAGGTGAGCATTGCTTGAAAACAGCCTGTTCTCTGTGAGGAGAGACAGAGACAGGCAATTAGGCCTGGCAGCAGAGCTTCATCTCCACAGACTCGGGAGTGAAAAGGAGGGATGGTGGGGTGGGGTTCCTGGGAGGGCGGCTACCTCTGCCTCCAGGACCCCCCCTCCTGGCTCGGCTCTTCCCGGAGGAAAGTCCCCACCAGCATCTTTTCAAAAAAAGATGATTTTGTTGCTGGTGAGGGCGTTAATTCCAAGAAAGGACTGCTAGCAAGTGTGAGGTGAGCCTTTGCAAGAAATGCCACATCAAGCTGAGTTTCCCAGAAAAGGCCTTGAGAGGTTCTGTAGTGTCTCAGGAAACGAGTGCTTTGATGTAAACTTCTAGAAGTTGTTCTTCCTGATCTGGGGGGAAAAATAATAGCAGCAGGGCTCTCAATATGAATATTTACCAGAAAAAAAATATCCTCAGGAAAATGTGTGACCTTGATGAAGTTTGTCATTGAGATCATGAACATGAAGGAGTGAGCAGGAAGGGAAAGAGCTTGGTCTCCTTCTTTATTCCGGGTCTTTCTGTTGGACTGAACCATGAAGGCTCAGAGGGAGTGGCGGGCTGGGGGCTGGGGGGAGGAAGGCCCACATGTTTGCAGAGCCACAGAGAGTGTGGGCCTTAGGAAGGAAGGACTTGAGCTGGGACTCAAGAGGTCCAAATGGTGATTCTTCCTGTTTTTCCACAAACCTCCTCACTCTGCTGTTTTCTCTTGCTCTTCCCTGACCAGCCATTCTCTTGGGAATCCAGGCTGCCGACATGGGGACAGCACCAGCTCCTCGCATTCCTTGGCCACTCACTGCCACCAGTGGCCGTATCATGTGGTCCTACCGTCAGAATGCCTCTTCTGTTTGCCTCGCATAGACCTCTGGCCATGGATGCCAGTGAGCATGCAGTGAAAGTCTCTGACTCCCAGTCTGGTTTTCTCTGCCTCTTTGATTTTTTAAAAGGCCTATAGATCGAGCTTTCTGAGCATGACTGTGATTATGTTAGTCCGCTGCTTGAGAACTTTCAAACACTCCCCATTGTCTGCAGCATGAAGTCCAACTGACATTCAAGCTTCCCTTCCCAGGTCTCACTCCTGTCCTGCTGCCTCTGGATCCCCAGATTCCTACCGTCCTGGCCCCTTGGGTTCCTTGAGTCCTGTAAGTGTGAATCGCTCAGTAATGTTTGACTCTTTGCGACCTCATGGACTGTAGCCCACCAGGCTCCTCAGTCCATGGAATTCTCCATGCAAGAATTCTGGAGTGGGTTGCCATTCTCTTCTCTGGGATCCTTGAGTCCTGTAAGGCTTTTCCAAACTCAGGATATTCACATATCTTCCCCACTTTTTCCATGGCTGACTCTTCATCCTTCAAACCTTGACTGGCTTAAAATATCACCCTCTCAGAAAGAACTTTTGTGAGCCTCTCATCAGGAACTCTGTTACAGCACCACTGAATACAACATTCTTCTTAGCAATGATAATTTATACTGATTTATTTACTGGTTTGTTTACTTGTTTATTATCTGTTTGCTCAGTAAATTATAAGATCCAAGGGTTGAGAAATTTGTCTTTTTTATTCACTCACAAATATTTACTATCTGGCAGTGGCAGATAGACAATCAAAAATTATTTTTTGAATAAGTTAATTAGTATTTTTAGGATAAATCATTAAAAGTAGAATTAGTCTATTAATGGACTGTACATGGTTTGGAGGTTTTTGATGTGCATTTCCAAACTGCTTTGGAAAAAAGCAGTGTTTGGGGAAAAAATGTGTCTGAATTTGTACTCTATTAGCAGTGAGAGCTTTGAACATATCCTCACATACTTGCCATCATTGAATATTATTATTTTTAAAATATTTGCCAGTTTTTAAAGATGAAAATAGTCTAACTATTGATGACTAATGGAATTGAATGTTTTTTTCCCTTCATATTTTCTGTTTCCATGAATTTTATTTTTTTCCTTTGCTCATTGTCCTTTGTGATGAAGAGCTCTTCCTACATGTTTCCGTGAGAATCGCTGGCTTTTCTGTGGGTGATGCTGAGCTTCTGATCCCCCTGCTCGTCACAGGCCCTTTGCACAGACACCCAGCAGGGTTCCTTTGCTCTATTTCCAATGTGGTTTGTATTCACAGCTCTTTAGACACCGCTGATTTGTCAGCATCTGCGTGACCTCTAAATCAGTTTGGCAAAAACAAAACCAAAAAACCCCCAGACAGTTGTTTGACATGATTGATTGCATTTTGCATGTCTCACCTGGGGCTTTGGTGCTGTGCAGGCAGAGACTTGGGCTTCCTGGGAAAGTTAAAGAGCTCTAAAATCAGTTACCTTTTCTGCATTGTTTCATTTGCTTCATAAGAATGTCTGGCTTACTATTAATTTTATGTGACTGTCAAGATAGAGTGGTTCCTTGGAATTAGGGAATGTGTTTGTGCCAAAGCAGATGTTAAGTGGGTGCAGCATTTTTGCGCATACCTCTGGGTGAGGGGTTTGCAGGTGCCTCAGAAATGGTCTCATCTTGGGCCATAGGTATGCAAATATTTGAATAGTGATTTCCTAGTCAGGGACACCTGTGTGAACATGTTCTGACCTCGGGGACATGTCAAAGGGTCTGTACTTGTTTCATTCATTCACTCAGCAAATATTCAGTAGCTGGGAATTCAAAATAAGACCAGAAAGGCAAGGTCCCTGCTGTTATACACTCTAAGGTTCATTGTAAAAGGCAGATAATTAAGAAATAACCCAGGGACTTCCCTGGAGGTCCAGTGGTTAAGACTCTGTGCTTCCAAAGCAGGGGGCTGAGGCTGAGGAACTGAGATTCCATGTATCTCTTGGTATTGCAAAAAAAGTTACCCATAAATAGGGTGCTAGGCAGAGAATAAGAGTGGCTTATGCCTTAGATGAAGGGTTTGAAAAGAACACTGGCTCTTTAGCCAACTGTCAAGGATAGCAAAGAAACCTATCAGGTAAGAGTATCTCTTCGTTGGAGAACTGTGAGGCCTCCATCAGACCCCAGGAAAGAAATTGTTCATTGCCCATCAGTACCCATTCTCTCCTCTCTTAACATTTGAATCTCCAAGTTTTACATGGGCACAAGACTGCCTAGGTAAAAACTGGCCCTATGACTAACTTCTGTCCCATGGGAGAGAAGCAGAAGGGGTGTGTGCAACATCTGCTCACTATCTCTAATGGAAGAGGGTGTATCCTTCTTTATCCCCTCTTCCTTCATTCTGGATAAAAGGAGATGTAATGGCTGGAGCTCAAGCAGCCATCTCAGACCAAGAGGTAGAAGGGTCATGCTGATGATGGCAGAGTAACAAGAGAGAAGGAGACCGGATCACTGACCCAGTAGAGTGTCGTGATAGATCTAATTGTCCATCTCTGACCTTATTTACTTAGATGTAGACTATCTTGTTTAAGCTATCATACTCCTAACTGACAACAGCCCTGTGGAGGTATACTCTTGAGGGCAGGGACTGACTTATTTTGTATTTACCTCCCCAAAGCATCATGCGGTATGGGACACTGCATGGAGGCTGCTGGGGGATCCACTTTTAACATGGGTCACTCAGATTGCTGGCAAGCTGGTGCCAGCTGTTGGGAGGAGACCTCAGTCCTTCACTATATGGATGTCTCCATAGGACTGCTTGAACGCCTTCATGACGCGGAGGCTGGCTTCTCCCACAGAGAGGGATCTGAGGAAAAGCAAGGCAGAAACACAATGGCTTCTGTGATGTGGTCTCAGAGGTTCTCCTCTGCCATTTTCATAATACCTGTGAAACCATGCTATTCAGAAGTGGAGGAAACGGCACAGTATTACTACCAAGAGGCTGGAATCATTGGAGGCCATCTTGGATGCTGTCCCGGTCTATCCTTCAGACCCTCCCCCAACTCAGGGAGGGTACCTCATGCTTCCTCTTTTACCCTCAATCAAAGAGAGTCTTTGGACTATAGCTCAGATGGTAAAGAATCTGCCTGCAATGCAGGAGATCCTGGTTCGATCCCTGGGTCAGGAAGATCCCCTAGAGAAGGAAATGGCAATCCACTCCAGTATTCTTGCCTGGAGAATCTCATGGACAGAGGAGCCTGGCAGGCTACAGTCCATGGGGTCACAAAGAATCGGACACAACCAAGGGACTAACACACACACACAGAGTCTAGGTGGAAGGTGCCACCTGGAGGCCTCATGTTCTCTTGGGTCAGTGGGATGGAGACATTATTTGACAGAAGACTACCTTATCAGATGGAAGGGGCCACTTACGCCTTAAAGACGAATGGTTTGAGCTCAAATCTCCCTTCCTGCAGGGAACTAAGCAGAGAGTTCAGGGACCAGATCTCACTGGAGGAGGGAGCAAAAAAGATAATAGCATTTGAGCTGAGCAATTGCTTAAGCTGATTAATGAGAGGAAAAAAGAAAAAAGATTCTGCCAACAACTGGGCTGGAGAAAGAGATTTCCTTCTGGTCAGTGGCTCTCTGCAGCTGAGCACATCAAAGGCATTGCAGTAGAACTTTCCTAGGTATATTTAGACTAATAAAGGTGACATATAGTCATTGACCTTCAGCTGTGGGATCAGTAGTATAATGTAGCAAAACCACACTGCCTCATCAGAACCAGTGTCAAATCTCAGGAATTTTGAGAGCTGATTATTAAACACAGTCATTGTTAAAAATTAAATTGTGTGAAATAATTGTTGTTTAGCCGCTAACTGATGTCTGACTCTTTTGCGACCCCATGGACCATAGCCTGCCAAGCTCTGCTGTCCTTGGAATTGTCCAGGCAAGAATGCTAGAGTGGGTTGCTATTTCTTTCTCCAGGGGATCTTCCTGACCCAGGGATCAAACCCATGTTGTTTGCATTGACAGGCAGATTCTTTACCACTGAGCCACCAGGGAAGCCTGTAAAATAATTAGATTCTACTAAAACCAAAGGTAATAAGTAGTCAAAACATTACTTGTCAATTTATTTACTCTGATCTATGCTTTTGAGGTTATTTATATCTTGTGTCTGTGTGGTGAAGAGACTATGTAATGGTGAGCTTCTAGCATCTCTTCCCAGCCCTGCTCCAGGGACCTCATGGTGGTACCTTGAAATTGGCCGTGGTGGGAATACTTCCACCACAGAAGTTGGCAAATGCTACAGTTAATGACCTCTCAGCCAGTGGGTTGTTAAGCACTTTCCAGACCTCCACTGTGAAGGCCCTGACCTGGAATGGTTGTCTGGTCCTAAGGGTGGTCCACGAAAGAGGGCACTTGGGGCAGTAACGTCTCTTGGGCTCTGGCCCCTGTCACACTGACCTTCAGGTAATGAGTGAGTGTCCTCTTCTCTCTGGACCTCAGGAGGAGTAGGTGGACTCTGGGTTCCTTTCTGGCCTTAGAAGGCTACCCAAGAGCTGTAATTCTAAGAGACTTAATGGTGCCCCTTAACATACTGCAGATGTCAGTCATCAGATGTTGTCTGTTTCATGGAAGGTTATTAATTCTGGGCCCAGGAAGCACTGATGGTGTGAAGATGTCTCCTGGTAGACCTTGAAGGAGTCCAGGAAAGGAAAGTGAGCTGAATTTGATGGAAAGGCCAAGACATTCCTGCATATTAACAGACACCATAGGAAAAGGAAAACCCCTGAAGCTTTCATGGAAACCAAGGACCACCTTCAGAACGGGACTGTCTCGACAGTCTCTTTGCTGCCCTCCAGCCCTGCACAGCTGCCTCCAGTTCATTCAACTGGAAGGCTGGATCACACCAGGAAAGAAGGAGTTAATCTGTGGCCGCAACATCAGTGATTCTTCCGTCTGCTGTTGATGCTGCAGACCATTAAAATGTGATATTGCGTGTATCATGGTCCATTTCCCGGATGTGTGGAGTGTGGCAGCAGGTCTGGGACTGGAGCATTTTGCCAGCCATGCTCCATTTCCCCAGAGCCATAGATCACACTGGAATGTGGGAGACGTGGCTGGGGTTTGGAGCAGTCCTGCTGCCCCCTTGGAGCTCTGACTGCCCCGGGGAAGCCTGGCAGGGGATGAGGGTGTGGAGTCCAGGCGCCATTTGGTGAGAATGGCAGGATCATTCACACTGGAAGTGTCTCCAGAGATCCCATCTTACAGATGAGGACGCCGAGGTTCGCACCAGAGGCCAGAGCGTTCAAAGCCAGGGCCCAACTCCATGGACCCCTGCTCCAGCAGAAATGGCATCCAGTCCGCCGCACAGGAGACAAAGCGGAAACTCTGTTAGCTACGAGGCCTGGATCTGTTGGCTCCTTTTCCAAAGGGTTCCAGAATGTAACGTCAACAGCGCCCGGAGCTGTTTGGGCCGCATGGCTCACAGTACAACCTCTAATCCTTTCCGTTAAAATTGCCAGCTCCATCTGGAGGGCCTGGGAAGCAGTGCTGCAATTAGCGGATGGAGCGATTCCAGCACTGTCCCCGAGGGCAGCTCCAGGCTCACCTGGAGGGTGTGCGGCGGGGCAGCCTCTACGGGGAGGTAGAGAGCGGAGGTGGAGGCCTGTCTGTACAGTGGCAATGACCCTTGATCTGGTGGCCTGACTGGCGAGCTGGAGTCAGCCTCCTCCAGGGCTGAGCATGGCCTGTGCTGCTTCCCACTGCGTGTCCCTTGGTGCTGCCTCTCCTTCCTTCCCCTGGCGTGGCTCTGGTCGCTGCCTGGACCACGGCGGGCAGTCACTCCATCTCCTCCCCAGCTGCCACGGGTGCTCCCTGGGAGTGCTCCTCTTGCGCTCAGAGTTCTCTCTCAATACCATCGGATGGGTCCCGTCCCTGGCCCACTGACCATCTTCATGGGCTCCTGAGGCCGACAGCCAAGTTCATTAACTTCCCAGGCCCGCTTGGCTTGGGAAGATGCGACCCTACCCATACTCCCCTGTATTACTCTCGAGGTCCTTTCCTTGGAGGGAGGAGGTTGGCATCAAAGAAGAGAGAGATTTGAGTGGTGACCTAACTCCGCCTGGTCCTGCCTGGTGGCTAGTTCACTGAGGTTCCTGGGGCTGTGACCCCATCACTCCCTGCCCAGTGCCCACCGCTCTTCAACGCCCTCCTTCCTGTGGGAACCCAGGTGATGTCAGTGAGAGATGGGAGGGTGGAGTGGGGTTCAGCGGTTGATCCCCCCTTTAGCCCAGAGAGTAGCTTCCTGTTTAGAGTCCAGTCCTAATGCAGGGAAAGATCGAAGGCAGAAGGAGTAGGGAGCGGCAGAGGATGAGATGGTTGGATGGCATCACCGACTCAACGGACATGAGTCTGAGCAAACTCCAGGAGACAGTAAAGGGTGGAGAGCCGGGCGTGCTATAGTCCACGGGGCTGCAAAGAGTCAGACGTGACTTAGCAAATGGATAACAGCAACAGAGTGCAAGTAGGAAAAGAATAATTTCCCCCAAGTCCTGTTCAAAAAAATACTCACAGTGAGTATATTACTGATTATAATGAAAACGCTGACACGGTTCCACTGGGCTGAGCACTGTATATGCAGTTTCTCACATGAGCTGGTGAGGTAGGTGTCCCATCTCCTTACTTTGTAACCCCATTTTACAGATGGCAAAATTGAGGCCAAAACAGATGACCAGAAGAAGAGGTGAGGTCACCCTAATGCCAGAGCCAGCATGCAAACCCGGGTCCTTTCCACTCCCAGACCTGTACACAGAACTCCTCCGGTCAACTGCGTTCCAGAAGAAGCCTGTTAACAGCTAAAGTGGACCTGGCCAGGAGGGACCCTGACAGACCTTGGGGCTGAGCAGCCGGCCGCTTGGACGCCTCGTGCAGCTCCGTCCTCTGTAATACAACGTGCTGGAGGCAGCCACTCGGAAAATTGAAAAATGATGAAGGCCCAAGTGAGATGACCATTTTGATATCAGTCAATGGTTTTATGTTGTGGGGGGACTGGGTGGAAGCAGAAAGACCTTTTGTCAGAGCTGTCTGCAGGGAGATGGAAACGAGCCATAATAGAGAGCTGGAGCCACGGAAGGGGCTGAAACCCTGCCGTCACCCCACCGGGGAGCCCCCTTAGCGGCACGGCCCACCCCTCCAACCCTCCTGGACATGGGAGATTTGTTGGGGCTCCCAGCCCTGCCATCTCCCGTGGGAGCCCTAGATTCAACCAGGGAAGGAGGTCCTAACCCAGAGCTGGGAACTCTAACCCAGAACTCCCCTTTCTCAAGGACCCTGCTGCCTGGGTGTTATTTTTAGTAAGAGAACCAGATTATGGAATGGATGGAATGGCTGCTAGTTAAAGTGCAGTCTGAGGAGTGGAGGGAGATCTGGGTGGCTCCTCGGGGGACCAGGGGGAAGGGAGATGGGCAGACGTGAAGCACTGACAGCATCGGCTCAGATGCTTTGAGCCAGGTTGTCTCAGGGCCATATCGAGCCCTGAATCTCAACCAGCAAGGGGCCCAAGGAAGGCGCGGGGGGCCCGGCCTTGACCTACCTGATCTCAGCTGTTAACGCCCACTCCCACCATGGCTTCTGAGACAGGCTGCGTTCGTGGGCACAGGGTTCCACCGCACCGTCCTCAACTGAAAACCGAAGTGGAGAATGAGGCATGGCAGGAAGAAGGGAGGCTCTGTTTGTTGAGTGTCTGCTGGTCCCGGGAACTGTGCTAGGCACTCATACTTTCACTCAGTTCTCTGGGTTCCTCTGGGACATGTAGTAAAGGAAACAAATCTGAAGCGATGGGTCCGTATCCTGGACCAGTGCACGGTCACACGTGTTATTGCCTTTCTCCATCACAACAGCCTCCTGGGGTCAGGGACACACACTCAGACTCAGGGAGGTCAAGTCCCCAGAGCAAATGTCTGGCAGCTCCCAAGTTGCTGCCTCTAAAATCTGTGCTGTCAAACCTCCATCCTGCCTTGGTTCCCATCATGCTGATGGAACGGGGCTCAGGTTAGGAGGGAAGCCCCTGGGTGTGGGGCCCACGGAAGGAGAGTGAGCAAATCTGGTGCCTCAGGGAACAGGTAGGGATCAGCCAGGAGGGTCAGCTTTTGCGGATGGAGGGGGGGTCACCAGGCTCCAGGGGAGGGAAGGCAGAACCCAGTGTCCCCACGACTATGGGCTCTCTCATCTGCTGGACTTGGACTGGAGGCCTGTGTGTGTAAGGGCGAGTCATCATGGATCTCCAGCATTGACTCTGACCCCGGCTGGAAGAGGTGTAGATGGCATGGAAGGTATGGATCAACAGTACCTTGGAGGCCAAGCCTGAGTGCACTGGCATGCTTGGAAGCATCCCACGGCCAGTGGAATTTACCTATGTGCCTTCTTTGTCAGCAAAAAACCTGAACAGAGATGGCTTTCCCTTGGTTCAGGGGATTTGGGCTAGACACAAGGGTAGTGCTGTCAGTCCCTAGAGCAAGTGACTGACTTCTAGAAACCTGCTGTGCCGAGTCTATCACCTCAACAACCTCCATCGTGTGGTGGAAACACATGTCACTCAAGGAAAGCTCAGATCTCAGCTGACAGTGAGCAGCTGTGTAGGCTCAGGCAACTTGGGTAACCTCTCTGGGCTCCGGTTATTAAGCTTCAGTTTCCTTGAGTGCGTGAATGGCAGGCTGATACCCCTTCCAGAGTTATCATGCAGTGGCCTTAGTGCAGAGCCTAGGATGGAGCATGCAGGGCATGGTGGCCACTGGGACAGTGGCCCCAGGAAGAAGTGAGGACCTGGCGCTTAGTTGTAGGTGAGGAAAGAAAGCAGCTTTGACAAAGCCTTCCCATCTGTAGACGGGAGTGGTAGAAAAGGGTTTGACTGTATCATCTGGATCTCTTATAGCCTTCTCAGCTCCCCAGTCTCAGATTCTGGCATTTATAAGACCTGAGACAGCAGATCAAGAGAAGATAATGTCTCCATGTGATAGAGAAATTGTGAGGAGAGTCCCAGGTAGACCAGTTGGCTTGTTGCTCAGCAAGCCCTTGGAGATGCAGCTATTGACTAGGTGTGTACCTCTCCTCCCATGGAAGCATTGATGGCAGGTGTCCTCCTCTCCCCCACTCCTCAGTGACGAGAGACCCTCTGATATGCAGAACCCACTCCCTCCCATTAGAGAGCTTTCAAGCTGTCTGCATCAACAGGGGAGTCAAAAAAGAGAAAGTAATGGTGACTCTGATGAAACTGGGTCTGCTTTCTTCTTGACTGTAACTCCTCTGTACTACTCCTAATTGCTTTATCTGGCCCGAGGGTCTTGGGAATTTACAGCTTTGAACCAGTCACTGTTTCAACACAGTCAATATCTGCTGTCTCTGTCCAAAGTGGACATCTTTGAGCAAGGATCAAATAGTCTTGGAATTTGGGGTGAAGGTCATAGGGCTTGGAGGAGGTCTCTTTTTAGTTATTTTCCTTTTGGAAATGGAAAAGACAAGATATATTTTAAAACAACAGTCTCCAAACAAACAAAACAGTCTCAGCTTAGGCTTGTTGATGGTTTGTTACCAATTCTCATGAATGACAGAAAAAGATTTTTCAGATACTTTTCCATTACAGGTTGCTCTAAGATACTGAGTCGAGTTGTCTGTGCTATATGCCACGGTTCCTTGCTGCTTACCTATTTTATACATAGTAGTGTGTATACGTTAATCCCAAACTCCTAAAAAATATGAGGAGACATTTCGTATTGGTTTTGATTTTCACTTCTGGTATGGTCCTTTTTTTTGGCAGGGTTATATGCAATTGGGCCACTGATTTGGGGTGACTCAAACTATTTACATAGACAGAAGCCCGGGGACTCATTCCCTAGGACAGCCCTGTCTGTCGTCTTTAGATTCTCCTTCCTTGGGTTCTAAAAGTAGACCCCCCCATGCTCTCGGGCACGCCCATCCGGTCAGAGGATCCTAGCCTCGGTGCATTGCAGGGCTGGAATCATCCTTTGTTAGTTTGTGGGACAAACATTTTAGAAATCTGGGAGATCCCCAGTGGGGCCCCTAAACTGACACAGTCTGAAAATCCAACTATAATCTCCTCCCGGGTGTTGCCAGGTCTGCGGGAGAAGTATTATTAATATGTTTCTTGTGCCTATCTTCCCCTGTCCAGTGTTTACTGGGTCCCTGTCACAAGCGTCAGATGTTACAGCACTGCATTCCAAGTGATGTCTCAATTTCACAAATGATTTACCCACAAGAAATGAATGCATTCATTAACCTTGCAAGACTCCTGGAGGGAAACTTTTTTTAAGATAGGAGAGAGCCAAGAACACAGTTAATATCTAAATAGATGTCTTTCCCACTCTCATTTCCTGGTAGGACGGGCTGATCTAATCTTTCTGGAGGGCAATTTGGCAGCACTTACTGAAGCCTTTAAAACGTACTTACCCTCTAACCCAACAATTTAGTTTCTAGGAATTTACCCAAAAAAGAATTCAAGATGTTTTCCAAGATAGACCTAGGAGGACACTTGTTTCAGTGTGTTTTAGAATGGTGAGACAGTTTTTTTAAAAAAGCTTTAAATTGGAGCACAATTGCTTTACAATGTTGTGTTAGTTCTGTTGCACTAGAGTGTGAGTCAGCTGTATGTACACACCTATCTCCTCCCTCTTAGCCTCCCTTGCCCCCACCCCACTCCACGCCTCTAGGTCATCACAGAGCAACTGGCTGAGCTCCGTCTGCTCCGCTGCAGCTTCCTACTAGCTATCTAGAATAGTGAGAGAATTTTAAAAAATATACTGAAAGCCAACAATCGGGAGTGCGTGATAAAGATGTCAAGCATGCATACAATGGAGCCCTAACCCGTCACTGAAAATATTTTTGCAAGAGAACAATGACTGATATGGAAAAATGTTTATGATGTGTTTTATATCTCCATAAAGAGAAAAAACTAAACAGGGAGTAGTCTCTCAGTTGTGTTTTTAAATCTCTCTGGGTATGTATGAAAAAGAGAGGAAAGCTATATGTCAAAGTATAGCAGTGGGGACTATGCTTCTTTACCTAAAATATTAATATTTCAATAATTACTGTGTTACACATCTAATCATTTGAAAGTAATGAAAATTATGCGCCTGATTACTTCCGTGCTTCCCCACAGGCAAGCCCATCTGAACTGCCTCTCTGGTGAGACTCCTTGAGAAATTGCCAGTCACTGGGGCTGCTGGATACGCATCTCCCTCCTGGGGCCTGAAGGGGTGAAGTGAGGTGAGTGACTCCATGCCTGCCTTCAAGGAGCCTCATCTCCAGAATGGTGGAGCCAGACGCTTCCAGGAGGAAGCCTGGGTCTCTGCTCGGGGAGTCTGGGAAGCGGACTGGGAAGGGGTCTTGCAGCACTGGGCACATCAAGGCCACTGGGTGTGAAGCACCTGTGACTGGTGGGCGGAGTCTTAAGGCTAGGTTGTAGGAAAGTGTTTTCCAAGGGGGCCCTAAGGGAGAGTCTTTCAGCTCTGCAATGGCTGCCCCCCTCTGGTGAGCCCCCCGTCCTTCAGTGTGACTCACACGGAACCCATCCTGGGGCACCAATGCCTCATGAGACCCTCTGGCTTTATTTAGGTCTTGCACAGAGGTCCCTTCCTCCTGAGGTCTGGTCCTGGCTTAGAAGCACAGAAACTCCCAACCATAGCCCTTTCTCCAGCCTTCCTGCCACATGCAGCTGGCTGCCTCCAGACGTCGCTGGGTGTGGGAAAAATTGTTCCCTGTTTTCTAAGCCACTGTCAGTTGAATGTCTCTTTTACTTACAGCTTGAATTCACATCGAGCCGATGACATGGCCTACTGTCTGCCGGCTCTGAGCCAGTTATGGTACCATCCGAGTTCAGCTTTCCTCTTTGTCAAACAGAAAACATGATCCCTGGTTGTGGTGAGGATAAATAACACAGATACCTAAAGAGCTCAGCGCACACAGGAGGTGCTCAGCAAATGTTCCTTATGCAGGAGACGTGGGTTTGATCCCAGGGTCAGGAAGATCCCCTGGAGAAGGAAATGGCAGCCCACGCCAGCATTCTTGCCAGTGAAATCCCATGGACAGAGGAGCCTGGTGGGCTACAGTCCCTGTGGTTGCAAAAGAGTCGGAATGACTGAGTTACTGAAAACGCACACGTCCAGTGGGGAGTTTGCAGAGAATCCGTGGCAGATGGCCTCTCCCGGAGCAGGTCGGACCTTCCTGCCCTGTTGCCCATCCTGGTATCACAGCTGTGGGCACCTTGTTTCCGGCCCCCACTCTCCCCTTCAGCCCAGCAGCTCTGCTCCAGGAGAACAGTTCTTGGGTTGGCATGGCTCCCCCGGCCCGCTCACCCTGCTGGCCCAGGAGTGCAGACACTGGGTGAAGCTCCCCAGCCTCTTACCTCCAACCAGGCTTATCACTCACAGATAGGAATAAAAATGCAATGCCCGAGATTTACACTCTCCTGGTCAGCAGCAACATCCTAACTGCAGGTTACTTGTGAGGACATGCCCTCGGGGACAGGATGTCTGCTTGACTTCCTCTGACAGCCACTGCAGACTAACCCATCACCCGGACGCCGGTTTCCTCCTTTTCTTCCACTGCAGAGCGAGGTTCCTGATCAGTCTGGGAGCTGGAGTGCTCAGCTCAGGGCATTTGGCCAGAGCAAAATCATCTTTGCTCTGCTTCTCCTGGCTCTGGGGTTTTGGGGTTGACGAAACAAGCAAACCCAGGCCTGGTGACCAGCAGGAAACGGGAATCAGGCATAGGGAGGTGGGTCCTCTCTGTGTGGTCAGAGAAGCAGGCAAGGAGTCACACTCTGCTGCGGAGTGGGCTACCGGGCTGCTCCCAACCTGCTGTGTAGCTGTATCCTGGTGCTGCTTCTGTCATAAGCTGAAGTCATCAGGGGATGACTTGAGGGGAGGGCACACACCTGCACACATGCCCGCTTGGGCCAGGATCTCCCCGGGGGTGACAGAGCGAAGTGAAACCAGCTCTGTACTCAGAGGGCCTGAAGTTTGTATCCCAACCTCAAGGCTGACTAGCTGGCGGCTTTTTGAGTGAATTCACCTCTTTGGGCCTCAGCTTCCTCATCTGTAAAATGGGGATGATAAAAGCAGCCAACCCAGAGGGCTGTTGTGAGACAGTGCTCACAGGACGGCTGCTGCCACAATTGGGTGATGGTGCATGTTGGTACACGCGAGGCCCCCAGGAAGGTGGGGCTGACTCTGCCCACATGCATAGGAAGTGGACGCTGAGGGTCATTCATAGGGGTCCTCGGGGTAGAGGGTGGGCACTGGGAGAGCATGCTCCGTGTATGAATAGTAAGAGGAAGGGACTTCCTGGTGATCCAGTGGCTAGGACTCCTCGCTCCCAATGCGGCAGGCCTGGGTTCAATCCCTGGTCAGGGAACTAGATCTCACATGCTGCAACTAAAGATCCTGTGTGCTGCAACTAAGACCTGCTTGCAGGAAAGACAGGAAGATTTTAAAAAACAAAGAGGGAAAAGCAGGAGCAAGGCAGTAGGGAGTTCAAGCTGAGCAGGCCTGGTGGGTAGGCGTGGTGGGGAAAGGGGGGCAGAGGATGCCAGGCTGGATGGAGGAGCCAGCGGCCTGGGTCAGGGTGTGTGTGTGTTATGCATCACCAAGGCATTGGCCCTCAACCTGCGGGAAGGGGAGGAAAGGCAGACACACCTCCTTGGACCACCCTGGAGGAGGCCCTGGCCAGCATCCTCCAGTCCTGGGATCCCCTCCGGTGGGAATGACTCACCCAGGCCTCCCAGGCAGGCTCTGGAAGATTCTCAGGTTAATTTGGGCCACCTGAGACCAGGACTTTACCATGAGTGGGGAGGGGAGAGAAAGCCCAGACTCCCAACATCCAGGCGAGCCATGGACTTCCCTCACCTGGGGGAGGAATCTGGGGTCCCCTGGATGCTGGGAGGAGCAGAGGCATTCTCAGTTGTTGGGGGGGGGCCAGCGAAAGGGCCCTCTGCTTCTCTAGGACCAGATAGGCTTTCATAGGAGGAGGAAGCACAAGAGAAACTGGAATAAAATCCAAAGCGATGGCTGCAATTAGAGGGTCACGGGCAGGATCCACTCTGGGAAGCATCTCTCAGCCACTACGAATGCCGCTGCTCTGCCCTGAGGTGGAAAGCAAGCCCATCCCTGTCTCCCACCTCGCCATGCACGTGTGTCTGTAAACAGATCACTGGAGCAGAGTCCCTGTCACAACAGCAGCGCTGGGATAGGGTGACAGTCATGCTCAGCTGAGGAACCAGGGACCAGAGACCCCAGCCCCATTTTCCCTTGGACCATTAATGAGTCTGGGTGTGTATTTTTGGAAACAGTAATGAATGCTTTTCAGGAAATGAGGGGCAAGGTGAAATAAATTGCCGTTACCACATATTTGTGGTTGGTCTGTATTTATTTTTAAAATAATTATGCTATTGAATTCAATCATCTCTAACTATGAAAGTGACTAGATTCTGGTGGATCTGGAGTTGTGGTCTGGAACCAGAAGCAGGCATTGAGGGGCGAGGTCTGGAGGACTGAGGAGTTGGGGTTCAAACTAACAGGAGGGGAAAAGGAAGAATATGAGGCAGGCAGGTCAGAAACGAAATCTCCCTCCACAGGGACTTGCTGCTGCCCTGTGCCCATTTCCCAGATGGAGAAACTGAGCCTGAAGGAGTTCTTGACAGAGGAGACGAGAAACAGAGATGCGGTCGAGTGGTTTTCTCATTCAGCAATGGGTACCTGCGCATGTTCACAGCCGGTGAGCAAACCAAGTCAGACAGGGGCAGAGAGAGAAACTGGGTTCCATCCTTGCTTTCTGCCACCGTGGCCTCCTTGTCAGGCTGGGTCTCTGCCATCTCTCCCCCACAACTTTTGCTGTCCTTCCAGCTTCCTGGCCCACCTCTCTCTCTGATCCAGTTTCTACCTGTGACTGGGGGATCTGGAGAGAAAGCAAGTCTATCTGCACCTCTAAAATCTTTCCATGACTCCCTCTTGCCAACTGGAAAACATCCAAACCCATTAGTCTGGCTCTAAAGGAACTTTAATGATGCAGCCTCATGTGTCTTCCTAAGCCTTTGCCCCACAGCCTCTCCTAGCCACCCTGCTCTCAAGCCCCCTCCCCACTCAAACCACAGACTCTTGAATCCTTTGTGCTATTTGCCATTCCCTCTCCTGGAATGCCTTTCCCTAGGATTCACCTGGAAATCTTTACTCATCACTGAGACTCAGGCAAAAATCATCTCTCAGGATGGTCCTCCCTGGACATCCTGGGGTGGAGGTGGGGAGTACGGCCACCTGCCCCCACCCCATAGAGTGTTGTGGTTGGTTTCCAAGGGTGTCTCCCTGCCTGGGTTTGGCACAAAGTCAAATCAACAAATACTTCCCAAGAGAACGGGGTTGCGGACCCCAGCGCAGACAACCTCCAGTCCTCCTCGGCAGGGAGGGGCCTGAGAAGGGGTCACTGAGTCCAGTGGGCTTTCTCAGGGCCCTCAAAGTCCTGCTCAAGGTGACCCTGTTTCTGCATGCTTGAGCTGGGGCACCGGGAGGTTGGGAAGCCTGCCCATCCAGCCAGCTCCTAAGGGCCCAGCTTTCCTGCTCTGGGCTCTGAGGTGGGGGAAGGGGCTGGGCCATTCCTAGTCCTGCCTTTCTTCCTCCTCTGGCTGGGACCAAGAGGGGGGCACCTGTTTCCTTCTGATAAAAGGACCGGTCAGTTTACAGCTCTCTGCCGAGCAGCTGTGATGACAGTTAGAAGAGCCCCATCAGAGGGGCTGCCAACACAAGGACATGAAAGATACGTGTTCTGTGAATTCGTTTGCATAGAACCGGCTATAATTTTTTCCCTTCGGGAGAACGGGATGTCATAAGTCTGACAGGCATTCAACAACTGGGGTAAGAAGGGGGAAAAAAACAAGTTGTCTGGGCTTCAAGAGCAACACTTCCTTGGCAGAAAGGATGTGAGAACAACTTGACAAGATAGAAGCTGCAGAGTTCTGAGCTGCATGGATGCTCCAGACAAAACTGTCCTCTGGAAGACCAGGCAATGCCCGGTCTGAAAGCATCAGAGGAAGAGGACCACAGGCAGGCAGGGGAGATCATCCTAGTTCCTGGGATGATGACGTTTTATGTTCACCACAAAGGAGTGTGTGTGTGTGTGTGTGTGTGTGTGTGCGCGCATATGTGTGTGTGTTTCACATGAGCACCAGCGTATGATCTGAGTCTCTGTGCAGACTTTGAAACTTGAATATTGTATCAGTCAGCAACTGTCATCTTGATGCTGTGTAACAACCTTTCCAAATGTTAAAATGACAATTACTTATTGTTTTCAGGTCAGCAGCAATTCAGCTGGGCTGCCTTGGCCTTTCACTTCCTGGCTCTGGGCTTTAGGGTCTAGGGTGCAGTTTGGGACTAGGTATGCCTTCTGCTCAGGCATCCTGCTTGGACTATAGTCACCAGGGCACATGGCCTGCCATGTGTGTCTCATTCTGGGGCCCAGGCTGTGGGGGCAATTGTTCCTGGAATGTGGTCTCCTGATGCGGCTCCAGAGTGAGAGAGAAGACCCCTCTTGGTAGCACACCACAGGCTTATGGTCAAACCTCAAGTTAAGGGTCAGGGAGGTGTTCCTGCTTGGCATGAGGTCATCACATGGTTGAGAACTGGGCCCAGTGATTCAATATACCACTCATCTCTCAGGTCCAGGAGTCACGTATGGATGTGAGAGTTGGACTATAAAGAAAGCTGAGCACCAAAGAATTGATGCTTTTGAACTATGGTGTTGGAGGAGACTCTAGAGAGTCCCTTGGACTGTGAGGAGATCCAACCAGTCCATCCTAAAGGAAATCAGTCCTGAATGTTCATTGGAAGGACTGATGCTGAAGCTGAAGCTCCGATACTTTGGCCACCTCAGGTGAAGAACTGACTCATTGGAAAAGACCCTGATGCTGGGAAAGATCGAAGGCAGGAGGAAAAGGGGACAACAAAGGATGAGATAGTTGTATGGCATCACCGGCTCAATGGACATGAGTTTGAGCAGGCTCTGGGAGCTGGTGATGGACGAGGAGGCCTGGTGTGCGGCAGTCCATGGGGTCGCAAATGTCAGACACGACTGAGCGACTGAACTGAACTGAACTGAACTGAACTCATCTTTCGTTAGCGGGACTTTGAGTGACATGAAGGTCTCACCCTCACATACATTGTCGTGTGCCTCATTGGATGTGGATCCATTCTGTGTGTGCACTAATGTGCTTTGCTCAATGATTGATACACTCCCAAATGAGGATCATAAAATGATTTTAGCAAGAGGACTGATAGGGTTCACATGAAGAATTGCAGAGAGTCATGTTTTTGGTGCTGCTTGAATTTCAGGGCAGGAGTCCAAAATGTCTGCCCCTGATGTAGAAATTATAAATTGCAAGAAGCCACCCTGTGCACCGTCACCTTTAGTATATGTAATTTGGGGTCCTGTCTCGAGCTCCTAAGAGGGGAGGGCACAGCCAAGAAGACTTAATGTTCCCATCTCTGCAAGCAAGCTCCACAATCTACTATTTGGAGGCCAATACTATTTTGGGTTTCCTTGGTGGCTCAGACAGTAAAGAATCTGCCTGCAGTGTAAGAGATCTGGGTTTGATCTTCCCTGGGTTGGGAAGATCCCCTGGAGAAGGGAATGGCTACCCACTCCAGTATTCTTGCCTGGAGCATCCCATGGACAGAGGAGCCTGGTGGGCTACAGTCCGTGGGCTTGCAAGAGTTGGGCAGGACTGAATGACTAACACTTTCACAGGGAGGAGTTGAAGTGAATTTGTGCTTAAGGGACTGCCTCCATGGAAACTGTGTTGAAAGTGTCCCCACAGGTAAAGAAAAAGCCCGGTCTTGGCTGGGGCCTGTACATAGCGGGGCAGGTGATGGGACAGAAATAAATGTATGGATCTGAGCTCTTCAGTTAGGGAGCAGGTCCTCTGCCCAGAGGCAGCAGCAGGGAGATTTTCCAGCGGCTCGGGGAGCTGGTTTCCACCAGCTCTCAGCAACCGTGTTAGTTACACTTGCCTTTTATTTTTCACGAGATGAATTTTTAATTTTTATGACAGTATTGGGAAAATTTCAAAGCATCGCACAGCTGGCTCAAGTATTCTGTGTATTCTGTCAGTCAGGGCTTCCGCACGGGTCAGTAAAGCCTCCCAAAGGAAATGAAAGTCAGCTTGTCCAGCCTTCAGAAGTGGCTGGGGTCCTGGAGCCCCTGAGTGACACCCTGCCCTGGCCTGGGGGTTGCCTGCCACCCGACCCCGGGACCCTTGGCTGGAGTTTCCTGAGCATGAACTTGGGGCCAGGCCCTCTGTTGGGCTCAGGTTGGAAAACAAACCGGAACAGGCAGGTGGTATTTGCCCTCATGGAGCTGACCTTCCAGTGGGCAGATAGCTCCAGGAGAAGGAAATTAACACGTGGGCTGTGTGTGAACCCCCAAGGAGCTGAGGTGACAGATTGACAGCCTCTTGAGACCTCACCTGGGATGGGGGCGATGGGCGGGAGCCCGGTGCCCATTCCTGCAGGTAGGTACCTCCAGCTTTGCTGGGATGGGAGGGAGGCGTCCAGCTCCCAGGTTGCCAGGAGAGGGGCCGAGTTAGCCCAGCCTGGTCCAGGGTGGATGCTCATTGCAGGCTTAGCCACTTGCCCATCTCTGACGCTGGAGATGTGCCTCCCACAGCAAGGTCCTGCTTGCATCTCCCCACCTCCAACTTCGGAACACACCTTGGTCCAGGTCCAGGCGACTCCTCGGCCTGTTTCAGCCCCTGTAGAGCCAGGGGCTCATGGTCACCACCAGCTCCTGCCCTCTGGGTCCCCGGTCTTCCCTCCCACTGGCCACGTCCCAGAATCTGGAGGCTGAGAAGGCAGAGGAGTCTGAGAAAGTCAGGCTTCAGCAGCCGCTGCCCTCTCTCCCTACATCTGTCTCCTGTCTCCGTGCCTGATATGCTGTCTGCGGTTTTGGGGGCTGCCAGAGGACCCACAAGTTACAGCAAGGGCAGGAGGAAGTCTCCCCTTGAAATGCCAGCGTGTTGGGATCATGGGATCACAGAGGGCCTGAGCCCGGCAGGGCCTTCCTGACTTGCCTGGTGGCCCTGCTGGCGGCTCGCCTGGCGGTGTTTATGGGAGAGGTGCGCTGTGCTCGCGACTGTGCCAGACAGATGCGGGCCACCCCCCAGGCACCATCCCTCCCACTGGAGGCTGCGGCCGAAGATGGCTCCCGGGCACCCGGGGCTCCACTGCAAACGACCTGGAGAAGGAGACAGGCAGCCCAGGGGGCCTGCATTTCAGGGGAACATTGAGAAGGCCCGGCTGAGGAAGGGGAGAAGTTTCCTAGGTGGACAGGATGCTTGCTTGAAATTCTCCTTTATCCTCTCTGTCCTCCTGATTAGACAGACAGCAGACCTCAGGGACCTCAGCCTCAGCACGAGAGGAGGAATCCAGCGTGGAGGTTTGAGCTGTGAGGTCACAGTCCAGTGATAAATCTGATGATCACTTGCTGAACCTCCAGGGAGGTGAGCATTCTCCGCGGTGGGGAGAGCCGGGGGGTTACAGTTAGACACGGGTGGGGGTCTGGAAGCATCTTTCCCTGAGCCAGACCCCAGGGAGACAGGTTGAGGGGTTTGGAAAGTAAGAGCAGAGGGGACACATGCACCACCACCGCCCCCCCCCGCCACGTTGACTCTCCTCCCCCCGCCCTGCCCCGACGGCTACCGCATTCACCATGCAACCATCTACCATCTCTAGTCCTATATGATGCTTAAGCAGAAAGAGAACTTGAATCCTCCGAGGAGACGTGGCTCAGACTCCTTCCAGGCTTCCACCATTTTCTCCAGTCTCTTACAGATGGCAGCCCACGTCTTATTTGATTAATAGTCTTTTTAGCAACTTGTGTTTACCTAAGCTTACCCAAGTAATCCTTAGCTTTCACTGAAAGAGCAGGTTTTTCTTTTAAAAAGCTTATTGGCTTAACTCATATTTATGTGTGTTTCTGAGCCTGGTGGCTCTGATGTTAACAAAGTCTGCCTGCAGTGCAGGAGACCTGAGTTTGACCCCTGGGTCAGAAAGATCTCCTGGAAAAGGAAATAGCAACCCACTTCATGGAAAATCCCATGGACTGAGGAGCCTGGTGGACTATAGTCCATAGGGTCACAAAGAGTTGGACGCAACTGAGCGACTAACACTTTCACTTTCATATATATATATATATATGTATTTATTTAATTTGGCTGCACTGCGTCTTGGCTGTGGCATGTGGTATCTATTAGTAGTTCCCTGATCAGGGATCAAACTCGGGCCCCATATGTTGGGAGTGCAGAGTCTTAACCACTGGACCACCAGGGAAATTCCTGGCGTAGCTCATTTTTCAAGAAAACTGCATCATTACAACAGCAAATAAAACCCGTGCAATTTGGGACCATCACGTCTGGCTCTTGGTAGATACGCAGAAGAGCAGATGGGGCAGAAGTGGGCTGGAACTGGACAGCAGCCCCCGAGCCCAGGGTACTCGTGTTGATGACATCGGGTGACCACGGGCACAGAGGGAGGTAGAATTGGTGACATCATCATTTCTTTAGGAGAAAGTTGGTTCAGAGCACTTTTCCTGTGTTTGCGAGAGAACGATTGTATTTTAGATGAAGTTCCCCCAAAGCACACCCAGCCTGCCATCTAACTGGGGTAAGGAGAGTGAACATGGGGGACCGCTGGATAGTGAGACAGTGAAGGGGTCAGTGGCTTGAGGGTCTCAACAAGGTCATAGTGTTTGGATGGGGTCATGTAAGCTGATGGGCTGAAAAGTGGAAGGTGGTGGGGTTTTGTGGGTTTGGAGGTCTTGCGGTTTCAGGACTGTGATGAGAGTGGCTGAGATTCAAATCATTGAGGCACAGGGGACGAGACACCCATGTGGCTCTCCCAAGTGGACACTGAAGAGTTTGGAGTGATGGCAGTTTGATGGGGTTTGATGACGATGCTGGCTGACAAGGAGGTTTCCAGGGACAGAAGGAGAGGGACCAGGTGGGCAGAGGGCAAGGCTGCTTCCAAGAGGGAGGGAGACCCCCAACCAGGTGTTATTGGAGGGCAAGAAAGGCATCCACCTACTCCTGACCCGAGGAGCTGGAGAGGCAGAGAAAACTGGGCAACTGTTGTTTCTCCAGGCAATGACCTAGTTCAAGTCCCTCATTGCCAGGAGAAGAGGAACTCTACTTGCCAGAATTTTTCCAGAATTCTTTCACCTGATCAGGGCAGAGTTGGGACCAGGACACAGCCCTTGAAACTGAACTATTCCAGCTCATTTTAAAAAGGAATTTATGTGACAGGCAGATAAGCTGTGTTCTTGGACAGCCAGATAAAATATTGAATAGATGTCTATTCTCCCTGAAGCTAACATATGGATTAAATACGATTCCGATCAAAATTCCAAGAAGATGTTTTAAAATCAATATGCTTTGAAGTTCCACGTAGAAAACAAAAGTAGGCAAGAATTTCAAAAGATGTTCTTGAAATTAAAAGCAGAAAAGTGAGGGTGTGTTTGTCTGCGTGTGTGTGCATGTGCGTGCACATGTGAGCACACACTAAGGCTGCCGAACCCAAGAGCATATGATCAAGCAAAGCCATTAAAATCTCCGGGCTGGCTTCTACACAAAGAGATAGATGATGGGGCGGCCCAGAAAACCAGGCATGAAAAATGTGAACACAGGAAAAAGTTCACTTTCCAAAGCAAGTACCAAGGAAGCAGTGTTTTCAGATTGTGTTGAGTCTATAGCCACACGACCACAAACGCACCCGATCTTGTCAAATCATGTTGAATAATAGGAGAGTCATTTGGAATAAAAGATTAGATTGGATGCACAGACTATCATACATGCAACAAAGCCAAGGCAGATTCAAGTGTTAAATATGGAAAACCAAATTTCAGATAAACCGGCAGAACAGAAAATAGAATATTTATCAGACTGTGGATGAATTGCTCATCTCATGAGTACTAGAAGCAGCCGCATGAAGGAGACTAGCTGAGTTGAATAGTCTATAAACTTCCAAATCATGATAATACCGGAATAAGAAAGTTTAAGGGATAGCACACTGGGAGAAGACTTACACCCAAAATGAAAATAACACGCTTTCAAAACATGTCTAAGGGAAAAAAAATGAAAACAGTATAATAACACCTAATGAGCTCATTCAAAATTTGTAAAAACAACGACTCTCAAAGATATTCACAGAAAGATAATGAAAATCTTTCATGGGGGAAGAGCAAATTGCTAAAGAGGTGAACTTGGGGCTATCATTTTGGACTTATCCAAACACTTTATTTTTGAACAGCTTTGACTTAACACTGAGGCTGAGGTGAAATGGACACACCAGTGCCTGCAACCTTATCGAGTAGAGGATGTTTGGAAAGCAAAATGGGGAGAGGAGGGGAGAACCACAAAAGTTTGTGCAATCAATATTTTTAAGCGTTTTAAAAATGTTTGTTTATTTTTGACCGTGCTGGGTCTATTACAGCACGAGGGGTCTCTTGTGTTTTGTGGGCTCAGTTACTCTGCGGCGTGTGGGATCTTAGCTCAGGCTTCATTCCCCAGCCTGGGATCAAACCCACATCCTCTGCTTAGGATGGCAGACTCTTAACCACTGGACCACCAGGGAAGTCCCTACACCTTGAGTGTGCATTCTGGCCTCTGGAACTTGATTCTAAGGAAACAGTCAAAGGAAGCCGTAGCCACACGCACAAATGGGTCCCTTATCATTTACGATACTGTGTTTAACAGGGAAGCAAAACTCAGACAAACAGAAGGGACTGAAATCTTCACAAATAAGAAAAGAGCTTTAGTTATATTGTAGCATATTGACTCCCAGGAGTAGCTTCAGCCATTCAACCTATGTGAGGGTGGAGTGGGGTGAGGGGGTGGAAATGTAGGGAAATGTTAAGATTTAAAAAAAACCACAGCCTTGTGCATGGGAAGATTATAACTCTTTAGCTATATATGTAAAATTAGCATGAGGGTAGAAAAGGACCAAAATGCAAACCAGAAAAGTGAAAACAGTTACTGTGTTAGAGTCAGGGGTTTAAAGATAATGCTCTGAATGGTTTTGAAGGAGGGGTCCTGTTTTTGTATCTTTCCTTCCTTCCTTTTTCCCTCCCTCCCTCCCAAGCAGAATGGACCGTGTATCCCACTGAACCCAGCCTTCTAGAATCTATGTGCCGTGCTGAGTCACTCAGACGTGTCTGACTCGTTAAGACCCGATGGACTGCAGCCCGCCAGGCTCCTCTGTCCATGGGATTCTCCAGGCAAGAACACTGAAGTGGGTTGCCATGCCCTCCTCCAGGGGATCTTCCCAACCCAGGGATCGAACCCAGGTCTCACTTGTTGCAGGCAGATTCTTTACGTTCTGAGCCACAAGGGAAGCCCAGTCTAGAGTCTATGGAATGCCTCTAATACTGTCGGTCCAGCAGGGCCGGAACTGGGCAGGGTGTGGGCACACTGGGAGGAGGTGGAGACCTCGTCTCATCTGCCAAACTTGCACACTCTTGTTAGGTGTGACTCCAAAGAATGAACCATCAGAAACACAGTCCATATATTTAGAAAAAGCATGCGTGCCAGCTATACTGCATATAATGCCAGATGAACCCAAAGTAACTATTTTGAGCACGTCTGAAAAAAATTTCACCTCCTGGCGAAAATGAGTCACATTTGCAGCAAAACCACAAATCTCAGTGTGGAGTTCTACATCCTGGATTAACAGGAGAGCTTGTCTTTCCTGGGGTGCTTCCATCCATCCCTTCCTTCTGGCCATTGCGGAGGGTGGGATCCCCGGGTATAACTAGAGCTCCGAGGTCCTGCTCTCACCCTCTTTCTCCAGGCTCTGCTGCCCTCACCTTCCAGCTGTCCACAGCCCACTGCTGCTCTCAGACGTCCACTGCCCTTCCCCTGGGTCCCTCTTGCCCACCCCGTCTGCATTGCTACCTCCGCTCCTCCTCTGCCTTCTTCTTGACACCAGCTCTTGGAGGGGTGTTCCTCCAACAGGGCCATCCTAGTGAGGACGGAGTGAGGTTCATTAGTGAGGAGGTTGGGTTCATTTCTCTCCACTACAGCTTAGTCTTCCTAGAATTCAAGGTCCTGCTGCAGGAGCTGGGGGAGGCAGTGCTGGGTCAGGGGACAGTCAGGTGACCTCACATGGTGTCCTCCTTCTGGGCTACTGGTCAGCGCAGTTTGACCACCTGGTCAACACCCTTTACTTCTGGTGGTTTTCACAGGACACCACTGTGCCTCTCTCTCCTCATCAGACCCCTTCAGGGACTCCTCCCCACCAGCTCCTCGGAGGTGTCCCTGAAACTGTTGACTTGGTTCAAGTTCTCACTCGCAGGATCCAGGGATCTACGTAGGTCAAGAGAGGTGGCCGGACAGTTGCTTCCATGGGGCATTCTGGGGAAGGCAGAGGTCTTGTCTGTCCAGGGCAGACAGGGGACCTTCGAGGAGGTATGGCCTTTGTTTCAAAGCAACCTGATTGAATCCTTGAACCCCATTACCTGCCTGCCCCGGGGGAGGGCAAAACCACATCTGTAAAGAGAAACTGGTGGCAGAGAGAGAGGGGCACACAGATCCTGAATGAATCTTTGCGTACAGCCAAGCCTGAAGCCAACACCGCTCCCAGTCTTATGCAAGACACTTATTCAGGAAGCTGAACAGGAGCAGAATTTCAGCATAAGGATTATTTTAGGCTGATTATTTTTAAGAAACAGCAGACACAGGAGAAGACTGGAAATGGAGTAGAAGTGATTCTTTTGTAAGAGACATTTAGATTTACCATATGTGTGTGCACGCTAAGTCGCTTCAGTCATGTCTGACTCTTTTTGACCCTATGGACTGTAGCCCACCAGGCTCCTCTGTCCATGGGGATTCTCCAGGCAAGAATACTGGAGTGGGTGCCATGCCCTTCCAACCCAGGGATCAAACGCGTGTCTCTTATGTCTCCTGCATTGGCAAGTGGGTTCTTTACCACTAGTGCCACCTGGGAAGCCCCAGATTTATCATAGAAATATCCATTTGTAAGGGTGTCTTCCTCTTTGCATAAGGAAGAGGAGGAACAATCAAATCGAGAAATTTATCAATGGAGAAGGCATGGACTGAAATCTGCGTGACAACCACGGCCTTGGTTAGTGTGCTTTGCCTGATAGTATCTCCCACAATTCGCTCCCCACTCCCAGTGTCTTCTTGTGTCTTTAACGGGTGTGGATGGCTTGGGTCATTTCAGGGATTTAACTCAGTATTCCCAGGAAGAGGAAATGTTGTTAGGAGGCATACATGTTATTAAACTTCTGAGGGCTTTTCTCCTGTTAATCTGCCTTTCTTATTACAGGGCAGTCACATCCCAGGTGGTACAGCGGTAAAGAAACTGCCTGTTAATGCAGGAGACACAAGAAACTCAGGTTTGATTCCTTGGTTGGGAAGATCCCCTGGAGTAGGAAATGGCTACTCACTCCAGTATTATTGCCTGGAAAATTCCATGGACAGAGGAGCCTGGTAGGCTACAGTCCATGGGGTCACAAAGAGTCAGACATGACTGAGCACACATCCTCAACCAAGGACCTAGAAGGGTAGAGAGGGAATCGCTTTTCCTTCCCACTCAAAGCTTACCCAAGTAGGGTTTCCAATACACAACAAAGTCTTTGCTGTTGTTCAGTCACTCAGTAGTATCCAACTCTTTGTAAGCCCATGGAGTGCAGCATGCCAGATTTCCCTGTCCTTCACTATCTCCCAGAGTTTGCTTGAACTCGCGTCCACTTAGTCGACAATGCTATCTAACCATTTCATCCTTTACTGCTCCCTTCTCCTCCTGCCATCAATCTTTCCCAGCATCAGGGTGTTTTCCAGTAAGTCGGCTCTTCGTATCAGTAGGCTAAAGTATTGGAGCTTCAGCTGTAGTATCAGTCCTTCCAATGAATATTCAGGGTTCATTTTCCTTTAGGAATTACTGGTTTGATCTCCTTGCTGTCCAAGGGACTCTCAAGAGTCTTCTCCAGTACCACAATTCAAAAGCATCAATTCTATTAAGAGTCTTGAGGGGTGTGATATTTATTACTACTTCTCAGCTATCTCTATTCACCTGACTGTGTGCGTTTACAGGGGTGAGGGTGTGGCTACCGCAGGCCTGGGGTCGGGGCCTGGAAAGAGGAACAGGTGTCCAAGCAGAGCCACTCCGCGTCTTGGCGATAAGAGTAGATGGAAACAGCAGCTCTGTGTCCACGTGGGCTCAGCAACTGACAAGTGGGTCGAGGGACCCTGTCTGGGTCAGTGTGTGGAGACAGTCACTAGGCTGGCCCCAAGGTGGATGGTGATAATTGTGTTCCGCAAAGTATTCTCAGGCCCACCCCTGCTCTTCAGCATGGTCTTTGATGGATTTCTGACAGCCAGACCTGGCTGATAAACTCATCTCCAATCCTGAGGAGGGCCCAACATATCTCTTCCAGAAACGTGAACTTTAATTTATTTAAATTTAATGGAAAGGCATATGGAGGGGAACGGAAAGCTAATTTAAAATAGTGCTCAAAGCAATCAATATGTTAACAGATTCCTTCAACTTTTTCCACTTGGCTGCAGGGGAAAACACACACACACACACACACACACACACACACAGACAACAAACCTTCAAAATGAAAGTGGATCTCTTCCATCCCCCTCCTCCTATTTTACAAAAACACAGTTTTTGATGTCTGGTGCCGAGTCCCTGGGAGTTAAAATCAGTCAGTCTTGTAAACATTCAAATATGCTTTTGGAAACATAAATCATCAGATGAGGTCGGAAGGGGTGCTGCAGAGAACTCTAGTCAAAAAATAATTTGGGGGGTGGTTTGCTGAGGCAGGCGAGGAATATGAAGCTTCTCAGATGAAGCGATTGTTTTTTTGTATGTCTGCACTTGAGTTTGCTCATCTCCAAAGTGGGCATAATCATCCCCCCTTCAATATTCTTGTGGGAATTCAGCAGGATGAGGTGGGAGGGCCTGATTTGCAGATTGCAAAGCTGTGCAGTTCATTGTGTATTTTACAGGCCTCATCGGGCCGCGCCCCTCAGAGGGGTCAGGCCTGGCTCAGCCCCATGGTTGCAACTGAACTCATATGAGTGGCCCAGGGCCGACCTTCCCGCCTCCAAGCCTGTTCGCCTACAGGAGCCACGGTGCCAAAGTTTCCGCCATTAGGGGGTTCTTCCTTTGTTGGGTTCTCCTCTTAGTCTCTTCTGGCCAGGCAGCAGGGTGTGGAGGAGGAACAGAAGCTTTGTAGCAGAGGACGTGACTTCAGGACCTGCTTCCATGGGGCTTCCTGGCAGCCTGGACCTCTGGGGTCATTCCTGCAAGCTCCAGTTGTTTTGCCCATGCTGCATTTAGGGCGGGTGTAGGGAAGGCATCAGACACAGAGTAAGTGCCCAGTGACTGTTCTATTCCTTTCAAAGGTCAAGTCCCCCAGGAACGGGGCAGGGAGAAAACACACTGATCGCCTCATCCCTGGGCCTGCCTTCCAGCTGGGAGTGGGGAGGAGGGAGGAAGCCTGAGGGGGTGGGGTGGGGTGGGCAGGGTTTGGGGGAGTCTGCGTGGGAGCAGGTGAGGTGACTGGGCCAAGGTTTCAGGGCATAAATCTCCAGCCTTGTCTTCCCATTCTGAGGCAAAGGGCAGACTGTGTGATGGTAACAGAGTCCTTTCTCTGTGTTGGCGCTTCCTTATTCCTAAAGGCACCTCAAGGTCAACTGTTTCCAGATTGAAATTTGGATACCAGCTGGCAGGCACCAGCGGAATCCCAATTCCCCCGCCTCTCCCCCCTCAGCGTCGACCTTGCAGAGCCTGGACCGTGTTAAAATTCTAGGGCTTCTTTCCCCCTGTTTGGCTGCCAGGTGTGAGGAGCCCTCATTTGCTTATATATTAAAAAAGGGGAGACAGAAAGGCTGCAGGACCACTTCAGCATTTCATCTGTAATCAACATCTGCCTAATTGCATTTTCCCCCTGAAAAAGGAGAATTTCAAGGCTACTGAGTTAACTCAAGGCCTCGTGGAAAGGTCTCCACCAGGGTTCCCCTGGCTGAGAGGTGACGACTGAGACATTGTTGGATCTCTTCCAGGAACAGCATCTCAGCGTGCCAAGAATTTGCCGGCTTAAAATGTCATCAGATTGACTGAAAATGTCTTTCACCCAGTGTCCAGAGGTGGTTTGTTAGAAGGTTAAAGTGTTTCAGGGCTGTTCCCCAAGCAGAAGGTGGGATCCTCAAAAGACAAGGTGGTTCCCTCTCCCACGTGCACTTATAACCCACCCAGAGGGAGAGAAGTGTGGGGGTCCCAGGGACGGGAGTCAGGTCTGGGGATCCAGACAGATGTCTCAAAGACCTGGAGTCAGTGCAGGGGAGACTCCTAAAGACATTGTTCACAAACTGTCAGACAGTCAGGAGGGACGATAAAAACCTTAGAGGAGAGATGCAGAGATGCCACAGGAGAGGTGAGGAGAAGATCCTTTATAATAAGCTGGAAGCAGAGACCTCCGCTCAGCCTCACGTGGTTCTAGGAAGTGGAAGCAGGAACCAGATCAGGAGAACCAGAGTGACAGAAACACTGAGAACCAGGGCCCTGGAGGATAACCCACATCATCTGGGAAGTCTTCGACATTTGTGTGCAAACCGGATGCCAGGAAATTACTGCAGTTGTTAGCAGAAACACTGACCAAAACTGCCTGCCCTGGCCAGACCTGATAGTAACCACTTGCTTGAGTTATCTTATAACATGAGGTCCTGGTTAGGAACTGGGAACTAACAAGCTACCACCCACTGGAAGAATTCAGGAAAGGTCAAAAGGAGAGAGGAGATGCCAATTCATATGCTCCTACCAAACTCCCAGAATCCTTCTTGCTGGACTCCATCTTGGCTGAGGGGATACACACGCCTCCAGGAAGGACCCTGAGTCATAGTAATTGGCCAGGGACAACCTGGAAACTAACCCCATCACCATAAACCTCGAGACTGCAAACCATGTGGCAGAGCAATCCTCCTGGGTCTCCTTACCCTATTGCCCTCCACCCGGGTGCCCTTCCCAATAAACTGGCTTTGTGTCTCCTTGAACAATGTATCTCTGAGTGTTAGACAAGAGCCCACTCTCAGGCCCTGGAAGGAGCCCCGCTTCCTGCAACACCCTGACAACAAGGAGTGCAGGAAATAGAAGTATGGAGTGCAGAAAAGAATCCGTAAAATGACACAAAGAAGTGTCTGCCCCAGCTTAAGGCCAGGAGGGTACTTGGTCAGGGCTGTGGGGGTGAGGCTGTGTCCGTATCCAATGGTCACTATATATTTCTGTGCCCTTGGGAGACGCATGCATCATGTTCCCAGTGCCAGCCAAAGATTGTCGTTCACCATCTAGTTCTTCAAGGATTAAGTCATTAGCCACTGCAGTTGCTGACCTTCAACACACCCTGGAAAGGACTGCAGGGTGGAGAGCAGGAATGAAGCATTCTGTGCTCTGGGAAAAACTGGCAGGACAGGCCTTCAGATGGTGAGATATTTTCAGGAGAAAATTTTATGAACCCAATTTCTTGCATCTTCCCATACCCAGAAAAGCACTAACATCCTTAACAGAGACATCTGGTCCTCATGGCTAGCTGCAAGCCTCTACTGAGATGTGTGCTCAACTACACGTACCCTCCTGACCAAAACCATACAGTTTGTAAAAGAATATATACATGCAGAACTGCCAGGCTTTGTCCAGAGGATTTCCCAGGCAAGAATCCAGAAAGAGGAAAGCAGTTATTATATACTAACATACATACACGGAATCTGGAGAGATGGTACTGATGGAACTATCTGTAGGGCAGCATGGAGACACAGACGTTGAGAGCAGACTCATGCACACAGCTGGGATCGGGGGAAGAACGAGAGGATGGGCGGTATGGAGGGGTTAACGTGGAAACTTACACTACCATATGTAGATAGATAGCCAATGGGAATCTGCTGTGTGACTCGGGGAACTCAAACGCTGGCTGGATAACAACCCAGAGGAGTGCTATGGGAGGAAGGTGGGAGGGATGTTTAAGTGGGAGGGAACATGGGTAGACCTATGGCTGCTTCTTGTTGATGTTTGGTAGAAGCCAATGCAATACTGTAAAGCAATTATCCTTCAATTAAAAATAAATAAATGCAGAACAAACAAAGAAATAAACAAAAAAAGAACACTGGAGTGGATTGCCACTTTCTTCTCCAGGGGATCTTTCTGCATCAGGGATTGAACCCATGTCTCCTGCATTGACAGGGAGATTCTTTACCACTGAACCACCAGGGAAGCCCCAGATTCAACAACTATACTTCAAACATTTAAAAAAAATCATGTATCTATTGACCTCTTTGTCACTTCTTTGGAGCAGTAGCTAAGAAATATCTGCGAGGCTGTCTCCCAGGCAATAGTCCTCAGTAAACTCCCAATTAAACTGAACCCACAGCTCTCATCTTGTGTCTTTATTTTCAGTCAACACAAGTCTAATGCGGTGGTGATCATCAGGTGGGCTTGGGAGCCACTGGACTGGCATTTGGGTGCCAGCTGCACTCCAGACAAGTAACTTCATCCTCTAAGCCTCTCCTCAGAAATGGGGATCATGGGTGTGCCAACAGTTGTGATAAGTACTAAATTAAGTGATGCTCCTTAGTTATAATAATGTTCTATAAGGGTCTGGTTAAAGGACTGCTCTGGGTGCTGTTAAGAAGGACTTTATCCATGTGACCCCCAGTCGTGTCCATCTGGACCACCCAGGTGACCATTCACAGGGCAGAGTCAGGCCTGCTGGACCCTGTGGGTGTGTGGGCAACTGCAGCCTTGCCTCCGAGTTTCCCGAAGTGTGAGTTCCTGGTCCCTGGACTCCAGGGTCTCTCTTCACTCTGGCACAGCTCCCTCCCAGCTTGCAAGTAAAACAGCATGTAATATGGGACTTATAATGTGGGAGCTAAAAACAGGAACCCAAGCTCTATGTTTAGAAATGGTACTCACACCTGTGCAATGTCGTGAAAGGTCTGTAATTTCTCCCTGGGTGTGAAGGGAGAGTGGTTTGCCCCAGCCCGGAGGAAAGTGCTTCTGAAATGAAGAGTTAGGGGTGTCCACCATCTGTTCATCCCGATGCTCCCCTTCCTGGGCAGCAGGGGCCCCAGTCACCTACATCGGAGAACTGGGTAGTGTTGCCCTGAGACTCTGTCTGGGCGGTCAGTGCCTTGGCAGAGCCACAGATACAACCAGGATGGCTACTCTGGGTCAGGGGGTGGGTCATGATAAGGACCCTCCTCGTGGGCTGTGGGACAGGATCGAATGCACACATTGGAGCCATGTAGTCCCAGGGGGATGCTCCTACTTTGATGAAGAGGTTTGAGCTCTTCTCCATTCTATCCCTGCGCCCCTGATTGTCACTGTCCCTCTCACAGGTTAACCCATGGGGTGGAAACCGCATCTGGGCTCTCATCACAGCCTGGCCCCAGGTGAGCACGACCGGTCACTCAGGGATGAGTGGAACATGAACTTTTAACCCTCAGGGACACAGAATATGCCCTCCATGGTCAGAAATACTGGGATAAAAGGCCATTGCTCCTGCCCAGAAAGGGAACTCAGCACAGGGCCTGAGGGGTGGATGGGAGGTTGAGGGTGGGGTGCAGATTAGGACCCAGACAGGCAGACTTTTTATTTTTTAATTCTTGGGGGTGGGAATTTTTTTAATACTTATGTATTTATTTACAACACTATGTCAGGTCTTAGTTGTGACACGTGGGCTGTGGGATCTTAGTTCCCGGACCAGGGATTGAACCCACATCTCCTGCATTGCAAACTGGACCACTGGCGAAGTCCACAGACAAGCAGTCTTTGAACCTTGTGTTCTTCTAGCTGCTGTTTCATCCCTCTTGGCCTCAGTCTCCCTGCTATAAAATTGGTGAATGTTACTTCTCAGAGACTGAACGTGAACAGGCATCTCCCGGGGGCTGTGCTTCGTCGTAGCACAAGGGGCTCAAACCTAAGCATCTCCCGCAGGGAGTGGCTCGTTAAAGCCTCTAGACATCTGCAAAGCAGTCCTACGGCACAGACACCTGGGTACAGAGGGGCCTGAATGCAGGCTGTTGACCAGATGTCTCTTCCAGCTCTCAAGGTTTTCAAGCTGCTGAGTTGGATGTTCCTGTTTAACCCGTATCAGAAATCCCACAGGAAGCAAATGAGCAAAACACTCTGCTCTGGAAAGCAAATGTTTGGGGCCAAGGGGACAAGGCTGGGGTGAGGAGCCAGGCCAGGGTCGCTGGACTGTGGGGCTTTCAGAGGTTCCCCCATCAGGGGAAAGATGGACCCCTTGCTCTGTTTCCATTCTGACCCATGTCTGGAGCAGGGGGGCAGGCCTGGCTCTTTGATGATCCCTTTGGAAAATTAGACTTTAGGAAGAGGAGAGAAGGGGAAGGAGCAGACCCTGGTGGGAACTGAGTGACCTCCTAGCTCTGAGTACCCTTATCCACAGACACCTCTGGGCTGTGGCCAGCCGTCCAGGCAGTGGGCTGGCCCTGTAGGTGTCCCTGGCTGGAGCGGTGGTGTTGGCACAAGCCCTCGAGAGGAGTTTCCCTCTGTCACTTTGGGAGAAGGGCCCTTGCTATTGTCAGGAGGTGTAAGAGTGTGTGTTTGCAGGGAGGCGGTTTCCCACTGCACGGGTCTAGCCCACTCCATCAACACCCTTCAGTGTCTTCCCAGCTGCTCCAGGCCCTCTGTGGGGCTCCTATTGGTGTTCCTGCTGGTCCTCTGCTGTACTAGGTTCTCCTCGCAGGTCTAAGAATGAAATTGACATGAGCCAGAGAAAGAGGAGAAAATCACAAAAAAGTTTAATAACATGGAAGAGACCCAGGAAAACTGAGTAAGTCATTAAAATGACTGAAACCATCTCTTTACATTTCATCTTCAGCTAAAGATAAAAGAAGATGTTGGGGGTAATGGTTTGGGACTTCAAAGGGGAGAAAGGTGATTCACCTGGAGACAGAAAAACAAAATGTTTGGTAAATGTTTGCTGATCCTGCAGAGGCAATGGACACAGAGTGGACACTGGTCTCTGGGCCCTGTTCCCCACCATATCAGTCCCTGTCCTTTGCAGACGTCTCAGGTGATGACTCTTTTCTGGGAACAAGCCTTCCATCTAAATATTTTTAGGCAATTAGGCGGAAAGAAAGAAAAGAAAGAAAGTGAAGTCGCTCAGTCGTTCCGACTCTTTGTGACCCCAGGGACTGTAGACTACCAAGCTCCTCCATCCTTGGGATTCTCCAGGCAAGAATACTGGAGTGGGTTGCCATTTCTTTCTCCAGGGGATCTTTCCGACCCAGGGCTCAGACCCGGGTCTCCCACATTGTAGGCAGATGCTTTACCCTCTGAGCCACCAGGGAAGGTCAGAGTTTTTCCCTGAGTCTTTTGAACCTTGCTTGCTTTCAATCAGAGATAATCTGCATGCTAAAGAGATATTTTGGGGTGGCAAGCTTTGCTCCCCTACAGGTCCCACCCCTCCTTTTTTCTCAAATTCCCAGGGCCTGGGCAGGGGTTCTGGGCTCCGCCTTTGGGTCCTACAATACTTGGGGTCTGGCTAGCTGTTTTACTCGGTTCCTTCCCTTTTTCTGGAATTCCTACTCCCTGGCTGCATGCAGCTGTTGGGCATCCATCAATGCCACCTCCTCCAGGAAGCCTTCCCTGATGGGCTGAGTCATGCCTCTTCTGAACTACCATTGCACTCAGCACAGTCCTCCTGTGTTGGGTGCACCAGGGGCACCTGTTCTGTACTGGGAAGGAGGTGGTGGCAAGAGGGTACCTTTGGAGTTGAATCCTGGCACTGCCAACTCCCAGCTGGGTGACTTTCGCAGATTACACCAACGCTCTGAGCATCAAGCAGAAACAGCCACCTGCCCTCACAGGTTGCTGGGAGGAGAGATGAAAGAAATCCTCCAGCACAAGGGGGCAGGCCTCTGAATGTTGGCTCCAAACTCCTGACCACAAGGGTGGTGCTGTGATGCTCAATGCTGGCTGGGTACTAAGCCCTTGGAATGGCCCTGAGCTGAATTAACTCAGTGTCAGGGGGCTCTCTGGTGTTGTTTACTCAAGGGAGCAGGCAGAGCAGGAGCTGGACAGAGCTTGAACGTGGCTCCACCTCTGAGCAGCAGGCGTCCTGATGTCCTTCTCTGGGGACAGCGAGGCCAGCCTCACAGTGACAACGTCACCCCGTTGCGCCTGCCCCTCTCCAGGCGGACACTGAAGGGACTCCCACCCACCCTTGTTTTCTTCCTTCCCCTTCTCTCTCTTGCCCGTGTGGACTCAGAGGCCTCCTGAGGGACCCCCCGAGCCCCCAAGAGCTTCTCAAAGTGTGAGGGCACAGGTTGGCGAGGCGGTGGGTGGAGGTTCCACTGCTGAGGCTTCAGGGTGCCTCCTGGGGCCGGTCAGTCCTCCCCGAGGGCAAGCAACAGAAACGCCGACCCGCTCTCCGGCAAGTGCTGCTTGCCTGCAGCCTCGGAGCTGGCTGTGGCTCCACAACCCGGCTGCCTTGTCCCCTGGGGGGACCGGTCAGGAGACGAAGGCTCCGGAAGTAGGGGGCAGCTCTGAGGGGGTCTGTGCAGACTTCCCTGGGGGCCTGAGCTCAGGCTTGGTGGTTGGGGGTGGGGGTAGCTCTCTTTCCTTCTCCCCCCATCTCGCCCTCTTTCTCCCTGGACTGTGGGCCTGGGCTGCCTGTCCTTGCCTGGCCTTTCCACTGCTTGCCGTCCGGCTGGAAGCCAGCAGCGCCCAGCCTGGCCTCTGCTGGTCTTCCCACAGCCACTTGCCCGGGCCTGTTTATTGCCTCATTTACCTACCTGGTCAACAGTTCTGCCTGCCTCGGCTCCCATTACCTGGAGATCCGGCTGGGTAGCAGCAGCCGATTTCTCACCCTCTCTGAGCTGTGGGATTGGTGACACTTATTTCACAGCCTTATTGTGAGGATTAAATGAGAAACGACCACCCGACTCCAGTGGATCTCTCCCCACCCCACCGGCCCAGGGCTCAGGGACTGCATGCTGGCCCCTGGAAAGCAGGCGAGAACCCAAGATAGGCCCCGGGCGGGTGGAGGAGACATCGGTGAAGGCTTCTTGGGTCACACCAGAGGAAGTTCATCTAACAGGACACGGCCATGCTCCCCCGTTCCCACATGAGCAGTTCTCCTGCCAAAGTCCCCCTTTTGGTGCTCTCCGGTCCAGCTCCGGGGAGCCCCCCAGGCTGGGCTTGGCTCCCTTCCCCGTCTTCCTTCTCCAGCCACCTCCCTGCCTAGGAAGTTAGCAGTCTTGCTTCCTCTTCACCTCTCCCGTTTGCATTTCCTCCAAAAGACTGATTTCTGAGCCATACAAATAAAGGATTCAGTTTCTTTGTTGGACAAGGCAAGGCTGCTTGGAAGCATCCATAATTTTATTATTTTATTTCTTTGTCGTCACATGTGTGAAGCTCCTAAACAGTACACAGCCCCTTGTACACAGCTTAATAATCAGTACTGCTTCTTGGTCCCAAGTCAAGGGGCCCCTTCGACCCCCGAAGAGAGGGGTCCTCCAGAGACAGAGGCACGGGGGCTGCTTAGAAGGTGCTTTCGTTCAGAGCCTGGCTGTCCTCTGCCTGTGGGGTTCCTCTCTGGGTCTGGGGTCTCTGCTGTAAAGCAGAGATGCCCGGGGGGTGGCTCTTACTCGGGCTCAAATAGCCGGGTGGGAATCAGGGCACACTGTGCTTAAATTAGAGGCTTCCAGTCAAGTTAATGTCATGTTGACATCCAATGGGACTGCTCTCTGGTCCTCCCTCTGCCCAGAGCCCTCACTGGCTCCCAGCACTGTCAGGGCAAATAGGATGGTATCCGGCGCTCTGTGGACCGTCTCAGCTGTCCCTGGACGCTCACCAAAGCCCTTTTGCATGCTTCTCTCTCTTACCATGGCTCTCCCTCTCTCTGAGCTTGCTCTGATCCACCCTCACAATTCAGCTTATTCATCCTCAGCCTCATGTCTCTCTGCTCAGATGGTCCATCCCAGCACCGTGGATGCCTGTCTTACCCCATCAGCACCCCTCTTGGCCTGGCTCACAATCGCCTGCTCTGTTTTCTGAAGGGACCCCCTGACCCAGACTCCAAGCTCTATGAAGGCAAGGACGGTGCCTGTCTTGCCAGCTCTATGTCCCCAGTACCTCCTATGTGATGCGGATCCACACAAGACTCTGTGGAGTAGATGAAGGAAGGTTCTCGTTGTGATCAAACGCCACACTTTTAGCAAAGAAATTCTTGGTGTTGGTTAAAAGGATTTGCTAGATGTTCATCCTAAATCACATGTTGTTGTTGTTCAGTCGCCCCGTTGTATCCGACTCTTTGCGACCCCATGGATGGCAGCACGCCAGGTCTCCCTGTCCCTCTCCAACTCCCAGAGTTTGCCCAAGTTCATGTCCATTGCATCGGTGATGCCATCCAGCCATCTCATCCTCTGACGCCCTCTTCTCCTTCTGCCCTCAATCTTTCCCAGTATCAGGGACTTTTCCAAAATGTCAGTTAAATGACATATCACTGCCTCAAATTAAAATTTTAAAATACTAAGCACAGTGCTTTGCATTTTTGGTTCAACATAGAATATAGTTTGCTGAGTTTCTGGAATCTTGGTTGGGTCTAGTTTTTGAAAAAAGTAAAACTTCCCCGTCAAATCAATTACTTATTTGTTTGTGAAAATAAAAATCCACACCCAGCGGTCTGGTTATAATAAATCCCACCCCCCCACCACATCCCCAGTACCCCCCTCCTCTAGCCTCAGATCTGAGGATCCTGGCATGAGGTTCTTGCAGGGCCTGATATCAGCCCAACCCAGGAGCGCACGCAGGGAGCTGCCTGTGCTTCTACATTTTCTGTTTCCATTTTCAGAATGCTCGGGGGGGGGGGGGGGGTGGAAATGCTTTGAAAAGAACCCCCCACCCCCACCCCAGCCCTTCAGCAGGTTAGTGTAGCTTAGTAATTAGCAATCACAATATGAGCTGGGATAATTATCCCCAAAAGTCAGAAGAAAAACACAGATGTTTTTAAAGCTGCACAGTGGAGATTTTGCCTTTTGATTGTAATAATTTAGCATGCGAAATGAATTAGAGGCTGGCTTTTCCGGGGACTTCATTTCCAAGGTAGGTTAGGGAAAAACCTGTTGTTTTTGAAAAGAACAGTCTGGTTTGGGGGGCAGGTGGGGTGGGGGGAGCCCATACAATGCATGACAATTTTCAAAATCTAGCAAGAAGCAAGAGACGCTGGATTGAATGAATTAATGAGGTTTTTTTTTCTTCCCCCCTCCTGGGATTTGAGTTAAAGCTTCCTCATAATTGAAAACTTGCGGGACGCTCCTCTACTGAAATATCAATATAAAAGTACAGGTGTGTGTTTGGCTTGGCTATCATGTGGAACAGGTCTGGACAAAGAAGAGATACCTTTGGGTGGCCTTGCTTTCTCTGGGTTCCAGAACTTTCCAGGGGCTAGTCCCATTTGCTCGCCATGATTCCTCCATAATTATAGGAAAGTATATATCAGAAAGGTCCTCAGTGAAACAAACCAGCCAATCTTGTTTCTGGAAATGAAATAAATGATCAAAAGGATCAGATCACAGGGAAAATGGAAAAAAAAAAAAAAACGTGGCTGAGAGGGGCCCCTGGTGCACTGGGCCCTTTCTTTTCATTTTTACGGAGCTGAGAACTTTTTAAAAAATTTGTTATTGGAGTCGAGTCGCTTTACAATGTTGTGTTTGTGAATCAGCTGTATGTGTACATATATCTACTCTTTGTAGGCTTCCCTCCCCGTTCGTCACAGAGCACGGAGTACAGTTCCCCGTGCTATACAGTAGGCTCTCACTGGTCATCTGTTTTATACATGGGACCAGTTGGGTATAGATGTTGCACTGGTCCTTTCTGGGAGCTCCACTCTGTGCCCTCTGGGAGGGTCCTCGGGAAGTTTCATTTGTCTGAGGAAACACAAGCATGCCCTGGCCTTGGATCAGGGACTTGAATTAGAATTTGAGACTTGCTACTGACTGTAAAGAAAGCTGAGCGCAGAAGAATTGATGCTTTTGAATTGTGGTATTGGAAAAGACTCTTGAGAGTCCCTTGGATTGCAAGGAGATCCAACCAGTTCATCCCAAAGGAGATCAGTCCTGGGTGTGCTGCAGTCCATGGCATCACAAAGAGTTGGACACGAATGAGCGACTGAACTGAATTGACTCGTTTGGCTTTTGTCATTTGTAAACACTCCCCTCAGGACCTCGGTTCCCTCAACTGTAAAATGGAACTTGGTTTCCACTCATGTTTTCACAAATTGTGTTCTGCAGAACTGTAGTTCCGAGAGATATTAAACAATAAAACAAAGGACAGAAGGACCTAGTGGACAACACGTTTTCCCCTGGGCAGTAGTTCTCAGTCTGGGAGGTTTTATTCCCAGGGGACATGAGGAAAGGTTTGGGGACCTTTGTTTGCTTGTCATAAATCAGAGGTGGTGGGGTTTGCTGCTGGCATCTAGCAGATAGAGGCCAGCACTGCTGCTAACACCACCCAATACAGTCTCCCCAGCCAAGATCTATCCAGTCCCTCTTAAAAAACAAAATTCAACTAAGTACACTTTTAAGTTTTTATCAGCTTTGTTCAACAGTTCATGAATCAGGCAGAGTCTCAGCTAATAAACAGAAAGAAGCTCTGAAAAACTGTACAAAATGGAAGTCTTGTCTAGGCAGAAAGGGGCAGGACCAGGAAGTTACTAGCAGAGTGAGGACTGTGGCAATTTTCTGGGGCTCCAAAATCATTGCCACCGGTGACTGCAGCCATGAAATTAAAGGACACTTGCTCCTTGGAAGAAGAGCTATGACAAACCTAGACAGGGTATTAAAAAGCTGAGATGTCACTTTGCTGACAAAGGTCCATAGAGTCAAAGCTATAGTTTTTCTGTAGTCACTTATGGATGTGAGAGCTAGACAGACCATAAAGAAGACTGAGTGCTGAAGAATGGACGTTTTTGAACTGTGGTGTTGGAGAAGACTCTTGAGAGTTACTTAGACTGCAAGGAAATCCAACCATCAATCCTAAAGGAAATCAACCCTGAATATTCATTGGAAGGACTGATACTGAAGCTCCAATACTTTGGCCACCTGATATGAAGAGCTGACTCATTAGAAAAGACCTTGATGCTGGGAAAGATTGAAGGCAGGAGGAGAAGGGGACGACTGAGGATGAGATGGTTGGATGGCACCATTGACTCAATGAACATGAGTTTGAGCAAACTCCAGGAAACAGTGAAGGACCGAGTAGCCTGGCATGCTGCAGTCCCTGGGGTTGCAGAGTCAGACACGACTTAGTGACTGAACAACAACACTTTCCTTTAAAAGGGGGTGGCAGGGGTCTGTCAAGCAAGTTACTTCACTAGTGCTGACCAGATAATTCCAGATTAACTGGTCTAAGATTCCACTCCTGGGAGAGATTGAATCTCTAAGTTTGGAGCTAAGTCTTGGTTTGGTGATGTGGGCTTAGCACAAGTGCTCCATTTTAGGCTTGTTATTTCTTTCTTTTTTTAAGATTTTTTTTTTTTAATGTGGACCGTTTTTAAAGTCTTCATTGAATTTGTTACTATATTGCTTTTGTTTTATGCTTTGTATTTTTGGTCACAAGATATGCGTCATCTTAGCTCCCTGACCGGGGATCGAACTCATACCCCCTGCATTGGAAGGCAAAGTCTTTACCACTGGACTGCCAGGGAAGTCCCCTGTTGTTTCTTTCTTTAATGTCCCCATTTCAATAGGGCTGAGGTTGAGAAATGCTGCCAGAAGTTTCCAGAATCTGTTTGAATAATAAAGCCTGTGTGCAGTAAAAAGACCCTTTCGACTTATAAGCCAAGATGCCGTACATATATGTGAGGGCAGGGCCTCTCGTTTTCCTACCTAGCAATAGGGTGAATATACCCTAGGACTCACTCTGGGAAACAGAGCTAAGTGTTAACTGAGGTTTCCTTCTACTCTGACCAGCTCAGACACTGTATCCAATGAACAGACCTTCCCAGAAGGATGCAGGGGCTTCTTATTACCCGTATCTGGTACAGTGCATCAGTCAGATGAAGCGTTCAGGAACTTCCAGGAGAGTTGAATCAAAAAGCCGGCCTTACCTTAGGTTTTCTGAAGCAGAACCTGAAACAGAGGCTTTACTGGAAAAGAGCTCTCAGGAGAAGAGAGAGGGAAGTGGATGGGGCTGGGCACAGGGCTAAGTTCAGGATGTGGTCTCTGCTAGAGACTTACTTCTGCCTGAGCCTGCAGCTCCAAGGCAGGTATTGTATCTCAGAGTTGGGAGTGACTTTGAAGCAGGAGGCCAGTCTGTGGTTCAGTCCAAGGACTTGGTCCAACATTGACCTTGGTCTAGCGGAAGGCATAGCCTCCCAGGCAAAGACGGGTTCTTTGGAGAAGCAGGTGGTTGTGAGCTGTCATCACACACACTTCTGGGGGTTGACTACACAGGCAGGAAGGAAGACCAGTGACACCTACTTCCCTGCAGCAGAGTGTGGAAGGGATCAGGATGGTCCATGCAGGGAGCCCCACAGCCTGGAGGAAAAGCTTGGTCTGTGCTTGACTGACTATTAGAACGGGGAGTGATTTGGGGAATTAACCCCATTGCCACATCACTGGGTCAAATTGCCCTTGGAATTTCACTCAGAGTGCCGAGGGGTGTGTGCAATGGTAAGTGTCCCCCCACCCGTATTTTAATGACAACTTGGGCTTTCACTTTTTCTCTTCTTTAGTTTTCTGAGATCCAGTTGTTGTTCAGTTGCTCAGTTGTGTCCAGCTCTTTGTGACCCCATGGACTGCTGCAGGCCAGGCTTCCCTGTCCTTCTCTACTTCCCGGAGTTTGCTCAAACTCATGTCCACTGAATCAGTGATGCCATCCAACCATCTCATCCTCTGTCGCCCCCTTCTCCTCCTGCCCTCCATCTTTCCCAGCATCAGGGTCTTTTCCAAGGAGTTGGCTCTTCTGGGATCCTATCACTGCTCTAAGTGGTGGGGGCCCAAGGGAGTAAAATGGCTGGTGAGGGAAACTGCAGAGGAAAAACCAGCCACCGGCCAATCAGCCACTTGATGAGTCCCTGCGTTAGCCTGGTGCCAAGGGAGGGGTGGTCTCAGAGCAGGAATTGGGTGTTCTGAGAGGTCCAAGGGCACACACTTGACAGGTGCTAGAAATCAGGACTTGTGGCCTTTGCGTTGGGCTCTTCCTCACATGGACCACATGTGTACTTCCAAGTGGCCGGGGTGGGGCTGCTGATGGAGTAAATAAGAGTGAAATATGCAAGATGCAATTATTTAATTAGCCTCATATTTGAAAACATGTGGCTTCAAATCGGATGCCAGTGGAACATCCTGGCCCACATTCCTTCTCCTTCCCAGACCCGAGCCCATGGCGTCTTGGATCATTTCAGGAGTGTTAGTGACTGCTGCTGTCCCAGCAGATTTGCAACCACAAAAGGAGGAGGGGTCAGACTGAGAGGCAGCTTCCTCTGGTGGGAGGCCACTGGACTTGGCGTCAAAGCCTCTGATGCCATGGCATTTCCAAGAGCGGCATTATAGCCCTTCATATGGATTTACTGTAATTTTCGTGAGCAGCGATTTATTGCTAGCTGTTTGGGGTATTTCTTTTCCCCCAGAATTTTCAGTATTCTGAGTAACAACACAATAACTATCTTTGTATATTCAGCTCTGCCTACATCTCAACCAAGTCCCTTGGGATAAAGTCTTAAAATAATTACGGGGTCAAGTTTACGTACATCTTAAAGGCTGCCAGATTGCCCTTCAGAAAGATGTGCCAATTTAAACACCCAGTGTCAGTGTATGGAGGGCCCATTTCTCTGCTTCCTCATCTGGACTAGGTGTTGTCTTGGCCAATCTATTAAAAAAAATAGCATCTTATTATTTTAGTTTGCTTTCATCGTTTACTGTTGAGACTGAACTTTCCCCTTCGCTCTTCGACCACTTGCATCTCTTCTTTTGTAAATTACCCTCACGTGATGTTGCCCACTATCCTCCAGGTCATCCAACTTATGGTCACTTCTGTGTATGAAGGATCTCAGCCCTTTCTGATGAAGGTCACACTTACTTTTCTCAGTTGACTGTTTGCCCTGTTTTCGTTTTGTGGGAATTCAGTTTTGAGACCTTGACCCTCCAGGTGGAGATAGCTCCCCCGGAAGTAGTGACCATCGAACTTCCGGGTTAAGAGATTGTCTCTCACTTATCTTAAAAAATGAGGGGTCAGCTGGAACCAGAGAGGGTCAGTGGGGAAGAGGTTCAAGGGGTCAGAGCGTATCCTGTTCCTCATTTCACAAATCATGCTGCTAATTACCCAATTTGGAGAGACTCGGTGGTGATTCTCGGCAGCGGGACGTGCATTGCTTCACGTACAAGGACAGCTGAGGATGTTTTGCTTTGCTGGGTGGTGTGTCAGGAAGTCCTGCAGTGGCCTCTGGGGCCCTGTGAGGAAAGCCCTGGTCTTCGAGTGGAACAGAACTAGGACAGACCTCGCTGAGCTCTGGGTCTCTCCTCCAAGCGTTCTGTTCCTAGAAGAGGGGCTCTAACACTTAGTCTGTGGTCTTTTGGGGACCACTAACACTAACCACTAACTGGCCAGTGTGAAAATGGTCCTGCCCGTGCGTGGTGATCTGAAGCTTTGAAAGGACTCTCCTTTGACCCCTCAGAGCTATGAAATGAAGTATGGAAAATAGTTATTCAGGCCCTTACTCTCTGGGCCTCGCCCCTTCTATAAAACAGAGTTTTTCACGGGGTGGTCTGGGCTATGGCCCCACGCCCCCTGGGCTGCTGGGGTTCCCTCTGAACAGAACTGTGGGTCAGAGGCTTCTCAGAAGCCTGCTGCTGCCAGGCGGAGGAGAGGGACCGCCTTGTCCTCTCAGGCTGCGTGACTACTGCCTGTGGTTGTTACGTGCTCAGACGGGTCCGACTCTGCGTCCCCCCGGACTGCCAGTCTCCTTTGTCCACGGAAGTCCAGCATGTCCAGGTGAGGGTCTCCTTCTTGGTTCTCAGCTGTGCCTTTTCAGGGTGTCCTCTCTCATGTGCCAGAAGGGGCGAGGGGGCAGCGAGGTCTCTTTTATAGGGCACGAATCCCGCCATGGGGGCACCACCCTCACGACCTAGTCACCTCCCCCAAGTCCACCTACTAAGAACATCGCCTTTGGGGGTTAGCATTCCTACATGTGAAGGTGGGGGGACACAAACATTCAGCCCGCAGCAAGGACCTTCCACATCCCCACTTTGCAATCTCCCTCCTGGCAGGACAAGGCTAATCCAGCGGGGAGGACCTTTGTTACAAGTCAGCATGGCCTTGTGGTAACAGTAATGGCTGAGTCACGCTGGACACCTCCTGGGCACCAAGCCCTGTGCTCATTGCTTCAGAGACAAAGTCTCCACACATGTGTGATTGTCACCAGGAGGCCACACCCAGATCTCGCTCCGAAGGACATCTGGCTGGGGACTCAGAGACCTACACAGAGACACTAGTGTGCAGATACACACACACAGACACACTCATACACATATATTCACACTCATTCATACAGACACAGACACACACATGCACAACACACACATATACAAAACACAACACTCACAACACACATACACACACATTTGCAGATACACACATACATAACACAACACACACATATACTGCATTCACCGACAGACACTCAGACGCAGACAGAAACATAACACACACTCATACACAGACATGCTCATGTACACACACACACACTCATCCACACAGACACACTCTCACACAAGCACACACACACATATGCATACAACACACAGACACACACTAACACACACACACCCATGCAGCAACATCAGACACAGCCCTTGAGGGCTGGGCAGGCTCCTGGCTGTCACACGTGAAGAAGGGCAGACACAGGCTGAGGCCCCCTCAGAAGCAGATGGGCAGGCAGAGGATGTTTCTAGACAAGTACAAACGGAACGCCTCTCCTGGGCTGGGCGCTGGGGTGACGCCGCGTAGGGCAGACCTGCAGGGTCATGTCCTTCCAGGGTTGGGCGTCTATAAGGACGTCAAGCTGGAGTATCTGCAGGGCTGCAGGCAGAGCCCGGCTGGCTGGAGTCAGCTCCCACCATGGGCTGTGTCAGACCATGTGACAAGGATGCTGGCTGGGGCGTCACCTCCTGGGCGGGGAGAGTCCCTGAGACTCTCAGTGAGATCTTGCCCATCCATGACTCCAAAGCTGCTGTTTTAGATTTCACATTTGGTGGTTCTCACAGAAAACAGAGCAGAAGGAGGAAGTAGCAAGGGTTTCGTGGTTTCCCGCACCCCCTCGCCCTCGGGGTTCTTCAGGTGGTGTTATTAGGGCACATCAGCGGCAGGGGGTAAAGAATGGTTCGGTAGCCCAGTGACCTCTGCCTTGGCTGCCCTCAAAGACAACCTGCCTCAGCAAAGATGATTCTTTCAAGTTCGGAGGCCCAGGAAGGCAGGGCCGTGCAGAGAAAGCAGAGCGTGGATGGGCCGGCAGGGAGCCTGGCTTCAGCCCTCTGCTCTGTAACTTACTTGCTGTGTGCCTTTAGGCAAGTCACTCACCCTCTCTGGGCCTCTAGTGTAATTTGAGGGAGTTGCACTGGTTGGATTTATAGCCACTCCAGCCCTGAAGGGCTACAAATAACCCTGTACTTACTGAGCCCACGACAGACCCCCATCAAGGGATTGGTGGGTGGGTAGGCTGGCCAGCCTTGCTGTGTGGATGCTGGGCTAAGATCAAACATCCGAGCAGGATGATTTCTGAGTGTGATGCTATTTATTTCTTTCTGGGTTTCAGGACAAAACCTCAGAAGCAGGTTTACTTCCCAGCCCCCCCAGAAGTTTCTTTCCAAGGATGATATGTGCTAACCAAGACGGCGGCATCAGAGCTGAGACTTCTCTTTAAACCCTTTTCTGTAAACCTCCACGCGGACACTCCCCTTGTCTGCCGCAAAACTTGGATGGCGTCTTTAAATAGATCTCCTCAGGGCCTCAGATTTCAGCGGAGGCAAAATCCACAAACAGCCAAGGGCAAATGGGAAAATTAAATGTTTCAGAAACTTACATTTTAAAACTTACAATAAGCATGCAGCAAGCTTTATGAGACTACTCTGTGGTACTAACCAGTCTCTGGCCCTCCCAATCCTTGGACTAAATCGATGCTGGTAATATGCCAGCCAGCTGGCATGACCTTTGAACCATTTCAACAAAGTGTGTGGTGTAGGTTGACCCCCACTGCCTTAAGCAGCCCCCAGCCCAGGTGATGCGAGCAGGCTTCGTGGGTGGGCGTGGTGTTTTCTGCTTAGAAGGGTCTCACGCTTGGCTTCACGTCCAGCTGTCACTATCTTAAAGGTTTTAAGTTTTGAACAAGGGGCTCTGTGTTTTCATTTTGGACTGGGCCTTGCAAATTTTGCACAGTGTCTGAACCCAAGCACAGTTTTCCTAGACAATCACTGAACTGATGGCAGTGTGTTAATATCTGGTCTAAAGCCATTTAACTTTCAGAAGAACGAAGTGTTCAACTTGGGTCTTACTTGCGCATGACTTAGCCTGCTGACCTGTCCAGAGTCAGTGCCAAGCACAAAAAGAAAAAGGAGTTATTTTTGGCTCAGAGAAATAAAACCAAGTCTGTCTCATATGTAATTCCAAGTACAAATGCCCAAAAGTATAAATTTGATGGGTTACCTACAAAGACCATAAGGAATTGCCAACGTTCTAGCACTTGAATTAGATGGTATAGATCAGGGGTGAGCAATCTGTGGCCCTGGGTCTCATCCGATTTGCTGCCTGTTTTGTGAATAAAGTTTTATTGAAACATAACCACTGCATTCTTTTACCTATTGCCTAGGTCTGCTTTCAGGCTGTAACGGCAGAACTGAGTAGCTACAAGAGGCTGGAGGACCAGTCTGGCCTTTTACAGAAAAAGTTTGCCAACCCTGGTCTGCTACTAGAATTTATAAATTTATAGAATACACTGATGAATTTCCAAAAGCATAGCTCTGAAGAATAACGTTGTACCCTTGGGACAGGAAATAATTACTTAGACATAAACCACAATTGAAAAAGATTTGTTTATTTATAAATTTGATTACTGTAAAATACAAACTTTTGCAAAGCAAAAGCCACCATTAATAAGGTTAAAACAAACTTAACTCTCTGGGAAAAGTTCAAAATACTAAACAGAATTCAAATTACATGACAGAATCCTGAAAATCCAAGAGAAGTAGAAAAAATGGCAAAAGGGAATCATGAGGAGGGTCAACCAGACGACCAGTGCCAGTGACAAGCCTGGACAATGACAAGGAGACCAGTGTGGCCATCCCTGACTGCCCGCTCTGCATTCCTGTGGTGGGAATTCTCTTCCCCCAGGTCTCTGCATGGCTCCCCCTTTCAGCATGTGGATCTTGACTCAATACTACCTCCCATCCTGGCCATTGGCTTGTTTGCCCTACGATCTAGCCCCTTTCCCCTGCTGCCCTGCTTTAATACATCACAGGGTCCTGGGAAGGGGACTGGAAATGCATTTCTGGGCTTGCTTGCCATTGGCTCCTGGTTATGTTCAACCATTGGCAGGAGCTGGCAGCAGACTGGAAGACAGAAGGAAGGAGAAGCCAGGTATCTGTAGCCGCCAGGCTTCCTCTGCTTCAGGGACCATCTCATCTCCAGGAGATGCTCCACTTCCCTGTAGTCCGGATTCTGCTGGACGGTGCGTCCCTCTATGGCACCCCCTCTTGGGCTCTGGGACACCCACACTCCCTCCTTGGCTTCTCCTCTAGGATTAGTGCTTACTTGCTCAGTCGTGTCTGACTCTTCGCAGCCTCATGGACTGTAGCCTGCCAGGCTCCTCTGTCCATGGGATTTTTCAGGCAGTAATACTGCTGTAGGTTGCCATTTCCTTCTCCAGGGGATCTTCCTGACCCAGGGATCGAACCCTATCTCCCATGTCTCCTGCATTGGCAGGCCGATCCCTTACCACTGGGCCACCTGGAAAGACCTAGGGTTGGTAGCAGCTGCCTTGTTGCTGCTAATCTCCAGGGAAACTCGCCATCCTCTTTGTTCCTTCTGCTCTTCATGCACCTTGTAACTAGTTCGCTATACTGAAATCCTTCTATTGAACTCCATGGTATAGGATCTGCTTTCTCCCTGGACTTGAGGCTAAACATCTGGGATTCTGTGACTTTGCCTTGAAATTACTCTTACAATACAGCCAATCTGGAAATAACTCAAAATTTCAAATTTCCTTGTCCGGAGTTGTCAACCCGGCTAATAAAAGCCAGAAATCACTAATTCCTCCGAGTGCTTTGTTCTGCTGGAAGCCTGTTGGTCCTGGGACATGACCGCTCTCTGTTAAGCGCTCAAGTGTGTGCACTCATTAGGAAGAAGGGAGCAGAAAGGCCATCACTTAGATTCGGCAATGACCTGACAGCATGGGCCGCTCACACCGTCCATTCCAAATACCAGTCAGCACGTCATCACGGCCTCGGAGGCCAGCAGAGCTTGGCCAAGCTCACTGGAAGCTGCCACTCTGAGCTGTCTCTAGCAACACGTGGGGAGAAGGCTGGAGCCCTTGTGTTCTGAACTTTGAGGCAGCTGCACACTGCAGTCATTTCCACGTGGGCGCACCGCAGTCATTAGGAGTCTTTGGAAATGGGCATCGGATTCTTAGTATTTAGACAGCCTCTCTCTCCCCGTTGCCACTGCCTCTATCCCAGAGTCCCCTCGCTTCTGGTACAGACCACTCCCCAGCCTCCTACCGGGTCCTCTGCTGCCGGGATGCCCCGCCCCCCATCCCCTTCCAATCCGTCCTCCACGCTGCCATGAGAATGGCCTTTCCAAAATGCTCAGAGGACTGAATCACTTACCCATTTAATACCCTTAAATAATTCCCTGTAGCTTTCAGGATAATTTCCTGGCTCCTTGGCCTGGCACTCAAGATTACTGCATGGTCTGTTCCTCCCACAACATCTGCAGCCTTAACTTTAACCATCCCCTCTCCGTGTGTGCTTTAAACACCACATTTCTTATGGTTCCCCTGCTCTATCTGCTCAGCGTCTTTGCTCATGTTCCTTCCTCCTCCTAGGTTCTAGGACCTAGAATACTGTTCCTCCCTTCTTTATCTGATGCTCATAGCTTTCCCCCTCAATTTTAAAATAAAACATCTGCATTCAAGGGTTATAAAGAATATCCCACTAAGCTTAAGAAATGAAGTCAATCAACATGGACAAGGCTCTTTATACCCCTTCCTAATCCTAGTGCTCTTCCTCTCTTCCAGGTAACCACCATTCTGAATTCACTCTTTTATCATTTCTATAAAGATCCTTGCGTTTGCCATGAGTGTACGTACACATGCCTAAGCAATATGCACTGTGGCTTAGAATGTTTTAAAACTTCATATAGATGACATTTATACAGCTTGCAGTGTATGCCCAATATCATGATTCTGAGATGTTTCACATTAAGGCAGGTAGCCATAGAGCATTCATTTTCAGTACTATACGGTATTCTAGCATGTGCGTGCACATGTGTGTGTTCACATCTGTCCTCTTGCTGACGGACACTTACGTTGATTTCTTTTTTTTTGCTGTTATAAATCTTACTGCTATGAACACTGTGGACACATCTCCTTGGGCACACGGGCAAGAGCTCTTCAAGGGCCTCCTATGGAAGTGGAATTACAAATCACAGGGCAATCACATTTTCAGCTTTGCTAGGTATTGCCAGATAATTTGCCAAATGGTTGGAGAAGTTTAGGCACTCATTAATGATATATAAAGAAAATTCCCTCCAGTCTACAAGGTCGTCTAAACTTTCTAATGACACATTTTATAGATTTTTGACAACCAATGAGTGTGAAATGAAATTTCATTGTGGTTTTGATTTGACACTCCCTGATTGGAAGTAGACTGCTATCTTCCCTCTTCTGTGAAATGCCTGCTGATAACTTCTGTTCATGTTTCATTTTTTCCTCTAATTTTTTAAAATATTTTGAGACTTTTAAAAAATTCATTTTGAATAGTACTGTTTTGGTTATATGCATATGCATATATGTATTTATAAATGAACTATAAATAAAATATCTTTTCCCTGTTTGTGGTTTGCCATTTTCTGTTTATGGTGTCTTTGATTAGCAGAAGTTTTTTTTTTTTTTTTAATGTAGTCAACCTCTATTTTTCCTTTTATTATTTATTTTTGTTGTCTTTTTTCCTCCATATAATCTGAGAGAGGATCCATTTTTTTCCATAATCAGTTTTCTAGCACCATTTATCTAATAATCAATCCTTTGCTCTTATATTCAGCTTTTTCCATCGAATAGAAGCAATAATCATAAAATTTTAAAAAAGCAGTGATCATAGTCTGGCCTTATTCATCATTCTAAAAGGAACACTTTTAAATGCTCTACTGTCAAATGTGATGTTTATGTAGATTTTTAATTTATTCTCTCAGAATAAGTAATACTATCTTTTTCTAGATTTCTAAGAATTTTTTTTATCATGAATGGGTGTTAAATTTTATCTAATGTCTTTTTCTGCTCTTAATGAGATTCTAATATGGTTTTTCTTTAATGTCTTAATATAGTGCTATTATTAACCTTGATAATAAAACCAGAGAAGGATAGTATGAGAAGGCGAATCACTGAGTGATGTTTCTCACAAGTTTGCATGCAAAGCTCCTAACAATACACTGGCAATTTGAATGTATCAATACCTATAAAATAATAATCATCAAGTTAGATTTATCCTAAGAGAGAAGCGATGATTTATTAGCAAACTATGGCAATATAGCAGATTTCACTATATCACCGACTCAATGGACATGAGTTTGAGCAAACTCTGGGAGTTGAAGGTGAAGGACAGGGAAGCTAGAACAGTATCTGTAGCACAAACTCACTGAATATTTTTTGAATGAATGGAAGTCACTGCTGTGTGGAAGTTTGTTGTTCAGTTGCTAAGAGCAAACTCTGGGAAATAGTGGAAGACAGGGGAGCCTGGTGTCCATGGGGTCAGCTACAGCCCATTGGGTCACAAAGAGTCAGACACTACTTAGATACTGTTCTAGATGCAAAGAAATAATCGTGAAAAAAGCAGGCAAAATCTCCATTCTTATTGTTCAGTCACTAAGTCGTGTCCAACTCTGTGACCCCATAGACTGCAGCACGCCAGGCCTCCCTATCCATCATCAACTCTCAGAGTTTGCTCAAACTCATGTCCATCGAGTTGGTGATGCCATCCAACCATCTCATCCTCTGTCGTTCCCTTCTCCTCCTGCCCTCAATCTTTCCCAGCATCAAGGTCTTTCCCAATGAGTCGGCTTTTTGCATCAGGTGGCCAGAGTATTGGAACTTCAGTTTCAGCACCAGTTCTTCCAATGAAGGGTTGGATTGATTTCTTTTAGGATCGACTGATTTAAATGGTAGATACAGGAAATCAAGTATAAGAGTTGAAAGACCTTTGGAAACAGATTATTAGCTGGCTGTATAGACCAAAGTTTATAAAGCAAATAGCTAACCTCTATTCAGGTTGGCAAGCTTCAGGTTGTGAGGGGTGCCTCCCCTTGTAGGGTCATGATCTAGAAGGGGAGACAGACAGGATTTTTTTTTTTTTTTCTCTTTCAAAACAGAGGCCAGGCACCTGGCAGCTGTAGCACAGAGACGCTGGCGTGTAGAGTGAAAGGAGACTGGGCGCTGTGCCTCCAAACAGTGAGCACTGTAGAGTCAGGGCGAGCTGTGTCCCACGGGATGGACAGTTGTGAGTGGCCTGGGGCCTTCTTGACCCAGGACCTTGGATGTGGATTTGAGCAGCGACCCGACTCCACTGGCAGGTGAAGCCACGGGTTCATCATCCGCGTTCCCTGCAGATGGCAGGGTCCGAGCCAAGCCTGTTGAGGAGGCAGCCCCTGCAGACGTCGCTCAGCATCCAAACCCTGCTTCCGGGTCACTCCACGCCCCTGGGGATGCTCCCCGGGCCATCCAGTCATTTAAATTGTGGAAGCACTTGCTACCTTGTCTCAGGGAGTTGGATGGGACTAATGGGATGATTTGCACTCTGAGAAGGAGAGAAATGTCCTCCCCTGAGATGTGTCATCAAAACAGTGACAGTATTTGGAATTAACTGGGCAGGTCCATGTTTCTTCGTTTCCCAGCCGTGTGTGAGTGACACGTCCTGCCAGTCGGCTTTGCGCGGCCCTTTTCAGACGGGTCAGAATGTGCTGAGGTTCTGGCGCTTGTCTGAGGCTTCGTGAGGGAAGCCGTCGTTTGGAGGAGTCAGAAAAACAAGCTTCTAAATATACAAACAGTAACAGTGTCTTGTTTCAGTATTTACCTACACCTTGTAAGGATGGGTTTCTAAGACGTAAAGCTTGCTAATTCCTTCCAAATACGATTCAGTAAGTATGATATATTGAAAATAATAGGACTCTCCTCTGCTAAAACAAAGATTAAAAAGGAAATCTTGTGTGGACATGTCGGGGGGTGGGCAAAGAGGGGTGAGATGAATTGGGAGATTGGGATTGACATACTTACAGTGCTATCTATGTGTAAAACAGATAGCTAGTGGGAAGTTGAGAGTCCCTTGGACTGCAAGGAGATCCAGCCAGTCCATCCTAAAGGAAATCAGTCCTGAATATTCATTGGAAGGACGGATGCTGAGCTGAAACTCCAATATTTTGGGCACCTGATGTGAAGAACTGACTCCTTGGAAAAGACCCTGATGTGGGGAAAGATTGAGGGCAGGAGGAGAAGGGGACGACAGAGGATGAGATGGTTGGATGGCATCACCCACTCAATGGACATGAGTTTGAGCAAGCTCCTGGTGTTGGTGATGGACAGGGAGGCCTGGCGTGTTGCAATCTATGGGATTGCAAAGAGTCAGACACGACCGAGAAATTGAACTGACTGAACGGAGCAGTGGGAAGTTGCCGTATAGCACAGGGAGCTCAGCTCGGTGCTCTGTGATAGCCTAGGTGGGTGGGAGGGAGATCCAGGAGGGAGGGGAGATACGTGTACATGGAGCTATTAATAATTCACTCTGCCCTACAGCAGACACTAACACAACTTTGTAAACCAACTATACCCCAACTTAAAAAAAAACAAAACGAATCTCCATCTACCAAAAACAAAGAAGGTAATCAGCAATTTAGAATAGAAGCTAAGGAATTACAAATGTATAGGATCAAGCAGGTACCTTGTCAAATACTCCAGTTATCAAGAGTTGAGGCTTAGTCAAAGCCCGTCTTTTTGTACAACCTTCTTTCGAGGGCTGCAGGAACCATTTGGGGCCACAAGGATGCCCTGGGATGCTGGGATAAAAGCCTTTGTCAGCACACCAATCCACTTGGATCCTTTGGCAGGAGGCACCTTCACTGCTCATCTTGTGGGGGGCGGGTCACTCTTCCTCTCCACCCTGGCTCTGGGGTGACCCCTGGGGCTCTGACCTCCCTGAGCTTGGCTGGTGAAGCAGCAGGTGAACAACAAATTCATATTAAGAGGCAGTTTTCCTAAAAAATTATGAAAAAGAGCCTATGACTTCCCCATTTCTTACTTTTTCGAAGTTTTTTCCCTTGCAACCACCATTAACTGATCTCTTTAGGAGGCTTGCAACCTGCCTTTTTTTTCTGCTTGTATTTAGTCAGAGCTTTTGATGCCTTACAAAGCTTTATAAAATAAGTTTTATGTGTGAGAGTCAAACAAACAAAACTCTGTCCTTCTATGCAGAGTCAGGATTTTACCTTCACACCCTCAGAGGGCTAGACATGCCTGTGTATCCATAGTTGATCACTTTCAAATCAGTTCTTATCTTTGACCTTCCCTGTCCTTCAGCTGGGTCTCCTGATCAGGAAGACACCGTTACTCCACAGCTCTGATGGGGAAACCAAGGCCCTGAGAATTTGGGGGTACATCTAGCCCTGCTCTCTCTTTTCCATGCTCACTGCTCTGAGGTCAGAAACTACCCTCTTATCATGTCGCACTGGGAATCCACAGGGATCCTACAGCTGGCCTCAGCACGGTCAGCTTTATCAGTCCCAGTCTGTCTGTGGCCCAGGACAACCGAGGGGGGTGTTCTCAAGGCTGCAGACAGCGCATGCACCCTCCACAGCAGCAGATAGAAGTCTGTGCTGTAACCAGCCTGGGGAGGCAGAAGGCAGAGGCTGGGTCTCAAGTTGCACCTGGAGCCTCAGTTGTCTGCACCGGCTATACATTGAGTAGGGGCTCAGTCAAGGGCACAAACTTACATGTCAGCAAATGCAAAAGAAACGTCTAAAAAGGGAACGAGGTTCTCAAGGTTCCCTGGCTGGTTGGGAGAAGAGCTGACGGGAGAGGCCAGGCCCCCAATTCCTCCCCCAGGAGCCTTCCTGTCTCTTTGAGATGTATCTTCAAGTCCTGTCATCTTACTTTTCTTTTCACAGAAGTGGTTGCTGTTCAGTCAGTCACCAAGTCATGTCCGACTGTTTGCAGCCCCTTGGATGCAGCACACCAGCTTCCCTGTCCTTCACCATCGCCCGGAATTTGCTCAAACTCGTGTCCATTGACTCGGTGATGCCATTCAACTGTCTCATTCTCTGTTGCCCCCTTTCACCGGAGAATATTTGTCAAATATGTGCCTGGTTTATTTTGCTTTTAAAGCCCCAGGGGTAGGATCAAAATGCTTCTTTGCAGTCATCAATTTACAATAGAGTATTAAAAAGTGATTGCAGGCAGACCTCTTTTTATTGTGCTCCGAAGATAATTGCTTTTTTTTTTTTTACAAATTGAAGGCTGTGGCAACCCTGGGTCGAGCAAGTCTATTGATGCCATTTTTCCAGCAGCATTTGCTCACTTTGCATCTCTGTCTCACATTTTTATAATTCTTGAAATATTTCAAACCCCCCACCAGCAAAAAGATGAGGATTTTCTGAAGGCTCAGATGATGGCTGGCAATTTTTAGCAATAAAGTACTTTTAAATTAAGATGCGTATGTTGGGGGATTTTTTTAGACATACACTATTGCACATTTAATACCCTATAGTGTATTGTGAACGTAACTTCTGTATGCAATAAGAAACCAAAACATTTACGTGACTTTCTTCTTCGTGGTGTTTACTTTGTCATGGTGGTCTGGAACCGAATGGGCAATGTTGAAATCTACCTATACTGCTGAGATGATGAAGTTCTAGGGGAAGGATCAAGGACCCACCTTAGAATTGTCTTTATCTATGACTGGGCCTAGGAAATGCCCATGTTTGGGTTTAGGGAGTTTCTCCTCTCACAGAAAAGCTTCCCACTCGGCTACCTGGAAGGTAACTCACCCAGTAGCCAGACCCTCCCTGGGACACCTGGCACCCCGTCCCTGGGCCCTCGTGACTTTAACAGTCTTGGCAGGCCTGCAGTGCTACTGGCTGGGGGGGTCACCAGTTTGCCACCCCCAACAACAATCAGCCTCACTCCCTGCCTGGAGATCCAATGCTGACACCCATGGGTAATCATGGCTCTGTCATCTGTCTTCCCAGCCTGGCTCCATCCAGGTGATTCTTATGGGAACAATGCTTTTGTTCTTTCTTCTGAGATGACAAATGGTGGAATTAAACTGACTGATGGTGTGGGAAGTTTACAAATGTTGAAAATATGTAAAAATATTCCAGGAAGTTTAAATGGTGCCTTCTTTTCAAGACCAAGCCAGGGGAGTAGTGGCCATCAACATACGTACAGTGGATGAATGGAACCATCCGCCCCTGAGCCACAAGGGGCTGGAGAAAAGATCACACGGCTGGTGAATTTCAAATTCTCCATTTTAGCTTGTTCTTGCTATAAGAAAAGTGCACGTGTCCATGTTAATGTTTCATATCTAGGAATTTCCAAGTTCCTGCCTGAGGCTAACTAGAAATATCAGTGACTCTAAGAGATTTGGCAAAATAACAGCAGGAAGAAAAAAAGGGATAGCTTCCATCGGAGGGTCTACAGGGAAGTCCCAAGATGCTGAGTGAGATGGTACCAATGATGTCATTTCAAAAGACATTTTTCCTTATTTAATTTTTTGAGCTATTGTATTTCCATCCATATCTTTTTCTTCCTTTGCTCCTGACTTCCAAGCTGCCCACCCTTCTCCTTATTTCCTAGTTTATGGGTTCGTTTCAGTCCTCCAGGGACTAAACAGCATAGAGGATTTTGGCTTGTGACCTGAGATCCAGGAGGCACAGGGAGGCTGGGAGAGGTGTGAAAAGGAAACCAGGAGGCCAAAGAGGGGAAGGAGAAGAGGGAGGGGTGCTCTCTCCCTGCCAGCCCCCAGTTCTCCTGATGCTGGTCCCCAGGGGTCTCTCCCTGCAGCTGTATCAGTCCCCCACCCCCAGACGGCATGGGAGCACTTGGGAGAGTGTTGCTGGCCTGCCTTGTTGTGTGCTGGCTACGAGCCCTGGGTACCTGCACACAGAGTCACATAGCCTTCCCCGCCCTAAGGTGATGGCATGCTCTGCCCTGCTGGGTAGGGCGGCCTCAGCTTCCCTGCTCAGCACTCCAGGTTTTAGCCCAGCCTACAGCCTGCCTTGAGCTGCTGCCTTCTTGGCTGGAACCTGATCAATGTCTTGGCAACCCTTCGGTCTTCCCCGCTGTCCCTGGCCAGCCCGGCCCTGGCCTGGGTTCCCACCTCCTGAGACCAAGCGGTCCCTCTCTCAGCAGAGTTGTTTTCCCAAGTCCCTTGGATGTCCCTTTGACCCCAGCAGCCCAGTCTAGGATTCTGAGGTCCCTGGGCATCTCAAACCCAGGTCTGTTGTAGGTGAGGAGTAAGAGGGGGTGGTGGTGGTGGGTGGCTGTAAAGTCCTCTTTTGCTCCATCCTTCCACTTCAAGGGAAGAAGCCCCCCAGTGCCCCCAGCTTACTCCCAGGGTGTGAGGAGAGAACAGCCACCTCTCAGTCATTCTGCAGAGAAGGGAGGAGCCCAGGGCAGGGGCGGTTTGCTCACTGAGCTTGGCAGCTTTGGGGCGGGGGGACAGAATAGCATCAGAACTTGAGTCCAGGTCCTGCCATTCCTGCATGTGCATGTGACAGGTCCCTAACCTCTCTGGGCTCAGAGGGAACATCTGTAAACCGCAGCGGGGCTGCAACCCACTTCTCAAGGCTGCTGGAAGGCCCCAGTGGATGCTGCAGCCCTGGGTTCAGCTCCCAGACAATGAAGACCAGCCCTACTTCCACTCCTGGATCCTCAGAATCAGGCAGTCTACTTACAAACAGGTCCCACTTTGGAGAGCAAGGAAAATGGTTTAAAAGCAGAGAGCAGGGACCCAGAAATGTGGCCTGGCCCCCGAGAAAACAGAGGCAGGGCCCTTGAGTGCAGTCTGTTCCTCTATGATGGCTGTCCCCTTCACTCCTTGTTCCCTGAGCACAGAGGGGTCCCTGGGGTGCCCTGGAGTCCCTGGGCACCAAGGCCTGGACCCCAAGTGGTGTGCCCTCCTTTCTTTAGTGATGAAAGGAACAGATGAGAGTGGATATAGCTCCTTTGAGGAAGCAGATACCAAAGGCCTGGGTGCTTCTGGAAACACCTCAGAAGCATTTGCAGGGGAAATCAAAGCTGCAGCAAGATTCATAATTGGAAACCCCTTTATTACATTAATTATCCCTCTTGGAGACCAGAGCAGGGCTTCCCAGGAAGCTTTTAACATCCTGCATTATGGCCGTGGGCGTCTCAGGGCTACGTGCAGAGAGCATGGGCCTCGTCAATTATACATGGCCCCGCAGGCAGGCGGGGCGCAGGCTCTGCTGGGAGTGGTGGGGCTGGACCATGCTCTGCTCCGTTGGGAGAGCGAGCAGAATGTGGCTCATCTGCAGGCTGCCCTCCGGACCATGCCTCCCCTGGGGAGTGACATGTGACTGAAGAGAAAAATCACTCCAGTGATGCAGGCTAACAGGGAAAATAATTGTTGGGAAATTTGTGCAAAATGGGACTTTTTCTTAAAGACTGTGTTTTGTTTTTTTTTTTTTTTAATGTGGACCATATTTAAAGTCTTTAATTTGTTACAATATTGTCTCTGTTTTATGTTCTGGTTTTTTGGGCATGAGGCATGTGAGATCTTAGCTCCCCATCCAGGGATTGAACCTGCACCCCCTGCATTGGAAGGTGAAGTCTTAACCACTGGGTCACCAAATAGTTAGTTCAGTTGTTCAGTCATGTCCAACTCTTTGCCCCATGAACCGCAGCACACCAGGCCTCCTTGTCTATCTCCACCTCTCACAGTTTACTCAAACTCATGTCCATCGAGTCAGTGATGGCATCCAACCATCTCATCCTCTGTTGTCCCCTTCTCCTCCCACCTTCAATCTTTCCTAGCATCATGGTCTTTTCCAAGGAGTCAGTTCTTTGCATCAGGTGGCGAAAGTATTGGAGTTTCAGCTTCAGCATCAGTTCTTCCAATGAATATTCAGGACTGATTTCCTTTAGGATGGACTGGTTGGATCTCCTTGCAGTCCAAGGGACTCTCAAGAGTCTTCTCCAACACCACAGTTCAAAAGCATCAATTCTTCGGCGCTCAGTTTTCTTTATAGTCCAACTATCATAACCGTACATGACTACTGGAAAAACCATAGCTTTGACTAGATGGACCTTTGTTGGTCGAGTAATGTCTCTGCTTTTTAATATGCTGTCTAGGTTGGCCATAACTTTCCTTCCAAGGAACAAGCATCTTTTGATTTCAAGGCTGCAGTCACCATCTGCAGTGATTTTGGAGCCCCCCAAAATAAAGTCTCTCACTGTTTCCACTGTTTCCCCATCTATTTGCCATGAAGTGATGAGACCGGATGCCATGATCTTAGTTTTCTGAAAGCTGAGTTTTAAGCCAACAGTCTCCTTTTCGCTTTCATCAAGAGGCTCTTCAGTTCTTCTTTGCTTTCTGCCATAAGGGTGGTGTCATCTGCATATCTGAGGTGATTGATACTTCTCCCAGGACCACCAGGACCACCAGGGAAGTCCCCCAGATGGGGCTTGCTAACATGTTAAAGTGGAATAGGAAGTGCCTGTTTCTCCCACGTGTGGGCCCCACAGTTTGGATGTTTGGGAGGCTCCTGCTGAAAAAGCCTAGGAGAGAGTCTAACCCGCACCCTCAGCTGACTGATGAGGATACAGAGAAGGGGATGTGACCGAACCAGGGTCACACAACGGTGGGGGGAAGATGAAATGTGGTGAAACCCCATGGAGGTGCCCTGAGGGACTTCTTGGGAAACATGGGGTGAGATCAGGGCCCCTTCTGGGTTTTGTGGCTTCACAGAGCTGGGAGCTGCTGCCCCCTCCCAGACAGACCTTTCACGGCCTTGCCTCCTGCTCCCACCCATCAGCTGTGGTGCTTAATCTGGCCCTGTAGGGCCATTCTTCTCTGCCCTTGCTGGGGCCACTTGGGTCAGCGAACCTGGGAGATCTTCAAACTACTGCTGGTCAAATCCAGAGACACCAGAGTCCTGCCAGGTGAGGGGGCAGGATGGTGGCTACAGCCGAACAGAGAGGAGGACTGCACGGCCTGGGAGGGCTGACAGCTGGTCAGGGCTGAGTGAGGAGACGCAGGGGGCAGGGTGGCTGGGACTCTTTCAGGGGTCCCTCAGCGGCTGGGGTCTTGGGGCAGATCGTTATTCCAGGGCTGGAGCAGTGTGGGGATGGGGTGGTGTCTGCCCAGAGAGGCGCCCTCTGCGGCCTGCTGCATACACACTGCACATTGGGGAAGCCATTCAAAGCCTCAACATTTATCTCTGCAGACGGCTGTGCTGCTGGATGGCTTCCTGGGATGAGGCTCTGGGGAAGGTGAAGGAGTTGGTCACTTACCTGACAGAGAGGTCTGATAGCCTGTCCTGGCAGAGGAGAAAGAGTCCTGGGCCCAGGGTGCCCCAGATTTCACTGTCAGGGCCCCAGGGAAGGCTGGTGAGCTTGTGACGGGGAGTGTGTGCCTCCTAGCAGAACAGTGGGGCGAGAATGCTCTTAGCTCCGAGGTGGGTGGTCGCTGGGGCACCTGCAGTTCACCTCTGTTGAGGGGCCAGGTTCAAGGGCTCTGGCATAGGAAGGCTCAAAGCCTTTAGAAAGGGAGCAAGATGGAAATTTCTAAAAATAGGATCCCTGAAATACAGCAGCAGAGGGGCTTTGTGCTTGCTTGGATATGGGCTCTCGAGAGTGAGGGTTAGGGGATTCTTTGGCAAGTGGTGGGGGGCAACTTTGGTCTCTCCCAGGACCACGGAGCTATAGCAGTGGGAAATGTAGGGGGTGGTCCGGTTCTGCCATTTGCCAGCTATTATGGACTGAAGGTTTGTGCTATCCCTCCCCCTCAATTCCTATGCTGAAGTCTTATTCCCTAATGTGATATTTGGAGATGGGGCCTTTGGGAGGCAATTAGAGTCAGATGAGGGTGGGGCCCCCATAATGGGGTTTGTGCCCTTGTAAGAAGGGACACCAGAAAGATGCTTGCTCTCTGTCATGTGAGGACGCGGGGAGAAGGTGGTCACCTGCAAGTCAGGAAGAGTTCTCACCAGAAGCCCAGCCTGTGGGCAGATATTTAAGCCTGCCAGGGCGTGGTATTTTGTTACAACAGTCTGAGTAGACTAATGCACTGGCTGGCTGTGTGTGTGAAGATGGAAGCTACACCCTCAGGGACCTGGGTGGACGTCTGGGGGTGCGGGCACTGCCCAATTAGCTCCCTCTGGGGAAGAAGCTTTCTGTGAGGGCATGAAATTCAGAGGCCAAAGGAAGACTAGGGCTCAGCAGCTAAGAGGCCACACAGCCAAACTCCAAGTGGGAATAGCTTTAGCATCTGGCAAGAATACCATATTAAGAGGTAATTTTTCAACTGTTATAAATCCATTAGGAAATTAAAAATCTAGGCTGTGATTTTAAAATATGGAATGGGATTTTCTTCAGAGCCCCTGAAGGTAAGATTTTTTTTTTCCTTTAATAAACGCTGAAATCCAATGAATCTAAATCCCCTAGCTGAGGATAAGGCTCCCAGAGGCGGTGGCCACTCCATAACCATTCGCAGATTTGGGGCCAGGATCGTATTTTCAGAAATATTAACATAAACTCTGGCAGTCTTTGCCCTGGGCTGGACCTGGAGCAGTACTCACAGGTGTTAGGAGACACTGACTAGTTGCCAGGACCCACCAGGACCCACCAGGACCCACCAGCCGCTGAGCTGGGGCCGTGGAGGTGGGGAGGGCCAACTCCTAGGTGGCTGAGGTCAGCTCAGACCCCACAGCTCATGGCTGGTTTTGGAAAAAAGAGAGAAACAATGAGCAAAGGTGCATGTCAACCAGAGCAAGTCAGAGTTCAACTGGGACTAGTTAGTCTTCAGCTAGGGAAGTTATTGTCCAACCAGGTCAAGTTCTTGCAGAGTCAGGGAAATCAGTGTACAATTAGGTCGTTACTGTATAACCAGGTTAAAGTTAGTTTTTGACAAGAGCTAGTTAGTATATTCCAAGGTCAAGCTAGTATATAACCAAGGCTTCAGTGTACCATCAGGGAAAGTGAATGGACTGCATGAAAGTGTTTTTAATACTCCATCAATCCGGAGATCAGACTTGGAGCAAACTGGGGTCTCGAATCTGGATGTCTGAGCCAGGAGTGCAGATGGGGGAGGCCTGGGGGGGCTTCCAGTGACGCCCAGGTTGGAGCAGGAGTGATTCTCCCAGCCAGAGCCAGCAGGTCAGACGGCAGCTAGAGGACCAGAGCAAGGACAATGCAGAGGCCCAAAGCCTGGGGGCGAGAGCCACAGACCACTGCGGATGAAGCAGACCTCTCTGCAGGAACTAGTGCTCATGTGATGATCTTAAATCACGGCTGATGTCAGAATGCAAGAAGCACATAAAACTTTTATCAAGGTTTTTGACCAAAGTGGTTGAAATTTTAAAACCTCATGTCCTGAGGGTGAATCTTACTGACCTGGGATACTTGATTTAGTTTCATGCACATCCTCCAGCCATGCTGGAAGAGTGTGAGAAATGTGTGTGTGTGTATGTAGTATGTATGTATGTAATTTGTGTGTACATGTCTAGTTCATGTTTGGTGTTTGAAGGAGTGTAGTGTGTGTGTGTTTCTATGTACTGAATAAGTGAAAAAGAGATGCCAGCAAGGGAGCTGGATACCCAGACAGTGCTCTAAAGAGGAGTGTGGGTGGCTCAAGGTGGGCTAGGGCATTGGAGGTGGAAAACATATAGGCAAATGGACAGACTGTTCTGACCGCAGATCAGGTAACACTTCTCAAAACATGTTTGTACAACTTGGTTGCAAGGTTTAAGCTGAGTCGTTTTGGTGTCACGTGACTTCTTACCGTAGCTGATTGGACCAGGATGACAGTGAACTAAGCCTACTGACTGATCAAATTATTTCCCCAGAGAAATGGAAAGACAGGGTCAGCCCATGAGGGTCAGCCTTCCCTGCCCATCCCGTGTCCTGGCGCTTCGCAGCTCTTGGCAACCACAGGGCTCCCCAGGTGGAGCTCCCCAGGGCTCCCCATTGGCACAACCCACCTGCCAATGCAGGAGATGTAAGAGACACGGTTTCGATCCCTAGGGGAAGAGCCCCTGGAGGACATGGCAGCCCACTTCAGTATTCTTGCCTGGAGAATCCCATGGACAGGTGAGCCTGGCAGGCTACGGTCCATAGGGTTGCAAAGAGCTGGACATGACTGAGGTGACTTAGTACACACACAGGCACCTGATGTCTACTAACCGAAGGACTAGGCCAAGCACCCCAGAGGCTACTGTGTGTCGTGGCCATTAAAGCTGCAAGGTCGCAGGTACTCTGGCAGATGGAAAATGAGAAGAGAGAGACCTGGAGAGGAGAGAGACCATGGGGTCCAGGGAAGAGGGTCAGAGACAGAGATGGAGAGGACAGAGAGAGATACAAAGAAAGACACAGAGACTTTGAGTTCCGCATCCCCTCAGCATAAACTTTTTCCAAGCTCTCTGTGCAGGTCCTGCTAACCATGGCGATGGCAGGGCTAGGGTTAAGATTCAGGATCCCAGGACTTTCTCCCCTTATCAGCAGTTATTGACCCTCGCATCTTTTTTCCAATCAGACCCCAGGCTCAGGACTTCCCTGGGGGTCCAGTGGCTAAGATTCTGACCTCTCAGTGCAGGGGGCCGAGGTTCGATCCCCAGTCAAGGGACTAGATCCCACACATCACAACTAAAGATCCCGTGTGTCACAAACTAAAACCTGGTGTAGACAAAATACAAACAATACCTGAGTCTCCTCCAGGGGAGAAACAGAAGCCAGCTTTCCCGAGAGAACATTCTGAAGTTCCTGGGTGTCTCGTGTCTTCCTAACATCTCTCTAGCCTAGAGTCTGTCTTCCTGTTCTGGGAGTGCCCCCTTTGCCGAGAGAACTCCCAGGCACCAGAAAGCACTCCAGGCTGCCATGACCTTGGTTCCATCCGCATCCATGAATGGAGATCATTCCACAGGTGGTACACACACACACACACACACACACACACACACACCCACACAAACAGCCACACATCCACACTCCCTGCTCCCCTCCACCATTTCCTGTTTTGCTTCGCTCTCAAGCCTGCCTGCTCCCAAGCCACCTCCTCTTCACACCAGCAGCATCTTAAACACAAGGCTTCTGAATGATTCCGCACTTCTCCAGCAGAGTTCCAGCCCCCACTCATTTCCTCCTATTGTCAGAGAGGATGCACTTGATGCTGTGTGTGTGTGCGTGTGTAACCATATGGCCTCAGTGTGTAGCCATAACTGAGGAAATGGCTGCAAAATGCCCTGTTTGGCAGGTTTATCAGTAAGGGGGAGACGGATGTGAATTCTAATTCCTGGGGCAGAAACTAGGAGAGGAGTCCCTCCTATATGCTGGTCTTTTAGGTATTTTTAATGCACTGAGCACATGTTTGCAGCGTGCCCACCTCCCCAGCCCTGCACCAGCCACTGAGCAATGCTTGGGGAATGAAAAAAAGAAAAATAAGACCTGCATCCACATCCTGGGGAAGCTGAAGATTGGCAGGTGGTGAGGGGTCGAGGGGAGCGGGGAAAGCAGCCGTCATCCGTGGAGCTCTCGCTCGGTTGTCTAGGACTGTGCCTACATAAGCATTCTCCTCCCTGTCAGCCGGGAGGCAGGTTCCATTCTGCAGAGGAGGAAGTCGAAGCTCAAAGAGGAAGTGACACAGCTATTAAGCCGGGAAGCCAAGATCTGAGCCCAGGTCTGCCGTGGCTGGGTCACCAGGTCAGGCTGCCTTTAGAGATAAACAAAACCAGCAACAGAAACATTCGCAGGCCAGGAGCTGCGTGTGCGCCCGCTGTTGGGCCTGTTGGTTTGCAGAAGGGTTCAGGGAGGAGCCAGGAGTGGAGGAGACAAGGCTCCCAGGCCCGGGAAGCCCTGCGCCAGATGGAGAAATGGCTGGTCGCGTGCTCCAGAAGGGACCCTGGGTGCCCGAGTTGGCTACGATGCGCATCCCGACCAGAGGCTCCGAGGAGGCAGGCTCCACGCAGGGATCCGGGAGGCCGAGGAGGACCAGCCCTGCCCTGGGGACTGTCCAGTGGCCAACACACCGCTTTTCCTCTCTCCCTACCCACCCTTCTCACCCCATTCCCACCCCAGCCGTGCCCTCCCCTTTCCCTTTAGGCAAAGCGGGTGGGGTGCCCTGTGAGGCTGCATCCCTCTGTGTCTGGGACGAGCTGACATGGGAATCTGTTTCCTCAGGAGCAGAAAGTTGCTGATTTTACAATGCAGCAATGAGAGAGTCACCTTTCTCCATTTTGCAGGGCCCTGTCTTGATCATACGCTCCCCTGGGGAAGGGGGATGGCTCTATGCTGCCCTTAGAGCAGCGGTGTGCTCTGGTGGTCTCGCCCCACTGACGGGAAAGGAAGAGGACATAGGAGGACGGGACCCCTATATTGGGCCACAGCTCAGTCACCAGGAGGCAGGATGTCGACCCTCTCTGGGTGCTGCATGCTGGTCCCCAAGTCTGAGGCCACCAGTCCGGCATCAAAGCCAGCCTAGTCCTGCGCAGCCTGGGGAGCTGTGTTTCAGCTCAAACTCTGAGATGAACCCTCACTGTGCCCTGGACCAATTGCTTTGCTCTCTCCTTCCGACCTCGGTGTCCCCATCTGTTCAGTGGGGCTGGGGGACGAGACAGTGACCAAACATTATCCCTGACCTGGGATGCAACCTGCTCCCTTGGCACAGAGCGTGCAGAGTCCTAACCACTGGACTGCCAGGGAATTCCCTACCAGGGAGCTTTAAACACACAACCAAGGCCCAGCCCTAGGCCCTGAGATTCTGACGTAATTTGTTTGAATGACTCGGTTATTCCTGCCTTGAAAAAAATCTCTGCCAGCGAATCTGAAGTCACAGCCGAGCTGGACAACTGAGGGCCTTGTTAGTTGAGCGCGGGGTTTCTGCTCCGGGTCTCCCCTGGGGGTGGGGGCTTGGCCTTGGGAAGGAGAAACAAGGTATTTGAAAGCCAGAACTGTTTTCACCTCTGATGTTCCTGTTTATTTGCCCTTCAAACCAAAGAATTTATAGGTAACTTTATTGAGATACTGGCTGAAGCTTTCATAAAATTACAGATGAGGGTAAGAGCAGTGAGAATTATGCTACCCCGTACAGCAGCCCCTAGACACACCTGCTGATTTAAATGGTTAAAAATGAAATAAAATCAAAATTTCACTTCCTCAGTGTACAATACCCCCATGAGGCCAGTGACAACTGGAGGGGACAGCCCAAGTACAGGCCGCATCTCTCATCACGGAGAATTCTACTGGGTGGACTGATATTATAGAGACTAGACCACAGTCCAGCCTTGCCATCCTGCAAGGGGGAAACAGGCCAGGGCCTGCTGCGGTGACGTGTCTTGCTGAGGGCCTTGGGGCTGAGTGAGGCTCAGGGCCTGGGATCCTGACATCCTGTCCCGTATCCTCCACTCGAGGAGGACTGGGGAAAGAGTTCAGACTTTGGAGACTGGAGCTTTCCCGATCTACATGTTTTCTTTCTCACTATCTGCCTTCCCCCCCGCACCACCCCCGACTCCCCGAAAATGGCATGCTGGTGTTGGGTCTCCTCTGCCAGCATCTGGCACACACTGGGTGCCCAAATAATTACTGTCTGCATTAAAGAAGATCAGGAAGGTGGCTGGAACCCTGCAGAGAGCAGAGAAGGGGCTGCGGGAGAAATCTTTTAAGCAGCAGGTTGGGGAGGGGCAGGGTGATGGGAAAGGAAGGGCCGGGGCTGTTGGGGGAGAACCAGGCAAAGAGGGGGACAGGCGACCCCTCAGGAGGAGGGTGACCATGGGCGCCTGATGCCGCCAAAGGGCCAAAATAGGGACAAAGGGTAGGGAGATATCGGGGCACACGCGGTGGCCGTGAGCTGGTGGGGCCAAGGCTATTGGCTGCTTCCGGGCAGCCATTGTTTGCTTGGACCTTGGTCAGCGCCTGGCTGCATCCTGTCTTCCAGGACCTTCTGTGTCCACAGGACTTCCGAGTTCACAGATGCTGGCACAGGCCGGCTGCTGAAGGACCCTCACCCTGACCCGTGCAGGTTATTGGACGAGGTGCCACCACCTCAGCCTCCTTCTCTGTGGCCCTGGGTCTGAGACAGGGGAGGACGAGGCCTTCTTCCCAAGCTGGGGCCTTGCCTGTCAGTGCCCCTCCGGCTCACGTTATGTCCCAGGGGTTCCTTCTGAAGCTGCCAGTGCAGAGCAGAGTGGAAAAATGGATCTTCCTCTTTTCCATCCCCCAGCTCTCAGCCCTGAGGCATCTTTACAGAAGGGTGTTGATTTTATCAAGCGTGGATGGGAACCAAGTCTGTTATCTGAAGGCAAGTCTGAGCTGGGCTTTCAGGAACCAGAGGCCCCTCCACCCCACTTCCCAAAGCCTCCACATCCTAGTCTTCAGGCTGAAAGGAAATTCAAATGCAAGGTGTCTTTAGGATAATATCAAGTGGTTTTTAAAAAATGTTACTTCATTTTCTATTCTTTTTTCAAATTCTCTGTGGAACATATGACTAATAGGTTTTTTTCTTTTTTCTTTTTAGCATTCAGGGGGCCGAGCTAAGGGCAATTAGAGCAGTCACTTAAAATATTCCACCCCAGTACTCTGAAAGTGATGTGCTAAAGGTGATCAAATTAGCAATGGGAGCAGGGTTCCTGCCAGAAGGAGAAAGAAGGGTGCAACTTTTGCCTTGCTGTGCTCCAGTCTGTGAGTTGGGGTACAGGAAACAATGTGGGCAGGAAGGTGCCCCCATCCCTGCAACACGGTTGAGATGCTGCAGAACATGTGGTATCTCTTACATCCCTAGGGGTAGCTGGGAAGGGAGGCAGGATCGCTCTCTGAGAAGCACGCCCTTTCCACCCCTAGGAAAATCACGGAAGTGCTCAGCTCATGGACTGGGGGACAGACGGCTGCCCCATCGCCTGTCTCCATGGACAGCCTTGCACCTGCTGCAAGCAGAGAATCAGGGCAACCTAGGAGGCTGTCCACAGCTCCCCGCCCACCTGCCTGTTTGCTTTCAGCGTCTTCATCTTCTCTCCTCGCACGGCGGACCGGCCACCCACGTCCAGTCCTTGGGTACCGGACCCCGTCTCATCTCTCCTGCTCTGAAGACGCTACTCTAGCAAGTTCCCATCCTCCTCGCCCACGTCAGGCCTTCCTTTCTCTATGGGTTCACCCCCATCCACATTCTTCCATGCTCTGCTCCTCTCTCCTCTGGTGACCCCACTTTCCCTCCACCTGCCACCCCCTTCTCCTCCTTCCTTTCGTAGCCTAGGTCCTGGAGAACACCGCCTACTCACACTGTCTCCAAGTTCTCTCTGCCAAACCCCTGCTTTTCCCCTCCCTTTTTCTCCTTATACCTGTCATGCTACAGAACCTTTGTCGTTTCTCTGGTGCCTGCTGCCTCCCTAGAACTAATCTCCCTGAAGGGAGGGATTGGGTCCTCTTTATTCATGGCTGTCCTCTGACAATCTAGAGTAGTGCTGGTCTAGAGCAGGGGTTAGATAAATGTTTTTAAAATAAATGAATGGAGGAATTCACAGCTGACAAAGCAGGTCCATGTACGTTGGCGAGTTATTGCCATGGATTTTCACAAAGCCCCCTGAGGCTGGTCTCGGTCTGCCTCATTTTGCAGAAGAGGAGACAGAAATGTAAGGGTTGGCTAGCTATCCCCAGGATGTGGGGTCAGGATGGAGGTGGGTCCAGCTCGGGTCTCCGACACCTAGTTATAGTGGCATCTGCTTTACCCCATGGGGTTTCCATGGTGGCTCAGTGGTAAAGAATCCACCTGCAATGCAGGAGTTGCAGGAGATGCAGGTTCGATCCCTGAGTTGGGAAGATCACCTGGAGGAGGGTATGGCAACTCATTCCAGGCAAGAGCCTAGAAAATCCCATGGACCGAGGAGCCTGGTGGGCTACAGTCCATATGATTGCAAACAGTCGGACATGACCGAAGCAACTCAGCACTCACACATGCACGCTTTACCCAACAGCTGCCTCCAGCAAAGGGCCCCGCTCTGTGTCTCTAGGGCCCTGATGAGAGCCCCGAGCTCTGCAGATGGAAGCCAGGACCGAGCTGCAGACAACCTGCATTCACCCCATCACCTCCTGCCTCAGAGCTTCCCTCCCTCCGTCTAGGACTGACCTCCCACTGCCTCCCAAACCGCCCTAGTTCAGCAAAACATCGACTGCGTGATGCATTGGTTAAGATATTATATCTGGGGGTGTAATTATTTCAAAGGCAATTAGGTACTCGATATTTCTTATTCTGGCTGCCAGAGGAATTAATAGGAAACCTTTCAATCAGGAACAACTGCAAAATTATTTCTGGCCCCAAAGATAATCAATATTACCCAGCAGAACATTCTTCGAGTTTCAGGAGGCTATTCATTTCTGGTACTTTCAAAACCGGAGGGCAAAGTGTTATTTCCATCTTCGTCAGAAGGATCCTTCATGAAGAGTGTTTAAGAAGACACTGACACTTCTATGGCTTTTTCTGACCATCCATCTCCACGTCACCCTCCAGGGTACAGGCATAAAACCCTCCTCAGTGGACGGTGACTGATGTCCACATTATTAGGAACACGAATCGCTGTCTTGCCCTGAGCCTTCCGACCAGACTTTCTAGGGCCTGCGATGGGATATGAGACTCTCAACCATCCACTAGGTGGTACGTCCTAGAAGCCCCCCTGAGCCCACGGACCCAGAATCTTCCCAGAAGCGCCGCTGGAGGGTTGGAGGCACCTTCTCTCCCCAGCCTGCAATGCAGGCAATTCCAGGGCTGCCTTCTCAGTTTCCCTGCTGACACAAGGGCTGGTGTCCTGCCTGCTTGGTGAGGTCCCTGACATCCTGTCCAGCTCGGGCCTGGCCCTCTCCAGGGTGGAGGGTCTGTGCGTGTGGAGGAGGGCGGACGTGGAACAAAGGTTTATTGTTCGTTCTTGCTCTCTATTCCCCTGCTCCTTTTTCTGGGTTCACTTCAAGGTCTGCTCTGAAGATCCGTAGAACTTTTGGTGGGAGGGGGTTCACCAACAGGGACAATCAATGGAATGGGAAGAGTTTTCCTACGCTAACAGGAACAGTGATCTCAGATCACCATGTACAGTAGGGAAGGAAAACTATAGGGCAATTAAGTCAGAGGGAGAAAGATAGAGAATGTTCTAGAACAAAGGCATCTGTTGCATTGACTTCTTGGATAGGAGGATTCTGTTTCCATTGGAACCAATGTAATTTCTGCACTTGCAGGCTTTCCCATCCATGAGCATGGGAAAGTCCTGCTCCTTGGGTTCATCTATAATCTGTAATGCTGGCCGCACAGGCTGAGGTCTTGAAAATGCTGTGGGAGATTTGAAAGATGATGGGAAAATGACCATACAGGGCCTTTTCTGGAAAGGAAAAGAAGGATCTATGAGCCTTAAAGGATTGAAGTCAGAGGTAAACCCCAGGCTGTCTCTGTGGCCAGCAGAGCATGAGGATGCTAGAGAAATCCAGGAAGTCTTGGGTTCCCCTGGAGCACTCCTATTTCTGGGTGGTGATAATGTGGAATCAGGAGGGCCAACACAGGAAGCACCTTCAAGACCATCGATTTAAGCTCAGCTCAAAGGTGTAGCAGTGAGTACATGTGGGGTGCTGTGCTTAGTCGCTCAGTCGTGGCCAACTCTTGGTAACCCCATGGACTATAGCCCACCAGGCTTCTCTGTCCAAGGGGATTCTCCAAGTCAGAATAATGGAGTGGGTTGCTATGCCCTCCTCCAGGGGATCTTCCCAACCCAGGGGTTGAACTCAGGTCTCCTGCATTGCAGGCAGATTCTTTACCATCTGAGCTACCATAGAAGAGAATAAAATGGTAGGTGGTTGAAGACGGGAAAAGTTTATTTCTAATTAGAAGCCATCAAGTCCCCCTCCTCCAGCCTTGCTCCTCCCCTTGTTCCCCCTCTCTCTATTCCCCATAATTCTCTGCCTTCAATTCCTCCAAAGAGCTCCACATGCCCCCGAAGAAGATCTAACACTTACAAAAAAAAATAGTTTGGGGAAACTGAGGTGCAGAGATGTGAAGGGTCAGCTCTGTGGCCACCCCGTCAGGAAATGGCAGAGTTGCGATGTCATCCCAGGGGTGTGTGATCGCACGTGCCTCCCAGCTGAGACCCCTAGGAGAGATTTGGGGTGAACTCCACGCAAACATCTGATAAGTGTCCTGAGCGTCCTGTGGTCCACTTACCAAACATTGAATGAACACTAGGATCCAGCAGGCCACAGTCTCAGGCTGTATCACTCATTGGAGTAGCACATCCAAGAGAGATATCCTAATTTGATCCCTTCTGCTCTCTGAAGACCATACACTGGCACTTCCTGGGCTTCTGAGAGATTTCTCCCATTGTTTACTCGTAAAGGGATCAGGAGGTGATGGCGTGATTACCTGGTTGTGTTTTCAATTAACAATGCCCTCCAATGACCATGGGTTGACAAGTCAGGCTCAGCGCTGTCTCCGAGGATGGAGAGGTGATGGCTCTGCACCTCTGGTGGGCGCCCTGTGATGCTGGAGGTCTGATGTCCTTCTAGACGGTAGCATATTCCCAGTGGCAGGATGGGTGAACTCCCCACGCCTGGTGATGGACCAGTGGGGCTCCTGCTTCTACCGGATGACAATCTTTCCTGCTCTGAACTCCCGAAGCCTCCCTCTGGATGATCCAGTCTTCTTTATGGCAGTTTCATGCTTTTAGATCAGGCAGGGCTATCTACCCATCTGTTAACACATCTGTCCACTCATCCACCCATCCATCCATCCACCATCACGTTTTTCATCTGATCTCCATCACCTCCAGGAGAAGGCCCAGACTCTTGGTGCATCGATTTAAGATAATTTTGCTCCAAGGAATAAGAGGCCTCAATTCAAAGTGGTTTCGACTGTCACCCAGACATCTCATAACCAGAAGACCAGAGCAGGGCAGGCTCCAGATGGGGTGTCAAGGTTCTGACCTTGTTCTCGTGATCCCATCAGTTCTGCAAGACGGCTTTGTCCTCTGCCTCGAGACGACATGGCCATGACTGCTCTGGGAATCTAAGCAGTCCTGAGGAAGAAAAGGGACCCTCTCTTCTTCTGTCTCTCTCAATGGCCTTTGGTTGTGGATTTTCTCATCTCTTGAAGAGGCCACAAACCAATCCGGGGAGTGAATTCACACTTGATGTTAGCCAAAAGGCCGAGAAGTGATTGGGGCAGGGGGGTAGTGAATTCAAACCCAACTGACTGTTTCAGTGGGTCTCAAATAAGGCCTAACTGGTGGGAAAAAAATCAAACAACGACCTTCCACTGGTCCCTGGAGGCCGAGTGGCTGGGCAGCTGAGCAGAGTGGTTGTAGGTGGCACAGCCCGCTGGGCAGCGCTGAGTGTCTTTATTGTCCCGGAGCCTGGCATCTCGCCGCCAGCCAGGAAAGCACAACACCCAGACTGTCTGCTCACCTGGCAGCTCTCCTCCACGCCCCCTCCCGGAAGTAGCCTCCCCGAGGTCTTTCAAACCATCTTCTCACTTGTCACCTTGGGTTCGATTTTCTTTTTGCCCAGGAAGGAAGACAATCGGCATAGTGGCTCCCTTGTGCTAAATGTGACACCAGAGGCAAGCTCCTCTGGCTCCCTCCCCACAGTGCTCATGGGCAGCTGGTCTCAGGGCCCAGCCCAGGGAGAGTCTTCTACCTGTACCCCTGCCCCCTCCCACCCCACAGCAGAGGCATCACGAGGCCAGGAGGTCACATGACCTCTGATACCCAGAGGACCTGGGCTCACGCCACAGCCGGGCTTCTGGGGAGCTGGCTGAGAAGGGGTGACTGCCCAACATCTCTGGGCCTCAATGTTCTCCTCTAGGAAATGGGGGCAATAACTCCACCATTGAGAATCAAACAAGGTAAGATGCTTAAAAAGTGCTCTGCACACAGGGGAGCATTATGCAAATTTGGGGGCTATTCTAGAACTGGGGGGCCAAGGCCTCTGAATCTTAGTGTCAAGGTAGAGGCAAGTGATGAGGACTGTGTCTACCCTACTCCTTTCAGAGTTTCCTTTCAAAAACAAAGCAAAACAAAACCCCAGGCTCCAGCACACACACACAGGAGTCTCCCGCAAATTGAGTTGAGAGAAAATGGCGTGAGCTGCCCTGGAAAGAAGGCATAAAAGAGGCCTAGCTTGGCAACACTTGACACTTTGTCCCAGCACCCGGGAGCAGCCCCACCTGTCCCCTGAGGTCTCCTACAAAAAAAGGAAGGCCAGAAAGTCAGCATCATTTATGGATTCAGTCGACAAACTTCACTGAGCATCCACTGTGTGCTGAGTGTGGGGATAGAGACGTGGATAAAGAAGGGGTCCAGCAGTGCTGGGGCACATCGGCTGTGGGCTTGGATGGACCACCCCTTGGAACATGGGCAACTGAACAAGCCACATAACCTCTCAGAGCCTCAGTTTCCTGGTCTGCAAAATGGGAGGAAGAAACAGTATATACCTGATCATGAGGGTTAGATGAGATGGGGTATGTGTGTAAAGCATTCAGACATCATCATGATTATGGTGACAGGGACTGCAAGGATGGTGATGACCAAGTTCCTCGCTTCAGGTGGATCACAGGATATTGTGGAAGCACAGGCTGGGGATGTGAGTTTCACCGGGGACCTGGGGTGGGGGCTTCTAGAGGGGGTGGCTCTTCAGTGGGTGGAAGAGGGAAAGGAGTTCCCCAGGCCATCAGTCTGGGTGGGCGAGGCCTCTGCTACTGTCACTGCAAGGCCCACATCACTTGCTCTGTGTTCACACAGGCCATGTTTGTTGAAAGACTGGCCATGAGGTGTCCGCCTTGTGGTGGCTCAGTGATGGAGTCTGCTTTGGGGGTCCACCCCTCCCCAGACAGCACAGGGAGAGCACCCACCCCCTCTTCTGTGCTTCAGCCAGAAATGACACGCACAGTCCTACCGGCAGTCCTCTGACCAGTATCTGCCCCGCGGTCTCATCGAACCACAGGGAGGGCTGGGAAATGCAGAGGGCAGAGGTGGGCAGAGCCTCCCAGGTGAAGGGAGCGCCCAGGTATGTTGAAACCTCAAGCAGATAAGGGCTCCTGCAATTAGGAGAGCAAGGAAGGTGGGGCCTGAGGGCTGGGTGGTGGTGAGGATGAGATAGTGGGTCACACTGGAGGCCTCTGGCTACTAAAGATTGGAAGGCGTGGCTAGGGGCAAGGAGACTCATTAGGAGGCAGGAATCTGGGCAACGGGAGTGGATGCCTGATTTGGGGCCACAGTAAAGGGGTGGGAGGAGAGGGTAAGCCTTCAGCTGTCAACAAACAGAATCAAGAGACCATTTGGAAGCTGGAAAGAAGGGATGAGATCAAAGCAATTCTCAGCCTCCTCACTGGGTCCCCTGGTCTGCGATGGGATCAGGGAGGTTGGGGTAGCTTCGAGGGAAGATGAACTTCCCTGCCTCTGCCCTGGCCATGGGATATAACAGGGCTTGGGAGAGAGGACTGGGCTAGAGTCATCAGTCCACAGAGCCCAGACCTCCTGTCTGCCTCCCCTGTCCTAGGCTGGGCCCTGCTTGTCAGCCACCCTCCATGCAGAGATGCCTGCTGGGCACACTTGGGGAAGACAAGGAAACCAACCAGTCCTGGAAGAACAAAGGGGAGGCTGATGGATTAAAAGCACAAGCACCCACAGCCCCCACTCCATCATCTCAGCTGCAGAAGTTCTGAGGTGTGAAAGTGAAAGTGTTATTCACTCAGTCTCATCTGACTCTTTGTGACTCTGTGGACTGGAGCCCGCCAGGCTCCTCTGTCCATGGGATTTCCCAAGCAAGAATACTGCAGTGGGTTGTCATGCCCTCCTCCAGGGGATCTTCCCGACTCAGGAATCAAACCTGGGTCTCCCACATTTCAGGGAAGTTCTGAAGCTGGTGATCAATTCCTAGTCTGAACACATCCAATCCTGGGGCAGGCCAGGAGGGCTTAGAGGACAAAAATCGAGGTGCTAATTATGGCACGTGGAAGTACACCTTTACCACAGAGGACTGCTGGGACACATCACACTGACATCATTCTTTGCAACTGTTGAGGTAACAGAAACATGATGAATCCCCCTGGCCTCTGGTCTCTGGGATTTGGAATCCAATATACTGTAAAGGACTCCTTTCTGAAACTGACTTTCTCAGCCCATCCTCCACAGACAGGAGTTGTTCCCACAAGCATCATCAAAAGTCTCACGCACAACTGAACCGGAGAGGTGGTCTTCGTGAGCCCTAGAGTCCTTTGCCGGTTTCTCTGCTGCGCTCAGGCATTTCAAAGGCTCTTTTTGAGATTATCGAGAGCCATGGTCCAGCCTCCAGGGAGGAGTACCCTGGTCCTCATCAGAGGCAGGCTCTTTACATGTCAATCAACACATGCATTATATTCTAGCCGTTTCACAGATGGGTACTCAGAGGTGCCAAGGGGTGAAGACCTTGGCCAGGCTCATTGAGGAAAAGCGCCTCAGGATGAAAATGGGAACCAGAAACTCTGCTCCAGCCACTGTAAATCGTGGCTGCACCCGGCCTCTGCAGAGAGAAGATGCAAGCCCTGCTAGACCCAGAGAGAAGGCAGCACCCCCACCCCCCCTGAATCATCCCACACGAAAGGGACAAGCTTGGGACGACAGCCACACTTGTGGGATCTTCTCTGCCCAGCGGAGAGGGCTGAGCGCCTTTTATTAAACAGAGGACCATTCAACAATAAATATTTCTCTCACACGGCCGGAGAAGTTACCACAATTGGCCCTTTCCCAGTCTGGCTGAGTCAGCAGGAAGTTAGCCAAGGTGCAGAAGACCTTGTGTTCTGTGGTGCTGGTGTGTTGATATTTTTGAACTACGGAGCTGGAAAGCAAAGAGGACTGAAAAACACCCTCGAACACCACCATCCTCGTGGGGTGCTGATGCTGGAGAAATGAGTCAGGGTCTTAGGGTGCCAGGAGCCTCCTGAGGGTAGAAGGATGGGTGGGTGAATGTCACAGGGCATTTGGGAAGAAGGGGCCCCGCTGTAGCCCTCTCAGCTACAGTTTCCTTGTCTGTAAAAGGCTGGTAGGAATGCATTTCCTCAGGGCTGCAATAAGGCTGAGATCTGCCGAGTGAGGAGGGTTTAGAAGGGAAAGCACTGGCCTTGGACTGGACCCTTCCTTTACAGTTAGGACCGCTTAGCTGAGTCCTTGGGCAAGACCTTTCTCCTTCTGAGCCTGTGAGCTCAGTCTTGTCCGACTCTTTGTGACCCCCCCCTGGACTGCAGCCTGCCAGGCTCCTCTGTCCATGGAATTTTCCAGGCAAGAATACTGAAGTGGGTTGTCATTCCCTCCTCTAGGGGATCTTCCTGACTCAGGGATCAAACCAGAGTCTCCTGCAAAAGTCTCCTGCAAAAAACTCCTCCTAAAGACGAGTTCTTTACCACTGTACCACTTGGGGAGCTCTTTTCTGAGCCCACTGCTTCTTCATATAAAGGTGTCTCAACATGTCCAATATGGACCTTTAAGAGGCAGGTGCGGCAACCCACTCCAGTAGTAGTCTTGCCTGGAAAATCCCTTGGACAGAGGAGCCTGGCGGGCTGCAATCCATAGGGTCGCACAGAGTCGGACACGACTGAAGTGGCTTAAGCAACAGCAAGAGCAGGGACCCAAGCCGACTCATTGGAAAAGCCCCTGATGCTGGGAAAGACTGAACGCAGAAGAAGACGGCAACAGAGGGTGAGATGGTTGGATGGCATCACCAATTCAAAGAACGTGCCCTTGGGCAAACTCTGGGAGATGGTGGGAGACAGGGAAGCCCGGTGTGCTGCAGTCCATGGGATTGCCAAGAGTCAGACACGACTTGGCACCCGAACAACAGGAACCCAAAGGACTGGATGAATGTGGAAGTGTCTGTGAATTGTAAAGCCTTAGAGGTACCAGGTTTGATTTTTTTCAGGTGCTGTTGTTATCGTGGCCTCTGCCTGGGGCACGTCCTCACTGAGGTCAGGCAGCGGCACGTGGGACCTTGTTTATTTGTATTAGGCTTTTAGTAGAGTCTGGGGACAGCTCCTTCATCAGGGCTTAATAGAAAAAAAAAAAACTGATTCTGTTGTTCCCTTCACATAATTAATATTCCAAATAAGAATCATGTAGTCATTTTATGAATATTTGATTCCTCGACTCTTCAAATATCAACTCAGCTCTCAGGCTGAACTGAAAGAAGAAACAATTGTTTTTACAAGAACCCTGACGGACCCTGAACACACCCTGAGAAGGGATGACTTAGTTTGGTTGCCAAGACGTGTCATACAAATGTCTGAGTCGTGGTCCCTGAAGCACCACTCAGCCCCTTTGAGGTGAACATTAAAGGTCCTGGGCCCCTGTAAGGCAGGAGGGAAGCCCTGCGTGAGGCTGGTTTCAGGGGAACCCCGTGGCAGGACACCTGGGATTCACAGGGACATCAGTGGCAGTGGGTGAAGTGGGCAACTCATCTCCAACTCAGCCCCCGGTGGGCACCTGGGGGAAAACAGGTCCTCCCTCACCTTGGCACAAAGGCAGTGGATTCCCCCGGCCTCAGGAAAGAGCGACAGCAGGCCCTTCTGTGCTGCAGAGCCCAGGGGTCTCTGGGCCAGGAGATGCTCTCCTCACCTCTTGACTCCTCCTCCCAGAATCCTGCCTCCTGCGGGCCAGTCAGAGGCCAGGTACAGCACATCTGCTGTGACACAGCTGGCTAGGTGTGTGCCACTGGTGTGGAAGTACGCGGATGGGGAGGGAGGTGACTGGTGGCCCCCGGGGCCCCTGGAGGGGACCCCTGAGCGAGTGCTCCAGCCTTTTCAGAGCTAACCTGCTGGATGGGACTCTCAGGTGACATCTGGTTCATTTCTGGGTTTGGGGATTGGGTACCCCAAGGAGAGAACCAATTCAAGGGGCAGTGAGCTCCACTTCATCTCCTGATTTGCCATTTGTGAAGCTGTGTGCCTTTGGGAGCCTCAGTTTTCTGACCTGTAAAATGGGATGGTATCCTCTCAGCCCCTCCCAGATGTTCACGGACACAGTTTGCTGAAATGTCAGGAGCCTTCGGTTCAGAGCTATAGAAGTGGTGTGTGCCTGGATGTCTCTCCTGCAGTCTGAAAGGATTGGTTCCCACTCTGCTGTACAACATTTTTTTCTGATTTAGTTGCCCATCCAAGATTACTTTTAAAAGTTGGGCGATATCACAATGAAGCTCAGAATTCTGGCTCCCAGGCCCCATCTAGCAGGAGCTAAGACCCAGCTGCCTGGTGGGATGGGTGTGGGTGCTCCACAGTGCCCCAGACCCCACTCTTCCCCACTGCCCACCCCTCATCTCCTGCAATGCATCTCAGCTGGAAGCAATGGGCAAGGCCCCCTGTCTGGCATCAGGCAGGTGTGCAAGACGCAGCCTCTTCTCTGTCTCTGTGCAGCAGTGAGGCTGGGAGAGGATCCTCTGTTCCCAAGGAGGGACTGGTCCAGTTCTTCCCCTCTCCTTCCCCTGTGGCTGTGGTGTAGACCGGCATCTCCTGGCCCAGAAGGACTCACAGCTCAATTCCGGAAGGAGGGGAGGGCAAGAGATGGGGTGGGCCCATTGCCCCTTGGATCAGTGCTCTGTTCAGGGTACTCCCCAACTCAGGAATGGACCAGATGCCATGGGCCAGCCCTGAAGCCAGCCTCCTCAAGTTCCACTAATGCAACCCACGGGTTTAGCCCCCCAGGCCCTGCCTTTGCTGAGGGCCTCCCATCTCAACCTCCTCAAGTGTTCAGGATGCCTGAAACTTATGAGATAACAAAGCTCCCTGCAGGCACCTCTGAGACCTGGGGTCGGCAGAAAAGCCTTCATTAGACATTCCTTTTAGATGTGGGGGCCCACAGGCTCTTGCCCAAGGACAGCTTGGGATGGGGGTGTGAGCAGTGCTTGGGGTCTCATCTTGGGTGGGAGGAGAGAGTGAGATTTGGAGAGAAGATTCAGGTGTCAAGGTCGGAGGGGGGCTAACTCAGGGTTCATGCTTTCCTCATTTAAGGCGACTCTCCCTGGGCTGGGCTGTTCCTCTCCACCCTCCAGTCCCTCCGCCACCCGCAACCCTGCCCCCAGACCAGCGTATAGCACATCCACAGTCACAAACTGGGATACTGCAGTGTCCCAAAGGGCCTCAGAGTCTGTCCAGACCACAGGGGCCTTTTAGGGGTACATGGACCAGGTGTTAAATACAGTGGAGCTGCTTACTGGGAAAGTTATCAGAAGGATTTAAAGAGAACTTAAAAAAAAGTGAAAGTCACTCAGTTGTGTCTGACTCTTTATGACCCCATGGACTGTGTAGCACACCAGGCTCCTCTGTCCATGGAATGCTCTAGGCAAGCATATTGGAGAGAGTCGCCAGGGGATCGTCCTGACCCGGGGACTGAACCCTGGTCTCCTGCGTTCCAGGCAGATTCTTTATTGTCTGAGCAACCAAAGAAGGCCCAAAGAAAACTGTTATGTCTTCTTAAAACCGTCTCAGTGAGGACGCCCCCCTGGGTCCTAGTCCTTAAACTCTGACACTTACTAATTTTCCTAACAGGGAGAAAATACTGGTCAGTAGCCTTGCTGGAATGTGACCACTTTGCTGTCTTTTAATTATATGTACTTTTGGACAACTTTTTATGGTGAATGATAGTGGTTTTCCCATTTATGATGAAACACATGATCCTTTATAAAGACATTTTCCCAAACTCTCTGTGCTGTTCACTTCAGTAGCTCAGTCGTGTCTGACTCTTTGCGACCCCATGGACTGTAGCATTCCAGGCTTCCCTGTCCATCACCAACTCTCAGAGCCTACCCAAACTCATGTCCATTGAGTCGGTGATGCCATCCAACCATCTCAGCCTCTGTCATCCCCTTCTCCTCCTGCCTTCAATCTTTCCCAGCATCAGGGTCTTTTCAAATAAGTCAGTTCTTTGCATCAGGTAGCCAAAGTATTCGAGTTTCAGCTTCAACATCAGTCCTTCCAATGAACACCCAGGACTGATCTCCTTTAGGGTGGACTGGTTGGATCTCCTTGCAGTCCAAGGGACTCTCAAGAGTCTTCTCCAACACCACAGTTCAAAAGCATCAGTTCTTTGGTGCTCAGCTTTCTTCTGTGGACATGTCCAAATGCAGCCCAGAAATAGAGATGGGTGCCTGACATCCCACTCTCTAGCTCCAACCATCATCAGCCCACTCTTCCCACACTCCATTATTGAAGCAACTTCCAGCTGCCTTACACTTTATCTGGATATATTTCAGTATGTAAATTGCTTCTATGTGAGCATAGTGAAAGAACTTAGCAAGTGAATCACTGCACAGAGTGTTCCAGATAAAGCAAAACCTGTGAGCAGCCTGGATGACTGGGGGTTGGGGACCCTTGTGCAGACCAGCTTCCTACTGAGTGTGTGAAAAACCTGCCCCCCGCCAGGCCCCTGCTCTAGCCCTGGCATAGGCTTGGCACTTGATTCTCCCTTCCACGTCCTTTTAGAGCGTGCGCCTCTGGAGGGCAGGGCTGCTGTTCGGACAGCTCTTGCATGGCATCTCTGGACCTGCTCAGGAAATGTTCCCGGAAGAACGGATGCGGGCAAGAGGAGCCAACCTTTCAGATTTCCTAACAGTGAAGTGTGGTAGGCCGAACTTTAAATGAACCCCATCACCTTTGTCCCTGGGGTCATGTCTATGAACGTGTAGGTTACATGGCAAAAGGGACCTTTGCGACGCAGTTAAGGTTGCTAATCAGTCAACCTCATCAAGACAAGGAGGTTATCCTGCATGATTAAAACCTTGGATTCTCCTGGATGGTCTCTGTGTCATCACAGGAGCCCAGAAAGAATGAGCACAGGGGTCCCAAGACAAGAAGGACTTGAGTGCTGTTGCTGCTTGGCAGATAGAAGGGGCCCTGTGAGGAGAGGTGGCCTCTGGGTGTAGACACCAAATCCAAACCAGCACCCAGCGAGGACGTGGGGACTTGGTAACCTCAAAGAAGTGAATCCTGCCGACCACCTGAAAGGGGCTTGGGAGGGCTTCCACCCCAGGACCTGCAGGTAAGAGCCCAGCCCTGCTGTCCGCTTGGTTTTACTCTTGTGAGACCTAGAGCAGAGCATCCATCAGACTTCTGAGCCACAGAACCATGTGGTAGTTAGAAGGTGCTGTTTGAAGTCACTGGGCTTGGGGTCATTTGTTACGCAGCTGCAGGAGACTAATACAGACAGAGAGCAGATCACCTTCTATCACTCCTTGTGATGGGTAATCAAGATGCTGATGACACCTTGGAGGGGCTCAGTGCCAGGAGAGAATCCAGTTCCACCCTCATGTCACGGGCAGGGATGTGAAGGGGCCACCATCATGCTGGATTTTAATGTCATCGAAGAAACTTGTAAGAAAGCGACTTTTCTCGAATTAACCCTTCATCCAAGAGCAGATAGTCCCTGGAAATGCCTGGTGACGCCACTGTCCTAGAACTCATCTCAGCGTGGTCATGTCTGCTGTCCCTGGCCACTTGGGGAGGCAGTGTGAACAGCGCTGATCGGCATGTGAGGGCTGGGAAGGGAGAGGGGCCTGGGACCCTGCCTGGCACTGCGGGCTGGACTCACCTTTGGGTGCAAGGGAGGCATTGTAGGTGTTTAACTATGGAGCCAACACGCTCAGATTAGAGTGTTGGAAAAGATGCTGACTGTGCGTGTAGAAAGAACCAGTTAGAGGAAGTCAAGGAAAGGAGGCAGAGAGTGTAGCTAGAAGCTGCTGCAAGAGGCCCAAGGGAGAGAGCGGGAAGAGAGTTGTTTAATCTGTATATTAAACAGATACCACTGTATCTGTATACTGTATAATATACGTGTATATTAAACACATACCACTCCCAGAGTTTCAGATCCTGGAGTCTTACCTCAGACCTACTGAAGTGGAATCTCTGGTTTTGGAGCCAAGGAATCTGCATTAAAAAAAAAAGCAACCCAGGCTTGAGAAGAAGATGATGGCTAATGGGAGATGGGGTGGGTAAAAGAGCCAAGAGTTAAGGATGACACTGGCGTGCCTGCCTCGGCATCTGGGCAGGTGTGTGGTGGGGAATTTAGAGAACTGCGGTAGCGAGGGGTGAAGCAGGTCTGGTCTGGGTTGGACCCAGCAGCAAAGGTGGGCAGGGAAGGGGGTGCAAATTACCAAGACCTGCTAGGAGTCTCTAAGGCTCAATCAGGAAAGTGGAATGTATTTAGAAGGCTCAGGTATTTCACAACTACGGCAGGCAGTGCTGCTCTAAATTTACCAAATCAACAGCTCATTTTTGTGTTGGGTGGGTTGGAGATCTTATGACAGAAACAAGTAAGTGAAAATGCTACCGGCTGTAAACTTTATTGGCTAAATGTCTATTATGCAGCTAAAAACATCCAGTTAATAGGTGATGCCCGTCAACAGCTGGTAGCGACAGAGTCTTAGACGGTGATAACAATGACATTATGTCTCTCTCATCACCCGTAGGTTCTTCGTGTCGCCAATTACTGGCCATACGCTGACTCGTGGAGGATAAAGAGGTGATGACATTGTCATCACTAAAATCGCTTGGAGTCCTCATCTGATTTTCCTGCAGAGGTTTCTGCCTGTGCTTGCAGGATCCCTGGGCTTCATTGGTGGGGAAAGCATTTGATTTTAGAAAATAGTTTGGTGGATAAGTTGCTAATCAAGCCAGGAAATTCCAACTGGGGCATTCACCGGAATGCCTGGGAGTGTCCAGGCATTGACTGGGAGTGTCTGTTGCGTCAGGCTCTGAGATAGGGGCTGGCAATATCGAGACTTACATGACCCTGTTCTCACCCTCAAAGGGCTTACAGTCTCTCAGATTTCCCTGGAGGGATCTCCAAAGTAGAGTTCTAAAGCCTTCCAGCTATGGGAGCATCTTGAGAGCAAGAGAACTGACCCCCTGGGCCACCCTGTTAGAATAGGCAGCTCTTATGTAAATACACCTGTTCTGGTGTTTGTTTAAAACTGGCCTGTTGCTTTCCTTCACTGAAGTTTTGAAACAGAGTTGAAGTCCACAGCTTTAAGGAATTCGCTATTATCCTAAATCCGGCTGAGGTTTTGGATCGAGTGTAGGAAATTTTCACAAGAACCTGAATTTCACGTCGATTTGTGATGGATTAGCATACCAAAATTGGCTTAAAGTGCACTTAATGGATGCATTACTGCAGAAGGGATCTGTCTAACTAGAGTATTTTTAAATTTATGAAATTGAAATGCACTTCAGGTTACCGAGCAGTCTAAATTCGTCAAAGTCACAGGGCTGGGGGCAGGTCGTTGCTGGTGGCAGAGTTGAAGCCACGTCCACTGAAACAAATTTGAGAGCCTGTGCCCTGAGGCCCAGGGACCCCCATCACCCCGAGGGGGGCCCTCCCCAGCGCTGGAACTCTGACTCCAGTAGCCTTCCGCCCCCCAAGCCTGTCCCTGTGGAAAGAGCCTCACATTTGGGAATAAAGTGAAGGTGAACTGAACTTTATTCCAGGCTCTGCTAAAGCGTTAACTGAAAATTAAGGGGGATTAGGTGATAAGTAAGTCCTCTGACAGATAAAAGGGGGGCATTCCTGGGGCTTCCCTGGTGGTCTGGTGGCTAAGACTCTGCGCTCCCAATGCAGGGGGCCGGGTATGATCCCTGCTCAGGGAACTAGATCCCTCATGCCGAGACTAAGGTCCTCACGCTGCAACAAAGAGCAAAGATCCCACATGCGGCAACTAAGACCCGCTGCAGCCAAATTTAAAATTACATAAATAATTAAAAATAAAAGGAGCATTCCATTCTGATAGGAGGATCTGGGGAGACCCCAAACGCTCTGGTCTCAACGCTCCTATAGTACAGTGACCGAAAGCAACATTGTGGCTGTTGAGTTGGGACTTGTAATGAGCAGTGCCCATGGTCTGACCTTGTCTCCTTTCCCCCCAAGTTGTTTGTTCTCTCTGTTTTCAAGTTGTTGGGCCAGTTCCTGGAACCGTGATTCCCATCACTTCATTCCTTCAAAATGAACTTCCAACAGCCATGCCTCTTGTATCAGCGGCATTATAAGATCCCAGAGCTGCAGCTTTCAGGGTCCTTCCTCCCTCCAGGTGGGGAAGCAGAGTAAGAGAGAGGGTCAAGGTCTTACAGACAGCGGATGGCAGAAGCAGAACCTGGGTCTCCGAGCCTCAGTATTTCCTGAGCAACTCACACGTGTGAGGCCAGGAGACGCAGCTGGTCCACCTCTTTCCTCCGCTCTCACTGCGCTCACTTGATGGGTGTGCCCGCGTGAGCCTGAACTCACTGACACTAGTGCACACTGAAGGTAGAGTGTGGCCTTTGGTCTCTTCCTATGTTGCTTTGTTTCAGAGCCTCAGTCTCCCCACCTGAAAAATGGGGACTCAATAATATTGGCTCACAAGGCTATTGTGAAGATCAAATGAAATACCACAGGGGGAGCGCTTGGCAGGGTATGTCACATGGTAGGGAGCTGTAGGTCCCCATTCTCAGGAGGGCAGAGAGACTTAACCATCTCAGTAGCTCCCACCTTCATGCCAGTGTGTAGCACAGAGCAAGCGTTCAGGGAATGTCTGCTGGATGAATGAATAAATGAGTGAGTGAATGAGGGTAATTTGGGGATCATGGCAGGTCCTCGGTCTTCCAGTTTTCTGAGGTGCTTGCACTGTCTCGTAGAATCTTTGCTCAACTAATATTTGTTCATGAATTCAATTAAGCAATTGAATAACAGTTCTCATGTTACTGTTACATGCAAAGCCACTTTCAATAGCATTGATTACTGATAATAGCTGACATCCCGGAGCTTTAACTAGGGTCTAAGAATTGTGCTTATTGTTTTTCAGTCACTGTGTCAAGAATCTGCACACCAGCCCACTGAGGGCATGTATCAGTCAGCCATTGCCACAAAAATGCTGTGTAACAAAACTCCGACATATACCTTGCAACACACATTTCCCCCTTGTTCACGTGTTTATAGGTCAGCTGAGGCAGTTCAAATTCCAGCTGTACAGGGGAATCACTTGGCTCCAGGCTGCAAGTTGAGTGTGGGTCTGCTACATGTGTGTTTAGTTCAGAGCCTTGATGGAAGAAGTAGCAGCTTCTCAGGATGTGTTGGTGGTGTTCTCATTAAGGATTCAAAGCACAAGAGAGCAAGCCCAGGCCTGCAACACATGCCGAGCCTCTGATTCAGCCACATTCTTCAAAATCTCATTATCTAAAGCAAATCATGTGGGTAAGTCCAAAGTCAAGGGATGGGGAAGCGTGGTCCATGCACTATGACGCTGTGACAGGACATAGAAGTGTAATAACCTGCATGGGGTCAATAATTCAACTTAACTGCATGTAGGGCTATTATAGGCGCCAGACAGAGGCAAAGAAAGAAATGACTAGTCCAGCGTCACTCAGCTCGGCGGTGTCAGCAGCAGGGGTTGAACTCAGACAATTTAATTCCAGAATTATGGAGGCCTAAGTGTGCATCTGGGGAAGGGACATTTGTTTTCTTAAATTGCATTTTTTTTTCACTCACTAGTTGCCAATATGATACACCAGCCTCTCTCACAGACACGTATCTGTCTGTCCATCCATCCACTCACGCACATACGTCTGGTATTTGGGTGTTCTCTCAGCTCTCCAGAGTAACAGACTCAAGGGCAATTCTTGGGTGATTTTTTTTTTTTAAATTAAAGTTGAGAGGAAAAACTACCCTCCAGTTAATCTCAGGCAGGTGTATAAATACCTTTAGAAAGTCCCTGGTGGAATCCGTATCAAAGCGGCAGCATGACTATACTTAGAAACAATTTGCTCCATGTCAACCGCGATTTCTGACACTTGAATTTGAAAGTGACCTGGGTGGGCCCGGAGCCATCTATGCAACAGAGAGATGTGTTTACTTGGAAGGAGGAGAGGAAAGACGGAGGTATGTGTGGCCGTGGAATAATGTTCCACACACCCTTACAGGAGGGGATTTCCTTCTGGGTGTTTCCACAGAACCTTCCCTGTGTTTGTTTAAACCCATTGCACACCCTGGTCTGACAGCTGCCTGGCCCAGGGCCTTCCTTGCAGACGCATGCACAACCAACCTTCTTTAATAGCACACTGCTCCGTGTCCTCCCCCCGCAATTACTTGAGTATATAAACCTCACTGAAAGGCAGGCTTTTCTTGGGAGCTAATAAATAAGCCCCAAAGCCACAACATGTGTAAGACCTTGAAAAATGGCATCATCATCTATTGGGAATTGTGAACCCTGCAAAAAGCAGCTCATTGTATTTTCAGAAAAAGCTTTTTGTTTTAAAAATAATAATAATGAACAAAACCTACCAAGTGGAGTCTATATGGAAAAAGCAATGTAGTCTGAGATTCTAAGGCTGGTCTCTTTGCTGCATTAATCTCTCTTCGTAGATTTTATGTAAGAGGCATTATTTGCAGGAAAACAAGATACCGTTTTGAAGAATTCCCCTCTCATCCCTGCTTCACATCTGCAATTATAATCCTCTGATTGTGACCCCTGCATTAGTTGCCACGGATGCTGAGCAGAAGTTTATGACCTCAGGGTGGGCTATAGTTTCTGGGGGTGAGAGGAGCCTCGGGCAATAAAAATCATGTTTTTCCAGAAAGAGAGGAAAGGGTGGGGGGAAGGTACCCTCAGGACGCACCCCTCAGCGGTGTGTCAGCACTGGACACGGAGAATTTTCAGCTCCACTTCTGGTTGCTCCTAGGACAAGATGCTGGACTGTGGTCAAGGGGACTCGGCCGGCAAAAGGCTATGTGACCGAAGACGAGGATCTTTCTCCCCCCCCTTCTGTCCCTTAGATCTGTTTTCTGAGAGGCTGGGCTTGAGTCTTTCAGAATTCAGAGTGTTTTCTTCAACTGGTTTATCTTCGGTGGAGAGTCTCCAGGTCGACCACGGGTGCGCCACTTCCTTGGCCTCGGGCAGCCCCGTGGTTTCCTGGAGCTGCCGCGCCTGGGGCCACTGCGGCCGGGCTCGGGGTCCCGCTGAACCTTCCTTCACTGTGAAAGCAAGCAGGCTGGGCCGAAGAGCCCGGGAGAGCCGTCTCCAGATGCAAAAATACAAGAGGGCGCAGAACCCACCAGCGCCATGGCCTTGAATATCAATGCACGGGCTGACTCCAGACCACCAAGTTCATTAAAAAAAAAAAAAAAAATGTCTCTGGCAGCGTGTCACTGGCAGACTTGAGGGGTTTCGGTTTGCTTTCCATCCCGAATCACCGCAGCGCCCATGCCGTGTTGACTCGGAAGGGGAGGGGGCGGGAAGCAAACCCACCGCTCGGCGCGCACGCCTTGGTCTCACATTCCAGACCCGAGCTGATGTGTGTCCGCGCGACACGGGGCGGGGGGCGGGTTCTCTTCGGATGTTTCATTCGACAACCGCACGTCACTCCCAAAACTTTTCCTCCCTGCGCTCGGGGAGTCAGGTTGACGCGCCCCGCATGCCGGGCTCCCGGCGCCGGGCTGGGCGCGCTCCCGCGGAGCCGGAGCCGCAGAGGCTGGGCTGCCCCCGCCGCCCCCGGGCTGGACTCCGGCTTCTCAGGTACGAGTTGGGTGCCAGGCGCGGCGCGGGGGCGGCCACAGGAGGCGGGTGGGTGTCTGGCCCCGAGCTCCGGCGCCCCTCCGCGTTCCGGCCGGGCAGCGCCGGGGTCGGCCCGGGCTGGGCGTAGGGAGTCCGGGCCGGCGGAGGCTGCGCGCAGCCTCACTCCCCGCGGCGCTCCCCGCGCGGTGGTGGCGGCGGCGGCGGCGGCGGCGGCGGCGGAGGCGACGACGGCCCAGGCAGACAATGAACTTGCGAGCGCGCGCAGAGCCGAGGCAGGTTTGGGCCCCGCGACCCACGGCCCAGCCTCACCGAGGCAATCGCCGTCTCCAGCGGAGGGCGTCCCCTCGCCGCCGATCCCGGCCGCGCTCTGGGCGCCCGGCGCGCCGGGAACCTCGCGGGAAGGGCTGCTCGGAGGCAACGGCGGCGGCGCCAAGGGCTCGCACGCCCCCCTCTCCAGCTAGGGAGAATGCGATCAGAGCTCGGGGACCGGGAACTCGGCGGCGGGGTGGTGGCGCTGCGGACAGCTGCCTCTGGGCAAGCACAGGCCAGCTGTCCAGGAGAACGGCCCCAGGAGTCGGAATGGGGGTGCGGGGGGCGCGCTCTGCAGGCGGAGGACCGACTGACCGACCGATCGGTGCTTTCTCCCTAGGAGCGCGCGTGGGGTGAAGGTGGGGGTGGGCATTCCCCAGCCATGCGCTCCGCTCCCCGGCGCACTTCGGGGAAGTTTCCAGGCGCGGCTCGGGGCAGGTTGGTGTGTTTGCTATCCGCCACTCTCTCCCCGACTCGGGTTCGGGGCCACCTTCCTGCTCTAGCTCCAGTCCCGCGGCTGCCCCGGGCGGGGAGGCGTGGGGTGGGGGATCCCAGGCGCGGAAGCCCGTGGGACCGGGTTCCGGGAGGGGGACCGCGTGGGCGGGCCTGGGAGGAGACGGGGGCGCGGCGAGGCCCGGAGCGGCCTGAACTTCTGCTCCCCGCCTTCTTCCTCCCGGCCCTCCGCCCCCTGTCCCCTCCCAGCGCCCCGCCGCAGCTCCGGAGGCGGTGTGACTCGGGAGGAGCCGGCGCTTCCCGGCGGTGGCGGAGGCGGCGGCGGCGTCCCCAGCCGGCCTGGGCGCGGCGAGCGGAGCGCTGCAGGTCTGAGCAGAGCGGCGTGGCGGGGCGACGGGGGCTGCGGGGCGACGGAGCTGCGGGGAGCCTGGGTGTCATCGGCCCCTGCGCGGGGGCGACGCCGCCGATCGGGATGGAGCGCGAGTCTATTGGGTTATAGGTGCGGGTGGAGAGGACTCGGCGGCCGTGGGCTAATGGGGGACGGGTCGTGGCGCAGGTGGCCCCCTTGGAGTCCTCTTAAGATCGCGGGATGCCGGCGCCCGGGAGAAGCGAACCTCGCCTTTGGGAGAATGAATGAAACGTTGTGGAAGCGCCTTCCGACTCCTCCGGGCGAACGGATTGGCCGGCGTGCGCGCGTGTGTGTGCGTGAGTGTTTAGGATTCGGAGCCGCCGGGGTCCTGGGCGCGGCTGCTTGACCGCCCCGTCGCGGTCCTGGCCCCACGTTGCGCGTCAGCCCTGCAGCCGGGGTCGGCCCGCGGGGGCTGGAGCGGCGGGTACAGACTGAAGGCTGGGGCTCGGGGCTGGCTGTTGGCAGCTGGACGTCCGCGCCTGGAGTAAGGAGGTTCGAGAAGGAGGCGATGAAGGCTGGGGCTGAGCCCAGCTTCCCCGCCCCCGGCCCCGTTTTCCCGTTCCCCGAGGCCCTTCGCTGTATTCACGTAGGGTGAGTTGATGGCACGGAGTTTGGGGGAATGAAGTTCTATCTCTGGGAAGCCTCAGGACGCTCCGTTAAGGGATGTGGCGCGCTGTCTTGTGAGGCTGAGCCGAGGGGTTTGCAGGGCCTCAGTTCTTATCAGCTGCGGTTCTAGAAGGACATCCACCAGGTGATGGAGCAGAAAGGCAGCCCGGGGGCGCACCTCCCGGGGTGCCCGGGGGGAAACAGGCCTGGAGATTTGCCCCAAGTTCCTCTAGAACTGATCCCCCCCCCCCCCAACAGACAGCATTTTCCATGCCCAACTTTCCTACTCCCCTTCTCAGAGTGGTGCAAAATCAGGAGCCCTCCTTTCCAGAACATGGTACTTGTTAATTTTACCAACAGTATGTTGATTGAATCCGGATGTCTTAGCACACAAATCATATATGATTTTGTTTAAAATAGCATGGGAATAAAATGCCTTTTAACTAGGTAATTTTTAATCAAATAGGTTTTTCTCTCTAATGCTCCTGAAAGATTGGCAGGAGAATGTCCTGCCTCCCGCTGGCTGGGGGAACTGAGCCAGCAGGTGAAGCAGCTTGCCAGGCTCGCTCTCTCAGTATAGGTGCACAAGTGAGCCAGAAGTGGAGCTGCAGGGGGCTCTTCTCCCCCTCCCAGGTCCAGCTCCCTGGCCCTCTGAAGGAAATTCAGCAATGCTTTTGTGTTCTTTCTCTCCGGGTGTTGCATGACTGCAGTGAGCAGGGTTAATTCATCCAGGACCTTGTGTTTGGAGGCAGGATGGAGAGGCAGGTTTGTCCAGAGTGGATCCCCTGCCTGCCTTGCTTTTCTCTGATGATCAGATGGCCAGAGTTCCCAGCACTGTCACGGTGGCCGCCGTGAGTTTCTGTGTCTGTACCTTCCTTTTCTTCTTTTGCTGTTGCCCATGGCCAGCAGAGGGGAGGTGTTTGACTTTTTCACTGGCCCGAAGAAAAGAAGATTAATCCCAGTGTGTGGAAGAGGCAGTGTTTGCAGGAAAGTTTGGGAGAGGTTGGAAAGTGGACTTTGCTTATTTGGTGTCTGGAGAAGGTGCAGAAGAGAAGCCCCAAGTTAACCATCTGGTCCACAGGAACCCCAGGCTCTTGGAACCTGCACTAGTGGATGCTTCGGGTTAGAGCTGAGTTGTGATTAGACTGTGGGTGTCCAAGGCCACCTAGGACCTGGCTGGAGGTTGCTGGGTGCACTGGCATCCAGGTGAATCCCTGCTAGCTCCAGGGGATGGGGAGAGGTGGGGAGACTCCGGGGCTGCCCTGAGCAGGTGAGCCCATGCCCTACCCAAGAGGGCAGCTTTGACTCAGTTCTACCCAACTGGGAGAAAAATTGACAAGTCTTGTTAATTTTCAAGGGAATTCTCAAGCCTGAACATTTAAGTGTGGGCTCACATTCTACAAGGAGAGGAGAGGATTGGGAGTGGATGCTCTGCCAAGAAGTCTGAAGCTTGACATCTGGTCCTGAGTTTGCATATTGGGAAGGGTGTTCCACCATCAGAGAGGTGTGACATGTGATAAGGATATGGAGACCACAGCCCCAGGCCGAGGGACTAAGAATTGAGGACGCCCTCTGTGCCTATGGCCAAGTGCCAGCCTTCATGTGCTGTATGTCACGCGTCCATTCAATAGCTATCGGACGAACTCCTGTCTCAGTTGGTAAAGAGTTTGCCTGCAGTGCAGGAGACCTGGGTTCGATCCCTGGGTCAGGAAGATCCCTTGGAGGAGGAAATGGCAACCCACTCCAGTATTCTTGTCTGGAGAATTCCATGGACAGAGGAGCTTGGTGGCCTACAGACCATGGGGTCACAAAGAGTCAGACAGGGCTGAGGGACTAACACTTTCACTTGCCATATGGAAAGAGGCACTCTATAAAACTTTTCATATCGCTTCATTATCGAATAGTACACGCCGATACAGGGAGAAGAAAGAGTTCCTGCCCTTCTAGGAAGGGAGCAGGGGAAAATGTCTGTGCCCCGTGGACAGTTGAGCGGTGAGCTGCATTAAGAGCTGGGAGAATAAGGCCAGGAAAAAGGCCAGTGAAGGGTGGGTGGCCCGGGAGGAGTCTCTTCCTACTGATGTGGGGATTGAGGCTCGGAGCAGGGAGTCCCAAGTCACACAGACCAGAAGTGGGACAATAGCCCAGGTCTCCGATGCTCCGGCTCCTGGGCCGGCTCTTACAGCCCTTCCTGCGGGGCTGGAGCCTCTTGGAAACTCCCAGATGAGTGGACACTCCCTGTGCTGGGCAGTTCTTGCTTCCTGCACCCCAGATCCAGAGCCTGTTCTGGTCCCCAGTCATCAGCAGTTCCAGGATTACAGAGGTGCTGTTTGGAACCTGTTTTGTGAGAAAGGAGTTTCCTTGACCTATGAATGAAAGCAGAAACTGTCTAGAAACGTAGCTGGCCTGGGAGCGTCACTGTGTGAGCACGCTATCCCCAGGCATCTCTTGAGCGGCACGTGATGTAGAAGTGATGCTTTCAGTCATCAGCTGGTGAGGACGGTGCGTCACCTGAAAGTGGGGCTACTCAGGGCACAGCGGCTGACTTCTGCCCTAACTGTGCTGCTTTGCTGCGGATTCAGAGCCCATCTTCTCACTTAGCTGACAACGCATCGGGGGACTGTTCTGATCTTGCACAGGGTGTTTCTTTATTGTTCTCAGTTGCTGGGGTCTGGTTTCCTTCCTGAGAGGCTCCTCCGTTAAAACGAAGTGCTAGGATGGCATGATTTATGTGTAGACCTGGGTCTTCATGGCGTGAAATGAAGCACAGAGGTGGCTGTTATCTAGTGTGTGCATCCAGTGTCCACATCTAGGAAGAAAAGTAAAGGGTCTGTGTTGATTCGGGCCAATACAGAATATTTTTCAAGTACGGGCGTTGGGGAGGAAGACATTTGGTCCTAACAGCCGTCCTTTGCTGGGTCCCTACCGGTTCCCAGCTTGCCCTGTGCCAGCCTGGTCAGACAGGTGTCTCGCTTTGTCTCAATCAGAGGGCAGGGAGGCTGTTGGAGACCACAGGGCCCAATCATCTAGCCCTCGGGATGTGCAAGAGGTCGGATCACAGAACGGGAGTGGAGGAAGGAGGGACGTGGGGTGGGGGTGGGGAAAAGCAGTCATGGCTCTCGAAGGGGAAGGCGGTGATGAATCAGCAAGTGGGGTGGGGGGTGGAAGAGGAAAGCAGGTTCTCGGTCTCTGTTGATTTCGAAAGGGATGCAGAGGAAACGCAAGCAGCCTGTTTCATCAGCGCCAGCCATACGCGACATTTATGTCTTCCTCCAGGTGCAAGCCCAGGGCCAGGTGCGTGGGGGCCACGAGGCAGAGCTTGGAGTAGTGGGCCAGGCAGAACTTGACGAGTCAGGTTACATAACACTGCCCAGAGTGCCGCCGTTGCTAGGTTAGCGCGGCTCTGAGATTGGAGTGGCCTGGGGCCACTTCACCCCTGGCCTGAGAGCTGGGGCCTGAGACCTGAGCCAGGTTTCACTCGCTCTGTTGTGTCCCGTTCTTTGCGACCCCATGGACTGTAGCCCGCCGGGCTCCCCTGTCCAAGAGATTCTTCGGGCAAGAATACTGGAGTGGGTTGCCATGCCCTTCTCCAGGGGATCTTCCCCACCCAGGGATTGAACCTGGGTCTCCTGAGTCTCCGGCATTGCAGGTGGATTCTTTACCGTCTGAGCCACTAGGGAAGTCCTACAGAGGACACTTAATACGGGCTTGGAGTGGTGCCTAGCATACAGTAAGTGCTTAATATACATCAGCTCTAGAGCTCATTACCGCGGATGGGAGAATGTCTCTTGAGCTCCTTGAAATTGCTTGTCCAGTTATTTTATTTTATTTTTTTTAATGTAGCTGTGTATGTTTCCTGGTGGAGGAAGGGAGCATGACTTCTAGCATATTCTACCTCAGAGAGCTTCTCTGACACCCCAGGACGCCTTGGCTTCTAGTCAGGCTGATTGCTTCATCTCTCTGGGCAAAGAGAGGGCTGCATCCACAGCCGCCCTCTGAGATGCTTCCAGCGAACGCCGTGGGCAGGCGGTCGGGCAGTTTGGCTGTTCTCCTGTGTAGTGGTGATTAAGTCGGGGGCAGATCAGGGGATGTACTGGGGAGGCCAGCTTTCGAATGCTGCATTCCTGAGCCCCACTCCAAGCTTCAGAGTGTTCTGAGTGGGTGTGCGGGGGCCTTCTTGCCCGGGCAGGCTCATCCTGACACCCATGCTACATTTCTAGAATTTGTCTGGGTCCGGGCCTTCCGGGTCTCTGAAGCAAGAGAGGCTGGCAGATCCTCAAAAGCAGAGAGTGTCATTATAATGGAAACCTGGACCCTTTCCAGAACTGTGCTTGTGATTAAAATATTGAGACAGGCCGCCTCATCATCCAGGTGCCTGGAAAATACCCCAGCACGGGCACATGATTAGATTACAGGGCTGTGCTGTACTCAGTCACCCCAGTCGTGTCCGACTCTGTGCGACCCCATGGACTGTAGCCCACCAGGCTCCTCTGTCCACGGGGTTCTCCAGGCAAGAATACTGGAGTGGGTTGCCATGCCCTCCTCCAGGGGACCTTCCCGACCCAGGGAGCAAACGCACATCTCTTGCGTCTCCTGCATTGGCGGGCCGGTTCTTTACCACTAGCGCCACCTTGCTGTTGAGTTGCTCAGTCGTGTCCCCCGCTTTGAGACCCCATGGACTGTAGCATGCCAGGCTTCCCCGTCCTTCACCACCTGGGCATGTGCAATTATCTTTTCCTATGACGGGCAAGAACCTGGTGGTTTCACATCTTCTCTTGAAATGGAATATGTGCCTGCTGACCCTTTTTGCTCCCTGTGGTTGAGAAGACATTGGTGTGACCTCAGAGGGGAAGAGGCCTCGGGAGATGGCGGGTCTCTTTCTCCCAGGGCGGCCCTGGATCTGGGGGAAGTTCTGACTTGCTCTGCTTGCCCTTGTAGGGAGCTGCCCTGAGGGGGCCGGGAGCCCATAGTGCATTTGCTGTGAAGTTGGAAGGTGCGTTTTAGAGTCTGAGAGGCCTGTAAAGCTGTGTTATTGTCTCACTCCTTGTTGAAAGGGGTCTGGACTGCTCCCTTTGTGACACATGTTAGCTGATTCGGGCTGAATGAGGCAAGTTCGACTAGCACCTTCATTTTCCAATCAACCAAAGGTTTGGTGCCCACCATGCGGATGTGCATTTAGCCTGAGTGTTGAATCCCATATCCCCTTGGAGAGGAAGTCTAGGTGGTGGGGTGAGCCTGAACACCACATGGACCTGGCTTGAGTCTCTCCTGTGTTTCTTTGTTCCATTATCGTGACCCTGGGCCAGTGGTTACATCTGCTTGGTCCTCAGTTTCCTTATCTGTAACGTGAGGTTGATAATCTCCATCTTGTTTTTTTAGTGTAGTTTGGGTACCAGCAGTACAAACGGGTTTCCTGATAGCTCAGTTGGTAAAGAATCCTCCTGCATTGTGGGAGACCCCAGTTTGATTCCTGGGTCAGGAAGATCCGCTAGAGAAGAGACAGGCTACCCACTCCAGTATTCTTGGGTTTCCCTTGTGGCTCAGCTGGTAAAGAATCCACCTGCAATGTGGGAGACCTGGGTTGGATTCCTGGGTTGGAAAGATCCCCTGGAAAAGGGAAAGGCTAACTGCTCCCGTATTCTGGCCTGGAGAATTCTCCATGGGGTCCCAAAGAGTCGGACACGACTGAGCGACTTTCACTTCCTTTGCACAGTGCAAATTAGGGTTCAAGGGAGCCCCCCAAATTAAACCCCTCTTTCCTGGCCAAGTTCTGAATCAGTGGAGACAGGGGAGGAGAAAGATGCATAAAGATAGAAATGCAGTATTTGGTCCCAACTGAAGTGGACCTTGGAGAATGTGCTTGAACCAGTGGGCATGTGGGCATCGCATACCTGAAGTGAGAAGCGGGCAGTGAGGGCCACTGACCTCCCCTGAGTCGCAGGCCAGTGGGAAAGTGGAAGCCTCTTCTGGGGAAGCGGCCCCCCACCTCCGCCCCGGGGCAGCCAGCAGAGGGCAGTGCCTACTCTGTGTGGGAAGAGATGAGGCCAGGCTCTTCCTCTCACTCTCCTGGGATGGTATGGACCTCAGCAGGTGGAGACACAGTGGTGGTACGCAGGCAGCGCTCTCTCCACCAGGAAGGAAACATCAGGAGTGGGCAAGAAGAGTCCCCTGCTGACCTCCTCTGACCCCTCCATCCACCCAGAACAAATGATAAGTGCTGAGCCCAGGGCCTGACCCATGGAGGGGTCTCACACGTGGCACCTGTTAGGTACAGGGTTGATAAGGACAGCATCAGATATGCAGTCGACAAGGACATCGACGTTAGAAGGTAAGCCTGTCGACTATGTTGTTATCTGCAGAACATGGCAGTGAGGAGTCAGATTGAGGTAATGATCAGCCTTTGACCTCAAGGCTGCGTTCTAACTTACAGTTACACACAAGGGTAATTTACAAGGAGGGGCGGAACCACTGGCAGACTGCCTGCCTGGTAGCCTGAGTGCCAGAGCCTTTTCTGCCTCCTCTCGGTCCCCGCTCTTGGTTCCCCCTCACGGCCTGAACCTTCGTCCAGCCCCTGCCCCCCTCTCATCATTGCCTTCTGGAAGTTTTGCGAGTATTTCTTAACCATCTCTCTACAGCCTTCCATCCAGATGTCACCGTCCTCCTCTGAGTGTCTGCAGGGCTCCTCTGCTGAACTTGACCTTGACCCCATCCTTCTTTTTACCATGATCTTTCTAGTATTCTGGGTGTGGTCCACTCACCCCGGCCTGGTGAGCCTCTCAAGGGTGAGAGGCTGTCTGGGGGTCCGGTCAGTCACGAGAGACTGTTTGTTGAATTAACACATCAAGAGCCAGCTTGTCCTGGAGAAAGGGCTGTGATGGATTTCATGTGGGCCTCTGAATGTGCACCCAAAGAAGATAGAAAAGTAACCCCAATTTGGTAGCATGGTGCAGGAGAGTTAGTGCTTATCAGTAAATTTCAGGAGGAGTCAAGAGCCTAATGTAGTAAACTTGGCTTTCCTGACATTAAGTTTTGGTCTGTTAAAAGGTAGTAACCACAGTTTTTTGTGTGTCTTGAGAGTCTTGGGGAAAAATACTATGGAAATTTGTATTTCAGGAATAGAAGCAGGAGCCATTAACCCAGGCAAGAAATGTGGGAGCTGTTAGTTTTTCTTATAGCCGGTATAAATAGCTTGTCATTAAGTTCCATGCTCCTTTGTTTGGAATGTAAATATTTGCATTAAAAATATAAAGTATGTCCTGGAGTGTATTTATAGAGACCATAATTTCCAAACCGAAAATCAGACTATTGGTCTACAGAGGATTGTTCCCTCTGATTCGTGAACCTGTTTATATAAAGAGTCTTCCAAATGTACACATGCAGAACTGCATTTGCTTTGTGTATGTCAGGGATCTCCAGGATTACAAGAAAGTGGGTGGCCCCAGGGAACTGGGCCAATCTGTGGGGTTTCCCAATAGACACTTGTGATCATGCCATCTGTTAAGTTGCAGCCACCCTGGGAAGGGCGAAGGTCTGGCTCAGGTCCCGTGGGACCGGCCGGCTTCCCTGCCTTCAGTTTCCTGGAAATCCAGGTGGGAATTGGCTGCAGCTGGCTCGTCTCTGGGTCGTGTAACCAGACACTCGATTTCAGAATCGCTGTTGCTTTAAGAAGATGTGGAGAAGAATTCAGGATCGGTTCTGTGGTCCCGTTTCTGGTTCAAGGTTGAGGTCTGAGGGCCTCTGTCAGATGTCATCCTCCGGCAGATTCTTGGGGCCGTTTAGCTTTTTCATTTTCCATGATGAACAGTGCAGACTTGTCAGACATTAACTGGAGACAGGATGTCCCCACCTATTGGTCTCTGCCCTCTTCTTTGGAATGAAAGACTGGGGGCTACAGTCGGGCTGGGCCAGGGCCTCTGCTCCCAGCATTGTGTGTGTGTGTGTGTGTGTGTGTGTGTGCACCTGTGTGTGTGTGTCTGTGTTGGGAGGGGGCGGGTTTATTCTCAAGGGGGCAGCCCTCGCTGGAAAGCCTCTCTCCAGTGTCTCAACAAATACAGAGTGAGGGTCGTCTGGTCGGTGGGAGCGGGCCGACCTGGTCCACAACTGAGCTCTGAATCCAGGCTTGTCCCGCACCTGGAAACCCCCCTATCATCACAAGGTGATGAAGGACACATGAGTGGGGATCCAGAGGGATCTTGGCAGGACCGGGGGTCCCCCAGCTCTGGCCTCCGGTTGGCTGTACCAGCGCCTCCTCTGCCTGGCATCCCAGGCAGCCCAGGGCCCTTCTGTGGGTGGGGGCAGCTCCATCTCCCCGCCCTGTGCTGTTGCTATAGGACCAGGCTCAGTTGAAACGGCAGGAATCCTTCTCAGTCTCCACAGGGCATGGTGTCCAGGCTGTCGGAGCTTCAAGCATCTCTCTGCTCGGGGTCCCAGGATGCCAAGCCCCACTCAGGCGAGGAAGTAAAATGGGGTGGTGATGTGAGGGGAGGGGCGTGGTGGGCTGAGTCGTCAACCTGACCGTGCCCCTTGCACCATCCAGGGTTAAGCGCTCAGCTTCCCCTGGCTGCCTCTCACTTTGACTCATCAGTATTTCTTGTCTGAAAGAAACACCCTCTGGGCTTAGAAATGGTGAGTCCTTAGAGAGGACCATCTTCCTGTTTACCTGGATGTTCTTCTACTGTGGGACACTTCACGATTGCCCTTTCTGTGGTCATCTGTAGCCAGACCCACATGTTGTGACCTTCCCTTATTTTCTCACAATTCTCGATCAAGATAATAGTTCCAGGAAGGCCCCAGCCAACCCCATATCAGACCAGTAACCCACCCACACTGTTTTGAAAGTCAGAGGAAATAGCTGCTTTTAGGACATGTTGAACTTGTGGAAGAAAGTTGTCAGGAGCCCTAAATGAGAGGATGAAAGAACACTCAGAATAATGGAATTGGGTTCAGCCTGACATCTGTGTCGCCCTAACTTTGAAAGTTATTTATACTTGTTACGTAGCAGTTTCTGTGAGAAATTAGATGTGGAAAGATACACAAAAGAGAAGAGGGAGCTTAGCAAATGTGGCCTCTTCGTTGGAAAATAGCTTCCAGGCAAAAAGAAAAAAAAATCCTTTGCTCACCGGTTGGCTGTTGAAAATCCACAGATCTTTTGCGTTGTTCACAATTTGGTTCCAAGAATAAAAATGATGTATTAAAGAGTAGATGAAACTTCAGTTGCCATTTCAATGGTAGAAAATAAATTTGCTTTTGGCTGTTAAACTGAAATAAATCAATAGAAAAATGCACACCTGCCCACTTTCATGTCAGCAGTTTTTGGTTTTTTTTTTTTTTTGGTGGTTTATGTACCTTTGAGTCAGTTATGAAGTCGTGGAACTGTTTAGGGAGAATGTGTGCATGTATGTGTGTGTGTGTGTGTGTGTGTGTATTTATGTTTTGTATATTTATTTTACAAAGTTCTCATCGAATTTATTTTTAAAAATCATGCAACAGATGTTTTTGTCTGTTCAACCTATCCTTTTTATAAAACAGCTTTAATGAGATGTAATTCACATGACATAAAACTCACCATTTAAAGCATGCAATTCAGTAGTTTTTAGTATGTTCACAGATGTATACAACCAAAACCGTGTTTTCTTTTAGAGCATGTCCTCATATTAAAAGGAAACCATTTACCTATCAGCTGTTAGCCCCCTATCTCCCCATTCACCACCCCCACCCTAAGCAACCAAGAATCTACTTTCTATCTCTATTAATTTCTTTATTCTGGACCTAAGATGAATGGAATCACATAGGATATGGGGTTTTTTTGTGTCTGGTTTCTTTCACTTAACATCATGTTTCATGGTTCATCTACATGGTAGCTTATACCAGCACTTCATTCCTTTATATGGCCACATAATATCCCATTGTATGAATAGCTTACGTTACATTTATCCATTCATCTGTTGATAGGGTGGTTCTACTTTTTGGCTCTTAGGGATAATGCTGCTTTAAACATTCATTTATGAGTCATTGTGTGGACATGTTTCCATTTCTAGAATTAAATTTTTTGAGCTATCTTTACTTGCTTTCCATAATTCATTTACTTTTTTATATGCTCTTCTCCTGGCCCTAAAGGAGGACTGATTCTCAGATGAGGTTCTGATTCCCCCTGACTTGTCTGAATGTTAAAGCTTGCAAAGGCCTTCAGGGGAACATAGTTCTGCCCCATTTTGCAGATGGGGAAACTGAGGCCCAGAGAGGCTACACGGAGTCAGGATTGAATCTGGGTTTTCAGAGTCGATTCAGTTACGCTCAGCATTCTCCCGGAGCCCTTAGTAAAGCGGCAGGTCACCCTCTTGATTGGCTGGTTGGGTGGACAGACAGTGACCGCCTGGCCCTCGCCCACTGTCCTAAGCCCCTCTGACCTGCAGAGGCCCCACAACAGCTCATCCTCCACCAGCTGGCAAGCGAGAGCTGCAGCTCGTGGCTCATGGCGCCAGTGCCTCCTGAGTTCTTTCCCTGAAGCAGCGGGAGGCCAGCGCTTATCCGGGGAGTAATTAAATTAGGAACCAATTCAGAGAATGAAATTTTATCTGATCTGGCCAAGCCCATAAACACGGGGCTGTGCTTGTGACTCCAGGGTACATTATGAAGTTGATTTTTAAAGAGGCTGGGCCGCAACGAGGAAAGAAACGCGCAGGGCCAGCCGGCAGCTCTCCCGGGCAGGCGTGCTGCAGTGGCTGGGGGTGCATTCCCGGGTGTTGAGCCGAGTCCCCAGGCTAGCTTTTGTATTGTGACTGAAATGTTCTTGGCGCTTAGGAAGGCTCACCTGTTAAGATCCTTCTGGATCCATTTCATGCTGTTATTGTTGACACCGCAATGCACCTCTGTAACTACAATCAGAAGGAAACTTTGCTGGAAGCTTGTTGGTTCTATATGCAGGTTCTAAATCTAAAGCCCTATGGGGCTTTTTGAAAGAAAACACACATTCCAGTTCTGCGTGAGCTCTTCAGGAGTGGGCCCCGGGCATCTGTGTGTGTGCGCTCGTGTGCACGCGTATGCACTTACGTTTGTACGTGGGTGCGAGCGTTAAGCTCTTTAAGATGGAACGTAGCAGTGATCACAGCTGTTCTTCTGAGATGGGTTTCCAGTTCTTCCATGGCAAAGATGGGGGCCGGTAATCTGCAGAGATCTCAGGAGCGAGCCTCTTTTGTCCTCAGTCTGTCCTCGACTGTGACTTTCTTTGGGTTTCTTGATCAGGTTCCCTGGATGTAACTAGCGTACGTGTTCCACCACTGCATCTTCTGTGGGATTTTAGCTCTGGTTTCCTTTTCTGCGTGAATGGCCCTCCTCTCCACAGGGGCCCAGCCAGAGGCCCAGGAGTCAGCTTTGGCCTTTAGCACATCGCTGCAGGAATTACCTCCTTCCTGTCTCTGCCATCAGAAGGTCATTTGTCCCTTTAGGATAGAAGGTGTGTCTTATTCAAGGTTATATCCCCAGGACACCGGCCATGGGAGAGAATGATTGGCTGTACCGACAAGTGGCTGAAAGGAGGAAAGGCAAGAATACATTGAATTACCCCCTTGATCCTGCAGCTCCGCTCAAGAAAACAATCGGGAGCCTGACCCTTCATCTTCAATTCTTCTGACTCAGGTCCTGCATCCCCTTTAAGAGTCACCACCCAGTGATGGAGGACCTACTGTGTGCCCGGCGCTAAGAGCTGAGAATCTAGCAGTGACTTGACGAACAAGGTCCATCTCATAGACAAGTTCATAAATATCAGAGAACAGACAATAATAAGTGCTACATGTTAGGGGGTGACTGTCTGGGTGATTGGAGAAGGCCTTTCCAGAAAGGTGATGTTTAAGCTGATTCTTGAACGACAAGAAGGCACCACGGTCTGTAGGTCAGAAAGAGCACCCCAGGCGGAGGGAACAGACAAGTGCCAAGATCCCAGGAGGGGATCAGTTGATGGGATGGGATCGGGTCAGCCTGGAAGAGCAGGTCAGAGAACTTGGTTTATAGCACACTTGGGTTGATGCCCATTCTTTTCTGTTCTACATCCTCCACATTTTCCTTTGAAAGTGTCAGTCCTTCAGTTGTGTCTGACTCTTTGCAACCCCATCGACTGTAGCTCACCAGGATCTTCTGTCCATGGGATTTTCCAGGCAAGAACTGGAGTGGGTAGCCATTCCCTTCTCCAGGGGATCTTCTTGACTCAGGGATCGACCCAAGTCTTCTGCTTTGCAGGCAGGTTCTTTACCATTTGAGGCACCAGGGAAGCTCCTTTACATCTTTGCTCTCTCACTGTCTCTCATCTCTGGGGGAAGAACCCCTGTCCCATGCTGGGCTGGCCTGCAGCTGCTGTGGTTTCAAAAGGTAGGGCTAGTGAGAAGCAAAACCCCCATCCTTTTTGTCTTCTCACTGAGGGTTTGGTGTGTGAGCAGAAGTTATTTTTATGTAAGCACATGCTTGATGGGGGAAGTCTTGGGTGGGCAGCTGAAACCACACTCATGAAAACAGGACTGAAATAGTCCGTGAAATCCCAAAGGTGAGCATGTGGCTGTTCACCTGTTTGGTGATGACTCCGGACAGCCTGGTTCAGGGAGAAGGCACCCTTTGGAGAGGGACTGGGGCATAGCAGACTCCCCAGCTGGTGTGGCCCCTGCCTTGAGCCTTGCTTTCTTCCCCTGACCTTGACCAAGTCCTGTCCCTCTCTCAGGACTTGACTGCCTCTGTGCCCTCATGGGGAGGTTCTTTCCTCACCCCCCATGGCTCCCCACACCTGGCCCCAATGTCTTGACATGTTGACAACTTGCCAGGAGTCCCCTTAATCTTTTGGCACTCCTGGATTCCGCCCATAATTTTATTTTAGCTTTTTAATTTGAAGTAATTTTAGACTCATAAGAAGTTGCAAAAATAGCACAGAGTTCCTGTGTACTCTTCAACCAGCTTCTCACAATGATAACATCTTACATAACCATAGAACATTATCAAAACCAGGAAATTGACACAGGTACAATTCCATCACTACGCTACAGACCTTGTCTTGCTGCCATCTAATTTCATTAAACCTAGGGAGCCACAGCACTTTGGAAGCACCTTAAAATTTCATGAACTTCAGTGTTGTCATTTATCTTTTAGATTGTTTTTGGATCCCTCCCAGTTGGCCATCAATTAAAATTAGTTTTTATCAGATTAAGAAATTCTGGAAGACCCATAGTTTATGTGTTTCATGCCTCTATGTGCCCACCTGAAGCTCTGTAGGTGCCTCATCCTTGGATATGCACACAGCCTTCTTCTCTAGATCTGAGAGATTCTCAGAGACAAGGAACCTATAATATATAGAGAATAGTTTGGTGAAATGGGCTTCCCTGATAGCACAGTTGGTAAAGAATCCACCTGCATGTGGGGGACCTGGCTTTGATCCCTGGGTTGGGAAGATCTCCTGGAGAAGAGAAAGGCTACCCACTCCAGTATTCTGGCCTGGAGATTTCCATGGACTGTATAGTCCATGGGGGTGGCAAAGAGTCAGACATGATTGAGCCACTTTCAGTTCACTTTGGTGAAACAGAACCCAGGACAGGGAATTGAGAAACTTGAGTTCTGATAATAGTAACCTACATTTGGGTACTTAGTATGTGCTAGATTTTGCATTATTCCATTTACTCTCAGCAACCTTGCAACAGACATGAGTAACATCCCCATTTTACAGATGTGAAAACTGAGGCTAGAGAGAGTCACCCTACCCAAATTTTGGTAACTTATGAATAGTAAGAGTTGGGACTTGAACCCAGGCAGTCTGACTTCAGAGGTCGCTGACTCTTACCTTGTGGGGCTGCCCTCACAGTTTCAGGCCTTCACACCTCTAGTTCCTGTGTCCTCAGGCTGCTTACTTGACTTCTCCGAGCCTCTTTCCTCATCTGCAACACGAGGGACTTGACTGAGAAGGTGTCATGTCCCTTCCATCTTTGAATGGTGAAAACAGGTATACCAGTAGAGGAGGAAACACTCCAAAGATGTGATGGAAATTTCTACGCTGTCCCTTGTAGGTCATTTTAAAGTTGGGAAGATTTCTGTGGCCTCATTTGGTTTGATGGGGAAGCTCCATTCCAATTGAATTATGCTCTTGTGCATTTTATTTCATTGTTTTTCACCACACTGCATGGCATGCAGAATCTCAGTTCCCCAACCAGGGATCGAGCCTAAGCCCCTTGCGGTGGAAGCATAGAGTCCAAACCACTGGACTGCCAGGGAAGTCCCTTGCTCTGGGTGTATTATAATTACACCGCATACAAACTGATTTTTCCAAGATACAAAATCCCCATACAGCCTGCTATGTCTGAAGCCCCTCCATTCAGCTCTGGGTCAGAGTGATGCTTGTAATAACCAGAAGGTGCTGTGTGAAGCTGCTCCCAGTCAGCCTCACGGGCAGCATTAGTTACCAGATGCCACCAGCGTGGGATGCGCAGGCATTATCAGCAGATACGTAATTGATTTTGCATCCTCCGTAAAGGCAGGTTAAAATTAAGCTTGTTGGTAAATGGTGTTTAAATCTCACTGTCTGGGGACGAGTGGTAAAAACTAACAGAGCAGGGCACTTGTGGAAGGGCTTGATTTTTTTTTTTTTTTTTCAGATTGTGGAATGAGTTCATCCCTCAACTACGGTAAAGATTTTCCCATTTAAAGGGGCTGGAAGCATGTAAGCTTCCGATCATAAATTTCCTAGGAGGGGCCTCCACTTGAGTGCCTGTGAGATGGCTAGACTGTGGGATGGCTGTGTAATCACATTAGCTTGATAAATTAAAGGTCCCCGTATTTTTTAAATCATCAGGCCGAGCTGCATTAGAGAAGATACTGTGATGAATCAGGGGTTTGATAAATGGGCTTGTGGAAACTCCTGGTATAGAATGGAAGGTACTAAGTCTGCAGTGATCCTGGAAATGTCCCTGCTGAAACCAACGATGGGATTAAACCCTGGGCATCTTGCCATTTTCTAAGTTTCCATTTGTATTGATATTTAATACTTTGGACTTCCCTGGTGGTTCAGCTGGTAAAGAATTCACCTGCAATGTAGGAGACCTGGGTTTGATCCCTGGGTTGGGAAGATCCCCTGGAGATGGGAATGCAAACCCACTCCAATATTCTTGCCTGGAGAATTCCATGGACAGAGGAGTCTGGCAGATTACAGTCCATGGGGTTGCAAAGAGTCTTAGCTGTTACATGTACCAGGAATCAGAGAAGCTTTTGGATGTGATTTCTTTCTCTGTTGTATTACTCTTTCATTAAGTCCAGAACTGGCGCTATAATTTGTAGACCTTAGTACAACATAAAAATGCAAGCCCCTAAAGGATCTGCCTGCAATGCAGGAGACCTAGATTCAGTCCCTGGGTCAGGAAGATCCCCTGGAGAAGGGAATGGCTACCCACTCCAGTATTCTTGCCTGGAGAATTCCATGGACAGAGGAGCCTAGCAGGCTATAAATCCGTGAGGTCACAAAGAGTCGGACACGCCTGAGCAACTAACACTTTATGAAAAAATTATTAAGAACTTCAAACTGGGCTTCCCTTGTGGCTCAGCTGGTAAAGAATCTGCCTGCAATGCGGGATACCTGGGTTAAAGCCCTGGGTTGGGAAGATCCCCTGGAGAAGGGAAAGGCTACCCACTCCAGTGTTCTGGCCTGGAGAATTCCATGGACTATACAGTCCATGGGGTCTCAAAGAGTTGGACATGACTGAGCGACTTTCATTTTCTCAAACCGGGGAGAGCAGAGCATTAACCAAGTGCCCCTCTGGGCACCAGGCCCTGTGTGACTGCACAGGTGGTGGCCCATGGAGCTGGCGTGAGACAGCTTGTGTCATGCCCACCCTAGACCACCTTGACCTACAGCAGCTTGTGTGAACAGTAGATTGTGAGCACCAGGAGGGCCGGGCTGCGGCCGTATCACCTTGGTTTGCTCTGCAAGCTCTGGCGGGGTCCCTGACCCCCGTTCATGCTGAGGAGAGACTTGCTGAGCTGAATCGGGACACAGGGCGATTGTCCTCATCTGCTAGTGGGATTTCATGTGGCTTTCTCAGATTCTGTGCATCAGAAATCTGGAAAAATCCACCTTTGGGCTCTACAGAGTGGATGGCATGAGGACCAAAACTCCCACTGTCTGCAGCTCAACTTGGAGAAGAATGCAAAGCACCTTAGAGCATCTCACAATGGTTTATGTGTGTTTCTATTTGCAGCCCCGGGGCCTCGGTCCTTAGAGAACCAGCCCCATCCCTCTGGACTTTCATCTCTGGGTGTCCCCGGCTTGGGCTCTGCCCTGCCAGCTGAGTGGAAGACCCCTGGAGAGAGTCCAGGATCCCAAGGCCACCATAGGTCAGCCTCGTCATTTCCCAGCCCTGGAGCGAAGCCGTGGAGATGGGAGGGGGTGGACGGCGCATCTGGGCAAGGAAGCGGGCCCCAGCAGCCGAAGCATCTCTCCTGGGAGCCAGTGGCTGCAGGGCTTGGAAAAGCCCACTTCTTCTTTGTGTCAAGTCTTTGTTCTCTCCAGCGTGTTGAGCTGGGGCTTGTACAGGCTCAGTGGGTGCCTGTTTCCTCTTAGAAGCCAGTGGAGAAGCGGAAGGTAGCATCCCCGGGCTGGCTGCCAAAGGGAGGGGAGGTTCCAGCGAAGGAGAGCTGGGACTTGCCGGGTTTACATTGGAACCGGAGATCCTGAATGAGGATTAAAGTTATTTTAAATTGGGGGAGGAGGCTGGGGGTTGCTCAGCTCAGAATCCCTAAGGACAGCTCTTCAGAGCCCAGTCTCGGGGCAGGGTGGGCGGGGGTGAGGGGCAGGGAGCTACTGTGGATTCCCCCCTCTTTTGTTCTCAGTTTGTGCAGAGGTCACCGGGGTGTGAGCTCAAAGGGAGCCAGGACGCAGTGCTCGCCTTTCATTGTCACAAGCCGCTGAGTCTGAATGGGGCTGCGATGCTCCAAGAAAGAAACCGTCTTTTATACCCGTCCTGGCTGCGGAGAAAGAGCCGCTCAGCAATCGGAGTGGGTCTGGAGGCCACTTCTACCCTTGCTGAGCCCAAGACGGTCTGCGGTACCTGGGTGTCCGGAATCACATCCTCCCATTCAAGGTTATGCTCAGCCAGGACTTAACTCACTCAGGAAATGACACGTTATCGCACCTTGGTCTGCAAACAAAAGCTGGTTTTATTTATTTTCCCCGTGAAGACATCCGCAGTCATTGTTTTCACTTTGAAAAGAAAAATAACAGGAAGAAAAGCCCACAATATTTTTATTAGCTGGTGTGCGAAATTTAGATAACTTAAATAATGATGTTGGGTTTGAAACTATTGGGGGAAAAAGTCTTGAGGCATAAACCAAAAAAAAGAGAGAGAGAAAGAGAAACACAAAAAGATGAACGTGTAAAACCTCACAAATACCTCTTACCTCTGCAAAACCTCACAAACACCGAAATGGCGGGGATCTCTTCTGTGGGGTCCACCCACTGTGTCCACGCCTCGCCCAGCCACACTGCATGGGACCTGCTGACGAATGAATGAATCAGGGTCCAGATCCCTGTTTCAGGCTGCGAGTTGGCTTTCTTGGATGATGACCTCAAATGGAAGGAAACTGTAAAGATTGTGGTCAGTGCTCAACATAAGTCAGTCCCCCCTCCAGCCCTGAGAGGTAGATGACCTGATCCTTGTTTATAGAGAAGCTGATAAATCTCAGAGAGGTTTGGGCAACTTGCCCAGGGTCAACCAGCTGGCGGTGGCTGGGCTGAGATTTGGTTCTAGGACTTGCCCCACGGCTGCACGCCACTCTTTCTAAAGAAGATGTCAGGGAGAGGAAGAAATGACACTGATGGACAGCCAGGTATTGGAAATGCCTCAGTGTCCCCATTCTGAGCCTTAACCCACAGATGGACACAGACAAGGAAATGGACAGCTGGCTACCGGGGAGCTGGTTGTGGCTAAGACATGCCTGGTTCCTGCCTGCGTGGAGCTTGGTTTCTAGTGGGTGGACGAGATACCAACCCTGAGTCAAGTGACATATTTTAACAGTGATGAGTGTCCGAGGGGAAACGAAGGGTGGGGTGTTGTGTGCACGTGCCCGTTGGTGCGCCGAGCCAGCGTGGCCAAGGGTCCAGGGAGGTGTCAGAGAGTTCCGGGGAGTGATGGAGGAAGCTGGGAGAAGAGTAGGGAACAAGAAGCTCTGAGCCCAGAGAGGATGGAGGGACGGCCTAGCAGGCCTTCTTGGACGGGCAGAGTCTGTGATGTTGGGACAGTGACAGGGGTGGTCATGGTGACCTCGAGTGACATGCCAGGACCTGGGGTCTCTGTTTTTAAGGCTCAGAATGTGGTGGACTTCTTGTCCCCTGGGCACCAGATGGATTCCATAGTGACCAACTTTCCCCAGGATCAAAGAGCGTGTTCCCTTCTCACTTTAAAACTCATGGGTGTCCCTAGTGGCTCAGACAGTAAAGGATCTGCCTGCAATGTGGGAGACCTGGGTTTGATCCCCAGGTTGGAGAGATCCTCTTGGAGAAGAGTATGGCCACCCACTCCAGTGTTCTTGCCTGGAGAATTCCATGGACGGTGGAGCCTGGTGGACTACAGTCCATGGGGCTGCAAAGAGTTGGACATGATTGAGTGACTAACAGACACTCAGATCTCATGGCTGCCTGGCCTTCAGGTGGCTGCCAGGCTGAGGTGACCCCATGACTCGGCCCAAGAGGACTGGGGCTTGCAGCCTCCTTGCCAAGTCTACCCCAAGAAGAATCCTTTTAAGACCCTGGAAACCCTTCAAATCTGGGAACTGGAGGTCATTAGCCTCCGGACCGAGACGTGGGTTGTAAAGTCAGCCCTGAGTGGTTATGAGCAGAGGTGGCTTTGGTTTGGTGCCTTTACAAGGAAGTGGGCATCTCTCTGAGAACATTGTCCTCCAGGGTCAAAGCGAGAGAGCGGAATTGTATGGGCACATTCATGCCCGAGTCAAATTTCTGTGTGCCCTCTGCTTCTCTCTTAGTTTCTTATGGGACAGAAACCTACCACCACCCATTCTTTCTTCTTTTTATGAACTTTTCCCTCCCGTGGAGGATAGCAGACCTAACTGGAGAGCATTTGCAAAGGTTCACAGCTTGATGGACTTGCATAAACAGAACTTAGCTGTGCAACCGGCACCTCGGTTGAGTGTGGAAACCGCACCCCAGAATCGCCCAGTTCCATTCTGCTCACTGACCACCCCCCACAAGCCCCCAGTCAGGCATGATCACCATCCTCGTCTCCACTGCCTCTGCCTGTTCTTTGTACTTAATATAGATGGACCTGTGCGGAATGTTCTCTTTTGTGTCTAGTTTCTTGCGCTCAGTACTGCATTTGTGAGAGTCTTCCCTGGTGTTGCAGTGTTAGTTTGGCTTTACAGCTGGGGCTCTGAGCATCCTAATTCTAGTACATGGCCTTGATCCACGTGAGGATGTGTTTCTGCTGGGCATGGACCTACGAGTAGAATCGCTGGCCTTTGGGAAACAATGTGCTCAGTATCTGTACATGTGGCTAGTCTTCCAAGCTTTTATCTCCAGTACAGTTCCCACCAGCAGCATATGAGTCTCCTGAAAGATGAAATAAGAGCCTGGAACAAACATACCGTGAGACTGACGCCCCTTTGGTCCTATCCCCACAAAAGACCCTGGGGGATAACTGCTGACTGTCCCGCAGGTTTGCACTGAATGAATAAACTGGGAACTGAGTAGAGAGAGTCCCTGTGACACCCCAGAGAGATGTCCCTCCCTCCTGGGATTCTGCACCCCATGGTCACGTTTCACTGGGAGCCAGTCTTTGTGCCTGAACTTGGGAATGGGGAAGAGCCCAGCAATTAGTCACTGGGGTGTCTTCCCTGAAGCAGAGCTTCCGGGCTGATCCTTGAGATGGAAGTAGCTGGCCTGGGCTTCCTTCGTCCTGGAGCAGGGACAAGAAGGGAGAGCTGCCACCACTTAGATTTTATTTGCAAATGGGTTCAGTCCTAGAACCAACCAGTTCTACCCACTCTCTCCTTTTGTGTAGCCTGACCAGTCAGACTTTCCCCCACTGTATTCAAGGCAGAGAAGGAACTTTTTCTTCCCCCAAGGCTGATGTTCAGGGCGACTGGGGGGGCGGTCTAAAGCAGTGAGAAGAGGCAGCTGGCATTTCCCAGGCGTCCCTGTGTTGGCACCATGGGCATGTTGTTGTCCATGATATGGACAGGAAAGAAGGAGAAAGGATTCTAGAAGTCTTTGAATGCCGAGTCCTACAGGGCCAGCCCAGGCTGAGCACCAAGATGTGAGTGGTGCCCTTGTACCATCAAATTCCTAACTCACAGTAGCGGCCGTGGCTGCATAAGGGAGGCTTGGAAGGAAGGAATATCTGTGGCCATTGGCTTGAGGCTTGAAAGTGAACAGGAGAGAGTACCTACCTGCCTCGCCCTGCCCGCAGTAGCTTCTGCAGATCTCGGACTGGGGTGAAAGCTGTTTTGTCTTGTGCCCTATGGAGACTTACATCAATTTTGGGAAACAGTGATTTCCCAGTGTCTTTTGTTGGGAGGCCAGGTAGGGAGAGGAATGAGGGAAGTAAGAAACAGAGCCCCCCTCGGAGGTCCCTGGTGAGGCAGGGAGGAGCTGGTAGGCTGGGGAGGGGCTAAGCTGGTCTCTGTGCTCAGGTATCCCTTGGCAGGAGCTCCTGAGGGGACACTGGTGTAATTGGTGGTCTTCTCTGCCTCATCTGTTCAATGTCGATCACTCAGATTTCTGCAACCTGAAACCATACACTCATGAGTCCTGCGGTCTTGCTGGTCTCTGGGGAAACACCCGGCTCCCCCACCCTCTGAACCCAGGCCACAGCCCTGTGCTCAGCTTGTCAGGGTTTCCCCTTCTGTCGCTGGGTGTGGTGGAGGCACCCTTCATCCCCCCAGAGCCGCTGGGCTCCCCCACCCAACCCCGCAGGACCAGCCCTCGTGACTCCTGCAGGGTCACACCCTTCACACCCACGGATGGAGTCTGAAAACTGCAAGGGTGAACCTGAACTTCACAAGACTCTTGCGTCTCCTGGCTGTCTGTATGGTCTGTGTGGCCTTGACTGGTGCTAGAGCTAAACTTGCAGAATTCAGATGAACCGGATTCTCCCTGTTTGGGAGTGTTATGGGATGTGGGAAAGCAAGTGAAATGTTGATTTGGGAGTTTGCACCTTTGCCTGGGGGAGCCCAAATTTCAGATCACTGACTCCGAGGGGGGACCTGTGGGGCCCTATACTGAGCTGAATGTCTGTGCGGCGACATGGGACATTTTGGCTCTGAGAGGCAGAGTCCCCACCCTGACTGGTCGTTTCCCACTCATGTCTGCCTGTGGCTTAGCCCGGAGAGGGACGTGCTCAGACCTGTGCAGACACTTTCTTCCCAGCTTGCATTTCTCCTTGCTCTGCCATCTCTGTGGGCTTGGGGCCCCAAATACCATCAGATCTAAGGCTGAAAATAAAAAAATGATCCTGTTTTTTTATTGTGCGAATTTATGTTTCTTATTACAATGGAATGCTCTGCAGTTATTTGCAAGATAAGGCCTTTTTAAAAGAATAATTGTTTCCTCTGCCTTTCTGATTTTTTTTGTAAGAGTAGGGCTATCAAGACAGGTGAAAGCCGAATTTTTAATAAGAGCGCAGTGATTCTTTTTCAACCAGCTTAGAAGACATTAAAATAAATGTAGGTGCTTTGATCTTCTCTTTCTGTATTAGAATGAAGGATCAGTTGTAGCAACAGACAGCGAAGTAATTCATTTCTGATGCATTTCAGCGAGCTGGCTTTCTAGAAGAGGCCAGAATGAAACATGGAACAGTATGACACAGACCAGAGACATACCAATATGTTTACTAAACACAAGTCCTAAGAGTAAGTGGTAAGAGGAGTAATAGTAATGATGATGATAAATATAATAAAGGTAGTGACCAACCAGTCAAGCACGTGGGGATACCAGGCTTCTTGCTCAGAGCGTTCCATGGCTCATCTCAGTCCTTTGTGCAATTCTGTTAGACTAGACGTTATCATCATCACCCTCTCTTTTCAGCTGGGGAACTGGAGTGGGCTTGGGGTCAGGCTGTGGGGCCAAGACAAGGACCCTGGCCACCTGGTTGCCCCCTGTGCTCATAGCCACCACCCTGCTCCCCAGGAACTGCTCATAAGTGGTGACTAGTCTCCACCACTGTTGGCTCTGCCTCTGACCCCCCAGAGGAGGTGAGAACTGGAGGCAGCTATTCCTGGAATGAGCCATATGCTCATTTTTTGCCTCAGTTATTTCAGTAATTGAGGCAAAGATTCTGGGAGTTTGGACATTAAGTATCTGGATAATTGCCTCAGTACATCATTTTCATTTTACGTGTTTAGACCCAACCTTTAATGAAATTTGAAAACCCAGCTCTACCTGGAGAAACAGTATTACTTTCTATTTCTAACTTTGTTTGCCCAAAGTAGCTGATGGCTTTGGCTTCCAGTTATCAGCTTCACTGCCAACATATAACCTCCTCCAAAGGCCCTGTTTGTCAGACTTGAAAATCAACCTTGATTTGGGGGCAGATTCCCTGACTTTTCCTTTCCTGGGAAATGAAGAGTTTGAAAAGATGGTCCCTCGGGTGCCTGGGCTTGGTTCCGAGGCTCTGTTCTGGTGACTTCTGTCCCTAACTGAATCACGGACGAGTCTCAGGAGGCGGTGGAAGTCTGCCTTTTCCTTCATCCCTCCTCAAGGCCCAGCACTGATGACTGAACAGATGGGTCAGGACCAGTGTGAAAGTGCCCGTGGTTTCCCTGAATGATGTGAATGCACAATATCCAAAGAAGATAAATATCTAAGAGCTTCCTGCTACCTTTGAACATTTCTTCCCCTAATTTCTTCTTTGAGATCCCAAAGAGAATTTTAAAGAGACTTCAAATAGGCTGCTTGCAAGAGTCCTGGCATTTTATTGTAGTAAGTGGTGGGTGCTATTGTCATGTGACTAGAGGTCGGGGTCTGCATGCCGGGTGATGTTTGGAGAAGCCCAGCCAGTGACTCTGGGGTGTGCAAACAGCTCCTCTGAATCCCACTGCAAAGCCTCTTTGGGTCAGATCTCAGTGGGAGTGGGGGTGACCAGGGCAAGAGGAAGAGGTCAAGGCTCTGGGAGGCGCTCACACAATCCTGCCGCTACCCCAAGGCCCTGACTGGTCTCAGCAAGCTGTGAGGGGGGCCAGGAGGGGGCCTCGGCGCTGACCCCACCCCTCCGGGAGCAAGGTGACTGGCCGAGGAGGTAGGAGGACCTCCTCCCCAAGCTGAAACGCCTCCACCTCTTTTTTTCCATTGTAAAGTGAACGCTGTTGGCCATTCGTAGGGAAAAGCTTCTTTGGGGTTTGTTCACAATCATTCGTTTCCGCTCAAGGCTTTTACAACTGCAGAAAAGGGTGTGAAAACCTCAGAAACGCTGAATTAACTAACCAAAGACAGCCCAGCAATGCTGCAAACTGTGTTTTGTCATCCGAAAGTGAAAATAATCCCAGGGTATGAACATTCAGGAAAAAAAAATAAGTCAGCCCATATTGCTTTGTGACAACGTCAGCGTTTCTTGTGGCCAGTTTCATAGGAGGAGGGGTGGATAAGGCTGGAGAAAGGCAGAAGCAGTGACAGATCTGCAGAAGGGTCATTAAAGAGGCTCCAGGCTCCCCCCGGTCCCAACCTGCTGGCACAGATGGTCGACACTTAGACCCATCCAGCCCTGGCACCCTGGAATGCCATGAAGAATTACTTTAACCTAAAAATCTGGTTTCTCCCGCCCATAAAAACCAGTAAATCCTTCAAACTAATTGAATGAAGGAGCTCATTTAATTACATAGTAATTGGTATTTCGTCTCTTTTAAGTATAGAAGAGGGGAAAGTGGCTGAGGAGAACACACTCCCCCCTCCAAAAAAAAAAAAGAAGAAAGAAAAAGAGAAAGACAGAAGGGAGAAGGCTAATTTCAGTTGACTCTGAATACTTGATGTTTTTGAAACATTTCCAGATTTCCTTTACAGGAAAGGAATGAAAGGGATCCAACAGGAGGAAGAATTTTCTTTTTTTCCCCTTTTGTCCTGAACTCAGTCCTGGGGTTTTGTGGCTTGTGCGGAGAAACTGGGTAGGCTGAGTGCATTCAGAAAAATTGGCCTGAAGGGGTTGTAAGAACTGAAAATGAGTGAAAAACAAAACAAAATGGAAAAAACAAAACTTCCGGCCACAGATAAGAATCATGTAATTTGCTAAGACATATCATTTTGGTGTTTTCTTGAGGAAAGCTAATTTGGACCAGCGGGGAGCTACAGTGGAGGTTAGGGGAGTAAGACAGAGCCTCGGCCCCTGGAGACCCTTGTTTCTGCTCTCGCAGAACCGGGGATGGGTGGCCCGAGCCTGGGGCCAGCCCATGGACAGCCCTGCCCTTGGAACCAGCGTCAGCTGCAGGCCAGAGAGACACCAAGAGATGGCTTTGCAGTGCCACAGGAACTAATCCTAGAGAAGCAGATTCCGAAACCCTGCAAAATTTAAAATCCTATATTAAACATCAGCTCTCTCCCCTTCCCATTATTGGGAATTCTCTGTTTGTGACTGTACTCTATTTCTGTATATGATGCCTGCTTCCTGCCTGCCTTTCCAATTTCCTTCTTTAGGAATTATTTTAAAAGGGAACAGAAGAGACCCTCTTACCTTCATGGAGCTTACAGTCCAGTGGTCAAGGCAAATGCCAGCCCAACAAGCATATAGGGGTTGACTTGGTCTAGGGACTGGGTTGGGGGAGCTTGGTTGATATCGGAAGGGGGAGCAGGAATTCATGGGTCAATGTAGAAGGAGATGGTAGCCGCACAGGTAGCAGCCCAGGGAGGCTGGGGGAGGCAGATGGAGACAGACACAGAGGCGGCACCTGCCTGCCAAGTCCTGCCCTTTCCTTGACTGCAGAATGTCCCCATTCACAGCGTGGCTGCTGACCAGGGCTCGGAGGTTAGGGGGCCTGCCCAAGGTCACCTAGTCAGGGGGTTGTTTCAGGGTCTGTGGTATAAGAGCCCGAGTCAGGCATGCTCCTGGTTTGTTCACCATGTGTCCCCAGGGACACCAAGTCCAGTGCTTGTTTGATGCTCCAAGGCCTCTGCTGGGCCTTGCATGGGTGGACAAATCATCGCGTATGCCCTCGGATTGTGTCGGGAGAAGTTGTTACTGACTTTGAGCTGACTCAATGTCTGAATATCTATGTGCTTTGACCAAATAGTTCTCTGAACTGACCCAGAGCAGTTCTTGATAGAAAGTCAGCTACAAGGATTTTTTTTTTTTTTTTTTTGGTCAACTTTTTAAAATTTGAGACTTTTTTAAGTTCAGGAAGAAGTCTGCTGTCTGCAAACAAGTCCCAATCTTCATCATGATGCCTGAATGCTTTCCAGATCTTTATGGAAAAATTCCACTCTTCCATGGTTAATTCCAAGATGCTACGTGTTTACTCGTTTACGGAGAACTGAGTTTCCAGGGCAGCTCTTGCTGCCCAGCTGTCTCCGTTTATACGCTGTATCACTTCCTCTCCTACCCCTCTCTGCTTTGTGTGCATGCTCAGTTGCTGAGTTGTACCCAACTCTTTGCAACCCCTTGGACTGTAGCTCACCAGGCTCCTCTGTCCGTGGGATTCTCCAGGCAAGAATACTGGAGTGGGTTGCCATTTCCTGCTCCAGGGGATCTTCCCGAATTAGGGAATCAAACCCACGTCTCCTGCATTGGCACTGAGCCAACAGAGAAGCTCCCCTCTCTGCTTTAACTTGTAAAAGGAGACTAGTCCTCTCCATCGGCAGGGTGGGCATGGAGGAGTCCACTGAAACAGCCTCTTAGCAAGCTGTTCTTGGAGAACATGTCTTTGTTATGACGTTTATTGAAGAACCACCTCTCCAGCTTCAAGAATCAAAACTTGGAAAGATTTTTTTCGAAAGAAATCATACCCCACCAAACACTTTCAGAATGTCTCTACTTAATGGAGAAGAGAAAAGAATTTCTTTTTGATAGGCTGATCTGTGTTTAGTGTCTGGGGTGATATGTCTATAAATAAATACTTACTTGACCTATTTATTTTACAGAGGTTGGGAATCTAGATTTCAGATTTGAGTGAGGTTATTAGAAACTGGGTCTCTTTTCTAAAAGTGTCAAGGATGTTAGAAGGAGAGTTTGAGATTACCATTTAAAATTATGTATTTATTGAATACTAAGGAGTTTTGTTTTGCGATTATTTTAACTGGTACAACTACATGTATTTTGGTTACCACTTTTTTTTTAAGGTTATATTCCATTTATAGTTATAAAATATTGGCTTAAACTACCACGTTTAAAATTAGTTTCTTCTCTGGGTCTCTCCTTCCATCCAAAATCTGGTTCTTGGCTCCACGTGTCCTAGTGGGACCAGCATCACTGCTGCTGTGTCGGGGCAGGAGAGGGCCTGTTTCAATCAGTTTTGTTCAGATGTTGCTGACACGCAGCCTTTGCAACTTTTCTGCTTCCTGTCTTGCATCCAGACCTGGCTTGGTGTTTGTACCCCAGGAGAGAGTCCATTCTGCTCTGCAGAGGTGGGAGGGAGAGAAGGAGACATGGGCGAGGCGGTGGGGATCTGGTTGCTCTTTGCGGAGGACTTGGAGCTGGCGGCCGCATGGAGGCGTTGTGCACAAGTCGTCTTGATCCTCAGTGTTTTCTGGTGGGTGCGTAGCGCCACTGTCTCCCTTCAATAGGTGAGCAAACCGAGGCACGGAAATGTAAAGCGGTCTGCCCCACTTCACACGGGGCTTCACAGGTGGCGCTGGTGGTAAAGAACCTGCATGCCAATGCAGGAAATGTAAGACATGCGGGTTCGGTCCCTGGGTTGGGATGATCCCCTGGAGAAGGAAATGGCAACCCACTCCAGTATTCTTGCCTGGAGAATCCCATGGACAGAAGAGCCTGGTGGGCTACAGTCTCTGTGTGACTCTGTGTGACTCTGTATGGGGTCACAGAGTCGGACGCAACTGAAGTGACTTAGCATGCCCAGGTTACATAGTAACCTGCTGGGTACGCATGCGTGTGTGTGTGTGTTCACACACTTCTAGGGCATGGACTTCAACTTTAGTCCCAGCCACCATGCTTCACCTTCCATGGGGCAATGTGCCTGTTCCCACGCCATGCATCTGTGAAGCAGGATCGGGGTCAAAGGAGTCAGCAGCTGATTCAGTCAGCACACAGTCAGTCACGAGACATCATCCTCTGGGGTCTCACTGCCCTTTCTGCTTGTGGCCCTTGGCACTCTTCTGGACTGTGCCTGTGGATGCCCGCTCTAGGGAGTTCTGTGGTGGGCTCAGGGATTCCCATGCCTGTGGCAGAGAGGGCAAGGGACATGTCCCCCCCAGGCTCACTCCCAGGCATGTATTCTTGCTTAAATGCCAATTGGATTTGTTTTTTGTTTTTCTTTTTTCTTTTTAAAGCAGTTGAGCATTATACTATGTCTGTTGGAGAGAGAAGATAACTTGAAAAGTGAGGGGATAAAGTGGAGCTTGACTGTAACTTCCCACTTGGCACTTTGCATAAACCCCTTCCGTGCCATGACACCCTGCCTTGTACAGCCCTGCAGTCTCTTTGCTGTTGCCCCTGACCTGGGGAGAGGGACAAGAGTGACCCATTTTCAACAGATGAGGCTCAGAGATGGGCTCTCATGTCCCAGGGACCTTGGCTCAGCCCATTTTCTATTTGCCACTCCTGTTTCCTCAACGTTTATTGTCATTGTCATTTCATCATTCCCATTTTGTGGTCGTAAAAGTAATACTCCACGTGAGTAAAATTGGAAGCATGGTGATTGGAAGCCGTAATGTACGTGTGGGTCCTGCCCCCATGCCCCCTGTGAGAGGGGCAGGTTGGGCTTCAGCTCATGTTTAAATCCAGCTCTACCACTTACTTGCTGTGTGATTTGGGACAAGTCACTTCACTGCCCAGAGCCTCGGTTTTCCTACCTGCGAAATGGAGTGATTGCGTCTATTGTTATCATCGTTTCAAGGTCAGGGTGCATGAGAGGCAGCATAAGGCCTGCCATGGAATAGGTGTTCAGCTCCTGTTAGTTCTCCTCCCAGGCCCTGTATCAGTGCTTCTCAAGAGCACCTCTAGGGGACCCTGAAGACAGTAGATAATAAATTCTCACTGGAGTGCCAGGGGCTGCCCCCAGGCAGCTTGCAGACAGCAAGACAAGCTGCAACTCTGCAGATTTTGTATCACTTAGCGATGTATCTGAGTATGATTTAATTTATAAGCAATGTTTTCATTGTTTAAACATGTAAAACCCAGAAGCTTCTGGTTGTGGCTTCCTGCAGCTCCTGGCATACCTTAGCACACTCCTGGGAGGTTGGCCCACATTTCCACGGCCCCGGAGTCTACACATCCCACCTGGGAGCAGTGCAGGAGTTGCTGTCCTTGCCTCTTGCCACCCCTAGTAAGGGCTAGACCTGTCTTCGAGCAGACAGTGGATGTTCTGGAGAAATCCTGTTTCACCCTCATCTTGTTCCGGAACCCGCCAGAGGACATTGCATTTCAGTCCGATTGCTCACTCTTTCCATCCAAAAGAAATAAATTCCCAAGAACTGTTGCCAGGCAGTTCTTCTTGTTCAAGGGTTAACCAGATTCTTATTCGCTTATCTTTGGAAATAAAATGATGTTTAAAACTATTCAGATCGGCAAGGACATCTGGTGGGGAGTACGCAGCTGCTCCGCATTCAGTGGTTGCCACCTCTAATGTATTCATTGCAGGGCCCACCATGCATCTGCAGGGTCATTATTCGCCGTTGGTTTTGAATATGTGAGCTCTGTCTAGGCAAAACCTCTCTCCCCCGCCCTTCCTGAAGGACATCTGAGTTGGGCATCTCCTGACACTTGGCAGTCTTTTTACTCTTCCTGAAACTGCGTCAAAGCAGGTGAGAGGATTCCAGACACCCAAGTGAGGGGGGACAGAGCCACCCTGCTCCTTGGGGCCCGAATACCTAGTCTCTGCATTATACTTGGGGCCACTTCTCTTTTTCATTCCTTTTCCTCTTTGTGGTAAGGAAAAATTGATGGAAGCTAGAGTCTACCTCTCATGTTTGTGGTTTAGGTGCTCAAGAGCCAAAAGGATCCCCTTGCTGAAAATGCGCACTTCCCCCCCTCCGCACCCACCCCCCAGTAGCTGAGGTTTGTTGTTACAGATGTTTGAATCCTTGAAAGCATGCAAAAACATACCTCAGTTATCAGGTACCTGGTTCCTGAGATCACTGAACTCTGACGATGCATCATACTTTGAGAAGAGACTGAGGGTCTAAGTGGTGCTGGGGTTTGCTTACAGTCACGTGGCTGGTTGAGAGGGGTCCCAGGTCTTTGGATCCCTAAGCCCTCTCTCTGCTGTTCTCTAAGTCATGTGGAGGGGGGAGTGTACAGCATTAAATTCATCTATAAAATGGGACAACTGCATGAGTTTTCCTCTTAGATTATCATGACGTATAAACAGGATTATCCATATAAATCCCAGCCTGCTGTCTGGACACCAGAAAACCTTCACTAGATGTTAGCTTGCGTCACTTTTATTATTGTCACTAAGAGGCAAGAGCCTTGCTCTGGATTTCTGCCAAGAGCTTGCTCCTTCACTCATTCATTTAAAAACTCTTTAGAAAATGTCCGCCCCTGTGCCAGGCATGGTTGATACACAAGGAACTCTAGGACCTAAGCTGATTTGATTTCAGGGTTGAGCATCACCGACCCTGCCTTTGTGGAGATGACAGTGCAATGGTTCAGACAGTCACTGGGCCCTAGCCACCCCTCTTTGCCTGGGACCCAGGGTGGCCGGTGGGCTGGGTGAAAGCTGACCTTGCCACTCCTTGAGCCTCAAGTTCTGGACAGCTTTCCCCTAGCGTTACCCCCTTACATGATGGTGCGGCGCGGAGAGAGCCCATAGGCTTTGCGGCCAACACACCTGTGGTTGAATTGTGGTCCTGCCAGTGGCTAGACATGGGGATCCAGGGATGTTTTTAACCCTGCTGTGCCCCCGTTTCCTGTGTGTAATTTGGGGGTCACAGAGCAGACCTCAGAGGGTTGCCATCAAGAAGGGAGCTTGCAGGCTTCCCTGGTGGCTCAGTGGTAAAGAATGTGCCTGCCAATGCAGGAGATGTGGGCTCAACCCCTGATCTGGGAAGATCCCACATGCCCTGGGGCAACTAAGTCTGTGCACCGCATGGCCTGAGCTCCAGAGCCTGGGAGCCACAGCTACTGGGCCGGAGCACCGCAACTAGAGAGTACCCGCCACTCACCACAACTAGAGAAAGGCCCATGCAGCAAGAAAGACCCAGCACAGTCAAATATAAATAAATAAAATTAAAAAAAAAGAAAGGAAAAAAGAAAGGACCTTGGTGGCAGGGGTTGGACCAACGTTTGTTACCTTCTCTTTTCATCATCCCTGAAGCCACTTGAAACCCTAAACTGGGCCCATGTTTTGAAGCATGCATCTCAGTCTGCACAAAGACTGATATTTCACTTCTAATGTCAGGTGTCTTCAAACAGAGTCCACACGGCTTCCTTGACATGCTGTGCGGTATAGGGCTGTCCTTGCTTTCTCGCCAAGAACCGTGGAGGTGGGTGGGTCCCACAGCGCCCTGGTAAGCTTGTCTTCAGTAGGTCCTGCCCTCATAGAAAACCGTCGCCATAGGTGTGCAGCCTTGAGTGGAAAATCAAGTACCTAATCTAACACTGATTCGGATTACTACTGGAAATAATAACATGAGCATTTAGACATAGTTTCTCCCCAAGTTTGGGTTCAGAACAAGAAAATCGTGGGTTGTGCCATGAAGACCTTTAGCATCTTGAGCCTGTTGAGATTCTCAGGCAATGGTGCAGTGTGAACATCTCACAGCCTCTTGTCCGCCCTGCCCCTGGCTGTTCTGTGCTTTGCAGAGAGAAGGGGCCATCTGGCCAGTGTCGTCCGTATATCTGGCTGTTGCACAAAGGAGCCGGAGCAGGTTACCTTCTGGGAGAGTGGGCAGTCCTGGAGGATGTTAGAAAGATCTCATTTGATCTTCTGCCTTCAGCTGTTGGAGATCCTGTGGGTCAGCGAGGCAGCCCTGTTGTTGGGGTGCTTTTTCAGCCTCCTGAACTAATGCTGGTTCTCCTGGCTCTGCAGACACTCAGGGGCTGGTGGGCTTTGCAGCTGCCCTCGAAAGGGGATCTGTCATTCTGAGTGTAGGAGTTTTTCTGAACCTCTGTTCTGGGGTTCGTTGGGATGTTCCAGAGGGCTGGACTGGCCGTTTTTCATACTTGTAGCTTCAACAAACAATGCCCTGCACACCGTGGGTGCTTGATAAACACGTGCCGCCCAGTGGGAACTACTCTTAAGGAGAGAACACTTCTTGTGTTTGGGAATTAACTGCCCAGCTTTTTTGCCTAGCGTAAGGCAAGTATCACACCAGCTTTTCAGTCCTCACTGCAAAATGGTTAGCTTCTTAAGTGGTCCGAAGACATAATAGATGATTATGATGTGAATATAATGATAATGGGCTTTTACTAGGGAGGAGTTCATTGTAAATCATCCATTCAGGAGTGTCAGGGCTGAAAGAGGTAGTCCTGACTCTATATTTTCCTTTCAAGATACAGGTTCAGAGATGCAGGGACTTGTCCGGGGTTACTGGCCAGGTGTCAGGTCTGGATGGTGACCAGTTGGGAAATCTCAGCTCAGGGGCCACACCTGTGGCTTGCGGCCTTGTTGGAGGCAGATGCTCATTCCGAGGGGTCTCATCTTGCCCCAGGGCGAACCTCCAGTCATCCCAGGCTCTCCAGGGCTCCTCATGCTGGTTATGGAAACATCTGGATGATCCCAGTCGGCTCTGCTTTTTAATATCCTGTTTCAGCTATAAAACTTGGCTGTTATTCTGTGATCTGTATGCCTGCCTCTAGCTGCCACCTGCCTCTTCTCACTCATTACTTCATATTAGTTGCAGACGGGAAAATTGGACACCTGTACCTAGAACTATATATACACGGAAAGCAAGTAGCCTGGAATGAGGAAGGCCTAAGGGCCTCTCCTGTAATAACTCAAAGAATACGGATCATTTATTGAGGCTTTCTGTGTGCCAGTTGCTAGGCTAAGCATTTCATATAGATTATCTCATTTCCTCTTCACATCCATGCTGGGTGGAGATAGTTTTATTCCCGTTTTACAGATGAGGAAATAAAGTCACAGGACAGTGAAGTTAGTTACCCGAGGTCATTAAGCTGGCTCAGACTTGAGTCAGATTGACACGCAGGTCTGCCTCACTCCAAAGCCTGCGAAGCTTTGTTCTGACGACCCAGAAAACATTTTTGCTCCATCCCAACTTTCTACCAAGTTGTGCATCATTTGGTTCCCTGGGCTAGATGCAGAGGAGGAGCTGGCTGTGTATTTGTGGAGATCTGATCTCAGAGAAAATGTCTCTTTAGTATAGGTAAATTTTGTGTAATGAAACAATAGTTTAGAATGTATTTTCTATACTGTAAAGCATGTGCAGTGGTCATTATTAACAAATAAAATTTTGATGATGAGCTTAATACAGAGTCAAGTATGCTTTAAAAATAACTTTTAAAAAAACTGCCTGTGTTGCATGTGACATATATTTTGAGTGAGCCAGGGAGATTCTGCAGGTCAGTTTGAGAATCCTATCTCAAACAAAACACAGATGAGGTGTCTCGGTCAACGGGAAAGGTGAAATCTGGCAAGGAAACCAGAAGAACAGGATACAGGAAGGGCTTGCTCAAGGAGAGGAAGCAAGGAAGAAGTTATAGTGATTGTAAAATAGGCAAGGGGGAAGTTTCTTCATCAGGGAGTGGGGAGAATGGGGTCAGTCGTTTGATAACCAAAACACAGTAGCTGTGGTTGTCGTAAATACACATTTTGCCAGAAAATAACCTGGTATGTGATATTTAGGTAGTTTTGTCTTAATTTGGGACCAACTGCCATCTGGGTTTTCAGCATTATTTTAGCATATCTACTTTTGGTGTTAGCCAAAGAATTCTTCAGGGCAAAACATTGATTCAGTTGATTCACTGGGTCTTCTTTGGATGAATTCAGTTCGGTTCAGTTCAGTCACTCAGTTGTGTCCGACTCTTTGCAACCCCATGAACCGTAGCACGCCAGGCCTCCCTGTCCATCATCAACTCCCGGAGTTTACCCAAACTCATGTCCATTGAGTCGGTGATGAATTACTTTGCCCTGAATTGCTCACTTAGATAAACATACTTTTTGAAACTCTTCAAAGTAGAATCACATCAGCTTAACTTAGTAAAGTCTATTGTTTGTAACCTGTAGAGGGGTGTATTGGATAGCTTTTATCACATAGCAAGACACCCTCAAGCTCAGTGACTTAAAGCAGCAGCCACTTATTTCTCATGTGTTTATAGACACTGGCTGGGGGTCAGCAGGGTCTTGGCCACTCCAGGTGGGACTCAGCCAGGTGGCTCTGGTCCACAAGTCTCTTGTTCTCCTCTTGGCCAAGCTGCCATGTTCTTCCCCCAGCGCCCGTAAAGGTAGAGAGGGCAGGTGGACACACTCGACCCGTCTGAGGCCTGGGCTTGGGACTGGTCTGCTGTCTCTGCGGCCGCATTCTGTTGGCCAAAGTAGTTTCCAAACCCAAGTCAAAGGGTGGAGAAAGGTATTCCACTAATTTGATTAGAGGACTGCAGAGTCATTTATGTGGCAAAGGGGGTGAACAGAGAGAGGAATAATAAGCTGGAACCAAAGGGCAAACTGCCATAAACAGTAATAAACTGCTACTTACCAAATACTTCCTGTGGGCCAGGACTTTGTGTGTATAATAATAGCTAAGATTTATCTGGCACTTACTGTGGGCCAGACATTCTTCCACACGCTGGACACAAGTGGGTTCTATGAGTGTTACAAGATAGACCCTAAGATTATCTCCAATTTGTACCCAAGGAAACAGGAGGGGACAGGTTTAGTGGCTTACTCAAGGTCAAAGTAGGGGAACCCCGCTTCATCCACCCAGGCTTCAGTGCTATATGTGATCTGTTACTGTCAAGGACTGTTGAGAATCCAGAGGCCCAGGCCACTTAAGGGACTTGCCGAGGTCACCAGGTGGACGCAGCTAAAGCCTGCTGGCCCACATGACTGCTGACCATGTTCTTCCCACTGTGCTACTGACTGACGATGTGAATTGAGGAACGTAGCTTTATTCTATTTACTGATTGTGATGTGGTCAAAGGCATGAGATCCAGGTATGAGATTGAGACAGATCTGTTGTTCGTACAGAATTCTCCACTCTTGTTAGCCTTCTTCTCAGTCCCAGTCACAGACTTAGGATAGCCTTGAGCTAAAAGTGAAAAATATTCCTTTTGCCACTTGTTGATTAATATTCCTTGGGAAAAAAATGTATTTTCATATACATAGCCTGAAGAGAAATGTCAGCAGTTAGACAAAGTAATCAGAAGAAGGCTTTGTGTTTTAGTAAAGGTTAATTAAGACCCATCAATTTTTTTTCTTTAAAACCTTGAAGTAAAAGAATGTAATTAGCTATTTTTTTCCCTTCTCTATTCCCAGAGGTCAGATGTAAATGTTCTACCTAAATGAAACCATTTATTTAAATTCATCCCGATTTCTTTGGAAGTTTTGTATATCTTTCTTCTGCTATATCAGCTTATAGCTACAATTATTTAATAAGGTTTTCCTAGGGTGAAATTAGATGCCCTTTATTGATCTTAACGCTGAGGGGGCATTCAATTACTTAATCCGAAGCACTATATCTGGGTCTCTCAATTACAATTTTGTTATAAATGGCTTGCTAATGATGCTCGGGGTGCATAGGTTAATAGGGGTCATCTTAGCCAAGGCTGGGTAATTGAATGCTCTCTATTCTGGGACCGGTTATCTGATCTCTCACAGTGGTACTGGGTTCCCACGATTCCAGCCTGCATCCACAGGGCACAGTGTTGAGCCTTGGCTGGAGGGCAATCTCACTGAAATGCATGCCTGAGGACTCTGGTTTAATACCCAACGGGGGAGCCAGGAGTCCTGGCTGATCGGAGTCCACTGGCACCAAAACGGGGACATTCCAGACAGGTGAAGTGCAAGGGATATCCATTGCTTATTTCTTAAGAAAGAATAACCTGAGGTTAGGTTTCAGAATGACTGTTCTTGGTGTATAGAAAATCTCAACCCAGGAAAAAAACAGCAATCCATTTTCCTTTCAGTCTAGCTGCATGAATTTGATTTTTCTTCACTGAGTTGTGTTAGTTCTCAGCTATATGTATTTTAAAGATCCCTCTGAAAGAATCCAGAGTGTGCCTCTCTGTTTGTGTGTGGACGGATCTCAGCTTTCCAGGCCTTCCAGAGTCTGGTCCCTGCCTTTTCTCCCATCTGTTTCCCACCCCCTTCCTGCCCCATAACCCAGAGATCTGCTCTCCTGATGGCTTTGCTCTCCAGCTTCCCTTTTTTGCGGGGTCTTTACTTCCCTGGTCCCTACGTGACTGGCTTCCTTCTCATCAGTCAGATGAACCCTCCTGAATTAAGTCTTCTCTGGTCATCCTCTCTACTCTACCTCTCCTTCCTCTAAGGTGGCAGTTCTTCCCAGGGATGAAGGCCAGGGATGCTGCTCAACATCCCACAGTGCACAGAACAGGCCCCCACAACAAAGCATCGTCTGGCCCTGGTGCGGCATGGGGAGCCCCTGTTTGTAGGGTGTCATGGTTTTCTCTTTTTGTGTTTTCTTCCAGCACCTGAGATGATGGTATTCATTTGTGACTTTTTAAATTGTCTGTTGTCCTGCGATTCCCCTAACTCCGGGTGGAATATAAGTTCCAGGTGGGGCAAAGGTCTCCCTATTATGGTCACTCCTGTACCAGTCCCATCCACTTGGATGAGGGTGGTCTGGAAACCTCAAAGCTCCAGGCCCTTTTCATAGCCATGCACTCACTAGTCATATGGTCGTTGTTTTTAATCAAGTATTTTACATACTATATGCTGGTCAGATGTTTCAATAAAACATGTAAATGTAACATACATTTTTTTCTCAAAGAGAGCCCCCTGGGGGGATTTTCCACACCAGCAAAATCTCCAACTCTCCAGACACCAGCTGGGTGTTCTGCAATTCAGTTGAATTCTTCTAGTAACTCCCTGGAATTAGCACGGCTTTCACGGGTTAAGAGCTCAGTCCTCTGAGACTGGAGCTTCCGTGGTAGCTCAGTGGTAAAGAATCTGCTTGCACTGTGGGAGACTTGGGTTCAATGCCTGGATCGGGAAGATTCCCTGGGGAAGGAAATGGCAAGCCACTCCAGTATTCTTGCCTGGGAAATCCCATGGACAGAGGAGCCTGGCGGGTTACAGTTCGTGGAGTCGCAAGAATCAGATGCAACTTAGTGACTAAACCACCACCACCTCTGAGATGGCCCCCACTTCAGGCCTGGGTCACAAGTCTTGGGTCCCCAGGCTACCCACACTTCTGTTCTAATTGGCTGCAGGGTCAGAGGTTCCTACAGTCCTTCCTCAAGTTCCTTAACTTGAATGATGTGCGGTACTCAGAAAAGCACCCTCCTTACTCTTATGGGTTCATTACAAAGGAGACAGTACAAGAACAGCCAAATGGAGGAGATGCAGAGTGAGCCTGGGGGAGGGTCATGGACTTTCCAGGTCCTCTCTGCACACACCACACTCCCAGCACCTCCACGGGCTCTCCCACCAGAAAGCTCTAGGAATCCTGTCATTTAGAGGAATTTTTGGAGGGCCTGCAGCTCATGGGGTCGCAATGAGTCAGACACGACTTAGAGACTGGACAACAATAACATTATGTAGGCACGAGTGAGTAAATCATTGGCCACTGGGGATTAACTCAGTCACCAGCCCCTTCCCCTTCCCTGGAGGTTGGAGAGGCAGGGCTGAGAGTTCCAAGCTTCCAAGTTTTTCCTGCTACCAGTCCCATCCTGAAGCTGTCTGGGTCCCCTCTCCCCCACCAAGAGTCGCCTCACTAGCATAAACTGAGGTGTGGTTGAAAGGGGCTTGTTATGAATGACAGAAGGTATTGTCCCTGTCACCCCTCTCACCCAGGATGTTCCAAGAGTTTTAGAAGCTCTGTGTCAGGCAGGAACTGAGGACAAAGACCAGATATTTCTTTGGTATGACATCACACCCCCATCACATCCTGGTTTCAGGCCCCCAAACCTGGTCGTGCCAGCTTCCCCGATGGCTCAGATGGTAAAGAATCTGTCTGTAATGCAGGAGATCTGGGTTCGATCCCTGAATCTGGAAGATCCCCTGAGGAAAGAAATGGCAACCCACTCCGTATTCTTGCCTGGAGAATCCCATGGACAGAGGAGCCTGGCGGGCTAGTCCATGGGGTCGTGAGGAGCTGAACACAACTGGGTGACTGACACTTTCAACCTGGATGTGCATCTCGGGCGGTGCTCAGTGCAGAGTCCTCCTTTGGGAGGGATCTGGAGATTTAAAGAGGGAAGGGATGAAGGAGTGAATTATAGGAGATAACATTGGATCTGAGTGTTTAGGCTCTGCAGGCCTCTGGAATTGTCTCCCCAGTTTTCTGCTCCCATTTTACGAAGTGAGACGTGGAGTGGGAGGTCTGGCTGGAGGGTGTAGCCTGCCCAGGGAACAAATCCTCTGGCCTGCTGTGTCCCAGGCCTCTCTGTTGAGACTGTCAGCTTCTCTGACTACTCAGGTCTATTTATTTACTGTGCTTGACTTAGAAAACCTTTGTTCTTGTTGAGGAATGTTTTGCCCATTTTGGTGGGTCCAGATTTTGTACATTTTTGTCTTGGAGCTTCAAAGACCATGTTTTGGAAAAGATCTAATTAGGCCTCTTGCAGCCAGAGAGACAGAAGGGTGCAAACTGGCTCCCCCCTGCGATGCTGGCTGGAATCTCATTTTAACCCCGCTTGGCCTTGTCTTCGCCGTGTGAAAAATGTTTTCTTGGCTTAGTGATGGGGTTTCTGAGTAGGGGAGCTTGCCCTTTTGTTTCTTTGGTTTGGGAGAATTGTTTGTGCCAAGTGATGGTTCAGGGCTGGTTGAGCAAGTTGGAGGCAGAGGTCTGAGCCTTGAGGTTTCCGCCGAAGTCCCTCCAAAAACTCTCAGAGATGAGGGGGTGATGGAGCCTGAGGTGTTGGCCTGGTTCCGGGCTGTTTGCTCCCATGGCCCCCTCTCCTCTGTGCTTCTCAGAACTGCTCTGACCCCTATCTCAGCCTTTATTCACTAGCATTCCTCAAACTGCTTCCTTGAGACATTAGATAGAATTCCATGGTCAATTATGTTTTGGAAATATTGTCTATTATAGTCCTCTCTTATGGATTCACAGTGAAAAGATGAAGTCTGCTCTAAAGAAGTCTGTGTCATTTGGGCCATCCTACCTTTCCTCTAGGTAATTTAAGCCCTGAAGACCTATCGACCATGCAGAACATTTTGTGGAAGACATTTTAGGAATACCGCATGGCTATTTCATGGTCATCGTGTTTTGATAAAACATGGGCCTTTCTGTCCAAGGGAAGGGGATGTTGCTGCTGGTGAGTTGATTGCTCGGCCTCTCCGCCAAAACGAGGGGGGCTTTATGCTGAGTTAGTTAACACCATCTTCCCTGGGGACAGTAAGGATCGTTGGAGGGGTGTGTGTGTGCACAGAGACAGAAGTGAGTCTGCCACCTTTAGCTGATTCTCAGGTGCTAAGGAAAGATACTGTGATGGGATTGCCCATCTTTGATTCCACTTCAGACATTCTTGGCATTCACTGACAATGAAAAAACATAATAGTAATAGTCATTGATGATGCTATCATTATTCATGTTATCTCTCTTTTATGGGATCCTAAACATGTGTAGGCATTCTGCAAACTCTTCACATGCATTAGCTGATTTAGTACTTGTTACACACTTGAAAGGGAGATACTTTCATCCTAATTTTACTGGTGAGGGAATCAGAGCTCAGAAAGGTTATGCAGCTGACTTGAGGTCACACGGCTGGCTCATTAGCAATGTTCTACCACTGCTAGAAACCATATAGGTCTCCTTTTTTGCTGTTTTTACAACGTCTACAAAGAAGTGTCACTTGGGCAACAATACATTTTATAGCTGCAGACTTCTATTAATGGATTTTTAAGAATCATGTTTTCCCAAGGATGATGAAAGTGAAAAATTGTTTCATGGTCTGAAGTGTTCTGTTACTCAGGGGAGTACTGCATGTTGCATTTAATTGCTTAATAACTTAAAGTCAAATTTTTTTTAATATGATACATTCTACTGAAGGAGAGAATCATTTCAGTGTTTCTAAATTTTCATTAACTTTTGCATCCTACACTGATAATAAATGTTAGCTCTAGGTTAAAAGACTATTAGTGCTGTTAGGAGGGGAAAAAATATTTTCTCTGCCTCCTCCCATCTTAACTACTCTCCTTGGATTTTTTTGTTGATTTAAAAGAGTTGTTATTTCAATTCATCCTTCAAATTCATAGTGACTGACTGTGCATGAATCGAAGAATGATTCCAAGTTGGGAGCAGGGGTTCTAGTTACTTAGCTGTGTCCAGGCACAGACATTATAGAATATGTGGGTTGTGTGAAATAAGAGGTGTTTAATAAGGTGCTGGTGGAGCTGGTATTGGGGTCACATTTGGTGGCAGAGATTGAACTCCAAAGCCAAACACCAAGGACCTGACACCTCTCCCTTCATCCTATATGATTTTCTGTAACTTGCTTGTAACCCAGCCAGCATGGCTGAAACTTAGAAGTGGAAAAGAAGTGTGAACTTCTCTCCTTGGAAGATGTTCCCAGGGTGATTGCTGTCATCATCTAATGTAATAAAATCTCTTTTCTTTGTTGTTTAGGTAATCTGACATCTTAAGGATTCTGTTCCGCATGAAGAGGAAACATTTCAAAGGAACATAGGATGTGAAAGAAGAAATCTCCATGGACTCTGCATGGATGGTGTACCTGTCCATCTCTCATTGAGGCCATGAGATCTTCTAATCCCTTGGGTGTTTTCATGTTCTCCAGCGAGAACACTTCCACTTCATTTGGTGCCATGGGAAAAACCTGAGGGTCAGGAAGAATTGTTCCTGACCTTGTGACTTTTTCCAGGATTACAGAACATGACAATTGGATATCATTCGTGTTATCTTTTGGAGGCAAACCAAAGAACGTGATCCCTCATTCTCTGGTGTTTTGGCACCTGCTCCTTTTTATTCTTGTTTCTGTTGCTTGTGCCTTCCAATCATCTTATGTGATCACTGAGCCATCCTTCAAGTTTTACAGCACAACTTGCAGGCATCCGGACTCCTCAGGGGCTCGCCCATGGCTCAATGGGCCAGCAGTCCAGGGGCATTACCATGAGGCACTGCATTAATTGCTGCATCCAACTGTCACCTGACGACGTACAGACACAGCAGGTCAGCTGCCGAGGAGGCTCCCATCACGGTCGTCAGGAGTGCCCAGTGTGCAAAGCAGAAAAGAAAATTGTGTTTCGAGTGGACGGTAAGCAGATGAACTTGCTGGCTGTTCTCGAAGTGAGGGCTGATGGGAATGAGAGCTGGGGTGGGTTTTTGCGCTTCAAGAAGGGGAAGCGATGCAGCCTCATTTTTGGATTGATAATAATGACGTTGGTGATGGCTTCTTACATCCTTTCTGGGGTCCACCAAGAGCTTCTGATCTCATCGCCTTTCCATTACGGAGCCTTCCCCAGCAATCCCAGCTTGACGGAGGGCGAGAATCCGAGTGACGCAAAAGAGCATCATCACCAATCCTCTGTAAATAATATTTCATACGTGAAGGACTATCCAAGCATTAAGTTAATTATCAACAGCATCACATCCAGGATTGAGTTCACCACCAGACAGCTCCCAGACATAGAAGATCTCAAGAAGCAGGAATTGCACGTGAGTAGCCTGATGCTCATCTCCATTGACTGATTTTTAAAGAATGGCTGCTTCCTTTCTTATCGTCACCTTTGGCAAGAAAGTGACCAAAAATTTCCCAAGTGTAATAGTGGTAATTTGACAGCCTTATGGATGAGAATTCACTGTTGGCATGTGTCCATGCCAACAAGGGAACTCTGTATTGAATGGCACAGCTAAAAAGGTTGAAGGAACCCCTCCCCCCCTTCTAATAATTCCTTTCTGGGATGTTTTGCTTGAAAGGTGGTCCTGGCAGTTAAAATTACTTCTGTAGATCACTCTCTAGTCTGTCCTAAATCACCGTGTTTGTCTCTAACGGCCACTTAAATATACAACTATATAGTCGTGTGTGTGTGTAAGATAAATCACGGTAGAATGGATTTTGATGGAACTTGTATTTTCATTCTCTTCATATTTTATTTTTGTTGGGGGTTTAGGAAAAGCATGGTCATTGTTTACCAAGGTTACTTTTAGCATTTAGTCATCATCCAGTAATACTTCCCATGCGATTGTAATAAGCCTCAGTGTAGGATCATACTGAGGACAGAGTGTGTTTCCCCCCGCCCTCAGTGTGTCTCTCCGTTTCTGTCTCTTTCTGTTGCAGATGTTTTCCGTCATCCCGCACAAATTTCTTCCCAACAGTAAGAGCCCCTGTTGGTACGAGGAGTTCACGGGCAGGAACACCACCGACCCCTACCTGACCAACTCCTACGTACTCTACTCCAAGCGCTTCCGCTCCACCTTCGACACGCTGCGCAAGGCCTTCTGGGGCCACCTGTCCCACACGCACGGCAAGCACTTCCGCCTCCGCTGCCTGCCGCACTTCTACATCATCGGGCAGCCCAAGTGCGGCACTACCGACCTCTACGACCGCCTGCGGCTGCACCCGGAAGTCAAGTTCTCTGCCATCAAGGAACCGCACTGGTGGACCCGGAAGCGCTTTGGTGCGTGCCGCCATGTCCCCATGGCAAGGGTGCTTCAGCCACCTTCACCTTGTCACTCCTTCCGGGGTCAGGGGTCAGGGTTGGAGTGGGAGCCCTGAGAATGACCCGAGCGGGGCATTCTGGGAGGTTCCAGGAGGGAGGCAGGTGGGGAAATGAGAAAACACGCTGAGAGGCGGAGATCAGAGAGTTCTATGGTTTAGAGATCCCCGGGCAGACACCCAGCAGGACTGAGTACCCAGCTCCCAGTCACCTGGCGAGCATTTATGCAGTGCCGGCTGTGTGCAGGGCCAGCGAAAGGGTGCCGGATGGGCACTCTTCTTGCCTTGAAGGGCCTTGGGACATGCACCATCCAGGGCTTGCCTTGAAGGGCCTTGGGATACACACCATCCAGGTGGACGTTTGTTGGGGGCTGTAGGCTCTCAGGTCGCAGCTCAGTGCTGTTCCTGCTGGAGCCCCCACACCCACACCCCTGCACTGGGAGGAGGCAGGAGAAAGAAAGGTGGCTGTGTCTGGCCAGGTTTCAGCTTCCTGCTGGAGCATCCCAGGACCTGAGCCTGTCACTGAGCTGCTTCCAGCCTCTTCTCTGACCTGCCTGCCCCTTGGGCCTCAGAGGGTCAAAATGAAAGCCCCACAAAGGTAATTCTGGGCCACCCTGCTCACAGCACCCCTTTCCCAGGAGGTTGACGGTGGACACCACCCCATGACTCCTGCAGGCTGGTTTCTGCTCCACCCAGCCTGAAGCCAGCTTGAGCCACCCCCTTGGCCCCCAGGGTCACTGTTTCCTCTCCCTCAGCCTTTTCCCTTCTTCCAGGAGACATTTGGTCACTGGAGCTAAGGGATGACAAATGCCAAAGTCTGGGTGAGCCTGGAAGGCGGTTTCCGTGGCAAAGACCTAGGTTGCTTGGAAAGGAATTTTGAAAGTTTTTTTAGTACAACCTAAGTTGAGATAACTCTTAGTGTGTTTCCTGACAAACGTTTGACTTAATCCTTTTGATGTTCCTCCCAGAGTGAATAGAAGTGTAAATATGTCTTTTGTGGTTTGCCAGCGGCCACTGTGGAAGCCAGAGTTTCTGTGCTCATCTGTAGGGGGCCCTCTCTTACACAACTCACCATCTTCCCCCATGAAAACCAGGTTCCCGCTGGTCAAGGGGAGAGTCATGGGGGCATGCAGCCTCTGGAGTCTGGTGTCAGGTACCACCTTGAACCTCTTGCTGTTTTGCCTGTGGATACTCTCTCTCCACTTTCCATTAGACTTGATGGCTGTGGTTTGGGGCAATGTGTTGTCAATACATTTTCAAGTGAAATTTACCCACCTCTCAGGCAAGGGACAATTTAGGCTGCATGTGGCTGATGCCAGAATAACTCAGGTGTCAGCCTGGGGACCATCAGTTCTCCTTATTGTTTGGACAAATGAACAGACTGCCTGGTGGAAAAGAACCTCAGGAAGGTGCTGGGGAGCCCTGACAAAAAAAAGATGCATCTGAGCTTCAGAGAATATGGCCCCTCTGATGGGAGGTGTTTTCTTGTGATTCATCATGTGTATTCTGATGCCATTGCTGCCCCACCCCTGGGGGACCTCCCTTGGTACCTATGTTAACCAGCCCTGACCTCTCTGGCCCTCCAAGTAGACCCGATTATAGTTCTGGAACAGGCGTGCCATCCTTTCAGGGGCTACTGTGCACCTGAGTGGCGGTGTGTTCCAGACCTCAAAGTGCACGTGGCTTAAAAGAGGGAGGCTGGTTTGCAGACATCCCTCCCTCTCTTGCAGCTCATGGGGTCAAGCCTTGGCTGCTGCAGCTGAGCCCTCAGACCTTTCCATCCGTTTGTGGTCACTCCCTTGAGGCCACCAGCCCAGCATGGCAGCTTTGTCCTCAGTAGCCCCTGCTTCCTGGTTCTTGTAGGAATCGTCCGCCTGAGGGACGGGCTGCGGGACCGCTATCCCGTGGAAGACTACCTGGACCTCTTTGACCTGGCCGCACACCAGATCCATCAAGGACTGCAGGCCAGCGCGAAGGAGCCGAGCAAGATGAACAGAATCATTATCGGTATGGCTTCCGTGGAGCTCCTGCCCTGGGCCAGGCCGGGCTTCACTGCACCTGCAAGCATTTGCATGACATTTGCCCTCAGATGCTGAGTGCATATTTCCCCAGTGACTCCCCCCACCCCTCTCCCCTGTGTAAAATGTTCATATTGTTTGTGCAGTTTTCCATAAAACAGAAATGTTTATTAGACTCTTTAGTTGCATGGAGACTCAAGTGCACCTGAAATGGCTTTTTTAAAATGTTGCTGTTTCTTGCTTTTATTAAAGTTAAGCTTGCACACTGGATTTCTTCTCATGATACACCCATCTGAGTAAGTTTGGATGGAGGATCATGAATGCAAAATGAACCAGTTAGTCATCAGTTTAATTCTTGTGGTGTTTGTACTCCCTGGCCGCTGGGACCCTGTAAAGATGGAGGTGGCCTCTCCCGAAACAGATGCATCTCTCGTGCATCGTGGGTGACTGATTGCTGTTGGAAAAGCTTAGGTCTTGTCAACCTAATGCCTTTAGACATTCAAAATGAGGTGGTTTGATTAGCAATCATTTTTTTTTTAATTCACAAGAATGTTTTATAAAAAACATATCTGTTTACTCTATTGGATTCAGCTTAAAAGACATTTATCCACTTACACCTCTGAGAGAGAGAAATTGAATCACATATTTTTCTTAAATTGGTTACCTGAGGCAGTGATCTATTTTTTCATTCTTCTAAATCTATTATATTTTGATTCTCTAAATTCGGTTACACTATCAGTGACTAAGAAGAATTGTAATCAACCATCTGAAAGACAGCTGTTTACTTATGTGTCCCATGTCCAAGGGGGACAGACTTACATGCTGAAGCTCTGATTTATTTATTTTTAACTCAAAGAAATCGAGTCCTAGAAGCCAGATGAGAGCATACCCTCTTACTCAGTCTGAACTGGGTACTAGCTGTGTTCTTGCAGCCGTGAGTTAACACCCAAATTACAAACTTAATTAATATTTGACTGCGGCTCCCATACCATAGGGCTGTGGGCTTCCGGGGTAGCTCAGTTGGTAAGAATCTGCCTGCAGTGTGGGAGACCCTGGTTTGATCCCTGCGTCAGGAAGATCCCCTGGAGAAGGAAATGGCAACCACTTCATTACTCTTGCCTGGAAAATCCTATGGACAGAGGAACTTGGCAGGCTACAGTCCATGGGGTCGCAAGAGTTGGACATGACTTAGTGACTAAGCCACTACCACCCATACCATATGCCTCTGGGAAAATCTCACATTCTTGTGAAATAGCTAAAAAACTATACATCCCAGGGTCAGGAGATAGAGCCTAAGCTAACGAATTAAAAAAGGAACGCTTTAGTTTGGTTTTCTCATTTTATTTACTTCTAGATTTAGAAATGAAAACTAAAGAATATATCCACACTCTGATATTTACCTGAAGCAGAGTTTTGTTGAGTTTTATGGTAGATGGAAAGCTGGCATCTAGCCCGGGCTGTGCCACCAGTGAGCTCCATGCCATGCAACAAGTTGGTCTTTGTGTTCCTGGACTCAGTCTACTCATCTGTAAAATGGGTTTGTTGGACCAGCTCAGTTCTGGGTTCCTCCCCACCCTGAAACTCTGCTTTAGCTTCTTCTGGTTGGATCCTTGGAAGAAGCATACTGGTCTTTCTTAATCTTGGCCAATGGATCATAGAGGGCCCTTTCTCAGTGGTTTGGGCTAATGGCTGGAGTCAAAAAGGACTCCAGCAGCTGGGTTCTCTGGGCTTGGGATCAATACATGTGGAAAGGCCGCTGCCCTCTCTCAGGGCTGCCCTCTCTCAAAGCCCCCTCCTCTGCCCTGTCAAAGTGCTCAAGTGAAGCTCTGATTGTTTATTGAATTATTGATCTTCCCCTAGGTTGTAAGGTTTGAGATTAAAGGGGATTTTCTGTCTTGTTTCTGTCATCTATCTACAGTGCCGAGCATAGTGCTGGGCACATTTTAGACACCAAATCAGAGCTTTCTGCATGGATGATTGAAGGATGAGTGAATGATGAATGAAGGATGGATGGGTAGATGGACAGACAGTTAGATAGATGGACAAGCATAGAACCAGTTCATTTACGAGCTTGACAAAATTTGTGCCAACTTAGTTCTAGGTACTTCCCTTGTCCTAGTATTCTCTTATTCATTGTGAGTAGAATTTTCAAAGGACTTCAGATTGGCTTGTTTTTTCCTGTGTTCTAGGGTATTACCTCTTAAAAAAAATAGAAAGATAGAAAGATCAGAATAGAAATGCTCACCTGGACATGATTGCACATCCAACAGAATAAATAGGACCCTGCTAACTCTCTGCATAACCGTGATATGCTCATCAGTGATCAAAGAGACTTAGTCTTCGGGCTCAGATTTTCTCTGAATAAGTGACTTTGAGATGTGTCATATAGTCCCGTGTACAATGTCAGGAAATCGAATGTATAATTAATTGATTGATTTGCCTTTCTTTCTGAATCTCTGAAGATTATTCTTAAAAAAAAAAAAAAAAAAGAAAGAACCAGTTCAAGTCTATGAGATAGAAATGCTGAAAGGTCTGTGTGTTGGCCTCATCCCTGGCCTAGAATGTGCTTAACTGACCTCATCATGCTTCAGTCATGCCGACCGTGATCAAACAGGGGCTAGAACCAGTTTCCTGTTCACCCAGCCAGCACTGAGTGAATGCCAGCTTTGTCCAGGCCACGGGGTGGGTGGGCACGCAGGACCAAGGTCCCATGAGCCTTCCCACTAAGCCTTCCTCTTCGAGTGTGCTCGGGGACTGACCCTTGTGATTTCAAGGGAAGATTGATGAGGATTGCATGCCGTTTCCTAATGAGAGTCAGCTTGCCCAAACTCCTCCTTCACCCCTGATGCCTTTTGAAGGAAACCATCTAGTATATTCTCAGTGGGCCCTTAAAATGCCACGGAGCTGTGCGCCGTAGGCAAAGTTAAACATCATGAAATTGGGAGGCCAGATGCTCATAGAGATTTTTCTGCCACATCCTGGAGAGAGGAGCTGGGAGGAAGAGGGATGCTCAGTGTGGCTCAGATCACCTTCCTCTCCAGATGGAGGTCCTTGCGGGGACGGGGTGATGGTGTGGCAGAGGGCTGTCGTCAGCCTCCTCTTCCCAGAGTCCAGTCGGCCCGCTTCCTGGACCAGCTCACCCGCGCACAGCTATCGTAGACGGCATCGCAGTCAGGTGTGGCCCCTAGTTCAGGAGCCCGTAATTCAGCTTCACTCACTCGCAGCGTTTTCTGTTTCCAGGCGAGGCCAGTGCCTCCACCATGTGGGATAACAACGCCTGGACGCTCTTCTACGACAATGGCACAGACGGCGAGCCCCCCTTCCTGACCCAGGACTTCATCCACGCCTTCCAGCCAGATGCAAAGCTGATCGTCATGCTCAGGGACCCCGTGGAGAGGTGAGAGGTGTATTCGTGGATTTTTTTGTTTCGGGAAAAGAAAAGGCAGTTTTCAAAGCCAGTCTTCTTTCTCATCACAGACAAGATTTTGCTGCTGCTTCTTCTTTAAATAAACAGGCTTAACATGTGATGTTACTGCTATTTCTTATGTAAACGTTATTCTTGGGGCAATCTTCACTGCCTCTAAACAAACTGTGGATTGTTTCCTTATCATTCTGACCCTAGCCTGTGGGCCTTCAGCCTCTGCCAGGTCTGGCCTGGGGACGTGGGACTGCCCCTTGGGTGATGTCCAGGCGGGAGAAATGCCCTTGGAATCAGGGGTGTCAGGTTTCTCTGTAGGGTTTAACTCCTGTAGTTCTTTGTCCTCTGCCTTGATTGATGCCTTTCTCCTGTCGGCTCTGAAAGTGCTAGCTGCAACTTTCCTGAGAGGAAGAAAATGACAGAAGTGTGGTAGCTGCTCGGTGTGGATGAGGTCAGGCTAGCGTGGTCCTGAACAGACTGGGTGAGGGTGGCCGGGCCAGCACTGGGCCATGCTGAGGTCGTTGACAACGGCTGTGTGCGTGGCAGAAGCTTAGGGCTGCCAGGACTTAAAATCATTTAGTCCATCACGTCCCCTCTGGCCCGGCCAGTACCGCTGCACCAGAGGCAAGAGGCTCAATTCTGCTCCAAGAGTTCCCATCCAGGGCAACCCAGTTCCTCTAAACCAGCCCTGTGAGAGCATCCTTCCTGCGTTGACCCCAAGTCTGTCTTTTGGGAGTGTCCACACGTTGGACTCATTTCTTCCCCATAGAACTACATAGATCAGATTTAATCCTTCTAAATGGGTGAGCCTGCCAGATATAGAAAACATTGTCGAGGCCCTGTGTCTTTTTTTCTTTGGACTAAATGCCTCTTGTTATGGGTTATTATAGGGGCTTCCCAGGTGGCACTGGTGGTAAAGAACCCACCTGCCGATGCAGGAGACATAAGAGACGCGGGTTTGATCCCTGGGTCAGGAAGATCCCCTGGAGGAGAGTGTGGCAACCCACTCCAGTATTCTTGCCTGGAGAATCCCATGGATAGGGGAGCCTGAAGGGCTGCATACCATGGGGTCACAAAGAGTCAGACACGAGTGAAGTGACTTCACACACAGCACAAAGGTTATTATGCCCCACGCCCCCACACACGCCAAAGATGTGTGTGAACTTGACCCTGTTGGGAAATAGGATCTTTGCTGATGGACTCAGGTTAAGATGTGGTCACACTGGATGAGGGTGGGCCCTAACCCAGGAGCTGGTGTCCTTACGGGGAGAGGAACTCTGGACCCTGGGACCCACAGACACAGGGAGAACGCTGTGTGAGAATGAGGCAGAGGTTGGTGTGGTGCTGCCAAACCCCCAAGAACCGCCAGGGACGGCTGGGACCGAGGCCCAGAACAGACTCTCCTCGGAAGCCCCGGAGCACACCGGCTCTGCTGGCACCTGGATTTCAGACTTCGGGCTTTCAGAACCATGAGAGAATAAATTCCTGCTGGAATAAGCCACAAGTTGGCGGTAAATCATTACAGCAGTCCTAGGACGCTAACACACCCCTGGTTCCTTCCTTGGATAGCAGACATTCCTGGCCCCATAGCCTTGCGAATGATGATCGTTTAAAAAACACCTATAATCTCCCACCCAGATAATCGTTATTTTTATTTTGGCTTGTTTTCTTCCAAGCTAATACTTATCTATGCAGAGAAGTGCTGTGTGTGTGTGTGTGTGTATGAGTGTGTGGTGTGGTGTGTGTACAGCTGTGTGACTGTACAGTCTCTCATCTTGCTTCTTTCATTTCTAATTCTTGATTTGCCTCCGCGGGCCCCCCGTGGGTCTTGGAGTGGCCTCCGTGCCCTGCAGTGATCTGGGCAGAGAGCTGGATGGCCCCTGCCCCGTCCCCATCCCTGCAGACCCCCTGTGCGGCACCTCAGGGGCCATCTTCATGCTGCAGATGGTTCCACTCTGCCCGCTGCACCTCCTCCAGCCTTGGGAGTCCCTCCACGCCGATCCTGAGGCTACCCTGTCCTCGGGGCAGCTCGCCATGTTCTGCCTGCCTCTTCCCACACCTCGGGAGACAGGAATTTGGCCCTTCTGCCCAGGGAGTGGGCTGGCACCTCCCCCCTAGCTTGAGAACAGTTGACCCAAACCAGCGGTGCTCTCCTGTGTATGTGATTACATAGCAGTCAGCCTTGAAAGGCCCGGTGACTAAGTGACCCCGCGCTGCCCACAGAGGGGTTTTCACAGCTGCTCTGTCGCCCTCCCCCCAGGCCACCCCCACTGCGGCTCACGAGGCTGGAACATTCTCTCGGAAGGGGTGGGGGCCTTGCTGCTTGGCCAGCGTCTTCCCGTCACATCTCCCCGTTCCTCATTCTGAGGAAGGTCACGGGCCTCGACTCCAGAGGGCCAAGAAGGTGAAACTCCAGCCTCTGTCACCCCCGGGGCACAGAAATGGGAGCCCGGGGGATGGGGCGCTCATGCCAGCTGCAGACAGGGGTGGGCGATATGGTCTGCAGTTCAGCCAGGGTGGGGAGGGAGGGGGAAGTGTGGCCCTGAAGAGGGAAGGAGCAGCTAGTGGAGAGGGCAGAGAAAGGCCTTCCTGGAAGAGCTGAGGCCAGGCAGGGCTTTGAGGGCTGAGTAAGAGTTTGCCAAGTAAAGAGACAGGGAGAAGGTCAAGGGGAAGGTGCATTCTGGGCAGGGAGGACGGAGAGCATAAAAGGAAGGACTGCGTGTTCTCTCAGAGAGTGGAGCCAGCTTCCCTGGGTGTGTCCCTCTCCCCACAGGGACACGGGAACCGTGAAGACGGGCTTTAAACAGCAAGGGCTACATCATGCTGCCTGGGTTCAGACACTGAGCCAGGAGCCAGGCGTGCCCGACTCACCTCTCAGACCTCAGCCCATAGTTCCCCTTTTAGAAGATGGCCATCCCAAGGAGTCTTGTCTCCTTTTTTTTTTTTTTTTTTTAAAGAACAAATGCCCTGTTTATACTGGGAACTGAAAGTTCTTGCCTTCCTGACACTCACTTAACAGAAAGAGTTCATCAGTTGAAATGTGCATTGATTCCCAGTCACATGCTGGGCACTGTTCTGGTGCTGAGCAGGCGCACATAGACGCCCACCCTCCAGGAGGGGCACTTTGTCAGGAATGCGAGGCCCTGATCCTCATGCACAGGTGATGGTGCGGAGGAGAAGGGCAGGATGCCATGGCAACACAGCCTCCGCAGGAAGCTAGCCCCGTCGTGGGGCTGCTGCCTGTATTTGTCATCAACTGATGCATCACAAATCACCCAGAAACCTGGCCGCTTAAGGCAGCACACTCAACTATCTCCTGCTGTCTTCCACGGGTCAGAACCTGGCACAGCTCTGCTCTCCCAAGGCCGTCGTCAAGGCGTCACCAGGTCAGGGTCTCATCCGAAGGCTCGACAGGGGAAGGATCTGCTTTCAAGCTCATGCAGTTGTTGGCAGAATTCAGTTCCCCAAGAAGTGTGGGAAGAGGGCCATGGTTCTTTGCTGGCCATTGGCTAGAGGCTGCCCGCAGATCCTTGCCACTGGGCCACCCCATCATCAGAAGCTGCTTGCTCCGTCAGAGCCTGCTGCAAGTGGCAGCGAGCTGCTGTGAAGCTGGGAGCCTCCATCATTTGTCATCTGAGCACAAGAGGGACAGCCCATCACCTTTGCCACATGCTTTCGACGAGAAGCAAGTCACGTGGTCCTGGACACAGGCAAGGGGAGGGGGCTACAGGGAATGAATACCAGGAGGTGAGGATCTTCGGGACCATCTGAGAAGTTGCCTGCTCCTCTGTGCCGCTCTCTCGTCGCACAGCCAGAAGGAGAGGAAGCGCCGGTGCAGTGGCAGCGACCCCCGTGCCGAGGGTAATGTGTGCGTGTGTGCGCCTTCTGTGGGGGCTGCTGACAGCGGCAGCTGTTCCATTGCCTTTTAGACGTTTACAAAGGATGTAACAATAGGAATTTCTTCTTTTTTGAGCCCCGTGACTCATGGCCTGTCTGAAATGGCTGGCTCATTTCCCATTGCAACCAGAAAGGATGATAAATATCGGGTGTTTAGGTCACTCTTGAAGAAACAAACACTTGGAGCCCGAGTTCCCATTAGTCTTTACTGGGTCCCAGGCCATCAGCCACTGGAGCCGTTCTGTGACCTTGCACTTCTGCAAGTGGCAGATTCCCTGAGTTTCTCCCTGCCCATGGGATTGGACCGCATTTTTCTTTCCTTGTACAAATAGACTCAGAGAGGAGTGGGGAAAACCTTCATTTCTAGTTTAAATTCACATTTAGCCTTTATGTCTATAATTGATCAAAGGCAGAGAGTTTGAAAAGGTTGAAAGTATAAGCAAAATCAAATCAACCACTTTAGAGCTTCCGGGGAAGCAAGCCCAGTTATCTTTCTGGAGAGGAAGAGAGAACAGTGGAATGTGGATGGGATGGTTCTTAGGGCCAAAGGGCCAGCCGAGAATTCCTGGTGCACGTTTCTCTACGTGAGAGATAACGACAATTTAAAATTCAAGTTCCTCGGCTAAATCGACCCAGTTAATTAGAAAGAAGCCACCAATTACAAGCAGGATTTTCCTTCATTTAGTTCAGTTCTTAAGTGGAAAAGACTTCTTTTCAACACTGCTCACATTGGCCGCCTGCCTGTTCATTTGTGAGATAGTTGATGGAGTTTGACTCAGCGCAGAGGTGGTTACAGTCCCCAAGAAATGCAGAAAATGGCTGGAAGGTGCCCACCCCTTCAGCGTACTTTGTTTGAGGGATGTTTGGAGAGTGGTCCTGCACCGTCAGTCATGGACTTTACCGTCCCTGTATCTTGGGCTTCGAGTGATCTTCCCACAGTGCATGGTAACGACCACCTCAGGAGTCTTTGGTTTTCACGTTTTATGGAGAGAGGTCAAAGCAGAAGGAGAAGTCAGCTCCATTAAGGGTAGAACTTGATTTTGACCCTAGTGTCTTAAGACCCAGTGTCTTGTCCCCAGTGCCTTGGAATCTGGGGAGTTATTTTCTTCATCTGCTTTTATGAACTGATTTTCTTAACAACCCACTGGGCTGGTTAAGTAAGTTTTTCTCTTCATGGAGATAACCTAGGAATGGATGGAACGAGGCTGCTAATGAAATGAATCCATTTGTGTGCAGTTTTTCATTTGGACAGAGAGTGATGAGCAGGAGGGAACCTTTGGACTGGAACCTTGAACCTTTCATGAATGTTGTTCCATCGCTAGAGTGGCTACTGGGGTGTGTGGGTGGTGAACAGGGACCCAGGATCATTGTGATAGGGACACAGCCTCAGGGACCAGAGGGTCTGTATCTGAACCCCATCTCTGCGGCTCCCTGGCTATGTGACCTTCAGCAGGTTATTCAACCTCTCTATGCCCTGTTTCTTCATTGATGAAATGAGGGGAAATAGTCCTATATCTGGGGCTTCTCTGGTGTCTCAGATGGTAAAGAATCTGCCTGCCACGCGGGAGACCCAGGTTCGATCCCCGGGTTGAGAAAATGCCCTGGAGAAGAGAATGGCTACCCAGTCTGGTATTCCTGCCTGGGGAATTCCATGGACTAGAGGAGTCGGGCGGACTGTAGTCCATGGGATCGCAAAGAGTCACACATGACTGAGCAAGTAACACTTTCACTTTCGGTCGTGTATCTTGGGTTGTGAGGATGAAGTGACTTAATACGTGTAGTGTGTTTAAAAGTGCTGGGCAAGTGGTAACTATTACATACTTATTAATTACTATTATTATGGTAATAGTAATATTACTATAGTAATAACACAATAGTAGCAAGTAATAATAACAATATCCAGACCAAGCTCTTGGATGCTCATGAAATGCTTATTGAGCCCTCTTGATGTGCTAAATGCACTGCATACATTGGAGAGCAGAGTCCTTCCCGTCTGCCCTCCTGGAGTCTTCTCCAGTGGAGAGGTGGCAGCCTAGCATTCACTGATCACTTTCTTTAGCCTGGTTCAGTGCTAAGTCCTTTTCAGGCATTGCCTCCTCTGAACTTTGCAAGCAGGTTGTCTTGACACGTCACAGCTGATGTGTGTGGGCTCAATGGGGTTAAGTCACCTATCAGCTGTCACCTGGTTAATAAGTGGCCCGACTGGGATTTGATCCCATGTCACTTGGACTGAGGGGCCAAGCTTTTCATCTCTGTTGTAGGTCAGTTACTGGGAGGCCGACTCTGAGGCAGAGGGTGCAGGAAGTTTATCAGTTCAGTGTCAGTTCAGTCGCTCAGTTGTGTCTGACTCTTTGTGACCCTATGGACTTCAGCACGCCAGGCCTCCCTGTCCACCACCAACTCCCAGAGTTTACTCAAACTCATGTCCATCGAGTTGGTGATGCCATCCAACCATCTCATCCTCTGTTGTCCCCTTCTCCCACCTTCAATCTTTCCTATCATCAGGGTCTTTTCCAATGAGTTAGTTCTTCGCATCAGGTGGCCTAAGGATTGGAGCTTCAGCTTCAGCATCAGTCCTTCCAATGAATATTCAGGACTGATTTCCTTTAAGATGGACTGGTTGGATCTCCTTGCCATCCAAGGGACTCTCAAGAGTCTTCTCCAACACCACAGTTCAAAAGCATCAATTCTTTGGCACTCAGCTCTCTTTAGAGTCCAAGTCTCACATCCATACATGAGTACTGGAAAAACCATGGCTTTGACTACACGGACCTTTGTTGGTAGACTAATGTCTCTGCTTTTTAATATGTTGTCTAGGTTGGTCATAGCTTTTCTTCCAAAGAACAAGCGTCTTTTCATTTCATGGCTGCAGTCACCATCTGCGGTGATTTTGGAGCACCGCCCCCCGCCCCCAAATGAAGTTTACAGGGCATGCTTTTGAGCCAGCCCCCATGAGGGGCGACAGAGCAGGACCAACAGAGGGAGAGGTCACAACAGGGGTCTCAGCCAACTGCTTCCTCAAGGCATCTCCCATCCACCGGCCATTGGCTGTGTCTGCCCTGGGGAGGTGTAACCTCAGGTGGGGCAGGTCTTTCAGTGAAGGGACTGAACTTGTGAGCCGTGAGCAGGATGGCGGCTCCCCACTTGGGCAGAGTTCTGTAAGCAGTAAGGATGCCAATCTGCGTAGATGCCTAAGCCTGGACTTGGCTCCTTCACATGTGTCCACACGAGTGACAGCAGGATTCTGACCCAGGGCACGGACCAGCTCGCGGAGCAGAGAGATGAGCCAGATTGACGCTTCTGAAATTGCTGTGCACCCCCACAACAGATGAGAGTTTCTCTCTGGCGACTCAGCCGTTGCTGAAAACCTCCTACCAGCCCAGCTTCTCAGGTCGCTGAAAGCACCAACTGGTGTGCGGTAGATGTGTTTGTTCTCAGGCAGAATAGGAGCTCTGGCATTCCAAGGCCGAGGGATGTTTTCTCTATAGCAGATTTTGCATGAGGACTGAAAAGCAGGCCGTTCCCTAGCACCGACAGATTAATTTTTAATGTAAACGAGCTCAAAGGGAAATTAGGAGAACTCCCTTGTGGGCAAGAGATGGAATCCGGTGGAGGCGGGGCATGGCGCTGAAACATATGGGTCATGACAACTGCAGCATCATGCACCCCCGCCACCTAAGGCCTCGCTCTCCTCCCTTTTCCCTCTTTAAGACCGTGGAGGTTTTGGAATCCCAGGCAGCAGTCTTGAGAAAGACTGTAGCGGAGTGTCCTAAGCCGCGTGTTCACCGCCTGGTGCATTCGGGCATGCTGCTTCTCAGAAGCGGCCTGTCTGGGCATCACTGACACACCCGGTGTGGGCCCTAAAGACGACATCAGGTCCACTTGGTGGGGCCGCACTGTGAGCCGCTAGGGAAGGGACAGCGAGCTGGCTGGCTCTGGGTCCGGGCCACAGGCCCCGTCCTCTAAAGGCCGTTGAGGAGTGTCCGCCCGGGGAGGGACCTCATCTCGTTACTGGCGGGAGAGAAACCATCGTGCTGAAAACCCCCATGTGTTTAACACTGTTTATTTTTTTAGGAAGTGTTTACAAAGTCATTGGCAGTCCTGAGTATTCCCACCCGGACTGTTTGCAGAAGGAGGCTCTGTGTGTTGGGGAGCGCGGGGAAGAAGAGACCGCTGTGTGTCCGTCTGCAGAGATTGGAAGGCGGTGGGGGCGTGGGGCGCCGACGCCGGGCCGCCAGGAGGAGTCGGGGGACCTCTCCTACCCAGGGTGTGGGAGCTGACGAGTGAGGGCGGCCCGTGTCCCAGACTGGCCAGCCTGGGGATGGAGGCCATTGCCCCGCGGTGAGGTCTCCCACCTGGGGGTCCAGGCCTGACCTTGCCGCTGCCTTAACCTGGGGGTAGCCCAGCCATTCTTGGCGCCTGCCTTTTCTCTTTTCCCCTGGACTCAGGGTCTCTGATGCATCTCCTGTGAAAGTGCTTTGTGAGCCACATGGGGCTTGTGGGTGGAGGGCTGCTGGCATGGCCTCCATCCACAGAGGTTCACCGAGGCCCTGCGACTGGATGCTCAGAGGGAATCAGAGCTGGGCCCAGAACCCTGCTCATTCTCAAGGGGAAGAGAAGGCCCAACCCAGGCAGCCCCGGGAACCGGAAGCTCTGCAACCCTCTGGACACTTTTTAGGCCCCAACCCTAGTATGTTCTTCTCTGGCAGAAAGTGAGCTTCATCAGCATCGCACAGCTTGGGTGACTCCAGAGGTTTTCTCCGAATAAGCTGGTCTGGCCAGTCCCGCTTCACTGTTCCTCATGATGAGATGTTCACGGTGCGTGAGTCAGTGGACAAAGGGCCTCTGTCTCAGTGATATTAAATGGCTATTTTTTTTCCTTGTAGGAAAAGTATGTATCATCATTATTGATGACACCGTGTCAAAGGTTGGAAAGTTATCGATCAGGAATTCGGGTCTGGGTGCCAGCAAATGGACAGTACTGACGGGCTGCTCTGGCTGGCACGGCGGTCACTGCGTGCATGACCCTCCAGGAGCCGCAGAACCCTGTGCTTTTATGGGGGGGGCAGATTGGAAGACAGGAGTGTGCCCACTCTTGGGGGCCGCCAGGGATGAAATGTGACCCTTCACTTTGCATACTCCAGGGGCACGGAAGGGCCAGGGAGTGCTTGGCCCGAGGTAGGCCCGCCCAGGAGCCGTCGGTCAGCTGTCCACAGCTTCGGCATCTGCCGGGGGTCTTTCCACCAAGCATGGCTCTCTGTGACGGCTGAGGGGTGAGCAGTAGTAAGCTGGAAAGATGGAGGAGCTCCAGGCCTCTGACAGTCTGCACTTGACTGGACGGACCTGACACCGAGGCTCCAGCTTCTGTGGGCCTTTCAGGCTTGGGGATCTGAGCGATTCGGGACCTGGGCCCCTCTGAGGACTGACCGATGAAAGCCAACTCTCCCTTTGGGGTGATGACAATGTAGAATTAGAAGGTGCTGGTGTTTGCACAAGTTTGCAAACTACTTGTTGCAAAAACTGCTACATTGTTCACTTGTTTAAAAGGGTGCATTTTATGGGGTGTGGATCACCTCTCAATTTAAACACTGTATGAAAAAAATTCACAAAAGGAGGAGAAACCAGCTGTGGGGGGTGGTCTCACCCAACTAGCGACGTTTGAGCTGGAACCTGCGGAGTCCGCGCCTAGGGGAGGGCCAGTCAACATGCATGTCATCGTCTCAGAGCTAAACAGTAAAATGAAATGAGTTGTTTGGAGTGGCCAGTGAGTGTTAGCTTGTCCATGTGATGAGAGATCGGGAAGTAGGGACGGAAGCCGTGAGATACCCGGACCTCTGTTGTGCTGTGATTTCCAGTTGCCGAGCGTGTCTTCTCTTCCTGGTTGTGCCAGGTTTCACCCTGAATGTCTGCTGCTCTATTACCCGTGTGACTATGTTTCAGTCTCCGGTAACTTATTAAGTAGTTCTGTGACAGAACTGACATTTGCTTCCAAATCACTCTGCACCTAAAACAATGAAAACTTCAAAACAAAACCCCCCAAACCATCAGATGGTTAGTCCCCGACTCGGGCCAGCTGCAGATTTGGCTCCATCCCTAAAGTATGAGCCCAGGATCAAGTCCTGCTGGGTCACTGGGCTTTGGGGTCGGGCAGGCCTGGGTTGGTTTGGGCCCAGCCCTGGGGCCTCCTGGGCCCTGTGACCTTGGGAAACTTTGCAAGATTGGAGAGGACAGAGTGCATCCCAAAGGCTGGTTGTGAACAGGGAAGGAGATTGCACGTGTAGTGCTGAGTCCAGGGCAGGCCTCAGTATCCAGATGCAGCCATGTAGTGGGTGGACACCAAGAGGATTCTGGGAGGCTAACCTGTATAGCCCTAGAGTGAGCCTGGCTGGAGGAGAGGCCCAGAGGTGGTGGCCGCCCCTGTTTTCCTATCAATACACCCAGCTCTGCTCACCTAGGCTCAGAGGAGTGCCCCGCTGTTGTTGGATGAATTCAGCTGTGACCTTGGGGTAGTCCCCCAGATTTTACATGGTGAGACCTGTGAGCTCACTGCTGGCCACTCCTTTGCCCCCCCTGGAGAGAGACGTGGTTCTTTCCTGAGGTACCAGGTTCAGCGAACCCCCTGCCACCTCTACTTTCATGCCCCTCTCCAGAAGTGCTGGGGTCCTGGGACCCCTGTCCTGCCCAGGAAAGGCACCTCACACCCATAAGCAAGCCTGTTGTCCCGGGGCCGCCCCAGCAGCCTTCTAAAATAACCGCAGCACAGAAGGCCCGGAATGTCTTATATTTGGAATTGCTGTTGGAAACAGTTCTGGCCAAATGTAACACCCATCTGTTTGGGAGGGTCTGAGAGTCAGAAAATGAGGTGGTTCAGCAGGAGGGGGCTTGGCAGCACCAAAACTCAGGGCTGGGGGTGGGGATCCGGGTCAGCGGGCCCTCACTCGGCCAGGGAGGCCCTCGCCCCTTCAGCCTGGGCCACGCCCATCGTGCCGGACCGCCCCAGTTGGAGAAAGGTTTCCCCGTATCAAACCCGGCTTTCTTCCTGAACCTTCTACCCAGGGGTCAGTCCTTCAGGAGTCTGGGACCTGTCCCCTCCCAGCTCTGAATAGCCTTTTAGCCGTTGAAGCTGGCGTCCTTCCTGCTGAGTCTCGCTTCTCCAGATGAAGTGACTCCTCCCCCTTCGCTGTCTGGCACCCAGCCTTGAAGGCGAGTGTCCTCTGGGGCTCTGACCTGGCCGGGTGGCGCAGAGCAACACCCTCCAACATTCTCAGTGCCCTGCCTTTATTAATGTAGCCTGAGCTGCTCATGTCCCTGCAGCTCTGTGATGACTCATTATGCACTTATGTCAGCTAAACCCCTTGTGTAGTTTCCAGGATGGCCTCTTTCCTCTACATCATCATTGCACAGTTGGTTTTTAAAGAGTAAAATATGGATATTTAGGTTTATTTTGTTACGCTCCCACTTGTTATTTGAGTGTGCCTGTAACCCAAAGTGGGGTCTGGCTGCTTGCCGCTCAAAAGCCAATAAAGAGGCAAGGTTAGTGGAAAGGAAAGCTTATTTTGGATGCCGGCAACTGGGGTGGGGGGGAGTGGATGCTTCTCCAAAGGCCCACTCCCCACCCGCTACTCCTTCCAATCAGGGGGCAAGAGCTTTTATAGATGGAGGGAGGGAGGTACATGCAGAAACAGCACGGTCAGCTCTGACAGTCATCTGGAAGTTGGGCATCGGTGATCTGACCAGTGTCATCTTGAATGTTTTAGGTGCAGTTAATCTTCAGTTCCAGGGTTAGTTCATTCCCATTTTCTTGAGGCCAGTTCTCAGAATTCCAGCAGCTTCTGTCATGGCAACGGTCTGGTCATCCTGTAGTTAACTTCTTCCCCCTGGGGGAGGTTGCAGTCTCTACAAGACAGATAACAGGGTACGACTCAGAATATCATCTTCAGCCCTTGAAGAGGAACTAAAGGTCCTTGACTTCATGACTACATTACTGTTATCTAATTTTGTTGAACTGTTTTCCTTTGTCCCTGCATTTTCTCACTTCTCTGATTAAACTTATTCTTTGGCTAACGTTTTCCCACAGACAAAGGCAGGTGGAGGACATGGTGGGAAGGACCACAGTGTCCTGCTCCGGCGTCTTGAGGTGCATTTGGAGCCTTATTCTCGATATATCTGTTCTCCTTCTCAACGTTTTTTGAATGGTCTCAATGCATCCAAGTGGCTGGCACTCTTCCAAGATCATGATCTGACTCTTTCTCCCCAGAGAGTAGTTGTGGGGAATCACGTGCTCGAGCTAAATCGCTTCGGTCGTGTCCGACTCTGTGCGACCCCGTGGACTGTAGCCCTCCAGGCTCCTCTGTCTGTGGGATTCTCCAGGCAAGGATTCTGGAGCGGGTTGCCATGCCCTCCTCTGGGGGATCTTCCAACCCAAGGACGGACCCAAGGTCTGACTCCTGTGTCTCCTGCTTTGGCAGGCAGATTCTTTCCCCACTAGTACCACCTAGGAAGCCCACTGGGAAAATCATAGTATTGTTTATTCAAGACAGTCTTACCCCTGATTCTTCAAGATAGTGCCCTCTGGGGAAGTAAGGGTCTTGTTTTGCTTGTCCTCCTTCTTTCTTTGCAGAGGAGCTGGCCACACGGCCATCATCCTCCTGCACACACAGGTCACTCTTCAAGGGTCTCAGGGTGCGAGAGAGGTGCTGGCAGAAGTGACTCCTCAGGAATTTGGTTTCGGGTCTGTATTAGTTTCTCAGGGGGCTCGTGTAACAAATTATCACGAATGTGCTGGCTTGAAAAAACAGACATTTATTCTCTCACTGTTCTAGAGGCCAGAGGTCGAAGTTAAGGTGGTGGCGAGTTTAGTTCCTCCTGGAGGTTCTGAGCGAGGGTTCGTTCCACTGGTCACCCAGCTTCCAGTGGCTTCCGCAGTCCTGGCATTCTTATCTTGTAGGTAACGCTTGAGTTTCTGCCTCTGTCTTCATGTGGCCTCCTCCCCATGTGTGCCTGTCCTCATCCCTTATAGGGACACCAGTCCTTGGATTTCGGGCCCACCGTAAGCCCGAGACGTTCTCACCTGGCAGTCTTTACCATAGTGACATCTGCAGAGACCCTATTCCTGAAATAAGATCCCATTTGCAGATACCTGTGGTCAGGAATTGGGCATCTTTCAGGACATCTGTAGACCCCAAACGGGCGCAGGGAGGTACTCTGCTCAAATAGGGTGTGAAGGACTTGTTACAGACACGCGTCTCAGCACATGTGTGGGCTCCAGGGAAGCCCGCTGCCCACCCTGTGAGCAGATCCAGGGTCCCTGGGGGACTGAGGGGAAGGAGAAGTCTCCCCTCACCCTGCCCAGGAAGTGGGCCTGGCCTGGGGCTAAGGGCCATGAACCAACCTGTTTCACAGAAGGTGGGGGCCTGAGCTCATTTCACTGCACCCCAGGCAGATGGAAATCAGTCTTCTCACTTGGGCGGGGCTGGACTGGCCCGGTTGGACCTGAGGACATGTCCCAGTTTGTCTGCTGGAGTTACTTCTGGATCTCTAAAGAATTGTATGGAGTCAGCAGATTCTTCATGAAGTTACTTTGTGTTTAAAATTAAGCCAGGTTTTAGAGACTCTTGTTTTATTTATGAGCCCCCCGTCTACAAGAAACGTTATTACCACAAAATAAACCCAGCATGGAAAGCCTGAGCCCAGGGTTGGGATTTTAGGTGGCAGTCGATGTGATAGAATTCCAGTTCTGCCAACCGATTTAGATGGCTGTGTGGGAGGCCTTGCTAACGACTCTAAACTTGAGCTTCCTATTAAAGTCCAGATTCTGATGACAGTCTCAGAGGTGTCGGTCACTTCCCACCGGCATCTTTCTGGGGCAAAGCTGTAAATTAGCAACACTCATAGGAAACGGTGTGAGCCCGGAGGGACCTCCAATAGACTCGCTACAAGGTGCCCAGGTGTGTACGCCCAGCTGCACTTTGAGCTCCACGCAAATCTGATTTGGGGCGTTTATTCATCAGCTCTTAGATTATGCTGCGACTGAGCCTGCGGTGACAGGTGCCGTGTTTCAGTCCTGATGGAGGTCCTGTGTTTGAAGAGGGAAAACCGCACAGCTGATGTGGGGGCCACTTGTAATCGACAAACGCGGTGTCATCGGGGTCCTGTATGTGGCTGAACATGGATCTTGGGAAGATGTACTCGCCAGCGCTTGAGCATCTCTCAGGACTAGTCTTGAAGCAAGTCCTTTTGGAGGTGTGGCCGAGCAGGCTGAGACGTACAAGCACCCTCCTTCCAGCAGGTGTGCGTGGATTCTAGGCAGTCTGTGGGCAGATTCCAAACACCCCACTACTTCTCCGAGGTGTTCTCTCTGGACAGTGGCAGTGGGTGATTTCTAAAGAGCCGTGCAGAAGGCACTGTACCAAACGCCAGAGGGGGAAGATGATCTAGTCCCTGAGAAGCTGCTCTGGTTGTCAGGAAATCTTTGGATTCCCTGCTGGCTCAGACAGTAAAGCGTCTGCCTACAATGCGGGAGACCTGGGTTCAGTCCCTGGGTCGGGAAATGGCAGGTCGATCCCTGGAGAGGGAAATGGCAACCCCCTCCAGCATTCTGGCCTGGAAAATCCCATGAACAGAAGAGCCTGGTGGGCTACAGTCCATGGTGTCGCAAAGAGTCAGACACGACTGAACGACCTCACTTTCTTTTCTTTTCACTAGTGAGGGGGGAGAGGTGCCAGAGAAGGGGTGTCTGCAGCCCACCTGTGCCCTCTAGGGCACTGCTGTCTCTGCGGGGGTGGGGGAGTGAGGGTGGCCAACGGCCATGAAGGAAGCCCTGGGTGTGATCAGCGGTGTACAGCTACTGTCCCCAGACCTGTGGGACCCAGTAAGCTTTGCTGTTTCCATCACTGGAAAGAGGGAAGCCGGGTTGGAGACGCTGGGAGAATAGTAAGTATGGAGCCCAGAGGGACAGAGGCGTGCCACCACAGAGCAGGGAGCCAGTCTGCATCAGCCTGGTTTCCGGGCAGCCCCGGGCTGAGTGTGCATGAAGGGTGTTGGGCACGGGGCGGGGAGCGGGGCAGGAGGTGTGTGTTGAAAACGGCGTGAGACAGAAACAAAGGGGGAAATTTTGAAAAAACCAAAAAAAAAAAAAAAAAAAAAGAAAAGGGGTAAAGACTTAAGCTCTCTGCCAGCAGAAAAAGGAGAAGAGGCGAAAAGAGATGTAGAAACTCTCAACTTGGAAATTCTATTAAAGCAAAAAATTGCTGGGGCATTCCCTAGTGACCTAGTGGTTAGGTTTCTGGGCTTTCACTGTTGTGGCCAGGCTCAAACCCTGGGTGAGGAACTGAGATCCTCCAAGCTGCGTGGGACTGCAAAAAAAAAAAAAAAAAAAAAATTTACAACAATGGAATCTGTTTGTGTTTGGCTGCAGTGTATATATTATCTTATCTACTTTTATGAATGTTCAAAATCTCCCTAATTAAATAATTAGAGAAGTGTCATGATAACAGATATATTATCTGATCCCATCCAATATAACCTGATACGTCTGTGTTTTTTCAAAAATATAAAATATGCAGATATATGTTTGGATGTGCACTGAAAATTTCTGGAAGGATGTGTGAGAAACCGATAACAAGGCTCACCCTTGAGGTCTATGTGGATTACCTCGTCATGAGGAGAGCGCAAGGAGTTTTCCTGTTTTACAGATGAATTGAATGCTATACCCATCCTCCCCACCATGACTTAGAGTATAGGACCTGGGGATCAAAAGTTAAAGGCCACAAGGGAAATTGGGGCTGAAGACTTGAAAACAAAGGTGTGCTCATTATAGTGTTATAACTGGTTTTGTTTTACTTTTATTTAATTATTTATTTATTTATTTTTGGCTGTGCTGGGTCTTTGCTGCTGCTCAGACTTCTCTCTAGTTTCAGCAGGTGGGCGCTCCTCTCCAGGTGGGCTGTGCGGGCTTCTCCCTGCAGTGGCTTCCCTCCCTGCGGAGCTCGGGCCCTGGGGTGCGCAGGCTTCACTAGTTGCAGCTCATGGGCCCGGTAGTTGCAGCTCCCCGGCTCCTCTGGAGCGGTGGCGCACAGCCCAGTTGCCCCGTGGCATGTTGGGATCTTCCCGGACCAGGAATTGAACCTGTGTCTCCTGTATTGATAGGCAGATTCTTTACCTCGGGGCCATCAGGGAAGCCTGTTCTTTTGTTTATTTGATATAAGAAAAGAATTATCCCGTGGTCAAAGGAAATATCTAGCTGTAGCGTTAACGTCCAATAAAATATATTTGCAGAAAGAGAAAGCATAGTCACTCAGTCGTGTCTGATTCTTTGCGACCCCGTGGACTGTAGCCTGCTGGACTTCCTTGTCCATGGGATTCTCCATGGCAAGAATACTGGAGTCGGTTGCCATGTCCTCCTCCAGGGGATCTTCCCAACCCAGGGATCGAACCCAGATCTTTCGCATCACAGGCAGATTCTTCACTATCTGAGCCACCAGAGGACTCTCTGGTACAGAGGATTTGTGGAAAAAGAAAGAAAGAAATGTTATTCTGACTCCTGTTAAAGAATGATAATACGACTATTTAGGGCTATAGGACCACTGAAGTGGGATCTTGCAGTAGGGGAAGGAGATTGGGGTCAACTCCAGATACAGCGAGAAAAGGTGGGAATTTGTAGCCAAGGAGGATGTGGGTTGGCGAATGGGAAGCTGACTAAGAGGAAACAGCAGGGGTAAGGGGAGAGTCTGGCTAAATAGCTAAATCAACCTGGCAGGATTCTTGTTAAAACTCGGGGATGCAGAGACAGACAGGGAAAGTCTAAAAGTCAAGGCTGAGCTGGGAAGAAGGCCCAGGGGAACCTGAGAACAGTTTGGTCAAATAGAGACACTGTCAGCTCCTGTGTGAAAGCAGTGTCACACGCATGCCGTGGGATCTGGGTGAATAGCTCCATGTGCGTGGTCACACGTGGAGGTCTTCTGGTGTCTGCATGCCATTCGACCTGGGGTGGGGACGTTTCTACATTGTGTTAAAAATAGGTTCCTATCAACCTAGAAAGATACATTTCATAATTTTGCTTTAACGTTCAGAGTCTGGAATCTCACACAGAATTGTAATACTGGCAGAGCAACAGCTGTTCTGTTATTGTTGCCACGAACAGAGGAGAGGGGAACCGGAAAGGGCATAAAATTGTCATGGCCTCTCTGCTCTCGTAGTCTTTGTAATCTGGTGTTGTTTCAAAGTTCACTCATCGTGAAAACCGCCTCAGCCCAAGGTGCCTAGAAAGAACCAAAAAAAAAAAAAAGGAAAGCACAGAAAAAAAGAATGGGGGCTTGTCTGGGGCCAGTGTAGACCGGGCCTGCATCCGGGAGAGCCTGGGTGGACCTGTGAAGGGTGGGGAGATCGTCCAGGGCAGGGGCAGTTGGAAGCAGCTCGCAGTTCGTGGGCTAGGGAAGAAGAGAGCAGTGGTGTCTTAATGAACCGAACAAGTAACAGAATTGCTAGTTGATTTCCATTGTCACACAAATGGCGCGATTTCACATTCCTGGGGGGTAAAAAGATCCATCTGTTTTATTCACAGGTTGTACTCCGACTATCTCTACTTTGCAAGTTCGAATAAATCTGCAGATGACTTCCATGAAAAAGTGACAGAAGCTCTGCAGCTGTTTGAAAATTGCATGCTGGATTATTCATTGCGCGCCTGCGTCTACAACAACACCCTCAACAACGCCATGCCTGTGCGTACGCGGAAGGGCTGCTCTGCGGTTATTATGCCGGGGCATTGTGGATCGGGATTTTAGCATTTAAACAGAGAAGCGTTTTAATGTGCAAATGCCTCTCCCCAAGCCTTTGAGCGGTGGCTAATGCCAAACAAATATTCATGGATGTAAAAACTATAAAAGCTGATGGGCCCTTTCAGCTGGCACCCTGCTTTCTTCCTCACTGATGGCTCAGTTGCAATACTCACCGCGTCCCCACCCCACCCATCCCCCCACCCCCGGCCCCGGCGAAAGAAAAAGGGTGCATTTAGGAAGATTATTATTTAGCAAGGCTCTGAAAACACACCCTGCAATTAGGACTGGCAGACGTGAGGACCCAACTCTCTGATTGTCGTAAGAGTGTTCTCTCGAATGCTGGATTGTTTTGTTGTTTTAAAAAATTGCCCACCAGTGACTGTCAGTGCTTCTCCGACAGAGTCTTAATGGAAAAAATTTTTCCATTGATTCCTCTCCCTCTGCTCTCGTTTGCCTTCAGGAATATAGCTGTACGTTTCTTGTTGTCGCTGTTCAGTCTCCCAGTCGTGTCTGACTCTGTAACCCCATGGACTGCAGCACATCAGGCCTCTCTGTCCACCATCTCCCGAAGTTTGTCCAAGTTCACATCCATTGCATCAGTGATGCCATCCAACCATCTCATCCTCTGATGCCCTCTTCTCTTCCTGTCCTCAATCTTTCTCAGCATCAGGGTCTTTTCCAATGAGTCAGCCCTTTGCATCAGGTGGCCAAAGTATTGGAGCCTCAGTTTCAGCATCAGTCCTTCCAGTGAGTGTTCAGGGTTGATTTCCCTCGAGGCTGACTGCTTTGATCGCCTTGTCCCCCCTTTTGTCCCATGCAAAAGAAGCTCTTACTGGTGAGTTCGGCACGGGGTAGCTGAGGGATGGTTTCGTACAGCACCGCACCCTGGGTTGTCCCAAGGGCCTTCTCAGCAGGTCTGCCACAGTGGTGAGGCTCCTTCAGCCCCCGAGTGTGGGCCACAGGTGTGCTTCCCTGAGTGTGCCACGTGCTAGATCTGCTTGACGTGGAGGCCGGGGAACCCCCAGGTGTGATGGGGTTCGAAGTCAAGAGGGTTCACTCCCTTTTCTTTGTTGTCTAGACTATCTAATCTGACAGCGTTGCAGGAAGGGGACTCTCATCTAACACTTGGAAATGAATGTCCAGGGAGACACACATGCAGACAAAGCAAGAGACTTTATTGGGAAGGGGTGCCCCTGGGGAGAGGAGCAGGGTAAGCGAACCCAGGAGAACCGCCCCGCCGGGTGGCTTACGGTTTTAGGTTTCGTGGTGATGGGGTTAGTTTCCAGGTTGTCTCTGGCCAATCACTCTGACTCCTTCCTAGCTGCTGGTGGGTGCATGGCTCAGCCGAGATGGATTTCAGCGAGGATGATTCTGGCAGGCTGGTAGGACATATGGACTGGCATCTCCTCTTTTCTTAACCCTTCCTGAATTATCCTGGTTTGCGGTAGCTTGTTCGTTCCATATTCCGTACCACCTGTTCCTGACCTGTTGTTAAGATAGCTCGTGCGAGTGGCTCCTATCTTGCCTGGCCGGGGCGGGCAGTTCCCATCAGTGTCTCCTCTGAGAGCAGGACGCACAGGGGAGCAGGTGGGATCCCAGGCCGCCCTGCTGGCGCGTGTAGTTTTGCAGGGAAGACGCACACGAAGGATCAATACAGAATCTGGCCCCTGAGCCCGGGAGCCCGTCCCGCCTGCCTGCCTGCCCTCCCGCTCCCCACCTCCCACCTCCCTCTCCATCACTGCTCTGCGGCCTCACCCTCCCCTGCTGGGTCCTCTTGCTTCAGAGCAGGGATTCACAGGTGTGGTCCCTGGACCAAGAGTATCAGCATCGCTGGGGACTTGTCAGGAATGCACACTCTCAGGTTGAGCCCCAGACTCCAGAATCAGGAGCTTTGGGGGGAGCGAGGGCGGATCTATCTGCCTGTGCAGCAGCCCTCCAGGGGGTGTGTTTGGGTGCTCGTCTTGGGGACGCCTGGCTCCAGAGCCTTCTCCACTCCCCTCCCTGGCACGTGCTCCTCATCCTTCGAGTCTTGCTTTAATTTTGACTTCCGTTCTTTCTCTTTCCACGCCATTCATTTCCCTGCAGCCCAGATTACAGTTGGCCATTACAGATGACTGTTCTTCACCAGTTTAGCTCCACCTCCACTAAATTGCAAGCTCCACGTGGCCAGGGGCCATGTCTGTTACATAGCAGCACATCCCCGTTGCTTAGCATGTAACCTGGCATGCAGGATGCACTAGAATATTTGCAGAATGAATGAATGAATGGGCAGTCTGTGAAACTAGTGGAGAAACCTTGTGGAGAGTTCCAGCTAAATCCCTAATGAGGCAGAGGGGTTCGGTGTGCTCCTGTCAGGGGAGACCCTGCACCGCACTTCTCAGCTCTCTCCTGGCCTGGGGTGGGGGAACGGGTCCTCAGGGTGAGGGCCCAGCTTTGGGACCAGGCTCTGGTGAGTGTTCTCCAACTGACCCTGGCTGGCTCCTCGCCCTCCCTGGGCCTCTTGTGTTTCCACTCAGAGCTGGCTAAGGCAGATAACCTCAAAGGCTTCTCTCAACTCTTAACATTTTTAAGTTTTAAACATATTGGGCACTTCTCCTAAAGACTCTTTTTTATCCCCACTCCACTTTGATTCTCTGATCGGTACTGGGGAAAGAGGAGGGGAGGGGTGGTGTGAGCCTGTCTTAGGTTTGTTAGCAGTGATGCTCCGTGAGCCAGAAACTGTCATTTGAGGTGAGCGGCACTTCCCTTGACTGGTAAGGGGGCTGGGAGTTGGGGGTGAGGGGTTGGAGTGAGACAGGAGTGTCCAGCGGACCGGGAAAGCTTGCCCAGCCCTCTGCCCCTGCAGAGCCCTCTCAGCTTTGTTCCCTGCTTGCCCGGACAGTCCCTCTGCTGTTGACCAGCCCTCCTGGTAAGGTGGGCTTGGCTGCAGGAGGCCTGCCTGGCCCAGTGCAGGGGGCTCCTCCCGTGAAGGCACAGATGCATTTCCAGGGAAATGCTGTCCCCTGTGCCCGGGTCCAGGGACCCAGCAGCTACTTTAAATCACCCCCGTCCTGCCACAAAGGCAGGACCTTCTAGAACCTTCTAGAAGGTTCTCAGCGAAGGCAGGTTCTCTGGAAGAGATAAACCTGGTCACACTGGTCCTCTGTGGGAGGGACAGACAGACAGAGAATGGAAGGCTCTCGATGACTTAGCAAGAAGCTGTGCTCGCAGCGGCTGTCTGTGTTGGAGGTGACGCATGTGTTTATTTCTGAGGCTGGCACGTGCCGTTTTCTCTTTATTTCTGGCCCAGCTTGAGGTCTTTTTATGAGCTGGTGTCTAAGGTAGCCGCATCCTGAGGACTGCAGGCAGCTAATGAATTCTGGAGACAGCTTCCCCCCCCCCAATTGTTTTTCTTCCTCCACCGTCTCCCACACAATTAGAAGAACAATGAAATGGAAAAAAGAATAGCGAGGGATGGAAACCAGTTAGTGTCTGTACATATTTTGTCAAGCGTTTCACCTTCTTATGGTCATTACTGTGTTCCGTGTGGGAGTGCCAGGGCGCTTAGCCTCATGCGGGATGACGGGATAACGACTGGGATCCTGGTCCCTGCCCTGGAGGTGGTCAGGGTCGAGCTTGGAGGGAGCAGAAGTAGGAGGTGAAAGTGTCTGCGTCAGGAGCCAGGACTGAATGCTGGGAGGCTCTGCACGTGGGAGGGAGTGGGCTGGGGGTCCAGCCAAGCCAAGGACTTTGCACACGAGGAGAGCCAGGCGAGGCCAGGCATCGTGCGGGGAGCTCACCCTCAGAGACTCGAGGCGGGAGCAGCAGGCAGGGGGCTGGGACCGTGCCCGAACAGAGAGACGAGGCACAACCAGAGGCCGGACACGGAATGGGGTCCCTGAGTGGGGGGCACGGGTGGGAGTGCTGGAGAAGGGGGGGGAGCCGCAGAGCAGAAGGGGAAGGGTTCGCTGTTTTTCTGGAGCTTTGCGAAGCCAACTGTGAAGTCGGAGCAGTCTCCAAGACCACTCTCCCTGCTGACACCACATACATACTGGGGGAAGTCCCCCAAAGTGCCATCAGGTTCCGTAATTCACTGGAAGGATTCACAGAGCACACGGTTGGCTGTTACACTCATGGTTACAGTTTACAGCAGGGAAGGGACACGGATTAAAGTCAGCCAAGGCAAGAAGCACGTATGATGGTACACGCAGCATATTGCAGCCGGGGACGCCCACCCAAGCCTTTGGTGTCTGCAGCGTTTCTCAAGGTTCCATCATGTACTGCCTGCCTGGCTGACCTTTACCCATTCAGTCCCTCCTGGAGGTCAGACCGGTTCTGCGAGGCCCAAAGCCCCCATCCTAACTCATGCTGTTAGACTATCCAGTGGCCAGACCCCCCCCCCCAATACACACACAGGCAAGCGGGATGCTCTCATCAGGCAGGACTTCCCAGGTGGCTTTAGGTGGCCTCCCAGGAGCCAAGGACAAAGGCCAGCCGTCTCTGTGGGTCAGGTTAACGCTCCACCACACACACTTGCAGTTTGGCACAAGAGAAGGCGCAGGAGGAGGACACGGACCCCGGAGTGCAGGTGGGCAGGAAGGGCTTCGTACAGCGCTGCTCAGACGGGGACGTTCGCGCACTGAAGGTCACGGACATCCGCGTGGCACGTGGCGGTTCCTCCTGGGGCTGGTTGCTGGGGCATTTGCAGCTGTTTCTCATGGCTGTTGTGTGCTGCGCGTAGAAGCAGAGGCAGCTGGGACCTGTGTAAAGGACATCTCATGCCACGGAATATGGGGGTAACCTTCGCCTCTCCCTTCACCCAGGTCCTGGCTATGAGATGTCGTGAAGATACCTACAGGGTGGTTCTAAGGATGAAATGGGACCCTGAGTGTGGGAATCCTTTGTGCATGGGACACAAAGGCCTGCACGGGGCAGCAAGCATGAGAAATCCAACTTCTAGGGACGTCCCTGGTGGCCCAGTGATTAAGACTTCGCTTTCTAGTGCAGAGGGTGGAGGTTTGAGCCCTGGTCAGGGAGCTAAGATCTCACATGTCTCTCAGCCAAAATGTAAAAACAGAAGCAGTATTGTAACAAATTCAATAAAGACTTAAAAAGTCTTTAAGTTCAGTTCAGTTCAGTCGCCCAGTCGTGTCCGACTCTTTGTGACCCCATGGTCTTCAACACGCCCAGCTTCCCTGTCCATCACCAACTCTTAGAGCTTATTCAAACTCATGTCCATTGAGTCAGTGATGCCATCCAACTATCTCATCCTCTGCCATCCCCTTCTTCTCCTGCCTTCAATCTTTCCCAGCATCAGGGTCTTTTCCAAGGAGTCAGTTCTTTGCATCAGGTGGCCAAAGTGTTGGAGTTTCAACTTCAGCATCAGTCCTTCCAATGAATATTCAGGACTGATTTCCTTTAGGATTGGCTGGTTGGATCTCCTTGCAGTCCAAGGGACTCTCAAGAGTCTGCTCCAACACCACAGTTCAAAAGCATCAATTCTTCGGCGCTCAGCTTTCTTTATAGTCCAACTCTCACATCCATACATGACTACTGGAAAAACCATAGCTTTGACTAGACGGACCTTTGTTGGCAGAGTAATGTCTCTGCTTTTTAATATGCTGTCTAGGTTGGTCATAGCTTTTCTTCCAAGGAGCAAGTGTCTTTTAATTTCATGGCTACAGTCACCATCTGCAGTGATTTTGGAGCCCAGAAAAGTACATCTCTCACTGTTTCCATTGTTTCTCCATCTATTTGCCTTGAAGTGATGGGACTGGATGCCATGACCTTAGTTATCTGAACGTTGAATATTAAGCCAACGTTTTTACTCTCCTTTCACTTTCATCAAGAGGTTCTTTAGTTCTTCACTTTCTGCCATAAGGGTGGTGTCATCTGCATATGTGAGGTTATTGATATTTCTCCCAATAATCTTGATTCCAGCTTTGCTTCATCCAGTCTAGCATTTCGGTCCACATAAAAAATCCAACTTCTGAAGGTAGTTGTTTGCTGGGATTCCTCTCACTGTTGGTTTATAATGTGTAATGCCTGTAGAAAAGCGTCTACGGTGTTGGAGGAATTACCCCTGAACTAACGCTGACCTTCTTGCTCGGTCCTAGGTGAGGCTCCAGGTCGGGCTGTACGCCGTGTACCTTCTAGACTGGCTCACCGTCTTTAACAAAGACCAGTTCCTCATCCTCCGCCTGGAAGACCACGCCTCCAATATCAAGGACACCATGCACAGGGTCTTCCAGTTCCTCAGCCTTGGTACGAGTCTCGAGCTGGACACCCACAGAGCGGGGCACGAGTTCCAGGGACACCCACCTGCCGGGTCCCAGCAGACTCCGTGAGCCTGGGAGGGCGGGCCTGGGCTGGGAGACCCACAGGTTAGCGCCTGTTGGGAAGCACCAGCTCCAGACGGGGCCTTGTGCGCAGTGTGGGGAGGGGGTCTCTGGAGAGGAAGAGACGGCCACTCGTCTGGGAGCTCACGGTCCAGGGGAAGGAGAGGAGGGAGAGAGGCTTGAATCGCTGTGACTGACAGGGCGACATGGGGGAGGAGTGTTAGCATCCTCATACACGTGAGATCCTTACACGTGACTTGGGGGGCCCAGCTGCTGAAGGGATCTCGGAAGGAGTGTTGTGAGCTGCACCATGAGGATGGACAGGGTGTCCTGGCTGTCTTGCAGAGGCCACAGGGCCTGGAGGAGGGGGTGGACAGGTCATTGCTTTGCTGGGACCCCTGGAGGCAGAGCCATGTGGCTGGGTTTGGGCTCCTGAGCCTCTAGGGTGGGGGACCCTGCCCCCAGCCACGGGAGACTGTCCCCTCGAGTCCCTAGTGACATTTTGTGGCAGCAGGCCGACTCGCTGGCCCCAGTGACGGCTGGTAGAGGTGCATGGGTACAGGGTGCTCCCTGGCGGACGGCACCCAGGACCCCTTGAGAGGCTGGGCGGCTTGCACATTCCCCCCCCGCCCCCGACCCCAGATGCCCCTGCAGCCCTGTCTGATGACCTTGCCTGGGAATTTTGTCAACTGAATATTTCCTGAAATCCATTTGCCCACTACTGGGACTCAGGACCCTTTTGTCATTTGATTCCTTTCTCCTTTTCTCGGAGACCTGGTAATGTGATGGAGTGTGATTACTTTTCCCTTTTAAGACCTGGAACCGTTTTTCTTTGATTGGGCCACCTGCAGACTCTGGCACATTTCAGTAACTTGTCTTTGGTCCCTAAGATGGACGATGGCAAAGGCCAGTCTGTTCCTTCCCTGTCACGTAACCCAGGGACACTGGGGTGTAGTTTTTTGTGCATGGGCTCAGGACTTCAGCCTGACCCTGAGAGCCTCGGGGCACAGAGGCTGAGCAGGGATCCTGGAGGTTAAGCCAGTGAGAGGCTTAAAGTCCTGAGGGCTGGGGGTGGAGGCGGCACCCTTGTATGGCAGCACCTGCTGGCTTGTTCTTGGGCCTCTCCCCATGGACACCCCTGCTGTAGGTGGGGGTTCAGCCAGTGGGGGGTCCCTGAGCACAGGTGGCCCCACCCCTCCCCCCATGATGACTTCACAGCAGCACACACAGGGTGAAATACGGCCCCACCACGAGGCCCTCTGCAGCGGCCTGGAGTAGAAATGGTCGAGGCAGAGCTCGAGTGGCTGGTTACAGAGCATCTGCATGCAGGGCCTGTGTATGGTAGGTCACAGTTCTCCAGGCACAGGCCGGCTCCTCTTTATGGGGCTTTGCAAATGAAACCAGGAGGCGAGGCTGCACCCAGAGACCCAGCTGTACTTCCAGGGGGGCGGGTAACACACCAGACCATGCAGCTTCTCCTGGAATTTCAACCTTCCTCCCTCAGCAACTCCAAATGAATCCAGCCAAAGAATCTGAATCTCCAAACACATTCTTACGGGAGCCTCCTGTCTCCCCAGGAAGCATGGCCAGGATTCTCTCATCAGAGTTTCTTACACCACCCTACCACCTTGCCTCACAGGCTCTTTCCTTTGCATTCCAGGGCCCTTAAGTGAGAAGCAAGAGGCCTTGATGACCAAGAGCCCTGCATCCAACACGCGGCGTCCTGAGGACCGGAATCTGGGGCCCATGTTGCCGGTCACCCAGAGGCTTCTGCGGGACTTCTACGGGCCTTTCAACGCCCGGCTGGCGCAGGTCCTCGCCGACGAGGCCTTCCTGTGGAGGAAGACGTGATGCTGGCTTCCCGGCGCCTGCAGGGCATGACTTCTATGGTCTGAAGGTCTCTCTTGGTGGGGAACCCTTGTGCTCGGAGCTTGGAGGAGACCCCCCCCCTCCCCGGGCCTGTGTTTGTGGAACCTAGTTCCGAATCCTTTGTGACGTCACACAGTCCAGCAAGGGACCCATCGCCAAGTCTCAGAGGGAGGCTGCCGGAGATTCCACTTGGAAAGGGGTCCCCTTCTGCTCTGAGAGTGTCCGGGCTCTGGGACGAGGCAGGTGGGCGCTGGGCGGGGCGGGGGAGCAGGAGGGTGCTGGGTGTGGAGTCTGGGCTTTGACGATTCCGGGATCCACTGGCGGCCCCACCCCAGGGCTGGCCAGGATACACACTACACATTCAGCTCCAAAATCCTCTGTTTAGGTCACTAAACCTCATGATGGTGGAGAATGGAGGCTCTTTCATTTTTTTTTTTTTTTTTTCGCCTTTTACTCCAAAGTCAGTCCTTCTGTCTCTTCAGATATAAACCCTGTCAACCTCACTGTTTACGAGAGAAAAAGACACAAGCCCATTTTAGGTAGCGCGTTCCTGTCTCGGACCTCCTCCCCTTCTGTCCTCGTGGACTTTACTTATGTTTAAAAAGAAAACGAATGTATTTAAAACAAACCACTTTCTGCATTTCACTGGCTGGAGAGCTCTTTTTCTGTTCATGTAGATGTTTTCTGAAGAGTTTTTCTCTTTTTTTTTTTTTCAATTTCTAACTGGAGATATAAATTCAGTTTAAAATCGGAAGGGAAATGGTCGCTGTTAATGCCAGACTGAGCGCCTTGAAGGAATCGATGGAAATATCTGTGCATCTTGGCTTCGGCTGTGCCCCCGAGAGCCTCAGAGAGCTGCCCGCATTGGGAGGTTTTAGTTCTGGGGGCGACAGGCTCCACTGCTCTGGCTTCCTCTCTAGTGACCTTGTCAGCACCGTCTCCTCCGTACATGGCCAGAGGTCCTTCCTCACCTAGCAAACTGCAGAATGCCTGCTTCTGATCCAGAAACATGCACGTGAGCTCTGCCTGGGCCGGACGAGCTGTGCTGGGATTCCATATGAGAATGCCGGGAGCAGATCCTTGATAGGCCTTTCTGGGCCACTTGGCAGCTCGGTTCGCTGTCAGATGGGCTGACGGTCTTGCTGTTTCTTGGAGGTGATGGGAAAGATTGAACACCGCCCTTGCACACAAGCCCCCAGGCGGGACCCCCAGCTAAGCTCTGCACACGGTTGTCAGTGGAAGCTTCTGCGAGTCAGAGGTCTGCAGGTCGAGGTGCCGGGCACACCACCAGTCAGAAAGTGCAAACGCCTCCGTGTGCAGCCGCCACTCGTGGGGCTGAGGATTCACTCAGCTGTCCCATCCCTACTGCTGTCGGAAGTGGGATGCTCCGTCCACTGGAAGGCACGCGGCGGCCTCGCCCAGGCACGGCCGGCTGTTTCTGCTGTGGAGGAGCCTGGGTCCTGAACACCCACTTTCAGAGACAGACCCCCCCCGCCTTCCTCTCTCTCCATGGCACTCAGAGCAGCAGCCCACAGGAGCCCCGGCCTGAGCACAGGGTTCTGTAGGGAGATGTCACTGGTGCATATGTGTGTGTTTATTTGCAGCACAGGTGTGCGTGCGTGCGTGTTTCTCAGTGGGATCCCTTCAGTTCTGTTGCCTGTCAGCCCCTCTGCTGGACTCAACCCCCCTTCATGGGTTCGTTTCTCTGCCAGTTCTTCAACAGCTTGTCAGTTTCAGCCCACGTTTTGCTCTTCAGAGCCAACTGTGGTCACAAGGACTTTGCTTACGCACCCCTGTGCATGTGAACAACATGCAGCGTAATTCTGCTTCTTACAGAAGTGTTCACTGAAAGTCTTATTTCCAATATTACTTGGTTTGCTATACAAATCTTTCTACAGACACAGGCCCATCCTTCGGTGCCGATCAGCACCATCCGCGTGGACCCGGTTTCTCCAGGGACCTTGCCCCAGAGAGCTGTCTGTCTTTCGCCTTTGCTTTCCTCTGCTCTCTCTTGGTCGTGAGGCCCCTCTCCTGGTGACAGCAGAGCTGCCGTTTCGAGCGGTGGTCCTTGAGCCCCTCATCCCAAACCAAAGTGAATCGGAGCCTCTCTCATGACCTGAATTACTTGGTGTCCCCAAAGCTGTGCATCCGATTGTATTAAATTGTACCCCCTTCGTCGCGTTAAGGTGTGTTCATGAACCACCCTTGTGCTGTCCGTTTGTAAATACTGATCGTAATTAAACATGGGCCCCGGAGGGCACGCCCTTCCTCCTCGGCTGGCACAGCACCTGTGGGAGCGTCTCCGCCGAGCCCAGGAGGAGCTCAGCGTCTCACCTGCTGCACTGGGAACGCTGTCCGCAGGGGACCTGCCACGTGCGGTGACGGTGAGAGAGAGGACGCGGGCGTCCCCAGGGACTCCCGCGTGGGGCCGGCGGAGGGTGTGAGTCAGGGCGGCGAGGTGCAGCCCCACCCACAGACGGGCCTGACGTCATCTTCAGACATTCAGGTTTGAAGCTTGGGGGATCAAAGGTCCTGCTGCTCCCAACAAACTGCTTTCCTCAAGTCTCAGGCCTGCCTGGCCCCTGGGGGCTATGAGTTTGCGGTCCCCGGTGTCACTGGGTGCGTCATGGTCCCTGGACACCCAAGGCCCCCGGTGCAGCCAGGGCAAGCCTGAGGGAGATGAGGTCATCTCAGGTCTGGGGTTGTGTGAGCCTGGGCCATCCTGGAGGCAGTGGGGAGCCGGGTTGGTTCCCGAATTCTGGGAAGACCCACCCTGGGTTCCCCCCATGGTGGTGTGTTGGAGGGGAGAGGGGGTAGCAAGGCCAGGCCTGCCAACAAGGAGGCCCCCAGCTCTTGATGGCAAAGCCAGGGACAACTTCACTCCGTGAGGAAGGTGCTGTGCCTGTGAGGAGAAGGGGCGGGTGGGAGACGGGGATGGGGGTAGATGGGTGTGTCTGGAAGGTGGATCCCAGGACCCCCTCCCTGGGGACCTGTCCAAAACCCCCACTGCTGTGGGGCCACCTCCCACCCCGACTTGGGACCCAGCTCTCAGGGAACATTCTGATGAGGACCATCTACATCTGAGTGTAAACTTCTGCTCAGACTGAGTGCTCAGTCTCTTCAGTCGTGTCTGACACTCTGTGATCCCGTGGACTCTAGCCCAGCAGGTTCCTCTGTCCATGGGGACTCTCTGGGCAAGAATACTGGAGTGGGTCGCCATGCCCTCCTCCAGGGGATCTTCCCCACCCAGGGATCAAACCGGCATCTCTTATGTCTCCTGCATTGGCAGGTGGCTTCTTTACCACTAGTGCCACCTGGACTCTGGGCTACAGGATGCTAAAGCTGGATCAGCTTTCCTTCCCATCTCCAGGTCACACCTGCAAAGCTCCCTTCCCAAGTAACGTGACATATCTCTTGGTTCCAGGAATTAGGAGGTAGGCATCTTTGGGAACTTTTATCCAGTCTGCAACAGGGGGTGGTCCTGTGGGTGGGTCGGCAGTGAGAGGATGCAAGGCGTGCCCAGTGGCCTGCCCCTTTCAGACAAACAGGTCTGAGTGGGCAGCGTCTGCCTAGCAGAGGGAGGCCCAGCTTCCTGACGTGTCTACTCTGAGACGGGGGTCTTCCTGTGAGAGGCAGGCAGCACCTGTGAGAGGAGGGATGGAACAGGACGAATGGCGAGTGGTTCCTTCATATGTTTCTTCCAAGTGAGCCTGGCGATGGTCCCAGGGGGACCTGCAGAAGCCATACAGGCACTTCTGAGTTTCTGAGGCTCAGCTGTTCTGGAGTGAGTCATGCTTACATGGGAGTCACTTTTGAAAACCACACAATGTTTTCTGGCCCCGAGGGGCTCTTGGGGGCCCACCAGCCTCCAGGAGGGAAACCCTTGGAAGGCAACCGCCAACCTCACCGTCAGCGCCTGTGCCTCGTGGCCCCAGGCTGGCCTCCACTCCGTGACCTTGGCTCCGTCCTTGCTGCTGAAGCCCTGCCCCATCAGCCTGGCCCCGCCCCTCGTGGTGCCTGGCCCCGCCCCCTCATCATGCCCATCCTTTGCAGAACAGGTCCCAGTGGGCAGGGTGGAGGCTGGGCGGTCCTGGGCCTCTTTGGCCTGCAGGTGGCTGTCCCTGAGAGCCTGCAGGTGACGAGGACACCACAGAGATGGAGACGGTGGCACCTCAGTGTCTGTAGAGGCCCCGCCAAGGAATAACAGTCGTTCCCCCTTGTCTGCCACTTGGAGTGGCTGGGTCCTCCCGCCAGGGATTGGGACCAACCAGCTGCACCTGGGCGCATCACCCGCACACTTGGGCAGAGCAAGGAGTAGGGCTGTCCATCCCATGTGAGTGCCCGGCCCTGTGGGTGCCCAGCTCCCAGTCCCGGGCACAGAGGAGAGTAGAAGGGGGCCTCGGCCCCCACAGTGGAGGACCCCAGCTGGGAGTAGCAGGGCAGCGAGCGTGGGGGGCCGCCAGGGCTCCCAGGGCTTTCTGTCCACCTCTAGCTCTGAGCGGGCCCTTTAAGGTCAGGCCCGGGTCAGATCTAGAAGCAGGTGGGCCTGGAGCCTGGGCCTCCCACATCTCAGGACTTTCCCAAGACCTCCCTGAGGCAGTGGCAGGGACCCCACCCTTCATTCCCTGAGAAATTCCCTTCTCCCAGAGCAGAGAAAGCCTGGGTTCTGGAAATAAGGCTGGAAGACTTCCAGCATCTTCTCCTGGAGTCATGGGCCATCTTTCTTCACCGTTCTTCCCCTGAAAGGCACAGTCTGACTTGCACCCACCAAACTTGGCCCCCGGAAGAGGACAGTGTGGGGAGGGGGCGTGGGGCCAGCCCTGGGCCTGGAGCCAGATGAGCTGGGTTCAAGGCCAGGGTTGTGTCCACTCCGTCTCCTTGTGGACACCACAGGCCCTGGTAATGGTACATGAAAGTATAAAGTGAAGATCAGAGAGGCTCCCCATCTACCTGAGGTCATACAGTTCCGATCTCTGGAAAGAAAGAGCAGAATGTCAGTTCAGAAGTTTTCCTTTATATCTTCCAAGTCAGAACTCTTAACCCTGGTACATGTACAGCGTACATTCCCTACCCCTCATCAGCCTCCCCCTCCCCAGCTGCCTGTCTGCATTTCACATGTCAGCCCCATCCCTGATACCGTTAGGCATGGGGCAGCAGTTTCTGGGTCTTCTGGGCAGAGGTTTCTGCAGATCTGCCTATCTAGAGGTCTAGGTGGTGACCGGAGTTTCTAGGGGAAAACAAAGGGAAGTAGACATGGCTTTGTTCGGCCAGAAGGGTCTTGCCACTGAGACTCCTGCCAGTAGAGGAGTCCTCCATGTCCTGGGCTGGCCAAGCCTCCCACTCACAGGACCAAGCAGACTTTAGGGGGGCTGGCTGTGGGGGGCTTCGGAGTCACAACAGAAGTGGACGGGCTGTCCCTGGGCTCAGCCCTGCCTGATGGCCTCAAAGGCACCAAGGGGACACACAGAGCTAGAAAGTCTGCAGGGTCCGCATTTAACTTTTTAGTAAGGGTTTTCTGAGCATCTAGTTTGCACAAGGCTCTGGGCCAGGCATTAGGGTAGATGGGAGGCTGCTCGTCTGTTCACTCAATGATTGCTTCACTGGTTCTTTCACCACGTATTTATGGGGCCCTGACTGCTATGGTTTTTCCAGTGGTCATGTATGGATGTGAGAGTTGGACTGTGAAGGAAGCTGAGCGCCGAAAAATTGATGCTTTTGAACTGCGGTGTTGGAGAAGACTCTTGAGAGTCCCTTGGACTGCAAGGAGATCCAACCAGTCCATCCTAAAGGAGATCAGTCCTGGGTGTTCATTGGAAGGACTGATGCTGAAGCTGAAACTCCAATACTTTGGCCACCTCATGCGAAGAGCTGACTCATTGGAAAAGACCCTGATGCTGGGAGGTATTGGGGGCAAAAAGTCGGACACAACTGAGTGACTGAACTGAACTGAACTGACTGCATGAAGTCGGGGTGGGGGGAGGGCAAAGGTCAGAGGTCGGAAGCCTGGATGAGGCCTGGAGCTGTGTCCACGGTGGGGAGGATGGGTTGGGTGAGGTCAGAATTGTCAGAGCATCCGTAAATCCTTCTTAACCACATACACCTTCTTAAACATTTGATTTTTACTTAAAATATTTAAAGTACACACATGTGTCTGTCTTCTGATATAAGGGTCAAAGCCTTTTGCCCGAATGTGAGTCTGCAGATTGGAGTTTCGGGTCATCTTTGTGACCAAAACCACATCATGCTGAATCAGCATTGGTTTCTGGTTTTGGTTCTCTAAAGGGGCATGAGAACTGAAAGGCCCTTGCGAAGCATCAGAAGGCAGAGTCTTTCATCGTACATATAGTTACTCCCCTCGTGTGTGCTGGGACTTACCAACCCTTCCAACCTGGTTTTCAGAAAGTGACTCATATTTTGCACTCGTATTTCATTTGTTTACATCAGCAGTCCTCAAGGTGTGGTCCAAGGATGCTGGCGACCCTCAAGACTGTTTCAAGAGATCCACCAGTCAAAACTAAGACTCTTCATGACCATACCAAGACGTCATTCACCCTTTACCCTCTCAATTCCTCTTGAAAGTACAAATGATGAATTCTTGAGGCTGAAGTCTGCTCTGATAACTGATGGACTACATGCTTGTGCATTCATGGGCTTTGGAAGTCTTGCAACCTTAATTTCTCCTGGTGTTCTACAGGCCATGGGATTGCAGAGTTGGACACGACTGAGCAACTGAACAACAACAAATGCTGATAGATGCAAACCATATAAACAAAAGCTCTTTGGGAATCTTCAGTAATTTTTAAGAGTGTAAAGGAGTCTGGCTACCAAACGGTTTGAGAACTGCTAGTTTCTATATTTATTAAATCATACATTTCTAATATTAAGCACAACTGGCATGAGAAAGACTTGGGGATAAACATAACTGACTTGTAGTAAACACAGTTGACTGGAGGGCATTTTGCAGGATGGTCAAGAGCACTAAGTATGCCCTGAGCATCGCGAGGATGCTACAGGATGAGCAGACAGGCATCGGCCAGTGGGGAGGCAGACGAGAGGCATCCACGGGACCTGAAGTGACGGTAGTTACAGCGATGCTGCTGTTGCCGAACACGCGCTGAGTGCCAGGCCCTGCGCAGAGTGTCTCCATGGATCCTCACCACCCTACGAGAGAGGGCCTCTCTTTATTCTGGTCCTCTGCTTATACAGGTGGGGGAGCTGAGGCTGAGAGCGGCCAGATCCTAATAAGCCCGAGACACCTCCCCGCCCACCCCAGCTCCTAAAGAGCAGAGTTAGTCCTTGATCTCAGGTCTGCTGATCTCCAGGACCTGCCTCTTAACCAGCTCTCCTCACCTCTGAGTCCCTGAAGTCTCCCCAGTTTTTAAGGAGGCAGGTGGGGCAGGCAGAGACTCAGGCGAAGTCAGGCGGGTGCCTGTACCTTCCGCACAGTCTGGGCCGGGAGGCCGACACGGGCACTGGGGACTGAGGTCAGGACCAGCTGGCCTCTTCAAGTCATTTCCTTGTGGAAGCAGCGGAATGGACACGGATGGTACCCTGCCCACCTCCTATTCCATGCACCCCATCAGCTGGTGCCAGCCTTGTTGGGGCCTTTGGGCAGGGCCTTGATCCTGGCCTCTGCCCCCTCTTTCTGCCTCCTCTCTGCGTCCCGCATCCATCTGGAAGGGAGGAAGCTGAGCTGTGTGTGTGCTGAGCCCCTGACTTTTTAGGGGGTTGAATAGGAGGGACCAACTGCTCCAGGGGCCCTCCCATCTCATGGTCTGAAGCTTTCTCAGAGCCCAGGAATCCTGGGTTGCCCCCATCCTGCCAGTTCCGAGGTTAGCAAGGGGCCTGCTGTGGTTCCCTGTGGGCAGCAGCTCCTGCGGTGCTGTGGGTTCGAGTCACGGGTGACGAATGGGGAGTGGCCGCTTTCTCCTCGGGGCTGACCTCCAGATCCCCAGGGAGGCAGCTGGACATCTCCAGTTAGGCCCCATGGTCACCATGGAGATCCTTTGTTTACTCCCACCTACACATGAGATAATCTGGAGAAACTGCCATTTTTCTACACTTTCAACATGATTTGGAATTCAAGCAAATTCCAAAGCCACGCCAGCCTCCAGTTCCTAAGGGAGCAACCCAGGCAGCCTGCATGGACCTTAGGATGCTGGCCAACTTCCCCTAAGAGAGCACGCACCTCACCTCTGCTGCACATTGTCTGTCTCTCTGCCTTTGCTCGAGTCATTGCACCACGAGGAGTGCCCACCCTCCCCATTGTTCAACTGAGTCAACTTCATTGCCCCCATCCCAAGGCCAAGTGCAAGCATTACCTCCTCCTCCATGACGGCCTCCTGGATTCCACCCTGTCTCCCACCTCCTGACCTGCTTGAGGACTCTTCCCCTCCTTGTCTCACCCCTGTCTAGCATGGCGCTGATTGCTTTCTACGTGACTCAGTAGTCTCCCGTCTAGACAGCGGATCCTGGGGGTACGCAGGCTGTTCCTTCCTCCACCCTCAGATACCCAGCCATGGAGCAATGTTCCCGAGAGGGAGGCCGAGAGTGCCTGGAGAGAGAACTGAACTGGGAGCTTGGTAATCTGGACGACCCTGAGCAAGTGGTTTGAATTTCTCTGAGCCCCTGTTTCCCCAGCTTCTGAGCAGGGTGGGGGACCTGGAGGATTGCAAGGGGCCTTTTCAGATCTGCGTTTCTCTTTATTGCCTTTTGAGAACTTGCCACTTTCCCCAAGCTGCTTCCATGCCCAAAGTGTTTTGCAGAGAAAGTGTCTGGAGAAGGGATTGGGGCGGGTGTGGCAACCCCCTCCCCATTCTTCCGGGAGTCCAGGAAGCCCGCCCAGGGAGTCGGAGGCACCACTGACATGCAGCCCTGTGCTGCCCCCGTGTGACCCGTGTGGGCACTGCACCCGGGAAACCTTTCTCACCAACTTCTCCGAGGGCCACCCTGAGAGATGCCCATCACCAGCTCCACCTCCCTCTGTCTTCCTGCTCACCTCTCGCCTAGGCCAGGGAGCTCCTGGCGACCAAGGGCCATCCTAGGATGAGGACGTCCCAGGGTGGAAAGACTAAGATCTCCAATCAGCTAACCAGGCGAGTTGTTCTGGAGGTGCCACTGTGTGGTGGAGAAGGGATTACAGGGGCTCCCAGAGGTGCTCACACATGCTTCTTGGTCTCCAGGCCCTTCCCAACCTCCTGTCTCAGCCAAGAGGCCTGCAGGCCGGGTAGGATCATGCCTGTCGTGCCTTCAGGGAAAGGGAGGCTGGGGAAGGGCCAGACTGACTCCCAGCCCAGTGGTCCATCCACTCCATCCGGGGCCACCAGGACACAGCGCCCGATGCCCTGAGCTGAGACCCCTCCGCCCTTTGGGGCTGTGGTGGTCAGACACCCCCCAGTAGCCGCTCCCCATCTCGGTCCTTCCCACGTGGATGCCTCCCCTTCTCAACCCTGACCCTCCCACCCACCAGCCCTTCCTAGTACCCTGTCCTGGGTGGACCTGAGCTTGGGTCTCATGCACCCTCCCAGGACAGTGCACGGCTCAGGAGAGCCTGGGGGAGCCCTGACCCCCGCCTCCAGGGAGCCCTCAGAGGTGGGAGTGGGGGTGAGGAGGACCGGGCTTGCAGCTTCTGCCTGCAGACCTAGAGCTCCTTCCTCACCCATCGTTGTTCTGCCATCTCCCCTCCCCACAGCATCCTTCCTGGGCTCTCCTCTCTTCTTGCAAAATGGCCCTTGAGGCTCCTGGCTCCAGGGTCACCTCCATAAGCCAGGCTTTGTGGCCTCTAGGCCCACCTAGGCAGGCTCTGCTACCCTTGTCCTTCTTAGATGTGAGGGGGTGGAGCTCAGGGATCCAGGGGGACCCCCTTTCCCCAGGGGATCCTTGCTGATACCTGTCCTGCCTTAGTGTAGGCCACTGAAGTCCTGGACCTCCCCGTGGTGGCAGGTACTCCTCTGGCTTGACCTGGCCTTCCTTCCCCCTTGCTTGCTCTCCCTCCTGCAGTGAGGCGTGTGCTGGATGGAGCAAAGCTGGGCTGGGCTGGACTTGTGTTCCAATAGGCAGGTCTGAGACACATCCACAAGGCAGCTCTGGGAGTGTCCAGGGTGTCAGTGACAAGCCAAGCTTGGCACAGCCCAGAAGCATTGCTGTGCCCACGCTGCCAGGACCTGCAAAGAGACACTGCCTAACGAGCAAAGAAAAGGACCGCACTTTACCAGCAGCTGCTGCAAGACACGTTGGAAGGGTCCAGTTTGTCACGTTCCCTCCACTTCCTCACAGCTGTCTCCCTCGGGCTCCGCATCCTCCTGCTCCTCTGTCCCCGTTGCTCCAGGAGGCTTCTCCCTCGCCACCTGGGGACTGCCCTTTCCAGAGCGTGTGGCCTTCTCAGCACCCCCATCAGCTGAGAGCCGACCCTGTCCAGGCTGCTCACGTTTCAGTGGCCAGAACTCGCCACGTGCCCCCTCCAGCCATGGGACAGGCAGTCTGCCAGGAGCTGGAAGGAGAGTTGATGTCGAGGGTCATCTCCAGTGCCCCCAGTTCCCTCAGAATCCCTACAGGTTCCAGTCTGGCCCTTCTTAGTCATTTTCCCACCTCTCAGTCTCCGTAGGATTTTCTGCCTCCTTGTACCCGCACTGCATTCTGTGAAATTCTCTCCCGTTTATGTCTCAGTTCACCAAATCTTTCCACTTCTCTACATCACCAACTCTGGTCTCTAAACTATTAAGTTTTTCATTTTTAAATGACATTTTTGGGTCATTTTCAATTGTAGAATTTCAATTTGGTTCATTTTCAAGTCTGTCTTTTTTTTTCATAAAACTTTGTTTTTTTAAATATGGGTTTTGTCCCTTCTTTATGTCTTTAATCATTCTAAACATGATTTATCATTTCATTTGAACTTCTCTGTTATTATAAGTGCTTGGAGGATTAATCATTCTGTTTTGTTTTTAATCTGCTGAGGTTCCCTTGTGAATTGTTTCCATGTGTAGGTTGTTATTTTAAAAAATCATTATGAGTTTTTCTTGGGGTATGTTACCATTTTTTCCCCCTAGGAGATCCCCACGTGCCCTGGGATTGGAGCTATTTGCAGAAAGGGCTTTTATTTTTGCTTTAGTCTGGACCCAAAAGGTCACTTCTCTGGAAACAAAGTTTGCAATAACTTTTGGATTTGGGATGCCCTTGCTTTATAGAAGGTATAAATTAAAGCTGTCTATGTGATTGGGAAGGGTTTCTTTTTGTTGTCACTGTTTGTTTATTTGCTGTTTGTTTTCTGTTTTATTCTAAAAAAAAAAAAAAGTTTTTTCTGGAAAAAATCCGACACAATTTATTCTGCTTCCTAGGCTAGGAATTAGAGGACATTTATTTAAATATTTAAAAACAGCTCCCAAACATTTTGATGTCCTTTGCAGCAGAAAAGATGAAGCAGCGCTTTGTCGGCCAAGCTGGTCTCCCCTCCGCGGAGAATGGACCGCAGGGGCCTGGGAAGGGACTGCGGGGAGAGAGCCGGCGGCCGCGCGTCCTCCAGGGGGCGCTCCTGCCGCGAGCCCAGACCCTGGGCACCGTTCTCATCCCTGGTTGTGGGTTTGCAGTGACTATGGGACGCTGAAATTCAGAACGAAAGGAAAAATCCTTACCACCTCTCACTCCCCAAATACGTCTACGTACATTTGCATCGATTCGACTGTGTTTTTCAGCATTTGCCGTGTTTTCCTGACTATTTGAGAGATTTGCTGAATTGGCTGGGGAACCAGGACGGGACACCCGTCCCACAAGCCCAGCTTATGTCCTCTGCTGTGACCCTGTTCACTGGTTGTGCTGCTAAAGAAGTGTCAGTGTCCCTCTTCATCAGACTCATGACCAATACTTCGTATATTGCCTTGTGTTTAAAAAATGCACACAGTCAGGCAGAGCTGGGTTTTCAGGCTTTCCAGTCTCCCCGGCTAAAACCCTCAGGCCAGGACTGAGAAAGGGAGGAGGAGGAGGAAGAAAAAGTGAAATCTTGTGAGTGTATGTATGTGAGTGAGTGTATGTGAGTGTGTATGTGTGTGAGAGTGTGTGAGTGCGTGTGAGGGTGTGTGTGAGTGCGTGAGTGTATATGAGTACATGAGTGAATGTGTACGAGTGCGTGTATGTGTGAGTGAATGCATGTGAGTGCGTGTGTGTGAGAGTGTGTGTGAGTGCATGAGTATATATGAGTGCATGAGTGAGTGTGTATGAGTGCATATCTGAGTGCGCATGTGTGTGTGTGTGAGTGTGTATGTGAGTGAGTGCATGCTTGTGTGAATGTGTGTGACTGTGTGAGTGTGTGGGGATGTCTTCTACCCCCAAGGCTGCCGGGCAGAGCCTGCAGCCTACAGGAAGGAGGTTCCTTTCAGTCAGGGTCCCTGGGCCCGGCAGTGAGACCTGCGTTCACCTCCAGGACAGGTAGGGGAACAGGGCGGGCCCGCGGGAGGGCCCGTCGGCTGCGTTCAGCCACTGCATGCCCACCGGGGACAGGGACGTGTGAGACCAGTGCCTGCCTTAGAGGAGGTGATGCTGTCCTCAGCGGACAGGACACCAGGGTGTAAGCGGCCGCGGTCGTGTCTAGGGCAGCTGGGTGCTATGGAAGCTGGGAGACAGGTGGCTCGGGGCGGGGCGGGGGGAGCTGGAGGAGGGGTGTTACCTGGACATTTGTGTTGATGACAGAGGTGCGGGGGGCCAGACTGCGGGGGGAGGGAGAGAGAGGACAGGATGTCACCTGGGCTGACTTTTAACCTCAGTTCACGTGTCCGGCACAGACTTCTCTGCAGAGCCCGTCTGCCCCCTGACCATCACCACCACCCACCCCTTTCCCACCCCAGGGGCCAACATCTCCATCCTCCCCATGGCCAGGGCCCCAGGCTAGGAGCTGTCCTCAGCTCTCTCCCACCCCACGCTCCTCTGGCCTGGGACCCCTCCGGCCCATCCCTTAACTAAGACCAGACTCTGACCCCCTCTCATCATCTCCACACTGCTCCCCAGTGGCTGGGCAGTGGTCTGCCTGCCCTCAGTGCCCACGCCTGGTCTCTTTACAATCAATCAGCCAGAAGGAGACTTGCAGGTGTGAGCTGGGGGCTGTCACTCTGCTGGAACCCTGTCCAGACATCTCCTCCCCTGGACGACCACTGAGTCCTTCCTGTGGTCCTCCAGCGCTGCATGACCTGCTCTCATCCTCTGCGACCTCCGTTCCTGCCATATCCCCTCCCTCTTTTACCCAGGCCCACGGAGCCCCTGGCCAGTCCGCAGTGCCCAGGATCTCTGCACTGCTGATCACCCTGCCTGGAACTGTCCCGTCACTTGGCAACAAGGCCACCCTGAAGGTTGTCATTCCAGGTCCCTCTGCCTCTCTACGTCACAGCACTTTTCATCTTCTGTATGATCATCTTTCACTGATGAACTTGGCTTACTCTTTTCCCGTCTCCCACAGGTCTTCCCTCGTGGCTCAGACAGTAAAGAATCTGCCTGCAATGCAGGAGGCCGGGGTTTGATCCCTGTGTCAGGAAGATCCCCTGGAGAAGGAAATGGCAACCCACTCCAGTATTCTTGCCAAGATAATCGCATGGACAGAGGAGCCTGGTAGACAGCAGGCCATGGCGTTGCAAAGAATCGGATGAGACTGAGCAAATAATACTTTCACTAAGTAGCACCGTGAAGGGAGGAGTTTTGACTGTAACTCCCTGATATTTCCTGTCTCAAGCTCCCAGGTCAGTGCCCGGCACAGGCTGGGGCTCAGTAGATGCTGCAAATGTTGGATGAACAGGGGGCGCTGGCTGGTCACTAAAGGAACTGGAATTTTTTTCTGGTCACCAGAATAGAGGATGGATGAGTTTAAGCTAAGGTGTCACAGTGAGCTGGGAGGAAGCAGGGACCACAGAAGGAGAAGTGTCTCTAGAACTGAGACACTGCTCCTCCCTGACTTAAGCCTGAGGTGATGGGATTCTGTTAGCTGTTTTTAGATATATAAGGACTTGACTTTCCAGATACGCCCAGGTTTAGAGAACTAATACCCAGGGTGCTGGCCGAGGGAACGCCTAACTAGGCTTTCTTCCAGAGCTACTCAGATAGTAGCAGCTGATTGGAAATCAGTCTGAGAGACTGAGATTTCATTGGTGATTAAGTCTGGGTCATGAAAAGATGTAAATGAGCGAGATGTCTGGTCCTCTGTAACTGTCCTGTGAGATCAGAGTGGGTTTGTAGAGCTTGGGGCAGATGGAGCCAGACTTAAACAATGAAATTACCAGAGGGGGAAAAACATCTCTCCACTAGCAATGTGCTCTCTCCTTAACAGACTGTCACCCCTGTTGGCTAAGCCCTGAGTCAGGAGTCTGGGATCTTAGGTCTTCAGTGCCAATGGCTTTGGAACCTGGGCCACATCTTGCATCAGAAGGTCTCTGACTAAGAATTTGCCAGCAGGGTGTCAAGTGGCTCTAACTTTGAAGGCAGAGCGACACTCTTCTTTCCATGGAAGCTTGAATGGACTTCAACACTGGGGTGGGGGTGACCTGGAGGCTACATCTCTATCCCCTGCTCCTCATTCCTCCCCTCTCTACCCCCAGCTGTGACCAAAAAAAAAAAAGTACCACTCACAGATTTTATACAACTCAAGTAATGGTTTCATTGACACGTGCAATAAACTAAAAGTTCTAGCCCAAAGAAATGGTCAGAATAATGACGAGTGTGTAAGCTATACTGTACTGTGCTTCTGTGCATTGTCAGTTTCTGAACAAGGGCCGAGGAGGGGGCTCTGAGAAGCCACCCGAGGGTGCAGACTCTGCTTCCCCGTCCCCCGATAGGCCCAGCAGAGGGCAGGCTGCAACTGGGGATGTGCTGGCGCCGCTGGGAGTGAGTGGCTGCGGCTTGCTTCCCCGCATCTGGGCCAAGTCCAGGGATGCAGGAATCTGACTCCATCCTAAGGCCCGCTCCCGGCCCGCTGGCCCCCGCCTGGACCCGGCTTGCTCCCCATCAAGGAGATAGTTTCTGAAGGTTCTCGGCCAGCTTCCCCTCCCATGTCCTACAGTGCCTGCTCGAGTCCACCCACTGGTCCGGGCTGGCCTGGCCCTTGGGGGCTGGAATACTGGGCCGGGGGCTGGAGAGAGGGCTGTCCCCCCTCCTCCCTGCTGTCCTTCCAGGCCAGTTCACCGAGTCACCACTCTGTCTGCAGCTCGTAGCCAGCTCCAGACCCTGAGCCCACTTGGCACCCCTGAGCCAGCCCCGTTGCCCACCTGAGCTCCAGCCCTGGGCTACCCAGACAGCCAGGCACAAAGGGTAGAGGCTGGGCTCAACCTCTGGCTCCACCAGTGGCCGAGGGACCTCAGCTCCCCACACCTTGATTTTCTCATCTGTAAAGTGGGACTAAACCAGGTAATATTTGAGAAATGTTCAGGAGAGTACCTGTGATGTCATGCGTGAGAGATGGATAGATAGTGTCAACTGAAAAGAAAATGCACAACCTAAAAGTTGGGAATTATGTTCTATTTGGCAGGACAAAACTGGGGACTTAAACTCATGATGTAGCTTCTCAGATTGCTCAGATGGACTGCTTCAAAGAGGTGAGGGAAGAGCCGGGTTATACAGGAGCTTTTGCAAGAGAGACCGAGTAGTCAGAACATCCAATGATTACCGTTAATTAAAAGAAAACCAGACATCTCAAGCTAATGAATGTAACACTTCTCTGTGTATGAGAAGATGCAAGAATCTGGGCTTGTTGACATCATTCCTTCCATGTGCACTTTGGCCATCTGGGGCCACTATCTGGAGCTTTCTCATCCTGAGTCCTCTCGGGGCTCATTGTTGGTGGGGGGTGGCTTGCAGGGGCTTGATGGCAGCAACATCCTTTGTTTACTGATGAGGCAGGCAACACTTTTCATTCACAATAGATATAAAATTTTCTTAAGCTGTAGAACACTCTGTTTTTCCCATGACACTGTGAGCCAGGGCTGACCCACTCATCAACCAGCACCCCGCTTTGCCTGGGCTGAGCCAGCCCATGGCCAGAGCAGGTGACCCATGCCGCTCCTGGATCTCTGGGCTTCTCGGTCCAGGGCAGCTGATGTATTTCCTTTGGGGAGATTTTAAACTGCAAAGCTCTTATCCCAGTATGCTGTGGAAGGGAAGGGGATGGAGTTTTCCTCCTGTTGCTTTTCAGTGCTCAGAGGTTGAGTTTCCATCCCAGACGCTGGAGAAGTAAGGAGACCCCGAGACTGTATACAGGTCTGGATCATTCCAGAAGGCCCCAGAAGGCCCCAGAGGGTTGCAAAGCTGCTGAGCAGTACCGGGAGCTGCTGGGCCTCCCCTCTGACCTCGCTGACACCGCAGAGATGCTCTTCCGGGTTTGGCTGTGGCCAGAGGTGGGTAGGGCACGGACGAGGCAGAGGACGCTGTGATGTGGGCATCACCGCCCTCCATTTGGGTCACAGTGCAGCAAACTGGACTCTGCATGCAGCCCCTTTAATCTCCCGGGCTGGTATTTACTCCTGAGACCCCTGACCCACCCCACCTCATCCTGGGCAGGCCAGTCTTTCCAACAAAGTTCCCTGGAAGCAGCTCCTGCTCCCTCTCTGCTGAAACAACAAGGGCTGGCCTCTGCTCTGTCTGACCACGTTTCAACAGGCTTTTTATTGTGGAATAACCCCAGGATGTGTGCACCATGTGAGTTTCAGGACCAAACCTTTCTGGTTTCATCATCTTCATTCCGTTTGGTTTCCTCTGACTCATATGATCAAGTGAAATGTTAATTACAAGGGGAAGGCTAGACGCAGAGAGGTGGACATGATTTGGCCTGGCTGTTCCATTTAACAAGGAGGAAACAGGCCTGGGGTAGGGGTGGGGAGTAACCTGGTTCACCTGGGGCCTCCTAGGCCCCATCTTGTTCCCTGGGGCTTCCTTCTGTTTCTCGGCTGACTTGGTCCACATCTGTGATACTGGTTTTCCCAGCAAGTGGCAAAGCACTAGAATGACCTATGTCCACAGGAAGCATCTGGTTAATCTGGAAGCCTCGGGGGTGGTGGTGGGGGGAGCTGGACCTTCTTGGAAAGGAAGCCTGGGGTGGACAGAGGCCACTGTTTGAAATGGCTGTGGGACAAGAGGGAGGCACAGATTCCTACCTTCCCTGCTTGAGTCATTTATTGCAGGGACATCCTGGGCTCATGGGGGACGTGGATGAGGTCCCCATGTCATGGGGACATGGGGATGTGAAAGTGGCAGGTCTGCCCTCAGATTCCATAAGGGAACCCATGCTGGCGGCCGGTGCACGTGACTGCGAGACCGCAGGTACGCAGCGCCATTCACAGCATGCGTGGGGCTGGGGGTGGTGGTGGTCCTTGGGCCAATTAGGACCCGCATTTCCCATCCACAAACAGAAGAGGGGGTCACGTTGCAACTTGTTTCAAGGTGTTGTAATGATAAGATCTCTGAGGTTTCTTTCCAGTTGTTTTATCACAGCATCCGCCCACAGGTCCAGCCCTTTTGGGTGGTTAGAGTAAGAAATTGAAGGATCATGTCACTGATGTAAAAGTAATTAAATCAGGAGGCCATAGACTGAGTGGCTCTGATGCCTGGTAGCCCAGGTAAGCTAGCTGAAACCTCAGCCAGGTCAATGCACTGGAATCCGGGAAGATACACACATAGGAACAAACAGCCAGCTCACTTTTCACCAGGGCAACTGCTAGGGCAACTGCCTAGGCCACATCGTTTCCTTGTTTTGTGTCCAAATCTTTTGTATGAAAACCTTTTCCCTTCTTCCTGTCGGTGGCCGGCTCCTAACCATCTTTGATTTTAATCAGTGTATGCTCAAATGGCTTCTCAGCAGTGAAGAATCTGCCTGCAGTGCAGGAGTTTCAGGAGACACGGGTTGGATGCCTGGGTTGGGACGATCCCCTGGAGGAGGGCATGGCAACCCTCTCCAGTAATCTTGCCTGGAGAATCCCGTGGACAGAGGAGCCTGGTGGGCTACAGTCAGTGGGGTCATAAAGAGTTGGACACAACTTAGCAACTAAAAAACAATGGCAACAATGCTCAAATAGTCTTTTGAAAATTCTAAAGCGCCTCTGTTTATCTCTTACCACTGAGCACCTTTCACAGGCAGACGCCAACAGACTCGTCTACTTCCTCTTGGGGCAACAGGACTCCCTGGGGAGACGAGGCGGGTCTGGCCAGGCTCAGAGCCCTTAAGGTTCTCAGCCCTGGACACCCACTTCCAGGAAAGCCTGCTGGAGCCCTGGTGTAGCCTCAGGTAAAGCTTCGTGGGTGCTTCCCATGCCCTCGGGGCAGGAGGGTCTGTGGCTGAATGCCAGCATAGCGAAAGCTGGGAGAAGCACTGGCTGGCCCCTTCCTTCTGAAATCTGAGGATCAGGCAATGTTTTGTTGTGGAGTTCTGCAGGGCTGGCCAAGAAGTGGACCCCAAGTGTCTGAGGGTGGAAGTTTCCGGGTTCGGGGCAGGCTAGGAGCCACTTCTGAAATGCAGGGAGAATAGATCCAGAATTGGACTGAGGTTTCGTGTAGGGAGGACTTGAGGATTTGGGTACCAGGTGGGAGCATGCGTGCCTGCTCAGTTGCTCAATTGTGTCTGACTCTTTGTGACCCTGTGGACTGTAGCCTACACCTCTGTCCGTGGATTTTTCCAAGCAAGAATATTGGAGTGGGCTGCCATTTCCTTCTCCTGGGGATCTTCGCAACCCAGGGATCAATCCCCTCTTCTCCTGGGTCTCCTGCATTGGCAGGCGAATTCTTTATCACCGAGCCACTTGGGAAGAAGGTAGACACTAACCTTGGAGACACAGAGCATGGACACCCAACAGAGACCCAAGAACCACACCGTGTGCGCTGGACGTTCCTCCATCTGATCAAACCAAGCCATGGACAGTCAGCATCCCCCAGTGGTGGGCGCTGGCCTCCCTTAAACAGCCATGGCCCGAGTAGTGTGTGTGTGTGAGGGTTTTATGGGGTGGTGTCTCGGAGGCGGGGTTGGGAGCACATGGCTTATTCCACATTTAGAAAGCAGTTGTGTGGGAAGATGTCGAGGGCACTGTGGGAAGGCACGGGCTGGTGCATCTCAGGGCCTCAGATGAGGAGTTCTTCATCTGCACCCCGCTGTCTCCAACCACGTGACCTCGGGGAAGCGTTCCCTCTTGAGGGTTTGGTTTCTCATCTGTGTCGTTAACCAACGTTGCTGCAGAATCTCTCCCAGGGCTGGGGTTTGGGGTGAGAGGGGGCTGCCGGGCTTCTTGGGGGGCCAGGTGTCTGGTGGATGGCATCAGAGGAGCCCTAGGGTCCCAGCTGGTCCTTATTCTTCCGGGGCGGCAGAGTGGGGGTGAGGTGGGCTACAGGCTCCGGTCCTCTGTCCACTGGAGGTGCCCCAGACTGTCTGTTCAGTGCTCCTCCTATAAGTTTTCATCTGGATAAGGACTCTGCACTTCTCTTTGTTATTTGGAAACCCTTGGAGCTCAGAAGGCTCTCCTGAAACCTAACATTTGATGATTCTGCAATAAGCCTTTGTTCTCGGATAACAGATCTTCCCCACTTTCTTTGGGACCCAGAGTTTCCTGGACGAGACTCTCAGTGCTGAGACTTGGGGTATCCCAGGCAAGTAAGACGAGCCGGCCACTCTATCACGTTCCCATGGTGCAGCTTTATCTTTCGAGCCACACTTGCTTTGGAAAGCCTCTTTGATGCTTGCATGCCAAGAAAAATGGGATTGGGAGCCCGATCCAGTAGTAAGACTGGATGAGAGGGGAGGGAGGCCCTCCCCATCTCTGTCCGGAAAAAAGCAGCATTTACTTTAATTTGCAAATCACAGAGTGGAAGCCAACAGGGGCCTTCGGCTGGTGTGACTGATGGGAGCCCAGGGGAAGGGGAGACTTTAAAAGGGAGAGGAATTTCACACTGAATCTCTTAATGTGTTTTTACAAAGAGGCTCATAAAATCTTCAAATATAGACTTGGGATCGTCATATTTATAGACGCGGCATCAGCAGCAATGGCAGTGCTGGAGTGTGACCAGAAATTACAGAAACACAGCAGGGAGCGACGTGGATGAAAGTGACAGAACCACCTCCAAGCAGGGGAGGCGGGTCAAGCCGGATGGCTCAGTCTGGCCCCCTACTGTACGGAGGAGGCTGAGCGACAACCCAGTCTGAGGCTCAGGGTCACTGACTCTTGTTTAAGAGCTTGGTCATGACCATCTCTGCCAAGTCTACCCAGGGAGGGGAAGGCAGCCTAGACCTGAGTAAGGTCCTGCTCCCTGAGCGTTTCATCTTCTAGAGGAAGATGAGTGATGTCAACTCTAGACCAGCAGACACTCTTGTGATGGATGTGAGCTGGGATGAAGAGGGAGGTGAGGCTGACTGTGTGGAGGGGGTCCCTGAGGCTCCTTGGGGGGAGGGCTTAAGCTGGGCTCCAAAACATTCGTGAAGGTACAAAGGGAGGGCATTGCAAGCAAGGGACAAGAAGAGCTTTTCGACCAGACTCATCTGGGAGAGATGAACTTGGAAAAGAAGGTGCAGGAGAGGTACCTGCCTGTATCAGGGAGTGACCTAAGCCCACCGAGGCTGAATATTCAAGCAGAATTGGGACAAGTCAGGTCCAAGGGCAGACCTTTCAAATCTAGTTCTCCTCCACTCTTTCTATGTGTTCCCACCACCGCCCGAGGAATCTGGGCCTTGGCATGACTCTGTTAACATAGTGGCTTTTTAATTTTTCCTGTTACATGCATTAAAGAAGTGATTTCCAAACACTGAACTATGTGGAAAAAATGAAGAATCAAGTGTTCCCTGCTCTAAGGCGAAATGTGAAAAATAAAGAAAACATAATGAGTTTTTCATAAAGGTAAGTTGATTCAGCTTAAAGGGGTACCCTCCACACTGATAGTATGTGATTCCTCTTTTTGTCGTTCGGCTGACACCTTCGTTCTTTAATGGGATCGTGGTGATGGGTGGAGGGCAGTTTGGTTGTTGTTGCTTTGTTTTGTTTTTTGTTTGTTTTAAACTGTCAACCCAATGTCAGTCCCCAATTTAACTTTAAATGAAAAGCACTGCTTCTGGAAATCCTAAAGGCTAGGAATGATTTATTAGACTGCTAACTGTCTCCCTGGCTGGAGTGTATGTTGATATAACATGGGATTTTGACTTGCAGGCTATAGGCATCAAGGAAACAGCAGAGTCTGGATGTGGGAGACCAGGATTAAATAGCTGTGCTGGAGAACATGGGATGTTCAAATAGAAGGTGGGTCCCTAAAAGGCGAACCCCACAGCTTCTCTCCTGTTTCCTTGGTTCTGTCCCCTGGAAGATGTGTGCTATCATGGTGGTGGTAGATGGGGATGCATTGTGAGGGGTTTAGCGATATTGTAAGACTGCTGTTGTTTGAGACACTCATCGGATTGGCTGGGAAATCGGGCAGGACACGCTTCACATGAGCCAAGCTTGCGTCCTCTGCTGTGTCCCTGCTCCACGGTCCCACTGCTTAAAGAAGGGTCAGTGTCACTCCTTATCCCACATCAAACTCACGATCAATAGTTAATATATTGCCTGGTTGTTATTCAGTCTCTCAGTCGTGTCCTATTCTTTGTCAGCCCATGAACTGCAGCATACCAGGCTCCCCGGTCCTTCACTATTTTCCAGAGTTTGCTCAAACTCATGTCCATTGAGTTGGTGATGCCATCCAACCATCTCATCCTCTGTCATCCCCTTCTCCCCCTGCCTTCAATCTTCCCCTGCATCAGGGTCTCTTCCAATGAGTTGGCTCTTTGTATGAAGTAGCCGAAGTATTGGAGCTTCAGCATCAGTCCTTCCAATGTATATTCCGGACTTCCTTTAGGATTGACTGGTTTGATCTCCTTGCAGTCGAAAGGACTTTCAAGAGTCTTCTCCAACACCACAGTTCAAAAGTATCAATTCTTCAGAGCTCAGCTTTCTTTATGGTCCAGCTCTCACATCTGGACATGACTGCTGGGAAAACCATAGCTTTGAATATATAGACTTTGGTCGGCAAAGTGATGTTTCTGTTTTTTAATATGCTGTCTAGTTTTGTCATAGCTTTGACAAACTGTGAGATTGGTATCAACAAAATCTTTGTGAAAGTTGGTTTATGTGAACTTGGGATGGGGAAGAGTATCCTCTCCCTTGTCCCAGACACAAGGGAGATCAGACAGAGTCTTGAGAGGCCGAGAGCTGGCCCACTCTGACTCTTCTGTGTTGCCCCTCCCTGGCCTTCCCCTGGCCATGTCCATTCCCAGAGGGTCAAAGAGGCCAAAAACCAAGTTGACATGCCCATCTGGAACCTGTACCCCCTTCCCTCTGGCTGAGGCTTTATTTCGCAGAACCCTGGAATTCTCTGTCTAAATTGCTCCCACTTCCAGGGCTTATACTGGCCTCCTTCCTGAGTCCATCTCCCCCAAGTGGGCCTTTGGTTGGATGAGCATTTCTAGACCCACAACACTGCCAAGGAAGTCTATTTGCAGGATGGGGGAAACTGCTTAGAAGATGAAGAACTTGGCAGTAATCATGTGACGAGAGGTGGTCCAGGGTAAGCCAGGTGTGGGGAGTGAGAGAGAGAGGAGAGTCTGGGGCAGCTGTGACCACACTGCACATCTAGTGCAGAATCCCAAGGAGGACTCTCGGGGATTAAAGACATGGTAGAATACCTATGGCTGATTCATGTTGAGGTTTGACAGAAAACAACAAAATTCTGTAAAGCAATTATCCTTCAATTAAAAAAATAGATTTTAAAAAATGGGAGAAATACATGTACACAATCTACAGAGGAGTCTGAAGAAATTAGAAAAATGGAGGAAGAAAGGAAAATGGGGAAACAAAGGCAAAAAGAAAAGGAAATTAGCAGGTCAAATTAGAAAGTCTAATATCTACAGGAGAAAACCAGAAAGAGAAAAGCAAAGAAAGTGGAGAGAAGAAAAGTATCGAAGAAATAATTCTCAGATTTAGCTGTCAGTATGATGCCTTCATTTGGGTGAGAGGAAGCATGTCAAGACAGTGGCCAAAGCAGAGCTCTGAGCCCTCCCCCATCCCGCTCCCACTGGTAATTCCCTCTAGCCCAATGAGCGTCTCCTCTGATGTCTTGAGGCGAGATGGGCAGGCCCAGGATGGAGAAGGAAGAGGAGCCCACGCCCTCCTGCCATGTTTCCCTCCGTGACCACCTTCCAACTCAGGGAAGAGCTGCGGGTGGGCGGGGTGGACAGCCACACTTCTGGGTGTGAGTCATTGGCAGAGTCACGGCTCCAGGAAAAGGCTGGACTTGATTAGATGCTTTTATGCCTTTTTTCCTACTCACATCTATTTTTTCAGGAGATAGCTGAGCCCATCAAGCTGAGTGACAGTCAGAAAGGAATCCACATAAAACTTATGCATAGATACAGCAAGAATGCAAACAAGGAGGAAAAGGATATGAGAAAAAGTCAGGTGAATAATGTGCTTCTAAAGAGGGGTTTATCTTCTCTTTCTTGGAAGGAAAGCTGTGATAAAGCTAGATAGCACATTAAAAAACAGAGACATCACTTTGTCAACAAAGGTCCATATAATCCACTATATTTTTTCCAGTAGTCATGTTGGGATGTGAAAGTTGGACCATAAAGAAAAGCTGAAGCTTTTCTTCAGCTGAGCGCTGAAGACTTGATGCCTTCCAATTGTAACTGTGGTGTTGGAGAAGACTCTTGAGAGTCCCTTGTACTGTAAGGAGATCCAATCAGTCCATCCTAAAGGAAATCAATTCTGGATGTTCATTGGAAGGACTGATGCTGAAGGTGACGCTCCAATACTTTGGCCACCTGATATGAAGAATGGACTCATTTGAAAAGACCCTGATACTGGGAAAGGTTTAGGGCAGGAGGAGAAGGGGACGACAGAGGAGGAGATAGTTGGATGGCATCACTGACTCACTGGACATGAGTTTGAGCAAACTGCAGGAGACAGTGAAGAACAGGGAAGCCTTCAGTTCGTAGGGTCTGCAGTTCATAGGGTAGCAAAGAGTCAGACACAACTTAGGGACTGAACAACAACAAAGAGGGGTTGTTCAAAGAAGGATGGGGAGAGATCAAATGAATCCTACACAATCCAAAGCAGCTACAGATACAATGGGCTGAAAAACTGAGCTCCAAGGACATCTGTGTGCATTTCAGGGAAGAGATTCTATAATGACAGAAAGAGATGAGAGACAAGTTGAAGCTTAGGAAACAAGTGGGAGGAAAAAAATAAAACACTACAGAGAAGGAAACTGCATTCGGAGCAACAAAAACCTGAAAATACACGTTTGAAGAAATCATGCAAAACAAACCTGTGCAAAGATGCAGAAATGATAGTGGCAGTGATTTACATGGACGGGAAAGGATTGTGGTGCTTCCAAAGAAGAGAACAAAATGAAAGGAAAATGAGACATAAACTCACCAGAAGAAGGACTCGAATCTTCTATTCAACAAAGTCATTGTATTCCAGTAAAAAATGCACAGAGTGATCAATTCTGAATCATAACCTTGTTTAGCTACTGAACACCATGACAAAGGCAGAATCCTCTAAACAAAAAAGCCAAACGAGACAAAACAATACAAAAATCCCCCCACAGTGTCCCAGTGCCTGAGAACAGTGGCCAGGATCTAGAGTTTGGCAAAGAAAGGAAATGCGACCCAGAGCTCCCTGGGTTGTAAAGACAAGGACATTTTAAAATATGAGCACAGTGTTCCTAAAAGCCTTTTTTCTTTTTTTGGAAAAAACCCTGAGGAATCACCTGGTGGCTCATAAGTAAACAATGTGCATGCAATGCAGGAGATGTGGGTTTGATTCCTGGGTCAGAAAGATCTCCTGGAGTAGGAAATGTAACCAACTCTTGCCTGAAAGTGTTAGCTGCTCCGTGGTGTCTGACTTTTTGCGAGACCATGAATTGTAGCCTGCCAGCCTCCTCCGTACATGAATTCTGCAAGCAAGAATACTGGGGGGGATTCCCATGGACAGAGGAGCCTGGTGGGCTACAGTCCACAGGGTTGCAAAGAGTTGGACATGACTGAAGCAACTAAATGGCAACAACGCCTGAGGAGTCAAACTCCAGATCTCAGAAATAAGGCACCATCCTCAAAAGATTGGTGGCGAGCATAGGATTCATTCTACTCTGGAATTAAGACTCAACAGTTCTTGGAATGATGTTATAAAACAGAATGAAAGTGTTAGAGATCTGATTCATGTAAAGGATGATGCATGGAAACACTATCATATCAAAATGTAACATCCTCAAGTTCTTATCCTTTTATACTCCTTTCCTCTCTTAACTTTGAAGAGATCTTTCCTTCTTTTATATATTGCTTAGATTTTGAAAAAATGATCATGTTTTACTTTAACAGCAATAACAAGTCATTATTCTTAAAACATTTCAAGTTTTCTCTTTTCCATATGGTTTGCTTCATTCAAGGAAAAAGAAGAAAGAATTTCCATGCCTTGGAAGGCTCCAGGCCTAATTCAACATCCTCAGGGCAAGGGAGGAGCTGAGGGCGGCACACCGGAGCCCGTGAAGGGTGGATGGGGGTCCTCTTGCTTCCTGCTGGCCAGGGCTCAGGGGGTCTGGGCTGGGCTGGGGAGCTCTGTGAGCACCTGGTCTGAAGAAGAGTCAATGGCCCAGGGCGGAGGGGGGGCGGTGGTGCCTGAGCTGGGATGGGGCTTGTTTTGTCGGGCAGGACCCTGCGAGGTGGGCAAGCAGAAGGTCAGCTGCAGGCCTTCTGGGAGGAGGTCTAGGCCCCTCCTCCTGCTCCTCCCTGATTCCTGCATCAGTGGGCCCTCTGCCTCTCTGGACCAGGTGTGTGGCTTGGGCCTCAGACTTGCCCTGAGCAGCCATCCTGCCTGCTGGCCCCCTTTACTTCCATTTCAACTGTGCCCCCGCCCCCCACCCCCCAAACTGGAGCCTGAGCAGAGAGAAGCTGGGGGTATGTGGGAGGGAAGGGAAGCAGAGAGGGAGAACCTTTCCTTCCTCCTTCCCTTCATTCCTGTGCTGAGCAGCCTCATGTACAGCCCTGTGCAGTCTCTGGGGACTGAGATGGCTCTGACACTCTCAGGCCTCGTGGCTTCTCTGCTGGGCGTGAGGAGACCCCCAGGGAAGCCCTCTCGTGGGACTCAGGGCCCCGAGGGAGTTGGCGGGGGGCGTGGGGTGGAGGGGTGGTGGTGGTGTGCCAGGTACTGTTCTAAAAGTGAGCAAGATGCTGGCTCCAAGCTGGGAAGAGGGTGGCTTCCCTGGAGGACGGCTTTCTCTGTTGGATCCCAGAGGGTAACAGTGCAGTGGGTCACATTGGGTTTCTTCCTGGCTCTTCCCTGGCAGAAGTGCCAGGGCCACTTCCAGCATCCCATGTCTCCCCGCCTCCAGGCCACACTGATTGGTCCAGTGCTGGGAGCACCTGATCTGCTTGGCCCAATCAGACTGAAATGGCAGCAGATTCTGGTTCAGATTCCAGCTCCCTGACGGATTGGTTGGTGAGCTTGGGTAGCCAGTACCTACTCTGTGCCTCAGTTTCCCAGTATGAACATTGGCTTTCAGGAGGATTAGGTAACATAAAGCTTGTGGCACCATACTTGGCACCTGGTAAATAATGACACAGATGCACCTGGAGAATTGGAGGTGACCTGGGTCCCTAAGGGCACACCCGGCCCTGGTTCTGATTCTTCCAGAAGCTCAACTTGTCTCTAGCTCCTGGAGTTCATAATCCAACCTGTATTTTTACGATCAATTCCTCTGTTTGGCGATGGTAATGGTGGAGTTGTGTCACTTGCAATGATGTCCCAGACCGGAGGATGGGGGTGTGCAGAGGGTGTGGGCTGTGGGATGTTTTTTACGGTTTGATGGGCAGGAGCAAAGCCAAGCAAGTTTGGACTCATGCCATTTATCTGGAGCTCAGAGTACTGGAAAGGGCAGAGACCCCAGGACCAGATTCTGAGTGTTGGACTTGACACATGGTAAATGCTCAATAAGAACTGGCTTCCACCCCCTTGCTGTCTGCATTCTAGTGAGCCTCTGCACCCCCAGATCAGTCTCTCCTGTAAGAAGAGATGATCTCCAAGACCATTTCCAGCCAACAAACTTAGTTCTCTGGGGCAAGTGATATATTTTGTGTATGTGCTGTGCTAAATTGATTCAGTCATGTCCAACTCTGCAACCTCATGGACTGCAGCCCACCAGGCTCCTCTGTCCATGGGATTCTCTAGGCAAGAATACTGGAGTGGACTGCCATTTCCTTCTCCAATATTTAGTGTATACAATTTATAAGGATATAACAACACATGAGATGCTTATCTTGACATTCCTGCACAAGCATCATTCTATTTGATCCTCATATTATTATACCCATTTTATAGATGAGAAAACTGAAGCTCAAGAAGTGAAATCACTTGCCCAGTAGTAAGTGGCAGAGACATTTTTACCTGGGCTTTCTAACTCCACATCCCTTGGATTTAATCAGTATATTTGTTTGCTTGTTTGTGACTTGCTTAAATAACAATTATTTTTTCCTTCCAACTGATGAAAAAGAAGGTATCAAAGGGGAAGAACTGCTTCCCTGGTGGCTCAGTGGTGAAGAATCTGCCTGCCAATGCAGGAGACACTTGTTCTATCCCTTGATCGGGCAGATCCCCTGGAGAAGGAAATGGCAACCTACTCCAGTATTCTTGCCTGGGCAATCCCATGGACAGAGAGGCCTGGTGGGCTACAGTCCACGGTGTTGCAAAGAGTCAGACAGGGCTGAGCGCAGCACGGCACAGCAAAGCAAAGGGGAAGAACCAGTCAATTCATGCAGAAAGGAGAGCGGCCCGGAGGAAGGGAGCTCGTAATGAAGGGCTGTGTCAGAGGAGAGCTCTGCCAGGGCCATTTCCCCTTAATTGAGAACGTGTTTGGAAAATACTCCCCTCTCTGCATAATGAAAGGCTGGAGAAACTGGCTTATTTTAAGGGACCATGAGCTAATGCATATGCATGCGAACACTGCTTTGTACAAGCTTGTGTTATGTCTGCCTTTTCATTTGTTTTCTCTGGATGTGTCTGCATTTAATATACATAACAAAATGCCTCCATTGTAATCTGTTTCTCGTTTAAAGGAAAAAAAGAAAGAAAAAACCCAAGTTAGAAACCCAGTATAGAACCAAAAGCTTTTAACCCAGCAATTCCATTAAAAAATAATAAAATCAAATTATTAAATAAGGCGCCTGGTCCCTTAAAGAAGAGGGTGTCATGACGGTCCTGGCCAGCTCCCTCTGTGGGCCGCCTTCCCCATACTTCCCCCCTCCCCCGGCTGTTATTACTTGTCGCACAGAGCCTTCTTGGCCTGAGCTCTCAAGCGGGTATTTGCTGTGTGGATACAGAAGAAATGAGCTCTCTCCTTAGAGAGATGCCAACGATCTGACCTTTTGTACCAAAGACCCATCTGGAGAACCGTAATCATTCCAGCGGAATTGCTCTCGGGTGATCTCTACGACAGCTTTTTAATCTCCGTGATTATGCGGTTTGATTATCTCTCGTAGGTGAACAAGGATGCCGTCCCTGAGATGTTCATTATCAGCGTGGGAGCCAGCGTCCCGTAGTCCGAGGAGAGGATGGTGCGGCTCTAGCTGAGACTGTTTCTGCATCTCACTTCTAAGGAACTGAACTGCACACTCAACCTTGGTTCTTTCAGCCCTGTTCTTGTTGCGGGATACTACCCTGACCTTGCTGGGTCCTCTTAAGCCTGCACTGGTTCCCGCTGGCCAGTGGAGCAGCCAGCATCGACCTACCCATATTAACCCTCACCACCCCTGACCCCTCCCAGGGCACTTCTACAGGTGACCTGTAGGCGCTGGGTGAGCAGGGGATGGTGGGCATCGTTTAGCAAAGGCTTGGGCAGAGACAAGCCGTGTGGTGGGGAGGGGATGGGCATAGTGGACACTTCCAGCAAGAATCTGCCATCTTTCCCAGGGCTGACCTGCCTTTCAGGCTGCCTGCTCCAGGGCCCTCGCTTTGGCCTCAGTTTCCCTCTGGCTTCTCTCAGCATTTCCCTCTTGATAGCTGAGGCAGAAGCATCTGTGACTTCACCTCTGGCTCCTCCAGGGACAGCCCCCACCCCACCTCACATCTCCAGATGCAACGACCATCCTCAAGGAGCTCACGGGACAGTCCCCAGGGGCCCGAGGAGCACAGAGGACAGAGTGTGCAGACAGAGGCAGTCTTCTGGAGGACCAGATGCTGAATAGAGCTTTGAGGGGTGAATGGGAAACCCCTGAGTGAGGAAGGGAGACGGGAAGAGTTCCAAGCAGAAGAAACGGTATGGAAAGGTCTAGAGACACACGACTACACAATTGGGATTCCGGGTGGTTAGACAGAAAGCTCCTGTCAAAGATAGTGACAGGTGAAGTCGGAGCAATGTGGGGCCCAAAGACCTTGAAGCTCCCTCCGAGTTACACCCAGGACCTCAGGGGACAGACGTGTGGGTTGTGCACTGCACCACAGTGGCAGCCTGAAGGACTGTAGGCAAGAGAGCGACCGGCTATAAGCGTGGCTGTGCAGAGTGGCTGGCAGAGACAAGCGTGAAAGCAGGAGCACCATGGTTGGGGAGCCTTGGTAATCCAGGTGAGGCGTGCTCTCGGCGGTGCTAGGAGAAAGTGCGGGGGTGTACTCTGCTCTTGGAGCCTGACAGCATCAGTGCACCAAATAAAGAAAACACCCATCCCTTGTGAAAACCTTCAGTGAACAACAGACTGGTAAAATTAGCTCCCATTCGTCATTGATTTTGCCCCAGGTACTTTCCAGGATTTTTGTCCCCCACACTTTCAATGATGCTTGAAAAAGTTATTTTGCTTATTGCAGATAAAATGCACACTTGGAGGCATATTAAAAATTTTTTTGTTGATGTATAATATTATATAGATTATAGATTGTATCAATACGATGTAATGATTCACAATATTTAAAGGTTATATTCCATTTATATTATTATAAAATATTGGCTATAGTTCCTCTGTTATACAATTTATCTTTGTAGCTTGGAGGCATTTCTTTGTTTCAATATCTCTTCCACGCTAAGATTCAATGCCTTTTCTCTTTTGTGTCTCAGAGTGTTTCATGATTCCTACTACCCTCATGCCATATTGATTCTGGAGCTGCAGGAAAATGTGGATGCTTGAAATGGAAAAAGGCAGCAGAGTCTGGTAGAGTCTGACACCATGAATCTCCCACCCCCACTCACCCCACACAGGGATCAGCCCCCCACCTTCAGCACCCAATGGAGTGATTTCCTCACCTCCTTTTCCTCTCCCAAGGCTGCCCTGGAAACGATCTGCCATGCTTAGTCGTCTACTGACTCGGATGCTCTGCATGGCTGAGAAGGAGGGGCCGGAGTTCCCGAGGGCGATTCAAGAGGTATCAGGGAAGGGTGGAGTTGAAGGGAGGACCCAGCGAGATATGGGGAAAACGAAGGGCTTCTGACAAAGAAACACAGTTCCCATGTTAGTGTGACCAAACAACCAGAATGCCATTCAGATGGAAATACGTGTGGTTGCCTTGGGACTTTCTGTACAAATTTATGTAAGGGAGTTACTGTCACAACAAAATCCAACAAGTAGTCATTTAATACAGGGCAGTTCACTTCCTGCTCTCAGATCAGCCTGGAGGTGGGGAGTGGCTGTCCTCCACGTGGTCACTCAGGGACCCAGGCTCCTCGGTCCCAACCCCATCACTCTCCACATCTCTAAGGGTGAAGAGGAAAGGTCTGGAGAAGAACATGTGGGCAGGTTTTACAGACCAGTCCCGGAAATGACATGCTCACTTCTTGTATTTATTTTTTCACAACGTCATTGAGGTATATTTTATTTATCATAAAATTCGCCCATTTCATTGAGTGTGTCATTGAATGTTTTTTAGTCACTTTAGAACATTTTCACAACCCCATCATTAACCCTGCATAGGATTTCTTGTATCCATTTAATGTTTCTACCTCACTGTTGTTAATTAGTCGCTAAGTCATGTCGGACTCTTTCGTGACCCCATGGACGATATAGCCCATCAGGTTCCTCTGTCCATGGGATTTCCCAGGCAAGAATACTGGAGTGGGTTGCCATTTCCTTCTCCAGGGGATCTTTCCAACCCAGGGATTGAACCCGAGTCTCCTGTATCTCCTGCATTGCACGTGGATACTTTACTACTGAGATACCAGGGAAGCCCATTCCCACCCCATATATAATCACTAATCTACTTGGCATCTGGCTAAACCTGCCTATTCTGAACATTTTGTGTAAATAAAATGATACAAGTTGTGGTCTCTGTGTCTGACTTCTCTCACTGAGCATAATGTTTTTGAGGTTCATCCTGACATAGCTTGGGTCAGTCCTTTGTTCCTTTTTAATGTCAAAGAGTATTCTATTACATCCCTACACTGAGCCAGGGTCACGTCTGCTCTCTTTCCATTGGTTAGAACTCAAGTCATGTGATCAAATCCCACTGCAAGGGCAGCTGGGAAATGTAGTCCATGTGCCCAGAGGAAGGGAGCCTATTATGGTGAACAGGTAGTAATCTCTGCCCAAGCACTCCCTCCTTGACTCCAATTACCTGATAAAAATCTATAAACACACAAATGCCATGCACGAGTTGGGTGTGTGTGTTTTGGGGGGCGGGGGGCAGAAACTGCAGAGTCCTGGTCTGACCTGTTGCCAGTTCTGTTTCCTTCCACAAGCAACAGAGGGTGTACTTGGGAGGAGATGGGAGGGGGCACAGACAGTAAATTGAGGGCCAGAGATGACCTTGAGGACATTAACATAACACCTTCCCTGCCTGCCCAGAGGCGTGGACTTCAGGAGGACAAGGATAAGTGCAGATCTTACCCAGTTCCTGGGAGGCAAGGAGAAGCATGGGTTACAATGAATGAAATCCCTCCAAATGCACTTGAAATAGATCGTGAGAGGGACCTGGGGGCCGGGGGTAGGTAGTTCCAAGTCCGTCGCTTTTGTGCTCTTGGATTGTCACATCAGCAACCTCTTGTAGATTCAGCTTAACTGTTGATACAGACGCATCAGCAGAGCTCCAAGTCTGGAGGCGTAATTTTTAGAAGAAAATATGAACTCTCCTTGCATTCTTAGAATAGTTGTCAAGGGGGAAATGTCTTCCAGAAAAAGCATGGTCTTTGCAGGAGGGTGAAAGGAATTGCACTCCCAGACCTTTCCTGAACGTGATGCTCCTACCAGAAGTTCAGGGTGCAGAGTGGTGTGAGGTGCAGCCCAGGAGTTATTTCAGGACACGTCTTGCCCCTGCGATTCTCAGCAGTGCTTTTCACTTAATATTTTAATCATCTGGCAGAAATGTGGAGGCTGATTCTTTTCATGGAGACAGTGAGTTTCCAAGCCAGAGAATTCTATCACCTTGAATAATAGGCCCAGCCGCCTACACAGACCTGCAGTTGGCTGGCTTCTCTGGGACAGCTGAGTCCCCGCACCTGCTCTGGGAGCCCACAGTCTGGCCTGGGATGCCTGACAGTGGCCAGGCATCCAAATGAGAGAAAGAAGTGCTGCCGTTTCTTCTGTTTGGAGGCAGAAGGCTGGAAATGCAGCCGAGACTCTGTTTTCCGGAGGGAAGTGGCAGCGGGGAGGGTTTAGAAAATTCTGCAGATAACTCTGAGGAGCCATCCTCAAATAAGCTCTGCCCTTCCCAGACATTTCTGTTGATCTGGGGGGCAGGGGTCAAGAGGGAAAGAGGGTCGGGACCGATTTTGTTGAAATCTTGCAGTCCTTCCCTAGAAAACAACTCAGCTTTCCCATGTCCTGACCAATGGCAAGGTGGGATGCTGGAATTCCATTCCTTGTTCAGGTCCCCATATTTTAAAGATACAGAGAGCAGACACGAGTGAGTTTGTGTCAGAGCCAGAAGTAAAACATGGTAAAATCAAGTGCTTTGAGAGCCCACCTAAGACTTCCTATTTCCATCCTATGGAAGGAGCAGGCATCAAAGATCTAGGTAGAGTCTGCTGTGAACCAGGAACACCTCCTATGTTCTCAGGTCATCCCACAACCTGCCAGGGGACACACAGCTGTTATTCTGCTTTATAAACCAGGTAATTTGGATCGATCAACCCCCTTGAGGTCACACCACAGGGAAGGAAGAGAATTTCAGTTTGAACCCAGGTCATCAGCTTCCCACCCAAGCCTGGGCTTCACAGTGGCTCAGCAGGTAAGGAGTCCGCCTGCCATGCAGGAGACACAGGAGACGTGGGTTCCATCCCTGGGTTGGGAAGATCCCCTGGAGGAGGAAGAGGCAACCCACTCCAGTATTTTTGCCTGGAAAATGCCATGGACAAAAGAGTCTACAAAGGACACTACAGTGCATGGGGTCACAAGGAATCAGACCCGACAGACTGACTAACGTTTTCACTTTCGCAGCCTCCAGGCCCCATCATGGATGAAGTGAGTGAGTGTGATGTTTGAGACTTGTGGGCCTGGCATATCCTGTTATGAGCTGTGGAGCCTTGCAGGATGGCCCCAGGTAGAAGCAAAGCAAGTGACCAAGACCTTGGGTGTCTGTAATTAGACCTGCCCCCTCTGCAGTCCTAAGACAGAAACACCTTCTCAAGTCATCAGCTGCTCAGGCTCTTCTGCTCCGTGGGTCAACAGGAGTCTGACCCCTCCATCTGAGGAGATGAGCAGGAGGGTGAAAGTCCTCCAGGCCCAAGGCGGGCTGCGCCTGTCTGGCCAGGTGGCTCTGTGGCACTGGACAGTCTCTCCAACAGCCTCGTCCTGGGTCTCCACCCACCGGGGCTGTCAGCAATGTCTGGCAACCTGGCTCCAGCCCATTGGCACACACAAAGCCCAATCACACAGCCAGCTGGGATGTTCTCAAAAGCCTATTTGTTATTTTTCAGACCTAACCTCATCACTCTGCACTTCGTGAAGCTGAAGTGCTGCCCTTGGGGAGGCCCGAGGGGGCGTCTGGCCTCCCCACAGCCTGCTGGCCATCTGAAGATTTATCCCTTGCTGATCACTTAGCCTGCTGCTGCTAAGTCACTTCAGTCGTGTCCGACTCTGTGCGACCCCATAGACGGCAGCCCACCAGGCTCCCCCGTCCCTGGGATTCTCCAGGCAAGAACACTGGAGTGGGCTGCCATTTCCTTCTCCAATGCATGAAAGTGAAAACTGAAAGTGAAGTCGCTCAGTCGTATCCGATTCTTAGCGACCCCATGGACTACAGCCTACCAGGCTCCACCGTCCCTGGGATTCTCCAGGCAAGAACACTGGAGTGGGTTGCCATTTCCTTCTCCAGTGCATGAAAGTGAAAAGTGAAGTCGCTCAGTCGTGTCCGACTCTTTGCGATCCCATGGACTGTAGCCTATCAGGCTCCTCCGTCCATGGGATTTTCCAGGTGAGAGTACTGGCGTGGGGTGCCATTGCACTTAGCCTGAGCAGCTGACAAATCCTTCTGAGACAACGCTGGAGAAGACAGAGTCCCCTGGAGGTATCACTTCCTGATGGGATCATTATGGTGCAGCTGCTGTCATTTGCGACCACCCATGTCTCAGCTCGCCAGGAACTTGGCCATTCCGTGCTTTACCCTGCGGCCCCGGTAAAAAGATTATTTTTTGAAGGTTAAAGTCATAGATCTAGGAAAATAAGAAATGGGCATGTCAAATTAATTTAACTCATCGTTTAATGAGGAAATCAATAGTATGTTATAACCAGTTCAAAGAAAAATTAAAAGAACAAGCCTAAAGAGGCCTTGAGGAGGCTAGACACAAATTTAGACATTGTTGCAAAACCAGTTGATAGTCACAGGACAAGAGTCTGTGCTATTCCTCTGGACAAAATCCACCAGTTGGTGTATAGACAAATCATTTCCATTCTCTAAGTTGTCTACAACTTCCAGAGCTGTCAGCTGGCTCAAAGACGATGAGAAGTGCAGGCCCCTAGGAATCCGACATCCCAGAAAGCACACCCACAGTCTTGTCCGCCCTCAAATCCTCCCACGTGTGTGCTTATGAGTCCTCATCCCTGCTGATGGCAGGTTCACATCTTGTCGCTGCTTTCTGCCCAAGACAAGTGAGATAAAGAGAGATCTTCGGGCTCCAGACTCCGGCTTTTGAGCTCTTCTGACCTAAGCAGTCCCCCAAGGCAGAGGAAGGTGAAGGACCTCTGAGGTCCCGCCTGCTGCGGGTGTGAGGGTCTTCAGCCTCTGTTCCAAGTCTCTTATTCTGCTTCCACGACCACCACGCCCCAAGGCTGGGCCCAGTCGGCCCTGCCTGTAGAAGGGAAGGGATGCCAGCCGACTGATCCATCAGCTCCCTGTCTCTGAGCGTTTCCCGCAGAGAGCCGGTCATGCGGCTCCCAGTCCGGCTTCCCAGGCAGTGTAGGTCATGTACACTGGGCCCATTTCTAGTCTCCAGCATAGGGATTCTCATGGTAGCTTGAGAACGTACTCCATATTTACCTTCATCTCATTTTCCTGTCTGCCAGGGCTGGAGGGAAGCCGCAATGCCAGCCCCTCTGTGCCCATGGCCTCTACACCCCCCAGACCAGACGCTGGTCCTCTGGCGGCTTCCGTTCCAGGCGCCTGGCTCAGCCCGTCACATATGCAGTCTTGTTTACATGCTAACAATCCTGCAAGTTGGGGTCTATGAGATCGATCCCTGGGTCAGGAAGATCCCTGGAGAAGGAAATGGAAACCCACTCCAGTATTCTTGCCTGGAAAGTCCCATGGATAGAGGAATCTGGCGAGCTACAGTTCATGGGGTTTGCAGAGTCAGACACGACTGAAGTGACTTAGCACAACATTTCATTGGCAAGCACTCTGTCTCGCGGCCGCCTGGGCGACAGGGAGCCTGGGAGAGTGAGCACAGGCCCCTAGGAATGCCTTGCTTTTCTCCCCTCATCATTGAGATGGAAATCGAGGCCGAGGTAGTTCAAGGTCACACACAGGTCAGGGGCCAGGGCAGAACTGAATCCAGGTTTGCCTAACTCCAAAGCTGGGCTCCTTCCACATGACGCTGCTGAGAGCTGCTATGTGACCCAGGAGGTCCAAACCCACCAGGGCACCCGGAGGAGGGACTTTGGGAACCACCCGCCCTCCGCCCACTGGGCTCTGCTCTCTATGCTTTAGTGGTTTGGCTAAAACACCTGGGTCTCGTTTCCAACCTCACCCGAGGCGGGCCCAGGTAGAAAACATCACCAGGGTAACCCTTGTTTCCAAGGGGCCGCATGTTACTTCTGGGAAAAATGCTGCCTTGGTTCCCAACACTTAGTGCCCTGTGGGTCTGCGGGGCGAGTTTACTGGGCACCGCTGCTCACGGCTGGCTCAGCGGACGTGCTTCTCGGCTTTATGTCTCTGTTGTGGTTTCCAGGGAAGCATGTGTGTTTGCTCCCGGAAAGGAGGGAGCCTGGGAGCCGGGGTGTGTCATCTGCTGTCTGATGAGACGGCGGTCTGAGAGGGGCTGGAAGGGCTGGTGCTCTCTCTGGGAGGTGGGGGCACCTGGGCTGTGTCCCACCTGCATCCCAGTGCCACTGCCTGTGTGTGCTGAAGCCTGGCATGACCCCTCTCGTTTGCACCGACCTCTGAGACAGAGAATACAGGAGTGGTCTGGAGCATCTGAAAGACGGCCCTGGTGGACACGGCCGGCTGCTCACCAGCGGCCCTTTACGGTTCTCACTTGCTGAAGGCCTCTGCCATGGTGACCCCTGCTTCCCCTCACCAGGTGCTCACTCTCCCAGGCTCCCTGTTGCCCAGGCGGCCACGAGACAGAGTGCTTGCCAATGAAATATTGTGCTAAATCATTTCAGTCGTGTCTGACTCTGCAACCCCATGAACTGTAGCTCGCCAGGTTCCTCTGTCCATGGGCTTTTCCAGGCAAGAATACTGGAGTGGGTTTCCATTTCCTTCTCCAGGGATCTTCCTGACCCGGGATTGAACTCCCATCTCTTGCATCTCCTGCATTGGCGGGCAGCTTCTTTGCCACTAGAGACACCTGGGAAGCCCAGTGAGATATCAGGGGATGTCTTCTGAAGGTTTCTGGGGGAAGATTATCCCCTTTCTTATAAAAGGAACAGACACGGGGAAAAGAGCCCCTTTCTGCCTCTTGTCAGGAGTCACTCCTGGAGGATTTGCAGTCATCTCAAGACCAGGAGAATCGCAGGCATTGACCATGTGTGTAGACGGTTAAGCTGGAAACAGCCCTGCGTCTCTCACCCCCTGACTTCTTGCTTTGTGACCTGATGGAGTACCTTTCATGGTCTGAGCCTCTGCTACTCCAAGTGTGATCCCCAACCAGCAGCTTTGGAACCACTTGGGAGACACGCAGACTCTCAGGCCCAGCCCTAGACGGACTGATCCCGAAGATACAGTGAAAAAGATCTCTGAGTAACTAACGTGACAGAAACCATGAGGAAGGAGAGAAGAGGGGGTGGGGTGCGGAGGGTGGAGAAACTATTTTTGGAGATTTGTTTTCTTGGTATTTGGTGTTTATGCCTCTCTGAGCTACGAACAATGAAATCGTAACTCTATTTAAAAGGAAGGCAACGCTTCCTCCCTCCTCCCTGCCCTCTAGCCTTTCACCCCATCCAGCCGCAGGGGCGGATGGATGATGGGGTTCTTGCAGGCCAAGGATAGAGGGGCATTTACATTTGGCTTACTGCTCTCAGGATTAGATCTTCCCTCATCCTCTCTGAGTCACTTGGACATCAAGGAGATCCAACTAGTCAATCCTAAAGGAAGTCCTCAATATTCATTGGAAGGACTGATGCTGAAGCTGAAGCTCCAATACTTTGGCCACCTGATGTGAAGAACTGACTCATTGGAAAAGACCCTGATGCTGGGAAAGATTGAAGGCAGGAGGAGAAGGGGATGACAGAGGGTGAGATGGCTGGATGGCATCACGGGTTCAGTGGATGTGAGTTTGAGCAAGCTCCAGAAGTTAGTGATGGACAGGGAAGCCTGGCGTGCTGCAGTCCATGGGGTCGCAAAGTCAGACACGACTGAGTGAACAATAGCAACATCCTTTCTGAAGTCTGGGCTTTACATTTAGAAAGATTAATCCAGCGTGTTCAAAACAGGGGAGCCATGAAAAACAAAAAAAATGCCTGGGGCACTTTGTTTCAAAAAGCTTGTTTCCCTCCTCAGACAAGCCATGAAGATGCTCAGAGAAGAATACGTTGTACATTTTTAGCTTCCAGGGACTGTCAGGAGGCTTTGTGGATGGGGAAGCGCCCTCTTTAAGGAGGGCGTTTGGTTCTTGGAAGAACACATAGAGCTCGGATTCCAGTGCAGCTTCCTTCCACAACGCCGGGATTCGAATGTTTCGCTTTCTTTTTTCTTTCTGACAGGGCTGAACACCGGAGAACCACGCTAGCTCATAGGAGTCTGGCGGTGGAGGGACCTCAAAGTTGTAGACCATGAGGAAGTTTTCTCTGTGTTACAGCAGGGAGGCCCCTCAGCTTCGGCCTCGCTCCCCCCACGTCTGAAGCTCTTAGGGGAACCGTGGCTCTCCAAGCTCCCTTGGCCGGCAGGGGTGGAGTCAAGTCTAGAACCCAAGTTCAAATTCTCCTCTTTACATGTCAGCACCACCCCCATCCCTGCCCCTGCCCCCGCAAGTTATTATGGGAGGAAATTCAGGGTCATCTGACTTGACCTCAGGGTGTCAGGGAGGCCAGGTCCCTGAGACGAGGTGATGCTAGGAACTCAGAATTTTGACAGAGATTCCAACTTGGGCTTCTTCTAACTGACCTTGGCCTCTCTGAACCGCGGTTTCCTCATCTGACTGAAATGGGGAGACGAGATGCCAGGTTTACCCCTTCCTGTCATCTTAGAGAATAGAACTTGAATGGCTGGACTTCTGAATGAGCTGAAGGCGATTGATCAGTCCCATGGAGGAAGAGAGAAGGGTGGCCATGGACTCCAGGACCAGAGTGAGGGAGCGTGGGAAGACAGAGAGGAGGGCAGAGCAGAGGGAAAATGTGGCTGGGTGTAAGACTTGAGGAAAGAGCATACATAGCTCAGTTGGCAAAGAATCCACCTGCAATGCAGGAGACCCTGGTTCAATTCCTGGGTTGGGAAGATCTGCTGGAGAAGCGATAGGCTACCCACTACAGTATTCTTGGGTTTCCCTGATGGCTCAGCTGGGAAGAATTCACCTGCAATGTGGGAGACCTGGGTTTGATCCCTGGGTTGGAAAGATCCCCTGAAGAAGGGAAAGGTTATGCACTCCAGTATTCTGGCTTGGAGAATTCCATGGATTGTATAGTCCATGGGGTTGCAAAGAGTTGGACACGACTGAACGACTTCCACTTTTCAGAGAGTGTGGGAAAGAAGCTTGGAGGGTCCTAAGATGTGGTTCTCCCTGGAGGCAAGAAATTCAGTGAAGACCTTTGTTCCTTTGCAATACTCCTATTGGCAATGCATTTCCATTCTGCTTGGATGCATCTTGGCATTGGTTCATGCCTAGGAGGGGCTTCCCACAGGAGAACAGAGAACCGTGCCCCCTCTTTAGTTTCCCCAAGACAGTCCAAATTAGAAATCAGGCCTGCTGGGCATGTGGTTCACAGGATCTGTTCTTTCACTTGGGATTTGTGGTGCATGGAATTGTGACACCCCCCCACCCCAACTCCCACCAAAATCCATGCCTACCTGGAACCCCTGAATGTGACTTTATTTGGAAGTAGGGTCTTCACAGGTATAATCAAGTCAAGATGAGGTCAAACTCAACGTGTGTAGGCCCGACCTCTGGTGTGACTGGTGACTGCATTAGGTGAGGGAAGCTGGGATACAGAGCCACAGACACGGGGGTGAGAAGGCCGGTGGAGACAGCAGCCAAGCCTGGAGCTACACATCTGCAAGCTGAGGATGGCTGGTCGCCACCAGCAGCTGGAAAGGGCCAGGAAGGATCCTCCCCCGGAGCCTCCAGAGGGAGCACGGGTCTGCCGACACTGTGCTTTTGGACCTCTGGCCTCCAAAACCACGAGAGAATGAATTTCTAACATTTTCAGTGACCAGCGTGTGACGCTTGGTTATAGCAGCCCTGGGACACAGACATAGGCTCCCCTCGCATGTCTCATCAGTTGCCCAGCCTCGTGTCCCCTCCTGCTCCTTTCCTGACACGACCTTCCTTTCGCTCAGAAAGCACCCCCATTCCACGTCCGTATCCCTGGTTGTTAAGCCTCTGTGCTCCCAGTACAAGGGGCATGGGTTCAATCCTTAGTTCGGGAATTAAGATCCCACATGCCTCATGGCACAGTCAAAAAAAAAATTGTTTCGAGCTTCCATGATAGCTCAGTTGGTAAAGAATCCACCTATAATGCAGGAGATGCTGGTTTGATTCCTGGGTCAGGAAGATCTGCTGGAGAAGGGATAGGCTACCCACTCCAGTATTCTTGGGCTTCCCTGGTGGCTCAGCTGGTAAAGAATCCGCCTGCAATGCGCGAGACCTGGGTTTGATCCCTGGGTTGGGAAGATCCTCCGGAGAAGGGAACAGCTACTCACTCCAGGATTCTGGCCTGGAGAATTCCAAGGACTGTATAGACCATGGGGTCGCAAAGAGTTGGACACGACTGAGCAACTTTCACTTTCATTTTCATAGGACTAAAGTGGAGCTGCCTCATCCCACCCCAGTAACCACCCTAATTCCCAAGAAGAGGTCTGATGCCCCCACCGGTGACTGGTTCTGGAGCAGGCATGAGCCAGTCTGGCCAACAAGAGACGAGGGAGTTTGGAGGGAAGGTTTCTAGGAAGGCTTCCTCTCTCAGAAAGAGGCTTGGGAGGAGGTGCTCCTTCTTCTGCAGTCTTTGCATCCCATTAAGGCTGCCCTGGCCTCCCCCAACCCATCTGGGAGTGTGGAAGGGAGGAGATGATGCAGGCAGGACTTGGCTTCCAGTGTGATAAGATATTCATGAGATCATGAATCATCACTGCTTAGGCCATTGTGGGTTGGGAGTTCCTTCTCTTGCAGCCCAAGGCATGCTTACGACGCCCCAGACCTGGGTGCAGAAGTGGTCAGGTGAGAACAGATGCCATGGCCAGGTAGGGGAGCATAAGTCACTGGTAGGCCAACCCCCCCGAAATAGTTGCTGCCCACATGCCGGTGGGCTTCTTCGTTTGTTTCTTGAAGAACAAATGCGGTAACATCAGTTTTCGATTTTCTTCTTGATCCCTCTGATAGCTCATCCATCTCAGGATATCCCCCTCCCACACAGGCTCAGAACATTTGAGGCTTATTAAGTCCCAAGGCAGCCAGTCCTGGGTCAGCGCTAGTTAAGAGGGATTGGGTGCTGGGTGGTCAGTGGACTGGTTTGCCTCCTGCCGCCATGTGGTGTCGCTGATGGAGGCTGGATGGTCCTGCTTGTCCGTCACTGTGATGTCTTTGCTGTTCATTCCTTGTTCAGGCCACAGTGCTGGGTTCCAAGGTCACATCTAGTGAAGTGAGTGAAAGTTGCTCAGTCACGTCCGACTGTTTGCAACCCCATGGACTGTCCATAGATTTCTCCAGGCCAGAATCCTGGAGTGGGTAGCCTTTCCCTTCTCCAGGGGACCTTCCCAACACACACATCTAGGGTGACCTTTAATCTGCACCTCCTTGGTCAGTTTCCCTACCTAATGCACAATCGTTGCTCCAAGGTGGCTTCACCCTGCGATCTCCCTGACTTTGCCGTGGGTCTCAACTCCAGCAGGTGCCAGAGACATCATCTTGTGGAGTTGCGCTCTCAGAGTCCTGTGGTTATAGCTTGCGATGCTTACAGAGCCAGCCCTCCCCGTGAGAGCCATGCACACTCTGTTGAGTCTGGGCCACCAGCTCAGCGTCCTCCTCTCTCCTGTACACTCCCAAGGGGGGGCCTTGGTCTATTTTGCTACCTGCCATACTATTAATGGGGCTTCCCTGTGGCTCAGACAGTAAAGAATCTGCCTGCAATGCAGGAGACCTGGGGTTGGAAAGATCCCCTGGAGAAGGGAATGGCTACCCACTCCAGTATTCTGGCCTGGAGAATTCCATGGACAGAGGATCCTGGTGGGCTACAGTCCATGGGGTCGGAAAGATTTGGACACGACTGAGCAAGTATAACACTTTCACTTTTCATACTATTAATAGAAAAGCATCTCTTTTTCTCCCTCACTTTCCACACTTGCAACTTATGATACAGGCACCGGAGTTCTAGACCCTCCTTCTCTAGAGGCTCTTGTGTTCCTTGTACAAATTGGTCTACTTTGTACTCGGAGCCCTGTGTTCCCAGGGAGAAGCAGCTCTCAGAGAACACCGTCTTAGTGCAGTTGGGGATGAGACCTCGAGTAGGGTGTGGCCGGTGAAGCCCAGGGAAGGATGGAGAGTCAGCACAAAGATGCATCCTTGAGGGGACCAGTGCACAAGGCCCTGACAGCCTGATCTCACAGACCTGCTGAGACATCCATGGAATGTGCCTTCAAACTGTCCACCCAACAAACAAAGGGGGACACTCCTGACGCCATCGATCAAGGGTGTCCCTTGGGCTGTTCACTTGCAAGCTGGGAGTAGGGGCTCTCCGGTAGTTCAAAGCCCACCGAGAGCTGGTTGCTGCAGCCTAGGTGAAGTGAGTGGGGGGCTGAGAGGCCCCCGGAAGGGTGCTCCATGACAGGGCAATACTCCCTGCCTGCAACACATGACAGGGTGCCTGGCAAGGGTGTCTCCTAACCTCGCAGTTGCTGACCAAGGCCTGAGTCTGGACAAAGCACTGGACAAGGACAAATGGCTTCAAGGTAACTGCTGCTTCTGCCTGGAGAGGTGGTAGGCACCATCCTTTGGCAGTTACACCTGCGCCTTCCTAGACTAACACCGTCTCTAACTTCATCAACACCTGTCCTGCTATTTAAAACAAACACATGCAGGCTTACGCTCTGCATGCAATCCTAAATCCAGATTTTTTGTTTCTTAATACTCAGATTCAGTACTTCTCATGTGATATCAGACGCTTGTGAATTTCATCCCTGGTGGCTGCCTGACTTCCTAGTGTGGCACCTGGTCTGAGGAAGGCGGTGCTCCTCTCAATGGTACTCTTGTGACCATCTTTTGCAGAAAGTGTCTTAACTTTGTTTAACTGGTAGAGGGTGACTCTGTTATAATTAGCCTACTGCAATTTGTCTCAAATGAGTGCAAAGGGCAGAGCTGATAAGCATGATCGCCCCTTTTTGATGAAGTCCAATTTATCTCTTTTTGGATATATCACTTCTTTATGTATTGGGAGCTGGCTGCTCTCTCCCAGGTAGTGGGGCAGGAAAGAAGCCAGAATTCTGTCACAATACCAGAAACCCACCAGCTACATCCTCACTCAAGCTTGTCAATTCCCCAGAAGGGCCCTGAAACAGGCTGAAAGCTGTTAAACTCACGATCATGGTTTATTACAGGGAAAGGAGATGTTAAAATCAGCCAAGGGAGGAGGCGTCTGGGGTGGAGTGCAGGAGAGTTCCAGGCATAAATCTCCCCGTGGTCTCTCCCCATGGAGTCATGGGCTTCTTCTGGCAACGATGTGGATTTCACACATGAGATTTTGTCAACCAGGAAAGCTCACCTGAGCCTTGGGGTTCAGAGTATTTAGGGGTGTGCTTGTTGACCGCCCATAGCTGATCTCAGTCTGCAGCCCCTCTGGGGGCTGAGCTGACAAAGCAGGTCCAAAGAAAAGTGAAAGTGTTAGTCACTCAGTTTTGTCCAACTCTTTGTGAACCCATGAACTATAACCCACCAGGCTCCTCTGTCCATGGGATTTTCCAGGCAAGAATACTGGTGTGGGTTTCCATACCCTTCTCCAGGGGATCTTTCCCACCCAGGGATCAAACCTGGGTCTCCCACATTATGGGCAGATTCTTTACTGTCGGAGCCACCAAAGAATAAACCACCATAAATCACACTGTTAGACTATCCACTGTGGACCAGGACCCCCAGGTAAACCAAGTCACTTACTAGCAGGATGTCCCAAGGGCTTAGAGGTCACCTCCTAGGAGCCAAGGGCAAAGCCAGATCTCTCTTTGAGTGAGGTTAATTTCTTATGACACAGTACCTAAGCAGAGACATGTCCATGGACATGCCAGTCTATACACAGACATCCAGGGACAGAAGTTCCATACATTCTGGGCTGTCCAAGGAGTCATTTCTCAAAAGGCCCCCTTCCCCTCCCTGTCACCTTTGTTAAGTAACAAACAGACACCTGGGACTCTCTTCCATCCTAGTCCCCTCCCACTGCTGGTCTCTTGGCCAGACCAGGTGGTGATCAGTTCCTCCCCTCAGGTTTTCAGGACCCTCCTTGACTGATGTCTTAGTTTGCTCAGGCTGTTACGACAAAACACCACAGACTGGGTGGTTTATAAACCAGAGAATTTATTTCTCCCAGAATTGGAGGCTGACTGTCTGAGATCAGGGTGACTGTGTGGTTCAGTGGGAGCCCTCTTCTAGGCTACAGATTCACTGCATTCTCCCCTGGAGGAGAAAAGGGGAGGAAGGCAGGCTCTTCTGTGGCCCTTATCAGGGCACTAACCCCCTTCAGGGAGACCCCACCCTCATGACCTCATCTAATCCCAGTTACCTCCTAAAGCCCCATCTCCTAATACTACCATACCGGGGGGTAAGATTTCAATATATGAATTTCTAGGGGCACAAACACTGAGTCATAACTGAGGGCCTCATTGGTCCATGCAAACTTTTGGGGGTCAGTTGTTGTCCCCATGGATGGCTGAATCCTCAGAAGCCTGGGCCATAAACCAGGACATCAAGGCTCACCCAGTGTGGGTAAGTCCCACACCCCCACACCCCCACCTGCACTCAGACCTACTGTTGTGCAGAAGGAAGATTTATTAGCTCATTACCAAGCTCTGGTGACTTCCTGGGCCACTTATGCTCCACAGTTGTGAGAGGACAGTGATAATTGAACATTAAACTATCCAATTAAAATTGATGTCAGGAAATGCCATTGCGAATTGTTTTGGGAGCATTCTTTTAGTGAGTCGTTGGAGCCACGCTTTGGATGTCTATTTTCCCCCTGGCTTTTACAGCAACAGGGAAATTAAAAGCACATGGCAACTCTCAAGCATGTTTTGAGTTTTTGAATCCCAACCCTCAACTAGAGGTTTGAGTGCTTATCATCTCTGGGTCATGTGCAGTTGGTTGGATGGCGCTAGAAGGCCAGGCTGCTCTAAAGGCGCAATTGCCAGCCTGAGTGAGCTCCAAGAGTCCGGTGAGGGGGCTGGCAGGAAGCACCCTCCCGCCAGCCACTCCTGCAGCCCTGTCCCTGGCAGAGGGAAGGTTGCGTTCCTTGGGAATGTTTCAGGCCCAAGATAAACGAGCTGGAGCCATGGGGCTGCTGGCAGAGCGTGCATACCCCAGTGTTTTCATTCCACTGACAGCACCTCTGCCTGGAGTTCAGATGGTGTGGCAGGAGCCAGCTGATGGCTTTCACATCAACAACTCAAAAGCAGGTCTGGGAGGTGCATGAAAAGCTTATGGGAAGAACTGGGAGTTGCTTTATTGGCTCCCAGTGTGCAAGTGGGCAGGGCTTTTCCAAGGAAGTTTATGGAGCCATCAAGGAGTTCATATGTCAGCCCATCTTTTATTTATCCAGGGTGGGAAGGGGCCAAGGTGTTAGCTGTGCTGAAAAGAAGGGCTGAGCGGGGCTGAGCTGGGCTTCCCAGGGAAGGCAGTCCCCTCTAGGGTCAGACCACGGTGTGTGGAGGGTAGAGGTGGAGGTATTTGTCAAGTGTGCTTCAGCCGGAGCTCGAGGCAAACCGTGGAGGCCCTGGCATGGGGAGGCAGGACAGGCATCTGGGGCTGTGTGTCCCAAGGTCTTACTTTGGCATTCCAGCGCTCTATAATGAGAAGGACATCTTTTTGGGGGGTTAGTTCTAGAAGGTCTTGTAAGTCTTCAAAGAACCGTTCAGCTTCTTCAGCATTACTGGCTGGGGCATAGACTTGGATTACTGTGATATTGAATGGTTTGCTTGGAAATGAACAGAGATCACTCTGTCATTTTTGAGATTGCATCCAAGTACTGCATTTCAGACTCTTTTGTTGCCTACGATGGCTACTCCATTTCTTCTAAGGGATTCCTGCCCACAGCAGTAGATATAATGGTCGTCTGAGTTAAATTCACCCATTCCAGTCCATTTTAGTTCACTGATTCCTAAAATGTCAATGTTCACTCTTTCCATCTCCTGTTTGACCACTTCCAATTTGCCTTGATTCATGGATCTCACATTCCAGGTTCCTATGCAATATTGCTCTTTATAGCATCAGACTTTACTTCCATCACCAGTCACATCCACAACTGGGTGGTGTTTTTGCTTTGGCTCCATCTCATCTTTCTTTCTGGAGTTATTTCTCCCCTGATCTCCAGTAGCATATTGGGCACCTACTGACCTGGGAAGTTCAACTTTCAATGTCCTATCTTTTTGCCTTTTCATGCTGTTCATGGGGTTCTCAAGGCAAGAATACTGAAGTGGTCTGCCATTCCCTTGTCTAGGGGACCACATTTTGTCAGACCTCTCCACCATGATCTGTCCATCTTGGGTGGCCCTACACGGCATGGCTCATAGTTTCATTGAGTTAGACAAGACTGTGGTCCATGTGGTTAGATCGGTTAGTTTTCTGTGATTATGGTTTTCATTCTGTCTGTCCTCTGATGGAGAAGGAGAAGAGGCTTATGGAATCTTCCTGATGGAAGAGACTGACTGAGAGGGAAACTGGGTCTTGTTCTGATGGGCAGGGCCATGCTCAGTAAATCTTTAATCCAATTTTCTGTTGATGGGCGGGGCTGTGTTCCCTCCCTGTTGTTTGACCTGAGGCCAGACTATGGTGGAGGTAATGAAGACAATGGCGACCTCCTTCAGAAGGTCCCGCATGCACTGCTGCGCTCCGTGCCTCCAGCCCTGCAGCAGGTCACCAACGACCCATGCCTCCGCCAGAGCCTCCTGGACACTCATGGGCAAGTCTGGGTCAGTCTCTCATGGGGTAACTACTCCTTTCTCCTGGGTCCTGGCACACATGAGGTTTTGTTTGTGCCCTCCAAAGGTCTGTTTTGCAAAAGTAGGAAGTTGAGAGATACCTGGAGTAACAGGCAAATTTGGCCTTGGAGTACAAAACGAAGCAGGTCAAAGGCTAACAGTGTTTTGCCAAAAGAACACACTGGTCACAGCAAACACACTCTTCCAACAACACAAGAGAAGACTCTACACGTAGACATCACCAGATGGTCAATACTGAAATCAGATTGATTATATTCTTTGCAGCCAAAGATGAAGAAGCTCTATACAGTCAGCAAAAAGAAGACTGGGAGCTGACTGTGGCTCAGATCATGAACTCCTTATTGCCAAATTCAGACTTAAATTGAAGAAAGTGGAGAAAACCACTAGGCCATTCAGGTATGACCTAAATCAAATCCTTTATGATTATACAATGGAAGTGACAAATAGACTCAAGGGATTAGCTCTGATAGAGTGCCTGAAGAAATACGGACACAGGTTCGTGACATTGTACAGGAGACAGGGAACAAGACCATCTTCAAGAAAAAGAAATGCAAAAAGGCAAAATGGTTGTCTGAGGAGGCTTTACAAGTAGCTGAGAAAAGAAGAGAAGCCAAAAGCAAAGGAGAAAAGGAAAGATATATCCATTTTAATGTAGAGTTCCAAAGAATAGCAAGGAGAGATAAGAAAGTCTTCCTCAGTGATCAATGCAAAGAAATAGAGGAAAACAACAGAATAGGAAAGACTAGAGATCTCTTCAAGAAAATTAGAGATACCAAGGGAACATTTCATGCAAAAATGGGCACAATAAAGAATAGAAATTGTATGGATCTAACAGAAGCAGAAGATATTAAGAAGAGGTGGTAAGAATATGCAGAAGAACTATACAAAAAAGATCTTCATGACCCAGATAGCCAGGATGGTGTGGTCACTCACCTACAGCCAGACATCCTGGAATGCAAAGTCAAGTGGAGGTGATGGAATTCCAGATGAGCTATTTCAAATCCTGAAGATGATGCTGTGAAAGTGCTGCACTCAATATGCCAGCAAATTTGGAAAACTCAGCAGTGGCCAGAGGACTGGAAAAGATCAGCTTTTGTTCCAATCCCAAAGAAAGGCAATGCTGAAGAATGTTCAAACTACTGCACAATTGTACTCATCTCACATGTTGGCAAAGCAAAGCTCAAAATTCTCCAAGCCAGGCTTCAACAGTATGTGAACCATGAATTTCCACATGTTCAAGCTGGATTTAGAAAAGGCAGAGGAGCCAGAGATCAAATTGCCAACATCCACTGGATCATTGAAAAAGCAAGAGAGTTCCAGAAAAACATCTACTTCTGCTTTATTGACTATGCCAAAGTCTTTGACTGTGTGGATCATAACAAACTGTGGAAAATTCTTCAATATATGGGAATACCAGACCCCCTGACCTGTCTTCTGTATGCAGGTCAAGAAGAAACAATTAGAACTGGACATGGAACAACAGACCGGTTCCAAATTGGGAAAGGAGTACACCAAGGCTGTATATTGTCACCCTGGTAATATAACTTACATGCAGAGTACATCATGAGAAATGCTGGTCTGGAAAAAACACAAGCTGGAATCAAGATTGCCAGGAGAAATATCAATAATCTCAGATATGCAGATGACATCACCATTATGGCAGAAAGTGAAGAATTAAAGAGCCTCTTGATGAAACTGAAAGAGGAGCATGAAAAAGTTGGCTTAAAACTCAACATTCAGAAAACTAAGATCATGGCATCCAGTCCCATCACGTCATGGCAAATAGATGGGGAAACAGTGGAAACAGTAACATCTTTATTTTTTTGGGCTCCAAAATCACTGCAGATGGTGACTGCAGCCATGAAATTAAAAGATGCTTTCTCCTTGGAAGAAAAGCTATGACCAACTTAGACAGCATATTAAAAAGCAGAGATATTACTTTGTCAATAAAGGTCCATCTAGTCAAAGCTATGGTTTTTCCAGTAGTCATGTACAGATGTGAGAGTTGGACTATAAAGAAAGCTAAGTGCCGAAGAGTTGATGCTTTTGAACTGTGGTGTTGGAGAAGACTCTTGGGAGTCCCTTGGACAATGAGGAAGACTAACCAGTCCATCCTTAAGGAGATCAGTCCTGAATATTCATTGGAGGGACTGATGCTGAACCTGAAACTCCAATACTGTGGCCATTTGATGTGAAGAACTGACTGGTTTGAAGAGATCCTGATGCTGGATAAGATTGAAGGTGGGAGGAGAAGGTGACTACAGAGAATGAGATGGTTGGATCGCATCACTGACTCGAGGATGTGACTTTGAGTAAACTCTGGGAGTTGGTGATGGACAGGGAAGCCTGGTGTGCTGCAGTCCATGGGATCACAAAGAGTTGGACATGACTGAGCGACTGAACTGAACTGAACTCTCCCAAGGTCTTGCCCCTTCCTGGCGTTTAAAGACAGGATATTGGGTGTGAGTGAGAGCTGGCAGGGGGTGGGCTGTGCATGTGTGTGGTGCATGCTTGTTCCAGGAAAGACCTCTTCTCTCTCTGGACTATCATGCAGTCCACAGCTATCTTCCTAGGCAGCAGGTCATGAGGATGTTGCCATTTGCAGATAAGGCTTGTGGGAAGCAGAGGAACACTTCCAGAAGCGGAGGGGGAAGGTGGAAGAGCAACAACCAGAACTCTGGCCAGAGCACTTACTTCAAAACAGGACCCAACAGGGGTGTGAAGCCACTTGTTCAGGGACAAAGAATTTTCTGGTGTCCAGTCTGCTGGCTTCTTGAGGATTCTCCAGTTCAGCCTCCATGTGGCAGACTGCCTGTAGGAGTGCCCCCCGCTCCACTTGGGATCTCGTGGAGCTTCCCAGGCACCCACTGGGACAGCCCTGTGCCCGGTGAGTGTGATTAGCCACTCAGTCATGTCTGTCTCTTTGTGACCCTTTGGACTATAGGCCCTCCAGGCTCCTCTGTGCATGGGATTCTCCAGGAAAGAATACTGGAGTGGGTAGCCATTCCCTTCTCCTGGGGATCTTCCCGACCCAGGGATCAAACCCCAGTCTCCTGCACTGCAGGGGGATTCTTTACTGCTGAGCGACCAGGGAAGCCCGCCTATGCCCTAGTTACTGCTATTGGGTAATAAACTGCCCCAAACTTAGTGGCATAAAACAATGACTTGGTAATCCTTGCAGATTCTGTGGGTCAGGAATCTGGAAAGAAGCCTTTGGGGATGGATGGCTCATCTCTATTTTCTGGCTTGAAGACTCAAAGGTTGTGTTACCTTGGGCAAGGCATGTCACAGCCTGTGTCTCAATTCCTTCATCTGTGTGGTGAGAATGATGCTAGTACTTATGGGGTCTTGGAAAAGGGTAAATGAATCAGTGGTGTGTAAAGGGTTTCTAGGTGTGTCTGCAGTGAGGGCTTATGCTCAGCTGATTGTCGGTTAGAATGATCTCATTCAATTCTCACAGCATTCCTTTGAGGCAGGTACTGTTAGGCTGCCCGTTTTATGGATGAGGACAGAGACACAGGGGTCATTTTGTTGCCTTAGTACCATTGGAGGGTGGGACACAGGAGACTTCTAGAGAAGGAGTCTCAAGGAGACCTCAAGGGAGATCAGGAGAGAACATTCTTTCCATAAAGGGGGCATCGTTTGCCAAGCCCCAAAGTTGAGCTGGTGCATAGGGTACATGTGGAGCTGCCTGTGGAGTGTGGCTGGAACCTCAAAATCAAGAAACAGTAGTGGTGAGAATGAGGAGGAAAGGGTGACAGGCCTTGATGAGGCCCATGTGCTTATCCACAGATGAACATTTACTGGTTCCTATTATGTGCTGGGCCTTGTACTAGGTTTAAGAATATATTAGTAAGTCCCTCCTGTCTCTATCAGTTAGGGTGCATTTGGCTGGGACCCAGGACACCTGAATAGCAATGACTCAAGGAAATAAAGGGATTTTCCTCACATAACACTAAATCTGGAGCCAAGCAGTACAGGGCTGATGCAGCAGCTCAGAAGCCACTGGGTCTCTATCTTCCTCCATCTTTCTGGTACACCAGATTTAATTTGTGGGGTCCATTCTCATAGTTGCAAAATAGCTTCTTCCCCTCCAGACATCACATTTTTAATCCAGGCATAAAAAGTGGGGGAGAATAAAGGACAAAAATAGAAGACAGTTGAGTTAGCTGCATCTGTCCTCTTTAAGAAAGCCCTGCAGAAAACCAGACTATGCTGTGGGCCAGCTGAACTGCGAAAGAATTTGGGAAAGAGAATAGTTTTGTCCACTTTGCTGGAAAAAAATTGATGTCCTTTAAGGTTTGAAGGAGTGGGGAATGGCTGTCTTGGAGGCAGTCAGTATTTTCTGTCACAGGAGTTCAGGTTGAAGGAGAGAGATATACATGTGAACAAATTATTCTAGTAATATGGAAGAGGTAAGTCAAGGGTGCAGGGGAGCTTCAGAAGGGCTGTCAGACCCAGGGAGGGCTCCTTTGGCTAAATCTTAGGAACAGCAAGAGTGAGCAGAGAAGGAGCGCAGAAGGCAGGGGGAAGGGAACCCACCGTAAGAGTAGTCATGGGAAGGTTGGGTTCACGTTCCCAGCTCCTTACTGTGCCTTGATTTGGGATTGACTGGTGACTTCACTTGGCCTTTGGACCACTAAGAACATGATATGGGCACTGCTGGGTTTGCCCTCTGGCCCTCTTGGGACCTGCCATGAGAAGAGCATGTCCTGGGTAACTTCTCAAAAGAAAGGAGTGGAGGATTCGGGAGACCATTTTAACCCTGAAACCCTGCCTTACTTTTAAACGTTATGCAGATGTATGTTTCCCCATGAATTTCATCGGGAATCAACAAAAACAAGGCATTTTTGCCTCATGTACACATCTTGGGGGTTAATTTTGACCATGTTAAACTTATTGCAGTTTGTTGTGGTTCTATCTCTAAATTCCCCAAGTTTTGTTCATCACCCTAGTTTCCAGAACCTTGGTGCTTAACAGGTTGTCAGTAAATATTGGATAATTGAATGGATGAATGATGCACGAGCAGCTCTTTCATTCTAGAGGGAGAGTGAGACAGGAAAATGGAAGATGGAAGCAAGGTATCTTAAGTGTGGAGGGTGGAGAGGCACAGTGCTGTGGGAGCCTCGAGTTCTACCTCGAAATACGCGTAAGAGAGATTGGGAAGATGCCAGTTTTGTGAGCTGTGTGCAACTTACAAATATATTTTGGCACAGGCAGAAGATTTCCAAGAGGATGTTTATGAATCGGAGTGTTTTTTAGATTTACGCATTTCAATTAAATTCAATCTATTATGTGAAATTGTTGTTGCAGCCACTCTCTGTACACTAATTAGCAATCAAAATGCCGACAAGTTGTGCAGATTTAGCAAAGGCTGGCAAAGATGATCTCTGATTTACTGGAAAACAAAGTTAATAAGCGTGTGAGAGTCTTTCTAATAATCTCTGCTTAATGAGTTCTGGAAACTTGCCGAAGATCTAGGCAAGCATTCAAGCCTGATTCCTCTCAGATTTTTCAAAAAGTAGGTGCTGTTTTTATCTGTCATAGATTACACTGAATAGAGAAAAATGGTGAATGAACCCCAAAACTCTCCCTGCTAAAACTTTGTGGGTGAAGGGGTAGAAGAAGTACCAGATGGGGACTTAGGTTGATTCCAGGGGCCACATCTCCCTCCCACCCTTCTGTGGGTGGTGGGCTTCCTCAGGTCAGGGGCCCTGCCAGCCGAGCTTGAGGTTACCAGCTCAGGTACAGTGCTGGGCTTACAGAGCAGGTGCTCATTGTCATTGTTGATTGGATATGTGATCTGTTCAGTCTCTAAGTTGTATCTGACTCTTTGCGACCCCATGGACTACAGCACACCAGGCCTCCCTGTCCATCACCAACACCCGGAGTTTGCTCAAACTCATGTCCATTGAGTTGGTGATGCCATCCAACCGTCTCATCCTCTGTTGTTCCCTTCTCCTCCTGCCTTCAATCTTTCCCAGCATCAGGGTCTTTTCCAAGGAGTCAATTCTTCACTTCAGGTGGCCAAAATATTTGGAGCTTCAGCTTCAGCATCAGTCCTTCCAATGAATATTCAGGGTTGTTTTCCTTTAGGATTCACTGGTTTGATCTCCTTGGAGTCCAAGGGACTCTCAAGAGTCTTCTCCAACAACACCACAGTTCAAAAGCATCAATTCTTCCGAGCTCAGATTTCTCTGTAGTCCAACTCTCACATGCATACATGACTACTGGAAAAAACCATAGCTATATATATATATGTGTATAGATATATATATGAATTACTATGGGAACTGAAGCCCTTAACCTTTAAAAAAAATTGTCAAACTTACAGAAAAGTTGAAAACTTGTACCCTTTACCTAGATTCAGTTCAACATTTGCCGTATTTGATTTCTTTCTTTCTATAAGACTGTATCTGGGCCTCTATATCTACTGTACACAATACACCTATATGTATCATGTGGAAATAAATTCTGAGTATTATGACATTTTGCACCTAAATCCTAATCCTTTACTACAAATCTCCTGAGAACAAAAATACTTTCCTAGATCATCACAGTAGTTTTTCCATTAAAAATAGCGATTGTTTTCACTGTATAATATCCAGTCTGTGCTTATAGTTCCTCAGTTTCTCAGCTCTTCTAAGAATGTGTTTTATAGCTTTTTTTTAAATAATACAAACCAGAATACAGATAAAAACCAGAATCCAGTTCAGACACATGCATTACATTTGGTTGTTGTGTCTCTCATTCTTCTAAACCCAGAATGGTCCTTCCACATTCTTTTTCTTTTCTAAGATATTCCCTTTATAACGTGTGTAGGCCAATTGTCTTGTAGAACACCCCACATTCTTGATTTAACTAATTGTGTCCTTGTGGCCTGACTTCTTCCAGCTTCTGCGTTTCCTCTGCACTGGGAGTTGCTCTAGAGTCTTTGCTCAGCTTCTTTGGTGAAATGATGCTAAGTAGGTGCAGTTGCAGGCGTCAGAGAACCTGGCCAGCATCAGGAAGCCCACAGTGTTGGACTGTGCCACTGGCGGTGATCGCATCACTTGGGTAAGATGGCAACAGGGAGATGGTGCCGTGTTAAGATTGCCTTTTCGTTAGTGACTACTCATCCGTGGGGTGGTACGTTAGCATCCTGTGAACGTCTTCTTCCCAACAACTTCTCGCCAATGATTCTGGTCTGAATCCATGACTGCACTGGGGTTTTGAAAGGGAGCCCTTCTGTTCCTGTTGCATTCTAGAGCTGGGAATATCTCCAATGGAAGAGCTTCCCCACCCCCAGGCCCACCCACTTGAGAAAGTCCTCTCACCTCTTTGAGCCACCTTTTCTCTGGGAGATTAATCTCTGCTCTCAGAAATGTTGTGAGCCTCAGTGAGCCAAAGTAGTTTACCAGCTGGAAAGTTCTGTATTTGCATATGCAAACTGGAGAGATGGTTACAGACTGATCAGGCTGGTACTGAGTGAGGAGCATTGGAAAACATCACGTAATGAGTGTTGTTTCAGTGAATGATGAGTCCCCAAAACGCAGGTGTTCCCGGAGAATAGCAACACATTAACATGGGGAAAACTGCATTATAGCCAGATAGAAGTTTACCCATTTTACATTACAAAAATCTTGAATCTAACATTTTTTTGACCTTAATTCCCTGGGCTCTGTGAATCTCAGCAACCATACCTGTGGTTAAGACAATTGGACCCACCCCTTACTCTTCACCTGGCGGCTCAGACAGTAAAGCATCTGCCTACAATGCGGGAGACCCGCGTTCAGTCCCTGGGAGGGGAAGATCCTCTGGAGAAGGAAATGGCAACTCACTCCAGTATGCTTGCCTGGAAAATCCCATGGATGGATGGAGGAGCCTGGTAGGCTACAGTCCCTGGGGTCACAAAGAGTCGGACACGACTGAGTGACTTCACTTTCACTTTCTTTCACTTACTCTTCAGAAATCATTGCCCATAGGGTTTGCAAAATGGGCCAAACACTAGGATTCAACCAGGGTGAATTCTGCCACCCTGGGGACATTTGGTGAAGAAAGCCTGGATGCATTTTGGGGGGCTTCCCAGGTGGTTCAGTGGTAAAAGAGGAGACACAGGAGACATGGGTTCAATCCCTGGGCTGGGAAGATCCCCTGGAGGAGGAAATGGCAGCCCACTGCAGTACTCTTGCCTGGAGAATCTCATGGACAGAGGAGCCTGGCAGGCTACAGTCCATGGGCTCACAGAGTCAGACACGACTGAGCGCACACGCAGGGACAGGATTTTGGTTGTCACAACTGCATGTGTATCTGGAGGGTAAGTGCCACTGTTACCTGCTGGTTCGAGGCCAGCTGTTCAGTCGCTCAATCGTGTTTGACTCTTTGCGACCCCGTGGACTGCAGCATGCCAGGAATGCTGCCCAACACCCTACAGGGGCCAGGGCAGGCCCACGACTACGGAATACCTGCAGCCAGATGCAAGCAGGGTGCAGGTTGAGAAATCCTGGAATGGAACTTGAGACAGTCTGGTTTAAAGGGAATCGATTCAAGGGGCTGTGCAGGAAAACATGGGGGACAGGGGGCGACCTTGTTGACTTCCTTGCGTTCTCACGCACTCCCCAGGACTGGGTCTACCATGAGGGCAGAGCAGCTAGGAAAGAAAATTAGCAGGCATCCCTCCCACACACTCTCTGAGCTGCAGGGCCGCTTTCCAGGCTCCACCAGTCAGAAAGAACACTTCCCTCAGAGTTTTAAGTGCCTGAATGGCTGCCACGCCCTCTGATGCAAAAAGATTGCCGCTTCACAACTGGAGCCTGTTCAGGGCAGCGCTGGGAACAAAAGGAGAAAAAAAAAGTAGAGCAAAATGGAGTTTTGTCCCCAAACTCTGCATTGCAGGGGCAGCCTTGCTGAGTCTCTGCCCGGAAAGAGAGGATTTCTCTTGGAATTTATACTCTGTTCACATCCGCTGCACAGTTTGGCTGCCTTAGTGTCTAAGACGGAAAATACAGGGGCAGGGGGTGACCCCAGGGCATTCACTGCCATTCTCTGCTCTGCTTGTCATTATTTGCTTTTATTTTGATAGCTTTTCCCACTATTCTATTGGAGTTTTTAGTGGGAGAGATAGAGGGGGTGTACCACCTCTCCACCAGAACTGAAGCCTGTAAAGTTATTTTTCATGGCTCTATCATGTTTCATCAAGCCCATGTGTCATGTGCTTGGTATTTTCTCCTGTTGGGTTTTAGGTCATTTCTATTTGCTTTCATTATTATAAATAAGCCTCCGTGAATATCTTTTTCTGTATTAAGAATTACTGTTCTTGAAGCATCAGCTCCTGCCCAAGAGCTTTCAGCCTCCAGGCCTGCCCTCCAGAATTCAAACTGTTCAGCCCCTCCACGCGTGCATGCCTGCAAAGTTGCTTCAGTTGTGTCTGACTCTTTGCGACCCCGTGGACTATAGCCCACAAGCCTCCTCAGTCCACGGAATTCTCCAGGCAAGAATATTGTAGTGGGTTGCCACTCTCTTCTCCAGGAGATCTTCCCGACCCAAGGATGGAACCCAGGTCTCTTGCGTTGCAGGCAGATTCTTTACCATCTGAGCTGCCAAAGAAGCCCCTCCAGCCCCAAAGCAACATTTGATTTGTTAGAAGACTATTGTCTAATAAATGAAAGGTATAAAAGCGCTCTGAGAAAGCTACTTCATGTAAAAACAAAGTTTAAAGAAGTGGGGGAAAATAATTATTGTCTTACAATAGATATTTAGGCAGGAATTACTAAGAATTTAGGCAGGAGCTACAAATAATATGAACATTTTTAGATCCTTGTGTTTTCTTCTGTCTGGAATGCTCTGCCCTATATTCCTGCAATTGGGCTATACTTGTCATTTATCTCAGTTTAAATATCATCTCCTCAGGGAGACCTCTAATTCCTCTACACTTGCTACATAAGCTTTCTTTTCTCATTGTTCTTTTTTTTTTTAAATGAAGTATGCGTGCGTGCATGCTTTGATACTTTAGTCGTGTCCAACTCTTTGCGACCCTATAGACTGTAGCCCACCAGGCTCGTCTGTCCATGGGATTCTCCAGGCAAGAATACTGGAGTGGGTCTCCATGCCCCTCTCCAGGGGATCTTCCCGACCCAGAGATCTTCCCGTGCGTGCATCTATTATGTCTCCTGCATTGGCAGGTGGGTTCTTTACCACTAGTGCCCCCTGGGAAGTCACAAATTGAAGTATAGTTGATTTATAATGTTTCGGGTATACAGCGAGGTGATTCAGTTATATATACACACACATATATATTTCTTTTCAGATCTTTTTCCATTATAGATTATTACAAGATAATGAACATAGTTCTCTGTGCTATACAGTAGGTCCTTGTTGTTTTCTATTTTATATGTAACAGTGTGTATCAGTTAATCCCAGCTTTCTAATTTACTCCCCTCCCCCCACCCACTAACATGCTCTTGATCACATCGCCCTGTTTTAATCTTTCCCTGGCTCAGATGTCCATCTGAAGTTGTCATGTTCATTGAACGTTCGGACTGTGTTCCCATCATGACATCATCCCTTCCAGTGCAGGGGCCTGCCTCTCTCACTCATCACTGTATCCCCAGCACCCAGCATTGTAGCGGGCACGTAGTAGATAATCAACAAAAACTTAGAGAAAAGATGATATAACACAGTGTTTAAACACATGTTCTTAGTCACTCCAGGTTTGGATCCCGGCTAAGACCTCAGAGGTTGAAAGTGAAAATGAGGTCGCTCAGTCGTGTCCGACTCTTTGTGACCCCATGGACTGTAGCCCAGGCTCCTCCGTCCGTGGAATTTTCCAGGCAAGAGTACTGGAGTGGGTTGCCATTTCCTTCTCCAGGGGACCTTCCAACCCAGGGATAGAACCCAGGTCTCCTGCATGGCAGGCAGATTCTTTACCAGCTGAGCCTCGAGGTTGATGGGGGTGAAAATGACAATGTATGAAAGCTCAGTGCCCCAGGTCTCCTGAGTGTTCTAGGAACACTGGTGTTACTGTACTGTCCTCAAATCTCTACTTCTGTAAAAAGTGGCTAGTGATTCTTCTTCCCTCTTCAATGGACAAAAAGAGGATGTCAGTGAGAGCATGTTTGGTTGTTAGAAAGGAAAGGGCCATTCAGATTGGAAGCTTTATGTCTTTTCACTATGCATATAACATAGCGAGAAAATTTACAGTGGATTGGGAAGCCCATTACAGCCATCTGCCAAGAGTGGCAGTTAAAAGGAAGTTTCTGTCCACAGGCTCACTCCAACTCCCTGATGTCTTTGTAACGTTTCATTTTTAAGGAAAGTGTTGAAGAAAGTCCAGGCTGGGTGTAAGAAATGACTGTGTAATTTCATTATTTTTAATGACATTAAACGTGTTCGTCACTGCAACTTGCCTTTGTGTAGCTGAGCACATCACAGCCAGCCGATCCTTAATTAGAAACGGAATGAAGGCCTTCTTCTATGGGTTTCTCTGGGGAGACGTTCTAGGAAGACGCATGAACTTCCCAGTATTCTGGCATCTGGTGATTGTATGGATCTGTTTCCACCCCCACTCTCGCTTTTTGCCTCAAGCTCTTTCTGAATGTCTGTGCCTCCACCCAACCTCACTCAGTTTCCTGAAAGCCAGGCTCAGCCGTCCTTGCTTCCCTCCAGCCTCCTCTCTTTCCTTCTATCCTTCTTCCTCTTCATCCCCCCCTCCTTCTGGTTCCCCCAAAGGTCCCTTCACCATCAAAGGGCAGGAAGAGGCAGATTGAGGCAGCAAGCTGGAAAAGACCCTTGTGATAACTTGGCCAGACCAAACCCACAGTGACTTTGATGCCTACTGTATGCCAGGCTCTGAACTAAGGGAGGCGTGAGACCCGAGGTCTCTATCTTTGGGGAGCTTCTGAGTTAATGAGATCAGACACCCCTCTGCGTGCACACACACACACATGCATCCCACATACACCGGAGTTTTAACAGGTAGAGAAAGCTTAAGGCAGTTCATGATACATGGCCAGATTCAGTGGATAAAAATTCCTGTGGGACTGTGGGAAGAAGTGACTGTGATTCCTGGCTGGCGTGTGTGTGTGTGTGTGTGTGTGTGTGTGTGTATGTGTTGGGGGTTGCATTGAACTGCCTGTCTTGAAGCCTTGGTTGTCTCAATCTAGACCTGGGCCTTGGATCCCAGGAGAATCCAGTGCCTTAGCCAGCTCACAGCTTGCCAGGACCACTGCCCTAACCCCAAGGGCTCCATCTCCTCCTCTCCAGTCACTAGCCCGCCCATTTCAGGTCCCACAAATAATGGCACTTTGCCCCTTCCCCCCTGGGATGCAATTCCAGCTCCCAGGGTTGGAAATGAGTAGTGGCTGAGATGGGCTCCCATCTTGCAGTAATTCATTTCCTCCCAAAGCATTAAGTGGCCCTGTCAAAGTCTAAGCCTGAGGACAGAGCAAGCCTTATGATATGTGCCCTGGAACCCACAAGCTTCCAGAGCTGATGCTGGTCTCCCAGAGGGCATGGATATAGGCTTTGATCCAGGGGTTAGGCTCTGGTTTAAGGGGCAGGAACCTGCTCAAACCCAGGAAGGGCTTTTCTGGAAGAATCTTGAAGTCTTCAGTGGAACTCCAGGACCAGGGATGCACGCCAGCTTCTAGAGCAATCAGAACCAGAGCTGGAACATCTGAAGAACACTTTCTCGGTCTCCTGTTGTCTCCTGTTTAGCTTTCAGAATCATATTCATTCAGAGTCTACTACAGACAGTGCAGAGAATCAGACACAGGCCCTGTCCTCAGGGAGGTACAGACTAGCCAGGATAGCTGACATTATACAAGGCAACAAGCTTATAAAAAATTCCCAGTTGAGTTAAGTGCCAAGAAGGAAACAGACAGGTGCCCGAATGGAGAGCAGTGGATGGGGCTTACTTTGGATAGAGAGGTGGGAGGAGGTCTCCCTGGGGGATGACGTGCAGACTGAGATGGATGAGGAAGCAGCAGGTGTAGGACAGGCAGGGCAGAGGCAGAGGAATGGTTAGTGCAAAGGAGGGCCTGCCGCGTATTTGAGAAAGGGAAAGAAGCTGGTTGGGAGGGACGCAGAAGAGTCCAGAGCAGCAGCTGTGGGGGGAAGGACCAGGGTGGGTCCAATCACCAATGCCTGAGAAAGGGGTTCACACTTTATTCTTTTGTGATTATTTATTTTTTAAATTGAAGGATAATTGCTTTACAGAATTTTGTGGTTTTTCTGTCAAACATCAGCAAGAATCAGCTATAGGTACATGTGAAGTCACTGAAAGGGGTTAAAGCTGGGGAGAGATATGATTGATCGGTTGTGAATTGATCCTCTGGCCGCTGCTTGGCAACACATTTCAGGGAGTAAGAGTAGAAGTGGGGGCAGTTAGGAGGCCATCCAGCAAACTCCGGCTGGAGAGAGTGGCGGCGTGGATGGGAGTAGCAGTTTGAGAGATCAGCATGGTACTCAGTCATGTCCAACTTTTTGTGACTCCATGGACTATACAGTCCATGGACTTCTCCAGGCCAGAATACTGGAGTGGGTAGCCTTTCCCTTCTCCAGGGGATCTTCCCAACCCAGGTCTCCCACATTGCAGGTGGATTCCTTACCAGCTGAGCCATAGGGAAGCCCAAGAATACTGGAGTGGGTAGCCTATCCCTTTTCCAGGGGATCTTCCTGACCCAGGAATTGAACCAGGGTCTCCTGCATTGCAGACGGATTCTTTACCAACTGAGCTATCAGGAAAGAGAGTCAGAGGATAAAACAGACTCATGGTTCATCTTGGAAGCTGAATCAACAAGATGTACTGATGATGCTCTCCTGCGTGTGTGGAAATAAAACTGAGTTCCGGGTTTTCTGGCTTAAGTCATCAGCTGGAAACAGAATAGTGTTATTTACTGAGAGGAGGAAACGAGTTTGGGGGAGCAAATAGGGAACTCAGTTAGGACTGAAGTTTAAGATGTTGTTGCGACATCTAAGCAGAGACATCCAGGAGGCCGTGGACAAACCAAACTGGACTGCGGACCTGGGATGCAGGGTCGTGTGTGGTATTTAAACCCACAGGAGAGGAAGAGATCCCGTAGAGAGAGGAGGGGAGCTGGAGGAAGAAGGGGCCACCCAGGGCTAAGAGCATGACCCCCTGAAAGTGAAAGTGTTAGTTGCTCAGTGGTGTCTGACTCTTTGCGACCCCATGAACTATAGCCCACCAAGCTCCTCTGTCCATGGGGATTCTCCAGGCAAGAATTCTGGAGTGGATTGCCATGCCCTCCTCCAGGGGATCTTCCCCACTCAGGGATCGAACCCGGGTCTCCTGCACTGCAGGCCGACTCTTTACCATATGAGCCACCAGGGAAGCCCTAGGGTGTCCACAAAGGATGAGGAGACAGAGCAGAGCGCCCTGGCCAGGGTGTGGGAGGAAAGCTGAGGAAGTGTGTTATTCTGGAATCCACCGTGGTAGAGGGTTTGGGAAGCAAGCCATGGTCCTCCGTGTCAAATGTTTCTGAGAGAGTGACTAAGAAGAGGACGATCAGGTTTAGCCACATGGAATCCATGGCTGATCTTGCAAAAGGTCAATGGCCTCGACCTTCAGTTTGACCAAAACCATTTTTCCCTGCTTCTTAGCCTGTAGGGAAACTTAGAGTTCCTCCGGGGTTACACGCTTCATCAACAGGTCCAGCCACCAGCCAACACTGACTGCCTGAACTCCAAACCCCCAAGTGAGAGAATGTGCAGTGGTCCCCCAAGGCCCATCGGCTGTGGTCCAGGGCTGGGGAGAGGTGTAGTGCACGGGCTGAAGGCAGCTCCCAGCTTCCAGTGCCAGGAGGATGCTGCCTCCAGGGTTGGACCGACGCTTGGCAGTGTACCCACTGCATCCAGTTAAATAGTCCATGGCATCTTCCAGAGCCTTATCTCTGTGGACCTGAAGCTGCTGGTCACCATGGAAACAGAAGCTTTTTGTTCACCACTTCCTCTTCTCTTTTCTCCCCCTCCTCCTCCTCCCATTTTTCTTTCCTTCCTGTCCTTACACCTACTCCCTCTCCTCCCTCTATTTTTATTCCCCACCTTCTATCTCTGATTTATCTATCTCACTTGTCCTGATTTCTTTGTCTGTTTTTACTTGTTCTATTTTGTGTAGCTTTGTTAGCCACCTTTAATGTCTCCTGTGGAAATAAGGTGGCAGGAACAAATATTCATTTAAACATCTGCACATACCCACCTACACACATAAACACGTTCACAATGCAGTAATTTCAGAGCTCTTCTTCCAAGTCAGTGCTACCCAAACGGTTATTAGGAAGAGAATCAAGAGTGGGGGAAATACATTCTAGCCTCGTCATTCAACAAATGCTACTTGAAATATAAGGAGTTTCGTCTAGATTATCCTGAGACCTGCATTTAGATGAGGCAGCAGTTCTTTGGCATATCTGAGTATAACTTAAACCAGCCAGGGTTTGATTGCTCCTATTTTAATAAACACAGCAATCCGTCATGCTCAGCTAAAAATACCCACAGCGCATCTTTTATTTTATGTATATACACAACCAATCCAGATTCTTCCAAGAATGGCTCTGCCAAACGCTATACTCATTAATCAACTCAGGGCAGAGAGCCCAGCAGCTGACAAGTCTAAGAAGCATGTGGATTTAGAGTTCCTCTCTCCAGTGCCGAACCCAGGACCACCTCCATCACTAAGCGATCTTCCAGCAGACGGGCATTTCTGGACCACCAAGCAACTGAGTGTGGACTGGTCTTGTTAGAGTTGAGGGTCAAATACAGAAGGTGATAAAGAGACAAAGGCCCTTTAGGACCTGCGGGGCCAGATGAAACCACAGCCACAGAGTGATTGAACCTGCTATTTGACTTTAGAGAGACAAAAGGGACTAGGGGGTCCACTAGATTGAGGATGTTTTCACAGAATATATCAATAGGTCCAAGTGGAGGGAATGGCGAGGGTGGATTGTTTCGGGGGGCCTGACATGAAGGGAATTAATGCCTTAATTCATGGCTAGGTTGAATTGGGGCTCCTGACCCCTGGCAGGCAGTGCTCCCCAAAGAGGGAAACCCCAGAGGGTGTCAAGGTGAAAACAAACTCTGGCCTTCCTTTCCCCTGCAGGCACGGGACTGTCACCTGGGCTTTGGAGCAGAGTCCCAGAGTCCAGCCTCCGCTGCCCCTTGGGGACCTCCAGTGATGAGCCTGTTTCTTCACGTGTGCAGGGGCCATGAGAACCCCTCCAGGGCTCCGTGGGGGGCCCCGGGAGGCAGCAGTTGCAGAGTTTGCCCACAGCAGGTGGGCAATAGTGGTCCCTGTTATCTGAGGCTCTGGGAGCCCTGTTATAGTGAACATGAGCACCTCGGAACTAGAACTGGTCACCAAGCCTCTCTGCAGCCTCCCTGCTCTCCTACTCTGTTTCAGCCTTCCTGTCTCCCCTGAAACTCCTAAAGACACTAGTTCAGTTCAGTCGCTCAGTCCCGTTGGAATCTGCGACCCCATGGACTGCGGCACGCCAGGCCTCCCTGTCCATCACCAACTCCGAAAGTTTACTCAAACTTACGTCCATTGTGTCAGTGATGCCATCCAACCATCTCATCCTCTGTCGTCCCCTTCTCCTCCCACCTTCAATCTTTCCCAGCATCAGGGTGTTTTCAAATGAGTCAGTTCTTCACATCAGGTGGCCAAAGTATTGGAGCTGCAGCTTCAGCATCAGTCCTTCCAATGAATATTCAGGGCTGATTTCCTTTAGGATGGACTGGTTTGATCTCCTTGGAGTGCTTGATCTCAAGAGTCTTCTCCAACAGCACAATTCAAAAGCATCAATTCTTTGGCACTCAGCTTTCTTTATAGTCCCACTCTCACAGTTATACATGACTACTGGAAAAACTATAAGCTAAAGACCCTAAGCGTCTCCCATTCCTAGGCTCTTGAGACTCCTTCTGGACCTCTCAGACTGGAGAGCCAGAATCTGCCCCAGTTCTCAGAGCCATCATCACTTCCTGGGAAGTGGCTTCGATGTTCCAGGACTGGGCAAGGAGCCCCGCCTGGTGGAGGAGCTGCCCTGCCCCCAGTGAGCATCCCTGAATTACACTTCACCTCCGTTATCTGCTCCCTCGTCCACTGGACTGAGAGGCCTGGAGGCCAAGAGGCCCCACCAAGTAGCATGGTGCCTGGAACACAGTAGGTGCTCAATAGATGCTTGTTCAATGCATTAGTACATGAAAGAGTCACCCAGGTAGGTAAATATCAGGGGAAAAAAAGTCATCCAGATCTGTTATGGGATGGAGTGTGTCCCTTCAAAAGGTATGCTGAAGGCCTTGCCCCCAGTATCTATGAATATGACCTTATTTGGAAATAGGGTGTCTATAGCTTTAATCCAGTTAAGGGGAGGTCATCAGCATGGGCCTCCACCCAGCACAAATAAATGCAGTCCTTGTAAGAGGAGGGTGATTTAGCCACAGATTTGGACTCGTGGAGAATGGGATGTGAAAGCACAGAGATGCAGGGAGAAGTGAGATGGTGATGTGAAGACGGAGGCTGAGGCTGGGGGTTCAGAGCCCCAGCCAAGGAGCACCCGGGGCTCCAGACACTGTAAGAGGCAAGAGGGCACCTCCTCTGGAGTGCCTGGGGGGGCCGTGGCCCGGGGACACCCTGATCCCAGACCCCGGCTTCTGGATCCATGAGAGGGTGAACTCAACGTGTTTGAAGTCATCCAGTTCATGACACTGCGTTGCAGCAGCCCCAGGAAAGTAACACAAGGTCCATGGTGAGTCAGAGCATGAGCATCTTTGGATGAGAAGCTGTGGGTACCCGTGCCTTGCATCTGTTACAGTCTTGGTCATTTCCACTAATACTTGTCATTGACTCTTCTGAGCCAAACCAGGGCTTTTATCTGGTGGGCAGTAGTGGGAAGCCTGCTGAGATGCAAAATTCTGGAGCCCGTGGAACTGGGGGGCTGCAAGAGTGCCCCCATCTGCGGGCCTGTCTCTGAGGTGAGGCAGGGACTGGGGGCCAGGGAGCCAATCTCCAGAACCTACGGGGAGGGGAGTGGGCCAGTTTTGATTAATGCTGAGATGACACTGGGAGGGCTCTTTGAGGGTAAGAGCTCATGGTCTTCGTCAGTCACTAAGAGGAGCCCCACATCCAAAGCCATGCATGCACAGAGGGAAGTGGAGTAAACGAGCTCTCCCAAGGCAGGGGCCCAGTTGTGTGGTTTGGCTGGTGTGGCGGGGTTGAGCTCAGAGACCCACCAGGCACTGCAGCCTGGTCTGCAGAGTGGGTCTGTGATGGTCCTATCTACTGACCTCCCCATGGCCCTCCTGGCTGGTACCATCCCTGGACAGGGGAAAGGTCCGCATCCCCCCACCCTCTCCACGATCAGAGAGCTCGGGGCGGGAAGAGGGGGCGTGGAGAGAAGAATGGTATAATCAGTCACTTACTTGTGCTTGGCCTTCTTTGGCTGCTTCTAAATGAAATCAGATGCCTTGCTGAAAGCTGTTCCATGGGGAGCTTTTACTGGATTTCCACTTGAGTCATGCTGTAGACATCGGAGACTGACCGTCAACCTCTGCATTTGGGGATGTGTCAGCGGAGATTTAATAACATGCGATTGGGAAGAGAAATATTCTGGGGGCTTTGAATAACCCAGCAATTAAGCCTCATCGGATCCAAGCAGCCCCGGACCAGGGCGCTAAGAACCAAGTGAACGGCTGGGGAAATGCAGCAAGTGGCAGGTCCACAGGCTTTGATCTATCCAGTGTAGCAGCACAGAACATAAATTACACCGCTGCTTTCTGGGCACGGCACCAGTGAATCACTTTCTTCAGCCCAGATTCTGTACTTTAGCAAAAGATGGTTCTTTAAAAAAAACAGTTGAGCCTAGTGTGGACTGCAGTCTGAATTTATAGAGACAGAATTTGGGTGGGATGGATTTTGCTGGACTCCAGCTGTTCTGGAAGACTCCACTTGGTTGCCTGGTCCCCCTGCAGTGTCCCTGGCGCCTCAGGCAGACGCACGTGGTGGTCCTGAGACTTCTCAGTGAGGGCTTCCCCGCCCAGTCTCATCCCAGACCGGACTCACTCCTTTTCTACCTGTTGGAGAACCTGGTCTTCCCTTACCCTCTCCACCCTCTCTTCTTCCTTTATTCATTACCCATCCTACCTCCATCTCTCATTTCCTCTCTCCCTTCTTTTTCTTTTTAAAGTATTTACCCAAAGCTGTATGTTTTGTTGATATGTTGGTTTATTGACGTTACCCCTTTCCCCTCTAGAACATAAACTCTCAGAGGCAGTGAGGAGGGGTTTGGGGTACCTCTTGGGCACATTGGTGTGTCCTAAACTCTCCCAGGGTCCAAGCCCTCTCAGCACCAAGCCGACACTCACAAACTATTTCTGAGTGCACGAATGAACCTGTGGAAGAGTATCTATGGGGTGATCACTGGAAGGCTGGAAGAACATTTAAAAGTTCATTTCCTGGTTATGTCAAGGCTCTCAGGGACGCTTCAGTTCAGTTCAGTCGCTCAGTCGTGTCCAACTCGTCGCGACCCCATGGACTTCATCACGCCAGGCTTCCCTGTACATCACCGACTCCTGGAGCTTGCTCAAACTCATGTTCATCGAGTCGGTGATGCTATCCAACCATCTCCTTCTCTGTCATCCCCTTCTCCTCCTGACCTCAATCTTTCCCAGCTTCAGGGTCTCTTCCAATGAGTCAGTTCTACACATCAGGTGGCCAAAGGATTGGAGTTTCAGTTTCAGCATCAGCCCTTCCAATGAATATTCAGGACTGATTTCCTTTAGTATTGACTGGTTTTATCTCCTTGCAGTCCAAGGGACTCTCAAGAGTTTTCTCCAACACCATAGTTCAAAAGCACCAATTCTCCGGTGCTCAGCTTCTTTATGGTCCAACTCTCACAGCCATACATGACCACTGGTAAAACCATAGCTTTGACTAGATGGACCTTTGTCGACAAAGTAATGTCTCTGCTTTTTAATATGCTGATTTGGTCATAGCTTTTCTCCCAAGGAGCTCCTAAGAGACAAGTGCACAGGGATGGCCCCATGTCACCCCGTGATCCTCGGCAGGGTCAGGGTGGGCCGTGGGGTGGGGCCAGGGGGCTTGTGGTGGTGACACTGGCCTCCCTCTGCTGTGTGGGGTGGCCAAGGACACTGCGGGTACCCTGCTCACACCCGCCCAGGCGACGTGACTTGCTCAGTGTCTTGTCCATCCCAAGTGAGAGCATTTTGATAATAACATTGTATAAAGCACAGAGATTTGAAGAGAAAGAAAAGATCTGACTTGAATAATAGCCTCTGTGCTAATGATAGAAAAGCTGATGGTTTGAAAGGAAAAGAGTTTTCCATTAGGAGGCCTCTAAAAATAGTCATTGTGATTTGAACCACCTTCTTCAGTTTCAGCCTGAATGTTAATTGCATTAGCAAATCATTCTGGCAGTGGGAACCGGTATCCAGCCTCATCTGGGCTGCCTCCTGTAAACACTCCACACAGAGGGGAACCCCCCCCCCCCCACCCCGGAAGTCCAGCTGTTTGGAACACACAGACACACACATGCACACACCTTTCTAGGGCTTCTCACAGGTGTCTCTCAGCATGAAGTTCACTGTGCTGAACTTGCAGGGGCAGAAACTCATAAATCCTGCTGGTGAGCCCCAGATGGTTAGCAGACTTCCATCCGGCAGCTGCCGGGCAGTCGGAAACTTCCAGTAGAAAACAAGGGCTGGTTATTGCAGGGGAGGCAGCCACGTTAGCTCTGCTCCCCAGCACCATTTGGGGTTCCTTTCATCATTCTGGCGCTTGCTGGTTTGAGACCCTGCTTTGTGCTCTCCTTCTAGAAAATGCTCAGGCATGGATTGAATCCTGAGGGAAATATGAGAGGTTTCCTGCAGAGATTTCTTATCTGTGGAAGAGCCCCAGTCCTTGGGGGAACAAAGTTGGGGGAAATTCAGTGCCCGTGGCGTAAAATGTAGTATTTATTTAATAGTATTTTTTTTGGTTTGACATCCACGGAAGGGTATTTGCAGTGTGACTTTTATGAACTATTGGAGTTTCTGGATTTAATTTAGACAATTTTGATATCATGCACACGGGCCCAGAGGCTCAGAGACAGCTGAGGGAGGTTGACATGATTTATATCGGGGATGTCTGGAGAGGGGCAATCTAGCAGACCCCTCAGGATCCTTAGCTGCTTGGAACGAGAGCTGCTACATCTGCTGGAGTGCAGAGGGCTACTGCGGGTAGGCAGGAGGGATAAGAGAGCCTCGGCTTGGCACTGGCCTGACATTTCTGTGGGGTTTCCAGGGTGTGAAGCATCTTTATTTTGGCTCTCTTCTGAGCTAGGTAGGCATGACTGTCCCATTTTACAGATGAGGAAACAGAGGCTCAATACAGATAATCGAGATAAGTCCATGGTCTTGTCCATGTTCCCCTTCTCTTTCATGTTTCTGAGGAGACTTCTGGAATGAAATGTGGAGATGTGGGAGTCTGGAGTGGGAGCAGGTGGAAGGGCTGGCTGGGGGACGCTTCCTGCAGTTGGTGATGTGGTTCCTGGTGGGGGATGTGGGTGAGCAGGAATGGGGGGAACCTTGGGGATGATGTGACCTCATTTCTGTATCTGGACATTGCTGGTGGGGTGGAGAGTTGGGGGGAGTGTTGGGAGGTGGCTTAGTGCACGTGGACCCTGCGGTTTGGGGACTGTCCTGTGAATGGCCGGGAAGTACCCGAGGGTGTATGCCTGTCTGCTGACTGAGAAGGTGGGGAAATTCAAGTTTCAGGGAGAGAAGTCTCAAAGCCCGATGGATGGAGAATGGAGTTGGGAGAGGCTGAGGGTGGGAGGCAGGGCGGCGGTGAAATGAGGGACATCACTGGGCTGGAGGGGATGTGCTGGTGACACTGGGGTTCACAGGTACCGGGGAGGGGTCGCTGGGTGGACATGAGAAGCCAGATGCAATGGGCAGGGCTGACGAGAAGCAGATTAGACCTGGGGGCAACCGGGAAGCCTCGAAGTCTCTCTCCCTTAGTGAATAAAACCGAGAGGCTAACAGTGGGGGTGAAAAGGGCATAATCTAATCCTTCCCACAGTGAGACCCTAAACTCAGCACTTTACACCAATTAACTCATTTACTCCCAACAAATCTGTGAGGTGGGCCCTATTTTTATTTAATTTGATTTGTTTATAACTTAAAAATTCTTTTCCACTAGGTTTATGACAGGATATTGTATATAGTCCCCTGTGCTATATATACAGTAGGATCTTGTTGTTTATCCATTCTACATATAATAGTTTGCATCTGCTAATTCCAGACTCCCAATCCAACCCTCCCCCACTACCCTTATTTCTTTATGCATTTTCAACTGAAGCATAGAATTGATTCACAATGATTCAGGTGTACTGTAAGGAGATTCAGTTGTGTGTGTGTGTGTGTCCTCTGTCACCCAGATATGTCTGTCTCTTTGCAGCACCGTGGACTGTGGCCCACCAGACTCCTCTGTCCACGGGATTATCTTGGCAAGAATACTGGAGTGGGTTGCCATTTCCTCTTCCAGGGGATCTTCCCGATCCAGGGATTGAACCCACGTCTCCTATGTCCACTGATCCAGGGTCCACTCTCTCAGTTAGCCTCTCTCTTACTGACTCAAGAATCGGAGCCATCAGAAAACAGTGACAAGGTGTTCTGGGTGCCGTGAAGGAAAAGAAGGATGCAGAGCCAGGAAATAAGGGGAGAAGTCCTCTGTGAGACTGAATTTTCCAGGACGGGCTCTCTGAGCAAGTGACATTTAGCCAAGACCTAAAGGCTGAAAGGGATTTCATTGATACAACTAATATCTGTAAAGGTTTCATCTGAAGAAGAAAAGCTTGTATGCTGATTTTCATTGTTATGCTATTTTCATTTCACTTTATAAGCCTCATTTTTTCTTTTTTTCCAAAGAAGGAGCTGAGAGCTGCTTTAGCTGAGATGGGACAGACTCACAAAGCTCTTCTGACTGGGTGGGAATCAATGGGAGACGGACAGGTCCAGCCAGGCTAACCCATGCCAGCGGCCAAAAATCTCCTATTTTTGTCAAGTTGTAGCTGTGTCTGGCAAACCTTGTTTAATTTGGATCTCTGGGTGTTAAAAAATTTCATTGCTTTGGCTCCGACTTTTCCTCCTTTCCTCCTTCAAGAACAAGATCCCTTGTAAAATTTAAAGTGGCCGGGACAGCTGGGGAGTGCTCTCTGTACACAGTGAAGCCTCTCCCCCAGCTCCTGAGTTCCACCACTGGGAGACAGGGAGGAGGGTTCCCTGGTCTCTGGTCTCACTGAAGTATCAGGGTTTTCTTCCTCACATGGGGCACCCATCCCTAGGAGGGCTTCACCCATGTCAGCAGAGGACCAGAGGGCCGGCTGGAACAAAGGTGCCACAAGATGATAAAGGATAGGTGGGTGTCTCAGGTACCAGGCTGCACTGGAAGGCTGGATGGGTCACTTGGAGAAAAATGCAGTTCGGGTGATATGAACTTCGAGAGTCGATTTCAATGCATGACTGCTTACTGAGCACCTCCAGTACGCCAGGCACTGGGACAGGTACTGAAGGGGCCCCAGAGAGCAAGCAGGCTTTTTACGCTGCTAAGAACTTTTCATGCAGACATGCAGCCAACAAGTACCAGGCACCTTCTGCGTGTGGGAGACAAGCCGGGTGCTTTCTGCGCCCTCTCCTTAGAGGAGCTCGTGGGGCAGTGGGAAACTCTCAGCTGCATGATGGTCGTGGGGGCCACGTGCAGGGTGCTGTGCCAGCCTGGCGGGAGGGGAGAGGACCTGCAGTCAGGGAGGGCTTCCCCAAGGAGGGGATCTTGAAGTACAAGCAGTTTTCCAGGAAAGGAAGGGCCAGAGAGCATCCAGGTAGTGGCAAAATCTGTGCAGACGTCAGGGGGAGGAGCGTGGCAGGAAAGATGAAGTGCACGGTGTGGGATCTCCTTTCTCCATTAGACGGTGATGAGTGTGCACCACGTCCAATATGACAAGATACATACAACAAATAAGAGCAGCAGCTTCCCTTCCCTTAGCACCTACTACGTGCCAAGCTTCAAGCTAAGCAGTTATGTGCATCATATTATTAAAGTCTTACCACGATTCTCTATTAGGTCAGGATCAGATTCTCCCACTTCACAGATGCATAAACTGAGGCCAGGATGGCACAGTCGGCCCCTGCTCCAGCTAGTGAGGTGTATACTCAGGGAGAGACAGGCCCTCAGGTCCACCTTGGTCTGCCTCTGATGGGTAACCTATAAGTGCCCTGGGCTGCAGGTCCTCGGATGGGCCTCTCCTGGATGGGTAATCATGTTTGGAGGCTGTTTATACACATGAAATTTAAACACTTGAATATTGAATAGCCCTCACCCACCCTTGGGATGGAGAATGGAAACAATAAACAAACAGGCTTTCTGTTTTATCCACTGGACTTTGGAAGCTTGGTTTTAAAAGAGATTTAAGAATTTTATCCAGGTCGTTATGGCGGCTGCCAATTTTGGCTGGATACACAAAGGATCAGATTTTCAACCTTCTTAGAAGTAGAAATCTGGATTCTTAGCTACAGACTTTATAAGTGAATGTGACGACTTACCCTCCTTTCCACATGGAGGAGAAAACGTGCTGAGGGGAAGGGAAGGGAAGTGATCATGGCTCCCAGGAGCTCCATGCTGTACACCTGAGCCCCTCTAAAGCACTCTGCTTTTCAGCCTGTGATTCACAACTTGGGTCAAGTCATCAGTGAAACCCAGGTGTGAAGGAATGTGCCAAGATTTTTAAAAAAACCGTGTTTCCTGATTGTGCCCTTAAGGGTAGATGTAATTAAACTGAATAATAAAAAAAAAACTACTCTGCTCTGCTTTGGATATATGATCAGTGTTGTGATCTCAGTCAGGTTACTGTAGCTTGAGAACAGGATCTACTTTTTTTTTTTTTTTATTGTTCAGGGTTACTTACATAATACAGTCTCTGCATGGCAAAAGAGTATATATTACAAAAACTTTTTAATATATTGCCCTATTCCTATATCTATTACTTCCTAAAAGTCAATAGAAAGTTATGGAAGAATAAAAGGTTAATTGGCATTACCAAACCATTAATTTTGGCTGACTCTAGAAGATGGTGTCATGTACTTGATTGGTTTATTCAATTTGGTGGAAAAGAAAAAAACCAGTTAAGCTGGTCTTCTGTGTTCAAATGGCAATGTAGACATTGTTTCTGTAATCTGCATCCTGGTTAATACAATATTCTCTGTTGGTACAAGCATTTTAGGGATTAAAAAAAATACTTCTCAGATAGATTTTTCTTTTCCATTGGGTCCATAATCTTTAATGTCTTCTCTTATACAAATAAAGAACACAGGTACGGTGGGCATGAGTTCATTAGGAATGCATTAGGGAAAATGAGTCTGCCTTCCAGATGAAGGTCACCTGCCCCCTTGCCCACCTGCCAAGCTGGTGAGGGGTGGTGGTTGTCCTATAACCTCATCACCAGCACTGGACACTCTCCAGCTTTCTCATTTCTGTGCAGCTAATAGTTGCCAGTTGATGCCTCATCATTTAAATTTCTGTTCCTCTGGTTACTAACAACTTTGAGCATCCTTCTCTCTGGCTGTGTGGTATGCAGGATCTTAGTTCCCCAATGAGGGATCAAACCCATGCCCCCTGCAGTGGAAACATGAATCTTAACCACAGACCCCAGTGAGCTCCCTTTCATGCAATTAGTGATTCCACAGAGATTAATGCTCTTTCTCTTTAAGGTTTCACGCATTAAGTGACCATAGGAGTAGCTCCAGAATTTCCAAATTTGAGGAATTTAGATCCTAAGCAATTCCACTGGAAGGTGGGGCTAAAGATGTGCTAGTGGCTAAAGCCACCCCAAGAATCCTTTGTGACCAGCACCAGGGGCCTGTGCCTAAGTGCATCGTGGACCAGTGATGGGCCAGAGACTAGTGGGAGTAGGCTTAGGTCTACAGGAAGTCATTACTGCCTATCAGCCTGCAGAACAGGAGCAGAGGAAGAGGCTTCCAGAAAACACTAAGATGCAGCCACCAATTGCATCCCTGGGGCCAAAGTGGGGAGGGATGTGGAAGAGTTGGGGGGAGGAGAAGTACCTAGATCTCTCTCTCCCCCATCCTCCTATCTCCTGCTGACACCTCTCACTGACCATAACCAATCAGAAATCATAGGGCAAGGATGCTCATTACAGCAGGATGCAGACAACAGACCACCGGACGACAGACTCACCAAGAGGGATGGAGATGGGAGGGGATGCACAGAGAGAAACCCTCACAAAGGTCAGAGGTGTCATATCTAACATATTATCCTGTACATAGTAGGTGACCAAGAAATGCTGAATTTCCAGGGATGCTAAGCAGCCTCTGACTAATCTGAGTTCAACGTCTCCCCAGGTGTCTGTTGGTATGATTTCTTAACAGTTTTGACAGCAGCATCTTAGTGTTTACAAGTGGAATATCTCAAGCCAAGGCAAGTTTCCCCAGGTCAAACTAAAAATGAAATCGCAAAGCAGAGGCAGTACTGAAGAGAGAAACGGAGCAGCAAGGGGAGGAGGAACCATGAACTAAGAATAAGGCTTATCAAAAGATGCCAAATCTATAGCGTCTAAGAGTGAGAACAAACATGCTGAAAATTAAATATGAAATGGGTAATTATGCCGTAATGAGATTGAGGATATTACAAAGGACACTGCCATTTAAACCACCACATCTCAACAGAGTAATGAACAGGAAAAACCCTGCAGCTTTGTAATTATAATCATCGTTGCCATAACAACTTAGTATCTCTCTTTGTGAGCAGCTATCTTGAGACTATATTTTTAGCAATGACTGTGCCTGAACGTGTATTTTTCTTTATATAGCAGATAATTTTTCAAATTACTGATCTTAAAAACAAAACAATTTCATTTTCGTTCTCTCTGAGTGTAAACGTCTCGGGGATAATTAGGGAAATGAGCAGGTGTGAAAGTTCGTTATGAAAAATGCTATAAAAGTATTGATGTCTTGACAACATTTGCTTCAACAGAATGTTCTCTGGACCTGTACACTCTTATTGTTCCTTGTCAAGCAGCTTAACATATAAATCTTCTCTGTGGGGTTCATAAATATTTGAAAAATGATTAGCTCTGTAAGGTGTTTGAGGATTATTTGACAAGTACGGATTTATGTTGCGGGACAGAAATTGGCTTAGCAGAATCCTGAGTCTCAGGAATGAATGAATGAATAAATGAATGAATAAACATTGGCTTACCTTGCTTCACAGAAATACACATAATAGATTTCCAGCTGAAGCAAGCAATGAAAAAATCAAACAAAATACCATTTGAAGAATTCAGAGAACAGAAGGAGTCCTGAGCTGCCATTTTGGTTTCCAAATCTGCTCCAGCTACTACACCCAGCTGGAAGCTTGGCAAATATCCAAGATAAGTTAGCACTTTACTGAGCTCTGCTTACACTATTGGGAGATGATAATAGCCCTTTGTTAGGGTCTTAGACTTAAGTTAAATAAATACTTTATTAGGTTGAGAACAGAAAGGTCTCAGAAAGAAGCACTCTTTCCTAATGCCATGAAAGGCCCTCAGCCAAGATAAGTCATGCAGCAAAGACTTACCGAGAATTTTCTGTCTTTCTTGTACTCTATTGTGTCTGTGGAGGATGCAAAATAAGCAGATTTCAATAATTACCAGTTTATAAAGAGTTTAAAGACTCTGTACAGGGACAATGAAGAGTACTCCTATCATTGCTGCTGGCTGGCGTGCTGGGAGAACTAAGTTCAGATGAGTATATGAGTCGTACGCAGAGGGGTTGGGTTTCCATGGGCTGGGTAAGCACTTGGGGTTCCTCAATAGGAGAGCAACATTATAAATGGATGTTTCAGGGAGAAAGTTGGTAGCTTCCCATGTGGGGTCAACAAGTAACAAAGACCAGAAGCAGGGGGACCTGCTGCAATTGCTCTGGTAATCTGGGATGGAGTGCTGAACAATGGACCAGCTACTGCCAGTGGGAACAGAGGAAGAGATGATTAATGTGCCAGAAGAAGCAATAGGATCAGGGGCATGTCAGCTCTTAGCAGGTACAGCATGAATGGGGCAAAGTCTTCATCTGGGAAGCTGAAGCATGAGGACTCCTCCTTGGCAGACAGGCTGGGGTTGAAAAGCAGGATGAGACTTGGTGAACAGGAGAATGAGGTCATCTTGGCCACCCCTTTTCCTAAACTTGACGAACTCTGGCTGTGCCCTGCACATTTCCAGACGAGTCAGCCCTAGCGATGGAGAATCAGAGGAAGACAAAGGCGGCTCCAGGAACCGTACAGTGGGCTGCTACGTGTTGAGAGAATTGGCGTCAGTGCCAATTCTTGTTCTATTTGTTCTGCTTGCTTTAATTATGTGCCTCTCCATGGAAAACAAACAAGCAAGCAATAACGCAGAGAACAGCATTTAGTGCGATTCATTTCCTGAATGGAGGGATGTGTTGAGAATCACGTTTGAGTGGGACACTTTCTGATGGTTTACCAGATGTCACAGAGTAGGTGTATGTTATTTTAGTTACCTAAGAGGTGCCAGGAAAGTAACACGTTTTCAAAACCTGTGGGTTTGGGGCCATCAAGATGCAGAGTGCCTGACGTTAGCTGTTGGATCAACGCAGGAAAGCAGGGTTTAATCTGACTGGCTGTAGTTTACTTTGCATCTGTGGGTGACTCTGGGCCTCAGTTTTCTTCCCTGAAGAATGGGAGGCAGAAAGTTAGTCTCAAGCTTTAATTATATCAGAATCATGTGAGGAACTTCTACACAATCCCACCCCCAGGAGACCCTGTGGGTCTGGGGTGGGGCTTGCATATTTAGCCAGCTCTGGGGTCTCTGGTGGAGGTGGTGCAGGGGGCAACCTTGCCTGGAGGATTCCAGGCGATTCTCTTGCTTGTGCTTTGCACAGCCAGCTGGAACTTCTGGGTGTATCACTTGCTGACTTTTTGCCAGTGAAGCTCCGTGTGGACTAATTTGTTGTCTGAAGTGCCTGGCTGTAGATAAAAGAGCCCCTTGAGTGAGCCCAGGAGATAGATCCCAGAGGAGGGTAGGCAAGCATCCAGAGGTGGGTCATGGACCAGCTCGGCCCAGGCCAGCTTGGAGAGTGGAGAGGGGGAAGGAGGCCTTCTTCCTCTTTCACTCTGGAGACCCCTGCTGGCTCTGGGTTCCAGAATGTTCTGAGAGGTTCGAAAACCAGGTCCAGGGACTCCTGGCCCTCAGAGATAGGGCAGGGCCCACTTCAGCTGTACCTCCCACCCCCCAGCCATTCTGCTTTGGCTTAGGCCTGGGAGCCCAGAAGACCTGCCGAAAAGGATGGCCTAGTTATTGGTCTACGTGGGGACAAGGAGAGAAAATAAGGTGGTAAATGAGGGAGGCCAGAGGCAGAGGAGAGCCCAAGTCTGCCCACCATGTGAGCTCAAAAGTGTAGCTTCAAAGAAAAGAGGAGGACTTGCCTGGGTGCCCAGACCCAGCCCAGTGGCGTCCTGGAATGGTAGGGTCCCAGGGACTGGCAGGTGATAGCCCAACCAAGGGTTGAGGGTCAGGCTGTCCCTGGGGTCAGCAGAAAAAAGCCCCCAAAGACACTTCTACCCTAATCCTGGGGCTCTGTGAATCGAGTAGGTTACCTGGCAAAATGTGGATGAGGTCACCACCTTAAGAGAGGGAAATTATTCTGGATTATGAGTGGACCCATCCGATCACAGGAGCCCTTAAAGTAGAGAATTCTCCCCAGCTGGGCGGAGGGAAGATGTGGCAGAATGGGAGAGAGCTGGGGCCACTGGAGGGACTCAGCATGCCAGCACCGGCTCTGAGATGCAGGACCCATATGCGAGGACCAGAGAGAGGCCACCAGAATCTCCTCGGGGACAGCAAGAGGAGGGACTCGGGCAGCTCCCTGGACTGAAGACCGGCCAGCGAACGGGACCTCAGGGGTACCACCTCCGGGAACTGACCTAGCCAGCGCCCCTGTGAGCCTGCAAGATTCTTCCCTGGAGGCCCCACTAGAGAATGCAGCTTGCTAACTGAAGCCTGGATTTTAGCCTGAGGACACCCACTCAGATTCTACCCTGCAGACCTGTCCCATAATAAGTACGTGTTGTTTTAAACCACTACACTTGTAGTAATTTGTTACAACCGCAATAGGCAGCCAGGGCAGGCCACACTTCCCCAACATCCCGGCCGGAAGGGCGAACAGAGAGTTTTATTGGGGGCAGGATGGTACTTTTTTCAAAAGGTGGTGAGCTCCCTGCCAGCCTGGTGGGCCCTGGAGCAGGAATCTGCTCACCCGATGACCCAAATATGCCCTGTGGCTCTCAGTCACACTGGAGCAGTCCTAGGAGGGCTCCAGCTCTCTCCCCACCTGGCAGAGTCACTTCGCAGACGGATCAGGGCACCCGGTGGCTCAGAGGGTAAAGAATCCGCCAGCAGTGCGGGAGACCCGGGTTCGATCCCTGCATTGAGAAGATCCCCGGGAGAAGGGAATGGCTACCCACTCCAGTATCCTTGTCTGGGAAATCCCATGGACAGAGGAGCCTGGCGGGGTGCAGTCCATGGGGTAGCAAAGAGTCTGATACGACTGAGTCTCTTAACAAGAACTTCCAGGGATGCTAGGCCCCGCCCTCACGAACTTGACCCCAAGGAACCTGGGAACCTGGGGGCCATCCACAGTACCTGAAATAAGATCACAGTCAGGTGGAGGGAAAGCTTTGTCTGGCTAGTGGGGAACCCCTGTCTCGTGTGGAACCAGGGACGAGGGAGGGGTCAGGAGAGCTGGAGGCTAGGCTCGGGGCTTGTTTGCTTTAGGACCTTGGCCCATCGTGGGTCACGGTTCCCCAACCTGTAAGCCGGCTGAGCGACCGTCTGGACGGACACACTCCTTGGAGTCTCTGGGGAAGTAGGCTCCCAGCACCGGGCCGGCTTCGGAGGGAGGTGAGGGGAAGGGGAGAGGTTTGGAGACAGTTAACGGGATGGATGGTTCCCAGGGCCAGCCACCGCAGGGTCCGCGGGAAAGGCGGGGAGGAGGGAAGGGCGGGGCCGGCCCCCCTGCGCCCGCCCCGAGCCTCGGCGAGCCCCTGCCCGCCCGGCCCGGCCCGGCCCAGCCCAGCCCAGCCCAGCCCAGCCCAACCCGGCGGGCGGGTCACACGCGCCGCCGGCCTGCCGCCTCCGCATCCCGTGCTGCTGAGCGCCCTGCGCCCCAGCCCCGCGCCGCCGTCCGCGCCCGCCGCCCGCCCGGCGCTCCCGGCGCCTGTGACCCTGCCCGGGGCGCGGGGCGGAGCGGGCATGGCCCGCCGGGGGGCCGCCGCGCTGGCGCTGGCCCTCGCGCTCCTGGCGGTGACCCCGGCCGGGGTCGGGGCCCAGGGCGCAGCCGTCGAGGACCCCGACGACAACGTGCAGGAGACTTGGAGCCTGGAGCCTTCCTACGCGCGCCCGGAGCCCGAGCCCGAGCCCTTCTCGCCGCCGCTGCCCGCGGGGCCCGGGGCGGGGGAGCGGGGGCCGCGCCCACCCCAGCCCAGGCAGCCCAAGAAGGCGACGACTAAGCCCAAAAAAGCTCCCAAGAGGGAGAAGTTGGCTCCGCCAGGTAAGTTAACTCGCGGCGCTGGGCGGCCCGAGGGGGCGCCCGTGGCCGTGTGCCTGTCCCAGCGATGGCCTGCCGGTCCGAGGCGACAGCTGGCTTCCCTCTGCGTGTGTCTGGGATGAGAGAGCCCCGCGAACTCCCCCTATCGTGGCCCCCACCTCCTTAGGCACTGATCGCGCATCCCGCGGGCCCTTCCGGAGCCCCAGAACTGAAACCTGCCCAGCTCCTCTTCTCAGCTGCCTGGGGAGCCGGTCCCTCAGCGCCAAGTTTGAGATTTACTGGGCAAAGGATCTTACTGCCTACTTCAGTCTTCTCTTAGGGCATTTTCTTGAGAGTGAATTTCCAATTTGGTGATGGCACCAGTGGGGGTCTGTTTTGGCTTAGTGGCCTTCTGGGGAGAATTCAGCTGGCCCACCCTTCCCCAGCGAGGGTCCCCTTGCAAGCTCCCCGCTTCGTGATTTCTGTGGGTCCCTTGGATCCTCTGCCCAGGAAGGGGTTAGGATGGTAGCACTTCTGCTGGGGAGCCTTGGGCTGCAGCCCCAGGAGGGGCCAGAGCTGCTGGACTTCTGGAAGCCCAGAGGCCCCCGGGGACCCACCCACCCCTCCCACCCTTCTCAAATGCATCCCCATGTTCTGCCTGCCAATTGGGGAAATAGCTTCCATTCAGTTTCTTACAGTCTTTGTGAATAGAGGACTTTCTCTTAATTGTCACAAATGTTCTTGACTCAAATAGCAAAGGGCTGCCGTCCTAATATTTCAGGATTGAGGAGTGAGAGCAGGACTGTGGCCAAGTTCCCCGGCCGGCCTTGGAACGGCCTTCCCTGAAAGGAGATTCGTGCCGGTGGTGGCACCGTTACACAGCTCCTGGCACGAAAGGCGTCACCTTTGTTTGGTTAAACTGTTCACCGAGGATAGCAGCGAGGCCATGGGGAAGGCGCAGAGATGGGGGTCCAGAACTCCTGAATCGTGGGGGCCCATCGCAGCAGCAACTTTGCGCTTAGCCGAAGCGGCAGGGGTCCTGCCATGTTCGAGTTTGTGTGCTGCATGCTCAATCACTCGGTCGTGTCTGACTCTTTGAGACTCCACGGACTGTACCCCGCCCGGCTCCTCTGCCCAGGGGATTTTCCAGGCAAGAATCCTGGAGTGGCTTGCCATTTCCTTCTCCAGGGATTTGAGTTTGTGGGTGACTGTAAACCTTCGGGCCCTTCTGTGAGTTGTGTCGCCCTGCACAGAGCCAGCAGTCCCCATATTTTCTGGGGAATTATGCCTGTTAAGATTTGTAAAAACCACACTGGTTTAATAATAGGAATGGAAGTGGGAAAAGGCACTCATATTTGTAGACTCTGTGTAGAGTCTGTGTAGAGTCATATTGTGTAGACTGTGACTCTGTTAGGAGATTTATGGGCAACCATCTCATTTAATTCTTCCCTGGGCTCCGAGGGGTGCATATTCTTGTTACCTTGCAGATGAGGAAACTGAGGCTCTGACCGTGTCAGCAGTCTACTCAGGGTCACTTGCTGGCGGCGTGGCAGCTTTGGAGGCCCTTCTCCTGTGCTTTTGACTCAAGGGCTTTTTTGTTCAGTCATGTGAATCAAGCTGGCACGTGTTTTTGTTTTTTAGCATCTGCCACATGGTTAGTGCGGCGCTGGGCATGGTGGGTCGAGGTGGGTGGGAGACACATCTGTTACGTTCTGGTATGTACTGGGGGGTGGCCGGGTGGACGTGGGGAAGCCCCAGGCTTGACTGGGAGTCCGAGGACTGCACTGAATCGCAGTTCTGGGGCTCAGTACTCAGCTTCTTGACCCCAGCATCTTCATCCGCATGTGACGGCTTCCTGGCTTTATTCTGTCACTTGTTCTAGGAGCCTTTCAACACAAGCTCGTGTGTCAGCTCGTGGTGGGGCCGGTCCCTTCTGAGCTGCTCGTTATTCTGCAGGTCGTTACTAGGAGCCTGCTTAGCATCAGGTGTCGGGTGAGGTCCTGGGGGAGGGGAGAGCAAAAAGGCCCGGCCCCACCCTCCTGGAACACACTGGAATCGGATGCTTGGAGGGTAGTTGCAGGGGTTTTGAGAGTGGTGTTGTTGATTCCCCAAATTGAACACAGGTCCCTGTAAGCTCCAGAGACTCAGCCATCAGGCCTGCTGCCATTTCAGGGTGTGTTTCTTAGTTTGGGGCTTTTCAGACCACCTCGCCCCAACTCTGACAAGCAAAGTGTGACCTTGATCCAATACTTCTAGCTCTGATTCTCCCCATCCTCATCTTTTTGGCCCTAGACCAGTGGAACCCTCTATTCTGAACCTGAAGTCAGAGAGGTCAGAGAGTTTGGTTAAGAATAACTTTGCTTAGGGCAGTTAGTGATGGTTTTGTGCAATGAAATTACAGTAAGAAAAAATGACTTTGCCTCCCTTAAGGGGTGGCTTGATATAGGTACTGCTCCTCTGCTGGTGGGTCAGTGGTAGAAAATCCACCTGCCAGTGCGGAGGTGTGGGTCTGATCCCTGGGCTGGAGAGACCCCCTGAAGAAGGAAGTGGCAACCCACTCCAGTATTCTTGCCTGGAAAACCGCATGGACGGAGGAGTCTGGTGGGCTACAGTCCATGGCATCACAAAGAGTTGGACATGACTGAGCAACTAAACAACAACAAACATGACGTAATAGAAGCATTCATCTCTGTGTTGGACCATTTCATAAGCAGATTGCAATAATATCTTAGGATGGTGTTTATAATATCTTAGGGGCCACAATGGGAATGTTTATTGTGAGCTTTTGGACTGGGTGGGTGGTGCACTGTCTAGGCACTGAGGTGGGAGTGAGGGGTTAGATTTAGAGAAGAAGAATGTAAGAGCATATATAACTGCTCATTGAGAATTCTCTCATGTGCTTTGTCTTCCCAAATGATAAAATATTTTCCACATAGCTTGTATCTTACATAAAGGCTGGGCTCAAGAGAAGATGGGAGGTAGATGCTCTGTGTCTCTGGGTCTAGGGGGAGTCTTGTCTGAATCCCATAGGAAGGTTTACTTAAGGGGCCAAGGGCATTGGCGATTTGATCTTGGTGTGAGTTTGGCTTTGACTCTTGGCTGTTTTTTCATGCCACCAATGTGCAATGGCTTTCACAGGTCGACATTCTCCTGGAAGTGGCTTGGATAGCCGAATCCTTTGGTTAATTGAGAGTATTGCATTTTTCCTTGAGTGGCTGATGAATTCTGGAGTAGAGCCCTTATATAACGAATAGAGTGGAATCTTAAATTTTTTTTTTAAGTTTTTATTTGGAAATAAGTATAGACAGGCAGGAAATTGTAAAAATAATACAGCGAGGTCCTGTGTACCCTTCTCCCAACTTCCCCCAGTGATAGCATCTTTTAGAACTACAGTACAAGATTTCTCTACCTTGGGAGTACTGCCATTTTGGGGCTGACGTGTGTGTGTGTGTGTGTGTGTGTGTGTGTGTGTGTGTGTATGTGTGTTTATTCATGGGGAAGGCTGTCTTGTGCACGGGAGGATGTTTAGCAACATGCCTGGCCTTGACCCACAAGGTGCTAATTGCACCCTCCTCCGAGTCGTGACGAGCAAAAATATCCTAGACATTGTCACATGTCACCGGTGGGCTCAGAATCACCACTGTACACAGTATCAAAACAGGAAAATGACATTGGTACAGTACTTTTAACTTTCAGATGATGTGCTAAGTCGCTTCAGTCGTGTCCAACTCTGTGTGACCCTAAGGACTGCAGCCTGCCAGGCTCCTCAGTCCATGCCTTGGTCTCCAGGCAAGAGTACTGGAGTGGGTTGCCATTTCCTTCTCCAGGAGACCTTTCCTACCCAGGGATTGAACCTGTGTCTCTTACGTCTAACTTGCATTGGCAGGTGGGTTCTTTACCGCTAACATCACCGGACATTCCCCAGTTTTCATGTGCACTCTTGTGTGTATGCGGGTGTGTGTGTGTGTGTGTAGTTCTGGCTTGTCTCACGTCTATGGATTTGTGGAACCACCACCCCCATCAGGATACAGGACTGTGAAATCCTTGTCTGTGATTGAGTAGGACTCAGTCTTGTACAGTTTCTGAGGCCCTCGTTGTGAACGTCAGTAAATCCCAGAATTTTAGATCTTCAAGGAACCTAAGTGTTCATTGCATGCAAGTTCTTATTTATTGCAAGATTCTGCCAGCAGACTACTTGGTGTTAAAAAAATGCTTAAAGAAGACTATTTAGGTGATACTAACTTTAGCACTTCATGAAGTGGGCAGGCAGTCTCCTTGTGGGGAATGGCAAAATGGGGCAGAAGGCGGGAAGTTTTTATAGAACAAAGAGCAAGGAGAAGAAAATAGAAAATATCTGGTTGGCTGGGGTGACACAGTCAACTTTGTTTGGGGTGAGAAGACCCAGAGTTGACCTGGCATTTGGGGATTAACTGAATACTTCTGGTCAGGAGGAGATTGTTAGTGCCAAGAAGTTTATGTAAGTTTTAATTTGGTAATGTGGCACTGTGGGCAAAAGCAATTCCATCTTGGGCTTAGAAATTTACTTCAACACTGGTCTAGGCTCCCATGTTTTGACTGATGGGTGCTCACCACCTTGAAAGGCTGCTTGTTCATTGGATAAATAGTACTGATTGCTAGAATGTTCTTCCTCACAAGGACCTGGCAAGCTGCTTCTCTCTAATTTCATTTTTTCAACTGTCTCTCGCCAAATTCAATATTTTCTAGATCCCTGCAGTTGGAGGTCCAAAGAGTGAGTCTCTGGGCCCCATTTTCATCATCCCAGGGTGAAGAGTGAGATGAGGGACCACAGTCTGGGCATGCGAGTGGATGTGCGGTGTGCTTTCCATGTCATCTCCAAATTGATGGCTTTGGTTTGGAACCATACGCCTCTTAGAGAAAAAAAGGCATCAGAGAAGTAAACCATAGTTACATAACTGACCCGCCTTGCTCCCCACCCCAAGAGGCGGTGAAAAACAAACAAGTTCATGAACAAGATTCAGTAGGTGGTTTGAAGATGTTTTATTCCCCCTCTTCCACTGGGCTGGAAGTAGCCTTGAACTGTTGGGTTCCTATTTGTTGGTTGCTTTCTTCAAGGGCTGGGGAGCATGCACGTCTATTGGAATACACGCTTGCCTGCATCACACCCATGGTTCTGGCCCTCTGTCTTGAGCCCATGGAATTTGCAGAGTGAGCAGCGAGCCATGTTTGTTTGTATGTCTGTGCCCAGAATTGGCGAGTTTGCACTTTGTCCTGTGTTCTACTCCGGCCTGGGAAGGGGAGGGGCTGGCGATAATCAGAGAGTTGTTATATGAGCATATTTGGTTGTAAACAAAGTCCTTTCTGTTACGGACTGCCAGCTAGTTGCTGGAAAGAGCTTCACTTTTAAGCTTTTGCTTCAGCACCCTTCAGGGCTTCTTGCACACTCCGCCCTTCGGTTGGAAATGTCTTCTCTTGGGCCAAGCTGGAGTGTGAGGATTAGGAGCATGTGTTTGTAAATGTTTCCCTGCATACTTTAAAAGCAATCACAAGGCTATCGGCACACCTAAACAAATAACAAGGAATCTTTGCAGCGTGGTATTATATTCTCTCTGGAAGAGTTATATCCATTTTTTTTTTTTTTTGTCCAGATCAACTTCCTAGAGAATTCCAAGGGAAAGGACTTTTTATAGAAAAGGTCTTCTCATGTACATCAGCAAGCAGCTTTCCTGAGACACCACCTCTGTTTCCAACATGCTTTCCAAAGTCAACTCTTCGTGCTGGCAGATCTCCCCACCGTGCCTGTGGTTCTAGAAACCCGGGCTTGTGTGTGGGTGATGAAGGGGCAGACACCTGCATGTTTGGAGAAGCTGGGTTTGGAGGCCTGGCTTCTGAAGATAGCCATCGTGTTTCCTGTGTGCCCTGAGCATCCTTGACTGCGGGGTCTCATGGAGGACAGTGCCTTAGGTCTCATGGAAACAGCAGCCTGGGCCCTGGAATCTGGATTTTTTTTTCTTTTTCTTTTTTGGCCTTGCTTCATGACGTGCGGGATCTTAGTTCCTCAATCAGGGATCGAACTCTTGCCCGCTGTAGTGGAAGCACAGAGCCTTAACCCATGGACTGCCAGGGAAGTCCCTGGACTGGAATTCTGAGGTGGGGGTCTTCTCTGGATGTCCTCAGGGGGATCAGGTAGCCTGAGTTCTCAGGCGTGGCATCTCCAGCAGTGGCTCTGCCCTCTCTTACCTTCTGAGGTTCCTGTTGCTTCCCTGGGATCATGAAACCCATAAACTCTGGCTGCCTTGGAATGGCCACGGGAAGGGCTCGTGTCCATAATTGACTGGCATCCCATTGGCTACTGATCTGGGCATCAAAGGAAGGTCAGAGCCACACAGGACACCTTCAGGTGTCAGACTTTTATGGAATACTTGGTTCATGAGAGGCACGTATACAGGTTTGGCAGAGTTTGTTCAGGATTCAGAGAGATTCAGAATCTGGCTGTGCCACTCGTGGGCACAGGTGACGTCTTCACGCCTTGAATCCGTCACTGTGACAGGGGGGTAATAGCAAGAAGAAGAAGAAGAAGCTTCCCAAGGTGGTGTGAGGTTAGAAGGTCGAGGCACAGCCTCCCAGTCTCTCGAGGGACGGGTGAGTGGCAGCTTCGACGCAGGGTCTCCAGGTCCCGCAGCCATTTGAGTCCTGATGGCTTCCTGACAGCAGTGCAGCTCGGGTTGTTGGCACCTCCTTCTCCGAGTCTCACTGCCTTCCCGTCTTCACTTGCTCTTCATGAAATAATCACCTCCCCCGGTCACTCCTGCAGCACAAGGCCTTGTCCCAGGCTGGCTCCAGGCAGAACCCAAACCGAGACTGCAGATACCCGCAGTGCCCCTGGCAGGACCCAGCACACCCCACCTGCTGCTGTTCTGGGGGTGTCTCTTTAAAGGCTGAGGGCTTCTTACTTGTTTGCAAGTCAGGAAGGTAGAGGCTGCCTCCGCTACCTAGAGACTGGGAGGGGCTGTCCCTTCTGCCCCAGGGACCCTGGTGGAGACCAAGTCGTCTGAACAAAAGGCCTGCTCACAGGGGCCAGGGGCTAACTCACTGGTTTCCCAGGGAAGACATGGCTGAGTGGGGGGTGGGGGTAGTGGGTGGGAAGAAGCGCTTGTGATGGATTGATTGGCTGGTTGGTTGATTGATCGATAGATTTTGGTCCAGTCCTGGTTAAAAAAAAAAAAAAACTTAAGAAATTGCACCTGGTGCCTCCATCTCCAGCTCAAACCTTTCAGGTTGCTAGCTAACCGAAGCAAGCACATCCTTCCTCCACTCAACCTTTTGGTCCCCAGGCTTTTACCTGATCCCTGGGAAACCTGTTCCCACCAGGAGCTTGGCCCTCTCAGGTTTGGGATCTGAAAGAGGGCACAGGATAGTCCCCACCCCATGTCATGACCCTTTTCTTGCTAATGCACACAGGGAGCTCCAGTTTCTAACCGCTTAGTTTGGGTTTTTCCTGTCCTCTTGCAAGATCCTTCTTGGTCCCATGGTTGTTTGAGAAAGTGAAATTATCGTCTGTCCCAGTGCCGCGAGGCAGCCTCTCTGGGGAGCTCTGAGAACCCTCAGTGGCTTGGGGCCAGGACCTTCCTCCCCAGGCGGGGTCCTTCACGAGAGCCTCCGGTGAGGGGCTCAGGGCTCAGGGCTGCATCCTTCAGAAGAGAGAGAGAGAGAGAGAGAGAGAGAGAGAGAGCTGATGCTCTGGGGCTGGAATTTCCTGGGGAAATGCAAATATGCAGCAAAGAATTGTTTCAGTTTCTGGGGCTGCTACTGTAAGCTCCTTGTATATCAAGAGGGGGGAAAATAGTTTCCTATCAACCAAGAAGCTTGATATTTATCACCAGGGACCAGAATAGAATGTGCGGCCCCCACTGGCAATTCTGTTTGCTACTTTTAAGGAATTTGGTTTTGTCACGCAGCCCAGATGGAGATGTTGATTTGGCTCCGGCTCCTCCTCTGAGCACTATTTCCACTTCTCTCCTTTCATCTGTACAGACCATATGCTGCCTTTCTCACTGCAAAAGAAGAAGAGGTTGGGAAGGGCCTAGGCCGGGCGTCGGGCTCCCACTCTGCTGCCTCCTGGCTCTCTCAGTGACCTTGGGAGGGTCTCCTCTCCTCTGAGCCTCTGTGTTCCCATCTGTAGGGTAATGTTCACAGCAAGCTTCCTGCCCTCGATGGGTATTTGCCAAGATGGAATGTTTTAATCCATGAGAACCTATATGCGTGTTCAGTTGCTCAGTTGTGTCTGACTGTTTGTGACCGCATGACTGTAGCCCACCAGGCTCCTCTGTCCATGGGATTGTCCTGGCAAGAATACTGGAGTGGGTTGCCCTTTCCTCCTCCAGGGCATCTTCCTGATCCAGGGATCCAACCCACATCTCCTGCGTCAGCAGGCGGATTCTTCACCGCTGAGCCACGGAGGAAGCCCTAATCTATGAGAGGATGCCTTGTAAATTGTGACTCATGGGCCACGTGTCGGCTGTTACTTGCCCAGCCACTGGGATGATGCCCTGTGACCGTGTGTCCTCGAGACGCATATGAACAATGAGAAGAGGGAGATTGTCTTTTATTCACTGGTCACCACTGGTCAGGCACTGCCCCCGGTGCTTGGATATATGTCATCTATGTCCTTCCCATGACTTCCAACGAGGCGGGTACCATGTCTCCTTATTTCAGTGATGAGGGGATGGAGCACAGGAGGGGAGAGGTGGGTCCCCCGAGGACACACGTGGTCAGTGCAGTGGCAGAGTCGGGCTGCCCGGGGCTGGAACCACATCTGTAGGTAAATATCCCAGAAGTAGGTCTTCCTAGAGAAGGTGGCAGGGGCCCTACCTATTTCTGCCTCTTTGCCACTCCCTGTGGGGACTCTGTTTCCCACATGTTGATCTCAGGGGTGACAGGACCTCTGTCCCACATCTGGGCCGTTCTTGGCTTCCCAGAGCTGAGCGCAGGGCAAGGATCCAGCCCAGGGGAGTGAGGCTGAGTGTGTCTGCAGGACCGCGTTCTCCGACTCCATCTCCCGTGTTGCCCGCCGTGGCCCCGGAGGGGGTGACTTGGCAGAGGGAGGGCCTGGGATGAATGTCCGGCTTCTGGGAGATGTTGGATGGAATGTTGTTCCCCAGAACTTTGGCTTTTTCCTCTTACATTGTGTAAGACTCCGCCCCCACCCCACCACCATCTTATCTTTGTGCCAAATCAGACTCGTCCGTCTCTAAAGTTATGGCGCCCAATTTTCCAAACAATCAAGATTTTTACCGACTCACCATCAGGCTCTTTCAGAAGAAATCGTCTTTGGAGATCACTAGCCATGACACCCATCCCCACGAGAATGGGACAGATGCCAAGTGACATCAGGCTGATGTCATCAGCTGCACTCGGGTTGGCAGCCTTCCTCCTCTGGCCTTTCTGAATGTTTTGGTTTTTTGATTTCCTTGACCCGAGGAGGACTCTTAATTTTGTGATTTTTTTAAAGTTTATATTAAAAATGAAAGATACACCCAGCAGGTATCACCCAAGAATATGATGGAGAGAGAATTGCCCTTGGCCAGGCATGAGGCACCCTTGATTTTTTTGATGATGTTTTCTTGATAAATATCTCTTTTTTTTTTTGGTGACTCTAGAATTTAATCTGAAATGACTTCATTAATTGGCACAATCCACTTGATGTTTTTGGTATTTCAGCTTGTTTCTTAAAGTCCAAACTAAGCATCTTTCTCCATAGACCTTCCCCTCCCCTTACTTTTCCTTATTGTTCATTCACTGACTCATAATCATTCATGATCATTTGTTCATCACAGGCTTAACCAGACTCTGGAGGGAGAGCATGAGCAAAACCAGACACAGTTCCTGCCCCCGTGAACAGAACATGTGTTGCACGTGTGTGATGATGTTATCCCAGACCAGGGAGCAGAACTGTAGTGGAGGCTGCTGACACCCCCCCAAGTCCTCTTTCCCACCCAGGCATGCCCCCCCACAGCTGCTGGGGCTTGGCTGTGATGACTCCCAGCTGCTCCCTTCTCTGGAGCTTGACCCTTGGAAGGTGACATCTCCCACCCCCAGTAGATCAGTCTGTAGCCAGAGACCAACCAGCTTGGGAAAGGCGGCCCCTTGTCTCCCGGTGGGCCAACACTGTGTGCAGTGTCAGCTCCAGAGTGCCCCGTGATGTCAGGCTGAGTCAGATTCTGGCTGGGGACCCAGCCTAGCTTACCTCCTTCCTCTGCCTCATCCTGCTTCCTCCCACCTTTTCTCCTTAGAGCCCTCCCTCGATATATTACATGCACTGAACCCCTGCCTCAGGCTCCGCAAGGAAGCAACTTGACCAGAGACAGGTGTTATCAGAGCCCACCAAAGGAGGCAGTGATTTAGGTGGGCAGTTCAGGAAAGCCATCTCAAGGAGGGCATGGTTGAGTGGGATTTGCAAGATCAGTCAGTTCAGTTCAGTTGCTCAGTCGTGTCCGACTCTTTGTGACCCCATGAATCGCAGCACGCCAGGCCTCCGTGTCCATCACCAACTCCCAGAGTTTACTCAAACTCATGCCCATTGAGTTGGTGATGCCATCCAGCCACCTCATCCTCTGTCGTCCCCTTCTCCTCCTGCCCCCAATCCCTCCCAGCATCAGGGTCTTTTCCAATGAGTCAACTCTTGGCATGAGGTGGCCAAAGTATTGGAGTTTCAGCTTCAGCATCAGTCCTTCCAATGAACATCCAGGACTGATTTCCTTTAGGATGGACTAGTTGGATCTCCTTGCAGTCCAAGGGACTCTCAAGAGTCTTCAACACCACAGTTCAAAAGCATTAATTTTTTAGCACTCAGCTTTCTTCACAGTCCAACTCTCACATCCATACATGACTACTGGAAAAACCATAGCCTTAAGTAGATGGGCCTTTGTTGGCAAAGTAGTGTCTCTGCTTTTAAATACGGTATCTAGGTTGGTCATAACTTTCCTTCCAAGGAGTAAGCGAGATCAGAGGAAGTGAAATAGGTGGAGAATGAATGGAAGGATGCTGCAGAGGAGAAACAACACATACTGAGTTCTGGTGGACAGAAAATATGATCTGAAGGCTGAAAAGAAGCTGGTGTTTGTGAGCAGAGAGAGCCCTCCAGGTACTCAGCTGGGACCTTGGAGAGAATTAGGTGGGAGGAGCCCAGCATGGTAGGAAATCTAGCTCCAGGCTCAGAGGCCTGGACTTCCAGCTCCATTTTATCCATTTTATCAGTTAAACATAGTGTCACTCTTGGAGTGCCAGGGAGGGCCAAAATTACTTTCAGCCTTAGAATAGTAGCTACTTGCAGGTGTGCATTGTTGGTTACCGTGTTTATTTCCCTGGGCATTCACTATAACACACTTCCTTTCCTGTAACCACCAGCCTCTCAGGGTTCAAGGAGCCATCACTAGGGTCTGGGGAGGCAGAGGGTGGAGACAGTTGCTTTGCAGGAAAAGATGGTTGAGTCTCACCATCTTGGGATGACTCTGACGTATAGGGAAGTAAAGGCATCTCTCTCTCTTTTTTTTTTTTTTTAGGTAAAAATATCAACAGAAAAGGCGTGAGAACCAAGAGCTCTGAGAAGGCTGCCAGGGATGATCACGGCATCCCCTTAGCCCGAGACACTGCCCGAGAGGGTGAGTGAGGTCCATGATGTGCCTCCTGCCCCAGCTGTGTCTCCGGCCCGGACACAGTAGCTGAGTTCTGAGTGGAGGGGGTGGGCCTGGGGTCTCTGCCTCTTCTGAACCCTCCATGGGGGAAGGAATGAAAGCATGCACATCCTTTCTCTTCTGTGCATACGTTAACCCACAGTCATACTTCCCCCGTAGGCTTGACTGAGGTCATTTCTGAATTTCCTGGAGCTCTTGGTTGCCTTCTCTGCCCTTCCCTCACTCCCTCCCCCTCGAAGACAACCTCATTTCCTTTCCTGTGGGCCCACAGCCTTGTGTGTGCATTTCTTATCGCCCAACAAAACCCAGAGCCTCCAGGGTCAGAGGTCAAGTCTTTTACTCCCAAAGCATGTGATGCTAGGCCTGGCATTTTACAGTCATGTAAAAATATTAGTCCTTCAATTACTTACCTTGGGATAGTCAAAGCCATTAGTTCTAGACTCATGGACAAGCTCTGACTCACTACTTATAGCTAATATTATTATTATTAACTATTACTATTACCATTATTGTATCTGTTACTCTGTAGTATCTCTGAAGACGTTTCTGCTGACATTAGTAATGCTGAACATGTATTAAGCACTTAAGCCCTCAGTAGTTGCAGTGCACCGGGCCTCTTACTTCACGTCTGCTGATGTCCCTCTGAGTATTGTGGATAGTCTTATTATTATCGTTATTATTACCATCATCACATCACAGGTGAGGAAAATGAGACTCAGTAATATGGGTCATTTGCCTACCGTTATGCGGCCTTCAGTTTGTAAAACAAGGATTTGGACTCCAGATTTTCTGATTCTAGGCATTCTGCTTAGCAGCACAGCTGCTTGACATATACAGAGCATTTCACAAATTTGCATTTATAGAGGCAGGATCTGATTTCAGCTGCCATGTGAGCTCATAAACTGTGTAACAGAGTTGATTGTCACAAAGGGAATTGTATATTCCCTTAGGCACATTGTAATGATCTGAGGTTGAGTTTCCAACCAAGAGTTTGCCATCAAAGAAATCATAGATAGGACTAACAGCACATCCTAAAATAAAAACAGAAGTTCCACCACAGTGAACTTCTGCAACCACTTAATATATGGGAATTCTGTTCTGTTGTAAAGTGGGCGGGTGAGCCCTGGGCTCATTGCCCTTGGGAGGACCCAGCATATCAGGAGGGTGTGTGGAGGACCCAGGGGTGCTTGGGCTGTGTTTCTGTGGATTTTTCCTGAGAGTGGAGTCCTTTGGGGGTTTCCACTCAGTGGGTGGTAATGAGACTCCCACGTTGGGTGGGCCTCAGCATGACTTTTTATCCCTTGGCCCCAACAGGCTGATAAAACACCAGCTGTTTCTCCAGAATACAAGCCACAGGGCTAGAGGGGCTTCTGGTCTGGCCTTCCGTCTCTAGGTTCTGTCAGATCTGGGACCAGAGAGTTCTTTCTTGCCTTGTTCATTCTTTGATGCTTTCAAAAGTATTTTTAAAAAATATTTTTCCAGATTTATTTTTTAGTAGCTTTAGCACAAGGGATGGTTTGAATTATCTTGTTTCTTCATTACCAGAGTTGGAAGTTGTTATAATTTCGAAAGGCATTTTCACAAAGATTTTTATTTTTCATTTTATTGAATTGAAGTATAACTGATTTGCTATGTCATTTTGGTTTATCATGTACAGCAAAGTAATTTTATATATACAAACACATACACACATATATATTCTTTTTCATATTCTTTGCCATTATGATTTATTACATGATGCTGAATATAGTTCCACATGCTATATAGTAAGCCCATGTGTTTAGAAAGATCACTCAGAATTTTTAAAAAATCTTGCTTTTTTGTTTATCACAAAGACTTTTCAAGGCCCATTTCTGTATGCAAATGCATGTTCATACACGCAAACACACACACACACAAACACACACACGCGCGCGCACACACACACACACTGAAGTCTGAACTTGCCTCCTGTTCTGCCACACGCCCACTCCCCATCTCCCACTCTGGACCACTGAGGATTGTTCCCCTGGCCTTAACCTCAGTGCCCTGTCTGGACAGCTGGGACCCCGTTCTCAAAGGCAGTCTTTCTGGCTCTGATTCACTGAGTGTCTTAGATGTGATTTTGGCCTGTGGACTTTATTCATAATGCTCTTCTATTAAAATGAAATTGAGAAATTGAGGAAAACTCTGGAGGGAAGAGAAGCTGCAGGGGCCCTGATGTGCAGATGCAGGAGGGAGAGAGACGGTGATGAGGGGAGGTCGTGTGCAGGGGGCAGGTGGCACAGCTTTTGGGAACATGGGTCTGGACCAGGAGCTCCACCTCAAGGTGGAGCTGGGCAGAACAGGGCCTCAGATGGGCAGCTGGGCAGGCTCAGGACCCCTCGTCCATCATTCTCTCAGCATCTCCTCCGGTCGTGCTGGGGCCTTGCTGGAGATGTGGCAGAATGACGGGATGGGAGGATGGTTGTCATCTACATCATGTCCAAGGTGGCAGGTGGAACAGATGGCACTTGCTTCATTTCCAGGGTGGTGGGCAGAACAGATATTAAACACACTGAGCTATGTGAGTGGATGGCATCGAAGGGCTCGGGTCAGATGTGGATTTGAAACCACACAACCCAGATCGGGACTTGAACCCACTGTCTTTCAGGTCCTGTCTCAGGGCTTAATGAAGCTCAGGTTCTTTATGTCTCATCACAGAAAGAATTAAGTGAGAGACAAAGTGATAGGTAAGGAGTAGGTTTATTTAGAGATACACATTTCAGAGACAGAATGTGGTCTGTCTCAAGAAGTGAGAAGGGCTTTGGGAGGAACACACTCCACAGACAGAGTGTGGGCCATCTCAGAAGGCGAGAAGCCCCAAAATATGGGGTGGTTAGTTTTTATGGCATGGGTAATTTCATAAGCTAATGAGTGGGAGGATTATTCAAACTGTTTTGGAGAAGGGGTGGAGATTTCCAGGAATTGGGCCAGCCCCCACTTTTTGGCAGTTTATGGTCTGCCTCAGAACTGTCATGGCCCCTGGGGTGTGTCATTTAGCAACTAATATATTACAGGGACAGGCTTTCCTGGTGGCTCAGTGGTAAAGAATCTGCCTGCTAATGTAGGAGACGTGAGTTCAATCCTTGGGTCGGGAAGATCTCCTGGAGAACGGAAAGGCTACCCACTACAATATTGTTGGCTGGAGAATTCCATGTACAGAGGAGCCTGGTGGGTGGCAGTCCATGGGGTCTCAAAGTGTCAGACACAACTTAGCAACTAAACAGCAACAAGAACAAATTACAGGGAGCATATAATGAATTTCAAGTTCCCCTGGATGTCTAATCTTCCACCATCTTGGAGCTAGTTGGTTCTAACCAGTTTTTGTCAGCAAGTCCCTTCTACTGCTGAGAGGTCAAACCTCTCAATCCTAAAGGAAATCGACCCTGAATAGTCATTGGGAGAATTGACGCTGAAGCTCCAGTACTTTGGCCACCTGATGGGAAGAGTGGACTGCTTGGAAAAGACGCTGGTGCTGGGAAAGATTGAAGGCAAAAGGAGAAGAAGGCAGCAGAGAGTGAGATGGTTAGAGAGCATCATCGACTCAATGGACATGAATTTGATCAAAATCTGGGGGACAGTGGAGGACAAAGGAGCCTGGTGTGTTACAATTCATGGGGTCACAAAGAGTTGGGTGTGACTTAGCAACTGAACAACAACAATGGCTGTGTCATTCTTGTACAGTTTGTGCCCTGCTCCCTTCTCTCCTGTTTTGGACTCACCCTGAGAGAGCCTTAGTTTAAGGGAGAGATGATGTACGTGGCTGTCACCATGACTAAGGGTTAGTGTCATCTGTGGCAAGTCTCTAAAATACATCTTGGGTATTGTTCTTTAACAGCATATGCAGTGGTTGAATTACTGGTGTAGTCTTCACATCTCCATAAATCTACAGTCTTTGCCATGTGACTTTCCAGCTTCCTTTGTAAAAGTTGAAAGCTCCTTGATTGTGGGCTGTCCATGTTCTTTGGAGGCAAATAGAATAAGGTGGACTGAAAAAGTGCAGTTCTGGGCGGAGTGCTTAAGAGACTTTGATCGTTTCCATTTTCTCCTTGTGCCCTGCCATCTTCATGAGAAGAATACACACATCTAGCCCACTGGTCCAAGGAGCCTAGGAGATGAGTGAAGCAGATACGGGCCCAGTCTGCAGCCTGGAGCTACCAGCTGAGCCCAGCTGATCTGAAGACAACTAAGAAATAAGTGCTTCCTATGTGCCACTGGGAGTTTGTGGCAGTTTGTTACACAACAGTAGCTGACAGATACAGTAAAGAAGATACTCATTTTTTAAAAAGTTGCATCGTGTTCTACTGAATGGATGTTCCATAATTTATCTGAACTCTAGGTGATGGACATTTAGGTTGTTTTTAGTATTTTGCTACTGAATGAGGAGTATTACAGTGAACTTACCAGGCACTGGTTGCAGAATAGCTCCTTGCCTGCCATTCAGAGCCCACCATGATTTGACCTATTTTTGGCCTCTGTCTGCCTTTTTTTCCAGCCAGATAAGAGCTTGTTTCTCAGACATGTCCTGTGCTGAAAGCTCGCTCATGTGTTTCCTCCAAAGGGGATTGGGCAAGCATCTCAGTTGGTGATGGAGAAGCAGCTTTGGTGTCAGGCTCTACCCTCACTGGCTGTGAGGCTCCGGGCTAGTTACTATCTCTGTGACCCAGTTTCCTCCTCTGTAAAGAGGGGATAATATCTCCTTTATAGCCTTTTTGTGGAGATGAAATAATGTGTGCAGAGTGGAGCATACGCAGTGAGCTCTCAGCAAACATTAGCTGGGATTTTTATTTGCTGTCTTGGGGTTTTTTTCATGCCTTAGTTATAGGAGTTGGCAGATATTTTTAAAGGATCATAAATATTACACACTTTATTGGCCAGCGAGCAAAGTCGAGACTATTATGTCGGTATTTAAATAACCATTAAAAAATATAAAAACAGTTCTTATCTCATGGCCCTACAGACCCAGACGGGGAACTGAATTTGGCCCTGATGAGGACTGTAGCTTGCTGGATTCTGCCTCTGAACTTGTTGTTCAGTAGCTCAGTCATGTCTCACTCTTTGGGACCCCATGGACTGTAGCACACCAGGCTCCTCTGTCCTCCGCTATCTCCCAGGGTTTTCTCAAACTCATATCCACTGAGTGGGTGATGCCATCCAACCATCTCTTCCTCTGCTGCCCCCTTCTTCTTTTGCCTTCAATCTTTCCCAGCATCAGAGTTTTCCAGTGAGTTGGCTCTCCGCATCAGGTGGCCAAAATGTTGGAGCTTCAGCAACAGTCCTTCCAATGAATAGTCAGGGTTTATTTCCTTTAGGACTGACTGGTTTGATCTCCTTGCTGTTCAAGGGAAGACTTTGTAGAACTTTACAGTTGTGCTACTGCTGACTCCAGGAAGCCCGTCCTGATCACCTGTATTTTGCCTTCCTGTATCTCTTCCTCATGGTCCTGGTCCTCTCCCCTCTCACACCAGAGTGATTCCTGTGCCTGACTCTTCTGTCCTGGAAGGCTGTGAATGCTTGTGAGCAGGATCTGTGTCTGATTCACCTAAGGCTGTGCCCAGTGCTGGAAGAAGCAACTGTTGATCAGAATGCTGTGCTTAGCCGCTCATTCGTGTCTGACTCTTTGTGACCCCATGGACTGTGGCCTGCCAGGCTCCTCTGTCCATGGGATTCTCCAGGCAAGAGTACTGGAGTGGGTTGCCATGCCCTCTTCCAGGGGATCTTCCTGACCCAGGAATCGAACCCAGGTCTCCAGCATTGCAGGCAGATTCTTTACCGTCTGAGCCACCAGGGAAGCCCTTTGATCACACCTGTTTATCAAGCACCCCGCACTGTGTCGCAGCTAGTGTTCAGAGGTAGAGAACAGGTGTCCATGTATGCTGAAGCTGACCGTCCGTGGTCCACATCAGCAGGATGGGCCCTGCACAGGAAGTGCTCTTTGATCTGTAGGAAAGAAGCCTCATTTCCCACCATGATGGAAGTGGGATGGTTTTGCAAAGCGGTACTTGTCGTGAATGGATCACCCTCAGCACTCTGCCTCTGGCCTGGGTTGGGTGAGACTTGAGGCCCCTATCAGGCACCATGCTTGGAGATTTTGTGTGTGTGTGTGTGTGTGTGTGTGTGTGTGAAACTTGAGGGTTTTCTTTGTATCACAGGCTCATTGGAAAAGACCCTGATGCTGGGAAAGATGGAAGACAGGAGGAGAAGGGGGTGACAGGATGAGATGGTTGGATGGCATCACCAACTCAATGGACATGAGTTTCAGCAAGCTCCAGGAGATGGTGAAGGACAGGGAAGCTTGGCATTCTGCAGTCCATGGGGTTGCAAAGAGGGCCATGACTGAGCGACTGAATAACAACAACAAATTTAAAATTGTTTCATCTTCATGGAGAATTGTTTTTTTCTTCTATTGTGTATTGACTTTCTTTAAGTGACTACTTTGTGACTTAAAAAATCTATTTTGTGTGACATTAAAGAAGCTTTATAGCAATTTAGAAAAACCTGTTTAAACTCGGATTATCTTTTTAAAGACCTGGAACCGTGTAGGAACATAGAATGATCTGTTCCTTGAAAGTATGAAAAAACTAGGCTGTAAATTCATCTGAGCTGGACACTTTCCATAGAGGAAATTCTTTGATAATGCTTCATTTTCTTTCATGGTTCTTGGTCTATCAGACTTTCTATTCTTTTGAGTTTGTATTGAAGGTTTTATTTTTCAAGATAAAATTTAATAAATTAATATATATTATGAAATTTGTTCATTTATTTTAGAGCAGTTTTTTCACACTTAGAGAAAAATGAGAGGAAAGAATTCCCATGTACCTCCCCTCCCGCTCTGGCTTCCATTATTAGTAACACCTTGCATTCACATGGAACATTTGTTACAACTGAGTCAAGTATGAAATTAGTGGTAAAGAACCTCCCTGCCAGTGCGGGAGACATAAGAGATGTGGGTTTGATCCCTTTGTTGGGAAGAGGACATGGCAACCCACTCCAGTATTCTTGCCTGGAGAATCCCCATGGACAGAGGAGCCTGGCGGGCCACAGTCCATAGGGTTGCACAAAGTCAGACACAACTGAAGCAGCTTAGCACACATCCACCTTCTTATTAGGTAAAGTCTGTAGTTTGCATTAGTGTTCTCTCTTCTTGTTAAACATTCTATGGGTTTGGACAAAGGCATAATGACAAGTAACTGCCATGTATAACGGAAGAGTTTCACTGCCCCGGAAGTCTCCTGTGTTCATCCTGTTCATTCTTCCTTCCTCCAGACCTCTGGCAGCCAGCGTCTCCAGATATTTGTCTTTTCCAAAATGTCATGTGGTTGAACTCATACTGCGTGTATCCTTTAAAGAGTGGTTTCTTTCATTTAGCAATTTACATTTAAGGTTCCTCCGTGTCTTTTCATGGCTTGCTTCAGAGCTCATTTCTTTTGATCATGGAATAGTATTCCAGTATATGGCTGTACCACATACATTTGTTTATTCATCTGTTGAAGGACATCTCTGTTGCTTCCAAGTTTTGGCAATTAAGAATAAAACTGCTATGAATATTCATGTGCAGGTTTTTGCATGAGCATAAATTTTCAGCTCATTTGAGTAAATACCGGGGATGGTGACTGCTGGATCACATGATAAGAGTATGTTTAGTCTTATAATGAGTTTTGTCCCTTCTATAGTACCCTCGTTCACCAAAAAAAATTCAGTGTTACCTCTCTCCCTTTTTTTGTGGATTTTCAGGGTTTTTTTTTTTTTTTTGTCCATTCAGTATGTACTTTACACATTTGTTACCACATCACTATCACTGGTGTAATTTTCTGCAGTGGTATTTCTGCTCATATTGCTTTGTGTAAAATATTTCCTACTTTTATTGTGAAATAATACATACTTATGGAAAAAGTCTGCTAAATATATGTTCCATTAACAAATATTTATAAAGGCAATCCCTATGTAACCATTACCTTGCTCCATATTGACCATTGTCAATCTCCCTATGCAACGTTGAACCCTTCAAACTTTAGAGGTTACCTCCATCCCAATTTTGTTAACATTTCCTCACCTTTCTTTATAGTTTTACCATTTATATTTGTATTTCTAAATTAGTGTGTTTGACCTGGTTTTGAAATCATCTAAGTGAAATCACACTGTGCACCTTTCTATCAGTGTTACGTTTGTTTGGTTCATTGATTTTTATTCCATCATAGGAATTCACAGCAATTTCTTTATCCATTTTAATGCTGAAGGACATTCGACATGTTTTCAGTTTCTTTTTTTTATGAAAAGGGTTGCTATGAAAACTCTTACCCACACATCCTGGTGCCCATGGGCTTGAGTTTCTCCTGGTGAGTATACAGTTAGGCGTGGAAAGACTGGGTTCACCTTGACTGTTGAACAAATGCTCAGTTGTTTCCTCACTGATCATTTCATCCTAATTTTCCATCAGCATGGTGTGGGGCCGCCATGGTTTCACTTCCCAACCAACTACTGTGTGATCACACTTTAAAATTTGCCAGTCTGTTCTTATTTAGTCACTAAGTTGTGTCCGACTCTTCTTCACCCCCAAGGAGCTTGCCAGGCTCCTCTGTTTCTGGGATTCTTCTGGCAAGAATACTGGAGTGGGTTGCCATTTCCTTCTCCGGGGGATCTTCCTAACCCAGGGATCAAACTCATATCTCCTACATTGCGGGCAGATTCTTTACTGCTGAACCACCAGTGAAGTCCAATCTACTGGGTGTATAATAGTAATTCATTGTGATTTCATTGACATTTCCTAAGTACTAATGAGTTTGAGCATCTCTTCATATATTTATTTGTCATTTAAATATCTTTTTGGGTGAAGTTCCTGTTCAATTTTTTTCTTAGAAATTTATCCATTCAAGTATGAGTTTTGACTTTATAGTCAAAATAAAGTCACTATAAAGTCAAAATATGTATTCTTTGTTTTTGTGGCTTAATTTTTGTTCCTATGGACTCAATAAATGAAAATTCTTAACTATGATGTAGTCAAATGTATCAATCTTCTTTATGGTTGCTACTCTTTATATTGCTTTCTAATGCTTTCTTATACCTTTTTTCTCTTTCTCATTTAGGTCTTTATATACTTGGAATGGATTTTGTTTGTGATATGAGATTGAAGTTCAATTTAATTTTTTTCTTGTAAGTACCTAAAGGGAAAAGTCATTCTCTCCCCACTGTTTTGCAGTGCTCCCCTTATGTGCTGGATATCAAGAGTCTATATATGCTCGGCTTTGTTTTTAGGCTCTCAGTTCTGTTCTTTATCATTAATTCATTTTTATACTCATCCATAAAATATTTCATTATTATTGCTTGATAACAAATCTTGATAACTGATAGAGCAGAGCTTTGTTATTCTTCCATAGTTTTGGTAACTCTTGATTCACTGAGTGTGTCTGCACACACATATTTGCACCATCTAGTCAAGTTCTTTGGGCTTTCCTGGTGGCTCAGACAGGGAAGAATTGCCTGTAATGTGGGATACCCAGATTCAGTTCCTGGGTCAGGAAGGTCCCCTGGAGAAGGGAATGGCTACCTACTCCAAATATTCTTGCCTGGAGAATCCCATGGACAGAGGGGCCTGGTGGGCTATAATCCATGGGATGGCAAAGAGTCAGACACGACTGAACGACTAACACTTTCACTTTCCCCTTTTCAGTCAAGTTCTTTAAAAACTTCCCTGGAATTTAGACTTGAGTTGCATTAATTCCAGAAAGTCAGTTTGGAGAAGATTTACATATTTACGTTGAGTTTTCTAATCCATGAATGTGATATACCTCCTTATTTCTTAGATCTTTTAAAATATCTCTCAACACATGGGTCTTCCACATCTTTAATAGATTTATTCTTAGATAGTTGCTCTTCTGTGATGCTTTTAATTTCAGTTTTCTAATGCTTTATTGTAGTGTTACAGGAGTACAGTTGATCTTTGAATGTTGATTTTATACCTGGTAACCTTGCTAAAGTCTTATTAACTATAAGTTTATTTGTGTATTAACTTAGATTTGGGTACAAAAATCAGTATATACTAAATAATGACAATTTTCTTATTCTTTTCCATTTTTTAAGGTTTTTATTTATTTTTTCCCTACTGCATTGACAAAGACCATAGTTCAAAAATAGTAGATCTTTCTTTGTATGTTTTAATTATATCTTTGGATTTTTAGTTTTTTTTTTTGGCAAATACAGGCCCTGTCTCTTGCACTGCACTTAGGATGAACAATTTATGGGAAGACATTTTACTGGTATCAAATCACATTGTTTCTTTTGGAGTTTTGTGGATGGTGTACCTCTTTTAATGTTCTTCTTGTGGAATTTTTATTCTTCACAGACTAAAAGTTAGTATTTGCTCTTTACTCAGCTTTAAATGAGGCAGTATCCAGTCAGATTTTCTTCCCTGAAGACAGTTTAAGCCTTTCCTCAGATCTGAAGATATTGACCTAGTCAATGTGCAAAACTCCCAGTACAGTTTCCACTTTCTAGCAGCCTTTTCTCTTTTACATATTTTTGCTCTTCTGTGGTGCCAGCTTCTTCCCTCACTGCTGGTTCATAGACAGTCCGACCCGATGGGATTCATGGGGAATTATAACCACCTCCATATGCTGTTATCAGTGTTCTTCTGGTCCCCACACTGCCAGACCATCACACCTCCCCCTACATCCTGTCCAGTTGTGTTTTAAGGATTTCTGATCCAAACAGTTGTAGAAACTTGGCTAGGGAGCGAGGTGAGCACTTGGCCACCTCAGAAAGCCACGTCTGGGCTTTAGAGATAGGTGTCCAATTTTCTAGTTGCTGCAGACCCTGGGTTTCATGAATAGAGGCATGCAAGAGGGTTGAAGGGTTTTTCTGTCTCTTCTCTGGTCATCTTCATTTATTTTTTCTCAATTGTCTCCATTGCACTCACATGTGGTGGATGTTCTTCCACCTCTGGCATTAGGATGAATCATTGTTGGGCGTCTTTCCTTATCTGCATCTTCATAGGATTTTTAGGATGGGTTTGGGAGAGGTTGCAAAATTTTAACCTAGAGTTCCCCAAAGTCTATGATGCCTGTACAGCTGGTGACTTTATGAGTAAATAACCCTGAACACATTATGAGAAGGTTTTTCCTTTTGACATACTTTACAAAAGCTTTTTATTTGAAATAATTGTAGACCCACAGGAAGCTGCAAACAAATGGGTCTTATGTAATCTTCAGTGCTGACATTTTCTGTAACTGGTACAATAACAAAATCTGGCCATTGGTATTGCTACAATCCACAGAGCATGTTCAGATTCTGCTAGTTACACATGTACACACACACAGTTCTATCACCTTAATGCTTCCTGGTGCTGCCCCTTTGTCGTCACACCGTTCCTCCCCCAGCCCCTGACTCCTCAGCCACTGATTTGTGCCCCATTGCTGTAATGTTGTTTTTTTTTAATAATGTTAGATAAATGGAATCATACAGTATACAGCTTTCTTTTCTTTTTTTTAAATTTTCTCCTTTCAGCATAATTCTCAACTGGATACGTAGACTTACTTTTGTATTAGTATGTTGTAATCAACTTCCCAGGTGGCGTTAGTGGAAAGAATCCACCTGCAAATGCAGGAGATATAAGAGACGTGGGTTTGATCCCTGGGTCAGAAAGATCCCCTGGAGGAAGGCATGGCAACCCACTCCAGTATTCTTGCCTGGAGAATCCCATGGATAGAGGAGCCTGGTGGGCTACAATCCATAGCATTGCAAAGAGTCAGACATGACTGAAGCAACTTAGCAAGCACACAGTATTTTGTAATAGTCAGAAAAAGCTAAGCTTGTTAAAAAATTTTTATTATTGAAGTGTACCATGCATACAGAAAAGTCTAGGACTCATAAGGGCATAGCTCACTGGTTGTCACCTACACCACTCCCATATAATGAGAATGCACCATTGTAACTGTCATTTAGATCAGAAATAGAACATGATCAGAACCTCTGAGATTCCTTCTCAAAGATAACCACTGTCAGAGATGATTTTTACCTGTTTTGAACTAATGTTCATGCATTGTATGAATCATACATTGCATTCTCTTTGTGGCTGATTTCTTTCAGTCAGTATTTTGTTGATGAGATTCATCCATATTGTGTAGAGCTATGGCTTATTTATTTTCATTAGTTTATAGTTTTCTATTGCACAACTGTGCTATGCTGTGCTTAGTCACTGACTATCCCACAATTTATTCATTCTCATATTAGTGGACATTTGAATTGTTTCAGTTTGTAGCTATTACATATAGTTCTGCTAGGATCATTCTTACATGAGATTTTTTGGCATATGCATAAACATGTTTCTGTTGGGTATGTACCTAGAAGTAGAGTTGCTTCCCTGGTGGTGCTAGTGGTAAAGAACCCACCTGCAGTGCAGGAGACATGAGATGAGGATTTGATCCCCTCGTTGGGAAGATCCCCTGGTGGAGGGAACAGCAATCCTCTTCAGTATTCTTGCCTGGAGAATGCCCATGGATAGAGGAGCCTGGCAGGCTATAGTCCATACGGTCACAAAGAGTTGGACACAGCTGAGTATCTGGATACAGCACAGGGCCTGAGTATCTGGAGAAAGTACTCCTAGAGAGTTTTCCAAATTGGTTGTACCAGTTAACACTTGTGCCAGTGGTGTTGCTTCATTTCTGCACCAACATTTGATAGTATGCCTTTCTTGCTGCTTTCCCAGCATCAGGGTCCTTTCTAGTGAGTCGGCTCTTTGCATCAGGTGGCTAAAGTACTGGAGCTTCAGCTTCAGCATCACTCCTTCCAATGAATATTCAGGATTGATTTCCTTTAGGATGGACTAGTTTGATCTCCTTGAGGTCCAAGGGATTCTCAAGAGTCTTCTCCAACACCACAGTTCAGAGTTCGAAAGCATCAATTCTTCAGTGCTCAGCCTTCTTTATGATCCAACTCTCACATCCATACAAGACTACTGGAAAAATTGTAGCTTTGACTATAGAGATCTTTGTTGGCAAAGTAATATCTTTGCTTTTTAATACACTGTCTAGATTTGTAATGTCTTTCTAGTTGTATTCATGTTGTTGGGAGTATACTGGTATCTCATTGTCATCTTAACTTGCATTTTCCTGAATGCTAATAACTCCTGTTTACTCACCATTAAGACATCTTCTTTCATGAATGCCTCTTCGGGTCTTTTGCTCATTGTTCTTCTCAATAATAAAGTTTTTTCTTTTTGGTCTGTTTGCTTTTCTTAAAATTATTGTAGATGTGAGTCTTTCATTATACATTTGCATTGTTGTTGTTGTCCAGCTGCTAAGTCCTATCTCTTTGTGACCCCGTGGACTACAGCACACCAGGCCTCCCTGTCCCTGTCTATCTCCCAGAGTTTGCCCAAGTTCACGTCCGTTGAATCGGTGACGCCATCCAACCATCTCATCTTCTGCTGTCCTAGTCTCCTTTTGCCTTCAGTCTTTCCCAGCATCAGGGTCTGGGCACAGCATGGCTCATAGCTTTATTGAGTTATGCAAGCCCCTTCGCCAAGACAAGGCAGTGATCCATGAAGGGGACACATTTGCATAGTAAATACCTTTTTTGCACTCTTTGGCTTTCTTTTTCATTCAGTACTCATGTCTCTTAAGTAACAGATCTTCTTAAATTTAATGTAGACCAATCATCAATATTTCCTTCCTTACTTTTGTTTTATGTTTAAACCATTTTTTAATGTACACGAAGATCATGAATTTATTTTTCTGTGTTATCTTGTAGCAATGAAATTTCTTTTGACATTACATGTTTCCATTAAAATTACTTGACATAAATAAAAATTAAGTAATAGTAATTAATAGTGCATAGAAAAATTCATGAAGATGATACACAAGGGATTGAGGTTTGAGAAATGCTTTTTCAAACCAGTAATTTCTTTTTTGGCTTTATAAGTGATATGTAAAGAGCAGACTGTTAATTTTCCATGATGATGCAGACACAGTGATTGTTAGTTCTGTTGGATTGTAGTACACTTTCATTCATTTACACAGGAAACATCAAGTGGGCTTTGGGATTCAGTGATGAGAACTCACAGTTTCTGCCCTTTGATATTCAGTGTGGTTTGTACCTTTTTTAGGATGAGAGGGGTAGGTGTTGGGAGACGAGGTGTCTGGAGGCTTTGCAAGTGGGGCCACCACTGATCCGGGGTGGGAGGCACTAGACTGCCTGCCGCTCTGGGCAGGCTCCAAGCATGAGAGGCTTCCACCAGCATGAGCTGATACCCTTTCCCCCAGAGTTTCCTCCACCTGTCCCCGGGGACCTGGGAAACAGAATCCTGGGTTTGTGTAGCCTTACAGGAAAAGCAGCTCACTGGAAAAGACCTTGATGCTGGGAAAGATTGAAGGCAAAAGGAAAAGGGGGCGGCAGAGGATGAGGTGGTTAGATAGCATCACTGACTCAGTGGACGTGACTTGAGCAAACTCCGGGAGGTAGTGAAGAACAGGAAAGCCTGGTGTGCTGCAGTTCATGGGGTCACCAAGAGTCAGACACGACTTAGCGACTGAAAAGACAGGAAAAGGACACCAGCCAACCAGGTTCTGAGGGTATCAGAAGATTCATTTGGGAACTTTAAATTAGGGCCTGGGCCCTTCTGTCATCCCATGGATCGCAGTCTCTGGGGAACATTCTGGTGGGCATCTTTTTTTCCCTCCAGAAGATTTTTTTTTTTTAAATCATAGGATTTATTTTTTTAATTGGAGGATAATGGCTTTATAGTGTTGTGTTAGTTCCCGCTGTGCAACAACATGAATCAGCCGTGATGTTGTTGTTTGCTGTCCTTTAGTCACTCAGTCGCGTCTGACTCTTTTGTAGCCCCATGGACTGTAGCCCACCAGGTTCTTCTGTCCATGGGATTTCCCAGGCAAGAATACTGGAGTGGGCTGCCATCCCCTTCTCTAGGGGATCTTCCCAACCCAGGGATTGAACCCAAGTCTCTTCACTGCAGGCAGATTCTTTATCCTTGAGCCCCCAGGGAAGCCCGAATCAGCTTTAAGTATCCATAGATCTCCTCCCTCTGAAGCCTGCGTCCCACTCCCACCCCTCTAGGTCATCAGAGAGCACTGCGCTGACTTCCCTGTGGTGCGCCGCAGCTGGTTTACACACGGGAGTGTGTGTATCAGTGCTACTCTCTCAGTTCTTCCTGTCTTGTCTTTCCCCCACTGTGTCCACATCTGTGTCTCTATTCCTGCCCTGCAAATAGGTCTGTCTTACAGAGCGAAGTAACCCAGAAGATTCTGATGTTGGCTCAGGGTAAGAACTGCTGTCTGGAAGAGTCCAGAAGTCAGGGAGGAGCTTTCCAAGGAGCTTTCCAAGATAAGGCTGGGATTAGCTCCTTTGCAAGACTCCAAGGGAAGCGTGCCCCTTGGGAAGTAAGTGACTTCTGAGACAGGCAAAGAGCCACCGCAAACACTTTTTCTCCAGGGCACCAGGCAGGGCCTCCACACACTTACTGATCAAAGGGAATGTGAGGTTCAGAAAGGCGAAGAAAGGAATGTCCTAAATCAGAGCTATTCGGTTTGTAGGCGACCACGAAAGCAAAGTTCAGGATGGCTGTGAGCCGGCCCCGGCAGTGCCTTCGAGGTCTCGGAGAATTCTTTGCTCTTTTTCCAGCAGACATCACTGCAGGCCAGAAGGCCTCAGACTCAGCTCCCCCCTGCCAACTGGTGAAGCCTGCCTCAGCGCTACTTCCTGTCTTGCATGTGACCCCAAATGCCATCACGAAACTTGCATTTGTATGACATTCTGGAGTTTCCAAGTGAAAGAGAGGTAGTGCAAAGACTGTGCCCGGCATTTTAGGTCACGCTTGACTTTCAAATTCTAACTCAGACACTTATGTGCTCAGTCACTTAGTCCTGTCTGACTCTTTGCGACCCCCTGGACTGTAGCTTGCCAGACTCCTCTGTGCATGGAATTTTCCAGGCAAGAATAATGGAGTGGGTTGCCATTACATCCTCTAGGGGATTCTCTCAACCCAGGGAGAGAACCTGTGCCTCCTGTATCTTCTATTGGCAGGCAGATTCTTTACCACTGAGCCACCTGGGAAGTCCAACCGCTTAAGCTGCTTAACTCTGTAAGCTTCTTTGAGTCTTTGTTTATGTGTAGAACGGGGATGGTATTGGCCATCTCTCATGGTCCTTGTGAAGGTTTAATGTCAAAGTGTCTGCAGAGGCTCTGGCTCACAGTGGTTGCTTGCATTGCTCCCCAAGTCACTATCCTTTTAAAATCATTTTCCTGACTTGACTTTCATAACAGCCTTCCCTCCAGACAGATTGAGGGCTTGGGAGTGGGATGTTGGGATTGATGCTTCCGACTCCGAATTCCAGCTTCTGCAGTCTGTTCTGACTGTGCCCTGTAACTTCTAGGTCACAGATTAAATGCCACGAGCACTTCTGATTTGTTAAAGAGCTGTTTTATGCATGTGGTAATCGACAGCATGATAATAATGAATCTATGCCATTGTGCATGCGTGCTAAGTCACTTCAGTCGTGTCTGACTCTTTGCGACACTATGGACGGTCGCCCACCTGCAGGGCTCCTCTGTCCATGGAATTCTCCAGGCAAGAACACTGGAGTGGATTGCCAGGCCCTGCTCCAGGGGATCTTCCTGACCCAGGGATCGAACCCGCATCTCTTATGTCTCTTGCACTGGCAGGCAGCCACGAGCGCCACCTGGGAAGCATGCAGTGGTGATGTCCATTTTGTAGAGGGGCTGCAAGGCAGAGAATTTTAGTTAGGGACAGATCTGACTGAGCGCATGTGCACTAGTCGGAGAGGAGGTGTAGAATGAGCAGAGGGTCCCCTCGTCGCCCACCTCCTGGGCACGGAGCGCAGACCCGGGCGGCAGGCCCCCCCACCCCGTTCGCACAGGGTGTTCTCAGAGAGCGGTGCTGCCTGGAAGAGAGAAGTCGAGTCATCTCTGATGACTGTCACTCTTCCCTTCAGATTATGACACATCGCCCGTCTCTAATTAATATTTTCCTCAAGTGTTCTTTTCACACTTTTTTTTTCATGTTCTCCTCACCCACATGCTTCTTAGGATGAGACTCTTTTTCCTCTTAGAAATAACACAAATGTGATTTGATGACAAAGGGTGGTGTTTGTTTTTGGAGGAAGAGCAGGGAGCTTTCTGGAGGGCTCTTCAGGGGCTGTTGCTGGAACGAACTGACCCAGGAGTCCTGGCTGAATTACAGTCAGAGCTGCTTCAGTGCAGCCTGGCTGGGCCCTTAGATCACAGGGGCGGGATGAAGAGCTGGGAGCACGTTTCCCATTGATTTCAAGCACTCTTTAAGCCTGGTAATTACCTCCTCCATCGACATTATAATCTTGTTGATAATACCAACATGTTGCACTCCAGCCAGGATGCCAGCGCTCTGCCTGGCCTTGTTTCTGACGGCAGAGATTTAAATCAGGCTTGGAAACACTAGTGTCGCCTCCATTTATTCGATCCTGAAGGCGGCACCCCTGACTTCCTCAGAAATATTTTCTAAAGATGAAGGAAAGTCCTGCTTGTCGGGTGGTGATATCACGATGGACAGCTCTTTGGATGGAGCCGAGTGTATCTTTGAGAATTTAGAGCCAAAGGAATTCTTGCCTCTTGCTTCAACTTCGCGTTGTTTATGGAGCTCCGTGGTGGGTCAAGTAGACTGGGGTCTTTTGGGGGCAGTCGTTGCACAGGGCACTCAGCTCTTATTGTACCGCGTGGCGTATGTGTGTCTGTGTGTGTTTGTGTGTCTGTCACGTTATTCCAACAGTGTGTTTTGCAGGAATCTGAGGTTATGATGGGAGGTGGGTAAATTTTCTAAGCACTTGTTTGAAGATGCCCCTTTTTTTGGCAGGGGTGGGGGGCAGGACAATATTTGGAGATTTTTTTAAACTTTTTGTTTTATATTGGAGTGTAGCCGATTAGCAGTGTTGGGGTAGTTTCAGGCGCACAGCAGAGTGACTCAGCCGTCCGTAAACCTGTGTCCACTGTCCCACAAACTCCTCTCCTATCCAGGCTGCCACAGAGCGTTGACCAGAGTTCCCTGTGCTGTGCCGGAGGTCCTTGTTGGCTATCCATTTAAAATACAGCCGTGTGTACGTATCCGTCTCAAACTCCCTGCCCACCCCTTCCCCCCACCCTTCCCCTCTGTTAAACCTAAGTTCATTGTCTAAGTCTGTGAGTCTGTTTCTGTTTTGTAAATAAGTTCCTTTGTACCATTTCTTGTTAGTTACCATATATAAGGGATGTTATACAATATTTATCTTTCTCTGTCTGATTTATGAAGATGTCTTTTTGATTGTTGACAGACAGTGGGTTTCCCGTGGCCCTTGTCCCGGCAGTTGCCAGGGAGGGAGAAGCCCCGTGTTAGGGTGATTGTCACTCTCTAGTCTCTGGGGAGTCGTGGACAAGACAGGAATTGTGGCTGGGATGGGGCCTCTGTTCCTTTCTGTCCCCTCTGTCCTTCTGGAGTTCGCTTTGAAGATGGCTGACTGATCCTGTAGGTTTTGTTTGGCTGTTTGCTTACTGCCTTGGGGGCTGTGTTAGCAGCGATCCCCTACTGTGTCCAGGTCCAAGCAGCAACTGAGCGGCTGAAGTCCCATAGGTATCCCATCAAGGACCAAGAGGTGGCCTTGGCTGCTGGCCGGGTTTCTTAATCATCTGCATTGCTTTCTTTCCCCTTATTGTTCCATGTTTTGAGTGCGTTCAAGGGGGAGGGACAGCTTATTTTTGCTTATTTTGGATGTCACATAGACCCGCCGCAAATCTTGAGAATCACCACGGGGCCGCCTGAAGCCTTCCGAGTCCTCAGGCAGCATGGAGCCAGTGATGAAATGTCACCTCCCTGGTGCCCTTTACCTCGCTGGGCACTAGTGCTCTGCCTCTCTGTGCCAACCCAGGCAGCCTCCTGGTAGATACGGGCCAAGGAGCAGAGTGGCATCGTTTCATAGCCTGGAGCTGAGAACCTAGAGACTAGGATGTGAGGTGCACTCTGTCACTGGCAAGGATGCCACGGATGGTTCACCTCAAGTCTTGGGGCCTCAGTTTCCTCTGCTGAAAACTCAAGGGGAGGACTCGCCAGCACCTCAGGTCCTGGCAGGTCTGAATTCCTCTGACTGCAGTGCATGGGCCAACTTCCTTACCTGGTGCCTTCAGAGCATCTCCTGCCGTCAGTATGTTGCCTCCTTCAGCATCCCACGACCAGAAGGGCCTTGCCCTGCAGGGGTCTGTCATGGATGGACAGACACCCAGCATCCCCAGGTGTTCCCGGGATGCCCAGAAGGCACTCCCATCTCAGCAGTGACCCACGGGGCTTTTTAAAGTTGCCTCTGTTACATCAGGGACTTCCAATGCTTCTTGTGGAAGTAGATTTTGCTCATTTCTACTCCCAAGTGTTTCTTTTCTTTCCCCCGAGTCAGATGTGAAGGGGAGAGAATTACTTGGTCATTTCCAGCCCCGTGGCAGGGTGGGTGGTGAGACCAGCAACCCAGGAGTCAGGAGGCCCCCAGAGCTGCTGTTAAAGCTCGTATCTGCAGGGACAGTGGGGTGGACTGGAATGATGGCCAAGGATCTGCCCACGTGCCAGCGTCAAATTCCAGGGGCAGCTTGGACTAAACTGTGTTGAGTAGCCATTCTCAGAATTACCAGTTTTGCCAGGAATGCAAGGCAATAGGGTTCGTTTTTTTTTTCTTCCTCTTTCTATTGCTGTGTTCATTAATATGCACAATACAAAGGCCAGAGTTGCTGAACCAAAACCATCAAGTTCTGATTAATATGCAGAACTCAGCCACGGGATCGCTCTGAAATTTCTAACCAATAACGCTCCCTGGCTGAGTCATTCAGCAGAAGGATCCTTAATTGGAAACAGCCTCAGACAGTAGCATGGAGAGCATCAGACAGAGGAATATTAGGGCAGAAACACCCGGAGAGGAAATGCCGACAGGAAAGAATACTGGCATAACGTGGACGGTTGAATCAACAGTGTTTGTCCGGAAACACCAGGCGTACCAGTGAGTGGGCCTACACGGAGCTGGAGCTTAGGGGAAAGACAGAGAAGCAGGTGGCCAGATTTCTCAAAATCAGAAAGTTCGTTTCTGTCCATGTCTGTCCTTGTTTTTAATGAGCATTGTCCTTTCCAGGTTGCCCACCTCTTGGTCTGGAAACCTTAAAAATCACAGACTTCCAGCTCCATGCATCCACTTCCAAGCGCTACGGCCTGGGGGCCCATCGGGGGAGACTCAACATCCAGGTACCCACACCGAGGGGAGGACTCAGGCTGCACCGCTAGTGGCTCTGGCCACCGACATGGCGATGGTTCATTGAGCTTGGGGCAGGCTCCGTGCCTGGCATTTAAAACGAATCAGCTCTAGTTTTCACGACAGGGAGGAGCTTGCTGCTTAATCCGCATTGTATAGAGCAAGAGCCCTGAGACTCAGGATACGTGTCTTCTCCAGAGACTAGTTAGTAAAAAGGATGCTGCCGGTTCCCTGTCCCAGCTTGGAACACCTGCATGTGATCTGTGTGGAAAGGACAGGCGGGGACGCTGACCGCCTGTGACCATGGGCAGGCAGTGACCTTGGTCCTCTCTCGCCTCCCTGCCAGTGTTTCTCATCTCACCACACACATCTCTTCCAGCCTCTTCTGTGGCTCCTTCTGTCATGTTCTGCCAGCTCAAACCCTTAGTGGCGCTCATCATGTCTGGTCTCCCCCCCTGAGGCTCAAAGGCCTCTGTCACCTTCGCCCTGAGTGCTGTCAAGGTCCTGCTCCTGGGAGGTGGGGTCCTTCTGGCTCCCTTTGTGAACTGAGCACTTCTTGGCTGCAGGCCTTTTCCCACGCAGGTCCCCTGCCCGCACCTCCCTGCCCACCACTTTGTCCAAGCACTGTAAACCCTGGTTCATCCACGGCATCGCGTGCTCGCGCTCCTCTAACATCATACATGTAGTCATTAAGCACCGCAGATTTATTCTCCTAGAGTCCTGGAGGATAGACATCTCACTGGGCTCAAATCAAGGTACGGGCAGGACTGCATTCCTCTCGGAGGCTCTCGGGGAGAATCATTTCTTTTCCTGGTCTGGCTTCCCTGGGTGCACGCATCCCTTCCTCTAAGCCAGCGATGGCAGGTCAAGTCCTTCTCAGGCTGCCGTCTCTCTGGTTCTCTCTTCTGTCTCCCTCTTCTGCTTTTCAGTTGTTCAGTTCAGTTGCTCAGTCGTGTCTGACTCTTTGTGACCCCATGGGCTGCAGCACGCCAGGCCTCCCTGTCCATCGCCAACTCCCAGAGTTTACTCGGACTCACGTCTATCCAGTCGGTGATGCCAACCAACCATCTCATCCTCTGTCGTCCACTTCTCCTTCCGCCGTCAATCTTTCCCAGCATCAGGGTCTTTTCAACTTTTAAGGACCCTTATAAGTACATTGAGCCCATCTGGATAACCCAGGACCCTCTCCCAGTCCCAAGCAACCTTGGCTGCATCTGCAGCCTTCATTTCCCTTTGTCACAGAACCTTGAGGATTCACAGCTTCCAGGATGAGCATGTGGACATCTTTGTCGGGGAGGGGGCATCACTCTGCCAACCCATCTCAGATGTCTTTTTCCTCCTCTTCCAACTCCAGCCGATCTGCCTCTTCTCAACTTGGCATTTGATCCCATGCCATCCTGCGTGTTTCTCCAGGAGTGTCGTTCCCTAATATTTTTGCAGTGTTTCCCCAACTGATGCATAACTGTGTGTGGTTTCCAAATCCTTTGGTACATGAACCATCTCAGCCAGCCTCCTGGGAGGGCGGTGGTCCTTTCACGCCCACAGTGGGGGGGCCACCAAGGCTGCACTCACAGCTTCCAAGTGGCAGAGCTGACATCTTATTTCCCCGGTGGTCACTGTAAACGTGCCGTAGGGGGCTGCCGTGCAAGAGTGGACGAGCCGCCTTCCCAGGGAGCCCCTGGGCTTGATGGGGGGACATCTGAGTGGAGTTCTGACACCAAGCTCTCTTCCTTCCTCTTGGCCGCGTCAGGCTGCATCCCTGCTTCTCAGTTCAGATTCGGTAATACTAACTTTTATGAAATCTAAAGTTGTTTTTTAAAAATACCCACTAAAAAAAACCAAACAGCTGTTAAGAAAATATTTGGTTGTGTACAGCGGAACACTGTTTTACCAGAGGGTGAACTTTCAAAGTTTAAACAGGAGTAACTGTTAATAACTCGAGGGCCCCCAACACCCTGCACAGGCCGAAGTCTAGCAAGTAAATAAAGTCAGACTCGAGCAGGGGGCTGCATCCAGATGGGAGTGGGGCTGCCTCCTGCATCACTCAGAGCTGTCATCTGGTGTCTTTGATTCCTTCTCTAGAAATGAAGTCATCCTTCATTAAAGAGGAAGCGTTCAGATTAATAGCTCAGCTGGTAAAGAATCCGCCTGCAATGCAGGAGACCTGGGTTCGATCCCTGGGTCAGGAAGATCCCCTGGAGGAGGGAATGGCTACCCATTCCACTATTCTGGCCTGGAGAATTCCATGGACAGAGAAGCCTGGAAGGCTATAGTCCATGGGGTTGCAAAGAGCCAGATGTGACCAAGCGACCTTGATATTCACATTGATCCATACTTCCAATCAGAAGTGGAGAGGCCCAGCTAGTCCTAAATTTTTGGGGTGAGGGTGGAGGATGGGAGCTGTGTGCTTCCCAGTGAGCTGAGTGGACAGGTTGAGTGTATCCCGGTCAGGCAGGCTGAGTTCAGACTTGGCCTCGACACTTAGAGATTTTGGGACCTTTGAAATAATTACCTCACGTCTCTTGAGCCTCAGTTGTCTCATCAGAAACGTGGGAGTCCAAAGCACTCACTGGATTCCTTGAACAGTGAAATTGGCTGATTTATAGTCAGTGAAGTTAAGTGTGATTTATCCCTGGTGGCTCAGTGGCAAAGAATATGCCTGCCAATGCAGAAGACACAGGTTTGATCCCTGGGTCAGGAAGACCCCCTGGAGAAGGAAATGGCAACCCACTCCTGTACTCTTGCCTGGAGAATCCCACGAACAGAGGAGCCTGGTGGGCTATACAGTTCATGGTGTCACGAAGAGTCCGACGTGACTTAGCGACTCGACAACAACAACAATTTTACAGCATTTACTGGATTGTCTCACTCCTCTGCTGAAGCTGCAAGGACCCCATTTGGCGGGTTCCACCTTCCAGAATTAGTGCCACATGAAGCATGATTGCATCCCGACAGGTGCCCCGGAATGCATCTTCCCACACATGCAGGTTGAGTGCTGTTTAAAAATAACCACATCTTGTCTCACATCTGAGTATTTGGTAGGCATGTCAAGCTAATGGGATTTTATGTGTGAGAAACAGCAAGGTTTTAGCATTAGAAACCATATTTAAATGCATTTAGCGCAGGAGGTAAGCAAGGTCAGGCCAGCCCTTCGCTGCTCTGGCTCTGTGAGCATGAATGTGGTCCACTGAGAATGCGGTCCACTCAGAACGCAGGCTTGGCATGCGCCCTGGCCCTCCTGCTAACGAGCTGAGGGGCTTTAGGCAAGATGCTCACCTTTGCTAACTTCTTGGAATATGAAGATTAAAAGGAGGAAGAAAGAGAATTGTCCTCCTTGATTCTCAAATGCCATTTTCCTTCCCATTAGATCCATTTCCTCACCTGACCATTTTGAAGTACCCTTTATGTAACAGAACTGGGTGGCCGTAAAAAAAAGCAGAGAAGAAAAACTCCTATTTTTTCCATTTCCCCAAGATGCCTCGGTCTCCAGCAAGAAGGAGACTAGGAATCGGCTTTGATGGTTACTGGTGCTCTGCTGGGTACTTTTCCTGTTTCGTTTATTCCTTGACATGCGACAAGGACTGTTATTTTTATCACCTCTGTCTCTAAGAAAGCAGCTACACGGATCGGTGGAGTAACCTGGTTAAGATTTCTCAGGAGAGGAAGGATGTGACTCCAAGCTGCTTTAAACCTGGAGCTGTGGCTCCCAATGACCCCGTAAAACTGCCCAAACCAACAGCTAAAGTGTTCTAGGCCCCTCTGGATGCTTATTAAGCCACGTGCCAGTCACTCTTCTGACCTTTATCTCTCATTGATTTCCTGGGGGGTTACCCTCTTCAGCTTGTGTGAATCACGTTTGTCCGAGATTCCCACACTGTTTGGGCACCGCGTCTGCACATATGTGTGTGCCTGCTGCCGTGCCAAGGGCACTGTGGCTGCCGAGAATGATGGCGTTGTGACCCAGAGGTAGCGTTGGTCCGTGTACCAGTTTGGCCAGTACATCAGTGTCTTACCAGGTACCAGCCCTGACCCCAGAGCACCGTCCACACAGCTGTGGGCAGAAGCCTCCGAAGAACTCAGTCCTGTCCATGGTGCTCGTCACTTGGTGCTACTCTGGCTCAGGATGGCCATGTTGTCCACCCTGGGCTGTTTGCTGCTCAGGTCCTTTGCCCATTTAGCCATTGTGCCCACAACCCACCAGCTTCCACACTTCTCTACACCCTCTTCAATCATACTGCTTTTACCGTGTTTTTTTAAGGTCAAATCCTATCATTTAATGATAGAGTTAAATGATATTAAATTTTATTAAATTTTTTAAAATTTAAAATGTATTAACTTTTTTTTCTTAGCAATTTAACATGTCTCCTTATCAGAACTATTTTTTTTTTTTTTAGAGTTGATTGAGTTTTTTTGTTCTTCTGATTACAGAGCTGCATAGATTTTGAACCTTATTTTTTTCCTGTGAGCTTGGTTTTTATGAGTACAAGATTTTGCTGACTAAGCATTCACTTTTGCAGATTACGCATTCACTGGATAGCATTTTCCATGTTACAGCAGAAACACCTGTCTCTATGTTAGTTTTTTGGAAAGTGCAGTGCAGTGCAAGTCGTGTCCACCTCTTTACGACCCCATGGACTATACAGTCCATGGAATTCTCCAGGCCAGAATACTGGAGTGGGTAGCCTTTCCCTTCTCCAGGGGATCTTCCCATCCCAGGGATTGAACCCAGGTCTCCCGCATTGCGGGCAGGCTCTTTACCAGCTGAGCCACAAGGGAAGCCCAGGAATACTGGAGTGGGTAGCCTATTCCTTCTCCAGTGGATCTTCCTGACCCAGGAATCGAACCAGGGTCTCCTGCATTGCAGGTGCATTCTTTACCAACTAAGCTATATAGTTCGTTGGGGGCTGCTATAAAAACATGCCATACACCAGGTGGCTTATAAACAACACAGGTTTATTTCTCACAGTTCTGGTGGCTGGAAAGTTTAAGATCAAGGTCCTGGCATATTTGGTGTCTGGTGACAGCCTGCTTCCTGGCTCCTAGATGACTGTCTTCTGTGTCCTTAGGAGGTGGAAGGGGAGCTTCTCAGGGTCTCTTTTAGAAAAGCACTGATCTCAACTCCTGGGTGAACACTGGGAGATGGTGAAGGACCGGGAGGCCTGGGTGCTGCAGTCCATGGGGTTGCAAAGGTCAGACAGGACTTAGTGACTGAACAACAGCAATCTCATTCAAAAGGGCTCCAACTTTGTAACCTAATCGCTTCCCAAAGGTCCCTAAAACTATCACCTTGGAGGTTAGGTTTCCACATATGAGTACTGAGGGGACTTATGCATTCAGTCTGTAGCATTCTTTTGTCCTCATTTTAAGCATGAGACTTCGACAGATTAAAAACACCTTATAATTCAACTTCTAAATTCTCCTTTTTACAAGTGGAGTTTTGCTTGTGTCAATTTAATAATATAAGCTCAGAGGAGAAGCCCAGGTTTACATTTCACAGGTATACTGGCACAAAAGAGAGCTTCAGGAATTCAAGGGAGGGGTCCAGTTCATCAGGATAGTCTTACCCAGGTTTAGTCTGGCAGTATCCCAGGGTCCTTTTCTACTAACTCACTTGTGAGGCTGTCTGTGGTCTCATTTAGAAACAATCATTGGCTTCTTCTGCTCTGGGACCAGTCACAGGCAGATTGGAAATTAACATCCCAGATCTCGAAGAGAAAGTCTCGGTAATGAGCTCTAAAATCACACTTGGGGCATTTGTTTGCCTGTGCTTGGTCTTAGGAGATAGCCCTGTATTCAGGTGGGTCATTTAACAGTAGCCATTGCCTGTCCTGTCTCCACAGAATCCTCTAAGGACCCTGAGAGATTTTCCGTGGCTCGTAAATTCAGCAAGGTGGTGTCAGAGACAGCGCCACTCTTTGATTTATCCCACCACCACTGTTATTGGTAGCAAAGCCTTGAGCAGCTTATGGCAGCACTTGCATTTCAAAGGGCTGGGTTTCAGTTTCATTCTTAAGACTCTAAAATGATGGTAAGTATAAGCCTGACATGTGATCCGAAGAAATGAAATACTGAGAGCCTGATTGTACCTCAGGGTGTCATTGTGATTCCTGCCAATAATCAGAATGTAAGAGGCTGACATTCTGATCAGAGTTTTGAAGAAAGAGCTGATGTTTTGAGGTCACAGGGAAAAACATGGAACATCAACACCTTCAGATGTCTTTGCGATGCCCGGTCGTCATTTGATTCTCTCTGGCCCATGACTTGTCTCATGTGTGTTAGCTGTCTTTCATGAGGAAGTCTGGTTATAATAATAGCATCTGTCTGAGCCACTTCTCAGAACCGCTGGAATGAAACCCAGCTCCTCTTGGAAGTCATTCTATTCAGAGAATTCTACAGAGCATCCAGATCCTGATATTAGAATCCACTGCCAATGTTCTGATCATCTTTTTACCTGAAATGAGGTATAAGCCATGAAGATAGTCGATGCCCATGGCTTCAGATATGTGAAAGTGAAAATCGCTCAGTTGTGTCCGACTGTTTGCGACCCCATGGACTGTCCATGGAATTCTCCAGGCCAGAATACTGGAGTGGGTAGCCTTTCCCTTCTCCAGGGGATCTTCCCAATCCAGGGATCAAACCCAGGTCTCCCGCATTGCAGGCGGATTCTTTAACCAGCTGAGCCACAAAGGAAGCCTGATATACCCACGGGGAGTTGATTATAGAGCATTGAACCAGTTTTTATCCTGGTGTTGAAGTTCAGGAGGCTGAGCACATCCCACATGTCTGTCTGCCAGTCCTCTTTGGCCCTGGTGACACCTGGTGCCCACCCTGGCCAAATACGCATGCATGCTTGCTCAGTCCTTCAGGCATGTCTGACTCTTTGCAACCCCATGAACTGTAAGCCCACTGGGCTCCTCTGTCCATGGGATTCTCCAGTCAAGAATACTAGAGTAGGTTGCCTTGCCCTTTTCCAGGGGAGCTTCCCGACCCAAGAATCGAACCCACATCTCTTACATCTCCTGTACTGGCAGGCAGATTCTTTACCACTAATGCCACCTGGGAAGCCCCATCTGGCCAAAAGTGGAGACCATGTTTAACTTGTGGACACCACCCAGGGCAGCTCTGTTTTCTCAGGCGTCACCCTGGGCACCCCGACTCCTGCCTGACGCTGGAATCATTTGCACTCAGGGTCTTCGGAGCCCAAAGCTTGTCTGTTCCTTCACACTGTCCCGGTTCTCTGGACGACAGCCTCTCATTTCTTTCTGGTTGCACAGAACCGTGCTCTAAGCCAACAAGCCCTCCCTGGGGGCTGTTTATGTGCTGGGTGCTGCAGAGGCAAAAGTCATCACAGTGGGTATAGTATCTAAACCCAAGAATGTCATGTTCGTTCCCAGAAAGGGATTTTGTTCTGCGTCTGGCTTCAAGAAACGGTCTGGGACACAATGTCTGGATGCCAGGATGCTGGAATTTGGGGTATTTGGATTTTTATGGCAATAACAGGACCAAATATTTTAAATCATGACTTTCGGAAAATTCAAAGTGAGAATTTGCCATAATGAGATTGAGGTGCTATTGTCATTCTTGGTTGCATCCTGAAGGCAAGTACAGTGAAAAGAACTAGGCTCAGAGCAGGGTAAGGAGGACAAGGGAGCCCCAAGGAGCAGAGACGCCGGGCCTGCAGGTCTCACACCATTCTGAAACTACTAACCCCCTGGTGCCACTTGCCATCTGAATTTTTTCTTTACTATTTTACTAAATTGCACTAAATCATTATTTTATTTCATCTTCAGTGTACTCAGAGGGAAACTCTGGTTTAGAGAAGAGGAACTGAAGTCAAGGGCTGAGCGACCTGCCCTAACCCAATACCTAATAAGCACAGAGCCGAGATGCAGAGGGAAGGGATTTCTTTGCATCTCAGGTGCCCATGGGAAGGTTCAGCTTGTCGTCTCCTCCAGCAACCCCCTTCTGACTCATCTCCCTGACCGCTGAGTCTCCTAGTACCACCCTGGCAGGACCCAGAGAAGTTTAGCGGTGTCAACAGTCGTCCCCATGGGGCCTCATGTCCATTCAGCTGGCAGAAGCCACTGTACCTTTTCAGATGATGCCTTGTGAGGATGGGCCCTCTGGGCTGTGAGCCCAGCCACACTGTCTCCTGGGCACATACGGTTGGGAGCCAGGAGTCCAGGCCCTTCTGAGCTAGGGTTTCAGTGGACACAGCACACACTGCCCAGGCAGAGAAGATTTGTGTGAAGAGAGGATAAAAGACAGGGAAGGGAGAGGAGGCGCGGAAGACAGATCAGAGCAGAGTTGTTCTCGTCTTCACTCATTTCATTCAAAACCCTGCCTCCTGGGAACCTTGCTGGTGCTAGGCAGGCGCTGTCAGATGTCCTGGGGAGACAATGGTGAACAAAACCAGAAGCACTCTCTAATCTTTTAGCAGATATTTAAGGAAGGCCTTCTGTATGCTGGGTCCTGTCCTAGGTCCTTGGGATGCCTTCGTGACCAAAACAGAGACCCTCGCCATCTGACAACTTACAATCGAGTGGGAGTTGTTCAGTCCCTAAATGGTGTCTGACTGTTGTCAGACCCCGTGGACTGCAGCACGCCAGGCTTCCCTGTCCGTCACCATCTCCCGGAGTTTGCTCAAATTCGTGCCCGTTGAGTCGGTGATGCCATCCAACCATCTCATCCTCTGTCGCCCCTTCTCCTCCTGCCCTCAATCTTTCCCAGCATCAGGGTCTTTTCTAATGAGTCACCTCTTGTCATCAGGTGGCCAGAAGGAGTCACATAAAAGCAAGAAATGTAACAGGATTTTTATAGTATTTCAAAAAGTGATAAGTGTGACAAATGTATAGCCAGCAGTGGGGTCGGGAGGGCCACCTCTGGGGAGGGGGCAGGTTATAGTTAAAGGTGATCAAGGTCAGGTTTCAGGAGGTAATATTTGGGCCAAGTTGGCTTAAGGATCAGCAAGGGATGGGGTAGCTGTGGGAGGAGCATTCCGGCAGTGGGAGTGACGTGAGGGTCTTGTGGTGACAACAGGCTGGACATCAGCAGTTAACAAGGAGCAGGGGCGGCTGGGGCCCAGAGAGTGCAGAGGGCAGTCGCCAGCCCAGACGTCACTCTGGGGGGACTTTGACTTTTACTCTTGAGCCAATTGAGGGGCCGTGGAAAGGTTTTGGGTGCAGGAATGCCATGCTCTGCTTTGCAAGTGCAAAGGAGTAACCCAGTCTCTGTGTTGACTTAGGGGAGCAGGCGTCAAAGCAGGGGGCCTGGGAGGGGTGATGTTCAGCACCCCACATGAGCGGTGATGCTGGCTTTGGCCAAGCCAGGGGTGTGGAGGCAGTGAGAAGTGGTTGGGTTTTGGCTATTTTGAAAGCAGGCTTTTCTGATGAGGAGGAGAATGAAGTTCGGATGCGAGAGAGAAAAAGAGGAGTCCAGGATGCCTCCTCCAGTGTTATTTTGGCCTTGGGTCATGAAATGGGGAAATGAAATTATTTTGAAAGAAATCTCATGGGTGAGATCACCCAATGGCAACCTGTGATGAATATGCAGAAGGAGAGGACCAGGTGCATTAGCTCCGGGGGCCTCCGTAGCAAAGTGTCACAAACAGCGTAAGGCAACAGGAATTTATTCTCTCACAATTCCAGAGGCTGGAAGTCTGAAATCAAAGTGCTTATAGGTCTGAACTCCCTCTTAAGCTACTAGTAGAGGATCCTTCCTTGCCTCTTCCAGCTGCCAGTCCTCAGGCATCCCAGGATGGGTGTTCCTGGCTTGTAGTGGCATTTCTCCAGTCTGCCTCTGTGATCACAGGCGGTCTCCCTCCTACATCATCTCTCATCTCTCTGTGTGTCTGTCTCCATAACCAGAATTCTCCTTCTTCCAAAGACACCAGTCATCAGGTTTAGGCCCTCATCTTCATCTGCTAATTTTATCTGCAACAACCCTGTTCCCAAATAAGATCACCTTCTGAGGTTCTAGGGATTAGAGATTGAACCTATGTTTTTGGAGGATATAATCCAACCCATCACACCATGGTTTTCTATACCCAACAAACCTGCCTCAATCTAGAAATCTGGAACACTTTCCTGAGGATGGGCTACAAGGTTTGAAGCAGGATTAAAACTTAAGAGTTTATCAGACAAAGAGTTGACCGAGGGGACAGGAGAGAATTCCCAGTTGAAGGGAACAGTGTGTGCAAAGGCCCCGTGGTGGAGGGAACATGTTATATTTGAAGAACTAAAGCAAAGCCAGTGTGACTGGAGCTGTGCTGTGGTTATGGAGCAATATCATGGCCAATAAACCTAAGAAAGTGCTGTTATCTTAAGTCATCAAGTAAATACAGATTAAAATCGCAATGATATGTGGCTTAAAAAAAAAAGAACAATATCAAGTGTGGGCGAAGATATGGAGCAATAGAAACTTTTATATAGTGCTGGGATCATGAAATAGCACGACCACGTTGGGTACCTGTTTGGCAGTAGCTACTAAACTCAACATTCTTGTACCTGTTAATCTAACAAATTCTTTCTTATGCCTAAAAGAAATGCATTCATACATGTACAAAAAACATGTCCAGATAGGTTCATAGCATTGTTATTCATGATACTCCCAATATGGTAGTAATCCCCATGTCCATCAGACAGTATAATGGATAAGTCATTTGTATATGTGTACAGTGGAGTACTATACAGCAGTGAAAAGGAATAAGTTACTGCTACCCGTAATAATATGGATGAATCTCACAGAAACCACATTGAGCAAAAGGAGCCAGGCACAAAAGAGTTGTCACAGAAAGTTCCATTTATAGAAAAAAGAAAATAGGAAAATCAGTCCAGGGAGATGGATGTCAAAACAATGGTTATGTTAGGGGAAAGGTAATGCCTGGATGAGGCCAATGGTGGGAACTTTGGGCATGCTGGTCATATTCTACATTTTGATCTGGGTGTGGGTACCTGGGTGAGTGCACTTTGTAAAATTTTTAAGATTTTTTAATTTATGTATTTGGCTGCACCAGATGTAGGACCTTTGATCTTCATTGTGGCATGCAGAATCTTTCGTTGTGGCTTGTGAATTCTTAGTTGTGTCAGGGAACTCCCTGATAGATTTTGTTTTTAATCATTTTTCATTTCAAACTCAAGATATTTATTGTTTTCCTTAGCTGGTGCAAGACATTTTTAAAAAGTGGATTTGGGGTTTAAAAATGGATTTAAAAGTAATGAGTATTTCTCTTTAATCAGCTTTATTGATGATTATCCCTTCGTGGATCACAGACTTGTTGTGGCGAAGAGGTTTGCATAATTCACTGAAGGTGTGAGCCACGACATCCAGAGCCGCTCAAGACAGACAGGTCACAGAGGGGAGCTCTGACAAACCGGGCCCACTGAAGGAGGGGACGGCTCCGTATTCTTGCCTTAAGAACATCATGAACATGAAAAGGCAAAAACATGACACCTGAAGATGAGCTCGTATATGTGAACCAAGAACTTCCAGATGTACAAGCTGGGTTTGGAAAAGGCAGAGGACTAGAGATCAGACTGCCAACATTCGTTGGACCATAAAGAAAGCAAGGGAATTCCAGAAAAATATTTGCTTCTGTTTCATTGACTATGCAAAAGCCTTTGACTGTTGAAGCCTTTGTTGATCTGTTGAACAGATCACAAAAACTGTTGAACATTCTTAAAGAGATGGGAATAGCAGACCACCTTATCTGTCTCCTGAGAAACCTGTATGTGGGTCAAGAAGCCACAGTTAGAACCTTATGTGGAACAATGGACTGGTGCAAAATTGGAAAAGGAGTACAAGGCTGTATATTGTCACCCTGCTTATTTAACTTCTATGCAGAGTACATCATGCGAAATGCTGGGCTGGATGAATCACAAGCTGGAATCAAGATTGCCAGGAGAAATATCAACAACCTCAGATATGCAGATGATATCATTCTAGTGACAGAAAGTGAAGAGGAACTAGAGAGCTTCTTGAAGAAGGTGAAAGAGGAGAGGGAAAAAGCTGGCTTAAAGCTCAATATTAAAAAAGCTAAGATCATGGCATCCGGTCCCAAAACTTCATGGCAAATGGAAGGGGAAAAATTGGAAGAAGTGGCACATTTTATTTTCTTGGGCTCCAAAATCACTGCTGAGGGTGACTACAGCCATGAAATTAAAAGATGCTTACTTGGAAGAAAAGCTATGCTGAACCTCAATAGCTAAACTGAAAAAAGCAGAGACATTCCTTTGCCAACAAAGGTCCGTATAGTCAAAGCTATGGTTTTTCCAGTAGTCATGTACAGATGTGAGAGTTGGAGTGTAGAGAAAGCTGAGTACTGAATAATTGATGCTTTTGAACTGTGGTGTTGGAGAAGACTCTTGAGAGTCCCTTGGACTGCAAGGAGATCCAACCAGTCCATCCTAAAGGAGATCAGTCCTGAATATTCATTGGAAGGACTGATGCTGAAGCTGAAGCTCCAATACTTTGGCCACCTGATGGGAATAGCTGACTCACTGGAAAAGATTCTGATGCGGGGAAAGAGTAAAGGCAAAAGGAGACAGGGGCAGCAGAGGATGAGATGGTTAGATAGCATCACCCACTCAATGGACATGAATTTGAGCAAACTCAGAGATAATGAAGGATGGGGAAGCCTCGTGTACTGCAGTCCATGGGGTCACAAAGAGTCAGATACAACTTAATGACTAAACAACAACAACACTGATGATTAAGGTCTAAAGCAGCAGGAAGCTCTGCTTTTTTGCCAAAGGATCAGCTGATTTGCACCCAGGCAGTTTTATGCATATTTCAAAAGTTTATCACAGAGGTTTACCGAAGGTAGATATTCAGAGAGCATTATGGTCTCTTTTGGGAGAGTAGTTACTTACCTGTGTTAATCAGATATCACAGCTAACATTTTTAGGTAATCACTGCCTCCAAAAGGGGTAACTTGTTGGTAACTATAAAGATTCAGCCTCTGTTTCTTAGAATTTTTTTTTCTGAAAAAGATTTAAAGAGAACTATTACTTTATTCTGTTTCAGTCCAGATAGCCCTGGGTTATGTTTACAAAGTGGCAGCTGGGTCAATTATCTGGGAATTGCTGAATTGCTAAATTGTTACACTCACTTGGATATAACTTTTTAATTTGCTTCCAGATGTTTCTGTACTGAGGCAGCCCATGATCATGAAGTATGTACATTGCAGATCAATGATTTCACAACAGCAGAGTGATTTTGAGACTCACAGTTTTCTATATATGCCATAAAGCAAATTGTACCTAGCATAGGTACTACCATAGTACCTAGCACATAGTAGGTGCTCATGTAGACACCTAGAAATTTAAAGAATAGTTTCAAAAGTAGGTTGTATATCATATTTGTGCATCTGTCCATATTCGTCTTCAAAATTGAAAGACGCTTGCCCCTTGGAAGAAAAGCTATGACCAACCTAGACAGCATATTATAAAACAGAGACAATACTTTGCCAACAAAGGTCTGTCTAGTCAAAGCTATGGTTTTTCCAGTAGTCATGTATGGATGTGAGAGCTGGACGATAAAGAAAGCTGAGTGCTGAAGAGTTCATGCTTTTGAACTGTGGTGTTGGAGAAGACTGTTGAGAGTCCCTTGGACTGCAAGGAGATCAAAGCAATCAATCCTAAAGGAAATCAGTCCTGAATATTCATTGGAAGGGCTGATGCTGAAGCTGAAACTCCAATACTTTGGCCACCTCATATGAGGAACTGACTCATTTGAAAAGACTCTGATGCTGGGAAAGATTGAAGGAGGGAGAAGAAGGGGACAACAGAAGATGAGATGGTTGGATGGCATCACCAACTCGATGGACATGAGTTTGAGCAAGCTCCGAGAGTTGGTGATAGACAGGGAAGCCTGGCGTGCTGCAGTCCATGGGGTTGCAAAGAGTCGGACACAACTGAATGACTGAACTAAACTGTATTTGTGCATCTCTCTCTATTTGTGCATCTCCTTTCCTTTCCTCTTTAACATTAAAATTTATTTCAGTCAGTTTTATAAGCAAGTAGTTAAAGAAATCACAGCATTAAAGGATTATAACAGATAAACAATAGAATGGTTGTTGCCAGGGGCTAAGCAGGAGAGGAAATGGGGAGATGTAGGTTAAAGAGTGTATACTTTCAGTTACAAGAAGAGTAAGTTCAAAGGATCTAATATTATTATTGTTATTGTTGTTATAGTTAATAACACAGTATTGTGTAATACTTGAAAGTTGTTGAGAAATATATCTTAAGCATTCCCTCCACACACACAAACAGAAGAGTTAACACTTGAGGTGATGGCTATATTAATTATGTTGGTCTTGGTAATCATTCTATAATGTGTATACCCATGAAATCATCAAGTTGTACTCTAAATATGTACAACTGTATCTGTTGATTACTCCTAATAAAGTTGGAAAAGGCAAAAATAAAAACAAAGCGATGGTCCCTGTAGAGGCATTCCACATTCCACCCCACCCCCTGACCCCCATCAAATGCTGTGAATGGAGCAACTACTTCCAGCCCTTTTTACTTGTTTCTTTGGGAATTTGAATTAGAATTTCTAAATAATGTGCACATATTGAGATATACTAATTTATAAATTTTGAACTTTATTATTTGAATCTTTATTACAGAAGATGACAGTTTCAGCTCATTTCTAATCATCCCTATTTAATCTTTCCAACAAAATTGTATCTCAAATTTTGGGCAAACCTACATTTGAGGTTTTCATTGTTATGACTATAAATACTGCTTACTACTGAGCCAAGAATTATTGTAGTTTTGAGCCAAGAATTAATTCCCATTATATAATTTTTTGATGATTTTTTGTTTTCCTGGAAGTGCTCATGTTTTAAAAATCATCCCATACCCTGCAATAGTCTGGGTCTATAAAACAGCCGTCTGTGTAACTTTCTATAAGGTCAGATCTGTTCAACCATGTTTAGTGTGACTTTTGCTTTTTGTGTTTCTGTAGAAATCCTTTCAGGAGCCCTTTGACCTGCTGTGTTTCTGGATCTTCTGCATCACTTGTATCTTAGGATTTCTTCACCGTCATCCTGTTTTGGAACCTCTGATTTCTCAATCTGACATCTTCCTCTTTTTGGTGTTCTGCCTCATTTTTGTGGAGCATATCCCATAGTAGCTTCCTGGAAATGGTATGAGAGAAATTTTTTTGAGGATCTGTGAATCTGAAAACTGTCTTTTGTGATCAATACTCTAAGTATAAAGTTCTAAGTTGGAAAATCTTTGCTTTCAGAATCTTGGATTTGCTATCTCTCCATTCTATTAGCTTCAGATGTTATTGAGAATTCTGGTACCCTTCTTATTCTTTTATCTTTGTTTTATTTTGTTTATTTATTTTTTCAGTTTTATTTATTTATTTTCTTTACAGTATTGTATTGGTTTTGCCATACATGGATGAATCTTAAATTTATTTTTCAAAATTAATTTTTATTGGAGTATAGTTGATTTACAATGTTGTGTTAGCTTCTACTGTACATCAAAGTGAATCAGCTGTACATATACATATATCCACTCTTTTTAAGATTCTTAACCCATAAAGGTCATTACAGACTGTTGAGTAGAGCTCCCTGTGCTATATAGTAAGTTCTTATTAGTTACCGTTTTTATATATAGTGGTGTGTATATATCAGTCCCAATCTCCCAACTTTTCCTTCCCCTTTTCGTTTTATTGTTTCCTCTTTGAAAGCTCTTATAATCTCTTTATTGCTGATATTTTGAAGTTCACAATGATATCCTTTGGTGTGGATCTTATTTCATTCTTTGTCTCATATTCTTAGTTCTTTGGAGACTTAAGCCATAGAGCCCTGGGACATTTTCATATAGTAATTTTTTGCAATTTCTTCCTTGGGCAGTGGGGGGCGGGCGGAAATCTCTGACTTTACTCTGCTCGTCCTCTTTTTCCGGTGCTGTTTATTGTTATTGGAATTCTCGCATTCCAAGAGTTCTTTCTTGTGTACTGCTATTTTCTCCCTAAGACTCCTAGTCTTGATTCATGCAAACAAGATCTTCTCTTTCAAGGGGTCATAATTATAGTTTCTTTGAGGTTGTTTCCTGTTCTCCATTATATTTTTAGCCTATTTATTTTTTGTTTGTTCTACACTTGGCTGCATTGTGTTCTAGAATTGCATGGAGGAAGAGAGGTGGGTCATCTCACACTTCACTATGCTTGCTGATTGATTTCCACTGAATTCTCTGTACTTATCTATCATATCTGCCCTCCTCTGTGTCCGGGGTTTTCAAATCTAGTCTCTCTGGTTGCCTTTTTTAAGAGAAAAAAAATCACATTTTCTGCAGAAGACTCTACACATGGACATCACCTGATGGTCAATAACAAAATCAGACTGGTTATATTCTTTGCAGCCAAAGATGGAGAAGCTCTATACCATCAGCAAAAACAAGACTGGAAGCTGACTGTGGCTCAGATCATGAACTCCTTATTGCAAAATTCAGACTTAAATTGAAGAAAGTAGGGAAAACCACTAAACCATTCAGGTATGACCTAAATCAAATCCCTTACGATTATATAGTGGAAGTGACAAATAGATTCAAGGGATTAGATCTGATAGAGCGCCTGAAGAACTATGGATGGAGGTTTGTGACATTGTACAGGAGGCAGCGATCAAGACCATCCCCAAGAAAAAGAAATGCAAAAACCAAAATGCCTGTCTGAGGAGGCCTTACAAATAGCTGTGAAAAGAAAAGAAGCAAACTGCAAAGGAGAAAAGGAAAAATATACCCACTTGAGTGCAGAGTTCCAAAGAATAGCAAGGAGAGATAAGAAACTCTTCCTTGGTGATTAGTGCAAAGAAATAGAGGAAAACAATAAAATGGGAAAGACTAGAGATCTCTTCAAGAAAATTAGAGATACCAAGGGAACATTTCATGCAAAGATGGAGACAATAAAGGACAGAAATGATATGGACCTAACAGAAGCAGAAGATATTAAGAAGAGGTGGCAAGAATACACAGAAGAACTATACAAAAAAGATTTTCATGACCCAGATAATCACGATGGTGTGATCACTCACCTAGAGCCAGACATCCTAGAATGTAAAATCAAGTGGGCCTTAGGAAGCATCACTATGAACAAAGCTAGTGGAGGTGATGGAATTCCAGATGAGCTATTTCAATCCTGAAAGATGATGCTGTGAAAGTGCTGCACTCAATATGCCAGCAATTTGGAAAACTCAGCAGTCACCTCAGGACTGGAAAAGGTCAGTTTTCGTTCCAACCCCAAAGAAAGGCAATGCCAAAAAATGTTCAAATTACCTCACAATTGCACTCATCTCACATGCTAGCAAAGTAATGCTCAAAATTCTCCAAGCCAGGCTTCAACAGTACGTGAACCGTGAACTTCCAGATATTCAAGCTGGATTTAGAAAAGGCAGAGGAACCAGAGATCAAATTGCCAACATCCATTGGATCATCGAAAAAACAAGAGAGTTCCAAAAAAAACATCTACTTTATTGACTATGCCAAAGCCTTCGACTGTGTGAATCACAACAAACTATGGAAAATTCTTCAAGAGATTGGCATACCAGACCACCTGACCTGCCTCCTGAGAAATCAGTATGGAGGTCAAGAAGCAACAGTTAGAACTGGACATGGAGCAACAGACTAGTTCCAAATTGGGAAAGGAGTACATCAAGGCTATATATTGTCACCCTATTTATTTAACTTATATGCAGAATACATCATGAGAAATGCTGGGCTGGAAGAAACACAAGCTGGAATGAAGATTGCCAGGGAAAATATCAATAACCTCAGATATGCAGATAACACCACCCTCATGGCAGAAAGCAAAGAAGAACTAAAGAGCTTCTTGATGAACGTGAAAGAGGAGAGTGAAAAAGTTGGCTTAAAACTCAGCATTCAGAAAACTAAGATCATGGCATCTGGTCCCATCACTTCATGGCAAATAGATGAGGAAACAATGGAAACAGTGACAGTGATTTTTTTGGGCTCCAGAATCACTGCAGATGGTGACTGCAATCATGAAATTAAAAGATGCTTTCTCCTTAGAAGAAAACCTGTGACCAACCTAGACAGCATATTAAAAAGCAGAGACATTACTTTGCCAACAAAGGTCCATCTAGTCAAAGCTATGGTTTTTCCAGTAGTCATGTATGGATGTGAGAGTTGGACTATGAAGAAAGCTAAGTGCCGAAGAATTGATGCTTTTGTTTTTTGTTTTTATTTTTTTTATTTTTATTTTTTTGTCTTTAAAATTCACTTTTTTTTTTTTTTCAGTGGGTTTTGTCATACATTGACATGAATCAGCAATAGATTTACACGTATTCCCCATCCCGATCCCCCCTCCCACCTCCCTCTCCACCTGATTCCTCTGGGTCTTCCCAGTGCACCAGGCCCGAGCACTTGTCTCATGCATCCCACCTGGGGTGGGAGAAGGTGAGGGTGGGATGTTGCGAAAGAACAGCATGTATATTATCTATGGTGAAACAGAATTGATGCTTTTGAACTGCATTGTTGGAGAAGACTCTTGAGAATCCCTTGGACCACAAGGAGATCCAACCAGTCCATCCTAAAGGAAATCAGTCCTGAATATTCATTGGAAGGACTGATTCTGAAGCTGAAACTCCAATACTTTGGTCACCTGATGTGAAGAACTGACTCATTGGAAGAGACCCTGATGCTGGGAAAGATTGAAGTCGTGAGGGGAAGGGGACGACAGAGGACGAGGTGGTTGGATGGCATCACCAACTCGATGGACATGAGTTTGAGTAAACTCTGGGAGTTGGTGGTGAACAGGGAGGCCTGGAGTGCTGAAGTCCATGGGGTTGCAAAGATTTGGACATGACTGAGGGACTGAACTGAACTGAAGGCTAGGGATGTGGGGGGGACGTGAGAATCTAATTTTTTTGATACACATTTTGAAACAATTCCCTGTTTTTAGCCCTCTCTCACTCTTACCTTCCAAGATATCTAAGATCCAGTTTTTGAGCTTTCTTAAATTCTGTGTGGCTCACTTCCCATTGGTGTGCCCCTTGGAAGTTAGCACTTCCTTCTCTTATGGAGTTATTCAAGAGCCCTTCATCTCATTTTTATCTTCATATATTGTGATCTGAGTTTTATAAGCATCTCCTAGTTCTATCAGCGGTCAAAGTTGTGTTTCTTTATCTTGTTTTCTTTGTTTAGGGTAACTTGTAAGAGAAGAACCTGGAAAAACCAACGTATTTACTCCATCATTTTGAAATAGAAAATTCCTGTTTGATTGATCGTAAATGGAGAGTATCAGGGTTTCTCTTTGTTATGGAATTAATAATTTCCCCTTTTGCCTTAAGCAAAATCTTTCATCTATTAGATGTCTTGATAGGGATTTTTAAGGGAAAAAAATGATGCATATAAAAATTGCCTTGAGAAAATTACATTAATTCCTAATTTGTTTGGTACTCTAGTAGAAACAATTATTCTATGTAAGTGGTATTTTGAAGACTAGCTTCCTTAAAGTTTAAGGAATCAAACCTTTCATTTCAACAACTTCTGACTGAAATTTCTGCAAAATTTATGAAGTACTTCTCTGCATCGTTAAACAGAAAAGGATGAATGTTTCTAAGTTTCTCAGACGTGTTACTGATGCCATTTTTGGCACTCTGGTGTAATTTGGTGACATCTCTGAGACCGGTACCCCCTCTTTCATTGAATTCTCCTGGACGCTTGCTTTATAAATTTATAATGGATTTTGCAGAGGTGGCTGTCATGTCCCAAAGAGTCAGCTTCGGGCAGGGCTCTTCAGTCCCCTGACACCTTATTAGCCTTAACTGACTGTCTGGTGTGCTTAGGAAGAGCTGAGATTGGCAGCAGAAGCAGAATATCCAGGCTCGCAAAACCAGGGACAGGAACTGGAATGTCAGATCTCAGACGGTAGGCTTTGGTTGAATGGCATGAGGACAGCTGCTGTGAGCCTGCGTGATCTTGGAGGGGTAAACATTGCGAGCTGTATGGCAGCTCTCTCTTGTCTGCTTAGCCCAGGAGCTGGCACGCTTAAGCTCTGCGTGATCAACGTTTGTGGCTGGGCAGCTCTATGTGGCCGGGGCTGTCCCACCGGTTGTAGGATGTTTTGCAGCATCCCTGTCCTGTCTATCATTGCCAGTTGCACACACTGCCCCCAGTTGTCACAGCCAGACACGGCTGCAAGCATTGCCAGATATCCCATGAGGGGGCGGCGGGTGGGCAGCACGGACTCCTGTTGAGATCTGTAGACAGTGAACCTCCTCTTTTTTCAGGTTTTATAGCTCTCTTCTGGATATTTGATGTTGTACACACTGTGACACCAGTTGACTGGAATAGTGTTGCAATTCCCTGGACTTGCGTAAGATGTGAAATAATTCGTAAAACATCCATATTTTCATGATTTACCAAACATTTATTGTTTTAGATGTACTGATTTGTTGTTGTTGTTTAGTTGCTAAGTTGTGTCTGACTCTTCGAGACCCCATGGACTGTAGCCAGCGACAGGCAGTCCATGGGATTATCTTGGCAAGAGTACTGGAGTGGGTTGCCATTTCCTTCTCCAGGGGATCTTCCCGACCCAGGAATCGAACCGTGTCTCCTGCTTGGCAGGTGGATTCTTTACCACTGAGCCAGCAGGGAAGCCCAGAAGTACTGATAACTAGTGTTAACTGAGTGTTCAGCTCTTTTGGCATCCGTGTTAACCAAGTGCCGGCCCCTGTTGAAAGCACAGTCAGCATCCTAAGGGGGAAATGAGCATCGCTCTCACTTGAACAGATGGGGAAACCGAGGCACAGAGCGTTTAGGCAAGTTGCCTGAACTTGTACAGTATGATGGTTGCAGAGCTGAGATTCACACCCAGCTAGGACTTCAGAGCACAAACTCTTAATCAGCCCGCTATGCAGTGGTTGATCTTGAGATGCTGACACCAGAAGATGCTGTGAGGGGACTTTAGTCCGTCTGCCTATTCTGAGTTCCGGGAAAGCAGGTCTGACTCCATGTTTGTCTACCTTTGTATTGCTACTGCCTGGACTACTACTTGGCAAATAGCAGAGGCAAGGTGAAGGTTAATTTCAATAAATAAATGAAACTGTTCTAAGCACCAGTCTCATGGGTGGTTTACGAGAAAAGAGGAATCGCAACAAAAACTCAGTGTGTTTTATGGTTTCTTGAAAGAAGATGAATTGTGATATTGTAAGTCATTAATGGGTTGCAGGCCTCTTCCTTTGGGGGGATAAGTGCCGTAGATGAAGAAAGGGAGCAATTGTGTAATTATAGCCTTCAGATGGAGTTGGTGATCTCCCTGATGACCGGCAGTCCTGGGAAATGAGACGTTGTACTTAAGAGTCGGCATCGCTTTAACAAACTCACTGAAGTGCAGGTAAAACCAGTCACGCACACTTGCAAAATTTAGCTTTTTTTGGTGGTTCTGGAAGGCAAAATCTGGCAACACCTCTAGGTCCTCATTATAGACACCCTGTGTGCCTTCAGACACAGAGGTGCTGGTTAACTGAGAGCGTGGGTTTCTGGAGAATGTTGACTAGCAGCCGTTTTTTCACCTTCATTTGAGATGGGTGTGCTTTTAGAAGACCGTCTAGTGCTCAGTCGCTCAGTGGTGTCTGACTCACTTTGACCCCATGGATGTAGCCTGCCAGGCTCCTCTGTTCATGGAATTTCCCAGGCGAGAGAAGAAGACCATGGTACATTAGTATTCCAACATTTGCTCTCAAAGCTCTTTCAGGATTGCTCCAGGAGTGGACTGGGAATGCCTACCCTATGTTGGTCCTGCTACAAGGCTTGTGATAGCCAGTGCAGTGCTGGATGAGTCTGTCAATAGGACCCCTTGCCAAGCTGTTCCTCTGCTATAGCTGGGCTCTGGATCTCACATCACTGTTGGCCATTAAAATAAAGCTGACGCAGAATTTGAGCTGAAAAGTGCTCAGAGGTAGGGAAGATAGATGGACTGGCCTGTCATTTTCATCTCTTGAGTATCATTCAGACTTTTTCTCATATGATTATGTACTTGTGAAATAGGCATGGGAAACTGAGGTTAATGCAGAAAGTGTCTTAGTAAATTAGGAAGTTTCCCCTGACTCATTTGCCATTTTTTTTTTTAAAACATCAGGGAGTTGTCTCTTCAAATGGTGATAATACAGGGAAAATTCTAGAGCAGAAATTCACCCACGTTGTAAATTCAAATCAGGAGAATCCCTGGTGGCAAAAGCAGCTGATACTCAGGCCCATCAAATGACTTAAATGCAAATAAGTAAATTTCACTAGATAAACCTAACCTTCAACATCCCGTTCGAATACCACCTCTGCCCTGGGGGCGTTCTGTCCATAGTCTCCCCCAGCTCAAGTTAGCTGTGCTGTCCTTGAAAACTCCCAAAGCAGTTTGTTCCTATTCCTGAAATAACACCTGCCTGTTGTGTTCTCACTTACCTATTTTCATGTCTTTCTTCCTGCCTGGATCTTGAGGTTCCAGGAGGGAACGATTCACCTTTGTGCTCCCAGCATCTGGTGTGTGTAGGCTGGTACGTAGGAGACGATCTGTGTCTATTGGATGAATGAGTAACAGGAGAACTCATTAAATTTCATTTTTCACACTGGGCAAGAGGAGTACTTATCATATTGAAATATTTCCAACTTGTTAATAACAAGCAGCTCATTTTTATGATTTAGAATTAAGAGTTCAGGGCACAGTGACTTTTTTTCTTTATCTACTTCCTCATTCTCTTCTATCCCTCCCACCCACCTTCCTCGAAATGTCACAAAAAAACTTGCCTAAATTTTCTTCGAGTATATTCTGGGTCCTTCTGAAAAATGCCCTCCCCCCCTTTTTTTTTCTTTTTAAAGTGTCTGTGTGTGTGTTCAATCACTCAGTCGTGTCTGACTCTTTACGACCCTATGGACTGTAGCCTGCCAGGCTCCTATGTCCTTGAGATTCCTCCTGGCAAGAATACTGGAGTGGGTTGCCATGTCCCTCTCCATTTTTAAAGTGTAGTTGATTGGCAATGTTGTGTTAGTTTCAGGTGTATGGCAAAGTGATTCAGCTCCATCTTTTCAGGTATAGCTTTTTCAGATTCCTTTCCCTGATAGATTATAGCGAGATGCTGAAAGTAGTCCCCTGTGCTACACGGTAGGTCCTTGTTGGTTGTGTGTTTTATATGTAGTATTGAAGAACACCCCTCTCTTTCTTTTCAGGCGGGTATTAACGAAAATGATTTTTACGACGGGGCGTGGTGCGCGGGGAGGAATGACCTCCATCAGTGGATTGAAGTGGACGCCAGACGACTGACCAAGTTCACGGGTGTCATCACTCAAGGGAGGAACTCTCTCTGGCTGTAAGTATGGCTGGACCCGTGCTTAGGCTCTGGGCTGTGAATCTGGAGTTCTAGGGTTCAGACAGAGTCAGGAAAGTCGCAGAGAAGAATCTGGTAACCGGCAGTAGAAGGGAAGAAAGTTACAGGGAAGATGGGAGGCTGGCCTTGCTGTAGACACCCTGGGAAGGTGCATCTTTTGATCCACAGCTTCCCCAGCACAGGAGCAGAGAGAGGGATGCGCAGGTTAGACTGGGGAGGCAAAGGTCCTCTTTGGCAGGTAGTGGCCTTCTTGGATGTGGGGTGAGTTACTGGCGCCCTGACAGGTGGCTGACAAGTGTTCAGTGCGCCCAAGCAGTGAGCAGCAGGTCGCTGGCTCCACCCACTGTCGTGGGGTAGAAGGAATGAGTCTCCCCGATCCTGGGGAGAAAGAGGAAACACATGCAAGTTCCCGAATAAAGAACTTCTAGAGGAGGAGAATTGAAGGATGAACCAGTGAGAATAAGATGGAATCCCACTGCTCAGAATGGAGCTTGAGATCAAGGCTGGGTCAGTAAGAATAGTAATCCCCAAAGAGGCGGGCCAGAGCCCCTTCCAGTGCTTCATCTCGTGGTACTGTGCTGTGGTCCATCACTTCAGTTGTGTCCAACTCTTTGTGGCCCCCTGGGCTCCTCTGTCCATGGGATTTTCCCAGCAAGAATACTGGAGTGGGTAGCCATGCCCTCCTCCAGGGGATCTTCCTGACCCAGGGATCAAACCTGCCTCTCCAGTGTCTCCTGCATTGCAGGCAGATTCTTTACCCCTGAGCCACCAGGGAAGCCCAGTCTCATGGTGGATATATACAATGGAATACTATTCAGCTTTCAAAAGGAAGGGAATTTGACACACACTAGAATATGGATGAACTTTGAGGACATTATGCTCAAGGCAATAAGCCAGACACAAAAAGACAAAACACTGCATGATGGCACTTCCATGAGGTTCCTAAAGCAGGTAAAGTCATAGAGACAGAAAGGAGAAGGAACAGTGGCTACCAGGGTCTGGAGGGGAGGGGAATGGCCTTATTATCTAATGGGTACAGAGTTGAATTGAGGATGATGAAAAGTTCTGGAGATGGATGGTGGTGATGGTGTCACAGAATTGCACGCTTCCAGATGGTTAAAATGATACATTTTGTGTTATGTATATTTTGCTACAGTAAGCAAAAAAAAAAAAAAAAAAAAATCTATACAAACAAAACAAAACCTTTCACTTCATCCCAGAGCTGTTGGTAGAGACAGAGGCAGGACAGTATCTGTGAGGTTGTTCTGTGGCTCAAATTGTGTCCAGAGCAAACATGCGGAGACTAGGGGCTGGGCGAGAGTCAGGAGGGACTGCAGAGCCTTGGGCGTTTTCTGAATTTAAACAAGAACTTTTTAGTTCCTCTGGCATCTGTCTCTATGCTGAGAAGCCAGGAGCACAAACACCCCACACTTAGACATCAGGAAACTGTGCACCTCGTTAGCCAAGCATCCTCCTGGCCTGCTCGGTCTGCACACCCAAATCCCGTGTCTTGACCCCTTTTGGTTTTATTGATTACTGGTTGGCAACCAGGCTTCCCTGATGGCTCAGCAGGTGAAAAAAATCCCATCTGAGATGCAGGAGACACAGGAGACGCGGGTTCAGTCCCTGGGTCAGGAAGATCCCCTGGAGGAGGAAATGGCAAACCCACTCCAGTATTCTTGCCTGAAAAAATCCCATGGACAGGATCACACAGAATCAGACAAGACTGAGCAAATAAACTGACAGAAAGAGACAGTTGGAGGCCATATAAAATCTATCACTGGTTGATTAGATTAATTTGAACTCCTAGAAAGGTCAACATTGATAAATAAACCAGGATAAGTGAAGGGAACCTGGCATCTGTGCTCACATTTAAATGCCTGTCATTGTCACTGTAAAGGGGACTTTCTTATTAGATGACAGTTGTCAGGCAATGACTCATCCTGTTTTCGTCTGAATCCTTTTTTTATTGTAGAGACAAGACTGTAACCACTAACAACGTTTAAAAACATTACTGGTGATTCCACTGTCCTTAGGCAAACAGAACTTTTCTACATATTTGTAATCATATTACCTATGCGATTATTATTTTTAATTTAAAATGTATCCATAACATGTTCATGTTGTGACTCAGATTTCATAATGATCATTGTTAACAGCCTATAATTTACTCAGCTATGCCTCACTCACCATCTCAATTTTCCACTATCATCTATCATTTTGCAGGAGAGCATTTACATACTTTTTTTTCTTCCTTTGAATTACTTCCTTCAAATAAATTTCTAGAGCAGGGATAATTTGTGCATTTTGACAATGTTGGGTTATGTATTTGTGCTAATTTGTGTATCATTTTATTCACTTTACTTTCCAGTAGCACTTCTGTATGTGTTCATTTCTGCTGATGTTTGCTCTGTGGTGTGTGTTTTGCTCATCAGTGGCTTATTACCATAACAATTGTTTTCACTGTGTAGATTCTTAAAAGGCAAGGAATTTAGAAGGAGCAAAGTCGAATTGCTCAGGGAGAATAGAAACTCAGAAAGAAAGACTGATTTGAGATGATCGGTAGGGATGAGAGAAAGGGCTTTACCTTAATGCTTGGATATTAGCCTGTCTAATCACTATCATTAGAGATGCAGTAGTTGGGTTATTATTGGATCAGAAAGAAAGAGCTGGGTAGGAGTGCCACTCCATTCTATTTCAGCTGGAAACACAAGAGGGTTTGGAGTGAATAAGAAATTACAGTAGAACAATATCTTTCTTTGACTTAGCCCGGGACAGGAACATCTAGAGGGAGGCAAGGGATAGAATTGCTTTCAAGAGTCAGTTTTTTAATGTCTAAATGTATTTCAAGTCAAGGAGAATGAAAAGAAATCCAATGAGTTTCAGTTTATCTTACCTCCTGGAATAGAACTATGCACTACGGAGTGAGGAGGAAATGGTCAAGAGTACATTTTGGTATCTGAGCCCCTTTTCCCAGAGGCAAGAATAATGCTGGAGGCATTGGCTGTATTCTGTTATGAGCAGAAAACTTGCCAACAACAGAAACCACCAAATCCCCAAGTAAAGAAGGCAGTAGTTGTCTTTCTTTCCCTCTCCCAGGCTGTCCTTGAGTTGTTCCCCTGTGGCCATCTATGGCATGATTTTTAATATTTTTGTTTATTGGTTTCCACATTTCTCCCCACTGGTCTATGGACACAATAGAGGCAGTGCTTTGATAGTCTGTGTCTCTGGGACCTGGCCTAGTACCAGGCATCTGGTAGATGCTCAATGAAGGATTCTTAACGAATATTGTAAGGAAGTAACAAATTAGCAAAAAGCCATTCACACCGAATACTGATGCGTTAATCAATTTATGAGTGTAAATGACTGAGAGCAGGCTTAAATTGTAAGGGGAGGGGGGAGGGGATGTGAAAAGTTTAGTTGAGGAGTGACGAGGATTTTCAGAGATGAAGGCATGTAAAACAGCGTGGCTTTGGAATTACAGCATGGCTGACTCTTGCTGGTTGTGAGATTTTTCTTCTTTGAACCTCAATATACTCTTCTATAAAGTGGGTTAACTACTGTGTAGCTCATAAAGATGCGGTGAAAGTTAAATGCACTTATGTTAATGATGTTTCAAAATTACCCAGCATATAGTAAGTGCTCAATAGATGGGGCTTTCTTCCCTTTGCACCTTCTTGGGTTTATCTCAAACAGTGGCTTTCAAGCTTATTTTTAGTCATAGATCTTCCTTCATATAAAGTCTTTCTTGGAAACATTTAGAAAACACAGACAGAACTTCTCCCTTGGTCCAGTGGTAAAGAACGTGCCTGCCAATGCAGGAATCTGGGTTCAGTCCCTGGTCCCGGAAGATCCCACATGCCTCGGGGCAACTAGGCCCATGCACCCCAAGTACTGAAGCCTGAGCACCCTAGAGCCGGTGCTCGGCAATGACAGAAACCACCGCAGTGAGAAGCCTGTGCACCTCAACTAGAGAGTAGCCCCCACTCGGTGCAGCTAGAGAAAGCCTGAGCACAGCGACAAAGACCCAGGGCAGCTTTAAATAAATAAATAAACCAAAAAGGAAAAAAAAATACAGGCAGGTGAGGCTGCTTCCTGTCAATCTGGTAGCGGGGAGCATTGCCTGCCTGGCCCTCCCTTCTCCCCCTCCCAGGTGCATCCTTGGAGGATGTATCTATCCAAGGATCGCTGTGTAACAAGCATGCTACACAGGGAGCCTCTCTGCAGGTTACAATCCTGCCAGCTCCTCCAAACGCTGACTGATCCTTCCTGACTCCAGCCCGGTAACAGGTGGATGTGGATTTCAGACCAAAACAAGCAATGGCAGAGTTGGAGTTAGAGTCTGATTTCTTCGAGTTAAATGGGAAGAACATCTGCTAATCTCAAGAGTGCTGCTAATCTCAAGAGTGCTGCATTTTGGTTGGTGATATTTTAGAAATGGAAGGAAAGTGGGGTGATGGCTCCTTCGGGTTGGCCAAACAGATGTTGTTATTTGTAAATAGTGCCTATCTGATTGTTAGAATGCACAAGCACTTTGGAGGATTAATCAGTTCAGTTCAGTTGCTCAGTCATGTCCGACTCTCTGTGACCCCGTGGACTGTAGCACGCCAGGCATCCCTGTCCATCACCAACTCCTGGAGCTTGGAGTATTAATATCAGAACACTGAATATTTTTCATTCATAAAACTTTTGTGGTTGGTATTTTAACATGGACATCCATCATCTTATTTGTTCCTGACCTCCTCTTTATGTGCTTATGAATTCACTCATCTCTTTAGTGAGCACTCTGAACTGAACACTCTGTACAAGAAGTGGCCTGCCTTCAGGGAGCTCTCAGCCTGGAAGAACCCGATATCTTGGCAGATCCACTAGAACTGGCAGAGTCCACACCGTAGGATGGGAAGAGGGACGCTGTTCTCACACCTGTGATTCAGATGTGAAGGGCAATATAGGAGATGGTGATGCTTAGCCACAATCCGGGACTAGCTCATAACCAAGTTGACGAAAAACTCTATGATTCTAGTTTTAATAATTTTCAAATAATTCATGCTATTTGAAAGTAATAAAACATAATTGTTTCCATGATACTGAATAATTTACATTTTTCACCAATATAAATGATTGTTTCCCATTGTACTGCAGTTTAGTGGAATGTTAGTATGCTAGAAAAGGCCAATTTTTCTTTTGCTGATTTCAGAAAGTATATTAGATGTGTGAGTGTCGCAGTTATAACCAATATGGTGACTGAAAAGTTAATTATTCTGCCTGAGGTGAATAGATGCGTCTAATGACTTGGGCGAAATGCAGGCAATTTAAAATAACCAAATGGTTTAAACTTTAATTATTTCATAAACAGGACAATTCTCATCCTCTCTTGAGAGTCTGTAAATGTGTCCTTAAAGAGAAGCAGCTGTTTGATTGATGGGTTTGTAAGGTGAGGGCTGGGGAAAGTTTGTCTGGTTGGCTGAATTTTTTAAAAGCAGTTCGGCTAATTAAGCAGGATGAATGGCTTATGGCTGAGAACCCAGAGATGGTAGGAAAGATAGCTGCAGCCCGAAGAAGCTGGCTTTCAGTCTATTGGTGCAGAATCTTGGCTGAGATTCTGAATGTGAGCTTCCCCTTCGCGAATTCTGAGGGTGGGGAAAATGAGCAGATGGGGTACCCAAGCCAGATGAAGACAAGGTCAAGGAAAGGCCTGTTGCCTGCTCTTTTCCTGGACACAGCCTGGTCCTGGGAGGGACAGGTGGCCGATGGAGCAGGTGCCCCAGGGGTGCAGGTGGTGCTGAGCGGTGGGGCTGATGGGGGTGCAGAGGCTCAGCTGGAAGGAGGGGGTCCACCCGTCCCGAGAGAGTAGAGTTGGGGAGTTGGGGAGTAAGTGCTGAAGTGGTTCAGAGCCTTCACACCAGAGGGTTTTCTGTACTTGATGAAGTAGGAGGCGGGTCCTCTGCAGACAGTGCGTGAGGCAGATTCAGGGGTTGGAGATTTAAGGACAGGGAGCTTCACTGTCCCATTAGAGAAAGGGCTTGGCTGGCCTCCCGAGCTCAGGGAATTGTAATAGACTCAGCAGTAAAGAGTGTGCCTGACTATACAGGAGACTCAGGAGACATGAGTTCGATCCCTGGGTCGGGAAGATCCCCTAGAGAAGAGAATGGCAACCCTCTCCAGTATTCTTGCTTGGAGAATCCCATGGATGGAGGAGCCTGGTGGGCTATAGCCCATAGGGTTGCAAACACAACCGAGCATGCATGCACTCATGCATTTCCCCAGTGTTAGTCACTCAGATGTGTCTGACTCTTTGTGACCCCATGGACTGTAGCCTGCCAGGCTCTTCTATCCATGGAATTCTCCAGGCAAGAACACTGGAGTGGGTAGCCCATTCCCTTCTCCGGGGGATCTTCCCGACCCAGGGATTGAACCTGGGTCTCCTGCATGGCAGGCAGATTCTTTACCATCTGAACCACCAGGGAAGCCTGCACATACGCATTAGGCACCACTGATGCTTTCTCCACTAGAGGGTGGTGGAGTTGGCGGCAGTGCAGCTGAAGTCCTGGGACCAGGCCATCGCAGGACCCGGTAGGACACAGTGTGTTAGGAGTGAAGGGTTATGAGGTTGAGATCCAGGGCTGGTCAGGAAGGAGCCCAAGCCAGAGGCCCGATTCCCTGGAAGTTAAGATCAAGTTCACAGAGCCCCTGGGGGAGATGAGGTTTCAGAAAAGACATAAACTTGGAAGGGGAGGACACCGACCATCTGGGGACTCCACGGGGGCAGTCGAGGTGATGACTGGAGTCAGGGACGGGGGTTGGAGAGGAGCAGACTTCCGGGAATCTTGAGGTCGCAGGCTTGGCTGCTCAGGGCTGTTCGTGTTGGGAGAATCTCCAGGACGCGCTGGACCCTGTATCAGGAGCGGGGATGGAGAGGCCGCTGAGGAGGCAGCGGGGTCTGTGAGGGAAGGAAAATGAAGGTGAGGAGGGACAGAGGCCAATGCAGAGGCCGCTGGAGGACATTCATCCAGAGACCAAGGAGAGGGATGGAACCTTCCCAACAGCTTCCTTGGCCTGGGGTTCTGCCCAGGGGCTGGACCTCTGGTTTCCACAGTGAGAAGTATTCACCCGGCCCCTCCCTGTTTCTTAAACTTCATCTGGTTTTCCACTCCCGGAGGACTGAGCCTTGGCAGTCTGGGCCCCAGCCCTGCAGCAGCGCGCCAGGGTGCAGAGGGAAGGGGCGCCGGGCTGGGCCTGAAGCCCCTGGAGGCAGGGCTCACGGGGCGGCCACTGCGCTTTGTGAATCACCTGCTCTTCTGCTAGCAAAGAGTCGGACAGAACTTAGCACCGCACACACGGCACATCTTCTCGGGAGAGAGCCCGTGTGTGTTTTCAGGACGTATCCGTTTGCGTCTCCTCCCTCACTGGCAAAATGAAATGTTTGGCACCTGTGGGGGCTGGGAGACAGAAGTTTCCAAACTCCTCTCTAACCTCTTTGAAAACCGCCAGTTTCTGAACTGCTGAGCTTGGCTGAAATGGAGGTTTCGATGAAAACATCTCGAAGCTCAAGGAGAAGGCCATCCTATCTCCACTGGGGCTATGTTCCCACCACGCAGGGAGAGTTATTGGAACTGAAACCTCTCTCTTGTGGCTCAGTGGCTCATACTTGGCTTCCTGGGTGCCAGGTGACTAAGGAATCCCTTCAGAAGGTAAAATCTCTGACAAGGAAACAGCGCTAGAACTCCTTCCTGGAGATGAAGCTTCCACCATGGTTTATTCCAGGGCCCTTGTCCCCTGGCTCTCACTCCCCGGGAGACCCTCTGGGAGGTTTCTGGGTGCACTCACACTTTTTCTCATCTGTTCCTGGTGGCCAGGGTCCCCTTGAGGGGGCACCCTCCCCAGCTGGACTTACATAATGCTCTCACAGGTCTACACCCACAGGGCATGTGCGGACTGACTCCCACTGCCGGTTTGACCTCCTTCCCTTTGCTCTTTCATTTCTAGCACAGGAGCCTCATCTTTGTTCTGCAGATAAGCCAGCATGCGCCTGCCTTAAGGCCTTTGCACCTGCCGTCCCCCCTGCCTGAAGGTACACCCTGCCTGCGCTGCCTCATTCCATCATTCAAAACAGCCTGTCCTGATTCTCCCCTCTTCTGAGGCTGGCCAGCACCCCCCCATCCTAACACAGGGTCTGCCCACCGTTCAGGTCAGTTCAGTTCAGTCGCTCAGTCGTGTCCGACTCTTTGCTACACCATGAACTGCAGCACACCAGGCCTCACTGTCCATCACCAGCTCCCGGAGTTTACTCAAACTCATGTCCATTGAGTCGGTGATGGCATCCAACCATCTCGTCCTCTGTCCTCCCCTTTCCTCCTGCCTTCCATATTTCCCAGCATCAGGGTCTTTTCAAATGAGTCAGCTCTTTCCATCAGGTGGCCAAAGTATTGGAGTTTCAGGTTCAGCATCAGTCCTTCCAATGAACACCCAGGACTGATCTCCTTTAGGATGGACTGGTTGGATCTCCTTGCAGTCCAAGGGACTCTCAAGAGACTTCTCCAATATCACAGTTCAAAAGCATCAATTCTTCAGCACTCAACTTTCTTTATAGGCCACCTCTCACATCCATACATGACCATGGAAAAGGGGCCCACCGTAGGGGCCTCTTTAATGCACAGACCGCCAGAAGAAAATAAGCCACACCCTATGGGGATGCAGCTCCCGTATGCCTTTGGTGTCCCTCCTGTTCAGGTGTCTCGGTGGTCACCTGGTGTAGCCGAGCAGATCAAAGTGCAGATTCTCCAGTGAGACTTGGATTCTAGGCTCCCGACTGCATGGCCTTGGGTATGTTTCTGAGCCTTTCTTTGCTTCAGTTTCTTTATCTGGAAAATGGAGATGATAATAGTGCCTGGCACATAGGATTGCTGTGGGGATTAAATGAGTTACTGTGGGCTTCCCTCGTAGCTCAGTTGGTAAAGAATCCACCTGCAATGCAGGAGACCCCAGCTCCATTCCTCGGTCAGGAGGATCTGCTGGAGAAAGGGATAGGCTACCCACTCCAGTCTTCTTGGGCTTCCCTTGTGGTTCAGCTGGTAAAGAATCTGCCTGCAATGCGGGAGACCTGGGTTTGATCCCTGGGTTGGGAAGATCCCCTGAAGAAGGGAAAGGCTACCCATTCCAGTATTCTGGCTGGAGAATTCCATGGACTATATAGTCCATGGGGTCGCAAAGAGTCACACATGACCAAGCGACTTTCACATCACTTCAGTGTATGTCAGGCTATAAAGACCCTCCTTGGCACATGGTGAGTGCCTGACAAGTGTTTTAGGATCCCTTCCCTTCTCTGGTGGGGGGCTCCTGCTCACACGCTCCCCTCCACCCCAGCCGCCATCCCTCTTTCTCCTCTCTAGTCAGCGCCTTTACTGTCTCTCCTGTCCATGATGGCCCTCGCTCCCTCTGTGTGGTCTTAGGGATGTTAATGTGGGGGGGGGGGGGGGAACCTGAGTGGGTGGGTGTTCCTGGTGGTCTTCTTAGTCTTCCAAGCCTCAAGTTTCCTGGCCGGTGAGAAGAGCTTATTTTGAGCCTTCAGTGAGACGCAGATGGAAAGTCCTGGCACATTCTGGACCCAGCAGATGCTCAAGGAACCATGGCTCCTGTTATTTATGAAGTGGCCTCATGGCACCCCTCCCTGTCTCCGAGCCCCCAGCCCCCCAGCCATCCAGAGTTGAACCTCCAGAGATCCAGTGCCCCTGAGGGTGCCAGGAAAGACTTCAGAACCGAATGAATCCCATCGCAGCTGAGGAGAGCTGGACACTTTGTGAAATTCCTCCTGTGACTCATCTGTATGTTGGTGGACACTTTTGGTCTGCAAGCAGGAAATTCCTTTAAATGAAGCTCCTAGACTGGGGCTGACCTCTCGTGGTGTCTCGGTGACTCTGCCTGGAGGGTCCCTTTCTCGTCCCCATTTTATGGATGAGTAAACTGAGGCTTGGGGAGCTTGTGGACATGCTTGTCCCTTCTGCTGCCTCCTTCCCCTGCTATCACAGTTTTCATCAGGCCTCAGGCCCTGTGAATGGCTCGGGTGTACTTCGTCTGAGCACTTTATCAAGGGACATTGTATGGCTGCCCCTAAGGCTGGCCTAGCTGTCAGACACAACAGGCACCGTGCCTGGGACCTTGTGACCCTTAGGGACTCAGCAAAGGGTTGAACTTCTTTTATAATCTGGAGAAAGTAAATGAACTTTTAGGTCAAAGAAAATGTTTTAATATGTTAATACATTCATCTTTATATCAATACAGTAGGTGGCTCAGATGGTAAAGCATCTCTGCCTGCAATGTGGGAGACGCGGGTCGATCCCTGGGTCAGGAAGATCCCCTGGAGGAGGGCATGGCAGCCCACTCCACTATTCTTGCCTGGAGAATCCCGTGGACAGAGGAGCCTGGCGGGCTACAATCCATGGGGTCGCAAAGATTTGGACATGACTGAGCAACTAACACACACACGCCGTCATAAAATATGATTAAATTATTCCTTTTTTAAAGAGGAAGGGATCTCTTCTTCCTCCATGTTGAAGACCGAGTCCCCAAAACCTTGAATATGTTAGGTTTTTATAGCAAATGGGACTCAAGGTTGCAGCTGGAATCACGGTAACTAATTAGCTGATCTTTAAACAGAGAGATGACCCTGGATTATCTGGGTGGGCCCAATGTGCTCATGAAAGTGAAAATGAAAGTCACTCTGTCATGTCTGACTCTTTGCAACCCCATGGACTATACAGCCCAAGGAATTCTTCAGGCCAGAATACTGGAGTGGGTAGCCTTTCCCTTCTCCAGGGGATCTGCCCAACCCAAGGACCAAACCCAGGTCTCCTGCATTGCAGGTGGATTCTTTACCAGCTGACCCACAGGGGAAGCCCAAGAATACTGGAGTGGGTAGCCTATCCCTTCTCCAGCAGATCTTTGCGACCCAGGAATCGAACCCGGGTCTCCTGCATTGCAGGCAGATTCTTTACCAACTGAGCTACGAGGGAAGATGACATTTAAGGGTCCTTAAATGTGGGGCAATGAGGGGAAGAGAGAACCAGAGAGCTGGCAGCGTGAGTGAGCAGGACCCCCTGTTGCTTGCTGTGAAGACAGAGGAAGGGGCCATGAACAGGGAGCGTGAGCGGAAGCTGGAAAATGCAGGAAAACAGTCTCTCCTAGAGTTTCCAGAAGAAACGCAGCCCTGCTGAAAACCTCGATTGTAGGACTTCTGACCTCCAGAACCGTAAGCTGATAAATCTGTGCTGTGTAAACCACCGAGCTGGCAGAAAATTACAGTGGTCCTAGAAAACTAATAGATCCACTGGGGCAGAAGTAGCCACAGCCCACGAGAGCCCTCCTGTGCCCTGGCTGCCCCCGGCCCCACGCTGTCTCTGGTGTGAGGCCGTGGTGGAGACCTCCAGCTGCCGACCGTGCCTGCCAGGCAGCGTCATGCTCCACTCCTGATATCACAGCAGAATCGGGGCCAGTCCCCCTCTCTGCGTTCTTTAGGTTTCCTGTGGGCCGTTTCTTTGGTTCCTTTCTTCTCGATCTTTCAAGTGTCTCTTTCAGATTAGGAGGAATTTAAATACCTTTCTTTTTTTCTTTTAGTTCTCTGCAGTGGGACTTAACTAGGAACTACCTCCCTCTTTACCCAAATTTATTGAACTTGGCCCCCAAAGTGGCATTTCCCCACCCCCCTCTTTCCCTGGTAGACAATTTTTACTGGAGGTAATGGAAAATAGATAATATTTCTAAGTTTATAACATTCCCTCCAATGGTCTGGATTCTCAAATAGCCATGGTAACCAGTCTGAAGTGAAAAAAATCTAATAAATCAATGGGCTGGTTTCTCAGTGTCTAACATTTGTCTGCCCTGAGAATGTGGCAGAACCATTTAACTGTGACTGAGGTTCCAGCAGACAGAGGAGGAGAGAGAGAAAGAGAAGAGAGTCAGTATCACTCTCGTTCTTGAGTGTTGGGTGTGCCCATGCTTGCTGTAGACCCCCAGATAAACCTTTTCCTCCCATATTGTTTCTGGAAGTCACAAAGGCAAGGTTAGACCTCTGGGGAATAGTGGTCTTGCCCAGAGTTACAACTGGGCCACAGCCAGGATTTGAGGCTGCTAAGCTCTGTCAAGGAGAAGATGGACAGGAAGAGGAAGCTGCCAGCTTCCAGCAGAAAATTGGCATAAAAACTAGGAGAGAAAAGGGATTTAACAGTGCTTCCCCTACTTGGGATTTGGCCTTCCCTGGTTCAGACGGTAAAGAATCTGCCTGCAATGCAGGAGACCTGGGTTTGATCTCTGGGTTGGGAAGATCCCCTGGAGGAGGGCACAGCAACCCGCTCCAGTATTCTTGCCTGGAGAATCCCATGGACAGAGGAGCCTCATGGGCTACAGTCCATGGGGTCGCAAAGAGTCAGACATGACTGAGCAAGTGATAGTTTCCACAAGAAAGTGGACAATACCCAATGCTGTTCACAATGGAGTGAATTAGTTGATGGATGCTCATTTACCACATCAGAAGATGTGTGCTGAAGCTCTTGGTGGTTGTTTTCAAGGTTTGGGGAGATTCTATCTCTTGTGAGGTGGAGAGAGAAGAATCTGACTTTTTGTTTGTTCAGTTGCTCTCGTGTCCGACTCTTTGTGACCCCATGGACTGCAGCACACCAGGCTTCCCTGTCCTTCACCATCTCCCAGAGCCTGCTCAAACTCATGTCCATTGAGTCAGTGACGCCATCCAGCCATCTCATCCTCTGTCGACCTCTTCTCCTCCTGCCTTCAGTCTTTCCCAGCATCAGGGTCTTTTCTAATGAGTCACTTCTTCACATCAGGTGGCCAGAGTATTTGAGCTTCAGCTTCAGCATCAGTCATTCCAGTGAATAGAATCTGACTAGTAAGAGTTTGCCGTGAAACTCCAGTGTGACAGACCCCCAGTGCGCACCATCAGATCTTACTTACATCCACTTGATATTAGTCCTTCGACTGATTTGAACTACTCAGGCTTTCCCCAGTTATTCTCTTTCTTATCATTTTGCTTAGGGTACCTTCCCAGGTACCAGAATTTTGAACTTTTATATGGTTACCGTAATCATTCTCTTCAGGTTTATGTCATGCTTAGAAAGACCTTGTCCCTTCTGACAATACAGTATAAGTGGTGGTGGTCGAGGTTTAGTTGCTCAGTCGTGTTCGACTCTTTGCGACCCCACAGACTGTAGCCCACCAGGCTCCTCTGTCCATGGGATTCTCCAGGCAAGAATGCTGGAGTGTGTTGCCATTTCCTTCTCCACAGCGTAAGTAATTTCCCCCATATTTTCTTCTAGGATTTTTGGATTGCAAATTTTACATTGACATTTTAAATCGTGTAGAATGGATTTTGATGTAGGTTATACATAATAGATCAGGATCTTTGTACCTTCACATGGCCATTAAGATGTCCCAACATTATTTTCCATATAACCTCCAACTGCTGTGGTCTAAATATTTGTGTTCTCCCCAAATTTAAATCCTCATGCCTGACGTGATGGTATTTATAGGTGGAGCATTTGGTAGATGATTAGGTCTTGCGAGCAGAGCCCTCATGGTTGGGATTAGCGCTCTCATAAAAGAGACCTCCAAAAGGTCCCCAGCCCCTTCGGTCATGTGAGGACGCAACATAAGGTCTGTGACCCAGAAGAGGACCCTCACCTGACCGTGCTGGCCCCCTGGTCTCGGACTTCCAGCACTGTGAAAAATAAACTTTGTTATTTATCACTCCCTAGTTTACGGTGCTGTGTTACAGCAACCTCAAGGGACTAAGACATCAGCTAAAGTGCCCCAACATGATATTCTAAATTCTCGTCTGCTATGGGGTTTGCTTCAGGACTTTTTATTCCGTCTCTTTGCTGTCTCTACGTACCAGTACCACACTGCTGTATCGTTACTATAGCATGTCCTCTTACTGTTCCCTAGATCTAGTTCCTCCTCCTTATTAATCTTTTCAGAATATTTCTGGCTATTCTTGCCATGTTCTTTTTTCATATGAATTTTGCAAGAAGTCCAAATTATCTCCAAAAAGAATTTTGGGTGATGTGTTAGAGGGGAATGCCTTAAGTAATTGTGTTCCCCTCTAACTGGCATCCTTAAGACCAGAGTGTCTTCCTCTTAAATGGCTTTTCCCTTGTGTTCACATATCCCTTTCTAACCCTATGCTGTCCTGTGTTTTTTTAAAACTGTTTTCCCCCCAGTAGTTCTCTGTGTTAATTGCACGGTTAGTTTTGTAAGAAAGGCTGTGTTATTTTCCATTTGGCAAACAATGTATGTGATCCAGGGTCTCTGAATCCTCTCTAGTATTTGGTCTTGTCACTATTTTATTATTTTAGCTATTCTCACAGGTGAGTAGTGACATCGCATCATGGTCTTTCTTCACATTTGTCTAGTAGCTGATGGTGTTGAACATCTTTTCATGTACATATCTGCCGTCTATGTCTTCTTTAATGAAATGTCTCTTTGTATTGTTTGTCTATGTTCTAATTGCTTTGTTCATGTTTTTACTGTGGTGTATTGAGAGTTCTTTATCGTTCTAGATATGTCTTTTGTCAGATATGTGGTTTGCAAATATTTTCTTCTGGTCTGCAGCTTCTCTTTTATCTTCTAAATACTAGCTTTCACACTGGTTTCTTGGAGAAAAAGTTTGTAATTTCAATCAAGTCCAGTTTACTGATTTTTTTCCTTTATGGATTGTGCTTTTGGTGTCATGTCTAAGAACACTTTACTGAAGTCTAGATCCCAAAGATTTTCTCCTTTATTAACTTCTAAAGTTTTGTAGTTTTATGTTTTACATTTAGATGTGATTCATTTTGAATTAATTTTTATATAAAGTGTTAGGTTTAGTGAAGTTTAATGATACATGCTGCAAACTAATGATATATAATTGTGTGTAGGTACATAATAATTGTTCCCGTGTTATTTGCTGAAAAGACTGTCCTTCCACCATGGAACTGCTTTTGCATCTTTGCTAAAGATTGGTCAGTCATATGTGTATGGATTTATTTCTGCGTTCTCTGCTCTGTTGGGCTGCGTTTCCGAGGTGGCGTTAGTGGTAAATGCCAATGCAAGAGACATAAGAGAAGAGGGTTTGATCCCTGGGTTGGGGAGATCCCCTGGAAGAGGGATCTCTATATTCTTGCCCCTCTAATATTCTTGCCTAGAGAATCCTCATGGACAGAGGAGCCTGGAAAGCTACAGTCCATAAGGTGGCAAAGAGTAAGACATGACTTGCATAGATCAATGTGTCTGTCCCTCTACTAATAATTAGTTCAGTCTTGATTACTACACCTATATACTATCATGAAATAGGGTAAATGGATTTTCCCACTTTATTCTTTTTTAAAATTATCTTAGCTATTCTAGTTCCTTTGCCTTCCTGTATTAATGTTAGAATCATCTTGCTTGTATCTGTAAAAGAATCTTGCTGAGATTTGATAGAAATCTCATTAAACTGTGTATCAACTTGGGGAGAATTGACAACTTTACCATGTTGAGTCTTCCACAAATACAGTGTTTTCCCATTTATTTAGATCTTATTTTGTTCTCTTTTATCAGCACTGTATAATTTTTAGCATACAAGTCCTGATACAGGTTTTATTAATTTGCACTTAATAATAAGAATTTCATGAGCAGTTGTGAATAGTATTATTTGCTAATATTTTATTTAGGATTTTTGCATCAATATTCAGATGTGACATTAGGCTACAGTTTCCTTTCTGTGAACAGTTGTTATTGGTTTTTGGTATCAAATCTTCCAAATGAGGGAATATTTCCTTCCTTTTCTATGCTTTGAATACATCTAGACATGAGGTCTCAGGGGAGCTGGTAGGGAGCTCTTTGATGACTGGCCCTCTTTTTGTTATAGCACTCAGGCTGTTCAGATTTTGTCTTTTACATCAGTTTTGATAAATTCTTTTGTCCTAGAAAATTTGTGTTTTCAAATATATTTGTATTTGATCTAGCAAAGCCCAGAATTGTCTTAAGGATTTTTAAACTTTTTTTCTGATTGATTATTATTTTCTCAGTATTTTAAAGTATTTGTGAATTTCTTCTTTTTCTTACTCAATCATTTGCCTATTGTTTCTTTTCTCTTTTTTAAAGAGCAAGCATTCCTTATAATTATTTATTAGTTTGGCTATTTTTCTGTTTTTGAATTCCTTATTTTTTTTTTTAGATTGATTCTTTCCCTTTTTAAGAATTTATTTTATTGTTCTGTTAACTTCCTGAGTTGAACTCTTAGTTCATTTTTCTTTCTTATTTAGTGATATGTTTATAAGTTTGAGAAACTTGTGCTGACTACTGTTTCTGCTTTATCTTGTGGGTTCTGATATAAAATGTTTTTTTATCACTAATTTCTAGACATTCTGCAGTTTCAATTTTGATTTTCTCTTTCATCAAAGATTGTTCAGGAGACTGATTTAAATTCCCTGAGAAAAGAGGATTTGCGATTTTAAATTTTATACATTTCTCATTGTATATGAATATCATCTCTACTTTCTAATTTCATGATGTTTTGAAAGTTTCTTTTGAGACTTAAACTGGAGACAGTTTTTCTCTTAAAGCTCCATGAATGTTTGAATAAAAAGACTATATTTGTTTCCAGACTACAGAACTTTATGTATAGTGGTTAGATTCATATTATTGATTATATTATTTAGTCTCCTTCTTATTAATGATCCACCATGGCCTAGTGACACCTGCTCTCTTTCCTTGTATCTCCAGTAATTTGTTTCATTAATGTTGATGCACAATTGCACTCATCTCATATGCTAGCAAAGCAATGCTCAAAATTCTCCAAGCCAGGTTTCAACAGTAAGTGAACCCTGAACTTCCAGATGTTAAAGCTGGATTTAGAAAAGGCAGAGGAACCAGAGATCAAATTGCCAACATCCTTTGGATCATCAAAAAAGCAATAGAGTGCCAGAAAAACATCTACTTCTGCTTTATTGACTACGCCAAAGCCTTTGATTGTGAGGATCACAACAAACTTTGGAAAATTCTTCAAGAGATAGGAATACCAGACCACCTGAGGTGCCTCCTGAGAAATCTGTATGCAGGTCAAGAAGCAGCAGTTAGAACTGCACATGGAACAACAGACTGGTTCCAAATACAAAAAAAGAGTGCATCAAGGCTATATATTGTCACCCTGCTTATTTAACTTACATGTAGAGTACATCATGTGAAGTGCTGGGCTGGATAAAGCACAAGCTGGAATCAAGCTTGCTGGGAGAAATATCAATAACCTGAATACACAGATAACACCACCCATATGGCAGAAAGCAAAGGAGAACTAAAGAGCCTCTTGATGAAAGTGAAAGAGGAGAGTGAAAAAGTTGGCTTAAAACTCAACATTCAGAAAACTAAGATCATGGCATCTGGTCCCATCACTTCATGGCAAATAGATGGGGAAACAGTGGAAACAGTGAGAGACTTTATTTTGGGGGGCTCCAAAATCACTGCAGATGGTAACTGCAGTCATGAAATTAAAAGACGCTTGCTCCTTGGAAGAAAAGTCATGACCAACCTAGACAACATATTAAAAAGCAGAGACGTTAATTTGCCAACAAAGGTCCATCTAGTCAAAGCTATGGTTTTTCCAGTAGTCATGTATGGATGTGAGAGTTGGACTATAAAGAAAGCTGAGTACCGAAGAATTGATGCTTTTGAACTGTGGTGTTGGAGAAGACTCTTGAGAGTCGCTTGGACTGCAAGGAGATCCAACCAGTCCATCTAAAAGGAAATCAGTCCTGAATATTTATTGGAAGGACTGGTGCTGAAGCTGAAACTCCAATACTTTGGCCACCTGATGTGAAGAACTGACTCTTTGGAAAAGACCTTGATGCTGGGAATGATTGAAGGTGGGAGGAGAAGGGGACAACGGGATGAGATGGTTGGATGGCATCACCCACCTGAGTTGGAGTAAGCTCCGGGAGTTGGTAATGAACAGGGAAGCTTGGCGTGATGCAGTCCATGGGGTCAAAAAGAGTTGGACATGACTGAACGACTGAACTGAATGTTGACGCTGTGGTTTGGTGGATAACTGTTTAATGCCTATTGTGATACGTACCTTTTAGAATCATGTATTGCCATTCTTTGTCTGGTTTAATGCCCTTTTCCCAGTGAATTCAACCTCCAGATTTTTACATTTGCTGTCTCAGCTCTCTCTGTATTTGCATTGGCTGATACTTCTGTGCCCATATGTCTGTTTCAATCCTGCTGAATCATTGTGTGTCTCTTGTGTATATCCACAGAGTTGTGTTTCCTCCGATAGTTAAGTTCTGTAATATAGCTCTAGTGGCTCTCTGGCTGATTACAATTTTATATAATGTTCCAAATATAGTATTTCTCCAGCTATCTGTTAACACCCTGTTATGAACCAATAATTAAATTTATGTAATTCTTCATATCTTATCCTCACCCTCTAACTCCTTCCAATTTTAACTAATTACCTTTCTTAGTGTTTACCTTTACCTATTAAATGTTCCTAAACTCTACTGCCTGATTTGTTACCTTTAATACCTTTTAACCACCCTTCTTCTTCAGCTATTAAAGGCAGGTTAAAGAGAGCCAGGGTACCTGGGTGTGGGTCTCATCCCACCTCTAAGTGAATGGGAAAGCCCCTTATACTCAGTGCCCGGTGGAGGGGAGACAAGGCAGAGGGGAGCATGTGGAGGAGACCATAAGCCTACCAGGGAGAGGCAGGAGAACTTTCCACTTTCCGTCTGACCCGTGGTGAGGGCCGACTTCTTGTGCTTCTGTTTCCTTCTCTAAAACAAGAAGAAAATAGCGCTTACCACATAGTGTTGATTAAACTAATTCACATGGTGAGAGCGGTGTCTGGTCCACAATCAGCATCCGTAGGTGTTCATAGTTACACCGTAATGATCGTGACTACTGGAACTAGACGAAGCTTTATGGTGCAGAGGATGGATCACAGAAGTTGTTCATGTTGATTGCAGCCGAGAGCAGTTAGGAAGCTATGGCACCCTTCTCACCCCGCAGAGCCCTTTCTGTGGTAACCCATCCGCCTGTAAAGACCTCACATTTTGCAAAATTGTACAGTTAATAGAGCTTATTTGGGCTGGCCTCATAAAACCAAAGCAACTTGGAACCAGAACATCACTAAAACCAACAACAATCCTAATAAAAATATCAGCATAGCTAAGGACATGTTGCATCCTGTGTTCAGATACTTAAAAGGCACTACTTTTCACCACAAAGTGGAGTCGCTTGGAAGGGTGGGAGCTGCTTTGTTATGCTCATGGAGACAAGGATACACGGGCCTTATCATCTAAGGGCAAGTAGGGGGGTTTGCAGCTGCAAACTTTGCGAAATGTGAGACCAGAGACGAAGACTCCGGGTGGTTATCTTTTGCATACTCTTTCTGAACAAAGATAGTAAATAACCGTGCATTCAGCACTTCCAAGTCAGAGCACGTGGCCAACCTGAGCAGCGGAAGGTGGGCATCGCACACCATGCTAGAAACTTCCGTGGCCTCTGCCTTCAGTTGAGTGGGTGTGTCTTCCATTTGGTGGCTGTGACTTGGTGGTACAACCATGGACAACGCTAGAAAGCCATCAAGTATGAACCAAGACGACTCAGGCCTTTTATGCATTATTGCTGCCCCCTTTCTAATGAGTATCTTCCATGTACACGCATTGAATATCTGTGTGGAACACATGGTGTGATAGGCCCTCATGAAGACTCCCCAGTGGATTCTCCCCTTTAAGAAATCCATTCCCAATTGTGGTTAAGGCACAAGTTACGTCCAGAATACAAATGCTTTCCCATCATTGTCCTCTACCCAGAAGCTTCTGGTCTTCCTGGAACTTCTGGTAGGTGTCCAAGCATCTCAGCAGAAGTTTCCAAACCATGTTTGGTAGTTTTGATTCGGGAGCAAAGGAGACTTTCACATAGGCAAAGACAGGATTCCTCTGGGTGCCGGGCTTTCTGCGTTGACCCCGCCCCTTCCGGTCAGTCCATCCAATGACAGTCAGCTGAGCGCTGGAGTCCTTGCTGCCCCGTGTCCTTCAGCCCTGGAAGATGTCACGTTTCTTTCTCAGTCACAGCGAAAGGATCTACCTCGTGTTGAGCTGCTTCAGTAGTAAGCACGTTGTATGTGTTAAGTTAGTTCCTTACAGCATCCCCGGCAGTCAGCATTTATCCGCTTATTCTTGCAGAGAACTGCAAAGGCCAGAGGTGGCACGGTCAGTACGTGGCCAAGTGAGTCTGTGAGCCCAGTTCTTGTTTCCAAGGTGCCATCCAGCGTCAAGAATTGTCTTCAGATCTCTCTGCTCCCTCTCCGTGGCTCCAGTTGAGACTGAGGACGTACAGGGCTCCTGTGTGGATTTTGCTTTTATGATACCGCCTCTCCTGCTCTGTAGGATTCTTCTATTTTCCGCGGAGACCTTTCTTACTTGGAGGGGAGAGTTTTCATTCTTCCCTAACTCCCATTCAGGTTGAGAGAAGGTTGAACCCGTGATTTTTCTAAGCATGTTTAAAAGTCAAACTCTTTGCTAAGTTTCAAAGCAGTCGTTATTTTTCTTCTTTTTCAGTAACCTTCTGATCTTCAGTTTTCCTTTAAAGTCTGTCTGAAAAATAACATTTAGTGTGGCCAACAGAGTAGTCAATTGGCAATAACACATCTAGAACACAAAGTGGGCGATGGGAAGTAAAAGGCAAAGTGCTTTCCAATTTTGCTCACGTCAAATTCCACTGACTTTCTCTCCAGAGTAACATAGTAAAATGCGAACTCTTAAAAGAAAAAGAAAAAAAGAAACTCAGCTTTTTAATCCTGCTTTCAGTTTATAGCTGAGATACAAATTGGCCTCAATTCATGCCTGCGTTGGAAGAAAATGACCCTGAACTGGGTGGAAAGAAACTGAGAAAGTGCCAGAGGAGTGAAGCAGAAATGAGAAATAAATATGTGGGTTTATCTTGTAATTAACAAATCATGTGTGTAATTTAAAGATCAACTAGCCCTACGTGCAATTAAAAATAGTTGCCCATGTCCCCATACCTCTTGGTCCTGGTTCCGGCTGTCTTAAGGCAACTATTGCAAACCCTTTAGCTGTTTCTCCTATTTTATTTTTATTAAACCCTGTGTATTCTGAACAAAATGGTTTTAGTACTCTTTCTTGATTCTTTTAAATTATTTATTATGTGTTGACTTTCAACTATGAAAGGGGAGAATTTAAATCTCTTATTGAGTTGGCTCTAACACACACACACACGCGCGTGCACATGTTCTCATTCTGTCTTTGTCTCTCTCTCTATGTGTGTGTCTCTGTCTCTCCTCCCAAAAGAGTTAGTTATATTATCAATTTTAGCTAAATCAACATTTAGCTAAAATGTTTCCCACATTGCAGGTGGATTCTTTACCAGCTGAGCTATCAGGAAAGCCCCAGTTATATTATCAATTTTAGCTAAATCAACATTTAAATTTTTCATCATGATCATTGTTGAGCTGTTATTCATAGCTGGGTCACATGGTATGCTATAATTAAATTTCCTTTCCTGTGCAACTTTTTTGCTTTTACTGGAGGTAGTAATCACTACTTTTTCATGGTTTCCTTCATTTTCTAGTTACCTCTTAATAATTCATTCTAAAACCTTCTGATAGATCTGAAAAGCTCCTCTGAATGTGTGCATACTAAGAACAAGTCACTGTTTTTCTTTCTGAAGGTATCCTTCCTGGAGCCATGTGGGCTCTGCTGGCATCTGAATTTGTTTGGTTTTCAAGCCTATTGCATCGCTCTTGTCTCTTTACCATGCTTGTTGGAATTCTCTTCCTGTCTTTCCTGAGTTCTATTCTCTATTTCTTAGATCCCAGGACTCTCTGTTTTTCTGTTTATTTTAGTGGTACATAGCTTCTGGAAATGGAACTTGGGAGATAGAATTTTGGATTCCTTAAGTGTCTGAAAATGCGTTTTTGTTGACCTCTTGACAGGTAGTTTGGAAGCAATTTTCTCTAACAATTTTTAACAGCTTTACTGAGATAATTCCCATATTGTACAATTCACTCATTGAAAGTGTACAGTTCATTGTGTTTAACTTATTCACAGAGTTGTGATATCATTACAACATTAATTTATTATATTTCATTGTCCCCAAAACAGGCTCTATACTTCTTATCCCTTATTTTTTCCATTTCCTCTTTATCTTCAATTTTATAAAGAGCTGAGGATATTCATACTTTAACACTCTTGAATTCTTTTTCTCAGTAAAGTTTTAGGGCTGTTTCTATATCCCTTGTGCTAACAACTGTTCAATGTTATGCCATGTTGTAGCTGGCATTTCTTTTTCATTAATTTTTGGCCACACTGCGTGCCCTGTGGGATTTTAAGCCCCTGACCAGGGATTGAACCTGTGCAGTGAAAACAGCAACTCCTCACTGCGGGACCCCCAGGGAATTCCCTGTAGCTAGCACTTGGTGTGATCTTGAGGTATGGAAATTTGTATTTTTCAGTTCTGGGAAATTCTTCTTTGCCTTCTTCTTCTTCCTCCTTTTTATTCTATCTTCATTGTCTCCTGTCAACTTTAAAAAAAATATTATTTGCATGTTGACTCTCTCGTATTAATTTTTTTTCTTCACCCTGTTACTTCCTTTTCATCCTTCACATTTCAGCTCAGACACCACCTTCCGGGAGCCCTTTCTCCATCTAGCCTTAGATAAGTCAGCACGGCCCTCCATTTAGAAGTTCTTTCTTTATTTCTCGTCTGAACAACTTCAAGGTTGCAGCTTAATAAGTAATTGTACAATTAATTTTGCAGTCTCTGTCTTCCCTAGTAGACCGTGAGCTCCCTGAGGCCAGCGCTGGGTTTGTGTTGAGACTCACTCTGGCCCAGCGCCTGGCACCCTCCCTCTTCTGGGGCTGACACGTGTTTGGTGCTCGAGTGAACATGGGTAGCAGCTCTCCTGGAATGAACATGATGGGAGGTGAGGTGGGCACGGTCTGTAAGGACAAGTTTTGATAAGCAAAGGCACAGTGTCACCTCGTTCAGGGGTGTTCCAGAACGCTTGAAAGAAAACCAGCTTCTGTTCACTGAACATCTTCTGTTCATCACAGCTTCTGTTCATCACATGTGTCTGTCAGGCAGCCGAGCCACCTTCCATGAACTCACTCAGCCACCACTTTCTTCCTTGGTCATGTATGTGTTTCTGAGTCCTTCCTGGTATGTAGGCAAATCAGCAGGAGAATGTGGAACAAGTTTTATTTGCCAGTATCCATCCTGGTATTTAAAATGTCATGAACCCCTGAAAAATCACCCCCATCTCAGTTTTCTTGTTAGGAAATTGCCAATAGCATTTACCTCAAAGTAGTTTGAATGAAACAGATGGAGAATTGCCATCTTGTTTTTGACTTGTTTGGAGTGGGGTTTCTTGGCCTCCGCACTCTTGGCGTTCTGGGCTGGATAACTTAGCTCTGGGCATCTATCCTGTGCGTTTTAGGCTGTGAGTGGCATCCTGGCCCCTGTGCACTTGATGCCCTCCATTGTAGCCCCCGACTTCACCCCCTACCCCTAGTCATAACATTCAGGAATGTCTCAGACCTTGCCAAATGCCCCCCAGGGAGCAGAATCACCCCGCATTGAGAACCACTGCTGTGAGAACCTTGCAGATCTGGGTCTCTTCCCAGACATGTACAGTTGGTAGCACTGCACTGCCCAGGGCCTGTTGGCATTCCCCAGAGCAGGGGGGGGTCCACCCATGTGGTGGGTGGAGTGCTCAGAAGAGCACTCAGAAGAGCGTATCGGGTCTTGAGCTGGAATTGGAAGTGTTTCTAGAAGCCTCCAGTGCCAATATGATGACCTGCTTGTTCTTGCCAGTTGGGCTCATGATGGGTAAAAAACAGACTGTGCCTGTTTCTGGCACGTGGCTTCCAACATCCCATAGAAGGAACCAAATGTTTGGAGAAATACCAAGAGACTCAACTCTGATAAGTGGATCATGAAGTTAAACATTGATTTGTCAGATGGGAAGGAATTTCCTGAGTGTTGATTTGAATTCTGATTCCACCTTGGGAGAGAGACTGACGTGTTGAGATGGGCAGGGTGACTTAGATTTCTGTGGCTGTGGTTTTTCTGGCTAAGCCCTGAGCTTCGCATTCATTGACTGCAGCTAGGGAACCGTAGTTTTATCCTGGGGAAGGAGAGAAAGGATTGCAATGAGTCTAAGAATGGAGCTGGAATCCACGTGGGGCCCTTGTGGTGAGCAGGTGTCACCCCCACCAGATGTCCACGTTCTGATTCTGGGACCTGTGAATCTCTTCTCTTTCATGGCAAAAGGAACTTTGTAGATGTGATTAAGTCAAGGACTTCGAGATGGGGCAAATGTTCTGGACTGTTCACGTGGCCCAATCAAAATATGGATTCAGTTCAGCTCAGTTCAGTCGCTCAGTCGTGTCCAACTCTTTGCAGCCCCATGGACTGCAGCGCGCCAGGCCTCCCTGTCCATCACCAACTCCCGGAGTTTACTCAAACTCATGTCCATCGAGTCGGTGATGCCATCCAACCGTCTCATCCTCTGTCGTCCCCTTCTCCTCCTGCCTGCGTTCAACCTTTTCCAACTGTGCCCAGAGAAGACGTGACTACAGTAGAAGACTGGTTACAGAGATGCAACACCACTGGCTTCAAAGATGGAGCAAGAGGACCACTAGCAGAGGAAAGTGGGCGCCTCTAAGACCTGAAACAGGCGAGGAAACAAAAGTCCTTCCCTGGAGCCTCCAGACAGGAACCAGCCCTGCTAACACCTTGACCTTAGACCTGTATTTTGCAGAACTGTGCAATAATATATTTCTGTGGTCTTAAGACAGTAAATGTGGTAATTTATTACAGCAGCCGTAGGAAACTGACATAGCTCTCAAAGTCTAGAGGTCAAAATGAGAGTCCAGTGAGCATAAAGCCCAAAACAGGGGGACTTGGGAGCAGACATTCTGGAATGAACACTGATCCTTTGATTCATGTGATAACTGTGGGTCTACTAGATGTGTGTGTGTGTGTGTGTGTGTGTGTGTGTGTGTGTTTATGCATGCGTGTGAGTGGGCATGTTTGTCCTGGCCAGAATACAGAGCTTTGCAAGCTGGAGAGACATGGCCTGCTCTGGGCAGAAACCAAAATTCCAGACTACTGGGAAAGCTTTATATCCTATCACTTACAGTCCATCATCCAGACATATCTGTTCCAATTTGATACTTAGTTTTCCTTGTCTGGTCCTATTATTTTTATCAGGAAGTTTGAAAGAGGATGGGATTATATTTCCAGTATATCTGCTATGTTCCTGAGTACCAGCGTTGATGCATATCTATACACGAGCTCATTTGGTCTTCACAAATGACAGTTGTTAGAGGATAGTGATGATGCAAATCTGCTTTCTGACTGCGTTGTGTGTTGCTCAGAAGCACAGTGAAAGATGTTGGGAAGGATTCATGAGATCAGGTGAGATCAGGTTGGCGATTGATCTGGGGGTACTAAAATTCTGTACCCAGAGTCAAGGGAAAAGAGGAATATGATGAAAACCAAAGACTGGGAGACTAGAGCTTCCAGGATGAAGAAGCAGGAATGAACAAAATCTGACCCTTTCCTCCCAGGTCGCAGCCACATCCTTGATGAGACACTTGACTTGTTCTTCTGAGATACAGTAAGGTCATGTGTATGGAAACAGTTTGTAAACTGAAGGCTGGGGGCGTATTAGTTATTATTAGGAAATGTTAGTATAGTTGCTCTTTCAAAGAAGGGGAAAATTGTATATTTATAAGAAGTTGGTGGTGATGGTTTAGCTGCTAAGCTGTGTTCGACTCTTGTGATCCTATGGACTGTAGCCCAAGCTCCTCTGTCCATGGGATTTCCCAGGCAAGAATACTGGAGTGGGTTGCCATTTCCTTCTCCAGGGGATCTTGCATCTCCTACATTGACAGGTGGATTCTTTACCACTGAGCCACCAGGGACGCCCCTTATAGGAAGTTACCAGGGCAAGTATTTTTGTTTTTTCCTTAAAGTATGTTTTTAAGAGTGAATGTAGCATCTTCACATACATCCTGTCCCAAGAGATGATTGGACCTTTTCCCTGTGCAGAAGCTTAGCCCACAACATTCAGATAAATATTTTGTCTTTCTCATTGTGTAATGTTTGATGGATACAAAAGCCTTTCTGTAATATACACTTAAATGTGTGCATGCTCAGTTGCTTCCATCGTGTCTGACTCTGTGTGACCCTTTGGACGGTGACCCACCAGGCTCCTCTGTCCATGGGATTCTCCAGGCAAGAATACTGGAGTGGGTTGCCATGCCCTCCTCCAGGGGATCTTCCCGACTCAGGGATTGAATGCATGTCTTTTGGTAGGCGGGTTCTTTACCACTAGCGCCACCTGGGAAGCCCATATTACTTAAGGTAGTAAGTATCATAATAAAGGACTTCCCTGGTAGCTCAGACAATAAATAATCTGCCTGCAGTACGGGACACCTGGGTTCGATCCTTGGGTCAGGAAGATCCCCTGGAGGAGGGAATGGCAACCCACTCCAGTATTCTTGCCTGGAGAATCCCATGGACAGAGGAACCTGACTGGCTACAATCTGTGGGATCACAAACAGTCAGACACGACTGAGAGACTAACATTTCATTTTCATCATAATAAAACCAACAGTCACAAACCCACCGCACAGCTGAGGAGCTGGAACATTGCCAATACTGTTGAAACTATTTATGTTTCAACATAAACTATTTCCTCATCCTGCCTAGATGCTTCTTCCCAGAAGTGAAACTGTTCTCTTTATTATTTATCTATTATCCCCTTGCCTTTTAAAAACAATCTTATCACACATGCAAAAATTTTTCTTTTTTTGAGATTTATAAAAATGATTTTGTACTTTATTTAGCTTTTTTAACTTGTCTTCCCCCCAAAATTATGCTTCAGAGGATCATTCATGTTGCCTATAATTGTAGTTCGTTAATTTGTTCTGTGTTTGACCTTGTAAATTTGTTGTTGTTGCTCAGTCACTAAGTCATGTTTGACTCTTTGTGACCCCATGGACTGCAGCAGACCAGGCTTTTCTGTCCTCCACCATCTCCTGGAGTTCACTGAAATTCACGTCCACTGAGTCAGTGATGCTCTCCAGCCATCTCATCCTCTGCCACCCTTTCTCCTTCTGTGTTCAGTCTTTTCCAGCATCAGGAAAATGATGACTGACTTTTCTAATGAGTCATCTCTTCACATCATGTGGCTAAAGTATTGAAGCTTCAGCATCAGTCCTTCCAATGAATATTCAGGGTTTATTTTCTTTAGGATTGACCATATGCCACCATTTATCCGCTCTCCTTCATGGAGATTGGATTGATCCCTTTTCAGTTTTTTATTATTTTATTATACATTTTTTTGGTCTTAAAAATAACATTGCTGTTAACATTCTTGTATATATCTCTTGGAGCACATGTACAAGGGGATCTTCGTGGTATGTTCTTGGAGTAGAACTGCTGAGGTGGAAAGTATGTAAATGTTGAGTTTAGTGGAATAATGACGAGTCATTTTCCAGAGTGCTTGTCCAAGTAGCCTCTCCTTCTTTAGTCGTGTTTTAGAGTTCTTGTTGTTCCACATTCTCACCAGCATTTGGTATTGCTGTTCTCCTAAATTTTCAATATAAACATTGTCTTTTCAATATGAAGCAGTATCTTCCCTTGTCATCCAAACTTTCTTTTCCCTAATCACTAATAGGGTTGAACTTCTTTTCCCATTTTTACTTGCCTTTTTGTTACCTTTACTGTGAAATACCTACCATGTTTCTTGCTGTTTATGTTGTGTTTTTCCTTTGTCTCATTGCTTTATAGAGTTAAAAAATACATATCTTGAATACTAATCCTTTTGTTAATTAAATGTGCTCAAAATATATTCTTCCAGCTTAAGGTTTCTATTACTGGTTTCTTTATGATGTCTCTTGAAAAGTGAAAATTTTTTATTTTTAGTTAGTTCAATTTGTTTGTATTTTATGATTATATTGTGTCATGTAGAAAATCCTTTCATACCTCATGGTTACAAAGTGATTCTCCCATATGTTCTTTAATTTTTTTAAGTTTCGCTTCTCACATTTAGTGGTTGATACTTCTGGTTATGACTTTTGTAAAAGATGTGAAATATCAGTCCAGCTTCAACTTCTTTTTATATTAATATCCAGTTGCCTTCAGACAGGTTTTGTAATAGTTTATTTCCCATTGCTTCCCTGATAGCTCAGTTGGTAAAGAATCTACCTGCAATGAGGGTTCGATCCCTGGGTTGGAAAGATCCCCTGCAGAAGGGAAAGGCTGCCCACTCCAGTATTCTGGCCTGGAGAATTCCATGGACAGTATAGTCCATGGCGTTGCAAAGAGGTAGACACAAATGAGTGACTTTCACTTTCACATTTCCCATTGAAATAAGACATCTCTGTCAAGTTTATATGTGCGTGGGTCTGTTTCTGGGCTCTCAATTTTGTTCTATTTATAATGTGTCTTAATTACTAAAACTTTAGAATAAGTCCTCGTATCTTAATAGGGCAATTCATGCTCACCCTGTTTCTTTTTCCTGTGAAGGGTCTTGATTATTTTCTTCCATGTAAGTTTTAGTATCAGTTTGTCAAAGTTTCTTTAATATGCTATTGGGATGTTTTGCTTAGAATTGACATACTTTTCTCTTCATGGGCATAGTATATAAATCTTCACTTATTTATGTCTTTTAAAATGTCTTTCAATAAAGTTTTCTCCATACATGCCCTGTACATCTTTTGTTTTATTTCTATGTACTTTATTTTTGGCTGCTGATATATAAAACTGTGGTCAATTTTTGTATAGTTGCCTTATGTCCAGTCATCTTGCTGAACTCTCTTATCAAGTCTAGTAACTTTTCTAGCTTCTTTTGAGTTTTCTTTGTAGATTGATAAATTCTTTGGGATCTGAATTTTTTGCTTCTTGCTTCTGCTACTTCTTTCCCATGGAGGATGTTTCCTTGTATGTTTAATGATTTTTTAATTGTGAGTGTTTGTATAGTGGAACTTATTGAAATTGTTGAGAACCTGACTTGAAGATTCTTTTCTTTAGAGAGGATTCGTGGGTGCTTCTTTGGGGAGCCAGGTGGATGCTAATGTTTTGAAGCCATTTCAGCCCCTTTTGAGAGCCCAGGAAAGAGTCCCTGAATCAGCTTTCCTGTCTTTTGTTGTCCCCAGGCTGTTTTGATTCCAGCACTGCTATATGCATTTTTTTCTGGGGCAACTCTGTTCTTTTTGTTTGCTCACTGTTCATGTTTTTTTTTTTCAGTTCACAAATCTTTTTTTGTTTTTGTTTTCCCCCTTGGAGATTTCCTTGACTTGCTTTCTAGCACTCTGATGTTTTAAAACATTCAGTTGTTTTAATGTAACCAGCATCTAGTTGTAATGAAGTAGAAAGCTGTGTAAGTATTTAGATGATGGACGTTCTTGACTTTTATTTCAACCAGATTAACATCAAGTTAATTATCTGAATATGTTCCAGTTTTTTTTTTTTCTTTTGTAGCCCACCTCCTGTTTCCTGATCTGAAGTAAGGCTGGTTTGGTGGGAATCTCATATAAGGATAGGATTTGGGGGGGGGGGCATTGTTTTTTTTATTTCTGTTTTTGTTTTAAGTGAGGGAGGTGGCTGGAGCCCAAAGGAGCGTCAGCGTGGCCTCTCAGTCTTTCTGCAGTTGGAAGTCTTTGACATTAAACCCTTCTTTACTTGGGCTGCTTTGCTTTTAGTTGAAATCTCCAGTCACAGAGAATTAAATGTCAAGGTGGTTTTGTGATGTGGAAAATCTCTCTGAGGGAACTGGAAAAAAGCCACAAAGTGCTGTGAATTTCAAGCCTTCCCCAAGGATTAGGAGACCAGGAAACACTGGGCATTATAGCTCTGATTTTTGAAGCTGGGTCTCTAATCACAGTGGATGTGTCTGTCACAAAGAATGAAATACGTGACTTTTTCCTTCGATAAGGAGAATGTTGCATTCATTAACCTGCCCCCTGCCTCCTTCATTCCTCTGGGCTTTCTCTGCCCTGCCACAACTTCCTGCACTCACCTCATCACAGCACTTAATCACAGTCTCTTGAAATTTCTAGTGTACTTGCCCCTCTCCCTCATTAACCTATAAATATCTTGAGTAAACAGATCCCTCATTAACCTGTAAACATCTTGAGTAAATAGATCGTGTATGCTTTGTCTTTGCAGTTCAGAGGCTGGAATGGTGTTTGCAGCGTAGTAGCTGCAGGGTTAGGAACAGGACTTAACACATTCCACGTTGCCTTAATCTTTTCAGGCAGATAGAACTTTCAGACACAATTCAATCCCACCCCAACATTACTGATTGGCAAATCTCTCTCTTCTATCACTCTGGATTATCGACCTTCTTAAATTTAATTCAAAAGTAATTAATTCTTAATTTCTTTATAGCTGTGACAGCCCCGATTGTTATCATTACTAGGGCCTGAAGGGTTAGGCTTGGATATCAGTGGTTCTCTGAAAGTGTCTGAAGGGAGCATCTGAGTTACGTTTACAGTTCAGTTGATAGTCCTGGATGCTGATATAGCATTTGGCAGTATATTAATTTTGATTTATTGTTCATGTGAAAAACTCAGATTTATGGAGCAATTATTATGTTCCAGGCACTGTGCTCCTGCTCCACATGCATCACGTCATTCATCCCTTACTCACTGTGCAAAGGCGTAGAGTGACCTTACAGTTGCCTTGCGGCTGGAGCTCAGAGGTCACGACTCTCATGAAAGTCCCAATTGCTAAGTGGAAGGACTGGGAGTTTAGTTTGGGCTTCTTGACCTCAAAGCCTGAGGCTTTAATCAATGTGCTATAGCATCTCTCAATGTATAAATGAATATATATATATATATATAAAACTTCCTGGTAGGTAGCCTTATTATTTTTGGAAAGATTAGGCAGCTTGTCAAGTGTATGTAGTTAGTAACCAACAAAGCTGGATTTAAGCTGAAATGGTTCGTGCTCATTTCTCTATTCCCACTCTTACTGTACTTGTACTGAATGCCATAGCAATAGTTTCCAAATGTGTGTGTATAAATGAAACGATGCCTCAGAAGCCAATGAAATCAAATTTTTTAAAGTACTGAAAGAAAATAGAATGTCCATCTAGAACTCCCAGAAAAGATGTCATTCATAAATGAAGGTGAGAAAAAGCCTATTAAGACAATAAAAACCTAAAAACTTATTGCCAACTTATCAGCTTTAAAAAGAGTATCAAAGAATGTTCTTCAAGCAGAAAGAATATTGTCCCAGATGGAAATATGAAAATGCAAAAATAAATGAAGGCTAGCATAAAGGTTAAATAAGTAGGTTTATAATTACTAACCATACAAAGCAGTAGTAGTAAATATCTTAGAAAATTTAAAGAATTTATAGAATTAAAAATAAATTCCAAAATCATGCAAAAGGCCGAGGGATTAATGGACTTAAATCATTGTATGGTTCTAGTATTATCATGAAAGTATTAGACATTAAAATTTGAATAAGACTACTATTTCAAGGATACATGTGTAATCTCTAGGCTAGTTGTGAAAAGAATAGTGTGAATATTTAACTAGTCAGTTAATAAAGGAAAAAGATAGAATAATAAGAATATTTGATCATAAAATGAAAATTCAAAAAGGAAACTGAAATAGATGGGTCAAATAGAAAAGAAATAGTAAGGTGGTAAATATAAATCTAAATATAATACTAATTAAATTTAAATGAACTATATTATCCAATAGAATAATAATATTATCATACAGTACCTAAGAAAAAAATCCATGAGAGACAGAGACACAGTTTAAATAGTTTAAATTTAAACTGTGTCAGAGGTTAAAAGTAAAGGATTAGGAAAAATATCAATCTTAACCAAAACAAAGCGTGGTTAGCTATCCTACTGTCACACAAAATAACTGTAAGGCAAGAGGTATTGGTAGAAATTAAAAAAAGATATTTCATAATCATAAAAGTCAATCAACAAAAAATATATCACAATCTCAAGTCTGTATGCACTCAACAACATAGCTTCATAGTATATATAGCAAAAGTTGAGAGAACTAGCAGAAACAAATAAATTCACAGTCAGTTTGGCATTCTTTTTTACATACTTCTTTCTATAACTGTTAGAGAAAGCAGATAAAAAAATCAAGGATGCAGAAGACCGGAACAACATAGTTAATCAGTTAAGCTCAGTTGCTTTAGTCGTGACCTGCTCTTGGCAACCCTAGAGACTGTAGCCCAGCAGGCTCCTCTGTCCATAATAATCTCTAGGCAAGAATGTTGGAGTGGGTTACCATGCCCTCCTCCAGGAGATCTTCCTGGCCCGGGGATCAAACCTATGTCTCATGCCTCTCCTGCATTGCAGGCAGATTCTTTACCACTGAGCCACCAGGAAAGCCCAACATTTGTTCAAAATTATATGTGTGGAACATTGCATGCAGCAGTCACAGAACTGCAGTGAGTTTTAGTGCACATGGAACGTTAGCCAAAGCTGCCTACATGCTGAGCCATAAAGGAAGTCTCAACAAAGGATTTATGATTCACCATGATTCAAAGTATGTTCTCTGTTCACAATGAAAGTAAACTAGAAACCAGCAGTAAATAGATAACCGGAAAACCTCTAGTACCTGGAAATTTAAAATTGTACTCTTAAAATAGTTCATGATCAAAGAAGAAATCACAACTGAAATTTGTATTTTGAACTGAATCCTAATAGTTTAAAGGCAAACAGGGGACAGGACAGGAGGAGTTCAGGCAAATGCAACCGTGTGTGCAAAGGCCCTGAGGCAAGAGAGAGTGTAATCAGTATCAGGAATTGAAAGAAAGAGCATGGAAAACAAGAGGTAAGCAAGGGTTTTGTAGAATACGATGAAGAATTTGGTCTTAATGCTAAGATAAGAGTGATATTTTAAGCAGGGGGTGATGTGATAATATTTCATTAAGAAAAGTAAGCCTCCGACTGCAGGATAGATTGAAGGGCAGTTTAAATTTCAGAAGACCGTTTAGAGGCAACTGCAGTAGTCCTGGCCGGAGAGAACGGGCTGGATGGTGGCAGTGCTGCTGGGGGACGTGGGAGGTTCTAGAAAGCTCTGGGAGGTAAAATTGACAAAACCTGGTGATGAATTCAGTATCGGGGAGAAAGGGAGGCTGGGGAACCAAGGAGGACTCTGGGATTTTGTTGCCCTGGGTGGATGGCAGTATTTTTCCTGGGGCAAGGGCTCCCAGGTTGGGGTACAGAGTGGACGAAGTGAATCAGTTGGTTTGGGTGCAGGTTCAGTTTGAGACGTGGCTGAGATGCTAAGTGGAGAGGTCAGATAGGCAGGAGGACGGGATGCAGGAGTGCAGGTCAGAAGAGAGGGCTGAACCACCTAAGCAATTAATCACCCTTCAGACGCAAGTGTTGAATTGGTTCATGTTTGTTTTTTATTAAGTTTGAGAAATTATTATTTGGTTTTCACTCTTTTTTTTCCTCACTCTCCTTTCCTTTGGAGAACTTGTTTGAATTTTTCTTTCCATCCCTCTCTTTTTGTTTATGTGCTTCTTTTGAGCATGCTCAGTTGTGTCTGACTCTTTGCAACCCCATGGACTGTAGCCCGCCAGGCTCCTCTGTCCATAGGATTTCCCAGGCAAGAATACTGGAGTGGGTTGCCATTTCCTGCTCCAGGAGATCTTCCTGACCCAGGGATCGAGCACGTGTTTCTTGTGTCTGCTGCACTGGCAGGCAGATTCTTGACCACTGTGTGACCTGGGAAGCCCAGCTTCTTTTGAGAGGCTTCCTAAATTCATCTCCACTCTGCAGGATACACCCCTCATCTCTGCCGCCTGCCTGGCGGGGTCACCATGGGGCATGATCAGCAGAAAAACAGATGGCAAAGGAACTAAGGATGCAAGCCATTGGGAAATGATTTGAATGTGGGAAACAGGTTGCTATTTGGGGTGAAGATAATTTTCCAGTGCAAAGGATCTGAGCACTTGCTGAAGTGCCTTTCAGAAGGTTTGCTTATTAGGCCTTCACACGCAGGCATGCGCCCAAGTCCTTAAGCTCCCTGGGAGGAGCGTGTTACTTGATAAATCCTGGCTTCCAGCAGGTACTCACACAAAGCTGGTGGGCAGGCGAAAGAAGAAGGGAGAAGGTTCAGCTGAAGATTAGTTCCCAAGCTTGTGTAAAAGCATCTAAGAGTAGTAACTTCTGGGTTTCCCTGGTAGCTCAGATGGTAAAGAAGAGCAGGAGAACGGGGTTCGATCCCTGTGTCAGAAAGATCCCCTGGAGAAGAGAATGGCAACCCACTCCAGTGTTCTTGCCTGGAGAATCCCATGGACAAAGGAGCCTGGCAGGGGAAACTTCTTGCGATCTATCTGGATCCTGAGTCCAAGGAGATTTCACAGTCAGAAAACAAGGATTCCAAATGCTTCAGCTGGTGGAATGTTCGAAGAGATTAGTCCACAGGTGCTTTTAGTTCCAATATTTTAAAAAATTTAAAAAGGAAGATGCTCGGGAAGACTTTTCTCCATTGCTTTAACAAATAATGTTACAAAAAACTGAGGCAGAGGGGGGAAAAAGTCTTTTTTTTTTTTTTTTTTTTTGCCTAGCCTACCACATTGACCTCCATGCTGGGAAGTCAAATTTTGGCTCTTTTTCCCTCAGTAATTTCTGTGCAGTAGGATGTGGTGACAGGGGTCTGGCTTGGGGCCCGGATATCTCTGGATTATTGCTGAGGGTGGGGTCAGGGAATTGTTTGCCCGGCTCTGACAGCCAAGGAGAAACCTACTATCTCTCAGAGACTCAGGCTGCTGTGTTTGTGGTTGGTGGGATCTCATTTGTTACATTCCCAAATCAGTTTTCCAAATGGTTTCTAGACTGACTTTTCCACTTTTACTGAGATTACTTTTCCATGTGGAACTCTACTGCTGTGTGTGACGTCAGTGTTCAATATAAACAAACATGCAAGTATTTGTGGATCTTATGTGCGTGACAAAGTTTTAATGTTTATTGGGGGCCAAGCATTATCCTAAGTGTTTAAAGGGTATGAAACCATTTACCGCTTACATTAATATTTTAAGCTTGGTGCTTTTGTGATTCCCATTTTATGGGTGAATAAACTGTAGCATAGATGGGTCACTGAACTGGCTAAGGCCACAGGGAGGGTGAGAGTTGGACCAGGGTGTGACCCCACGCTGTCCACCTCTGGGACCCACTTTGCCCATTGCTGTACCTCTGTGTGGAGAAGGGAAACCTTTTGAAGTGCGTAGTCCCAATGATGTTTTATTTTTTCTTAGGAGTGACTGGGTGACCTCCTATAAGGTCATGGTGAGCAATGACAGCCATACGTGGGTCACTGTTAAGAATGGATCTGGAGACATGGTGAGTCCCCTCTAACCATGCCCTGGGGATCTGGCTGTCAGGGCTCTCCAGAGAGAGGCAGTGGACACCCAGCCAGTGTTTGCACCTAGATGTTGGCTGATTCTGTGCCAACTCAAACCAACCATCCAGTCTCATGGATGATGACCCGATTTCCATGCTCTGAAACTCAGAACCACATGGTCCACATTCAGGGCTCGTGTAAAAGTCAGAGTTGCTGGGATGTGGTATCTTTCGCAGGTCACAGGTCAGCCCTGGAAGATCAGTGGCATGTGGGTTATGTTGGTGCCCACACGGCTCTTCAGTTATAATAGTTCCTGAGCTTACTTTAATTACCTGGTCTTTCAGCTCCCTGCCTCCCTCCAGGTTAGCTAGTTCTGATCCTGTCACCCTCTCTCTCGGGTTCTCAAGTTCCTATCACAGTGCTCAGTATCGTCCACAGTCTGCCTGCAGCCTCTGTTTTGACCTTCTTTCCCATTCTCAGCCCCCTCCTTGTACCCACTCCTCTGTGTTCCCGTAAAAGTGAGACAGTTGCTCTTCTGCTGAATCCAGTATCTGGGCTCCTCCAGCCATCACTTCCTTTCCTCTAGAATCCCTCCCATTCCTGCATCTCGAGTTTTCCTTCAAGGCCGATTCAGACAGCACCTCATCCCCAAAGCTTCACCTGGTTTTTCCTTCTTCCAAAATCCCAAAGTTCTGTGGCTGTCTCTCTGCCATGACGCCAATAGATTGCACCTATGATATCGAAGTTTAACCCTCCTCCTCCTCCCTGCTCCACCCCCATTAGATGAGTGCTTCCTGAGGGCAGGGTCCAGGCCTGATCCATTTCTCCTCCCCATCCGCACCCCCGCCCCAAATGCCAACCTCACATTTAGGTGTGCCTTAATGAGATCTTGTGGACTGAGTGAATTACTGACTCTTTCATGACTTGATAATCAAGCTCTAAAAGAGTCTCCTTTTCCCCCTTGTGCATACATAGATATTTGAAGGAAACAGTGAAAAGGAGATCCCTGTATTGAACGAGCTGCCTGTCCCTATGGTGGCACGCTACATCCGCATAAACCCCCAGTCCTGGTTCGATAACGGGAGCATCTGCATGAGGATGGAGATCCTTGGCTGCCCATTGCCAGGTGGGTCCGCCCTTCTGTGCTTCCTGCAGGGAGGGAACGCCAGTGGAAGACAGGTGCTTCGCCAGCAAGGTGAATAAAAATAAGCCACACAGTCTTTTTCTCATCTAAGAAAATTGCCACATCTATTGCAGAATATTTAGAAAACATAGGCAAACAAAAAGAAAATGAAAATCTCCCAGAACCCCACTCAGAAACACCATGAGCATTTGGGGTATTAAGGTAACATACCAGCTGGGGTTTTGTCCACTGGGACTTTAAGATGATGCTTATTTCAAGGTTGAAAATTCACCCAGCGCTGCTGCTCAGAAGCAGGCAAAAAATTACATAAAAATTTTTTTGGTAACGTGTTTGTTGCCTTTGAGTGCTCTTGCCACACTGGTTAGAGGACATGGCAGAAGTTGATTTCAAACTTGATCATGTATATAGTCTTTTTCGGTTTACGTGGTGAAGTCTCTTTCTGTTTAAGTACCTTCACTTGGATGCCTATATCTTTGGGTGCTTGTTCCTTTAGGTTGTGTTCCCCTTGCCCTGTTTTCACATGATGGAATTGGGTGTAACCCCAGGGTAGAAGGAAAAAAAGGGCTTGAATTAACATGCACTTTTTGCATGTGGACCTTTGCTGATGTCTGCTCTGGACAAGCCTATCTGGTCTGGTTTGCAGTTCTGTCGGCCTTTCAGAACCTAGGGATTTGTGCCTGTATAGAGCCTTTTGTGGGCTTCCCTGGTGTCTCAGATGTTAAAAATCTGCCTGCGATGCAGGAGATCCAGGTTTGACCCTTGGGTCAGGAAGATCCCCTGAAGAAGGGCATGGCAACCCGCTCCAGTATTCTTGCCTGGAAAATCCCATGGACAGAGGAGCCTGGCGGGCTAGAGTCCTTGGGATCACAAAGAATCGGACACAGCTGAGCTACTGACACCACTACCACTGCTGGAGCCTTTTGTGGCGGCTTCTTCATCCTCACCAGACATCTCCAGGGGCAGGAAGCAGGCCTCCAGGACATTCCTAAGGCCTTTCACCAGAGCCTCTAGGAATTTCCACCTCTTGTCCACCCACAGTCAGGCCACAGCAAACAAGGAGCACAGCTTTGGGTAATCTCTACGATACTTCCTCCTCCAGGGAAGTCTCAGCATTCTTGTCTTATCTGAAACGCACGCCTTACTGTCTCTGGGTTCCCCCTGCCAGGAGGAGGGTACCACCAGCCTTGATGCTCTCAGGTGCCTCTTTACCCATCATGCTATTTCTGTAGCCATCCCACCCCCGCACCGTGAACTTACACTTACTGAGTTTTTGGAGCTGTTTCATATCATTTACTGCTTTTCCCTCAACCCTCTGCTATCCATGATCTTGCTTTGTTAAGTATGAATTTACTCAGAACAAACTCTATATTGGTGAGAAAGACAAGTCTGCTCATGTACCGTCTACTTACCCTCCCACCAGACAGATTCTTTGTTCCTTATTTGTACTTAGTAGATTATAAACTTTTTTCATGTCACTAACACTATTAGAGACCATCTATCTTGGTGCGAGTTTTTATCCACCACATCTCAGGTTTCCAAACTGCCTCTTATAGTTGGAAATTCAGTTGTTTGATTGAAAAATTGGAAATATAGTCCGAAAATCAGTTTGATTCTAAAGAGTTTCACAGTGGACGTCTTCATTTCTGTTTCATTATGCATGTTCAAAATTATTGGGTGAATTATGGGATTATTGCTTAAGTTAGATGATGGTACAAAAGACCCTGATGCTGAGAAAGACTGAAGGCAGGAGGAGAAGGGGACAACAGAGGATGAGATGGTTGGATTCAATGGACATGAGTTTGAGCAAACTCTGGGAGATGGTGAAGGACAGGGAAGCCTGGCGTGCTGCGGTCCATGGGGTGGCAGAGTTGGACCCAACTAAGCAATCGAACAACAATGAGAGGTGGGATTGCTTATGGGAAAGCAGTGTGTGTTTTCAAGGCAGGTCCAGAGAAGACGTGAAGGCCTCCCAGTGTTGGACCCGGGCCCCCTTCTGTGGCACATTCATCCTGGGGTGGCGATCACAGGGCCCGCCCGCTGCTGCCAGGGTCCCGCTGGGCTTTGCTGAGCTCACTGCGTCTGCAGACACAGACCCAGGCAGGGGACTGTGAGGCCGGCTTTGTGCCTGGTTGCTCAGCGCGGCCTCACTCTGCTTGCTTTAAACAGCAGGGTCACAGTTTCTCTCTGAGGGCAGGGATTCATCTGTGGTTGGTTAAGGGCAAAGGGCAGCCTGTGAGAGTCTCATGAAATAAATATTTTCCTGTGAAGTTATTCTTGGGGTGTGTGTGTTTGAAGACAGGTCCTGGGGGCAATTTAAACACAAAGACAGAGTTACAGTGTGAAATCTGGACGGGTTTCAAGAATGGCCTTGGAGTGGTTCTATTTTCCAACCCCAGATATTTAGGGCTGTTTTTCTTCTAAAAGTTACTTAGCAGTCTGCCGAGAGGGGAGCTGGCCTTTGTACATGCCACCTGGTGGTCACATCTGAGGTCCTGGGGTGGCTCGGGGGTCCCCAACGTCCATGTGGGAAGGGGAGTCTTGCTCATTTGCTTTGCTGTCGACACGGTTCCTTTGTGCAAGTTAATGAAGCCAGGGGTGACCCAACCAAGTCAGTCACTCAGCCCAGCATGACTGGTGCTGGTAATGCAACTGCCCAGCATCTGTTCTTCCTGCAACTCTTGTTCATGAAAAATTCATTTACCTTTGCTTCTGCTTCTCTTTGTTCTGTCCTCACTGTCTTCCTGTGAGCCCTCAGGTTGGGGCAGAGGAAGGGGAAGAAGCTTTTTAAGTCTTCATGAATAATGTTTTTAGAAATTTTTGAACTAGAACATGAACTACCTTATACAGGGCCAATTCATTAGCAAAGACCCTGATGCTGGGAAGGATTGAAGGCAGGAGGAGACGGGGACGACAGAGGACGAGATGGTTGGATGGCATCACCGATTCAATGGACTTGAGTTTGAGCAGACTCCAGGAGATGGTGATGGACAGGGAGGCCTGGCGTGCTGCAGCCCAGGGGTCTCACAAAGAGTCGGACACGACTGACTGAACAACAGCAACAGCAAAAAAGCTCAAAACTCATAGAAAAGGGAGAGGGTTGTTTAATGGTTATAGTTTCAGTTTTGTAAGCTGAGAATGTTCTAGAGATCTGTTTCTACAAGAGTGTGAATATATGTAATGCTACTCAACTATACTCTTGAACACGGTTAATCTGAGGATTTCCTGGACTCGGGTGAGCAGCCTGGTGGAGATGCTGTGAGGTGGGGTTGTATGACACGGGGCAGAAGATAAGAATGAATGATGGCTCTGTGCAGATGCGGCGAAGTCGGGTTACATGAGATGGGGTAGAAGATACACGAACGACGGGCTGCCCCCTCCTTGGAGCCACGTGGAGCTGTGGGTTTGATGCTTTCACTGACAGTAATGACCTACAATCAAAACAAGCTCTGCCAGGGGTCCACATCTCCCCTTATTCCTCTTGGAGAGGCCTTGTCATGAGAACAGTCGCGCGGGGTTGGACAAGTGCAGCTTCTTCTCATTAGGGAGCCAAGCACCTTGCGGAAGGGGTTTGGCGCCATTTGTACTGGTGCCCGGTCATCTGTGCTCCGGAGTCTCTGCTGGGGTGTCAGGGCTTAGGGTGATCATAAGGCCGTGAGTGAAAGTGAAAGCGTTAAGTCACTCAGTCGTGTCCGACTCTGTGTGACCCCATGGACTGTAGCCCGCCAGGCTCCTCTGTCCATGGGATTCTCCAGGCAAGAATACTGGAGTGGGTTGTCATGCCTTCCTCCAGGGGATCTTCCCCACCTGGGCATTGAACCCAGGTCTCCTGCCTTGCAGACAGGGAAGCCCCATAAGGCTTTAGTAGTGGGCATTTCCTTGGGTGAGGGGCTGGCCTCGTGTCAGGGAAGGAAAAGGGCTGTGGTGGCTACATTTCTGGTGTCCCGTTAGTCCTCAGAGAGCACTTTGAGGTCAGCCGTTGTTTTCCTTTTTAAATGAGGTGAAACTAACGTAACATGGAATTAAACATGTTAAAGCATACAGTTCAGTGCCACTTTGTGTATTCACAAGATGGTGTGATTGCTGGCTCTCTCTGGTTTCAGAACTTTGTCATGGACCCCAAAACACCCTGAACCCACTTTCAAATCACTTTCAAATCCCCTTCCTACAACTCTGGGTAACCTCTAATCTGCAGTGTCTATGGATTCACCTGTTCTAGTAAAGTGTATCATGAGCTCAGGGACTGTAGATAGCAGTGAGCCCCTGGTTCAGCAAAGGTAGCCCTTTCCTCTCCCAGTTGAGAACTCCCTCCCATCAAGCAAGATCCCAGCCCACCGAGCAGCAAACAGCTGAGCGGAATGGTCCAAGAGCCGGGGTGTTCCCTTGGATGTCCGCTAATGGGGTTTGGTCTGCAATTATGACCATCCAGTGAAGTGAGCTGGTGCTGGCTTTGGGAGGAGAATAGCGTGTCCATGTCAGTGAGGAGCCAGGGATATTCAGGGCGTGGAGTCATTTCCAGGGCTGCCATAATTCAGCACCAAAAACTGGGTGGCTTCGGATAACAGAGTTACCATCTCACAGTTCTGGAGGCGAGAAGTCCAAGATCAAGGTGTAGCAGGGCGGTTTCTTTGGGAGACCGTGAGGCAGCATCTGTTCTTGCCTCTCCCATGGGCTGCTGGAGGTCTGCTGTCTAATTTTTGATGCTCCCCAGCTTGTGGGTGCCTCACCCCCGTTTCCGCCTGCATCGTCACATGGTGTCCCCTGAGTGCTTCTGTCTGTGTTCACCTTTCCGCTTTGGATAGACACAGTCCTAATGGAATAGGGCCCACCCTAAGCACCTCATTTATACCTGATTAGCCCTGTAAAACCCCTCTCTCCAAGTAAGGTCGCGTTCTTAGGTAGGTCCTGGGGGTTAGGACCAACATATCTCTTTGGGGTGGGGACAGCACTCCACCCAAAATGGGCTGAATGAGTAGACCTGTTGGGATGGAGCAGAATTTTGAGTCGTTGAGTAAGAGAAGTGAGGCGGGGAGGAGTTTGTAGACTCCACACTCCCCGTCTGGAGTCTATTTCCGTAACTAAGGTGTTCCAGAGGGAATCAGCTGGCTTTCAGTACATCTGATGCATGAAGCCGGCCACATAAAAGGAATCAGGAGGCTGATTCTCCAAAGCGCCCTCTGTGAGAATAAGGTCTTGCAGACTGAATCAGGACTTCTGCTTCAAACGTCGGAAGTGCTGCTCAAATTCGCTGAAGTAAGGAGGGGGAGAAAAGGAAAATTTTAGTTCACAGTAATAAGAGTTCCAGAGGTAGATGTGACTCTGGCTTCAGGCAAGAAAGGATCGACAATCTCGGGGTCTTCTTGATGCAGTCAGGGCTCCCCTCCTCACCAGCTTGCAGTCAGGGAGCTTGGCCACTAACACCCCGAGCTCATCCACTATGTGAGTTGACTCCGGCAGGAGGCCCTCCTCCTTTGGCTCTGGGAGGAAAGTCATCTTATGAGCCCAGCTTGTATCCTGGGATCATCTCTGAGCCAGTGGCTGTGGCCAGAACATGTGTACTTTCACTGGCTGGACTTGGGTCACATGCCCATCCCTGTGAGTGCTGGGCGAGTCTGTTCCATCAGACGCATCTGGAATAGATTTCACACAGGAGATAGGGATTCTTTTATCCACAGAAGAAAAAAGAGGACAGTGGGTTTGGCTGAATAACGGGGCATGCCTGCAGACTCTGGGCCCCAGGGTGGGGTGGCTGGGCTTGGTTCTCACTTATTACCTACAGTGTTGAGCTCCTAGGAGGGTCTCAGTAAAACTTCATCCAATCAGAATAAGTGGAGAAATAAAGAAGCATTTGTACAAAAGGTGGAAGGTGGAACGTTGTGAAAAATGCTCACCTGGGGTTCCGAGACAGTTCTGGAACTTGGACCTGTATCCTCAGACAAATTGGTTAGTCTCAGGGAAGGAAGTTACAAAACATGGAGATATTTCATATGTACAGTTCTGAGCTTTCCTTCAATCCTTTTTAAGAACCTTGAAGGCATAACTTGTGTTTGAAGACAAAAGGGGCTTTGCCAGAAGAGTTCTAGAAAGAGGTTCTGGGGACTTGGAGGGTGGTGAATAGCTCTGAGGAATCAGCTTATGGGTACATTCAGTGTCAAGTCTTGTGAAAAATGTGCTTGACTTTGAAACCGACAGGTTTGGAAATCAAAGGACAAGTGGCTTGCCGGAGAATGCAGTCAGTCTGCCCTTCCCAAAGGAGAGAGCTTGGAACAGAACTGGGGCCTTGTGCTAAACCCGAGTTGCTTTTGCTTCTTTTCTGAACAGAATACCAGCTTGCCCCAGCCCCTACCCCTGCATACATTATTTGCTTCTAATAGTGTTACTGGAAACCCTTTTGTGATTATTAAAAGCCACCTTTTTGGCCTTCGGGTCAGTATGTGTTTTTCAACCTGTTGCACGTGGCCGCAGTTCTCCAGGGTGAAGCCAGTCTTTAAGGGAACCCCGGGGCTCTTTCCACGTGGCAGTCACACCCTGTGGCCATGGGATGCAGACAGGTAGCCGGCTCAAGTGATCTCAGGGTGTGTAATATTGCTGGCAGTGTGCTCAGTACTTCAACATGGTGCTTCTCAAGCTTCTGGATTTTTTAAAAATGTGGATTCTGATTCAGTAGGTGTAGGCTGGTTCTTGCAAGCAGCTGGTGTTTCTGGTCTGTGGCCTTGTTTGGTGGCACGAATTGAGACTCTCCATTCCTGACCCCACTGGGAGCAATTGTTCCTCCTTCCATCACCCGCCATGGCCACCACCTGCAAACTGTCCTTGGAGCCACTTGGATCAGACCCCTGCTATGGTTCCAGCTTTGTTCACGTGGTTCCTGAGTTCATAGGTTGACCTGTCTAAAGTACCGTGTGCTCTCTATATTGCAAGGAGACCTAAGCTGATCATGATTCCTGGCTGCATGGAGATGGAGGTGAAGGTCGTCAGCCTGGCTGAAGCTCTGTAGACCTCGCAACTTTTTGTCAGGTCAAGAGGGAGTCCTCAGGGCCCATGGGATGGTCCTTTCCCCCTCATCCTTCTTCTAGCTCTTCCTGCTCCCTCTTCCCTCATTTATTCTGAGTGTTCTTTGTTTTTTGGACTTATATAAACAGTATCAGCTTATAAGAATTAAAGAAAGAAGTCAGTGTATACAGAAGAGAATCAAGTCAAGAATAGACGTCTCCTCCCCAGTCCCCAGAGGTCACCACTCTTAATATGTCCTGATCACACCTGTTAGGGTGCTTTGGCTTCAGCAACAGAAACCCAGCCCCCCCTGGCTTAGCAGTTCAGGCAGTTCTGTATCTCACATGACTGAAAGTCCCAGGGGAGGTTGATGGGGATCTAGGGTTGGTTCACTCAGTAACTACTGAGGTTCTCTTCTCACTCTCTCCTCTGTGCCATGAAAGGTCTTGCCTTCAGTGTGGACTAGTAAGAGTGACCACTAATCACTAAGATTGGCTTAGACCAGTCATGTTGTACCCCTGCAGCTGAGGGCATGAAGTCAGTTTCCTAGAAGTGGAGAAGCAGGGATTCCCAACAACACAGGACTCCTGTTAGGAAGGATGGAAGCGGACTGCATGTTGGGTGAGCAACTGATAGTGTCCACCACACTTCCAAAAATCTCCATGCGGTTGTGATGTTCATTCATGAATTCCTTTATTCATTCACTATCCATCCCTTCCTTCATTTAATGTGTCAGTTTGCCAGACACTAATACTAACAATTTTATATTATTAATATATTATATATAATACATATAATTATATTATAATAAATTGTTAATAGCAATTTATTAACATTGTTAATAAAATAACAATGGCATCACCAACTCAGTGGACAAGAGTTTGAGCAAGCTCTGGGAGATGGTGAAGGACAGGGAAGCCTGACCTGCTGCAGTCCGTGGGGTCACAATGAGTCAGACACGACTGAGCTATTGAACAACAAATACTAACAATGAATCAGTGAGAGAGGTACCACTGTTCCCCTGTTTATGGGTGAAGACATTAAGGAAAAACTGCTCTAGTGACTTATCCAAGGTCACGCAGCTCACGAGTAGAAGAGCAGAGATTGGAACCCAGGCATTCTGGCTCCAGGTCTGTGCTTTTCCCCACTAGGTTAGTTCTCACTCTTAAAATGCTTCTTGAAATTTGGCTCTTTCACCTCTGTGCGAATGCTAGAAGCTGGAGGTTGGGCTATGTCCCCACATGAATCAGGCCCCTAACAGAGCCACCATAAGTAAAGGAATGATGTGGATGAATTCAAAACCATATTTCTGTCCCTAGATCCGAATAACTATTATCACCGACGGAATGAAATGACCACCACCGATGACCTAGATTTTAAGCACCACAACTATAAGGAGATGCGTCAGGTAAGACTCAGGTTTGTCAGAGGGAAACCTGTCTTGTGCCCAGGAGCATATAGGTTTTTGTGTTTTTATGGTTTGTTGAGGCCACACTAAATCTTGTGGTTTTGAGATTAAGAATGCCTTGTTGGGGTTGGGGGACCCAGAAGAGGCCTCTCTTTCCAGCAGGCGATTGAAGCAGAATTCGACCCAAAGTTTCTGATTTAGTACTGTAGTTCTTCCTCCTATGCTGTTGGAAGTGTAAAGTGGTGCAGCCACTCAGGAAAACAGTATGAAGTTTCCTTCAAAAACTAAAAATAGAGCTATACCGTGTGACCCCGCAATCCCATTCCTGGGTGTATACTCAGAGAAAATGAACAGTTTAATTTGAAAAGATTCATGTGTCCCAATGTTCACTGCCATGTGTTCATCAACAGATGACTGGCTTTAAACGTTGTGGTATATATATATATGTACAATGGAATATTAGCCATAAAAAAAGAATGAGCATTGCCATTTGCAGCAACATGGATGAATTACGAAAAAATTGTCCTTACTGAAGTACGTCAGGCAGAGAAAGGCAAATGTTATGACACCACTTATATATGGAATCTAAAAAATAACACAAATGATTTTATATGCAAAATAGAAACAGACTCACAGTCATAGAGAACAAACTGTGGTTACTAAAGGGGAAAGCGAGGGTTGGAAGTATATGTTAGGAGTATGGAATTAACATATACAAACTACTGTATATAAAACAGATAAGCAACAGGATTTACTGTATAGCGCAGGGAGTTACAGTCAATATCTTGTAATGATCTATAATGGAAAATAGCATATGCATTATATATATGTATAAAAAACTGAATCACTTTGTGGTACTCCTGAAACTAGCATGATATTGTAAATCAAGTATACTTTAATTGAAAAAAATACTGTAGTTCTGAAGAATCACTGTGGGCTTGAGAGGTAGCACTGATTCAAGGACATCAGTCATGTGCAGAGTGGAAGAAGAAAGAGAATCTAGAACAACACGAGTGATGGTAAGAGCAGGAAGCTCTGACATAGTACCTACATCTGTTTCCCTACATTGGGAATTTACCTGTGTTAACCTGGTCAGCCTCTCTAACCACCCTGGGGCAATGCAAGACTATTGTTGTCTTTATCTTACTGATGGAGAAACTGAGTCACCGAGGGAATGTATAACACCCCCTTGTTATTCAGATTCTCTGATTCTCAGTATTAGAATCACTGGAAGAAATCTGAAAAAAATATCTATACTTGAAACGTGCCTCAGGCCAATTGAAGTAGAATCCTTAGGAAAAGGGACTGGGGATCTAAAGTTTTAATGAAAGCTCTGCTTGCGGTTCTAATATCCAGGCAGGTTTCAGAACAGCTGTCTGATTCCTTTATTGCTGCTAGCGCTTTAGTACTATTAGGAGGAAAAGACTTTACAGATGAGACTGTCCTCAAACATAAATACAGAAACCAGGTACTCTGGAAGTAAGTCAGAAAGAGGAAAGCAAATCTCACATACTATATGATAAATATATATGGAATCTAGAAAAACGGTCCTGATGAATCTACTGGCAGGGCAGGAATAGAGACTCCACAGAGAACAGACTTATGGACACAGTGGAGAAGAGGGTGAGACGAATTGAGAGAGTAGCATTGAAATATCTATGTTACCATGTGTAAAATAGACAGGTGGTGGGAAGTTGCTGTATAGTGCAGGGAGCCCCAGCCTGGTGCTCCGTGACCACCTAGAGGGATGGGATGCTGTGGGAGGTGGGAGGGAGGTCCAAGAGGAAGGGGACAGTGTATACCTGTGGCTGATTCATGTTGATGTCCGCAGAAACCAACACAGCATCGTAAAGCAATTATCCCCCAATTAAAAATAAATAAATCATAAAAAAAGAAAAGTAATTTAAAAATAAACATCTCCACCATAATTAAAAAAAAAAAAAAAAAGAAACCAGGTACTCCTGAGCTGCTGACAGCATTTGCACACCGGGTGTGGTAATGCTTTATTTGAAACCCCTGTTCAGAACTCCCCCAGCCTTGTGCTAGAAAGCCCAGGGAAGTGCTGGCACGTGGAGAAGTCCTTAGATATCGAAGAATCTGCCGGAAGAGACAGAGCAGAGAAGTAGGCCCACAAAGGTGTTTGATGAACAAGCATTCACCAAAGGCCAAGAGAACATGGCTCAAAGCCAGGGCTCAGAGGTGCCAAGGGAGGGGGCCAGCCACCGCACGGCGGCAGGAGACTTCCCTGAGGTCGGAGCAGTTAGGCTGCGCCACATGGGATTCCTCTCTGCCTCAACGTAGGGAATCAACAAACCCGGGTTCGTCCTGATGTCATTTAATCTGAGATCCTCACACACAGCTTCCAGACACCTGTCAGCACAGACGTGGAGGTGGGACGTGCTAAAGAGATTGTCTTGCTGTCTGCTCTGCAGAAGCGAAGCTAATGTGCTCGGACTTGAGTCTGTGAGTCATCCCTGCAGCTCTCCATCTTCGGGTGTTGATGTGATTCTGCTCACCCTTCCATTTTATGAAGTGTTTCTCAGCTTTGCTCAGTGGGCATCTCAGGACATCTTTGTGTCCAGAAATTAGGCAAATATCAACTCACCTGGTACAGTTAATGTCAAAAGCAACCTATCTAAATGCATTGTAAAACGAGCTCACTGCACAGAGTCTGGTATCTTTAAACAGTCGTCCCACGTGGAGAATAAGGGCTCTTCTCATATGAAAGAGCTAATGGATGTGCTTCATTACCCTAGGGACTCTGGTCCCCATCATTTGGTAGATATCAGAGCTAAGAGGAACCCGGGAAGGCAACCGACCCCTGCAGGGGACAGTGGGTGACCACTCCGAGGTCCCCAGACCCCACAACTGGAAACTGTCCTGGGAGGGGCATCTATCAATCCCGAAGTGTTCAGGCCAGAAGTGGCTTGTCATTTGGATTCCTGGCTCCTGGGGATGGGAGAGAAGCCAGCACTTTTAGCAATACCCTGTATAGAGTCTGCTAAACGACTGCAGAAATCTTTCTACTTTAAGTGGGGGTACAATGTTAGTTTATACTAGTATTCAGAGAGACATTTACAAAAAACATAAAAATGAGAAGCAGACACAGGAGCAGGGATTGAAAAGGAAACAGAACAGCTGTTGCATTGGAGGGGAAAATCATGAGAATGTGAGCAACTCGTAGGGAAATTCTTTCTAGAGCACTGGCTTATAAGACACTGTGCTCCCCACAAGAGGGCCCCCGGGGGGCTGGGGAGGGGAAGAGGGGATGGGGAGGCTGGAGGCAGTCATGCAAACACTGATGTTGTGAGGCAGAGTGAGTTAATTGTTCTGAGCACTGAAAAGACTTCACACCTCCTGTAACCATTTATAATCGCTTAGTCATCTCTGTGTCTGCATGGGCATTTACCTTTCACCTTCATTTGGGACCATGAGGGCAGACACTCAATCATTTTAAATCCATAAAGTGTGCTGGATTCATTGTTGTTGCAGGGATATTTTTGGGGGACAGGAGGGAGAGGTGGCTGGCGTAGTTGGCTGTGGTTGGGAAGGGATGGGGTTGCAGGTGAGGTCAGCTGTGGTCCAGGGCCTGTGGCAGGAAGAGACAGAAGGAGGGGGGTCCGAGCATCAAGGACAGGGGAGCAGGACCGTGGAGGTGGGAGGGTTGGCACCCCACCAACCCTCTTTTGGTTTCTGGGACAGCTGGCAGTGCCGGGAGAGGCTCTGGTCCTGAGTCTGAGAAACAGGAGGCTGTTTCTGGGAGCAGAGTTGGGTTTGGGGAGATCCATATGAAAGCTCTATGGACAGTAGGCTGGTGAACTCTGGCCCTCTGGCAGGAGGGGAACCTTCTGGGCCTGAAGAAGATGGGGTGGGGAGGTGTTTCGCAGTGGGGCTGGCAAGTTCTAGGGTTCCTCAATGAGACGGGGAGAGAGCCGGGTCTGATGTGCTTCCCAGGGACTGGGAGACCGTACATAATGGGAGGAAAAGTAGTGATTTGGGGTAAAGGTTTGGGGAACACATGTATACCCATGGCTGATTCATGTCAATGTGTGGGTAAAACCACTGCAATATTGTAAAGTAATTAGCCTCCAATTAAAAAGAAAAAAAAAGATTTGACTTTGGTTGGAGGCTTGGTGCTGTCAAGGCCCAAATGCTCAGAAAGTTCTGGTCAGTTGGCTGATAAGGAAGGTGTGAAGCAGTAAAAGGAGAGACCTTGGTTGGGAGGCAGCCAGCTAGTGGTTTTGATTTCCAGGGCAGCTAAGGCTGGTCCTGGGCAGCAGGCTGTGGGACCGCTGAGCTCTTGACCGAGGGGGTGGCGATGGTGGCAGCAAGCCAGGGCAGGCCCGCAGGCTTGCAGACGCAGACAAGCCCAGCTTCGCGCCCACGGGACACTTCTTACCTCGGCTCTCTTCCTCTCCCTCACTTTGGAACTCCTTTTCACTTGATCCAGACACAGCAAATGAGTTAAGATGATAGAAGAGGACTTTTTCTCTTCTCGTTTCTTTATTTGTTTTTTAAATCCATTGGATAAACAACATTGGATCCATATCAAATACAAACTCAAAGTCTCAAGGTTAATCCTCCATGAACCCGTGGCTTTCATCCCCACTCCATTTCTCTCCAGGGTTTGTGTTTCTGTGTTCACAGAATTCATGCGATTTTCATCAGAGGATGGTTAACCACTTTGCCCAGACTGTCTCACATCATGTGGGATCATTAGCCATGTCTCATGCTGGCTTCGTAATTGTCCCTGAAATGCTGCAGGATGAATCAGGGTTTTCTCAGCTACCTTCCTGCTCTGGAGCTTCGGGATCGCATCCCACTTGTAATGAATAGTGAGAGAGGATGAAACATGCTATGACCAGTGTCATCATACATGTAACTTATGCTCTTTATGAAAATTTCCTCTGACGTATCCCTAGACACTGAATCACCAGGAAAGGGGCTCTTTCTTCTGTCTCCTTCAGGACCAGAGGGAAGCAACGGAGGCGGGGAGTTCAGTCGCTCCCAGGATGTGATCTGTTCAGAGATGAGGAAACAGAGTCTTGAGGACACTGAGCATCTTACAAAACCCACTTCTCTCGAGGATGATGTTTCCCTACTGGCCCTTTGTAGACACTTTTCCTAATTACCCATTATATTAAAAACTAAGGAATAAGATTTTGTTGGGTAAGATTGCACTTTGGAGGGTCATAAAGCTTGTAAGAGCTAAGATTTTTAGCCCCCGGAGAACCAATTTTCACTTCCTTTGGGGTGATGCCACCCTTGTTGAGGTTGCATGCTTTTAAGGCCATCAAGAAAATTCTGTCTCTTTCACTTTAAACTTCAAGACCCAAACATTTACCAGTAAGACTCAAACTCCAGGATGTCCTTTTTGACTCTTTTCAGGAATAAGCAAGATGGATCACCAGCTGAGTCTTAGATGGTGCCTGTGGCCCTCAGAGAAACACTTCCTGGCATTGCAGGGGCCCACCAGGCTTGGTGGCTCAGATGGTGACGAATCTGCCTGCAATGCAGGAGAGCTGGGTTTGATCCCTGGGTTGGGAAGATCCCCTGAAGAAGGAAATGGCAACCCACTCCTGTATTCTTGCCTGGAGAATCCCATGGACAGAGGAGCCTGGTGGGCTACAGTCCAGGGGTTGCACAGAGTCGGGCACAATGAGCAACTTTCACTCACTCTCCCTAAAGGGAGTCTCCAAATGCCCGTATTCTCATTCCTGTGTGTGGAAAAGATACTTGTGATATCACAACACCGAGAGGAAAACCTGACTGGTATAAAATTACTGCGGTGGTGGGTGGGGGATGAAGAGGTGACTCTGATGACTCATGGTCGAGAGTCATCCCATCCTGAGATGCCGTGTCCCTGGCTGACTGCTCATCCAAGGGAAGATGCCATTTGTCTTTTTTTTTCCCCACTATCAAGGTCGTCATCTCCAGTACAGGGAGGCTCAGTTTTCAGGCAGCTCTTTGAAACGGGAAGGAGGGTAGCCATTAAATGACAGCCAGGCTCTGTGCTGATCACCTGGGTAAGGGTGAGCCGAGTGGCTCTGTGTCTGCAGAACCGGTCATTGATCTGAACGCAGGACAGGGGACCACCGGCTGGCCGGGATTTGGGGAGGTCTACACTGGTAGCGGAGAATGACTGTGCAGTCAGCAGGGACAGGTATGCGAGACCCAATCAGATAGTGCTTGTGCTGGGGCCATCCTCCAGAACAGCCCCTTGTAAAGTAGACAGAAGAAGTGGCAGAGCTGATTTTGATTGCTTTACTACACCTTCATGGACAGAGTGCTAGCAAAGTAATGCTCAAAATCCTCTAAGCTAGGCTTCAAAAGTACATGAACTGAGAAATTTCAGATGTTCAAGTTGGATTTAGAAAAGACAGAGGGACCAGAGATCAAATTGCCAACATCTGCTGGATCATTGAAAAAGCAAGAGAGTTCCAGAAAAACATCTACTCTGCTTCATTGACTATGCTAGAAACTTTGACCATGTGGATCACAATAAACTGTGGAACATTCTTAAAGAGATGGGAATACCAGACCACCTGACCTGTCTCCTAAGAAACCTGTATGTGGGTCAAGAAGCAACAGTTAGAATCGGACTTGGAACAACAGACTGGTTCCAAATCAGGAAAGGAGTACGTAAAGGCTGTATATTGTCACCCTGCTTATTGAAATTATATGCAGAGTATATCATGTGAAATGCTGGACTGGATGAAGCACAGACCGGAATCAAGATTGCTGGGAAAAATATCAATAACCTCAAATATGCAGATGACACCACCCTTATGGCAGAAAGCAAAGAGGTACTGAAGAACCTCTTGATGAAGGTGAAAGAGGAGAATGAAAGAGCTGGCTTAAACTCAACATTCAAAAAGATCATGGCATCTGGTCCCATCACTTTATGGTAAATAGATGAGGAAACAATGGAAACAGTGACAGAATTTATTTATTTGGGTTCCAGAATCACAGTGGATGGTGACTGCAGCCATGAAATTAAAAGATGCTTGCTTCTTGGAAGAAAAGCAATGGCAAACCTAGACAGTATATTAAAAAGAAGAGACATTACTTTGCCAACAAAAATCCGTATGGTCAAAGCTATGGTTTTTCCAGTGGTCATGTATGGATGTGAGAGTTGGACCGTGAAGAAGGCTGAGCACCAAAGAATTGATGCTTTTGAACTGTCGTGTTGGAGAAGACTCTTGAGAGACCTTTGGATTGCAAGGAGATCCAACCAGTTGATCCTAAAGGAAATCAACCCTGAATATTCATTTGAAGGACTGATGCTGAAGCTGAAGCTCCAGTACATTGGCCTGGTGCAAAGAGCCAACTCACTGGAAGAGTCTGATGCTGGGAAAGATTGAAGGCGGGAGGAGAAGGGGATGACAGAGGACAAGATGGTTGGATGGCATCACCAACTTCAATGGACATGAGTTTGAGCAAGCTCCGGAAAATGGTGGCTGACAGGGAAGCCTGGCATGCTACAGTGCAAGGGGTCACAAAGAGTTGGACAGGACTGAGGGACTGAACAACAACAACAACAACGTGGACAGATAAGAACCCACGAGTCCAAAGCCCTGGCTCCACCTGGTTCCAGGTGGGTGACCTTGGGCAAACCCCTCAACGGTCTCTCTGAGCCTCAGTCTCCACATCTGTAGAATGGGTTCAGGCTCCTTTGATTATACTTCACTGGTGTTTGTCATGATAAGACTCAGTAGAGAAATAGAACTTGCTGTGACTAATGACGTCAGTACCGAGTCTCTTAATAAAACTTGGTGCTACTCCTCTCTGGCTCCACTTCAGCCCCATGGTGTGTATTCCTCATAGACAGAGATGTGAAGCTACATCAACCTTGCTTGCATGTGGTTCCTCCATGGATGGTGGGTTTCCATCTCTGCCATGGTTGGAGAACAGCCCTATGCAGTGGTCTTTCTCTTTCTCTCACCTAGATATTATAACACAAAGTGGGTTATCATAAATCAAAGCATGTTTCCCCCTCACAGGAGCAGTGAGAAAATTAGACCTTGAATGCCTGACCAGGGCTGCAGTTGTAACACCTCGTAGGTGTGTTATGAGAGCCAAGCTCCAGCAGCAATGAATCTTCCATTCCTTTAGGGATGCCCCCCAATGCCCCATGACTGCCCTCCACACATCAGTGCAGAATGCAAGAAAGGCAAGAAATGCAAGGAGATTGCAAGAATTGCAAAGAAATTGCAGAATGCAAGAAAGGCAAACCTGGTATGATGTCACTGCACTCCAATTGAAGTTCTACCTGATACCAATTTTCCAGTTCTCATAGCTTTCAACCTACTATAACGTTTGCAGAAGACTTGTTTATGTACAATTTACCAGGACGGTCTATAGATCATTTGGCTGATAGGAATGATTTGAAAGTTGCATCGAGTTTGTCCAGGCCCACACTGCCCCTCTGTGAGCTCTATCACCACTAGCCCAGCTCCTGCTCAGCTTGATTAAGGACGGAGCTCTCCCTGGTAGGCACGCGCCCAGGCTGGGATGCCCTTGCTCACTGCTTGCAAGGCACCCGAGCTTCCTTCTTGGTCTGTAACACTCGTGTACCCTCCTGATGCCACCACGGGGAAGCATCACTGGTCTGGTGCCTGGCAGGAATGTCCTTTGAATCAGAGCTTCTTTCCCTTGGGGATGGCACAGAGGTTTCACACAGAGAGTCAGGGCGACTTACCAGCTCACCCACAGGTACCCGCTCAGAGATGGAGGCACGGCAGCCTAGGGTGGATATGCCTCTGTTCTTAGCCCCTGTGATTAGCAGACCCTCATCCCCTCCTCTGGAAGCTTGTCTGATGAGCTCAACTATCAAAGCAAAATTCAGGAAATGCCTTGTGTGTATTTGACTTTTCCATGAAGCCTGTGTCCCCCACCCTCTCACGGCATGGCTCCCGTTACCTCGTGCCCCTTACTTGGCACCAGTGAAGTGACGATGGTCCGACTCCGTCTGCTGCCACACTATGGGCTCCAGGAGGGCAGAGCAGCCAGACGTCATAAACGCTCATTAAAGTATAAGAAAAATGGTATTCAGTAATAAATACTTACTTAGGCAAGGCTATGGCTGCCCACTCCAGGATTCTTGCCTGGGAAATCCCATGGACAGAGGAGCCTGGCAGGTTACAGTCCATGGGGTTGAAAAGAGTCGGACAGGACGTAGGGACTAAACCACCACCACCACCATAGAGAGAAAAGGCTCAGTCTTTAGGTAATGAAGCCACCAAGGGAGGTGATACCACCACCCAGGGAGGTGATACCGTAACTCAGGGAGGTGATAAACACAAGCCAGAGGTGCTGGGAGACAGGGCAGAGGGAGCAGAAGGGGAACATTCCAGAGCACTGGTGTGTGGGAGGGTGGGTATGCAGGGGGCCGTGGGAGGGGGCTGTCTCCTTGAGAGCTCTGCCCGCTTCGGTGCATGGCCATCATGGCTCAGAGCCGTGAATTCATCTTATTCTGCAGTTGATGAAGGTCGTGAATGAAATGTGCCCCAACATCACGAGGATTTACAACATTGGCAAGAGCCACCAGGGCCTGAAGCTGTATGCCGTGGAGATCTCCGACCACCCCGGGGAGCACGAAGTCGGTGAGGCTGCCCGTCTGCAGTGCCCTGGCCCTTCGTGTCTGGTGTTTTCTTAAAGAGCGAGGCAGAGTTCACTCTGAGAACATTCATGAAACAGGGCAGGAGCTGGCCACGCCCCCAATCTCGCAGATAGGTTCTGCCAGTTTTGGTTCTGTTTAATATACTCTTGCCTGGAGAATTCCATGGACAGAGGAGCCTGGGATGCTACAGTCTATGGGGTTACAAAGAGTCAGACACGACTGAGTGATTAACACTTTCACTTTGGGGCTTACCTCGTGGCTCGGGCTATAAAGAATCTACCTGCAATGCAGGAGACCCGGGTTAGATCCCTGGTTCGGGAAGATTCTCTGGAGAAGGGAGTGACAACCCACTCCAGTATTCTTGCCTAGAGAATTACATGGACAAAGGAGTCTGGTGGGTTACAGTCCATGGGATCACAAAAAGTCAGACATGACTAAGTGACTAACACTTTCAGTTTCACCCCACATTGTATGATGTAGGCTGTCAAATTATTTAAGCTAGAAGTACCCGACTTTTCTCCAAATGGACCACACTTAATTCTGTTCTTCTCTGAGACCAGTCACACTAACCAAAAAGGAAAATGGCTGAGATGCTTAAGACAGACTCCTTTTTCTGGAGAAAATTCTGGATTCCCTGGTCATTAAGGGTTGGAGTTAGAGGTGGTTCCCTTAATCTTCTTTTAAATTTCCATCCTGTTTTCAAGCATTTCCTGTTTTTAGCCACTTCTCATTTAATCACTGCCAAAATTGTGTTCTCCTACAGGTTAGGGGATGTAGGGTGGGAGTGGGGATGGGTGAAAGATTTTTCTTTTTGCTAAAATTGTGAACCCTTTAGAAGTCCGCTGGAAATGGATTTAATGTAGAGATTTGTCTGATTCTCTTGACTTGAATGTTCATCAGTATTCCAGGAGTTTCTCTCAGGAATGTCTTTTAAAGGGTGAGGGCTTTATCTGTGGGTAAAGTCACATTTCCTCCAAAGCAGTAGCTTGGCCAGTGAGGGAGGCAGGAGTGCTGTAAGCTCACGCCCAGCACTGATAAATCCAACAGTGAAAAAGCTGAGCTTTGAAAAGAACAAGGTCAAAGACAGCCCCCCTTTACAAAACTGTGTCATTGCTGACTTCCCATGACACTGTTTTCTGCTTGCATTTGTCCATCTCGGTATCGTTATAAAATTAAATACAAAGTCCTTTTAAGAAAAAGAATTACCTCCCCAAATAATTGCTACGATTTGTGCTTAATTTGTAACTTTTAAACCCTAAACCGTGTGTTATTTTATCTATTCTTGCCAAATAAGAATAAACAGTCTTACTTTTTGGCTGTTACCATCTAAGGTTTTTCTACACATTTTCTCATATACCTCTCTGGGAACTAATAAAAATTGTACTTATATAACTTGATGTGCAAGTTGTGTGCAAGAAGATGTGCAAGTTGATGTGCAAGAAGAGATAAAATTGCACATTTCTGTTATTCAGAGATTTCTTTCCTAATACAATATGCTGAGGACTATGTTGCTGTAAGCATCTGATATGATCGCCTGTTTTTTCCTATCTTTGAGTAAAGGTGAGCCCGAGTTCCACTACATCGCGGGGGCCCACGGCAACGAGGTGTTGGGCCGGGAGCTGATGCTTTTGCTGATGCAGTTTCTGTGCCAGGAGTACTTGGCGGGGAACTTACGCATCATCCGCCTGGTGGAGGAGACCCGGATCCACATACTCCCCTCCCTGAACCCCGACGGCTACGAGAAGGCCTACGAGGGGGTAATGGATGGCTTCCCTCCCCCAGCACAGCAGCTGCCCCTCTGCACACACACACACACACACACACACACACACACACACACACACAATGCACTGAGCCAGGAGTTGACCTGAATTCCACATCACCAGCTTTCTTTTCCAGCGTCTTTCTGCTGAGACGGGGGAACCCACAAGGTTTATGAAAGATGCATTGCACTAATTGAGCATTATGGGGACCCTGAAAGGTGAACACACTGACAGACTGAATAAAAGGTTGCGAAAAATAATGTTGTTATATGTACAGTGGGGCCAATAGGACAGAATAATAATAACACCTAACATTGATTGAACACTTAATCAAAGCATATTCTAGCCTTGATGATTACCTATAAATCCTCTCATCAGTTTTCTGAGGACAGCTGTTTTTATTATCCTGATACATGGTTTATATTTTATGTGCTGGTTAGAACATAGAATTTATAGGTTATAGTTATATATAGAACATATATATGTATAGAATTGTGTAGAGATTACACAATTAATTGTGTAGAGTTAGTATAATGTTGTATCATGTATTCATAATTATATCACAGTATCTGGGAATAAAATGGCAATCTGTACTTCAAACAATGGTACCCATCAAATACAGATTTACAGTGCAGATTTTTGCTTGTGTTTATTGGTGCAAATGGTTAGAGATTTGTGTTGCTAAATCATGAGCCAGAATTGCCAGGTGAACATATTAATGTGGCGGCTCTTGATTTTTGCAGTGACAGAGTCTTAAACTTATTACTACTTGGAGTTTCATTCAACCAGTTTAGAAGAGATGATGGCAGAGGAGGCAGGAGAGAACTAAGTCTTTTCTGAGGACTGCTCTGTGGCAGGATGACTCAATACATTCCCTCTTCGGAGTGGGAATAATAATGACTATATAGAGTGGGAAGAATAATAATAATGACTACATTATCCATCATCCACCAAACATTAACAGATTATTAGCCAAATAGTCTCCCTTGGATGTCATCTTTATGTCAGAGGGTGTTTGGAGGCTTCGAGGCATACCCCAGATGGAGATCGAGATGGAGCGGTCTTGTGTGTGAGAGACAGGAGAATCCAGAGGTCTGTGGGTCCCTCACATTCTGAATTTTCTCCCAGGGTTCCGAGCTGGGAGGCTGGTCCCTCGGCCGTTGGACCCATGACGGAATTGACATCAACAACAACTTTCCTGACTTAAACACGCTGCTCTGGGAGGCAGAGGACCGACAGAACATCCCAAGGAAAGTTCCCAATCACTATATCGCCATCCCTGAGTGGTTTCTGTCTGAAAATGCCACGGTGAGTAAAAATACCCCATCATCTGTAAAGCAGAGGAGGCCAAAGTAAACACCCACCACTACTGGCAGAGGGTGTACAATTTAAGAACAAGACGAAATCATTTTTTTCCTTTCAGGTCTTCTCCAAAACGAGGGAAGTGTGCTAGATAATAACTACCTATTAAATTGAAATGTGAGGAGATTCTTCCCAGAAGAGAAATCATTTAATTAGATTCCTTTGCAGTACTTTCAAAAAATAGAAAAACCCTTCACTTGAATTGTGCATGTTCATTAATGTCATTATTACCCTTATGTTTGGCAGTGCTGTGAAATTTCAGTGACATTGTCCTTAGACCTCACTGATTGCTTGAGATATCTTATTTTTATTTCATGAATCCCTATGGATTTATTACTCATGGTGCTTCTTTGGAAAGAAAAATGCATTTGGATGGGAAATATTTCCCCCAAATTTCTTAGGTCTCGTTAGCAAAAAGTATTTTGTAGAATAAATAATCTTCACAAAATTTCCCATGCCTCTTATTGTCTCCTCTACTCACTGTAAATTCTCTTATACCCTTAGTCTTTGGCCCTATATGCTCTTTAAAAAGGTCTGCCTTGATTGCTATATACATGAGTATTAGGTTTGGCTATACCAACAGAAAAAGTGGCTTAAAGAGGTAGAAATATCAACAACCTCAGATACACAGATGATACCACTCTAATGAAAGAAAATGAAGAGGAACTAAAGAGCCTCTTGATGAAGGTGGAAGAGGAAAGTGAAAAATCTGGCTTAAAACTCAAATTCAAAGCACTAAGATCATGGCCAGTCCATCCTAAAGGAAATCAGTCCTGAATATTCATTGGAAGGACTGATGCTGAAGCTGAAACTCCAATACTTTGGCTACCTGATGTGAAGAACTAACTCATTGGAAAAGACCCTGATGCTGGGAAGGGTTGAAGGCAGGAGGAGAAGGGGATAACAGAGGATGAAATGGTTGGATGGCATCACCGACTCAGTGGACATGAGTTTGAGTAAACTGGGAGTTGGTGATGGACAGGAGGCCTGGCGTACTACAGTCCATGGGGTCGCAGAGTCAGACATGACTGAGTGACTGAACTGAACTGAACTGAAGATCATGGCATTCAGTCCTATCACTTCATGGCAATTAGGTGGGGAAAAAGTGGAAACAGTGACAGACTTTATTTTCTTGGACTCCAAAATCATTGCTGATGGTGACTGCAGCTATGAAATTAAAAGACACTTGCTCCTTGGAAGAAAAGCTATGACAAACCTAGACAGCATATTAAAAAGTAGAGACATCACTTTGCTGACGAAGGGCCACATAGTCCAAGCTATGGCTTTTCCAGTAGTCATGTAAGCATGTGAGAATTGGACCATAAAGAAAGCTGAGTGCTGAAGAATTGATGCTTTCAACCTGTGGTGCTGGAGAAGACTCTTGAATCCCTTGGACTACAAGATCAAGCCAGTCAACTCTAAAGGAAATCAACCCTGAATATTCATTGGAAGGACTGACACTGAAGCTGAAGCTCCAATACTTTGGCCACCTGATGCGAAGAGCCGACACGTTGGAAAAGCCCCTGATGCTGGTAAAGATTGAGGGCAGGAAGAGAAGGGGATGACAGAGGATGAGATGGTTGGATGGCATCACTGACTCAATGGACGTGGGTTTGAACAAACTCTGGGAGACAGTGAAGGACAAGGAAGGTGGGCATCTTACAGTCCATTGGGTCACAAAGAGTTAGACATGACATAGCAACTGAACAACAACAACAACGAGGTAGACTTTTTTTTTTTTTTCTTTTTTCACATAAAAGGACCCTGGGGGCAGATGGTTTAGGGCCAGGCAAATGGGAGCCCCATGATCATCAGGAACCCAGAAGTCGTCTTTCTGCTTCCACATGTTAGCAGTTGGACTTTCATTCTCAGGGTCCTAATCCAACATGGCAGTTCCATCATGGAACCTCAGCTGTCATGCCTTCCGAGGAAGAGTAGAGAAAAGGTTGAAAAAAAAAGTCCTCTGCTCAGATAAGTCAACCCACTCCAGTCTTCTTGCCTGGAGAATCCCAGGGACGGGGGAGCCTGGTGGGCTGCCGTCTATGGGGTTGCACAGAGCTGGACACGACTGAAGTGACTTAACAGCAGCAGCAGCAGCAGATAAGTCAATGAACTTTAAGAGGCATTCCTAGAATTCCTACATAATACTTTGTTTAAATCTTATTGGCCACGATTTAGTCAAAACATGATATCAGTGCACCAAAGGGAAGGCTGGTGAATGCTATATTTTAGGCAAGCACATTTGCAGTCTAAAAAATAATTATTAATTGACTTCTCTTCTTGAGGAATCAAGGGAGAAATGATGGATAGATAGAAGGCAGCTCTCCAGTTCTTTCTCAGAGCTCCAGCTCACATCACACGTGGGTACCACTTCGTGGAGGAGAGCCAGCCTGGTTGCCTCATTTAATGTTGCACAGGATGGTGTCATCTGGTCTCTCAAGAAGCAAATGATGGGGACAGACAGGGAAGTACCACATGGTTTAGTTAGGATGCCCAAGGACGGCTTATGGGGGATAAAGAACTTGGACCCTCTAGGTCTTCTGAATCCTTTCTCACGTGCTAATTCCATCCTAGAAGTCTTCTTTTTTAAGCTAACATACTAGTGACATCTGGCAAAGCTGAGGATTCAAGTGATGTTATAATTTGGGAACCCTTGGACCAAAATTGGAGCATGGTTGCCAGCTTTCTTAGCCTTGAGGTGCTAAGAGAGAATTATTTTAGCACAGTGATGGGAAGTCCATGAATTTCAGTCTTTGCATTAAGATCAGAATTTAGTTTTTGAGCTTGTTCTTTAGAAACACAGGGAGAATTTCACAACCCCGCCATCACCAACACCTTTCTCAGTTATGGACAGGTGTGATAGATAAAGTGATGATGATGGAAGCGTTGTCCCTTCAGTCATGTCCGATTCTTTGTGACCCTGTGGACTCTCGCCCACCAGACTCCTCTGTCCATGGGATGCTCCAGGCAAAAATACTGGAGTGGGTTGCCATTCCCTTCTGTGGGGAATCTTCCTAAGCCAGGGAACAAAGCCAGGCCTCCTGCAGGTGGGTTCCTTACTGTCTGAGCCACCAAGGAAACCCCCTGAGATAGATAGAGATTTGAATAACAATTAACAGCCTTGACATAGGAAACTGTAAGAATTCTACAAGAAGCACGAGTATTTATTGTTCTAAATAATCCCTGGAGCATTTTCAAACATTGATGGCACTCTGGCCTATAATGGAAACCTCAGCAAAGTTCAGAAAATGAGAGCCAGGCAGACCATGATTCTTTCACCACCATACAATTAAACTAGCAGACAGTATGAAAAGATCTCTTAAGTATTTAGAAAATTTAAAAAAAAAGAAACTTCTCAGTAATGGGTCAAAGAAAAACTTCACATTGGCAACTAAAAATAAGTAGAAATTAATGATAATGAGGACATTAAATATCAAAATTGGTGGCTGTTGTTCAGTCCCTCAGTTGTGTCCGACTCTGTGACCCCACAGACAGCAGCACGCCAGGCTTCCCTGTCCTTCACCATCTCCCGGAGTTTGCTCAGACTGATAGCTATTGAGTCGGTGATGCCATCCAACCATCTCTGCTGCCCTCTTCTCCTTTAGCCTTTAATCTTTCCCAGCATCAGTGTCTTTTCCATTGAGTCAGCTGTTCGCATCAGGTGGCCAAAGTATTGGAGCTTCAAAATTGGTGGAGAACAGCAAAAAATGCTTTCAGAAATTTATACTTTTGAATGATTACATGTCGAAAGAAGAAAGATTGAACATCAACTAAGTTAAGAAGTAAGAAAAAGAGTAACAGAAGAAACCCCAAAAAATGTAGAAAGGTTTTGATTAAAAAGAGCAGAAATCAATGACATGATAGAAAAAAACCAATAATTTGTCTGCAGAAAGAAGCATTTGATAAAATTTAACAACATTTACAATGATTCCTCAGGGTGGGGAGAACAGTTTTAAATGGCATTTATTATAGAAAATTGGTAAGTTCAACTACATCAAAATAAGGAAGCCCATTCATCAGAAGATTTTCAAAACTATCAGAAGAGCAAATTAAAAACTGAGGTGTTATTTGAAAATTATTTAATTGGAAAAAAACTAGAATTTTTAAAAGAATAAAGAAAAACAAATGAGAAAAATAGAAACAACAGAAAAATGGGTAAAAGATATGCAGAGGCAATTCATGGAGGAGGAAACATATGGTCAGAAAACAAGGAAAGATGTTCGGCATTACTAGTGCTAAGGAAATGCAGATAAGAGAACATTTGATCCATTGATTGGGAAAATTAACAGTAGCCAAGCGTTGGGGAAGATATGGGACAGTGGATCTCTTACTCATAGTGAGAGCTTAAATTAGCACAGTAACTTTGGAAAATAACTTGATTATTTTGTAAAGTGAAATATGTATGTATCTATGGCTGCAGCTGTACTTCTGGCCATTTATGCAATATAAATTTCGGCACAGGTATAGGAAATCTGGATTCGATCCTTGGGTTGGGAAGATCCCTTGGAGGAGGGCATGGCAACCCACTGCAGTATTCTCGCCTGGAGAATCCCCATGGACAGAGCAGTCCATGGGTCACAAAGAGTCGGACTTGACTGAGCAATTAAGCACATCTTAGCACAGCCCACCAGAAGACGGAGCAAGTTAAGAGCAATGCTGTTCACTATAGCAAAAATGGAAAATTTTCTACATGCCCATCATAACAAGAACAGATAAATGATGAAATCTTCATATTGAAGTAAAAAAGACTGAACAATATAGCTTTATGCAACACAGATTAGTCTTACAAACATGTTAAGCGGGAAAATTTACAGAAGACAATAGTATGTTACCCACCCTTTTTTTAGATCAAAAGAAAATAAAGCCAAGTAATACATATGTGCATGCATGCGCAGTAGCTCAGTCATGTCCAGCTGTTCGCAACCCCATTGACTGTGGCCCACCAGGCTCCTCTGTCCATGGGATTTTCCAGGCAAGAATACTGGAGTGGGTTGCCATTTCCTCCTCCAGGGAATCTTCCCTCACCCAGGGATCGAACCCTTATGCATACATGTATGGAGTTAAACAAAAGAGACTCAGAATCATATTGTTTAGGGTATAGTGATTACCTCTGAGTGAGAAGCAGGAGGATGGGAATCACAGATGTGTGCAGAAACGGTCAATAAAAGCTGACCATTAGGATGGATGGTAGGTTCACTGGTGTTTATTATATCAAAATATGAAAGAAGAGGATGAAGCATGGATCCATAATGATCCTGCATTGTGAGCTGAATTCTATGCTTCATCCAACTCAAGGCCCTGATGTGTTTAGGAATAAAAACAAAGCTTAATGAATCCTTCAGGTTACTTTCATTCCTTAATCAATTAGCTATACAGCACAGTTAGACCATTTCCAATGTTTATTTCTTTTCCATTATTAGTTTTTTTTTTCTACTGGAATTATCTTCAGAGATATCAGTAACTTATGACAAATATTTGATTCATTGATCAGTATTTGACCATATCAAGTTTTCCAGTTTTAGCTTTTGTTTCCTTGCTTTCTTCTCTCCTTCCTTCCTTCCCTTCCTGCCATTCACCCTCTTTCCTTCCTTTTTTTTTTTTAACTTTTTAGTCATAAAAAGTTCAGCATACAAAACTAGAGAGGGAGCTGTAGAGAATCCCATCCATGTACCCATCTCAACATCAACACTTATAAATTCACATTTCGTCTACATATTCAGTCACTTTCTCCTCCTCCCCAAGACTATTGAAGAAAATTCCAGACATCATGTCATTTCATCTGTAAATATTTCATTAAGTATCCTTAAAAGATCTGACTCTCTTTTAAAGCCATAAATTACTATTATCATATCAAAATAAACTATCTCTTAGTATTATAAAATATCCAATCAGTGTTTGCATTTCTCCTATAATCATTTTCCATTGCTCTCTCTTACAGTCTGTTTTAACTGGGATCTAATTAAAACCCATTCATTCTGATTAGTTTATAAGCCTTTCAACCCTTCTTTAAACTGTACTTTTCTCCTGTATCACTTTCTCCCTTTTTTCTTGTAATTCTATTGTTGTTTATTTTGTAACAGCTATAATATAAGCAACTAGGTTGTCTTCTAGCATTTTCTACTGTCTGGATGCTGCTAACTGTATTCTCGTGATGTAATGTAACATATTTCTCTGTGTTTCTTATAAATTAGCAGTGAGATTCAGACCACTGGGCCATGTAGACTAGAGAGGGGTTGGTAACGTAGGTCTCATCCCGCCCAGGCCTGTTTCTGTATGGTGTTTTACTGGAACACAGCCATGGTCATCATCTGGGTATTGTCCAAGGTACCAAACTGCTCCAGGGGTAGAGTTGAATACTTGCTACTGGCAGACTTGAGTAGTTGCAACAAGAGCTTCAGGGCCCCCAAAGCCTAAAATATTTCCTATCTGGCCCTTAATAGAAAAAGTGCTGACCCCTGCACTAGAGGCTTCCTCACACGCAAGGTGGGTGGATTTTTAGGTGTGTGTTCTTTCATCAGGAGAGAATTGTGTTTGCTTCCCTCTCTCTATGCTGTTTATTACAATTCACTTCACTTCAGTCACTCAGTCATGTCCAACTGTTTGCGACCCCATGGACTGCAGCACGCCAGGCTTCCCTGTCCATCACCAACTCCCGGAACTTACTCAAACTCATGTCCATCGAGTCGTTGATGAACATTAATTCATTGACTGACCCATGAATTCAGTGAAGTTGCCAAGTGCTGATCCTTTAATTCTGTCATTCCCTCTTTGCCTACTAACTGGAGTATTCCTCCAATAAGAAATTTCTCTGATTTCTCTTTTTATCCATTATTTCCATAGTGGCCAGTTTTCCCTAGAAAAATTTTGAGGTTCTAAATTTTGCTCCAATGATGCCATAAAATGACTGCTTTTTCAACTATGTCCCTGTTTGGAAAGCTCAGGAGAGAAGGCAATTTCCTTCTGCTTTTATTTCTCAAATGTGCTAAAATTGGGCATGTTCACAGGTGGCCGTGGAGACCAGGGCAGTCATAGCCTGGATGGAGAAAATCCCCTTCGTGCTGGGTGGCAACCTGCAGGGGGGCGAGCTGGTGGTGGCCTACCCCTACGACATGGTGAGGTCCCTGTGGAAGACCCAGGAGCATACCCCAACGCCCGACGACCACGTCTTCCGCTGGCTGGCCTACTCCTACGCCTCCACGCACCGCCTCATGACGGACGCCAGGAGGAGGGTGTGCCACACGGAGGACTTCCAGAAGGAGGACGGGACCGTCAATGGGGCTTCCTGGCACACTGTGGCCGGAAGTAAGTCTCTGATGGTCCTGCTGTCATCGTGGGGCCCAATGACAGTGGGCCACTGGATGGAGGTTGGGGGGACCCTGTGGTCCAGCTCTCCATCTGTCCTTGTTCTCAGCAGAGTAGCTACTGTAATTAACCATGTATAAGGTGCGAGCACCCTGCCTAGTCTCTTCTTTTCACCTTAACAGTAGTCTTTAAGCAGATGTGGCTTACTCCCCTTGTTATTAAAGAGGTAGCCAGGGCTTTGAGATGGGAAAGGGATCTGTCTAAGCTCCCAAGGAGCAGAACTGGGATCTGTCTGACCCTGTGGTCTACTCTTAGTCGCCGAGCTGTCTGGATGTTACAGGGTCAGAGTTGGTAAGCGTAGTCTTAGGGGAATTATTGGCCAGAAAAGCAAATCCAGCGAAGGGGCAGAGAGCACACTGGTGCTTTGCAGCCAGGGCGCTGTACCCGGAGCCATTCCCACCATGGGAGACGCCCCGTGCTGCCAGCCCTTGGAAGGAGGGGGCAGGGGAGCAGTGAGCCCATGCTCAAGACTTTTTCAAATCTCTCATTCACCGGAGGCCCACCCCCCACCCCCGTCCCACCAGGGCGTCTGGTCAAAGTCCCAGTGTTGTGATGCAGGAAATGTGATGTCCTGTCCCCAGCATCCACTGAAGACAGAGAGGAAGCCCAGCAGAGACTTCAGGGATTCTTTCACAGCAGCCGGAGGACCTCGTGGTCCACGTTTCAGGATCAGCCCTTTGTTTCCTGGGTCAGGGCTGCTCCTGGCCCAGAGTTCTCGAGTGAGGAGAGTTGAAGACATCACATTCCCTAAGGTGTCTCCGCATTGGGATGCCAAGACCCCAAATGTAATGTTCATTGTTCATTGCTTATTTTCTTGACTTTGTGAAGGTTGGTCAAACTTCTCCGTGTCAGATAGACCTCAGTTCAAATTCTAGTTCATCACATAAATGTTTTGTGGCTCTGGACAAGATACTTTGCCTCTCTGAACCCCCGTATTTTCCATTTGTAAAATGGGCTTGATGTTAATGGCAATGATGAGGACGACGATGATGGCCACCCTGGGACTGTTGCGAGGATGACGGGGATGGTGGATGTGTGTTCTGTGTCTTGCTTGTCAGCAGCGCTGTTATAAATTCCCACCCCTCTTCTCCCCCCTTTTCTAGGAGCGTGCTCACCATGAAACCTCTTTTATGAGCATATCCCTGTTCTCTGTTTTACTCTACTGATTCACTTTAATATTATTTTTCCTTTGCTAGAGATTCAGCCTTCACAAACTTTTCAGGTATGTTTCCACTCTGGGGGAAAATTTTTTTAAAAGAGTAGGCATATTTGTTCCCTTGGCCATTTTAAAAAACTAAAACATGCAGAAAGCTTGCCATTTTTTCCTTGGTTACAAACCAAGCAGAGTTGTTTTATTTTTCTCCATCATGGCTTTGCTCTGTTCAAAGTAAAAAAAAAAAAAAAAAAAAAAAAAACCCTAATTATCAACTATCAATACCCCTAGCCCTGTCTATCAAGAAAAATATCCTAATAGCCAAAAGCATGCTTGCTTGTTCAGCTCTAGCCCTAAAAACCTCAATAATCTTTATGAGGAGTATCTGCTTAGTTTTTGTGGCCGCTGTGACTAAATTAGGTTCGGACACTGCGGAATTTGTCAGCAGCAGGTCAATAACACCGTTCTGAGAAGTCGGTTGCTATCTAATTACATGGGCAGCATTTGATTTGTTTCTATCCATTATATTTTCCATTATGCCGGGGACTTTTGTGGCAGAGCCATGTGGTGGCTCGAGCCTTTTTAATCATTCTTCCTGCAGGCGGTGTGATGAAGCCTGCAGATTCATTTCTTTGTAGACTAATGAGATGCGATTTCTAATTTCCTTTCCTCTCCCCGCCCCTCCACTCCTCCTTTGTGTTCGGGTCTTGCTGGCTCATTAGCGGTGACCAACAGGTCTTAGCTAGTGGGAGTGGGCCGCTGGGGAGAGGGTCCAGTCCTGCTCAAAAGGCACATCGTTTGCCGTGTGTGTGTTTCAGCTCCAAAGAGATCTGAGCCCTTCTTTGTGTCAGCTGACGTCCGGCGTCCTCTCCCCGATGAGGAAGGCAGATGTTGTGACAGCTCTGGGCACACGGTGCTCTAAGGAATGTGATGTCCTGTGTTCCCGTATTGAAGCCGTGACTAGAGCAGGATGCCAGGCCCAGGGAGAACATAGAGGAGGTCTTGCCATCTCCAGCCAGAATCCGAGGCTTGGGAAGTGCTATCAGGGTCGCCCCACACCTTCTGCCCACACGTTTCACCTTTGAAGCCATTTCTTACCCAGGATTCTCTGCTGCACCACATTCACTAAAGGACTGGAATTCGGTGTTAACCATAGCCTGACTCAGGCTTTCCCACCGTTCTCCTGGTTTCTCATCATTTTGCCAATTCTTTGAGCACTTCCAGTGCTGTTGAAGATACACACTTATTGCAAAGGGGCATCCCAGGTGGTATAAGTGGTAAAGAACCCGCCTGACTTTGGAAGAGACATCAGAGACGTGGGTTCGATCCCTGGGTTGAGAAGATCCCCTGAAGGAGGGCATGACAGCCCAAGCCAGTATTCTTGCCTGGAGCATCCCCAGGAGAGGACAGAGGAGGCCTGCAGGCAGGCTACAGTTCATAGGGTCACAAAGAATTGGAAACAAGCAAAGTGACTAAACATGCATGCATGCGTACATGCACTTACTGCAAAATGGCAGGCCCACCTCAGAGTTTTAAATATCACATTTATTTTAGTACTAACAAGGTCTAAAGGTTGGGATAATGAAAAGTGTGTGTGTGTGTGTGCGCGCGTTTGCACGCGTGCATGCTTGGAGCAGTCCTGCAATTCAGGAGGACCTGCCTGTCATGCTGCTCCATGGGCGCAGTCCACAGGCCACCCTGCACTGTCTGGGATTCCACGTCTCAGGTTCCGCTGAATGAGCTGGCCTGGCATTTTGACCAACCTCCTTCAGCCAGACCAGGCCCTGCAAGGGATTTTCCATGAACTTGACATTGTTCCAGCCTGCTTATCCCCCTGCTGTTACTTTCCATATTTTATCACAAATGTGATCAAAGGTCCATGGCTGCTGACATGTGAATGGTTCAAATCTGGAATCTGGTAGAGAGAGAGAGAGGCTGTATGTTTTGCACCTTTTTCTCTGTGACTCGACCAATCAGGCAGCAGGTTGATATAGAAGTGCTGTTAACACCCAAAGCTGTGATGTGATTTTTATACAGACTTTTGTGCTTTAGGATGCTCCACTGAGCACTCCAAGGAGGGAGGGAAGATGGGACAGGTGAGGCTGGTGGAAGCACAGGAGGACCTTTTACCCCCGTCCACAGAGGAACCAGCCCTGCCGACTCCTGCTGTCTGCGGCCTCGACTCTCAGAACCCAGGGAAGGCTCGGTGGAGGCACCTTCTATGGGGAGAATCCTCCTGGATGTCACTTAGGACACAGTAGCACTGTGTTCTTGCTAATCACCCTGTCGCCCAAAGCTGAAAATGTTGGGTAGAGATCCCCTGAACTTCATGCCATCTGACATCCATTTGTTCATTTTGCAAATGTTGGGTACTTTAGTGGGATGGGGCCCCCAAAAGATATGTCCACTTCCTAATCTCTGGAACTTGTGTATGTGACCTTATTTGGAAAATGGGTCTTTGTAGATGTCATTAAGGATCTCAAGATGAGGTCATCATGGGTTGCCCAGATGGACCCTAAAATCAGTGACAGATGTCCTTATAAGGGACAGACAAGGAGAAGACACAGACACTGAGAAGGCCCCGTGAAGACAGAGGCAGAGGTGGGAGTGGTGTGGCCACAAGCCAAGGAACACCAAGGGCCATCGGGAACTGAAAGAAGGAAGAGCCTTTGGAGGGAGTGTGGCCTTGCCAACACCTTGATTCTGGACTTCTGGCCTCTAGAACTATGAGAGGATAAGTTTCTGTTGCTTTAGACCACCCAGTTGGTGGTCCTGTACCAGCAGCCCTAAGAAATGAACACAGGGACCAAGTCTTATTGTAGGCATGTCAGGATGTATGTGGCTGTCTGCTCTCCAGCTGGGTGGAGAAGGCATTTGTCCTACAGTCCCTGAGCAGGGGTGAGCAAGTTCTAGGCAGTTGGGGTTCAAACCCCAGCTCTGTCCAGATGTGTGATTCTGGATACATTCCCTAATGCATTCCTGGACCATTCTCTGCCTCAATTCTCTTGTTTGTGAAATTGGGCTACAACTACCTACCTCTCTGCTGGTTTGTGATGAAGAGTAAGTGAGCTTGGCTGCAGCGCGCTAAAGACAGGTTCTGGCTTATGTAGGAACTCAGTAAATGGTGAGATGGATAGCTATGTTCACGAGTTAGAATAGACAACTACAGGTTTCATTCCACAGTTACAGAGCTGTAGCTGAGAGCAGCACAACGCCTGAGCTAAATTTAAACACTAAAAATACACATTATTAATGATACCTTTAAAAATAGCAAAGTAAAAAGCAACAGAAACAAAAGAAAAAGAGACAACAAGAATTTAACAAGATAAAAAAAGTGGGGCTTCTCTGGCGGCTCAGTGGTAAAGAATCCGTCTGCCAATGCAGGAGACACGAGTTTGATCCCTGATCCAGGAATTTCCCACTTGCCGTGGAGCAGCTAAGCCCGTGGGCCACAGCTATAGAACCTGTGTCTGGAGCCTGGGAGCCACAACTACTGAAGCCCTCGGGCCCTGGAGCCCGTGCTCGGCAACAAGAGAAGCCACTGCAATGAGAAGCCTGCTCCTCACAGCTGGAGAGTAGCCCGTTTGCTGCAACTACAGAAAAGCCCACATAGCAACAGATATCCAGCACAGCCGAAAAATAACTAAAATGATTACAACAAAGTTAAACAGGAAAAAGAAGGGATACCTCTATCCTAAAAGTAGTATTAAACTGATTTCAATAAAATGAAGATGATTTTTATCTAGAAGACACTTATCTCAGTCCCCCGTTTCTCAGAGATGTTCTGCATATGCCTATCTTCCCCCTAAACTGTTCCAGCTGCATCTTGTCTCTCTCTCAACACTGCCCCATCCCCCTTTCTGTTCCCCGGCAGTTGCTCTAAATAATGTTTTGTGTAGCATAGATACTTGATGCCTCCTTGTTCAAATGAAATCCTCGGAGTCGTGTGCTTGAATGTTCTTGCTGTCTCTCGTGCCCCTCTGAGCACCGGGAAGCTAAAGTGTTACCTGGTTGGCTTGGCAGGTCTCAACGATTTCAGCTATCTTCACACAAACTGCTTCGAGCTGTCCATCTACGTGGGCTGTGATAAATATCCACACGAGAGCGAGCTGCCCGAGGAGTGGGAGAACAACCGGGAATCCTTGATCGTGTTCATGGAGCAGGTAGGACGTGGACACTCGGCGGGGATGGGGGCTCGCTAGGGAGCGAAGCCCTTGAGATGGCCAAAAGCCTGAGGTCAAAGCTCGTCCCATCATCCTGGGCTGGCGACTGCGGTGTTGTCTCTGAGTTCTGTGTCAATGCCAGTCACTCCCGCTGGTTTGTGGTGAGTGAGACTACGTCAGGGGCTCCAGATTGCTGCTCCGTTGGGAGGGGTGATTTGTGTCCAGCCAGCATGCCCAGGCTTCCTGTATTCATCTGCTGGGTCTAACATCACAAAACACACAGGCTGGGAAGCAAGAGAAGGCTGGAAGTCCAAAATGGGTGTGTCGGCAGGTTGGTTTCATTCCGAGCCCTCTCTCCTTGGCTTGCAGGTGGCCACCTTCTCAGTGTGTCCTCACATGCTCTTTCCTCTGCGTGTGCACACTCCTGGTGTCCCTGTGTGCCCAGGTTCCCTCCTCTTTTAGAGACGTCAGACGATAAAGCCCACTCGTCTGGCGCCATCAGTTCTTTAAAGATGCTATCTGCAAAAGCAGTCAGCTTCTAAGGTTCTGGTGGGGTGGGGACTTCAACATATGGATTTGTGGGGGACACAGTTCAACCCATAACATCAGCTCAGAGGCTGAGGGCTAACTGCTGCAGGTAGCAGAGTGCCCCCTGGGAACAGTTCTGAATCATGCTGGCTAGGTTCTGCTTGGAGCTGGTGAGCATCTGCTTGTAGCCAGTAAGGAAGCCTTGCTGTGTGTGCTAGGACCTTCACACACCTTTCTTTTCTTCTGTTCTCAACGACACACCTGTCTTGTAGTATTGGGCAAATTGGCTTTCGTTTGGTACTAAAACTAGCCAAGTAACATCCATTTCCCACTAAGGAATAGACTCACAGAAACCTGAGAGAGAAAAATGAATGTTGAACTTCAGATGACTCTACCATGACTCCCATTCATTAGGAAGTAAGATGCTGAGGCTGTATTGAGAGGTTGCCCTTCTTCCATGGGTGGCTATAGACGAGTCAGAAAAAACATCTTAGCCAACAGCTTGGGCTGCCAGCTTCCTGATACCTGGCACCTCCACATGGGTGGCAGAGGTTGGCACCAGGTTATATCAATAGCATCCAAGTCTGATCCATGAGGGTCCTCGGAGGGTCAGTGCAGCCCACAGTGCACCTTCCTGGCAGAGAAGGCTGTGAACCTGTTTTCCTTTCTTGGGAAGCCATGAGCACACTTTTCATCCCCACTCTGGAATTCTGTGGGGGAAGTTTCCTTTCTCATCTTATATACACAGAGAAAGAAAACCCTAGTCATTCTAACGTGATGATCCCAGTTTAGCCAAAGAACCTCCTAAGAATAAAATGCCCAGGTGTAGCAGTACGTGTAAAGAGTGTCACTGGAAGTGATGGTGTGTCACCTTGGATCTTCAGATGGGGACACCCAATCGGTGTGTACCACATGATGCAGCTCATCAACGGGAGGGCCCTGGGGACTGAACTGTACGTTACAGGAGCCTCTTTGAGTCTTTCCTCTCCTGTTTGATTCTTAGAGTCAATTTTGTAAGTCTGTAGAGTCCAGGAAAGTCAAAATAAATGTGCCTGTAAAAATTAAGTTCCATTTTTATGGGTTGTGTTTTTTAATGAACCATCTCAGATCCTCATATTTTCTCAACCTCTGGAACATTTTAACTCTGGTGGAAGACTTTCCAGTAGATGGACCTGAAAGGGATACAGAAATTTGCACACCAAATCCACACAGAGTTGGGGAGCTTTTGAGCCAGACGCGGCTCTGAGGGGGTTCTGGGCAGCCCTGGGCTGGTGGTAGGTTTATAGCCCCGTTCGCTGTGCCAGATGGTCTGTGAGCTCCTCTGTTTCCCTTCATGTTCACCGAGTAGGTCCATCGGGGCATCAAAGGCCTGGTGAGGGATTTGCACGGAAAAGGAATTCCAAATGCTGTTATCTCCGTGGAAGGCGTTAACCATGACATCCGAACAGGTAACTGCGAGTGTCTGTGAACTGTTTCTTGGGAGGAAATACCCAGGTTCTTGAAGTGTTTGGCTTGCGTTAGAACCACAAGGTGAGGTCCGGAAACTTCATCCTCTGGTCTACCTTATCCTCTTTCCTCTAACTTTCCGTGGGAGACGCTATAAGCGAGGTGTTCAGCCTATGCTTTCTGCCTTCTCTCTGTCCCTCATTCAGGTGGAAGCCAGATGCTCAGAGAGGCTGGAGGACCCACTGAAGGTTCAGGAGGCTGGTGGGGCTTGGGTTGAGGTGTGTGAGCAGCTGCGTGCTGTGTCCCCACTGGTTCCAGAGCTCCCGAGCTGGTGGGAGGGCAGCCTGCAGACACCAGGCACCTGCCCACCGGCTGCCTTCTTCTCTGCTGATCAGAAAGTGAGGTGAAAACACGCCCAGGCTTTCCCTTGGGCCCCAGAACTCCCATCACCTGGGATGGCACTTGATATGTTCAGGGGGAAATGTGAAACAGAGACCTTGATTTTTGATGGACGATGTTGGCGCCATGAGGCAATGACAAATGCACGTAGCAGAGAATTGCTTGGATGCCTAAGTCAGATTGTCAGCAAGAGTTCTGCTGGAGATGGCGTGCCCACAGGCATGTTCAAACTGACACGCGGACGTTTTCGTAGGGGTTGGGGTGACTTTAGAGGGCGCTGAGTCTGCGAGGCCAACGCTTTGCTGTCAGCGGCAATGAGCAGGGCACTGGGTCCTGCATTGGCTTCCCATGGTTGCCATGACAAAGGACCACAAATGGTGAGGCTTTAAAGAAACAAAAGTGTATTCTGTCTCTGTTATGGAGGCCAGGAGTCTGCAGTCCTGGTGTCGGTGGGGCTGATTCCCTGGAGCCCCGGGAGGGTCCTCCCTTGGCTCTTCCAACTCATGGTGGCTTTGGGTATTCTTACGCTTCCTTGGCTGTGTCACTCCAGTCTCTGCCTCCGTTTCCTCCTGGCTCCTCCTCTTCTGTCTCTTCTGAGGACACATCGTTGGATTTAGGACCTACTCATGTAATCCAGGCTGATCTCATCCCAAGAGCCTGAATTACATCTGCAAAAACCCCTTTTCCAAATGAGACCAATTCGCAGGTCCTGGGTAGTAGGATGTGGGCCACTGGGGGGTTAGGGGGTGTGGCGGCATCACTGGACCCAGGGCAGGTCCTGCCTAGGTGTAGGGAACGGATGCACCATCAGCAAGAGGGAGGAAATCATGCTTGTCATAAAAAAAAGACTTCTTCAATCACAAACACCCTTGAACAAGGGGAGATGAGACGTGACATGGACTTGGCCTGACCTGAGCCTGGTGGTCTGAGAGCTTACCCTGCGCCCAGGCAGCCAGCCACCCTGGTCATGACGTGGGGTTTCCCAGACACACAGGGAGAGGCTGAACGGGCACGGAGCCAGGGTTTGAGATTCTCCATGGCATGCCCTTCCCTTGTCCATGCTGTTCCTCCCGAAGGAGAGAAGGGGCCTTTTCCCCACTAGCTGATCACACGCGTGGAGACACTGTCCTCCCCGAAACGATCCCGTTTGACCTGCAGGGAAGCAGAGGCTCTGGGCAGGGAGAGGCTGGGATTTGGTACATGTAAAGAGTGTCACCCTGGCCCAGGTGTTCTTCGATGCCAGGCTGCCCGCTCACGTGCCTGACAGAGAAGGGCAATTATTGTGTCAATGGGTGACACGCATCTGAAATGCCATGAAGCAGTGGACTACGGAGTGATGCCCTGAATCACCTTCTCTCAAGGCAGTTAACCTGTTTCTTCATGCAGCCATTACTTCCCGAGCATCACACCTCTTGTTCCCCAGCATATTACATCTACTGACCATGAGGCTGCACACTGGGCCACATGGCGCGTGGTCCATAGGAGCCCCACTGAACTGAACTGAACTGAACCGAGCCCCACATAGACAGGCACACACTGATCCATCCAGTCATTCACTTATTCATTCACTCATTCCACAGATGCAGATTGTAAACTTGTCATGGGCCAGACAGGCAAGGGACGGGTAATCCTTATGGATCAAATGGGCTGCCTGATCTGGTTCTGCCCAGAACTTGTATTTTAAACATTATTAATGGGCTCCTATAAAAGACTGATTCGTTAAAGAGCATGGAACAATCCTTGGACCATTAGCGCCTTGTAGGCAATGTGAGAAAAGGAGAGTTCTAAACAGAGTGGGAGATAAAACGCCCGCGGGGCCCCACAAGACAGCAGAGAAAACTCTGCTTGATGAGCTCGGAATTTCAAGCCCTTGTCATCAAGGAGAGTTTTGATGAGCTAATGGGAAACTCAGCTCGCCTTCCATTTACTCCCCCAAAGTAATCTCCTAGCACCTTCTCATTACAGAGGAATCCCGTGTGTCACGGACGGTTCTTCATTCTGTTAGTTTCAGGGTCCTCCCGTGCTCCACATAAGCTCTGAATCTGCCTTGATTTCTGTCTGAGGCTTATGTGATCTGACAAGTTTTATTCCAGGAGGGATTTTGCATAAAATAAGCAGGCGTATGAAATGGAATTCCACAGGCAGTGAAGTTGGTAAGGATGCTTTTTAAATGCATGTAAATGTGCTGCCCCACACCTGGCTCAGATTGCCACGTGACTGTCTTTTGTTCGGGTGACACTAACCCAACCTGCTAATGAATAGCCCTCCGTTAGGACCCGGCTTCCATCCACCCATGCCGGGCAGTGCCAGCTGGGTGCCAGCCTCCCCATGCAGCCCCGCAGAATGCTGCCCCCAAACACATACCTGGCAGGGCACCATGATAGAAAGGCTGGCACACCAAAGACAGGGGGGTTGAGGAGGGTGTGAGAGGGAGCCTCCTGCTGTTGCTGGGAGAAAAAGAATCACAAAGCCATCTTATAAATCTGAATTAGTAGTGCTGACAAGCATGTATTCTTTATGGATTTCTTTCACTCCTCTGGCCCCCTGAGCACCCGTCTTGGTGAGAACTTGGGCTGCCCCTTCCCAGGGGGGTTTCAAACTGACCTCCTGTGTGTCCTTGAGGTGGACACTCCCACTGAGAGGTCTCACCTCCAGGGGCCTCCATCAGGGTAGGCAGCTGTTGGCAGGTGGCCGGTTCCTGACCTTAACTAATCCACCCCTGCGTTTGTGGGGAGAAAGTACCCACAGTAGTTGAGACGTAAGATGTTGAACTTCTCGCAGGAATAGGACATTTGGGTTCATGTTTGTGTGACTGTTTGTCTGCTTCCTGCTCAATCCAGCTGGCATGCTTGGAGGAAGCACTGTTGAAACCCAGGGTTGAGTGGGAAAGAGGAAGCACAGGCCATATGGAGCCCAGGGCTCAGCGCGTGGCTGGCACGGGACAGGGGGGCTGCTCACACTCGGGGCATGAGGTCTGGAGGAGCAGAGGTGCCCCCGGAAGGTGTGCCTGGGAGCTGAGGGTTTGGAGGAATGTCTCAGGGGATGCCTGCCCTGCCCAGGAGGTTGGGGTCATCTGATTAACTAGACAAAGATAGCAGGATGCGGCTCTTGGTCTCTGAAAAACCATGAAGTGAAATTTTATGTAGTTGAGAACCTTGCATTTTCACTAGAGAAAGATGCAGGTGCTGAGAAAGGCAGGGAGGTGCCCGCCTGTGTTCTCTGCCCGGGGCTGTCACGTTGAGGCCTGTTTACCAGGTAGCGGACTCTGTGAATGTGTGGCAAACAACTGCCTGTGTATTTCATTTTTCACAACATCTTGTGCTTTTGTGAGCTCACTGCATGCATTGCATGGGCCGTCTCAGATAAATAAGAGATTTGTGATGTCAGTTTAAACGTGGTGCTTCAAAGTGTTATGTGTGTGTGTGTGTGTAAGATACATATTCTCGTCCATCCATTAGAGGACTTCTGGACTCGTTCAGATGAGTAAGCCTTGCCCAGGCCTACATAGCACTTGATCAAATCCGGCCTTTTCTCTTTAGACCAGACAGGACAGATTGTCATAAGAGAGAAAACAAACCTGGCCCTGGAAGACCAGCTGATCACTAGCGGTGTGACCTTGTGTAGATGTGACACTTCCCTGGGTGTCCAGTTACCCCTGTAGAAACAGAGATTGCCGCACAACTTACCACGGAGCTCGACTTGGCCGGTCCGATGGATTAGCGCTTGTCTCATCCTTCTGTGCGCTGTGTCGGAGTTGACATTTCCTTTTTGGTCCGTCTAGTCAAGGCTATGGCTTTTCCAGTAGTCATGTATGGATGTGAGAGTTGGACCATAAAGAGAGCTGAACACCAAAGAATTGATGCTTTTGAACTGTGGTGTTGGAGAAGACTCTTGAGAGTCTCTTGGACTGCAGGGAGATCCAACCAGTCCATCCTAAAAGAAATCAGTCCTGGGTGTTCATTGGAAGGACTGATGCTGAAGCTGAAGCTCCAATACTTTGGCCACCCAATACAAAGAACTGACTTACTGGAAAATACCCTGATGCTGGGAAAGATTGAAGGCAGGAGGAGAAGGGGCTGACAGAGGGTGAGATGGTTGGATGGCAACACCAACTCAATGGACATGAGTTTGAGCAAGCTCCGGGAGATGGTGATGGACAGGGAAGCCTGGTGTGCTGCAGTCCACGGGGTCGCAAAGAGTAGGACACGACTGAGCAACTGAACTGAACTGAACTTTCTATCTCAAAGCCTCCTTAATGTCAGGGATCCTAGTGATCTCAGCAGGTGTGGGTCCTCTTGAGAGGAGTGTCCTTGGCCTCAGACCCTGCTTTATTCAGCAAGAATCTAGCCTTGAGCTGAGGATGGACATGGGTCTAGTTAGATCCCTGTTGAATGCCTGATCAATGGTGTCACTGAGGGAGGGTGGGGAGGAAGCAGGGGACACTGCTGCAATGTGTACCTGCCCCTGAAGCTCCAGTTTTTCATGGAAGACCATGGAATGAGGTGGAGACATCTGGGACCTCCTTCCAGGTCACTTGGCCCAAGTCCTCTGTAGCCTTTTCCTTCTCTTTTTCAGAAGTGAAGAGCCCCACCCTCATACTACTATTCTATATTTATAGCCATGTTAAGGGAAGCCAGGAAACCAGGCCCAGATGGCTTTTCAAGATGGCATTCTGTGGCAAGGGCATACGGTTTAGAAGTTCAAGTTCATAATGAATGGTGTGTATTGTCAGAGAGAAAGGAATGTTAGCGATCATGTCTCCATCTCTGCTCATGTGTATTAACACTGCAGGGAGCCTACACCCCAGTCCCCTTCCTGTTAAAACCATTAAGGTAACGTCCCAAAAGGAAAACATCTCGGCGTCCAAAATGCACTAAGAATTTGCATCTGCCGGGGCTCGAATTCCACACTGCCTGCCTCCAAGTCTCTCCCTCCCAGTCTTGGAATAACAGGGCTGGTTGGTATCTGTGTTAGAAAGGCGCTGCTCTCAATTCTCCTGTTTTCTTTTCACAGCCAGTGATGGGGATTACTGGCGCCTTCTCAACCCTGGAGAGTACATGGTCACAGCCAAGGCAGACGGTTTCACCTCGTCCACCAAGAACTGCATGGTCGGCTATGACATGGGGGCCACGCAGTGCGACTTCACGCTCAGCAAAACCAACCTGGCCAGGATCAGAGAGATCATGGAGAAGTTCGGAAAGCAGCCCGTCAGCCTGCCAGCCAGGCGGTTGAAGCTGCGGGGGCGGAAGAGACGACAGCGTGGGTGACCTCCCAACTCTTGAGTCCTGTCCTGGACCCCTGCAAAGTAAACCACCTTGGTTGTAGCTCCATAGAAGACTCACTCCTTGTTGTTTTCTCTGTAATTCATGAAGGCCTGGGAGTATGTGTGCACTGCAAAGCTGGTCCCCAGGGGGAACTTAGGATAGTTTCTTTGTTCTCATTTATCCAAATAACTTGGGCAAAGCAGCAGAGGAAGGCTGGTAGAAGTGAAATAATTCAACAGGCCAACCTGGGACTTGAGAGAGAGAGAGGGAGGAGCTTGCCTGTTGAGGGTCTCCGGGCTCTACGGGAAAGGAAACGGGTGCTTCTCCTGATTGCGTGACAGTAAGAATTCCCGGTGCATTTGCAGTTTGCACAGTGAAAATCTCAGCATTCCCAGGACTCTGCTGTCCCAAATGTTACCAGCTGAGATGCTCACAGGCATTCTAAGAACCCACCCTCTCTGGCCCCAGGACATTCTGAGCTGCTGCAGATGAATCCTGCACTCTGTTGACAATAGAGACATTACCAAGTGAGCATCAGCCTCCCTCTTAATTTAGCTTAGTTCCCCTTTCAACAAAGGATCATGCTCATAAAAGGAGAGAAAGGCTGAAATAATTCAGGAGTGAATGTGGGCAGCAGGCGTGCATTGGGTCTCGTGGTGTGCAGTGGGGCCCACAGAGAACCCCCCCAAACTTCCTGCTGCTTCAGTTGGGGGCTCCCTGAACAGAGACAGAAGGAGGCGCCAGCCTCCCTAAGGAACCAGAGCAGTTAGCCTGGCTCTCTGACCTGCTGGGACTTGAAAAGAGCAAAAGAGGCTGACCGCCAGCCCTCCCTGTTCAGTATAGTCCTCCTTTCCTGGAAACAAGCACTCCTAAGCTGGCCTGACATCACCCTGGCGGTTATTTTTGGTATGTGGGATGCTGGGCCATCCAGATTAGACTCCATTTGATGAAAAGCTCTTAGAATTATCAGGGAGCGTTGGTGTGGGAGGGGTTATTGAATCTCCACGCAAGAGCACAGTTTGTCTCGCTTTTTATTAATGTTGCTGCCTCACTGACCTGGGAAGAAGAGAAAAATAAAGCAAGTGCTGAGATCCTTCTAGTCGTGTGGTTTTCTCGGGTAGACTCGCAGCCACCCAGACGCCGTGCCCCACCTCCTGTCTCTGCACTTGGTCACCCTGGAGAAGGTGCCTATTCTAGAGGGGCAGCCTGTACCCGGCTCAGGGTCCATAGAGGTGCGGCCAGCTCTGTGTCCTCTGCCTCCTGCCCTGGGGTGGGGATGGGGGCGCCTGTGCTGGGGTGAAGTCATCCTGACACTTGGGACCCACTAAGTAACTCCCGGAGCTGCCAGGGAGCGCCTTCCCAGAAAAGAGTCTCATGTCACTTTTTGAGAATCTACACAAGAGATCGGCAGCCTCATAAAGGATCAGATCGTAAATATTTTAGGCTTTGCAGGCCATAAAGTCTCTGTCACAAGTACTCAGCTCTGCTATTCTAGTACAAAAGCAGACTTACACCATATGTAAATCAAGCGGGCGTGGCCGTGTTCCAGTAAAACTTCATTAAAACATGTGGCAGAGACTTCCCTAGCGGTCCAGTAAGGGTAGGACGCTATGCTTTCACAGCAGTGGACCAGGTTCAATCCCTGGTGGGGGAACTAAGATCCTACAAGGAGGCCAAAAATAAAAACATGTTGCGGCTGGGTTTGACCGCAGTCTGGGGCATTGTTAGCTGACCCCTGCTGTTCACTAGAACCCTCTGCGGTGGTGGAGATGTCTGATTCTGTGGTACCTAACGCAGCAGCCACTAGCCACACGTGGCCTTTGGGCACTTGAAATGTGACTCATACAACTTGGGGAAAGCATTTCTAGTTACATAATTTGAATGAATTTAACTTTCTGTAGTCATATAGCTATTCACCACGTAGCTCTCCATGAAGCCTGTTGTAGAAAAACCTTCCCCTTGCAGCGTTAGTTGTGACAGGTTGACAATAGAAAGCCCTTGAAATGATCAACCAGCCCTGCAGTTCAGAAAGATTAGCATTCCAAGGGCAGACGGTGGATCGGCAGGTCCCTGCTGCATCCTGCTGGGAAGCCTGGTCCCTGCACTTGACACCGAGATGACTCATTGCCAGCATCTAGCTCTGTAACCCGTGGGGCTGTGGTTCACCATCTACCGTGTTCAGCAATTCTTGGCCCTCTGCAAGCATATCTTCAGACTTAGCCCATCCACAGGTGTCCGGTTTGCAGGCTGGAGCTGTGGCTTCCAGGCCTGGCACTGCCCTTTAGTATGTGATCTCTGGCAGGGCAGCCTCTCTATTCTCTCCTCTGCTCCTATGGAGTAAGCCCGTGGGCTTGTGGACTGTGAGGGCCCGTGGGGCTGTGGTGTCCCCTGATCTCTGGGGAGAGGTGACATTCCAGATCCTGATGCTCTGGTCTGTTGGAGCTGCCCCTCTACTCAGCCCCTTTGGTGGGCTCCCCGTTGGCTCCGTAATAATTCAGCAGCTTCTCCTCGCTGAGCCTTCAAGCCCAGACCATATTCCTTCACCTAGTTCCTGGGGCTTCTCTCCAACTGGACTTCTCTCCTGCTTTCCAGCCAGAATTACCCCTCCTGGACCTTGCTGAGAGGTGGCCTTGGGCCTCTGCATCCCTTTCTCTCCCCACAGCTGGAAACCTTCCTGCTCCTCTCAAAGCCGTTTTCAAATGCCACCTCCTACAGGAAGCCTTCCTTACTCTCACAACATGGATGTGTTGGGACAGATCACCAGGGCCCTCAGGGCCTCTGGTTGTCCAACCCTTTCTACTAGGACTCGTCTCATGGCTGATTTTCCTGGCCGGTGTCCCAGAATCTCCCCAAGGGCAAGAATGATGTCATCACCCTGGGTCTCTACCCCACATGACTGGCTCGGCTTCCTCCTCACAGCGCGTGCTCAGTAAATACGTGTGGAACTGAACTAGCCTTGTGCATGCGCTGCTTTTTGGTTGTATGTTTTTGACCACACAGCACAGCATGCAGGGTCTTAGTTCCCCCTCAAGGGATCAGACCCGTGTTACCTGCCCTGGAGGCATGGAGTCTTAACCATTGGACCACCAGGGGAGTCCGTGCACTGCTTTGTAAGATTCCCTTAAAGGTTAAGAAGATGTGATTTCAGAAATTGAAAAGCTGCAACATGGATTTATTCAGTATGTTATTACCTCTTCAAGAGTCTTCGCTTTTATAGGTAAGTGTTAAGACTTGACTGAATAGAAACATGTCTGAAAGATTTGTAGAAGGTTTTGCTTTCCATCTGGACATCTTTCGTTAGAGTAAAATCAACACAAAACATCTGCTTCTGGCAGCAAATCCTCTGTTTATCCTTACTCTCCCACTCAGGGCCCAGGTGACCACTGCAGCCCTGCTGTTTTTAATGTCACCTGTGTTTTTGGTGAAAGGGCATTTAAGGAGCTGCTCAGATCAGGATCCTTCAGGGATCACATCTCAGTTTCAATGACTTTAACAGGAAACCCTGAGACTTATCCAGTGTTTGTGTAACAAAGACATTAAGAACAACTTTTTTTCCAGTATTTTTTTTACTCAAGTATAGTTGATTTACAATGCTATGTTAATTTCTGCTGTGCAGTAAAGAGATTCAGTTTTATATATATATATATACATACACACACACACACACACACACACACACACACATATATATATATATATATATATATATATATATATATATGGGCTTCCTTGGTGGCTCAGCTGGTAAAGAGTCTGCCTGCAATGTGGGAGACCTGGGTTTGATCCCTGAGTTGGGAAGATCCCCTGGAGAGGGGAAAGGCTACTCACTCCAGTATTCTGGCCCGGAGAATTGCACGGACTGTATATAGTCCATGTATAGTTGATAAACAATGCTTATGTTAATTTCTGCTGTGCAGTAAAGTGATTCAGTTATATACATACATACATACATATCTATCTATCTATATATATACATATACATTCTTTTTAAATATTCTTTTCCATTGTGGTTTATCATAGATAATGAATATAGTTCTCTGGGCCCTACAGTAGGACCTTGTTGTCTATCCATTCTATAAATACAGACTTACATCTATTAATCCCAAATGAACAACTTTAAAGATACAACATTTTGTTAATGTCCAAGTCACAATATAGCATAAAGGATGTTTTATTAATATTTACGTGCTCTTTGGGTGGCTGGGCCAGAAAAGTAGCACAGATGTGCAGGTTCAGAATTGGCCCTGGTGGTCCCGCCCAGCCTGGAGAAGCTCACATCCCCACCCCACTTCGTGTTGACACCGCCATGCCCAATGGGGGAGTCACAGTGGTTGGGGTCCCTGCTACCCACAAAGCCTCACCTAGAAGGACTAACCAGAAAGCTGGCCAGAGACAAGCTCCCCACAGCCAGATTCTGTAGCTGAGCTCTGGGTACCAGGAGCAACCTCTCCTGAGGCTATGGGAGTTCTTCTTCTGTCCATCTATGCTCTGCCACACAGATACAGCTCCAAGTTCCTAGCCAAGACACAAGGTGTCCAGAAAAAATTAGAAAAAAAAAAAATCAGAGCACTGGAACCCGTGGGATAGAGTCTCCAGTGCTTGCTGGTGTGTGTAGAGGAGAATGATAGGTCTTTAGAGCCAAGGGGCACCTCAAGACGAATGAGGTTTCCCGGGGTGGAAACCATGTGTCCCCTTGCAAGCCAATTCTGATCCATCAGTAAGTAGCTGCTTGGAGCCCTGTGTTGAGAAAGATTCTGAAGCAGAGCCCCGGCTCAGCGGGAAGCGATGCGACAATTGGTTAGCTATGTCTGCTCTGGGTCTGGGAAGGGGTGACAGTACTGACGCGCCAGGCTTCCATCCTTACATAGTCCCGTCCCCCTGGGTTTAGAAATGGGAACACCGAGGTCCAGGGAGAGGCACAAAGTACCCTGGGCTGCGTGTCAGTTCCCGGCAGAGGCCGGACTCTCGGAGCAACGCCCTCCCCACCGCCCTCCGGGATCACCCTGATTCTCCCCCGCTGCTCTACGGGAACACCCTGACCCTCCCCACCGCCCTCCGGGAACGCCCTGATTCTCCCCACTGCCCTCCGGGAACGCCCTGACCCTCCCCGCCGCCCTCCAGGGACACCCTGATCCTCCCTGCCGCCCTCCAGGGACACCCTGACCCTCCCCACTGCCCTCCAGGGACACCCTGATCCTCCCCCACGGCCCTCTGGGAACACCCTGACCCTCCCCGCCGCCCTCCAGGGACACCCTGATCCTCCCTGCCGCCCTCCAGGGACACCCTGACCCTCCCCACTGCCCTCCAGGGACACCCTGATCCTCCCCACTGCCCTCCAGGGACACCCTGATCCTCCCCCACGGCCCTCTGGGAACACCCTGACCCTCCCCGCCGCCCTCCGGGAACACCCTGATTCTCCCCACTGCCCTCCAGGGACACCCTGATCCTCCCCCAGGCCCTCCGGGAACACCCTGATCCTCCCCACTGCCCTCCGGGAACACTCTGCTTCCGTCCCGGAGCAGCCTCAGCCCTGTGCCTCACAGCCTTTCTTAGCAGCAAAGAAAGTGATGGAGTCGAGGTGAGCTTGGGAAATCAGAGGACAGAAGATGGGAACCCTGGTCTGATCAGCTTGTCTGGGAAACCGTTGGGGAGAAGCCAATGGAACGTGCGGCGCAGCCCCGAAGAAGCTGCTGGGCTTGACGCGGGGTGCTCCTTGCCGTGGGAGCCTCCGTCCACATCAGAAGGCCTGACAGCTGGATGCTGCCCTCACTCCCGGCCCCGTTTTGATATTCAGTTGGTGATGCTCACTGGGGGTGCGGCTCTGTGTCCTTCGCAGCTTCTTCATCTGCCGGAGGTGAGCATCACCCTGGCACTCATCACCTTGTCACCTCATCTATCATGAGAGCAAACCTGGAGACAGGAGGTAGGCTCCACTCACGCTCCTCAGTGCCTTTGTTAGTGGACCCTGTCTGCATCTGGTCCATTGGTCATTATCTGTGGGCGGACCTCTTTCCAGAGCCCCCTTTAAGCCCCTCTCACTCACCTCTGACTCATTTTAGAGCAAAATGTTTAAAAGCATCTTCCTTTGGAGCCAGGAGATCAGGGTTGTACTCCCAGCCCTGTCTCTTACTCTCTGCACAACCTTTGTTAAGTGATAATTACCTCTGTGACTCAGTCTTCTCATCTGTAGAATGTGTATAATAACAGGGCCTCCCTCACATGTCTGTGGTGAGGGTCCACCTTGGGGGCATTTAGGCTGGCGCCTGGCACACAGCAGGCACTAAGGGGCAGGGCTAAGTCATGCTGAATTGCTTTGGTTGTGTCCGACTCTTTGCAACCCCAAGGACTGTAGCCCACCAGGCTCCTCTATCTATGGGATTTTCCAGGCAAGAATATTGGAATGGGTTGCCATTTCTTTCTCCAGGAAAACTTCCCGACCCAGGGATCGAAACCACGTCTCTTATGTCTCCTGCATTGGCAGGCAGGTTCTTTACCACTAATGCCACTTAAGAGGCAGAGAAGAAGCTAAGTACTTTTATTCAGGTATTATGTCCTCAGCACCATGCAGAATGACTTTTAATCCTAGTTAAGTATAAAGTGTTGCTCAGTCGTGTCTGACTCTGCAACCCCATGGACTGTGTGTGACTCTGTCCATGGGGATTTTCCAGGCAAGAATATGGAGTGGGTTGCCATTTCCTTCTCCTTAATCCTCATAGCTGCACCTAGAGATAAGTATCATTGCTATTCTCCAAATGAGGAAACTGAGGCTGAGGCCCGGAATAAATAAGTATAGCCAGATCATCTACTTTGATTGTTTTTTATTTTTAACAAGTTAATCACTACTATGGAAGCAACCGTCTTGATCTACTCCTTAATTTGCTCTGGGAATCTGCGTTAGCAGAGCACCGACGGAAGAGCTGAGCTGACGAGACAGACACTCCCAGAGCTACAGAAGCAGATCTGGCCGCGGAGAATACTTACTGCACGGCGTCAGCTTTCAAGGAATTTTCACCGAGAGTTGCAGTTTCCTGTCTGACTCTGCCTCACCTTTCTCTCCAGACATGTGCTCTAGCTGTCAGGCTTCCCAGACGGGGACAGAGCAAAGGCCACTGTCCTTCGGGCGTTGTCCCCGTCAAGCTCTGGGAAGTCCAGAGACTCCAGGACGTCAGATTCTGGTTCTGTGCCTTCAGCAGTTTCCGTCAGAACACACTGCACAGGGCCAGGGGGATTCTTCAGGGCAAGAAGAAAGGGGGAACTTTGAACCCCACGGAGAAAGTTCTGCTGGCACCCCCAGGCCTGCAGAGGAAAGAAAGAGCCCTCCCATAGGTCATGGCCCGTCTTGGAAGGGGGGCAATGAAATAGAGAGGGAAGGGATGGGGCTTTGGGGGAATGGGCTTAAGTGTAATCCTTGCTCTGGCCATCTGAGTGGCACTTAACAAGCTTCCTTATCTCTCTGAGATCTCCCACCGCCTAAACGGGTGTAGTCATCCCTGCTGCTTAAAGATACTGTGGAGATTCAATCAATGTTAATGTATCTAAAATGTTTGGAAGTTTCAGCATCAAAAAGATCTAGAAACAAAAAAGGGCTATTTTTAGAGAAAAGTGAAGCTGCTTTAGGAAACAGTCTGGCAGAATTCTTAAAATGCTCAACACGGAGTTACCATATGATCCAGCAATTCTACTCGTAGGTAAATACTCAAGAGAAATGAAAACTTGTCAACATAAAACTTGTGTGGGAACGTTCACAGCAGCATAATTCATAGTAGCTAGAAAGTGGAGACAAGCCAAATGTCCATCAACGGCTAAGTGGTTAAATGAAATGTGACCTAGTACTAACAATGGAACATTGTTCAGTCATAAATGGGCATGAAATACTGATCCATGCTACAACGTGGATGAACTTGGAAAGCATTTTGCCAAGTGAAAAAACATTAGTCATGAAAGACCACATGTTGTACGATTTCATTTACATGAACTGTCTGGAATAAGCAAATCCATAAAGACAAAGCGATTAGTGGTTGCCTAGAGCTGCAGGGATCAGGAGGTTGGGTGGAGGTATTGGCTGAGGGGTGTGGAATCTTTAGAGGGTTATGAACACGTTTTAAAATTGATCGTGGTAATGACTGCACACACCTGAAAAGTCATCTAATTGCACACTTTAATGAATTGGATGGTATAGATTATATTCAATAAGGCTGTTGCAAAAAAAAAAAAAAAAGTTCATCCCAGATTAAATAAGAATCATTTTCTCATATGACATTCCAGACAAGACCTTGGTTACATAAGTAATTTTTCCAATTATATCTTAGTAAGAAAGAGACCAGGTTCCTACAAAACCCATGCAAACAACTATAGAGCCATTCAAAATAGGGAGACTCAGTAAGTTTCTGAATTCCACTGTTAAAAAATAAAGCAAATAAAATTCACTTTGTAAGTTTATCCTTCATTAGCTCCTCCATATCCTGGAACAAACTGACACTGACAGGTTGCTTTAGGGCAAAGCTACTCTTTTCCTTGAAAAATAAGAGCATGTACACAGCTGTATTCCCCTTATCACTGTTGCTTCTGGTATAGTCTTAACTGATTGTGTCCATTATAACTTTTAACCAAAGTAAGCAACTTCTTTTTTATCCAGCAAGCTGTGGGGTGGTTAATTGAGAACCTTGTCATTTTAGCAACTAGCAGAGCTTATGTATCAATTTAACAACTTTCTGTAGCCACATACCTCCCTTAAAGAATCTCTAAAAGTAGCAAAACTGTTCATGTTCATTAATATAGCCCAATGAATATAAAAATAAGAAGCAGAGTTCTATCAATGCAAAACTGTGCTTAGTAATCATTTCAGCATTCATCTTGCTTAGAAATGATCTAGGCATCCAATGATTATCCTTTAGTTAATGCAATTTAGTGTCAGTCCCAGGGTTTAAATTACTTAAAGATCTTGGAAATTATCTTCATGCTGACGTACTACAAAACACAATTGCTGTTGAAATAGAGAGTTTGACAGAATAATGATTCAATTTAGTTGAATACCAACTTCACATTTTTCAGAGCCTGAAATATTAACTAGGGATAATGTTAGCATCTTTGATAAGTAGAAGAGAATAAGTCTAAGAAAAAACACCCTTTAGAATAAAAGTCCCCTATTGTACATAGCATTAATCAATTAGAGAAGACATAGTATTCTTTATTAAGTCAAAATCATTAAATTAGTATCATTTGCCAAAGATTTACCTTGGTTGTATGGATTCCTAAAATGTTTCTAAGTTAACTTTAGCCAGCATATTAAAGAATTATAAGTTTAAGGTCCTTATTTTCTGATAACTGTATGAAATAATTTATGTAAGTGTTTATCTCTATAAACCAATCAGATCCTTGCTCCTTTCATTTCAGAGACTTTGTAATTTTACTTATTAGCAGCTTCTGAAGATAGGAAAACATCCCATACACATTTAAAGGTAAAGTCCTTTCTGAGCTACAGACATGGACATAGGTACCCATAGAAGGCTGACAGCTTCAACACTACCATCTTAGCCACTGTTCATAACAACACACAGGTTCAAATAGAAAATTGCCGTTGTCTTTCTTGAAAAGAAAGTGAAAGTGAAAGTCACTCAGTCATGTCTGACTCTTTGTGGACTATACAGATCATGGAATTCTCCAGGCCTGAATACTGCAGTAGGTAGTCTTTTTCTTCTCCAGGGGATCTTCCCAACCTAGGGATTGAACCCACATCTCCCACATTGCAGGTAGATTCTTCACTAGCTGAGCCACCAGGGAAGCAGATGTACAATTCTTAATTGATTTGGGTTCAAAATATACAGATGACAAATGAAAGACTATAGGTGAGATCTTACTTCCAACAGCCAGCAATGGTCTTTCTAGGTTTGGGGATACCCTCCAGCTTTAGGGCTTACTTTGCTTGTCTTTGCAGAGCCAGAATAGTGAGGACATTTTCTCCCCTGGGTATCGCCTCCCCAGTGTGTGGTAGGTGTGAGTGTGTAAGTCCTCCAACTGCCTGATCCTTGAGTTGAACGTATATCCTCCCCAGGAGTCCCAGAGGGGCTGGTCAAGCTCACTCTTGATGGCACTTGGCTTATAACATGTTAGTCCATGTAGAAATATAGCTGCAACCTAAAAGTTGAGAGATGTTTTATTCAGCAGAAATTTTTAGGACTTCAGCCCAGGAGATAGCATTTCAAGTGGCTCTGAGAGAATTCTTCCGAGGAGGCAAGGGGAGGAGCCAGGTTATATAGAAATCTTACAACAAAGGGCAGGTAGTCAGAACATCAAAAGATTATTGTTATTTAAAGAAAACCAGATATCCCAAGTTAAGGAATTTAGTGCTTTTCTGTGTATGGGAAGATGCAAGGGTCTGGGCTCACTGAAATAATTTCTTTCACATGCATCTCAGCTATCTGGGGCCAGTTTCCTGCGTTTACCTAGGTGCTCAGCAAAGGGGGTGGCTGCAGCCCAATGGCTGCTGGATCACAGGTATTGTTTTCCTTCCTGGTTTCCTTAGGTCTCAGAAATTCACATTTGGAGGGCCGTAATCAGGATGACTGTGACATCCTTGTTTACTGATATGGCAGGAATACTCCATTTCTCATGTCCTTGCTTAGAAACCTTCATTCTTAATCCAAGGTCTCCACACTCTTACCTCATTTTCCTGGACTCACTTCCCAATGAATCCCTTTCACAGAAATCCACGTTTCTGAAGCTGCTTCTGGAAAACCCAACTCAAGTGTTTGCTTAATATCTCCCTCATGTTTAGTAACTGAACCCTGAGTGTATTCAAAGGCCATTTTCTTTTTTCTTTAAAGGGCATTTTCAATGGTTAATAATATGGACAAGGAAAAGGCCACATTTCTAAATTGTCCTTGAGAGTAGGAGTGGTACCATGTTTGTAAGCTCTGGATAATGAGATGTAAATGAGAATTCCAGGACGTGCAATTAAAAGGAGGGCTTGCCTTTTTGTTTTTTTCTTCCTCTTTCTGTCAGCCTGGAACAGAGACATGAAGGCTGGCACTCTAGCAACCACCTTGGATACGGGCCTCAAAGACAGAAACCCAGCCCTGAGGATGGCAGAGCCTGGGGCCTGGGGATGCTGAAGTGCCACCGTGTCAGTCCCCAGCCGTCTTCCTCTGGACATTTCCCACCTACCTCGTTTCAGCCTGCATTATCAGGGGGCTTTAGGTTATATGCAGCTGACCTTTATCCTAAGTGACGCAGGCTCAAATTCAAGTCTCTCTGATGGGAAAGTTAGCATCTGCAACCCTTCAGCAACGCTGAACTCAGGAACATTTTTGCATATATTTTTCTAATTTAGTCTGCCTCGGGACTTCAGAAACCAAAAGCCAAAATGCTAAATGGTGACTAAAAAGAATAACTGTGTTGCTGGGGGTATTTTCAGCTCCTCTGTTCAGATGTTCCATTATGCACCAAGGTCCTTTGTGGACAACCTCACCGAATTGCTTGCTATTTTTAATGTTTCTCAAGCTGTCGCTGGGCACCACCCCCTAACTCAGCAGCCATTGTTAAGGACTCTGGAGTGTAAAAATGCTTTACTTCACTGACCTTGATGGAGCCGTGGATGCTACTGTGGTCACACATTTGAGTGGGAACTTTCAGCACGGTGAATCTGTATCAGTGACCTTGGATCATTTTGCCAGTGCAGAAAATACAAACATACTATTTCAAAACACTGCTTCACACCTTCTAGCTGATCAATAAATAAAGAATTTTCAAAATATTTCTTTTGGTTCACAGAAAGGAAGTCTTCCCCGGTGGCTCAGACAGTAAAGAATCTGCCTGCAGTGTGGGAGACTGGGGTTTGATGGCTGGGTCAGGAAGACCCCCCTGGCAACAGGAATGGCTACCTGCTCCAGGATTTTTGCCTGGGAAATCCCATGGACAGAGAAGCCCTGTGGGCTACAGTCCACGGGGTCACAAAGAATCGGACAGGACTGAGCGACTAACACTTTCAGTTTCAAGGGTCACCCTAGGGTGCTTGCTTGCTTGCTCAGTTACTTTAACAGAGATTAAATTATCTGTGTTCTCCTAAAACCCTAGTAAGAAATGTGTCCTGCTATAAAGGTCGGGTTTTGAGTCAGGTGGTAGGGGGCCACGAGAAACTGAATGCATGAAGGCGCATCAGTCAGAGCACATGTAAACGCTGGATCTGACTCACAATCTGCAGCAGCCAGCCCAGGAAATCAGCCTGCTCTCTCTAAGTCAGATCTGCAGGAAGTCAGAATGCTATCTCTTGTAATAATTCAGGAAACCAAACAAAAACCCCTGTAAATGATCAACCCATAATGGCTAGGGCTTGATGAATCACTGACACCTTCCCTAATTTCTGTCCCTACTTCTAAGTTGGAACTAACCAAGGACAGTCCAGTATGCTCCCGGCGTGGTCAGTCGCTAAGTCATGTCCGACGCTTTGCGATCCCATGGACTGTAGCCCACCAGGCTCCTCCGTCTGTGGGATTTCCCAGGCAAGAATACTAGAGTGGGTTGCCATTTCCTCCTCCAGAAGATCTTCCCCACCCAGTGATCAAACCCACGTCTCCTGCATTGGCAGGAGGATTCTTTACCTCTGAGCCACCTGGGATGCCCCCTAACCAATCCCATACACTGCTTGCTTCTCTTTAGTTCACCTCCAGCCTCCCCAGGCCAACAGCCTCCCATGAGGGCACACCTGGAGTCTTCCCTGTTCCACTAGAAAGCTTTCTACTCCTCTGCCTGCCTCTGAATCTCTCCCAAAATGCAAACGGTGGTGGCTGCCTCCCTGCTAGAGCCATCTCTGAAAAAATAGCCCCTGCTAGTTCTCATGTAGGTGGTCTTCACTGATTGCACAGGAGAGAGCTTGGACATTGGAAGGAGAGAAAAGTGGATTTGATTTCAGACTATCATTCGCTATCATATGACTCTGAGAAAGTCACTCGATCCTGCTCAGACTCAGTGTTCTCACCCACATAATGGGCCAGCAATGATGATCACACAGAGTCCCTTTAGTGATCCCAAAGGTGATGAAACAAGCATCCTGCCTGAGGCTCTCTCAGAAGGAACAGACTCGCAAGAAATGAGGGACCCTCAGCTTTATGGAAATCACTTCCTAAGAATCAGCTCTATCACCTTCAGTGTTTTCTTCTTTTTGAAGGCTTGTTGTTATTGTTCAGTGTCTCAGTTGTGTCCAACTTCTCGCGACCCCATGGACTGCAGCACACCAGGCTTCTCTGTCCTTCACTGTCTTCCAGGGTTTATTACACTCATGTTCTTTGAGCCTGTGATGCTATCTAACCATCTCATCCTCTATCACCCACTTCTCCTCCTGTCTTTAATCTTTCCCAGCATCACGGTCTTTTCCAATCAGCTCTTTGTATCAGGTGAATACAGGGTAAAAAAAAAAAAAGTATTTACATGGCATTTGGTAGTTTACACAGGACTTGTACAGCCATTGTTTTATTTGAACCTCTCAGCAATGCCCCGGGGGAAGTTGTTATTGCCTCTATTATGCAAATGATGGGAGCTTCCCCTGGGGTTCAACTGGTAAAGAATCCACCTGCAATACAGAAGACACAGGAGGTGCCGTTTAGGTCCTTGGGTCAGGAAGATCCTCTGGAGGAAGAAATAGCAACCTACTCCAGTATTCTTGCCTGGAGAATCCCCACGGGCTGAGGAGCCTGTCGGGCTATGGTTCATGGGTCACAAAGAGTCAGACTTGACTGAGCAACTATGCATGCACACAAACAAATGAGGCAAGGAGATCAGAGCACCTTAGGGTCGACTTGGTTGCTTGGCCAGCTAGTAAGGGCTGTGCAGGGGCTGTGCAAGTCTTCTACCTACCCCGAGCCCTTTTACTACAAAGAGGCAACCCAAAGGTGTTTGCTTGGCTCATGGGAATGTTTGTCTAGGATTGAAAGCCTTCAATTCAATGGACATGAGTTTGAGTAAACTCCGGGAGTTGGTGATGGACAGGGAGGCCTGGCGTCCTGCAGTCCATGGGGTCACAAACTTACCCCATGGTTGGACACAACTGAGCGACTGAACTGAACTGAACTGAACTGAACTGAAAGCCTTCAGAGAATGATATGTGGATTTGGAAGATGAACCGGTCCCACTGACAGACCAAGAGAAGAAGAAAAAGGGTAGGTCTCTCCAGGGAGAGGGGACAGTTTGTGCAACAGGCCAGATACCGGTGTGTTGTATTTGAGGAGCTAGAAAAGGATCTGACCTGAGAGAGGGAAAGCAATTTGCAAGGAAGAGAAGCTGATGGTGGCAAAGAGGAGGCAAGGAGGATGGTACCAGGCCTCAGATGCTGGGCTGGGTTTTGAGCAGAGCCTTGGGGGTGCTCCAGGCCCGTGGGGAGCTCAGCAGAGACCACACAGATGGTTCCAAGAAATGCAGGAGAGCAGGAACACTCTTCTTGCTGAGAAGTAATGGAAACATTTCAGAGAGTGGCTCCTTCAATTTACAAGTGTGTCGTGGGCTTTTGTTGATCTTCTGCTTCAACTCCCTTAAAAGGAAACAAAAGAATGCACGTAGCCCATCTTGACTTTAGGAACATCTCAGAAGGAGACAGCGAAAGAAGGCAAAATAAATGGTACTGTGCTTAGACAGGACAGCAAGAAAACCTTGGGTCCTTAGTAGCATTGGGCTGGTTGCATAGAGATTTAGCTGCTGATATCAGATTGGCTCCTCCACAAAGATTAAACAGTATTTGCTTAGTAAACACAAAAACAAAAAAATGCAAACAAACAAAAAACCTTTTTAAAAAAATAAATGGAGTGGAAAAACTCTTTAAGTGTTAAGAAAGATAAAAATGTTTTTTTCTTTTCAATTAAGAAATTGCAGGATAAGCTTTAGGATCTAATTGCAAACCTAATTTTGGTGAATCTGGTCCCTTTGTAAGCATTGCAGGCATCAGCTTCCCAGTGCTGTCCCATAAGACAGCAGTGAAATGGGAAGACTGGTGTGATTATTTCCATTATACTGAGGGGGAAATGAAGCCTGGGAATGGTCAGGAACTTGCCTAAGCTCTTTTCAGTTTATTGAGAAGCAGAAATTTTGAGGGAGTAGCATGTAGTAAAAGGATAGATAATTAAAAGGTTTGCAAGATGGGAACAGAAAAAGCCCTCAGTGAGATATTTTGTCTAACTGTATGCCTTGGCTTGGGGCTCCATGAAAGTAAAGTCTAAGGCAAGAATTTGGGTGCAGGGAGTTTTTTAGGGGGGTGCTCCCAGGAAACAGAGGTGAAGGAGCTGAGTAAGTGACGCAGAAAGGAGATGCCAAGGTAAGACTACTGTTGTTGGCGATGGCTGTTCACGCTCCCAGCATCTTTGAGAAGCAGGCAGATGCCGGCCGCTATCATCTGCGAGAGAGACAGGAGGCTGGAACTGGTGTGAGCCTGGTGGGCTCCTGGGTATCAGAGAAGGGCCTGAGTGTGAGACATAAGGCACAGAGCCTTGAGCGGGGCACTGCTGGCAGGAAGTAAGTGTGAAGCGCAGGTGACAGGTGAATGGACCTAAGGGCGCTGGTCACTGAATGCATCCCTGAGAGAAGCACATGTGAGAGGTGGGACCAGCAAACTGACTTGGCCATGTGAGGATGAGGGGGTGATGCTCTGAACTGAGCACCGCCACGCCCTGCAGTAGTGAAGACCCCAGTGATCTCTGCCCCCTCATTTGTCTGATACGCTGCTGGTTACAAGGACTCCTGGACTGCTGGTTGTCTATGAGTCGAAAGGATAGAATATAAATCATTCTTTCATCCACGTGCAGCAGGCGTTCAGGATGTAAGATACAGAGTAATCCATCGGAGAGTAGCAAGTGAACTGGAGCTGGGCTGCACATTTCTAGTCATCGACTCATTTGCTCAACAGATGGACTGGAGCCTACTGTTCCCCAAGCACTGTGCTGAGGCCCAGGGGTGCAGCAGGGGCGGAAACGTTACCACATCAGGTCTGGCTGCTCGCCACTCGGAAATCAAAGAGCGAGAGAGAGATGTTGGTAGAAAGGAAAGTTGCTTTTAATCCAAATGTCGGCAATCTGGGGAGACAGTGGATTTAGTGTCTCTCAGAAACCACTTCCGAAGATCCTGCTCAGTCACGATCGTTTTCAAAAGGAAACAGGGGAGTCACGTCAGTTAATCATGGAGATGGGGGTCAGCGTCATCACCGTCTCCCACTGTGTGCAGGCTTGTGGACAGGCTTGTTGACTTCTTGTGATTTCTCTTTCGAGGCTGTTTTCTTCACACAGTTTATTCTCAAGATTACTGAAGGGGAAGCTGGGGGAGAAATCTGGTCATCTGTTAACTACTTGGTCTTCATTTCTACTTCTTTGATCTATGGACGGAGCCAACAGGAGGCAAGGAACTGTGTGATGAACAGATTTGAAAGGTGGGCTTGGGCCAGAGATGAGTAGTACATGGGGGTACTCGGTTTAAAGTCAGGGGCAGGACAAAGTGGGTGCCGGCTGCAGAGAGCTCTTCTCGGCCAAAAGTCGCTTTCTGTCTTCATGGAAATGGTTCTTTCCAAGTGTTCTACTGGGTGTCCCGGTGAGTGTGGTCTGGTTTGAAGACTATCCTTGAGCTCACAGGTACAGGAAGTCAGGTACGGTAATTCCTTGTCAAATCTCAGCTACTGTGCAGGTTAAAGCCATCCAGGAAGGACAAAGAGGTCTGCAGGATGTAAACATCTGCATCCAAATAAGTGAATTTCTAGAGGCAGATAGGAAGCCAGTAAATCTCAAGCCTTCCTAATGGATATACGGTTAGTCCTTGTCTGTTCAAGTATCTTTGCATCCCATAGATCATGTACCGTTTATACCCTAATACCCTTGTGAAGTCCAAAGAGTCAGACACAACTGAGTACACATATCCAACCTACTCAGGGAAGATCCCCTGGAGGAGGAAATGGCAACCCACTCCCGTATTCTTGCCTGAAAAATCCCATGGACAGAGGAGTCTGGTGGGCTACAGTCCAGAGGGTCAGACACAACTAAGCACGCATCACACCCTTATGAAAAAGAAATGTACTTTCTGTGGGAAGGAAGTAGCAGTGCCCTGCAAAGAAATTATGTGTTTTCCTGGGGATGCGTCAATCTACTGAAAAATTAATGCTATCAGCTTACACATTTAAGTTACTGACTATCAATCATCCCACTCAGCATAAATGCCAGAGGCTGATTTACATTCTTGTTCCTGACATGAGCTCTGGATGTAACATTTATCAGGCAATAGAAAAATAACTGTAGGCGAGAGAAATGGGAAGTTCTTCTAGGGTTGTCCTTTAATGGGCACCGCTTGACAGTTTCCAGCCTTCATGCCATGAGAAGTGGCCCTCCTGAACCCCAAAGCCCCTGGAGAGCTAGGTATTAGTGCAAGGCCAGGTCAGAGAGTCATTTCTACAAATTCTCATACATTCCTTGAAAGGTGAATCACTGCCCATTTTAGCAGGTTCCCAGACCAGGCAGTGGTTTGCGAGAAGAGGCACCGTCTTGCTCTTATCCAAGCTGAGACACAGGCACAGAGGCAACAAAAGGCAGCGCCAACCTAGGAATGCACCCCGCAAGCCCAGCCCCTGGGGACAACCCGCACCACTGAGCCACCTCCAGAAATGCAGCCATTCCACCGTCTGATTGGAGGCGGCCCCGCAGGGTCATCGGGGCTGCCTTTCCTGAAGACTTTCAGGAGACTGATTTGAATTAGGACTGCCCTGGTGGTCCAGTGGTTAAGACTTCACCTTCCAAGCCAGGGTGTGTGGGTTCGATCCCTGGTCAGGGAGCTGGGATCCCACGTGACTCACAGCCAAAAATAAAAAAACAAAACATAAAACAGTAACAGTGTTGTAACAAACTCAATAAAGACTTGAAAAATGGTCCACGCCAATCTTTTTTCCCAAAAAAAGGACTTCCCAATCTCCGTCTTCTAACTGGACCCCTTTTTCAGGAAGAGTGTTATCTGAGCCAGCCTCAGACCCTCTCCTGACAGGCTGGGGTTAATAAACCCCATGCAGGCCTACCTTCTCAAGCCCAAGCGTGTGGCCCATGCAGGGGGGAGTAGGGTGGAGGAGACAAGACTAGAGAGAGTCTGGGGAGACTCTCAAGAGACTAAGAGGTTCAGGGGGAGGCAGGGCCTTGCTAGAACAGCCGCCACCCTTCTGCTGCCAGCGCCAAGGCTGCGGTCACTCTGCATGGGATCCGTGTGCCCTAACTGGCTGGCTTCCCAGATCAGGGCTGGTGTTTCGTGAGGGGAGGTGCCATCTTGCTTTCCTGAGATGCAGGACAGGGCAGCAGCTAAATATGCCAGGCTAGGAACAGGACACATGCATCGTGCATGCCCAGTCCAGAATTACCAGCCATCCCACTAATTGAAGAGAAATGAAAGAGCCTCTTGATGAGGGTGAAAGAGGAGAGTGAAAAAGAAGGCTTAAAACTCAACATTCAAAAAATTAAGATCATGGCATCCGGTCCGTCCCATCAGTTCATGGCAAATAGATGGGCAAAATGTAGAAGCAGTGGCAGATTTTATTTTCTTGGGCTCCAAAATCACTGCGGACAGTGACTGCAGCCTTGAAATTAAAAGATGCTTGCTCCTTGGAAGAAGAGCTGTGACAAACTTAGAGTATTAAAAAACAGAAGCATAACTTTGCCAACAAAAAGCTATGGTTTTTCTAGTAATCATGTACCGATGTGAGATGGGGCCACAAAGAAGGCTGAGAGTTAAAGAATTGATGCTTTTGAACTGTGGTGTTGGAGAAGACTCTTGAGAGTCCCTTGGACTGCAAGGAGATCCAACCAGTCTATCCTAAAGGAAATCAGTCCTGAATATTCATTGGAAGGACTGATGCTGAGGCTGAAGCTCCAATACTTTGGCCACCTGATGCAAAGAGCTAGATCACTGGAAAAGTTACTGATGCTGGGAAAGATTGAAGGCAGGAGGAAAAGGGGATGACAGAGGATGAGATGGTTGGATGGCATCACCGACTCAATGGACGTGAGTTTGAGCAAACTCTGGGAGATGGTGAAGGACAGGGAAGCCTGGCGTGCTGCAGTCTATGGGGTCTCAAAGAGTCGGACACGACTGAGCGACTGAACAACACCACCACTAAGACGTGGCCCAGAGCTACCAGCTTGGCTAGATTTTTAAGAAAAGTCCAAAATTGAGATTTTTACGGGACTTACATGTTGGTCACTAGTTTAAATAAAAATAATGGCTGGGGTTTGTGGGGATGAGTTTATGACTTCTGATTTGACTCAGCTATGTTAAATTTTTGTTTCTTTTCCTTTCCTCCTCCCCATCCCAACCCCAAAAAACTAGTGCATAGAACCTAGGCCTCTAAGATCCTATCAGTAACTCTAGAAAACAAGAGGAATCTTTGTTTGAACTTTATAGAGTCTGATTCAATCTTTTCAAAGCATTTAACTCAATTACAGCCTAAGCCAGTCCCCAAAACACTGTCAGTGGGAAATATGATCTCTAAGAGGAGGTGAGGTTACCAAGATCACTTTTAAGGTGATTTGTATTAACCTTTTGGGGGAACAAGTAACATTGCCTTCAAGCGATTAAAATAAAGGCACTTTTGTCTTCTAAAGTTGTTTATAACCCCCACTGTCTACCAATCCACTAAAGGAAAAGCTGTGTGTATATATATACATATATATATATGTGTGTACATATATATCGCTTTTCTGTCCTAAAAAAGCTCAGTAAAATGCTTTTGCTGCTTAGTCACTTCAGTTGTGTCTCTTTATGACCCCATGGACTGCAGCCTGCCAGGTTCCTCTGTCCATGGGATTCTCTAGGCAAGAGTACTGGAATGGGTAGCCCTGCCCTCATCCAGGGGATCTTCCCCAATCAGGGACTGAACCTGGGTCTCCTGCATTGCAGGTGGATTCTTTACTGCTGAGCCATACCAGGGAAGCCCCAGTAAGATGCTACATGTTGCTTTCGCGTGATTCTTCTCTCCTGGCAAGCATACAGGAAGGATAAGCAGTCCTCTGGGGTCAGGAGATTAGGTGAGAGGCTTCTCCCAGAGTCGGGGTTCCTGGCACCAAAAATGACTCTGAGGGAAAAGGACCAAGAGAGGAATGGCTCCCCAAAATGGGCTGACAAAGGAAAAGGACTTGGGATATTGGGGGTTGAGGAGAGGTGCAGACGGGGGAAGGGAAGTAGCATTAGTTATGGGGATGGAGAAGAGGAGAGAACTATTAGCTGGCAGTGGTCTGAGTGTAAGTGGAGGTCCAGTGGAGGAAAAGGATTTGATTTGTTCCTTGACTTTGCTTCTCAAGGGTATCTCCATTTGAAGGGGGTACATAGGGCCATCCCCATGAGAGACGTTAGGGCTCTTTCAATTGCCTGTGATAGAAGAGCAATTGAAATGGGCTTAAGATGCAAAGGAATGCCTTAACCAATGCAACTGAAACTCAAGGAGTGAGTGGGACATCACGTATAGCTGGATCTGGGTGCAGATCATGAGGAACCAATCTTCATATGTTGTCTCTGATTTTCTTTGAAGTTGCTTCATGGGGGGAGAGTTCTCAACATGTTTTATCAGAGATGAGCCTTAGCAATGCCAGACCTTCATTTGGCCAGATTAACACCAAGAGAGGAGAGATCCTTTCCCTAGTAACTCCAAGAAAGCATTTGGATTGCCCACAATTCTTCAAATTTGACCTGTGTTGAGGAAAAACACACTGTTTTCCTTTACCTTCCTACTACATACTTCTGACACCAGATGTGGGTTTTTTTTTCCCCATGCCAATCAATTCTGACACCAGCTAGATGTCCTACTCAGTTCAGACACTATCTACTTGGAGCTAAGGGCTCAGTCCCACAAAACTACCCCCGTTTCAGAGGCCACTCACAGATCCCAGGTTATCATCTGTATTTCTGATGGACTGGTTACAAATTGGGGTTCCCACAGTCTCCTCCTTGGATTTGACAATTTGCTAGCATAGCTCACAGGACTCAAGGAACCATTCAGTTACACTTACCAGTTTGTTACATTATAAACCACCTGATAAGGGATACAGATAAACAGCCAGGTGAAGAGATACATAAGGAGAGGTCTGGAAGGGTTCCCAGTACATGAGTTCTGGTCCCTGCGGAGTTGGCGTGCCCTACCCTCCCGGTACATGGATGTGCTCACTGGCCAGAAGCTCTCTAGGATTTCCATGGAGGCTTCCTCAAGTAGGCATGATCAATCATTAACTTCATTCCCAGTCCCTCTCCCCTCTGTGGAGGTTTGGGGCTGAAAGTCCTAAGTTTCTAATCATAGTTTCTTGTTTCTGGTGACTAACTCCATCCAGAAGCCCACCCAGAGATGCCTCGTAAAAAATGAAAGATATTTCTATCACCCGGGAAATCCCAAGGGATTTAAGAGCTCTGTGTCAGGAACCAGGCTCCAAGATCAAATATTAGCAGGCACCGAGAGCAGACACATGTATAAATATAAATATAAAAGCTTACAGGGGCATGCCCAAGTTGGACCCAGTGTCTTTGGCACAGGGGATGCAGTGCTCCAGGTGGCCAGGCCTAGGTCACACGTCCACCACCTCCAGGGCCGGGGGAGGGGATCACACTCATCCTAAGAATACGGTTAGAGAACTGGGGGAGAGCGTGGTTCTACAAAGGGAAACTGAGTCCTGTTCCCAGAAAAAGAGGATGGCTGGCCTGCAGAAGCAGCCTATGGGCCCCGTGAAGACTGGGATCCTTGCAGCTTTGTTGACCGCCGTGTCCCTGGTGGAAGGTATGTCCACTCTGTTTACCCTGAGCTTGTCTGGGAGAGGAACACCGTGACCTGGTCTTGGCTGCATCAGGTTCTTATAGGTGATGTTGACGAAACTGTCTTTTATCATTGAGCCTCTGTGTTCCCTTCAGGCACTAAGATTGTCTTTGAGTCTGATTCCTGAGATTACACACAAGGAAATGTGTCTCCCTTCCTGAAGCGTGTACACCATGCTTGTGCTGTGTAGGGGTGGGTGGGGGAATGCATGTATAAGCCCCCAAGTTAATTACACTCTGAATTAGAATAGCCCCCATGTTGGTGTTACAGGAACAGCATCTGTGGGCAGGCATCCCAGGCCTACTCTTCTCTCTTCTAGCCCCACTGTGATCCTGGGAAGGCCCCTTCCCCTTTGACATTTAAGGTCCCTGAAGGACATGCCATTTCAGGGAGAAGAGGGCAGCAGGGTCTTGGGAAAAACTGGATGAGGAAGGAACAGGCTCAGATGACACATTTCCTTGGTTTTGGTCTTGCTTCCGCTTCAACTCACAGTGGCACCTTGTTAGCTTATATTTTCCAAATCCTCTCAATCTATTGATGAGCTTTTGCATGGCCCATGGAATGTCTTTCCTGACTATCTGAGACAATCAGAGGAAGAGAAGAATGCTTGAACCTGTAATAGTACCTTTCTGCCATCAAAACTCAGGCTGTGGGTCTGCTTTTTTAATGAGGAATTTTTCTGTAAACTGTACTTTGCAATGTCAAGATGGTTCTGACTGTGGATCAGGGTACAGGAGAGCCTGAACGAGGACATCATTTGAGGGTCTTGGGAAGGATAAAATCACAGTCCTGAGAGGCACCATAGGTCATCCTGTCTTCTCCATCCTCCTGCTTTCTCATCTCCTGACCCTGAACCTGACCAAGGGTAAATTCAGTTTTAGAAACCAGGGACACGACTTTGCATCATCTCCATGGAAATGTCTTGGCAGTGTTGAAAAATTCCTGGAGTCAGATATCCTAGAGTGGGGAGATGTGTCTTTACTTGTGCTTTAGAACCAGCTGATCCACAGGTGAGCTCGAGGCTGAGGTGGTATGGGATGATCAACAAACAGAATAGGTGCCATATTAGTTTTCAGCCAAAAGCTACAGTCCAGGAAGACTGGAGAAAGGATACTGGCTGGACCAGAGTTCCCTGGGGCAAATGGATATAACTTGGGGTCCCCAAGCAGGATAGGCTATTGCTGAGTATCCCCCAAAGACACCCACTCCTTGCATGCCCTGGGCTGGACCTAAATGCCTGCAGGAGAACCTGCCCATAGCGAGAGCTCCTCAGCACACACTCCACTGTCCCACTCCAGTGGTTCAGGTGCAGGCAGTCCAACCAGAGAACTGGGGACTCTTCACTGTGCCCCCAAGTTCCTGCTTCCCTTTTCCTACAGAAATCTCTCTACTAACAGTCAACATCAACACCATCTTGGATGTTCTAGCTCAGTAAAGAGCCTCTTGATGAAGGTGAAAGAGACTTTATTTTCTTGGGCTCCAAAACCACTGGGGATGGTGACTGCAGTCAAGAAATTAAAAGACGCTTGCTCCTTGGAAGAAAAGCTATGACCAACCAACCTAGACAATGCCGAAGAAATGATGCTTTCAAAATGTGGTGCTGGAGAAGACTCTTGACAGTCCCTTGGACTGCAAGGAGATGAGACCAGTAAATCTGAAAGGAAATCAACCCTGAATATTCATTTGAAGAACTGATGCTGAAATTGAAGCTCCAATACTTTGGCCATCTGATGTGAAGAGCCGACTCATTGAAAAAGACCCTGATGCTGAGAAAGATTGAAGTCAGGAGGAGAAGGGCATGACAGAGGATGAGATGGTTGGATGGCATCACTACTCGACGGACATGAGTTTGAGCAAACTCCGGGAGATGGTAATGGACAAGGAAGCCTGGCGTGCTGCAGTCCGTGGGGTCACAAAGAGTCGGACACGACTGAGAGACTGAACACCTGGCACCTCGCTTGCCTCACCCTTGCCCCAGCCCTGGGGGGTAAAAAAGAGCCTTCTGGTGAGTACCACCCAGACATCATCACGTGGTACAGAAGTACCTCCCTGATGATCCCAGTAGAGCCACAAAATCCTGAGAGATAATAATTGTTGATTTAAGCCACGAAGTTTTGGGGTGGCTTGTTATATAGTGATAAACAACCCGAACAGGTGTCTAGCAGTTCCAAACCTACATCCTCACAGGATTGACTCAGGCCAAGTGTCCATGAACTGGTATGATCGTAGTCAAGGAAGGAGCTGGCCAACCAGACCTGGGTCACACATCTAGCCCTGGAACTGGGAGGCAATCAGCTCTGCCTGTCAACCCAGACAGAGGGCAGGGAAGTGCCTTTTCCAAGGAAGACCAAAGTGTGGTTACCAGAAAAGGGCAATGGTGTCGGGCAGAGCGGATCCAAGCAATAGTCAGCTACAACTGGATGTCCGGAGACCCCAGCAGAGGGAGGGGACCACTGGACTGGGAACCCTGAGGGTGTTTGTGTAACCATAGTGACATCTATCCTTGTGTGGATTACAGGAGATAATTTTAGGTAAATTATTACATCCAGTGCCTGACACAGAGTAAGTGCTCAACTATGGATGGCTATTATTATTTTATTTCTGTTAGTGCTATTGAATAGTATCTATATCATATGAATTGATATTCCTGTCTCTGAAGACACCAGCCTGAATTTGGTCCTAGCACAGATTATATTCACGCAGAAGTGCATTTGGCTCTATTTGAAGGACTGTCTCTGCTCTATGCAGCCCAGTATTTAGAGGCAGAGAAGTGTAGTGCTTGTTTATTTGAAAGGTTGTCATCTTATTAACTCTTAGCCGCAGGGCCTGGACTCTGCTGTAGCTCCTTATTCAGGAGACAAATAACTCAGCCTGGCCTAGTCCTGTCGGGTTTCAAGGTTTCCATGGAGACGGCGGTCCAGACAGAGGTAGCTTCAGAAGACTCAGCACCTTCCCATGCAATCAGGAGACTGGCAGTTCTTGTTCTTATGCATCTTCTGTGTTGAGGGATGCGTGTGTGTGTGTGAATACAAATGCTTGTATGTTAGAGACATGTCCACAAGTGCACAAGTGACTGCCTCTTGAGAGACACATGCACTCCTGGAAATCACAATGAAAAGTCACCATGCGTGCCATGGATGATGTAGGAGAAATCTCCAGGAGAGTGGACCACAAATCCTCCTATTAATGGGGTTCCACTGCCGAAGGCTGGCTGGGTTACTGGGTCCTGGTATTTCTTAATCTTTAAGGTCACAGTTTCAGTTATGTGGATGCAGACAGCTTGGACAAGCACTTGGTCTTCCAGAGGCAAAGGTAGGAGCTGTGACTTTGATCTCCTGGAACCTGGATGCATGTGGTTTGGGAGCAGAGATGACAGTGTGTGTCTCTGGGACACCTGCTCCATCTCAGAGTCTGTGTCTCCTTCACCGCAGTCTCTTTACTGAGCACCTATTGCTCTCTGGCCACTGATCCACACACTGCTCAGTAAATGCAACTTTGTCCTTCTACAGGCTCACAGTCTACATGGGGAGACTGACAACAAGCCAGGAATCAGAGCGAACAAGCTGCAAAGGGCTACAGAGCCAGAGAATAGAGCCGCCTCCCTGCCCAGGGCTGGGAAAGTCTGGCGCATTTTGAAGAGACCTGTCGAACTCCCTATTTTGCTTCTAATACGCAGGGAATGGGACATGCGACTTTTCATAGGACTTACCCCTCCTCAGAGTTGCTGACCACACAGTCCCCCATCCTGGCCTGGCCTCTCTCTTCCCTGCTGTGGTTTAGCAACTGAAGCCCATCATGTCCCCAACTTCTTTCCCCAACCTAGACTGGGGCTGTTTCCTGATACTTGTAGCCCCTAAAACTCTGTTAATGTAGGAGGGGACTTGTGATCTGGTTCCTGAGTGAGGTGGACTTGTCAGCTGGAGAAATGGGAAGAGCTCTTCAAAGAGAGGAAGCAGAGTATGCAGAGGATGGGGAGGGATGGGATGGCAGGATCAGGCCGGAGGAGGCTTGGCAAGGTTGGCCCCAGGGGGCTGGGGACATAGCTTAGAACTGGACTGTGGAGGCTTTTTATGTGCAGCCACATAAAAAGCATCACCCAGTATCTGCTAAGACAGTGGATGTGAACCATCTTTGAGTGATTTTAAAAGTCCCCACCAATATCCATGTATTGTTATTGGATCACAGATTCATCATTGAGATTGGGGGCTGTAGGGGGCAGGACTCAGATCTTAGACCCCTTCCCTTCTCCAATTCTGTTCATCTCACGCCATCAATGACTCCAAAATTGGTATCTATGTCCAGACCACTCCCTTGAACGCAGACCGTCTACTCCTCTGCCTGGGAGACATCCCCACTTAGGAGTGACCTGGGCATCTCAGAGTCAGCCAGCCGAGCCCCTGACCTAGCCTCACCCCCTGCCTCTCCTACATCTTTCCCCACACCAGGTCAGTGGAGAGTCTGCCCTTCTGGTTGCTCTGGCTAAAAGTCCTGGAGTCATCCAACCTGATTCCCTCTTTCTCTCTCACCCCCAGACCACCCCCAAGTTCACCTCCTTGGTGCTTCTTTTCCAAACAATTCCAGATCTGATGGACAAATATCACTTCATGTCTAGCTATATCTGCTATAGACCATGCTCGCTACTTCTGCCCCACCTCCATCTATTTCTCAATCCAAACAGCCAGAGTGATCCTTTTCAAACCCAAGTCACACCACATGATTCTTCTTCTACAAGGCCCTCAGTGGCTTCCTCTTCACAAAGATGGAGTAAAGGTCAATATCCTAACCGTGACCCACCGCAGCTGCCAACACCAGCAGCTGGAGGTGACAGTACACACTTTGGTCCAAGAATAGTGGTTCCCAAGCCTGACCAGGCCCCAGGATCACCTGGAGTGATCATTCCAAACATGACTCTGGGGACCAGTCGCAAACCTGCATATCCATGAGCAGTTCCTCAGTGGGGATGTTCTGCTGGTATCAGGGCCAGTACTAGAGTGAGGCACCTAGGGTGTACATTTGCAGGAAACATTCACTCTGAAGTGTTAATGCAAAACTGTCGTGGATTTGAAAACGAGCACCTCCTTAAATTCCTGTGGCCTCCAGCACTTCACTAGCCTCACCCTCGCCCCAGCCCTGGGTGGTAAGCTTTCTGTTTTTATTTATCTGCGTGCATGCGTGCTAAGTTGCTTCAGTTGTGTCTGACTGCAATCCTAAGGACCACAGCCCGCCAGACTCCTCTGCCACGGGATTCTCCAGGCAGGAATACTAGAGTGGGCTGTCATACCCTCCTCCAGGGGATCTTCCTGACCCAGGGATCAAACCTGCATCTCTTATGTCTCCTGCAGTTTAGAGGAGAAAAGAAGCAGATTCTTTACCACTTGTGCCACCTGAATCCCAGAGATGCCCTTGCAGCTTCCTGGGCCCTCCATCCTGACCTAAAGCAAGTACTCAAAGTGCAGACCAGGTTGAGTGCCAGAACCCTGCAGTCGGGTTCACTTTGGGTCAGCCACATTCTGTTGGGAGGAAGAGGATCGCTCAGAGGTGGCTGTGTGGGTGTTTCAGGGGACCTCACTATCCTTGTGATGGTAGAGGTTAGACCCTAAATTTTCATCCTCTCATGTTGCTGACAGGTTGACAGGAAAAGAAAGGCGGGAAAAACCAGCCAGCTCAGGGGACCTATGTAGTCTTGTTAATTACACGGGAAGAGCAGAGTGTGGGAGTGATCAGCTCCCGACGGTTTGTGGTTGTAAAGGGGCCTGCTTGCTAACACGCCCAGAGAAGTCACCCTGAGGCTACTCTGCAGGATAAATCAGATGGTTCCTTGTATCTTACAGGCTATGTGGGGTGGAGGTGGGGAGTGGGGGGTGGAATCCTGAAGGAGATGAAAAACATAGTCTGAAAAATTGAATTTCAGCTTCTTTTGGTTTTTCACATCTTATTTGAGGGACCTTATTGGTGCTAGTGGTAAAGAATCCGCCTGCCAATGCAGGAGACACAAGAGATGTGGGTTGGATCCCTATGTTAGGAAGATCCCGTGGAGCAGGAAATGGCAACCCATGCCGGTGTTCTTGCCTGGAAAATTCCATGGACAGAGGAGACTGGCGGGCTACAGTCCATGGAGCCACAAAGAGTCAGACACAACTGAGCGACTGAACACACACACACACACACACACACACACACACACACACCAGGAGGACCCTCACGCCCTTCCATTTTCCAGTATTTTATTAAACAAATGCTACAATTCATCAGAAGTCTGCCTGGAGCAGGAGACCGGCAGTTTTCATGATTTAGGAGGTGAAATGGTTTGTCTTCATCAGCCAGATATTTAATTAAACACTAACCTAGGTGTTGCTGGGAAGTGGATGCGGTTCACATCTATGCTCAGACGACCGCAGATAAAGGAGATAATTGCCCTCAATAAGGGCAAAGGTTGCTCATCCAATCAGCCGGAGGCTTGAAGAACAAACACTGAGGTTTCCCGAAGAGGAAGAAATTCCATCTCAGGACTGTGACTCCTCCTGCCTGCGTTTCTGGCCTGCCAGCCCTGTGAAGCTCAAACTTGCTAGCCCCCGTGATCACATGCTCTAACTTCTTAAAATAAATCTCTTCATACACTTGGTTTTATTTCCTCGGAGAACCCTGGCTGATACTGGATGCCTTTACATTCTTTTTTTTTTTGCTTTAAATAGATGAAAGGCAAGAATCTGAAAGCCAAGTGACTTCAGCACAGCACACGCATGCACCTCACACGCTATGAGGTTGGAAAAAGAAGCCTGTGGGCCAGAGAGGAGCTGGAAAGCAGGGACACTAGTCTTTATTATTTTTTTAGCTTTATTTAACGTGTAGAGGGGCGCAGCCGCTTCAACTGTCGAGGCCCTGCTCTCAGCTCTGTCTTCTGTTCTCTGACCTCCACCTCATCCTGCTCCTCAGATGGTACCTGGCCCAGTCTCTGCAGACTCCTCATTCCTCCGGCCTGGATTATTGAGATGGCTTCATCCTACTCATCTTTTTTTTTTTTTTGCCACATTGTCTTTCTCTAAACTTCTCCACTCCCTGGTTTAGGCTCCCGCGGTCTTTTCTCTGCATCTTCTCTCTGTTTGCTTCCACCTGCCCCAGAAACATCCACTGAACATCCACTGAACACCCATTTGCTGGGTGGGTGACCTTGTCACTCAAATAGTTTGAACCACCTCCTAAATCGTGATGCTTCTGAAGCCTTGTCTCTATCCTAGAACCCTCCCCACTTCTTCAAAAGAGCATCCAACCAACTGCACACTGAACTTGTCCACGCAAGTCCCCTCTGAATCTCAGACTTGGCATATTTACGGTAGACCCATCATTCCCATCCCTGTGCTCTTCATCACGGTTGGCAGAGTTTCCATCCAGAGCTGGCACCTCCCCTAACAAGTCAGTCATTCTTGTTCACACCCGATTTCCTTAAGAGCAATGTAAATGCTTTGACTTTATTGAAGTGATGTAGTTAGAGTCCTCTGAGACACGATCATTATTCTTGGTACATGATTTCTGTAATGGGATAAGTGGCTGTCTCTGCCCCTAGATAACACCTGAAAGAAGTAATATGTGCACCTGTGTTTTTAATCAAACTGAAAAATAATAACCAGGGGCAGTCTAGAGGCACAGTAAACGTGTTAGCGGTGCTTCTGGTAAGTTCATGGTGGCGGGCAGCTGGATTGCATCTACGTGAGTGAATGACAAGGCAAGATGAGTGGAGATGGACTCCTCCGGAAGTGCAGTGATTCAGAATCTGTCTGCCAGTGCAGGGGACACAGGTTCAGTCCCTAGTCTGGGAAGATTCCACATGCTCTGGGGTAACTGAGGCCGTACGCCACAACTACTGAGCACAAGCTCTAGAGCCTGTGCTTCACGACAGGAGAAGGCACCGCAATGAGAAGCCTGGGCACCACAACAAAGAGTAGCCCCCTGCTCGCTGCAACTTGAGAAAGTCCACGCAATCCCGGAAGACCCAGCACAGCCAAAAATGAATGAATGAATGAAAAAGACCAGTGGAGAACAGAACTCAGAGGGGCTTCAGGCCTTCACAAGGACATGGCCTTTGTCCTAAGTACAGTGGGAAAGAATTGGAAGGTTCTGGAAGGGTTGTGAGATGATCAGACCGAAGTTTTGGACAACCTGAGCTCCACATGGGACAGGTGTGGATGTGGCCAGAATGAAGCCCAGACTCCAGGCTCTGATTCAGTTGGTCTTGGTAGATGGGAGGCATCAAGGAGATGTAAAATTCCTCATATGATGCCAGTTTGGAGCAAGGCTTCTCGGGGTGAAACTGCAGAAGTGTGACCCCGCCCCCAACCCCCAGCCTAAGACTGCATCCCCAGAGTTTCTCACTCCCTCGCCAGTCCAGGCCCAGCCTCCAGCGCCAGTTTACGGCTCCAGCAGATTCTGCTCCAGGACATTGAAAGAGGCCCTTCAGCTACGCTGGGTCTACAGAGGGAAGGGTCACTGTGTGGATGGCCTTTTATAACTGCTACCTGGATGGTTTTGCTTTTAGTTTATTTCAACTTCAGTGAAGTGACTCAGCCACTTAAGAATGGGTTTATCAAGGTGTCTGGCTCCCATGGATCACTCTGCACCAGCCCCCACCCCCCACACCAAATTCTATCCCTGCTTAACTCGAGGTCCAAGTTGAATATTAGAATGACAATTCAAAGCAAACAAAGTCAATTATGTCATAAATAACCACATTGAAGATCCAGAAGAAAGATGATGTGAAATTCTGTTCTTCATTGGGTACAATTTTTAATGAAAGTGATCAGGCATTGAGAGACCTGGGTTATCAGAAGCATGCCTTCAGTAAGCTTCTGAGTAAGGGCTTGGCTATTGCAGAGATGTGCCACACACGAGGAACACAGCGTGTAAAGACAAGTCTGACTCAATGGATGTGTGAGCGGCTGGTGGTGTTATTTGTTTCTACAATGAAGTCTGTATGCCTGGCTCCGGGCCATCCATAGCCTCCTAGACCACATGCCAGCCCAGCTTCTTTGGGAAGTTTTTCCTGTGAACAGCAATTTGGATGAAGAACTAGATGAATATGTTCAAAACTAACTCCCTGGAAAAACTGAAGTAATAAATACAAAGCATGGGGGATTGATCTGAGGATGAAAGGGTCAGAGCAACTGTGATGTGACTGAGTCCTTGCTGTCTGTCATCCAAGAGGACTGGGTGCCTGGTGACCAACACCATCAGTGTTGACCCTCACCTCATTTCAATCCCCTGTGTTGTGGGGAGGGTTCAACTGGGGGCTGCCCTTCAGATGGGATCTTATTCCCTTTTCCAAGCTGGGGGAATCAGCGGGAGCTACTTTACAAATGAAATCACCTACAGTTGCTGGAGAATTGTTTTCCTTGAACAGAAACTATTTCATTGAACTGGACAGTGACAATGGCACAAATATCTGGGAAGGAGAAAATTTAGAAATACCATGTTGGATTTGGATGGTGGAGATCAACTCTTCTTCATCCCTCGCTTGAAAGTTGGACACATGTTTGGAAAAAGGCTACCATACAGTTCTCCTGAAGGTCAGGATATCGTGACATGCATGAGGAGACTGGCTCATGTTTAGCTGGATGAATATGAGAAGTAGTACTTTTCCATAAGACCTGACCTGGGGTCCAAAAGCTTTGGAAATATCAACAAGCATGTTGAATCGGGGAGGAAGTTGGGTTGTAAATCACTTCAATGATATTTGGATAATGTTTACCAAGAGATGCATATATCTGAGCCCCATGCCAAACCCTTGCGACCCAATTTTATCAATAGAAGGCTGAAACCGCTCAAAGCTATTCAGTGAGAAAGGCTCTATCACCTCCAGATCAGTAAGTGTCTGGTGACCCAGGGCTGCGTAAGTCAGGAGGGAGGCCTAGGAGTGCTTAAGGGGTGTGGTTATGGTGACCCAAGTCTGATCTGAATTTATAATGAAGAGCATGGATTGGTTTTAAATAATCTCCCTTGTCTGGATATGTCAGAAACACGTTCATCAAGAGGCTCATGAAGTGTCATGGGTCAGGAGGAACCCAGCAATTGACTTTGGGAAAAATAATTGGCTGTTCCAGGTACCAGCTGGACAGTCCCTGAGAGTGGTTGATCCAGAGTCACAAATACTGTGTTGCTATGTCGACCTGTGTTCGCATCTCCTGTCAATGGTGGCATTTGGAGGGTTAAAGTGGACACGGTGGCTGGAATGGGGATTCATCACACATGTCCTCCTTGGACAGAGGCGCCTGAGAAGTTCAGTGGAGGCAAGACAGCAAATACCCTGGGGACTGGAGCACAGAGGGGCCACCAGTAGGTGAAGAAGTAGGCTTCACCAAGACATTACGGTCACTTCTGAGCTGCGGTTACGGAACTTTTTTGCTTATGACAGAAAACCAGAATACAATTTTAACTCGATAAAGAGTCAAGTTTGTAGAGAAGGACAAAACCCAGGAAATTGACATGCTTATTCAAATCTATTTATGCTTCTTTATTTAAATCCATTTTAATAATGGAAGGGCATTTATCTGATGAGAAATTGTTATGATTTCCTTTCTTAGAAGACTTCATAGGAGACATTTTTTCACTTCTATCATCATGTTCTAAATAGATAATTTTAAACAGATTGCATCCACATTCAGAGAAGGCAATGGCAACCCACTCCAGTCTTCTTGCCTGGAGAATCCCAGGGATGGGGGAGCCTGGTAGGCTGCTGTCTATGGGGTCACGCAGAGTTGGACATGACTGAAGCGTCTTAGCAGCAGCAGCATCCACATTACCTTCAACTCCAGAAGGCATCGTTTATAAGATTATATTTAAGAGGCAGTTAACTATTATAAATTATTTGGTGAATTATAGGACTATCTACATTTAAAGGATCCTTTTTATTACTAAAATAAATAGTCGCTCAGTCATGTCCTACTCTTTGCAACCCCATGGACTGTATGTAGCCCGCCAGGCTCCACTGTCCATGGGATTTTCAGGCAAGAATCCTGGAGTGGGTAGGCTTTCCCTCTCCAGGGGATCTTCCTAACTCAGGGATTGAACCTTGGTCACCTGCATTGCAGGCAAATTCTTTTCCAGCTGAGCCACCAAGGAAGTGGCTTTTATTACTAAAAATAATAGTATGGAACTAGATGAAATTTCCTGCACTATATGAAGTCTTCCAAAACCTGAGACCCTATTGCAGCCCCACAAGAAAAATTCCTGCAGGGACTTCCCTGGTGGTCCAGTGGTTAAGAATCTGCCTGCTAGTGCAGGGGACACGGGTTCAATCCCTGGCCTGGGATGATCCCACATGCCGCGGGACACCTAAGCCCGAGGGCCCTAGAGCCCGTGGTCCACAAGAGAAGCTATTGCAGTGAGCAGCCCGCTCCCCACGACAGTAGCCCCCACTCGCCGTGACTAGAGAAGCCCACAGGAAGCAGTGAAGATGCAGAGCAGCCAAAAATACATTAATAAAATTTTTTTTATTAAAAAAAGAAAGATCCCTGTAGCCTGAGTTTCTTCAGCCCAGCAGCCACAGAGAAATCATTCCTCACCGAGGCAACCTGGTTCTCCTTCAGGCTGCTCCGATGTTGGAAAATTCTTCCTTATTTCAAAGACCAGATCTTCTCCATGGGTTCAGCCTTGCCCTCCGCGCAGAGCACACATTCCAGTTCTTTTAACAGCCCCACCCATGAGCTGGTGTCAGGGACCTCTGTGTCCTTCCCTTTCATCTTCTTTTTCTTTAATATATTGTGAAGGCACGTGAGAGTATAAAAGTAAGATGAAGGGCAAATAAGCCAGACCTCCAGGCTCTGGAATCCTCCCCAAAGAGACAGTCATGTTACCGCTTCCTAGCTTTTCAAGAGAATTCTACTCACTTGCAAAGTATACACATTATTTCTTTTAGGCAGAAGTATTACATACACTATTCTGCACCTTACTTTTCCTAAACCTAATAATAAATTTTGGAGATGATTTCACATCAGAATTTAAAGCCCCACCTGACTCTTTTTAAAACCACATTTCATTAAACCAGTCCCCTGTTGATGGACTCTAGGTAGCTTCTAATCTTTTGCTACTGCAAGAGAAACAACCATGAATATCCTTGCATTGCACGTCCCTCTTTGTACGGGTTATCCGTGTGATAAGTTTAGAGCAATGCAATTGCTCGAACGAAAGATAAGTGCATTTAAAATGTTAATACACGTCACCAAATTGCCACCCAGCGAAGCGGCACCAGTTTGCTCTTCAGCACAGTCGGTGATGCCTGCTGTCTCTCACGGTTAGGAGATAAGCCAGTTTGTAATGCCGTCTTGGAACTGTCTTTCCCTGAAACGAACCCACTGTTTCTGTGTGACCCAGTGACCTCCGTGAGGGTAAAACGTCCTCTCTATCATGCGAGTTACTCTACTGGTCATAAAAAAAAAAAAAAAAAATCTTCGACACTAAAGCTGGCATTGTGACCAGGGCCACATCGATGACACTTAGTCACTAAGCTCTGTTCCGCAGTGTAGCTGCTGACAAGTTTCTCCCTTGTGGGGCCTGGGCTTTGGGATTTTTGTAAGCAAGCTGCAGAAGTTTCCATTTACCTGTGTATTTTTTTCTTTTTGCTGGTGTAATCAGTTACACAAATTTGGCACCTTAAAGCAACACAGACTTATTGTCTTCTAGATGTGTTGCTGCAAAGTCCAAAATGAGTCTCAATGGGCTAAAATCAAGATGTCAGCACTGCGTTCTTTCTGGATGTCCTAGGGGAGAACCCACTTGCCTTCTCCAGCTTCCAGGGGCTGCCTGCCTCCCAGGGATCCTTCCTCCACTCAAAGCCAGCGGCGCAGCCTTTTCAGTCTCTCTCTGGCTCTGACCCCTGCTTTCTTTGTCCTTTCCTGACTCTCCCACTTCTTCCTTCTCTCCATCTTTTAGGGACCCTATGATTACATTAGGCTTGTCTAAGTAATCCAGGATAATATTCCTGTCTTAAGATCCCCAACTCAATTATATCTGCAAAGTCCCTTGTGCCACATAAAGTAACATATTCATGGGCTCCAGGGATTATCTTTAGGGAGCCATTATTCTCAGACCCTGATCTGCATAAAATACTATCTTGTAGAGGTTAATTGCTTCAAAAACTATTTGGACATAAATGGGCTTTCAGGGAGGGGCTGGGTATCCTCCCTTCTACTGGGATTTTAAACTAAGTATCAACCAGTACATGGTGTTGAGCTGAGTATCCTTGGAGCTAGAGTGAAGAAGACAAAACAACTAACAGGTGGATCGGTGCTTGGCAGTTTATAAAGAACGTTACATCCATTACCACAAGGTATTTCTGTTCGCCACTGTCAGGTAAGGAATCTGCCTGAAGTCACATGGCAGGTGCATGTCAGCGAGATTCTTCAGGCTCCGAAGCTGTAGCTCTTCCCATATCAGCTGCACCAAGGTCATGCCACCAGCCCACATGGAGTCTCCAATAAAAGTTCTTGAGAACTCTGTTCCTCTGTGGGTTTCCAGAGCTGCCTGTTCCCATAAAAGACCAATTTGATCTCCTTTTACCAGGAAAGATTTACTTAAATACCACCTACTTTAAAGATTTACTTTACTTTAAAGATGCCATTTACTTTAAAGATTTACTTTACTGGTAAAGGTCTCCTTTTATCAGTTTATAGAGCTTGTTCTTACACCTTAACTCCCCGGAACTCAGCCTTGTCAGCTGAGCAGTTCTGGCCTGGAATGGTGTTATCACATCTGGGATGGCAGCAGGGAGATGGAGACCCAGAAGGATCGGGACCATGACCAAGGTCACAGGGGACTCAAACCCACAGGTCTCCTCTCCCTGAGACACTCTGGCTCTTCCAGAGAGACAACCCTGAAAAGCTAGCAATTCCTAAGCTCCCCAGTAATCTGACCTTCACTTCAGAGGACATTGTGGAGTTCTCGGAAATTGGAGGCTGAGTAGGCAGCCATGAAATTCAAAGACACTTGTTCCTCAGAAGAAAAGCTGTGACAAACGGAGGCAGTGTATTAAAAAGCAGAGACATTACTTAACCGAGAAAGGTCTGTATATTCAAAGCTACGGTTTTTCTGGTAGTCACGTATGGATGTGAGAGTTGGACCATAAAGAAGGCTGAGCCCTGAAGAATTGATGCTTTTGAACTGTGGTGTTGGAGAAGAGTCTTGAGAGTCTCTTAGATAGCAAGGAGATCAAACCAGTCCATCCTAAAGGAAATCAACCCTGAATATTCATTAGAAGGGCTGATGCTGAGGCTGAAGCTCCAATACTTTGGCCACCTGATTCGAAAAACTGACTCACTGGAAAAGACCCTGATGCTGGGAAAGACTGAGGGCAGGGTGAGAGGGGAGCGACAAAGATGAGATGGTTGGCTGACATCACTGACTCAATCGACAAGAGTTTGAGCAAACCCCAGGAGGTAGTGAAGGACAGGAAAGCCTGGGGTGCTGCAGTCCATGGGGTGGCAGAGTTGGACATGACTTACTGAACAACGACAATAAGGAAGCTGACATGCATGGAGTGCCTACCGTGTGCCAACTCTTCCCAGAGATAGCGCATTTGCTCTTTCTAACAGTTTGGGGGTTGTCATCACTGTTTTACTGATGGTGGCTCCAAGAGGTTAAAAGTCCCAAAGATGGCAATGAGTGGATTCCATATCGGGTCATTCTGATACCGAAGTCCATGACTTTTCCTCTTGCCCATGCTGGAAGACAAGCTAAGCAGGATTCCAGGTTTAAAAAAAAATCTAGCACCTGCTTTATGAGAGTCTGGAGCCCTCAAATGCCCTGGTTAGATTTGCAGCTGATTGGATGAAAGTGAGTGCAGCTGACGGGAGAGGCAGGGAGGGAAAGTGCAGGCCAAGTGTTCCCTGGCTTGTGTCTGGTGACCTGCAGCCCTAGGAGCAGGTTCCAGAACCCTCTCCCAGCCAAGAGGAGAGAGAGGAGGTCCAGGGGTGGGGGGGAAGTCAGAGCCAATCAATCAACAGGTAAACCGAACTCTAGCTTGAGAGCTAGAGGCTTGCCCAGAACAGTTCTCAGGACTTGCTCCAATCACCATTTGAGTCGAGCTTCATTTCCATTTTTCCTTCAATTTAGACCCCATCTGCTCCTCTGTTTGCCTGGGCCCACCGCTAGAGACACAGGCATGCAATTATCCAACTCCTACGCGTTTTTCTTGTTCTCTTTCTCTTTGAGTTTAATTTCCATCAGAGGCTCTGCCTTGAGCTTGCTTAAAAGCCTGCAATTACGAGAAGGCAGCTAATGAGACCAGGAGCAAACTTCTGTATTGTGCGGCTACTTTTTTTTAATGAGATAAACAGGGAAAATGTCAAAGAGAGGGATTTCTATGTCACTCCTGATGACTGAAAGTTTCCCCAGTGTTGCAAATAAACAGGCTGCAATTAGCATATGGAGGGTTAGAGGGTGGTTATTCTCGCCCCTGGGGTCCTTGGGCTTCTTGACCTTGCCCAAGATGTAACTGGCAAGGTCAGTTACATAACTGGCTCTTGTCCGGCAGAAGATCCACTGGCCAGGTCGTGGTCAACAGAGAAGCTCCCAGAAAGGTCACTGCCTGTGGCAGCAAGGCTCTGACCTCGGCCACACGGCTGAGTTTCAGAGAGCGGCTTGTTTTCCTCCTCACACACATTATGGGGTAATGACTGGGATTGTGGAAACTGCAAACAGCGTGTGTCATAATGAGTATTTTGACTTAGAATGCAGCATTCTGAGCAGCTCCCGGTGTCTGTGGAAACTCAAGAGGTGACAGAAAAAAAAATCTGTCGTGAAAGCGCCTCTCACGCAGTATAGCTGATAATGGAAATTCAATTGCAGGAGCATTTATTTAGTGCCTTCTATGTACCTGGCTCTGGGCTGGGAACTTGGGATACAGAAATGAGTAAGATGCAGCCTCTGACCTTCTTTGGACCTAACAGAATCGGACAGCTAAAATGATGCTTTACCTAAGGAAGTCTCCCTGCCATCCCCTCCCTTGCCCCGCATCCCTTAGGTCTGGATTTTCCAAACGAAAAGGAAAGATCGGCTCAAGGCTTACAGTTCTCCTTGAACTAGCACCTATTTGAAATCTGTTCTCCCGCCCCAAGGGAAGAACATTCTCCTGCCCTCCCGTCTGCCCAGCACACCATGAGAGCCCAGGGCAGGGTCCAGAGGTCCCGCCCTGCCCCTTCCAGGGTACACCGGGGAATGGCTCAGGGCTATGGTCCCTGATCCTGGCCACACACTGGAGAGCCTGGGTTGCTTAGCAACAGGGCAGACGCTGGGCCCCTGGGCAGAGGTTTGGGACTGGTCGCAGGGGTTGTGTTTAGAACGATTGCAGGGGATTCTGGTACCTGGTCAGGCTTGGGAACCACTAACCGAGGACCAAAGTAGTGTTTTGTCACCTCCAGCTGGTAGTGTAGTCCGGCGCCTCCTCCTTTCTCCTCCTTCCCTTTCTCCCATCTATAAAGTATATCTGGTGATCTCTGAGGCCCGCCCTACCTCTAACCACCTGGGTGTCAGAGACAGGGTACCTGGGGGCCCCCTGTGATGCCCGGCCTCCTTCACACCCCGCGTCTCAGGGGAGAAGAGAGCCTGAGCCTGAATCAGGTCCCAGCCCCTTCACCTGCTTCCTGGTGACCCAAGCTGGGTCCACTCCCCTCCCTGGGCCTCGGTCCAGGGTAAACCTATCAGGAATTTCAGCAGGTAACCACCACTTTGTGTTTCTTTCCCTTGGGGAATTTTTCAGGGCAAAAAAGCAAACCACTTTGAAGGCAAAGCTGGGGGCCCTGGGTGGAGGCCACCTTCGAGGCAGCGAGGGCCAGAGGGGTGGCTGTCGGGGGGTGGGGTTCTGGGGGTGGTCCTCTCCTGCCATTGTGATGCAACCCACCTGGGGGCACTGGAGCCGAGTGAGAGGCGGGAGGAAGGGTCTGTCCTGGGTCCAGCCTGCCTCCAGGAGAGCCTGGACACCAGTTCACACCACTCTGAACTCAGCCAACCCATCCTTCGGCCAGCGCTGTGGGGAGAATCCATGAGACCCCCTCATTGTACCCCATTTCAGAGAAGCTACTTAAAGGAGAAGGGAGGTTAAACCAGCCCTCCATGAGACTTCTAGATGGACCCTCCTCACGCCCTTATTGCTCATCTCCCAAATTGCATTTCACAGACAGAATCCAGTCTATGAATTTGGGTGAAAATGTCCTCGTTTCCACTAAAATTTTAGCATTACCTTCAGTTACAAATGAGTATTAGATTATAGAGGGTATTAATTAGCCTATAACTTTATCACCAATGGAAATCACAGGTAACTTCACATCACTTTATAGTTGATACAGATATTCCAAGGAGATAAAACCAGTCAGTCCCAAAGGAAATCAACCCTGAATATTCATTGGAAGGACTGATACTGAAGCTGAAGCTCCATTACTTTGGCCACCTGATGCCAAGAGTCAGCTCATTGGAAAAGATCCCAATGCTGGGAAAGATTGAAGGCAGGAAGAGAAGGGGACAATAGAGGACGAGATGGTTGGATGGCATCACCGACTCGATGGACATGAGTTTGAGCAAACCCTGGGAGACAATGAAGGACAGGGGAGCCTGGCGTGCTCCATGGGGTCGCAAAGAGTCGGACACAACTGAGCGACTGAATAATCACAACACAGATATTCCAAATCTTGTTTGGGCTCATCTTTTGAAATGAGAGTAAATTCTGAGATTGTCACTATTCCTTGTTATTTAATGTGTTAATAGCAAAGCACATATATCACTATACTGCAAACATATTAAAATATTTTGACAAAATTTTAATATGATTGTTTTCTTTCAAAATTTTATGTGTTCATTCCCTTTAAAAATGTTATTTGGAGGAGCCCACAGGGTTTGCAGGTTGCCAACAAGTCCACGGTACGTTAAATTTTAAAGACCACTTCTGAAGACATCTTAAGATGACTCTGAAGATGGGGCACTGTGGAAAAGTGAAGAATTCTCATTAATGGTTAAAAAAATAATAATTCTGAGTATTTGTCAAGATTTCCAGGAGCTAGAATAGATCTTAGAGATATACAGCTTCACTTGTTAAATTGACATTATTCAGCTTTAATTTATATGAAATAAAATGCATCTTTTTTTTTAACCATGTGCTCACTGTTTAAAAATTGTGGCAAAAAACAAATAAGGATTACCATGTTAACCATTTTCAAGTGTTCAGTTCAGCTGTCTTAAACATGTTCACGTTGTTATGTAAAATGCACTCATTAGAAGCATGCAGTTTGATCAGTTAAGACAATAAACCCGAGCATTGCCACTACAATTAAATACACAGCATTTCTGTCTCTCCCAAAATGCTTCTTTGTGCCTCTTTATTGTGTCCACTGCCCCAAATCTAAGTAAATATTGATCCACTTTTTGTCACTACAGACTAGTTTTGTCTTTATTAAGTCAACCATTTCACATGCATGGAATCCTACAGAACATACCCCAACTGCTTATCTGCCTGTTGATGAATGTGTGGGTTGTGTCAAGTTTTGGATTATCACAAATTTACTATGAACACTATTGTACACGTCTCTGCAGACATGTGTTTTCACTTATCCTAGGAAAGAATCCAGGTGTGGAGTTACTGGGTTATATGACAAGTGTACGTTTACCTTTATAAGAAACGACCAAACTGCTTTCCAAAGAGCTTGCATCATTTTGCGTTCCCAGCAATTAGGTATGGGAGTCCCATTTGTTTTCTCTTCTTCCCAATACTTGGTGTTCTCAGTCTCTAATTTCAGCCATTCCCTGTGTGCTGGCATCTCATTGTGGTTTTAATTTGCACTGTCCTGGTGGCTAGTAATGCTGAATGTCTTTTTGTGTCTGTGAGCCATGAAAGACTTCTTTGGAGGAGTCTAACTCTTTTGCTCTTTCTTATTGGGTTGTCTTATACAATCTGGATGCAATTTTGTTTTTTTTTTTTTGCTAGACACATATATTACAAATATTTTCCCCATTCTGTAGCTTGCTTTCATCTTCTTAATGGTGTTCTGATGCAGACCATTCATTAGATTTTTATTTTATGGTCATGCCTTTCGTATTCTATCAAAGACATCTTTGCTCCCAAAGTCACAAAGATTTTCTCCTACATTTTATTCTGGAAGTTTTACATTTTTAGTCTTTATGTTTGGGTCAATAACATGTTTCAGGGCTTCCCAGGTGGAGCCAGAGGTAAAGAATTTGCCTGCCAAAGCAGGAGACAAGAGATGAGAGTTCAATCCCTGTTTCAGGAAGATCCCCTGGAGGAGGGCATGGCAACCAACTCCAATATTCTTGCCTGGAGAATCCCACGGACAGAGGAGCCTGGCGGGCTATAGTCCATGGGGTCGCAAAGAGTTGGACACAACTTTGCATGAATGCACAGTGCAGAGGATGGAGTATGGGTCAAAGTTTATTATTTCTTTTGGCATGGGAATGTTCAGATCTTTGAGCACCATTTGATGAAAAGACTCTCCTTTCCCTGTTGACCCCTCTTAGCACCTTTGTTGAAACCAGTGGACCACATATGTGGGGGTCTATCTTTGGACTCTAAGCTTTCCCACGACATGTGTCTAACCTTATACCATGTGTGTGTGCATGCTGAGTCGCTTCAGTTGTGTCCAACACTGGGATTGAACTCCAATGTCTAACATCTCCTGCATTGGCAGGAGGATTCTTCACCACTTGCGCCTCCTGGGAAATTAGAGCTGAGAGAGGAAAACGCCTTGTACAAGGTCAAATCAAATAAGCCAGAGGTCAAGATCAATGTGACTTGTGTAAATAGTCATTTTTATTCAAGTTTTCCTTTCCATTGGCAATATCAGCACTGCCCACAGTGGCATCCACCAACCATTGTGAGAAAAAGATTCTATAGAGAAACAGAATCGCACACACGTATCTTTGTTATGTATGAAAGGAAACTTATTATAAGGAATTGGCTCATGCAATTATGGAGGCTGGAAAGTCCCCACAGTGTGCTATCTGCAAGCAGGAAGGATGGTGGTGTAATTCAGTTCAAGTCCAGAGTCCTGAGAACCAGGGGGTGCTGAGGGCAGGAGGAGATCCATGTCTCAGCTCAAGCGATCAGGCAGGAAGGAGCAAATTTCTCTTTCTTCCTTTTTGATCTATTTAGGCCCTCAATGGGCTTTCCTGGTGGCTCAGATGGTAAAGAATCCTCCTGCAATGCAGGAGACCTGAGTTCGATCCCTGGGTTGGGAAGATCCCCTGGAGGAGGGCATGGCAACCCACTCCACTATTCTTGCCTGGAGAATCCTCATGGACAGAGGAGCCTGGCGGGCTACATACAGTCCGTGGGGTTGCAAAGAATCAAACACGACCAAGCTACTAAGCACAGCAGAGCACAGACCCTCAATGGATTGAACAATGACCCACCCACACTGAGGAGGGTAAACCAACTGACCGAGCCCACCCAGCCAAATGTTAATTTCATCCAGAAACACTCTCAGACTCACCCAGAGAACAATCACATCACATCAGGTAGTTGCTCAGTGGTGTCCAACTCTTTGCCAGCCTGTGGTCCGCCAGGCTCCTCTGTCCATGGGATTTTCCAGGGAAGAATACTGGAGTGGGTTGCCAGTTCTTTCTCCAGGGGATCTTCCTGACCCAGAAATTGAAGCCAGGTCTCCCGCATTGCAGGGAGTTTCTTGACCAGAAAATAATGTTTAGCCAAATATCTGGATACGATTCAGTCAAGTGGACACATTAAATTAACCATCACAGTTCCTCAACTGAAATATAGGGGTAAGAATTAAGCCACCCTAGGAAACACAGTAAGTCAATGCAAATTTATTTCTCATAGTTCTGGAGGCTAGGAAGTCCAAGATCAAGGCACCAACAGATTCAGTGTCTGGTGACAGCTTGCTTCTCTAGTTCACAGACAGTGTCTTCTAGTTCACATTAGTGTCCCCCAGTGGCTGAGGGTCAAGAGAGCCCCCTGGGGTCTTATTTGTAAAGGTATCAATCCCATTCACGAGGGCTGCACACTCATCACCTCCTCGTGACCTCACACGGCAGATTAGGTCCAACATGTGACTTCCGGCCCCTCTGCTGGTGCCCATGGACCTCTCCAGGCAAGAATGTGTGCTCTATTGGAGTGGGTACCCATCCCCTTCTCCAGGGGGTCTTCCCGACCCAGAGATCGAACTCGGGTACTCTTGCATTGTAGGCAGATTCTTTGCCATCTGAGCTACCAGGGAAGCCCCCCATGAATTCTAGGGGGGACACACAGTCAGCGTGTGGCAGGTGCCTGGCACAGGGCCCAGCACACTGCAGGCGATCATCAGATGTGGGGCTTCTTCCCTTCCGAGGTCCTTCCTGCTCTCCTTCTGGAATCTGAGCAGCAGTGAGTTTTCGAGCAAAGCTTGAGTAGCTGGGTCAAAAGTGGCCAAGGTTGCCTGGTATTGAATATCTGGGAGGCTGGGGGACAGGTCTCCCAAAGTCAGGCAGTCAGTCCCTGGGCAACTGTGTCCAGGAAGGGTAGTTGCTGGGGGCTTGGGCAGGTAGAAAATGGTCCCAAAGGATGAGCGCTATCCCTGGGAGGCTGTGTGAGGGCGAGGGGCATCTGAGGTGGTGACAGACAGTGGGAGAGAAAAGAGGATGCAGAATAGAAGATAGAAAGATAAGTAGAAAGAAATATAAACATTTCCCACCATGAAATTATGAAATCGCCATTTCTGACAATTTACTTGTGTGTAATAAAAACTATGTTCACACCAGGTCAACAAAGTGTGGATGAGATTTTATAACAGGAGGCTTTATTGGACAGAATCTCAATACATATTTTCCCCTGTAGGAACTCTCAATTCTCTCATAAAAATTTATTACAGCATTTGCTATGTATGCACTAAACACAAGCCATTGTAAACAGGGCAGGCAAGACTGGCCTTGGAGCCTCCAATCCTGAGTCCCACTGCAACAGAAAACAACTGTCGGCAAGTGTATCGCATGAAAGGTTAACAGTGCCACATGGGGAGGGCTTCTGGCAATTATTCTTAATGGAGCTATACTTCTGTTTAATAAATTAGGAGAAAATAAAGCTAAAACTCTGATGGAGACAAACACTATAGAGGACGGTAACATTTTGCTTCGTTTGTTTTATGTTCGGGTTGCAGCTGTTGGTGAACAGTTGCCCATATGCACACCCGCAGGGAAGCAGTCACGTGGGCACACGGTGACGGGCACGTTTGGTCCAGCATAAGCACACAGATGTCCACCCCTTTTCCTGTAGGTCTGACTTCAGAGACAGAACATTGTACAGGAGCCAGGCATTTGCAGCTCCCTCTGTCCCCTTAAAATAAAATATCTTTAGTTTTTCTAAATCCCAGTTTCCAAAAGTGTTTTTGAAGCATCTAAAGATACAGTACATTTCCATGTGGAATGCTGAACTAGCTGGCACCTACCTTAGGTTTCCTGAGTACAGGCTCCCTTCTGTTCTCTGGACGCCCCCCCCACCCCAAGCTATGGATAGTGTAGGTCCCCCCACCTCACTCTGCACAACCCCCGCCTCCTCCCAAATAAAGAAGTCTAGTAGCTCAGACGGTAAAGTATCTGCCTACAATGCAGGAGACCTGGGTTCGATCCCAGGGTGGGGAAGGCCCCCTGGAGAAGAAGGAAAGGGCTACCCACTCTAGTATTCTTGCCTGGAGAATTTCAAGGACAGGGGAGCCTGACGGGTTACAGTCCACGGGATCGCAGAGTCGGACACGACTGAGTGACCCACACACACATGAAAAGTGAAGCAAAGAAAAGAATTCAACTTGGGTGCACTCATAACTTGGAGCTACCAGGGTTCAAAGGGTAGCGTCTAACCAGTCTACTGCAGGAAGGTGGTGGCTCCCGTTTGTACACGGGGTGGGATGAACCTGTGTGTGGGAGATGGCCGTGCTCCATTAGGGAGGATGGGTGTTCAGACTAGGCAGTGGTTTTTAGTTGCTAAATCATGTCCAACTCTTTGCCACCCCATGGACTGTAGACCACCAGGCTCCTCTGTCTATGGGATTTTCCAGGCGAGAATACTGGAGTGGGCTTCCATTTCCTTCTCCAGGGGATCTTTCCCACCTGGGGATCGAACCTGGGTCTCCTGCATTGCAGGCGGAGCCACTGGGGAATAGGGTGGCTGAAATGTCCACTGGCATCTGCTCCACAGGACATCACGGCAGAGGGACAGATTTATGTCCTCCAAGGAGCTGCCTCACCACAACAGACAATGAACATCCAAATGGCAAAGGTCTGAATTCCTTCTCGCAAACTAGCCTAAGAAATTACAGACTGGCCTATCCCAGTGTTTATAAAAATTGCCCGTGTGGTAATGAGGGTATGGCAAGGCAGCTCTTTTATTTGTCCCTGGACTTGCACGGTTTCCCCTGAAGAAATCCTGATGGGGCTGGCGAGACACTGAACTCCTTAAATGTCCTTCAAATGTTCCACACTTGAGGAAGTATGTTTACACATTTGTAAAACAGCGTCGTTGAGGTTTGGAATGATTTCAACCTGTAAGGGAACTTGGCATTCGAATACAGCATGGGCTTTGGTTACTGATAATCCAAGCAAAGGTTTGGCATACATGGCTTGAATGCTGGGCCATGGTGGACTGCGCCTCTAGGGGCTGGTTGTTTGGTACTTTAGGCAGGCAGGAGCCACCTCTCTGATCTGGCCACTGGGAGACTGACTGGCTCAGGTCAATCAGTCAGTTGTGCACCATCGCAGTAGCATCTGATACTCCCTAAATACAGTCCCTGTGAGTCATCTGGGGTATTTTGGAGGCCTTGACGACTCTAATCTGACTCTCAGGAATCAGTGTGGGATTCCTGTCTCCAAGTACAGGTTTTAGACTCTTCAAAATGTGAACTTCAGTTTCTATTAAACACTTGCAGCCAGGCTGCCCTGGTGGCTCAGTGGTAAAGAATCCACCTGTCAAGGCAGGATACATGGGTCCCATCCCTGATCTGGGAAGATCCCACAAATTGTGGAGCAACTCAGCCTATGCTCCGCAAGTACTGAGCTTGTGCTCCAGAGCCTGGGAGCCACAGCTACCGAGCTCATGTGCTGCAAGTACTGAAGCCTGTGTGCCTAGAGCCCATGCTCCACAAGGGAAGCTATTGCAATGAGAAGCCCGCACACCACAAGTGGAGGGAAGCCCCGCTCGCCGCAGCTAGAGAAAAAAAGCCCTCAAAGCAAAGAAGACCCAGCACAGCCAAAAATAAATAAATGAATATTAAATATGTAAATAAATAAACATTAAAAAACACACATGTGCAACCACTGTTCCACGCCAAGGAGTAAGATACTGACTATCGTCACTAGGCCTCCAAGAGAAAGGACACAGGAAATGCCCCCAAGTCAGTGTCCCTAAGAGAGCACGTGCTCCAAAAGGCATGAACACAGTCTTTTCAGTCAAAAACTTAAATTATTTCAAAAGTCCCTTACATGTGGGTATATGTGGCAAACTATCACACGGCTGGGAAAGATTGAAGGCAGGAGGAGAAAGGGGCAACAGAGGATGAGAGGGTTGGATGGTATCACCAACTCAATGGACATGAGTTTGAGCAAGCTCCAGGAGATGGTGAAGGACAGGGAAGCCTGGCGTGCTACAGTCCGTGGGGTCGCAAAGAGTCGGGCACGACTGAGCCACTGAACAACAATATCACATTGCTAAGACTGAGTGGATGCATAATGCTGGAACGTCAGTGCTAAACACACATTCACATGACATACCACGTGAACAAATTCAATACCCCCCGCCCCGCCCCCAGAGATGGGTATGAGTGTGAAGGGTGGAAGGGTGGCCAAACTGTTACTTGGCACAAGGGTGACTTTTGCAAATCTGGTTGTTTCTGCTGTGAATTCTTCCAGTTGTCCCCAGGGGTCATGGGCCCTGCCCACGAGGACCCTGTGTCATTATGGAATGTGTACACACCCTTCTGAAGACATAGCTTCATTCCCACTCAGGTGTATTGTCAGCGGATGCACCCTGGTCAATGAGGTTGGTTTCCTAAGAATGAATCTTGCTTGGTCTCCCAATTCACTGTATAATGTGGATGCTCCACAAAAGAAGTGCAATGCATTCAGCACCTCCCACCCTCCCACCCACCCTTCCTTCCTTCCTTTCTTCTCTTTCTCTTTCTTCCTTCTCTTTTTCACCAGCTAAATCATGTGGATTTCCCCCCATGTCTTCTTTCTAAAAGAGCTCTAATTTTGGAACTCCCAAGTTCAAGACCTCGACACCCTCCCCTGGGTCACAGATCACATGCACTCTGTCTCTCACCACCTCCTCAGCACACACCTGATCTCACTCCTGGACACACATCTAGCTCTCTTCCCACTAGACTGCACACCAGACGTGCTTCACGCCTCCCTCCTGTCTTGTCACACGATCTTCCCCAGTGCGGGTTCAGGCCCAATGTCACCACCTCTAGGAACCTTCCCGAGCCCTCGTTCCCCACTGTCAAGCACATCAGCCCTCCCTCTGTGCCCCTAGCCCCGTGCACAGACCTCGAGGGCAGCCTCAGCCTCCGTCCTGTAGAGTAATCCCGGTCTCCCCAGAGCCCGACCCAGCCCAGGGCCGGACACACGGAGGGTGCTCTGTAAATGTCAGACTGAGAGGCGGGCATTCCTGCAGTGCTGGGCTGGAAGCCATGGCTGCCGTGGGCCGCTCTCCAACCTCTCCAGAACTCGGCTTCCCTGGACCTTCGCAGACCACAGTGATCAGTCCAGGTCAGGCTGAGCGAAGCCTCGTGTCCTAGCCACGTTCCCTTCCTGATGCAGATTACCTGGGAAGGCAGGCATTTCCACTCAAGGGGATTCCTCTCTCCTAGATAGCTGGTTCCCAGAAATGCCCAGGGCCTGCTCCTTCCACCTGTATGTGTGGAAGGAGGCCGAAAGAGGGCTTTGACTTTGTGGCTGCATCTCAACTGGAGAGGCTGGAGTGAGCCTGAGGTCCCTACATCTCTTCCTTCCACCAGCAGGGCAAAGGCAGCTGGCCAGAGGTCAGGCTAGCTCATTGAGGGCTTCATTACAGATGCTGTGGATCTCTCGGGAAAGTAGCGGGAGCCCCAAATACATCCAGGACCTTTCTCCTCCCCCTGGTGCCTGTGGTCCAAAGGACATGAGCGGATGCAAGGAATTTTTGGCACCCGATAAAACATCCTCATTAAAATCATAGGTAAATTAGTGGATGCTGAATTGGGGTAAATTCTAAATATGCACAGCCTGTGGTCCCCCCCAACCCACAGGGTCACAGTACAGTCCTGCAAAGACATCATCCATGGGCACCTAAGTATGTAAAAGGACAGAACCAGGACCTGGACACGGCCTGATCTTTCCATCCTCTCTCAGAAAGAAAGGCATCATGAGAAAGGAAACTAATTTCACAAACATGAGGACAGAGGTTTATTGCTCACGGTGGCAGAAGGCTAAGCTGAGTCCTAGAAGGAAGGTACAGTTGGTGTGAGAAGAGTCAAGGCAACTCCCCCTCCTCCCCCACCACCGTGACGTCTCCGGAAAAGCAGGCAGGCTCTCAGGGGAACATCTTTGGGGGGTCGGCTGACCATAAGACACACAAACCCCCAAAGCCATGACCCTCACCCCTCAGCGGGTCCCAGGGCTCTGAAATCCCCTCCTTCAAGAAGCAGCATAAAGAAAAGTTGTAGTTGCAGAGTGACTGAGAAAGCCATCGTGGGTGGAGTTTAAACCTACAAGTTCAGAGCATGTTTGTTGGGCTAGGAACTGAGCCCTGTATGTGGGTTTAGGATCTGAGATCCTCTCCATTCTAGGCTCTGTTCTCTGGCTTCTTAAAATACTTTTACATGGGGCCCAGCTGTCCAACAGCGCTCAGGCCTTCAACATCAAGCCATCCGCTGGGCTGCTGTCAAGGAAGTCATCCCAGGCCCTTGACAGAGATGCTGATCTGGACCTTCCTAAGTGTTTTACCTGAGAAATCCATGTGACATTTGATAAATTATCAAATGAGGTAGATAATTCTCTTGGGAATAATGAAGCCGGGGAAGTTTTATAGACTGTATATAGATGAATATAAACATTTATCTAAAGGTAATCCTAGCAGAGTTGGTGGGTGTTGATCACTAATGAAGTGATTTTCTTCTCACTTCTCCTTGGGTTTTGATACCTGTGTCCTAATAATAATGAAAATACCCAATCAGCTGGCATATTTGGGGGGCTGTCACCATGATGCCAAAACAACTGGTTCTGTTGGTTTATTGGCAGTCCTAAGGTTTAGTATAAATTACAAAATGCCTCTTCTCAAGATATGTGACATTATAGGTGACAGATCTTATTTTTTTAGCTAAAGAAGAGGTGAAAGGAATCAAGTTGCTTCTGGGAGTATAATTTGTTGCTTGCACAGAGCAAGCAGGAAGAGAAGTTGACAGTTATTCCTCCAACCTGACATTGATGAAAACTTGATTGTTTGAATCTGACTATTGACCTCAGCCACTGGGTCACTACTCCTCCGCTGCCCAAACAGTATTTGTGTGAAAGAGAGATGGTCGGATTCAGTGGTGCATATTTTCCTGGCTCTTTGCTTGTCTTCAACCTTACTGATGCTTTCGGGGTTGGGAGAGAGAAGAGGGAACAGCTGCTTGATGCTAGGAAAGCACAACAAAAGTGAGTATCTGTTGTGATTCAAACCAGAGGGGCCAAATGTGTGCTGAACCAGAGCAATTTTGTTTCAGGAGCACACAAAGTCCTATATGGGCAGTGATGTGCTGGGAGATGTTTAGCAATGAGTTTTCAGTGGAGAAAAGGGCCTGGTTTGTAGCCTTTGCTGACTTTCACGGTATAAATATGCCCATCACGGCTGATTTCAAGCTACCAGGGTGATGTCCCAGAACACAGAATTGGGAAGGGCTGTGAGCCACTGGCTCCTCTAAGCAGGTGTGAGTATACCTCCAGCTGCGGCGGGGAGGCATCAAGGCTTCCAAGGCTACGTCGGTCTCCATGGAAACTTAGAAACAAGACAGGAGTAGGCCAGGCTCAGTGATTTGTTTTCTAAATGAGGAGCTAAGGTCAGTAAGACGCCATTTTTTCAAACATGCACACACTTGGCTATTTTTTCGATACTGGGGCCACTCGGCAGTGAAAAGCATCAGGTTTTTCCTGGCTGGCCCCTGTGGAACGGGGTCCTCCTTTCCACGTCTCCAAAGTCAGGCTGTGCCCAGAAAAGGAAGGGCAGAAGAAGCCCTCTGAGCCTTTTGCTCCCATCCTTTCCACCCTGGAGGAACCACTTGTTAGGGTGAAGGATGGCAAAATAACTGCTCTTAGCATGCACACATCATTCAAAATGGTAAAAAGACAAATGGGAGGAGAGCCTGGACACTCATCTTATTTTTATGAAAGCAAGATGGTGGCTGCTAGTGACTCGGCATAGTTTTCCGAGTTACGGTTTTCGGTAAAAATTTCACTCTCCTGTCATGGGCCCAGGGCACTTTCTGGATCACCTTGGGAAGCCTCTACTGTCTGTTCATGACTTACAGAAACTATGATATTGAACCCTAGGGATAATGGAACTAAGTGCCTTAAAATCAGGCTAAAAACCTGGTGAGGTCAGTTCTTCTCCAATCACCTCAAAGAACATGCTGGACAAGACACGTGAGACAAGGTGAAATGCTGCCTGCGAATTCAAGTCACAGACCAGGGTTTGGGGACCTGCCAGGCACGTTCCTCCATCCTCTTCTTGGCTCCAATAGTTATGACATGTGAATCAGAAGAAGATGACTTCGGGTCAGACTTCAAAGAACATTATTACATGTAGTACCTGCCTATTGAAAACCATTTTCATGCTAAGGTTGTCTACACACACACACGTTAGCTTTGGGGCAGGGGGAGGGAAGAGAGAGAGAAAAGTTGAATCCAATATAACCATGTCTAACGCAGCTTGTCAGCCACAGTTGGGTAACACTGGCTGTTAAACATTTTCCCCTTGGGCTTGGGGGCCCAAGGTCCCAGCTGAGCATAACTGAGTTAGTACCAGCTGAATAATATTTGGATCAAAGCAGCCACCACTGCATGTGGCCATGCCAGACGTGGGGCAAACGGCCACTGCCAACCTCGCTCTCCGGGTGACCGATGCCCCATGGAGGTCACCGCTTCTTTTCAGCATGAAGCCCGACGGTCCCGGGGCGAGCAAGCAGGTGGACACCGTGCTTCCCCGCCTTCCACCAGCACTGTGTGTCCTTGATCATGACCGCACTGGGAGCGACTCCTGGGGAGTCTCTGCTGAGTCTCGGAGCTCAACGGAGCTTCTCAGAAAGAAAAGCGAGCGCACACAGCGCGCGCCTCGGTCATCCTTTGGTGATAAACGGGCAGTTCGACGTCTGCCCTGCGGGCACCAGGAACCAGGCTTCAGAGCCGCCCCAAGCCAGGGGTCCAGCATCCCTAGGCTTGGAGGTGGCGGCGGCGGGCTGTGTCCACCCAGGCGCCCCGAGCCCCGCCCTTCCCTTCTTCTCACCAGCCGCCTCCTTCCAAGCGCTCCAGCGGAGCAACGTGCTTCACTCGGAGACCGGCAGAATGTTCTGGCTGTGGGAGTCCCGGGTGAGGCCGGAGGAGCGGAGCGATCGCCGCTGGAGGACCCTGTTCAGGATCTCTTTGCAGCTCTTGCGGTACTGGTGCCGCAGTAAGGAGTACACGAAGGGGTCGGACGCGGCCTTGCTGTAGGCCAAGCACTTGGACAGCACCCCCCAGTGGGAGCTGATGGGTACTGCAGAGGACAGCTCCACCAGCCTGTGGACAGAGACCGGGAGGATGTTGGGTTATCACAGCGCAGCCGGGCGATGCCCGCGCTGCCGCCTGAGCCCGCGACCCCAGCTTCCGGTCAGAGATTCGGACTCTCTGAGGCTGCCTCCTCCAGTGACAAGGACAACAGCAGTAACAACCATTACCAATGGTGGCCACTCACCAGGCACTTCTTTTAGGCCAGGTACTGTGCTAGTGATACGTATTACACCCGATTTCATGGAACCCTGGAGGTTTAGACATCTCCATTTTACAGGTGAGGAAATCGACATCCAAGGACGTTATGCACTTTGCCAGTAAGCTGTAAAAGCGGGATTTGAACTCAGGTCTGTCTGATTCGGGAACCCATGCTGATCTGAGAAACGCACTTAAGAGTTTCATTGCATCCTGGCCACTGGCTCTAACTCTCCTGCTGACTTGTTCTGTGACTCTGGGCAAGTCATTTGCGTTCCTGGGGCCTGAAAGTTTTATACGAAAAGTGAGAAGCCAGATAAGCTCATCTCTATGATCACTGCAGGCAGAATAGATGGATTCTTTGCTTCAGAAAATCCTAGCTCTGCCTTCCAAGGGAGGTTGCCTGGGAGGAAGGGCTGGGAACAGTTTTCCAAATATTCGGCAAAGCTCAAAGTATGTCTCACAGCAGGGAAGAATCTGCTGGTGAGAAAGGCTTCTTCCCAGGGCTGGGATCTGGGGGCCCCTGGCAATAGCAGCAGTAGGAGATGCCCTAAAGTGACCTTATTCTTTAGAAAGAGGTAAGGGAAGAGGCGGCTTCCGTGTCAAAGGCGCTCAGTTCTGAGACCCATCTAACAACTCCATTCAACAGTGCTAAGGCCATGCCATGAGGGACTGACAGCCTTCCTCTATGTAAATGGAAAGAAAGTAAAATTGTCAGTCGCTCAGTCATGTCCGACTCTTTTCAACCCTGTGGACTGTAGCCTGCCCAGCAGAGTGTCCATGGAATTCTCCAGGCAAGAATACTGGAGTGGGGTAACCATTCCCTTCTCCAGGGGATCTTCCCGACTCAGAGATCAAACTGAAGTCTCCTACATTTCAGGGAGATTCCTTACCATCTGAGCCCACCAGGGAATTCCCTCCAAATCAAGCCATTAATTCTTTTCTCCCAAATGCATCCAGAACCTTTGGCTAAATTTCGAAATTAACCAGCATTAATATAAGGTACGAAAGGCCACAGAGCTGGGAGGGAGCTTGAAAATTATAAATTACCTTCTCCCCACCCACTGTCAAATGAATAAATTAAGGCCCAGAGAGGGAAAGAGGTTGCCCAACATCACACAGCAAGCCTGTGATGGAGGAAGATCCACGAACTGGGCTCAGACTGGGATCTGGCATCTGTATCCTACCTGGGAGGCAGGGTGAGGGAGGGGTCTTCAGGATGGAAGGCAGGGTGGCTCTCAGGGTGGAGGGCTGCCCTGGTGAGAACCCAGGTACCAAAAACACCCAGCTTGGGCCGCAACCCTGTGCTGCCAACTCGAGTGATTTTCCTGAAGGCTTCTTTGGGTTTATGTCATGAGGATGAGCTCATGAAAGGAAGGAAGCTGATGGGGTGACATTCCCTGTTGCAATGATCCCCTTTTTGAACAGGTCCTTGATGTCTCCATTCTGAGGCCCTTCTATCTGGCATCCTGTTTCCAGCACCACTATCTGCCCTTGCCCTCCTACCCCGAGGGGGAATGTGGCCATGGTTCTGCTCCTCTCCTTGGGAGTCTGAATGGGGGAAAAAATGGAGCTGTTGGCATTTGGGAAACCTGTACTTTTAAGAAATCTACGTTGGGAAGTGATGAGTATAAAGGAACCAAAACCCCTGAATCTAGAATTCACACCTAATAATAACAATGAAATAGCGGAATGCCAACACATTGTCGCTATGTGATGCCAAATTGCTTTTCCAAAATGTCTAGTCTTCTCCATATAGATAAATTCAGTCTGAGCATTTGAGCTCTCCTAAGAGGACTTATTAAGAGCCAAATAGCATCAAACCATCCAGCAAGATAAAAATTATTATTTGCAGGTTCTGTAGATTTCACAGAATAAAATTTTTGAGGACAATTTAAAATTTCACCATTGAGATAATAAAGAGGTAAACTCTATTGCATTTGCTTCTCAGAGATTTTATGTCCAGTCTGAACATGCCTGGCTCAATAATAACAGCTCCCAGTTGAGTATCTCCTTTGGGCCAAATATGAGATGTGCACACTCTCTAATCCTACAGTTACCCTCTGCCGAAGACGTGTCATTCGTCCCACTTTACAGATGAGGAAATCAAGGCTCAGAGTGACTGTGCAACAAGCCAGCATCTCCTCAATGGGAAGCCCAGTTGCATCTAACTGCAGCCCACGTCTTGCCTGGGTACCATCCTGGGATTCAAATCTCTGCATTGCTGGTTGGACAGGGTGAGTTCTGGGGTCTCTCCCGGCCCTGAGAACTCCCTTTCCGTGAAGTTGCTCTGCGCTACCCAGCACTTCTGTCACCCCATCCACAGTGCCCAGGACTTCTATTCCAAAAAGCCAGCGTCTGACCTTCACAAGGCCTCCAGGCAAAGGGATGCTTCAGATCAGCCTGGGCCTGGGCACTGCTCCCATGGGGCCCCCGGGGCCAGGGTGAACCTAGGAGGCTCCTTTCTGTGACCGGATGTGGCTGCCTGACCTGCTTTCTGATTTTCCTGCGCATGGGGGTCCCCCCTGCCATGTGCCCATTTGGCTGGCTTTGTTCTGTTCCAGCTCTGACAGTTCCAAGTCCCTGCTGCTTTAGGGGCCTGGGCAGGGGCAGGGGTTTCTGTGACGCTACAATTGCTTCTTTCTAACTTCATATCTGGGCAGGGGATGGCCTCGTGGTCCCCTCCAGATGACCTTTGAGAAAGGGAATGCTCCAGCCTGTCTTCCCATGCCAGGCCCAGCCACCTCCTCTGAACACCCTCCCCTCCAGCAAAGGGACATTATTATTCCGATCAGTCGCAGTTTCCTCGTGAGCAGGGTCACCGTGTGCTCAAAGTGGCCTGCCACGCTCCGCCTCTCCTCTGCCACTGCACATGATGGATTATTGAGCTCCCCTGTCCTGCCCCTGCCTGCAGGTCTGACCCAAGAGCCCTGAGTTTAGGGGTTATTGGCTCAGGTGTTAGTTAATTAAGGGGGACTTGGTTTCCTTTCTCCCTAGCCCCCTGTTGTAGGTTGAACTATGTCTCTCCAAATTCATAGGCTGAAGTCCTAACTCTCAACACCTCAGCTGCTGCTGCTGCTGCTGCTAAGTCGCTTCAGCTGTGTCCAACTCTGTGTGACCCCATAGAGGGCAGCCCACCAGGCTCCGCCGTCCCTGGGATTCTCCAGGCAAGAATACTGGAGTGGGTTGCCATTTTCTTTTCCAATGCATGCATGCATGCTAAATTGCTTCAGTCGCATCTGACTCTGTGTGACCCCAGAAAGGGCAGCCCACCAGGCTCCTCTGTCCACAGGATTCTCTAGGCAAGAATACTGGGGTGGGTTGCCATTTCCTTCTCCAAGCAACACCTCAGAGTGGAACCTTATTTGGAACCAGGTTTTTTTGCAGGTGTAATCGGTTAAGATGAAGTTCTGCTGGAGAAGGGTGGGCCCCTAAGCCCATGTGATGACCGTGTCCTTACAAAAGGGGGGAATCCGGGCACAGATGCATGCAGGGAGAATGCCACAAGATGAAGGCAGAGATGGGGTGATGCTTATGAAGCCAAGCGACACTAAAGATGGCATGTAAACCATCAGAAACTCCAGGGGGCTGGCGGGGAGGCCTGGAAGAGCCTCCCTGGCAGCCTCGGAAGGACCCGCCTGGTCGGCCCCTTGATCCTGAACTTCCAGCCTCTAACTGAAGCCGCACAGTTCTACTGTTGAAGCCACTCAGGGAGCAGCAGCTAGCTACAGCGGCAGGGCTGGGAAACAGACCTACGTCCACTGAGGAGCCTGTGTGTGTGCAGAGGGTGTTAGGCAGATCTGGTTGTTCATGGGCCCCTGGTCATAACACCTGCATAGCGCCAAGCCCTTTGGAGCTCCTGGAGCCCGTGGGCACCGAGGGTCAACTCTGTGATCAGCAGAGGTCAGCAGCCCCCGGAGCAGGGCACTGTCCCTTCCTTCCCCTCCAGGAAGCAGGGTTTTTTCCCCCCCACAAGCAGGGCTCCCTGCCCCCTGCCCCCACTGTCCATTAAGCACCAAGGTGACTTTCCAGGTCCCGCCTGAGGTGTGTGCCCGAGAAAACTCTGCCATCGGGCAGTGTGCCGGGGGAACATTTACGCTTCTGTGCTTTGAATGCACACGTGCCTGTCCTGGACAACCTTGCCACAGCTCCCCCGAGGAGCCCTTGGGCTGAGCGCACACAGGCTGGGCGGCCGGTCAGGCTGGGGACTGAGGGGGAGGGGAAGTCAGGAGGCCGCTTTCCTGAGCATCTTGGGCGGCTCAGAGACGGCTGTGAGCCCCTGGGGGTACCGGGGCACAGCCTGGCTGCGGTGGGAGCTGTGAGATGCTGCAGGGTGTCGCTGCTGCCAAGTCAGAAGCTGAGTGTGGAGATGGGTGTTTATCTGACTCAAGGTGACCCAGAGCAGACATCCGTGGTCCTGGCCTACCTGCCTGTCCCCACCTCTGGACCCTCTTTGTTCTGTATCTGTTCTGGGGGACCCCTCCAGGGAGCAGCTCCCCTCTCTCAGCACAAGGCCCTCTGATCCGGGTCCCAGGGAGGTCTCTGGGCTGGCTGTCACAGCAGAGGGCTGACAGTCGGGAAGCCGCCCCCTCCGCCTTCACTCACAGGGACCTCTCACCCCACCCAGCAGCCTGGCCACCCTGGTCCCGGGAGGAGGATGGAGGTACCCTTGCCAGGACTCCCGGGCAGTCTCCAACCTCCCCCCTCCTGGAGAAACCAGTGTCTCAGCTCTGGTTGTCGATAGCAATCTGCAAAGAAACTAAATTCTGGGGGAGAGAACAAGACCAGTAACAAGACCAGTAATCCCAGACCCAGCTCCTCCTCTGGGTCCTCAGAGGCTCAGAGCTTTGACAGCCACTTTCACAAACAGGGTCCCAAGCTCCCCTGGCAGCGTCCCTTGCTCTTCACACGACAGGGCGGGAACTGAGGCAGAGTGACAGGCCAAGGCCACGTGGCCTGGGCATGGGAGAGCCAGGATTGAACCCTGGACCATGGGTGCCAGGCAGCACCTCCCAGCTCCTTGAATCAGTACTAGGGTGCAGCAAGGGCCTTCACTTTCAACCCTTGAATTTAAAGTGGTAAATTGGTGCCCCCTCTTCACACCTCCATCGTATCTCCCACACACGCACTCACACACATATTCACACATGCACACACATGCACATGCTGTGTACCAGTACAACATGAGCCACAGAACATCCTTTGGGAAGCAATCCCGATGTCTTTGGAAGACATCTGGGGAATATGGTCTGTGTATGTGAAGATATGTAAGTAACAAGCTAGGCTTCCCTGGTGGCTCAGCTGGTAAAGAATCTGCCTGCAATGCAAGAGATCCAGTCCCTGGGTTCGGAAGATCCCCTGGAGAAGGAAATGGCAACCCACTCCACTACTCTTACTTGGGAAATCCCACGGGCAGAGAAGCCTCATGGGCTACAGTCTACGGAGTAGGAAAAGAGTTGGACATGACTAAACAACAAGCTGAGCTTTAAATGTTCATGAGACATTAGCATGGAAAAGGCCTTTGATCAATAGAATATTAACACTGGGCATATTAAAGCCCTCTGCTGTCATAATTCCATGACTCTGAAAAGCCACAATAATGCTGCTGTCATATCCACAAAGGCCTCAAAGCCCCACTCCGATGATCTGGGACAATCATAATTACTTGTAAGCATATATCGCTGGGGAGACGATAGCCTTACAAATGCTTCTAGAAAGTGCATGCCAATTCAGAAAAGTGTAATTCGAACTTCTGGATGAGAATCTGTTGCAGGTCCTCACACTCTGCTCACACACTCTGCAAGGAGCCAGGCTTGGCCCACTAGGGCTTTTGGTGTCAGTGTGTGAACAGAAGGCAGTGACCCCTATTAAGAGTGAGGGTGGGGGGACTTCCCTGGTGGTCCAGTGGTTTAGAATCTGTCTTCCAATGCAGGGGACCTGGGTTTGATCCCTGGCTGGGGAACCAAGATCCCACACGCCATGCCTTAGGGCAACTAAGCCCACGTGCCGCACCTACTGAGACCACACACTGCAACTAGAGAGTCCACACGCTGCAATGAAAGATCCCGTGCGCCGCAACTAATGCCTGACGCAGCCAGACAAATAAAAAGAGTGAGGGTGGAGGCTTCCAATGCATTCCTCTGTCATCTGACATGCCCCAAAATGCAGGTGCAATGGGCTTTTTGGTTGGTTGGTGCAATGCGGGAATCTGAGAGGTATGCATGCATGGTCAGCGTTGGGCCACCCAAGTCTGCTGATGACTCCAGCTGCCAGCAGTGATGGCCTCCGGGCCCGACTCCAGGTCCACACAAGCCGCTGTCAGCCTGGTGGGAGGTCAGAGGTGACTCCATGCAAACATTGCTGCTTCTAGTGAAAGGACTCACTCACCTACCTGCTTTTATTTTTTTTCACCTACCTGCTTTAACCCACAGGAGTCTGGATACTATGTTCGGGTTCACGCCAAGATGCCTGGGCCTAAGAAGTTGAATCAAAAGCCTACAGACAAACATTTCTATATTTTCAGTGCCTGGTCCCCAGGCTTTGGAGATGTAACATGGTTGCAGGGCTAAATTTTTGCCAACAGGCCTGGCACTGGCCTTGAACCCTTGGATCTGCCAGTTGCTACTGCTATGGCCATGGGCCACTCATCTCACCTCGTTGATCCTCAGTAAGTGGGGATTCTAGCACTCACCTTGAAGGCGAGCTGTACAGAGTACAATCAGGTAGGTGCTGGTATATCCTGACTGCACTATAGGTGTTGAATAAGTGATAGGTATGGTTATGAAGGGCCTTCCCAGGTGACTGCTAATGGTAAAGAAACTGCCTGTCAATGCAGGAGACATAATAGATGAGGGTTCGATACCTGGATCAAGAAGATCCCCTGGAATAGGAGATGGAACCCACTCCAGTATTCTTGCCTGGAGAGTCCCATGGAGAGAGGGCTACAATCTGTAGGGTCACAAAGAGTCAGACACGACTGAAGTGACTTAGCACGCACGCATGGTTATAGAGACTCCACATCCTCCAATAAGGGAAGTCGGAGAATCTATTTGAAGACTTGAGTGGTCTTAACCCAAGAATGGTGCTTCCATCAGATAACTGATCTGAGACAGTTATCAGGCAGATGTGGACAGACTGGGGATAAGGAGAAGGAACCTCCTCCCCGCCAGCTGGACCTTCCTGATCAGCTCAAATTGGGGGCAGATGTCACAACACAAGCTCTTTCTCTTTCTTGATGTTCTGATTCTGCTAGCTCCCAGTGTTTGCCATGGCTGATCTAACATCAACCCACAGGCTTGCCCATGTCTCCACCCATGAGAGGAATAGCAAGGCAGGCTGCATAGAAGGAGGTTGTCCTTGTGGAGTTACCGGAAATAGTAGTATCTGTACTGACAGCTCAATGAGAGGTTTAAGTACCACTCGAGCACCTTGATCCTAATCCTCGCAGAGGCTGCAGCTTTGTGGTTCTGAGTGGGTCATGGCAGCAAGTGTCTTCCTACATCCTCTGGGAGGAAGGAGAAGCCTCCATGCAGGGCAAGGGGCCCCCCGCGTGGGCTTTGGCTCCAGGCAGACCCTGGCTGGAACCCTGGCCGAGTCACTCACAGGATTGGCCTCAGAATCCATCTCAACAACTGCTGGCTTGCTACATGCAGTGGATCCCAGTTGGCCTGCAACCAGCTCACTCTCCCTGGATGACTGGCTGCTAGAGAAACTACCATTTCTATAACCCATGGCTCTAGGTCTTCCATGGGGAATCATCTCCCACAAGAAATTAAATTCTCAACTACTTTTCCAGAACAGAACCTGACTTTGCTCCTGAGACCAAGGCGATTGTGTCCACACTTGGAAACCAGCTTGGGAAGAATAGGAGAAGAATCAACTGACACCAAAAATATGAGCGGTCCTGATTCTGGTGCTGGGGATAGTGGCGGGTACACCATGAGGAAGGCCTTGCGTGGGTTATTTTATGCATTCCTTCCTAGAGTCTGACTTCTCCCCACACAATGAGTGTGCAGTTCTCAGCCCCGACTCGGTGTATACGATGGGAGAGTTTGGGTCCGGCTCCTTGGAGGTGGGGGTCAGAGCAAATTCTGCCCCACCCCCAGTCTACCCACCTCACCTGTTTTAGCAGTTCCACCACGCTGTCATTGGAAGTGTAGGTCGGGTGTGACCCTGGACTTACCCAGCACACACCTGGAGCCCATAAGGTCCCCTGCACGTGATGAGCAAGTTCACACATGCCCCTCTCCCTGGGGTGTGCCTGGGGCCCCTGCTACCGCAAAGACTAGGCCCCTCGTGGGACTCTGTCTTCAATCATGGAAGGGGAGTGGGGGTAGGGCATGGGCAGGGGAAGGTGGTTTCAAGACGGATGTCATTTTAAGAGGATTAGCCACAAGGATCTGCCGGCGACAAAGTCCCTCCCCATCACCCTGTCTTGGGACCTGACGTCCCCTCATTCAGACCCTTGGAGGACTCCTGCCTCGATGCATTTGATCTACAGAGGAAGCCACTGATTCGGCCACTGTTTATTCTTGCCCGTCTAGCTGCCAGCACTGAGCAGGGTGCTGGACAGGGGAGGAGGGGAAGGAGGGCGTTCTGAGCACTCTGGGAGCGCGGCCAGAAGGACCACCCCAGGAACCAAAGTGCTCCTGCTCAGAAGAGAACAATCTAGAGAGGTCAAGCTCGCTGGTGGCTCAGACGGTAAAGCATCTGCCTGCAATGCAGGAGACCCGGGTTTGATCCCTGGGTTGGGAACATCCCCTAGAGAAGGAAATGGCAACCCACTCCAGTATTCTTGCCTGGAAAATTCCACGGATGGAGGAGCCTGGTGGGCTACAGTCCCTGGGGTTGCAAAGAATCAGACGTGACTGAGTGACTTCACTTTTTTCAGAAGTCAAGGGGAAGAGGGAGCTGGGAGTAAGAACACAGGCATGCCTGGACCCCAGATTCTCTGACTAGAGGCCAGCACTATCTGACAGAAAGAGAAGGTGAACCACAGGTGTGAAAAGAAACATGTGAAGTTAATGTTAATTACAAACCTTATTTAATTCAATATATTCAAGATTTCACTATGGAATCAATACGAAAAGTTTACATTATACATATATTGGTGGTTTAGTAGCTGGTCCTGTCCGACTCTGGCTACCCCGTGGACTGTAACCCACCAGGCTCCTCTGTCCATGGGATTTTTCAGGCAAGAATCCTGGAGTGGGATGCCATTTCCTTCTCCAGGGGATCTTCCCAACCCAGGGATAGAACCTGTGTATCCTGCATTGCAGGCAGATTCTTGGCTGCTGAGCCACCAGGAATCTCATATATACATATGTGTGTGTAGTCGTGCTAAGTCTTGGAAACCCAGGATGCATGTCATACCTACGGCACATCTCACTGTGGACAAGTCATGTTCAAGTATTTCAGTGGGACCCGTGGTTGGTGGCTCCCCTGTGGGGCTCTAGACCTGGCCCACGCTGTCCCTTCTGCTGGGATTGTCCCCCTGCATAGCCACGCCCCCTTCTCTCACTCCTGCCTCAGAAGTCTGAGACGTTTCCGGATCAGATGCCGTGTCGTGGTGGTCCATCCAGGTGGGAGGGCCTTATCTACAGGGTCACATGCCCCTCGCAGGGGTCTCCTGCAGAACCTCACCAGGCCATGCCTCCCCTAAAGGGTCTCCTTCAGGCTCCGCACAGAGAAGGTGCTGGGGAATATGTGTCAAAATGAAATGACGGTATGTTTTCATGTTTTGGTTTTTCCAGTAGTCATGTATGGATGTGAGAGTTGGACTCTAAAGAAAGCTGAGTGCCGAAGAATTGATGCTTTTGAACTGTGGTGTTGGGGGAGACTCTTGAGAGTCCCTTGGACTGCAAGGAGATCTAACCAGTCCATCCTAAAGGAAATCAGTCCTGAATATTCATTGGAAGGACTGATGCTGAAGCTCAAACTCCAATACTTTGGCCACCTGATGTGAAGAACTGACTCATTTGAAAAGACCCTGATGCTGGGAAAGATTGAAGGCGGGAGAAGGGGACGACAGAGGATGAGATAGTTGGATGGCATCACCGACTCGATGGACATGAGTTTGGGTAAGCTCTGGGAGTTGGTGATGGACTGGGAGGCCTGGCGTGCTGCAGTCCATGGGGTCACAAAGAGTCAGACACGACTGGGTGACTGAACTGAACTTGCATGGTTTCTGAGCTTGGTTTAGGATGGTTCCTTTGCGCACACAGGAAAGTCAAGGCAGTGGCTGGATGGGGTGGTGGCAGTGGGGTGGGGGAGGGTTTCGCAGAGGTTTCCTAAGCATTGCTTTTCCTCCCCTGTAAGTTGCCATCTGTCCCCACAAAAGATGAATAGTTTTATGAGTGTTTTTTAAAAGTCCAAATGCACCATGTCCATTTGGAGAGAACATATTGAGTTGTGAACCGACCGTCAATTTCACTGAAACAGTTTTTTTTTTCTTTTCTGGGCACCATTAGAGGGAAGCAAGCTATAATCAGAAAAAAGGAAAATTTTGTGGGGAAATGCGATTAAGCCAAGGAAAATCCAATAGCTTAAATTTGGAGTTGAATTACTTTTTGTCCTCTGAGGGTTCAAGTTCACCTCATTAGCCCGCAAGTCCCCTTTACTGTGGGAGCTAAGAGAAGGGGTGTCTACATGCCCTCCCTTCCTGATTCATCTCTCCTCCCTCTATCTAAGCCCCTTTAGTTCACACAACAGTCAGTCCCAGGCCAGGCACCGTGGCTGGTGCGGTAGGTAGGGGAGGGAGGGGGGATGCATCCAGACCAAGCCTGTGACACACGCACGCTCCCCAGGTGTGAAGCCCTTGAACGCTTACAACAACCCTAAGGGGCAGGCACTGCTCACTTCTGGTTTATAGATGACAGGTTGGAAGCTCAGAGAGGCAATATCACTGGCCCAAGGTCACACAGCTAGCAGGAAGTAGAGGAGCTGGAATTTGAACTCCAGAGCCCAGGCAGACAAACTCAGCAGTCCACCCTCGGAGAGCAACTGAAACCCACTCTCCTGTGTTCTGCCTGGGCTTCGTGTCCCACAGAAACCCGCATCTCTGCAAGTTCTGACATCCTGGCTAGACATGGCAGACCTACACCAGGGGCTCCCACCCAGGGGTGGTTCTGGTCCCCAGGTTGCCTAGATCTGTCAGTGTCTGGAGACATTTCTAGTTGTCAAAACTCGGAGCAGGAGGGAAGATGTGCTGCTGGTGGGCAGTGGTAGATGACAGAGGGGCTGCCAACATCTCATGATGCACAGGACACCTCCACCCACAACACAGACTGTCAGGAGTGCTGAGGTCTAGTGGGTAGTTCCAGAAGGAAGAACTGATGGATCTGCTCTGCTCAGGACAGACTCATCCAGAGACCTGCAGACTGTCTGACATCCTACGTTTAAAGTAAGAGGCAAGCCCACTAGCTTTCCCCCAGAGGGAGTGGCTACCACAGGAAAGACAGTGAGAGATGCTCTGGGCTTATGCTGTCTGGAGAAGAGAAGATGGGCGCTGCTGAGGGGGGAGCCCGGCTCACTGCCAGCCCATCATTAGGGCCCCCAGGACAGACATCCTCCTGGACTGCAGAAAGCAGGATTGGCAGCATGGGTGGAACTATGGGGAGCCAGGTTTCAGCTCAGTGTGAGGAGGGACAGGGAGAGACAGAGGGACCTGGGAAGTGAGCCTCTCCTCCCTGGGGGTGGTGAGTCAGGGCATCCCTTCCAGGTCCTGGCCACCTGAGGATGCAGGAAGATGCTGGGGGATACTGAGGGTGCTGAGGGATACTGGGGGATACTGGGGATGCTGGGGGATGCTGAGGGATGCTGAGAGATGCTGGGGGATGCAGGAGGATGCTGGGGGAAGCTGGGGGCTGCTGAGGGCTGCTGAGGGATACTGGGGATGCTGGGGGATACTGAGGAATACTGGAGGTGCTAGTGGATACTGAGGAATTCTGGGGATGCTGAGGAGAGGCTGAGGGATGCTGAGGGATGGGCCATATGCTCCCTCTTTCACACACACACACACACACACACACACACAGACACGCCCACAAAACCCTGCACAGCTCCTACTGCCCAGGTTCAACATCCACTTTCCAATAGAACATCAAAATCCTTTCCATTTTCACCTTTCCAAATACTTAAGCCATTTTGGATACAAATTTGTGTGTGCAGGGGTGTTTCCTCTCCAGTGAGCAAAACTGACTGGGTAATACATTTTTTTTTTTTTTTTCTGGCTACAACATGTAAGGAAAATTCTGTAGTTGGAGGAGGTTGGCTTCTGGAATGTACATCCCTGAGGCCATGGTACTGCAACCTTGACTGGCATGGGGGATGGGGACAGGGAGAGGACGTGACAAGCCACACCGCCTGGACTCACAGCGGCAGATCCCGGAGCCGTGGGATGGGTGGGCCCCTCTGGCTGGGCATGGAGCATGCGCCCTGCTCCCTGGGCAGGTGACACCCTGGGGCCGGGGATTCCAGGCAGCGCTCTCCTGCACTCAGTGGGCAGTAAGAACCCACCCCCTGCAGGCTGTTTTCCCCCATCTCTTCTCCCTTGTCTCCTCCTTTAGAAGTTCCTGGGTTTGGGGACTGAACGTCAGAATGATGTGCTTTGAAGTCAAGTGGGGAGTCTCACCACCTTTCGGTCCTAAGTTTAATCCAGAAGAATCTGAGGCTGAAAAGCAAAAGCATATGGCCTCCTTCTCACTCATCTGTCGAGTTCATTCTCATCCTCTGATCCACCCTCTGGAAAACATGTGGCCAAGAGAGGCCCGCCACGGCTAAAGGCCACATAGGCCGGCGTGGCTCTCTGGAGCCCCACGCCCAACCCGACCCGCCCCAAGCTCTTGGCGCGCCGGCCAAGCTCACCTGGTGATCACGTAGGGTGCAAAGCATACGAGGAAGGTGCCTATGAAGGTGCTGATCTTCCTGCTGGCTCGCTGCCGCCGCCTCTTCTGCTCCTCCAGACAGCGTTCCCGGACACTGCGCATAAGAGGGGGGAAGGTGAGTCCCGGGGGGGCTGGCCAGTCACAGGGGCTCACTATCGCGCATGCAGGTGGTGGCTGTGAGAGCGGGAACCTGGCCACGGGGCCAGAGAGACGCGCGCTCAACTGGGCTGTGAGCACGTGACCTGGGGTACCTTGTCTGACATCACTGAGTCGTCATCTGCAAAACATGCACAGTAATACAGCAAAGCTCTGCCCACAGGGGCAAGGGAAGGGTGGGACCCACTGGGAGATCAGGACTGACAAATAGACACTGACGTGAAAGTGAAGTCGATCAGTTGTGTCTGACTCTTTGCGACCCCATGGACTGCAGCCCACCAGGCTCCTCCGTCCGTGGGATTTTCCAGGCAAGAGTACTGGAGTGGGTTGCCATTTCCTTCTCCAGGGAATCTTCCCGACCCAGGGATCGAACCTAGGTCTCCGACATTGCAGGCAGGCGCTTTACCATCTGAGCCACCAGGGAAGTCCTGGTTGGGTATACACTACCATGTGCAAAATAGATAAGCTCGTGGGAAGCTTCTGGACAAGAGGGGTACCTCAGCGTGGTGCTCTGTGATGACCTAGGGGGCGCGATGGGGGGTGGGGTGGGAAGGAGCCACCAGGGGGAGGGGATTCGACACAACATTGTAAAGCAATTGTTCTCCAATTAAAAAAATAAAAATGAGATAAAATGTTGCAAAAGGCTGCTTTGAGAATTAAATGCCTGAAGCAAAAAAAGCAATTAGCACAGTGCGGGAGCAAGTGCAAATAAACACACTCCCTGGGTAGTATCTCTAATTCTTCCCTTTACCTTATCTAATTCTGGTCTCTAATTCTTTATCTTTTCATCCTGCCAGGTAGGTGTTACTTATCCTGCTTTACAATGAAGACCACGGTTGCAGAATTTGAATGCATGTCTGGGTGACTGGAGGCAGGTTCCCTCCAGCTGGGGCAGCCTGGACTTTGCCTGCGGTGTGGCCCGGGCTTCCTTTCCTCCACACCTTCAGCCCTATTTCTTCCACCCCAAAGCCCCAGCCAGCCCAGGGCTACAGACATCACATTATCAGGTGACTGAAGAAGTTACCTGATTCCTTCAGAGATGAAACTCGGTGAAGATACAAGACCATTAAGTCCCTGGAGAATTGGGGACACAGCTCTGAAGATGCCCACCTGCACCTCTAACCACACCCTGTTCCTGACTCCGCTCTGCTCCCCACCTTTCGAGAACTGACATCTCAGGCCAGTTGGGAGCAGTGCTTCTTGCAACCCCTTTCCTGCAGCCTCATGAAAGTGAACAAGCAACAGCCAGGCTGGCTATCTCCACAAGCAAGGCGTCACGTCCTCCAGATTCCAGGGCCCAACGTGGCCATGTGTTCCTACTGTTTACTTATTTTTCTTCACAATTAAAAAAATACTGATTTATTTTAATTGGAGGATAATTACAATATTGTGATGGTTTCTGCCATACATTAGTATGAATCGGCCACAGGCATACATTAAAATAAATGACATGATTGCAGAAGTGGACAGGGAAGAAGACTGTGGATAGAATTTTCCAGGAGTGAAGATAACTTGGCAGAAGTCAGGCCGGGGCTGCAGTGTGTGCATGCGTGCATGTTCAGTCTCTCAGTTGTGTCTGACTCTTTGCGGCCTCATGGACTATAGCCCACCAGGCTCCTCTGTCCATGGGATACTCCAGGCAAGAATACTGGAGTGGGATACCATTTTTATCTCCAGGGGATCTTCCCAATCCAGGGACTGAACTTGCATCGCCTGTGTCTCCTACATTGGCAAGAAAATTCTTTACTACTGAGCCTCTTGGGAAGCCAGGCTGCAGTGACCTGACACCAAAATAGGTCAGTCTGTTCAATGAAAGCAAGGAGTGGGGAGAACGTTCATGAGCCAGACTTGTGAGCAGCATGAACACCAAGGCAGCCCCCACTTCCTTCCACAAGAACCAACATCTTACTAATTAATCAAGACTCTATCAGATTTCTGATCACAGATGGACAATTCCATGTTAGTTTGGACTGGTCCCCTAAAATTCCTGCAGAATTTTTTTTCTCCCTTGACTGTATCCTTCCAGGAATTTAGAAAGCTGAGAACTGGAGTCTGGCCCAGTACAGACAGATTTCATACTGGCTGAAATGTATTACTCATGACTCACATCATGAATTAATTTCTAATAACGCATATCAATAGCCACCCACATTTCTTGAATCTTTAATATATGCACCATCTTAGATACTGTGATAGGGTTTCATTTGCATTCATTGATTTGATACTCACATCTCTATAAGATAGTAAGTAAAGTCGCTCAGTCGTGTCCGACTCTTTGCGACCCCATGGACTGTAGCCCACCAGGCTCCTCCATCCATGGAATTTTCTAGGCAAGAATACTGGAGTGGGTTGCCATTTCCTTCTCCAGGGGATCTTCCTGAACCCAGGTCTCCCACATTGCAGGCAGACGCTTTACCGTCTGAGCCACCAGGGAATCCCAATCCTATAAGATGAGGATTGATAAAACTGTAATCTTCACTGTTTGAGATAAGGAGACTGAGGCACAGAGAAGTTAAGTAACTTGCTCAAGATTGCACAGTGATCGGGAGAAGGGTGGCGAAGGGTGACCGACCTGCCCGGGGAAATCAGGACTGTCCCAGGTTTAGCACTAGAAGTCCTGCAGCCTGGATGGGACACACAGGACCATCTGGTTTTCAGACAGAGGGTCTCACATCTGAGGACCCATCTCTGTCTCGGGCAGCCCAGGATAGTTGGTCTCCCTAAGTGATGGCAGTCGTTGAGCCCAGTCATCTGACTCTGAGTGTCACCTGTCAACTCACTGAGGTCATCACACCTCCCTGAGGAGGTATGCACATCATCTCTTTCAGAAAATCTGAAGCATACATACAACCAAGGAGGCAGAGGACAGAAGGGCGATATTGCCTAAAGTCACACAGCAAGAGTCATCGTCAATCTCTTCACTTTCCAGTTACACCTGGGAGTCTGTAGCATCTTCTTGCAAAGACCTCTGGCTCTTGTGACTTGTGCAGATACAAGTGGGCATGGAGAGAAGGCACGGGTCCCTACCCTGGAGGTCTGGGTGCAGTGAGGTGACCAGCCCATCTTGCTATGCCTGAGACGGTCTTGGTTTTCAAGCTCAAAGTTACACATCCTGGGAGCCCTCGCAGTCCCAGGCCAATCAAGACAACAGTCACCCTCGCGGCGTGTCTGGTACATTCTTTACAACACAGGACTGCTTGTTTTAATAATGAAATCCTTCTCTCAAAACTCTCGGTGCAATCAGTGTAGGAATTGCAGGAGATGTGGGGGTGTGAGCTGAGAGTCCCGAGTCATCGCAGTACACTCACCCACTGAAAGGAGTTTAGGATTCTGGACATCTCCTTGAAGGTGAGGATCAAGGTCATACTGTAAATGACTCATCAAGGGGCAGCAGAGAAACTGGTGGTGACCTGGAAGCTGACCCTCCTCCGGGGTGTGACCCCCAACCATATTTTCCATTTCTCAGACATTTTAGAGTAACCCTGATCAGTGAACAAGCCCTGGCTATGTGTCCTAGTCCCAGCTGTGCCCTCACAGCTGTGTGGCCTCAGAGAAGTCACTCAACCTCTCTGAATCTGGTTCCTCATTTATCGGAGGTGGATTTCACAGTTAGGACTACAGCTAGAGCGGCCACTTAGCAGGGACAAAAGTGACTCACCTGCTACCCAGCTTGGAGGAGGGAGGTGCTTCCTCTGCCCCCCAACCCCACCCCTGAGGGGGGACGTGGGTTCCTGCTGAGAACCTGAGGACCCAACTGTCTCCCCAGGAGGAGCATCTCTTCCTCCCACCACACCAGACAATCCTGACCCTGAGCCTTGAGCAATATTTAAAGACAGACGTTGGTTAAAGCTTTAAAGGTCCTCAGAAGGATAAACAGAAACATCTCAGGGACTCTCCAAGGAATAAAACAGACCCTTCGGAGGCTAGTATGATCAAGGGCACTCTTCATTGTAAAAACCTGTGGGGAATTCATTTTATCGGTTCCTGCAAAGCTCTGTGTAGGAGAGAAGGATTAAACAGCAGACACCCACAGACACATTCCTTCTTTGAATTCCCACACTACGAAGCTCAACATCTTGTACCCAGAAAAACGTAACGAGAGTATGCCATTTGAATTAATGAACAACCCTTAAGAAAATTAATACTCAATCATTTTAAAGTGACCTTATCAAAAGAGACGATAGTAGAAATCTGCTCTAGCACAGATTTTTTTTTAAAGCTGAGACTTAAGAATCTTGAGCCTTTCAGACAAAGCAAGGCTTATCAATAGATGTCAGGCTGTGAACCCTTCCGTGGCCTGGAGTCCTTTCTGATTAATACTGAGTTAATACTAACACACAAGTAGCACCAGAGCCAGACCTCTGGGCTTAAATCTGTGCATCTTGCACTGACCTGTTGTGTGGCTTTAGGCAAGTTACACAGCTCTTTGTGCACCAGCCTCTTCATTTCCAAAATGGGGACAATGCAAGTACCTGTGTGGCAGGATCCTATTGAGACTAAGTAAGTAAATGCCCCAGAAGGAGCTAAGACAGGGCTCGACTCAGAGTCAGCACTCATTCCGTGTGGATCCTAAGGACTGTTCATCCCGCACAGATCTATGAAGCAATAGCTATGGTCCAGCACTACCTTGAAGCCCCTAACTCCCTCCCACTGGAAAAATTCTCTTCCTACATTTACGAGAGAGAGCGCACTGGGACTAGACACTGTTGCCAGGTAAGGTCTGAGCTTGAGTCTGGGCTCCCAGGCAGTGCAGAGGGTGAGAGGCTCGAAGCTCTCTTGGCCAGGTTCATTGGCCCAGAGTGCAAGCACAGTGCTTCTGTGTGTGTGTGTGTGTGTGTGTGTGTGTGCATGTTGGGTGGGGGGGAGTTGGTCCCAAAGGCTGTGACAAGACACAGCGTTCCCTTGAGCCAAAAGGAGACGGGCTCTCCAGCATGGTAACATGTGGGGTCAAAGACATGTTCCCCAGGAGGCTTCAGGAACGGGGTAGAGGGATGGATAACCCTGGGGATATCTGAAAAGTCAGTACATGAGGCGACTGTAGCTAAAACATGTGGGGTGGGTCCTGACTGACCCCCAGAGGAGAGCAGCTGGCCCAGGACTCAGAGAGACATCTGGATTTGCCTTCTGGCTTTTAGGAAAATGAAACAAAAGGCTAGGAAACAGGTGGGCTGATGGTGGAGGAAAGCCTCGAGTTTGGGGTCAGGACTGGTGTGAGCAATCCTGCCCTGAGACCTGAAAAGTGGGGGCCTGTCCTGGACCCTGGATACTGAGGGGCCCAGGTCTCCCCAGGAAATGAAGAGTTTGGGGCTAAGGGGATGGGCACACTCAGAGCCCACATGCTCCATCCTAGACTAAGCTCAGTGTGTGTGTGTGTGTGTGTGTGTGTGTGTGTGTGTGTGTGCTAAGTCACTTCAGTCATGCCCCACTCTTTGCAACTCTGTGGACAGTAACCCACCAGACTCCTCTGTCCATGGGATTCTCGAGGCAAGAGTACTGGAGTGGGTTACCATACCCTCCTCCAGGGGATCTTCCCGACCCAGGGATCGAACCCCAGTCTCTTGTGTCTCCTGCATGGGCAAGCTGGTTCTTTACCACTAGCACCACCTGGGAAGCCCAGACCAAGCTCCAGGGACATGGGATTTTTTGCCCCAGTGCCCTGGTCCTGCTTCCAGAAGGTGTGCAGGCATCATCCTTGGGCTCGTCCTCCTAAGGGTGGACTGTGCCACCTCTGTGCTCGGCTGAAGACCAGAGACATGGCGTCTGTGACCAACACATGGACGCAAATCCTGCAGTATCCACCTTGTACAACGGAGGCCCCTTTCTGTGCTGGGGGACCCAGGCTGGGGGACGAGGCAGGCCGGCTGTGTGCACAAAGCCAGTTCTGCTCTCCCCGCCGCGTCCAAGCAGCCTGAGAACCCTCAGTTTGAACGCAGCCTTGCAAAGCGTTATAAATGTGTACTTCTCAAGGCAGAAGGCTACAACATCTTTCATTTAACAGTTTATAAGCCCCGAAGAATTGATGCTTTTGAACTGTGGTGTTGGAGAAGACTCTTGAGAGTCCCTTGGACTGCAAGGAGATCCAACCAATCCATCCTAAAAGAAATCAGTCCTGAATATTCATTGGAAGGACTGATGCTGAAGCTGAAACTCCAATACTTTGGACACCTGATGCAAAGAACCGACTCATTTGAAAAGACCCTGATGCTGGGAAAGACTGAAGGTAGGAGGAGAAGGGGACAACAGAGGATGAGATGGTTGGATGGCATCACCGACTCAATGGACATGAGTTTGAGTAAACTCTGGGAGTTGGTGATGGCCAGAGAGGCCTGGGGTGCTGCAGTCCATGGGGTTGCCAAGAGTTGGACACGACTGAGCAACTGAACTGAACTGAACTGAAGTTGAATTTAGAAATTCTCAATATTCATGTAGATGGCTTGTGAAACTCCATTTGCACTATCGCTACATAATCCATAAATCTTGGGGCAGACCTAGGTGTGAGATTTGGGTGGAGTCACAATCTAGGTCTGTTAAATATGGCAAGTGCCCCCTCTTCCCTGGGGGTCGCAACTTCTTCATCTACAAGATCAACAGCACAGGGAGGGCCCTCCATTCAGCTTTGCACAGTTCTGACACTCTCCAGCTCAGCTCTCACCCTGTAACCCCTGATCGCAAGAATGTGTGCTTCACTAAAGGTCCAGTCTGAAGTCATGAACTGGTGCTGGCGAGTGGCGCCCTCAGCTGGACGCAGAGAGCAGGGCTGCAGCATCAACACCAGGGGTCCCCATGCAGGGCCCCCCATCAGGGCTACCCATCCAGGGCTCCCCGTCCACCTCACTGAGGGCACCAGAGACAGGATCTGACAATAGTCGGTTCCAAGTTGTGATCTGGGAGAACTGAACCCAGTAGATGGAGTGGTTAGAGACCAGGTGGGTAAAAACTATTAGTAATTCCCAATTCCTTCACGACTGCAGTAACCCGAGAGACCACTCCAGAAAGACAGGAGTAGAGGAGGTCTCTCGGGGTCCCTGATTCAACTTAGAGCAGAGAGTCCCTGACCTTGAGGTGGTGCTGAAGCAGAGGAATCCAGCCCATCATTCTCCCTGTCAAATGCTCCGCAGGAAGAGCCGGCATCACTCAGGAGCTTCCTGACAAATGCCACCCTGGGCCTCAGGGAAACTCAAAATTAAATCCCAGGAGGCCAGCAGAGTGGTGACTCTGAAGGGAATCTTCCAAAGTCACCTTGACCCGCCGCCCTGCACAAGCAAGCCTGACTTCTACTGATCGGGACTGGCCTCCCCCAGCTCCCAGCACCAACTGGCCCTGGAAGCTGCCTGAAGCCTTAGTGCCAGAGGTTTGGGGGGGGCTAGGGGCAGCCTCCTCCCCTGCTACCCCAGAGCTAGCTCTGCTGCTTCTCACTTGCGGGGTGGAAGAGTTTGGAGCCTCCAAGAAAGAAGCCTGTGGATCCACTGTCCGAGAGGTGGTGCCCTCCTGTGTGGCCACCGCCCGTGCTCTCCCTCTGGGAGTGGACCCCATAGAAAAAGGCAGGCTGTGGTCGCTGAAGGGACAGTGCTGTCGTGCCCGCCCACTCCTCGGTAACCTCAGGCCAGCCTCCACCAGCGGGGCCTGTTGGAATCAGCCAAAGACCATCCCTCCAACCCCCGGAAAGCCCTTCCTCTCCCTACTGCAGGCTGCCCTTGCTCCTTGGCCCTGCAGGACCCCAGGGCTCTGGGAAGAGGGTTTCCTTGGGGCATCCTGGGGCTCAGAAGCAGTGAACATCACCCTGGAGGGGCCTGGAGGAGGGAAGAGAGGCCCAGAAGCCAGCAGAGCAGCTGCCTCTTCTCCTGACTCCCCTGGGAGCTCTCTCTGTGGTGTCTGGTCTGGAGTCCATGAGACATTTGCAAGATTGGAGGCGACCCAGGTGGCGCAGTGGTAAAGAATCTGCCTGTTAATGCAGGAGATGCAAGAGATGCAGGTTCGATCCCTGGGTTGGGAAGATTCCCCTAGAGGAGGAAATAGCAACCCACTCCAGTATTCTTGCCTGGAAATTTTCATGGACAGAGGAGCCTGGCAGGCTACAGTCCATGGGATCACAAAGAGTTGGACATGACTGAGTAGCATCTTAAATGGGCTGAAAAGGAGCCACCGTCCTCCTGTTCTGGAAGTTGAAGGGAGAGAGGCGATGGGGTTTGTACTGGTCTAAATAAGAACTGATTCCTTTCCTAGCTGATTCCCTCCTCCGCTGTTAGGTTCTCGACGAGTGGGCTCACTTGTTCAAGTTCCGGGAGTTAAACACTGCCTACAGCTTCTAGAGCACTCCCCGTGATTGTCCTAGGGAAGACGCACCTTCTCAAGTGAGGTCTCTCACCCCAGGGTGATGGGAAGGGGAACAGCGCTGCGATCCTTAAGTGACACTGACCCATGCACGGCCACGTGCCGCGAGGCAGGGCGAGGCTTTGCGTCGGTGTGCTGTGGTCTGTAATACATGCAGCTGACACACAAGCACGCAAGCCTGTGTGTGAGAAGCTCACACACTTTCATACATGGTTCACACGCCCTGGTGACTTTCACATGGACGTGGTGTACATGATTCTGGGAGGAAGATTCTGCAACTAGAAGCTCTGGGCCGGCATGTAATCTGCAAGGACCATCCTGAGGGGAACGGTGAACACAGGCTTACATGCCCTTCTGTGTTCAGACAGAGTGAAGCTCAAGGTCTTTGTTTTTTGCCCATGCGCAGAATAACTCGGAACTGAACGAGCCTTTGGTCAGACTGACTCCCCTCACCTAGGAGCTTGCTTCTCCCCGACCGGGGAGGCATTCGCACCCTGGGGACTGAGCTCCCTCCCTGGCCCCTGGCCTCCCATGCACCGGTCCTCTCTGCCTGCCTCACTTTTCACGCCATCTTGACACCAAACCCCCCTTCGAGGGTCCGGAGCGTCAGGACGTAAAATAGCAGAGTCTACAGAACAGGGACCCAGCAGCCGCTCCCCTCCTCACTTCCCGCTCCTGCTGAGGAAAGCCAAGGTGCTCTCGGGACAGCTCAGCTAAGAGTCTTTCCGCCTTCTGTCCCTGAGAGGCTCGGGGGTGGGGGGATGATAGGACTTGCTGGAGTCGGGGAGGGGGAGGCACCCTAACCCGCACTGCCCAGCCCGAGCTGCCTTCCTGAAAAACAGCAGCCACGGGAGGATGGGGGTGGGTGGGCAGGTTTCGCCATGGGAGTCTCAGGATGATACCCTCCCTCTGCGGGGACTCCAAGTCCAAGAGACACCAGAGAGCGCTGTCTGGGAGGGGCAGGAGGACCACCCCCACCCCCACCCCCAGAGCCCTTCAGAGGCTCCTTTAAGGACCACAGAGGAAGGGGCCGCCCAGGACTCTCTCTCTTCCTCCCTCTGTCTCTCTCTCTCTGTCTCTGTCTCTCTCTCTCTCTCTCTCTCTCTCGCTCGCGGACACACACACACACACACACACACACACACACACACGAGCAGGAGACAGAGGCAGTGCCAGGCACCGGAGAAAGGAAAGCGCCAGCAGAGCGGCACGCTGCTGTCTGAAGAGCTCTTAGCAGCACCCCAAGCATCCCAGCCAGGCTCTCAGGGCCTGATGAGAGCCGTGCAAAGGCCTTCAGCAGTGAACAGAGATCACTGCCTTCCCATATGCTGCTACTTAAAGTGAACACTACACACGTAAAATAAGAAGTCCAGCAAAGTTCCGATTCTCTGTGGTTTCCATCCCGATGAGTCACGGAACGTATGCATTCATATCTCACCCACCTTTTGGGTGGCCCTGCTTGGTTGATGCTCTAAGCATCTGTCTTGAGACCCACAGCGTGGCCCCTTTCCCCCACCTCAGTTTTCCAAAGAGGACACAGAGGCTAGGTGTTACAGGGGCTTGCCCAAAGCGGCACGATGGAGCACGGGGGAGTCAAGGACCCTGTTTCCCCGACAAAGATCCCCCCCACGCTCCTCCACCGAGTCCCCTGCGCGCGTCCTCACCTGGGGTGGATGTCCACCAGCAGCACAAGCGTCTGCATGGTGATCACGTCGATGCGCTTGCAGTGGAAGCGGGCCACCCTGAGCACCTTGCAGTATGTGCAGCAGAGCACGACGAAGGAGAGCAGGAAGCTGAGCGCGTGGAAGGCGCCTGTGAAGACGGCGAAGCGCAGGCGCTCGTCGGGCCGCCGGCTGCAGAGCGTGCAGGACGCGTAGAGCTGGTGGAAGCCGAGCCAGGACAGGGCTAGCGCGGCGGCCGGGAAGGTGAGCGCGTGCAGCCACGTGTAGGCCACCATGAGCGCGGCGTCGCGGAGGCGCATCTTGGCGCGGTAGCTCAGCGGGAAGACCACGGCCACCCAGCGGTCGATGCTGAGCGCAGCCATGCTGAGCATGGAGTTGGCGGCCAGGAAGGTGTCGAGGAAGGCGGCCAGGCGGCACAGGCGGTCCCCGGCCGGCGGCCGCTGGGCCACGACGCCGGCCAGCGTGAGCGGCATGTTGACCACGGTGCACAGCAGGTTGCCGCACGTGAGGTTCAGGGTGAAGAGCGCCGGCGCCTGGCGGCGGATGTCGGCGCTATGCAGCAGGCAGAGCAGCACCAGCGCGTTGGACAGCAGCGAGACGCCCATCGTGCCCACCAGCAGCCCCGCCAGGCCTGCGTCCCACGAGTTCATGGTGCGCGCCCGCCGCCGGCGCTCAGGACCCGCCGCCCCGCGCCGCCATGGCGCAGCCCGCCGCCGGCTCAGCCCCTCGGCGGCCGCGCCGCCGCCCCGCGCCCCCCGGTCCCCGCCGCCATGGCTCCCCCTCCCCGCCCCCCGGAGAGGGCGCGCGGCCACCCGGGAGCCCGGCGCCACCTCCCGGGCGAGCGCCCGTGCGCCGCCGAACCCGGAGCTTTGCGCGCCCTCGGATCCCGGATTGCGGGCGCCGGCGGCCGCCTCTCACCCCATCCCTCCGCGCTCCGTCTCGGTCTCCGCGGCCCCTCCTGCAACCTTGCTTTCTCTGCCTCCCGTCTCTCTGCTGCTTCCTCTCTTCGCTCTTCCTCTCTGCCTTCCTCTCCACTTACTCTCTCTCCCCTCTGCTGTGCTTTCTTTCTCACCCACTGCTGTTCTCTCCGTCTGTCTCCCGCACCCCTCACCAGTTTTCTCCTCCCCTCTTGTTCTTCCCTCTCCTCTCGTCTGGCTCACTCCAGAATCTGGCTGCTTCTATCACAGAAATTCCCCGCTGAGGCGCGCGAGCGCGCGCGCACACACACACACACACACACACTCAGAAAAGAACCAGCCCTGAAGGCTCCGGTGCGGGGTGATTGGCTCTTGGTAGCTTCCTGTCTCCCACCCCCACTCCCCAATCCTCCCCGAATGTGTGTCAAAGACAGGCTGAGTCAAGGAAGTCTGCCCGAGAAAAGGGAGGGATGCCTGGGCACCTTTATGCCGCAGGGCTACCCGTCCGAGCCCTAGCGTCAGCCTGGCCAGACGGGGACGGGGAGGTCCTGCCCCACCTGTCCCTCGGAGCTTCGCGGCGGCGCTGAAGTTTCTCCCTCTCTGGGCTGAGCCTGGGGAGCTCAGGTGGGCTCCCTTTGCCAAAAAGGAAACAAACACACCTCTCTCCAACCTCTGTGATCAAGGCCCCGGCCCCGGATGTCTCCCAGGGCCTCCCCAGCCTGTCCCCAGGGCAGCTGCTACCCTCCTGGGGGCGCTTGGTTCATGGGGCTGTCTTCCCGCCGCCCTTCAGCCTGGGCTTCAGCTGCATCCTCAAGCCTGCTGGGGTGATGCTGAGACATCCCCTAGACCAGAGAGGCCTTTATCTGACCCTGAGCACTCACAGGTGGATGGATGGCTCTGCCTGTCCAAGGCTAGTCTCAGCAGAGCCCTGGGGTGGCTGATACTCAGCACTCCCAGCCCAGGCTCCCCTGTGGCGGTCTGCCAGCCCACACACCATGTGCTTTGGGTCTGTGGGGCAGCTGCTTCCAGTCTGTGAGGGACCTGAAGGACACACCCTGCAGGAACTCTTCAGAAAAAGGGCAGGAGGGTGGCTGGTGTGGCTTGGTGGAGACCCCGAGAACTCTGAGCAGGCAGGCTCCCAGCTCCTCCCCGGGAAAGCGTGCACGAACTGTGCCCCTTCTGTCTTTCTGTCAGGACCCCAGGAGGAGGGCTTCTCGGGTGATCCAGTGGCTAAGAATCTGCCTGCCAATGCAGGAGACGCAGGTTCAAACCCTGCTCCCGGAAGATGTCACACGTCAAGGGGCAGCTGGGCTGGTGTACTGTAACTACAGAAGCTGCACTCGAGAGCTCTCAGGCTGCAACAAGAGAGGCCACCACAGGGGGAGGCCGGTGCCCTGCCACTGGAGAAGGGCCCCCACTCGGCACAGCTAGAGAAAGCCCACGTGCAGCAACGAAGACCCAGTGCAGGCAAAAATAAATCAATAGATCTTAAAAAAAAGATCCCCGGGGGAGGGTGTGTGGATCAGGACCCCCCTCTTACCCTGTGACTGAACCTTTACCAACACACCACTGATGTCACAGGATCCTGGCAAGTTACTGGACCTCAAGGAGCCTCATTGTCCTTCTTCACCTCTCAGGGTTCTGGTAAGAAATAACAAGACGCTGTGTGCGCAGCGCTTTGCCCACCAGAGGAGGAAATGAACCGGAAGCCAGCCATCTCCTCATCGCTTGGCCCATCAGGTGGCCTGCTGACTTCAGGGTTGGCTATGTCTTCATTAGATACTTGGCATCAGAGTGAGATATTCACCTGCATATCTCCCCTGCTCCCAAAGACGTTGTTCCCACAAGGAGCCCCTAACAAGAGACAGGTGACCAGGTACTGTTTGTGGAATAAATGCCTGAGCTATATACATTGCTATGAGCACCGTTGGATCTACTCTCCTTGTACTTCAGGGTTTATCAGAATCACCTGAGAAACTTGGGGTGCTGGTTAAGAGTTAGATTCCTGGGTCACACTTCTGAGGTCGGTCTGGAAATCTGCATTTAGTGAGTTGTTTAGGTGATTCTGATGAGGGTGGTTCATGACCATGCCCTGAGGAGCTAACTCCAAGAGAAGTGGTCAGGTCGTGGGGGATGGGGCGGGGGATCTGGAGGCCAGCTCATCACGTGGTACATCCTCCAGCAGTGGCCTGATGCTCTGGCCTGGAGGTTCCTGCTGGAGGGTCACCAGCGTGTGTAGGAAGTGCAGAGTGAAGAGTTAACTAATCTCTTACGGCACAGTGGAGTTTATAAGACACGTCCAAACATTATTGCACTCCATTTCATCCCTGCTACAATGACAAGAAAAAGAGCTTCTCATCCACATTTTTGAGATGAGGCTACTGAGACTCAGAAAGGTTAAGTGACAGAACTGGTCAGGGATGAAGCCAGCATCTCTAACTCCATAGATTGCCCCCCTTCTGCATACTCCAGAGGTCCTCAGTCACTTTCTTAAGTGGGTGTCCTTGGTCTGGAACTTGAAAGTATCTCAACTTTGCAACATCAAAATGATCTTGGTGATCAGGTAACCAGGCACAACAGCCATAAACCAAAGAACTCACACACACACACACACACACACACACATAATTTTGAAAATCATTTGCTTTCTGAATTTTAAAGGCAAAGGTTAAGATGGCAGAAAGATGCTCAGAACATTTTAACTCAGTTTCCTAAAGAAAAGAAGCCCCTTTTCCTCTGGTTGTGAACAATATTTCCTTCTCCCAGGGTGGGGCCAGATGGGGGGCTGCTGTGGGAGGGCTGGTCTCCTTAAGGACCAGGTCCTCAGCCCCCAGGCTGGGCTTCACTGAACACACATCTGACAGCTCCAGACCAGCAATGAGGTCACACTCACCAAGGAAGCAAGATGCCTGTCTGTGTTCAGGCTTTGATATGGGGTTTCTATCGTTCCTCAGGAATGGAGGCCCACCTGGCCAGGAGATGAATCTTCAGGGCCTGGAGTGTGCCTGCCAGGGGGCTACACTGTGGCCAGATCTGCACGTCATGCTTCTCTGAGCTGGAGAGAAGTGATGGGGTATTCATGACAGTGTTAACATGAGTCATTAAGTGCTGTCGCTGGGCCCCGAGGGAGGGCTCAGCAGGGCTGAGTCTCACCCGCTTTGATGGTTTAGTATAGTTCCACATGGAGGCAGCTGCACAGACACGTCATTGGGAATCCTTGCCTCAACACTTCAGCACAGATACCATGATCCCAACTTGACGAGGTGAAGGAGCTGAGACCCAGAAATGTCCTTAATTTGCTCAAGGTCATGCCAAGTTGGCATCAAAACCCATTCCTTTCTCCAGGGGATCTTTCAGACCCAGGGATGGAACCTGGGTCTCCTGCCTTGCAGGTGGATTCTTTACCATCTGGGCCACCAGGGAAGCCCCATAAATAAGGCAGTATAAGCTAATTAAGAAGGTAGAGTCATCATGTGAATTGGAATCCACATCTATGGGACATTAAAACATGTTCTCCCCACTGTATTTATCACACACATGTGCTTGAACACAGACATGCATGACTCATAAACTACCAATGAGATGTTAGCGACTGAAGTGGTCCTCTCCATGGCTATCTTTAGACAGATAGGAAAGGTTTATACAAACTGTCACTGAAATGTCACCAATGCCCCAAGAGAGGTCTCACTGAAGTAGCCACAGAGAACACATCCCTTTGGGGGATGAAGGATTCTGGATTTCTGCAAGTGGAGGGGAAGCCTGGAAACCTGTGTTCTGGGGGAGGGAGGTGTCTGAATGTGAGCCCAGAGGCTGAAGCCTGCTGTGTATTTGTAGCTCTGGAGCAAAGGTAGGCCTGTAGAAAGGCTGAAAAGGCAGGTAGTGAATCCTAGAGGGCAGCCCAATGCCAGGCTGAAGGACAGAAATGTCAGTTCCTTTCAGATGACAGCTTCCAGGCCCTGAAACCTCTAACTGCTTTAGGGACACATCCCTGAGTCTCCCAGTGGGTCTGCGTTTTCTAAGCACTTACATACCCGCTGTCTCATGTGACCCTATAGAACCCCAGGAGCTCAAGGAGTGACCCAGAGATGCTCTCTTTGCTCAGGGCCATGACTCACTGTCCAGTGCTCTCTCTGTGCTGCCAGCTGCTGCCCACTCCCAGACTGGTGGTTCTTTCCCAGGTAGGTTGTTTTTGCACACCTCTGGGTCCAGCCCTCCAGCTGGGCAAGCAGAATCAATTGAGCAGAGTCTTTCCAAGGGGATCATCCAGCCTCTGGCTCTCTTGCTGGTTATCAGAGGAGCTGGCTCTCTGGGCAGGGCCTTTGTCACTCCTAAGCTTGTTCCAGCCCCCACAGACCTGGCATAGTGGGAAATGGGCCCAGGGAAGGGAGGAAGAAACCAGCTACCTGGCAGTCTCTCCTGGCGATCTCCTGGGCGGAGCGGAGCCACCTCTGCCTGAGGGGACACAGGATGTGTGGAACGCTTGTCACCTGTCAGAGGCTAGTTGTCATCCAGACCCTCTGCCTACCTAATCTCATTTAAGTTCCACCGCTGCCCTGTATGAGAGACTGCAGTTATCCCTGCCATACGGATTAGGAAATTGAGGTTGAAAAGGTTAAGTGACTGCCTAGGGTGTCAGAACTATGGAGGGGTTCCCGTCTGACTCAGCGTCTATGTATATAATAACCGCGACTCTGTTCTAATGCACAGATTGAATGCCCCTGCTTCCACCTCTCCCGGTGATGCCCAATCAGCCATCACTCCCACGCTCCCCACCTCTACCTCCCTTTCTAAATGGGATTCTTGGGCTGCATGCCACCTGGGGGGCATGTAGGAAGTCAGTGAGTGATAATGGATATGTGTAACCATGTCTGAGAGTCCCCTGTGGGCCAGGCCTTACCATTCATAGGAGAGGGACTGCCATCCCACTTACAGATGGGGTAACAGGGTCTTCCAGCTAAGTAGCTTGCCTAAGATTTCATGGCCTGTGGCATTGGAATGCCAATTCCCTCCCCACCTTACCTAGCTCAGGGCTCCACCACCTATACCAACAGCTGCCCCCACAGCTGGGAAAACAGAAGGAGTTGCAGTCTGGCTAGAGTCTGCCTAGCCCAGATATGGGGCCTTTTCTCCCCACTGAACTTACCATTGCCCACACAGCCAGCCAGGGAGGCTTGCACTTTGCCTTGAAAATCCATTAAACCTGCCCGTGGTGGCAGCCGCTCCTTTATTTGCAACCTGCATGGGCTCCAGGAGGACAAAAGTGTGTGATTGATTTTCCTGAGTGTTAGGCTGTGAGGCATTGAACCAGTCCATGAACAATGGCTTCTCGGAGTTAGGACTGACTTCTAAGGCTGTCTAGCCTCTGTTCATTTCCTGTCTCTGAGCTGCAGTGGAGCAGTGGACCTTGTCGTGTATCCCCAGGAATAGAATGTTCAGAAAGAGCTATTTCTCCAAGCTTCTTGTCCCACTCCTGTCTCTACTTGATTGCAACCACTGCCTGGAACCAGGGGACCTAAGCAGTTGGAAGCCAGGAGGCTCCTGCCAAGGACTGAGTTCCAGAAAGTTCAGTACTGAGACAGTGGACAGCTCCTCTCTTCCCAATCCCTCTCCTGTCCTCTGATCACTTTCAAGGAAACATTGACTGCGGAGCCCAGCGCTGGCCTCCAGGTGCTGTATCTATTGACTTCTGAAGTCAGGTCTTTAAAAATGAGGCAGGGAATTCCCTGGTGGTCTGGTGGTTAGGATTCCACGCGTTCGCTGCTGAGGACCTGGGTTTGATCCCTGATCAGGGAACTGGGAACCCACAAGTCACACAGCATGGCCAATAAATTAGTAAAATAAAATAAAAATGAGCCAGGTCCAACTGTCATTTATCAAGCAGATTCTGGGCCACTCCCTCCCATTTTGCATACTCAGAAACTGAGGCTCATGGCCCCGTGTCTATTGAGGAGCAGCATCCAAGTCTGTTGGAATCCAAAGCTCATGTTTGTGATCATGGAATTATATCACCATTTCATTTTGAGATGTGCAATGTTTTGAATCCATTTCACTTCCTCTGTCCATCTTGCAGCTCCTATAACATACACAGCACAGAGCTGATGCTGAGCTGCTCCCTGACCTACGTGTGGCCTGACTTGGCTTCTGCTGGGCTTCCTGCAGGCTGTTCCCAGGGTCTTTCCCTTTGCGGGTATATGCTCCCAGTGGTCTGAAAGGGAGATACCCTTTACTGGTGATTCTGAAGTTGCCCTAGTTGTATCCTCACCCCAGGACTGGGGCGGCGTCCCATCATACCCTCAGCATGGGAGGAGCCCTTGATCTGAGTACCACTTTCCAAAACTAGCATTTGGAAATTAGCATTTGAAAACTAGCATTCCTGCTAGAAATTCCTGTTAGCCTTTCTCTTCCACTTCTCTGATGAGAAAGAGACCTTGGGCTGGCAGCACATGCAGCAGATGGCACCCTGGAAGGCAGGAGTTCAGGATTCTGGTCTAGTCACTGCCCCTGTCGGTATGTGTAACTCAGACTCCCCATCCTTGAAATGAATTGGGTAGGTGAGTCAATCTCACACGTGAATCTAGGCTGCGTGAGGATGTCACCAGGGACTTGGTAAGGAGCGAGGGAGCAGGGAAAGGAGGATGAGACAGGCATCGTGGGCCTTCCTTCCCTGTTTGGCTGGAATTCAGCGCCTTCTGCTGCCGTGCAGCTAAAGCCCACGAGCCACTTCAGCTGTGGAGGTCTGTGTCGGGGTGGGCATTCTCTGTTCCTTTTCTGTGCTCTGATCAGAACAATCAAGGACTCAGCTCACCACACCTAGGGGCCTGTGTGTGCATTCAGGGACACAGGTAGTGTGTGTGTGCATTTGTGTGTGTGTGTGTGTGTGTGTGTGTATGTGCATATATGTGTACATGTGAGAGAGACAGAGAGAGAAATATTGGCTAGAGACATCAAGGTGATACTTTCTTATGGAAAGTGGTTTGGGAACATAGGAAACTGAGGCAGACATAAATCTCTTTCACTAAATGACAACTCTGAGGTTGAGCAAGATTTTAAAAGCAAGAAACGTCCATTATTTACTTTGTATGAACATTGAGGAGCCCTTTATGAAAAACCAAACTATTAGTTTATGGCAGAGAGGTGAGGGTGGGGCTGTTATAGTAAGGGAGATGCTTCCCTCAGACCCAAGGCTGACCACACATTCTCAGACACCACTTGTCAGCATCAGAAGTTCTTCTCCCAACCAGATGTCATCACTTTGGCGCCTGAGGGTCCTACCAAAGGGTGTCCCCCTAGGCGGATCCAGGCAGACAGGAGTGGATGACTGGGCCCTCCCTTCACCCTACTCCCCAGTGGTGAGGCACTTCAGTGGCCAATAAGATCTCCTGAGTCATTCTGTTCGTATGCTGTGACTCCAATATTGGAAGCATCTTTTTTTTTCCTGTGAAGATCCACTTAAAAACTTTTTTTATTATAAGGAGTTTTTTTCTTACTGAGGTTTGCTTTACACAGTGAAAGCACAAATCACATACCACTGATGAGTTTTGATAAACACATCACCTGTAATCCATACACTTATTAAGATGCATAATGTTTCTTGAGCCTAGAAAGTTTGTTCAGTCCACTTTCCAGTCAGTCCACCACCCCCTCCCACCCCACAGCTAACTACCGTTCTGCTTTCTATCATCTACATTAATTCTGCAAACTCTAGAATTTCATATGAATGGAACCATACGGTGTGTGTTCTTTTATATCAAGCTTCTTTCACTCAGCATATTATTTTTCAGGTTGATCCATGCTGTTCTGTATTTTGCTAGTTCATTCCTTTCTGTTGTTGAGTGGAAATCTATTGTATGAATATGTCACATTTTGTTTAGCCATATTCTGACAACGGACACCTGTTTTATGGGATATTCTGAATAAAACTGCTGTGGACATTTTTGTACAATTTATTTTAGCATACGTATGCTTTAGTTCCCTTCAGTAAATGCCTACATTTATATTTAACTTTACAAGAAACTGCCAAACAGAGTTCCAAAGTACCTATACAATTTTACATTGCAGCTAACATTGAAGCAGACTGTTGATCTTTCTCTTATTGAGTTGTAGGAGCTTTCAAATGTATTTTGGACAGGAGACATTTGTTGTATTTACGTGCTGCAACTACTTTCTTATCCCATGGCTTGTCTGTTCCTTTTCTTAAAGATATCCTTTGATGATATATAAACTTTATAATTGACTTGCCAATTTAGTTTTTAGGAAACATGCTAAAAAGTGGGTATTTTATTGGACTGGCTTATAGAGGGAGATGAGGGAACAACTGATATTTGGAAACATAAGTTTTCTTGGCATTATAAATACCTATGTAGGTTTATAAATTTAGATAATTTGTTTTCTTACTTTTTAATGGGAAAGTATCTTCACAAGTGAAAAAGAAATTACATCTTTTACCATGTTAAAAAAAAAAAAAAAAAACCTACTCTTCCTCTGATCTTTAGAGTTCCCTTTACTTCTGAGTAGCCTAACTGTAGTTAATAATTCTTTATATTGAATTTACCCTGCCTCCCAGGCTCCTCTGTCCAAGGGATTCTCCAGGCAAGAATAATGGAGTGAGTAGCCATTCCCTTCTCCAGGGAATCTTCCCGACACAGGGATCGAAGCCTGGTCTCCTGAGTTGCAGGTGGATTCTTTACCACTGACCTACGTGGGAAGCCCCCTATATTGAACTTACACTGTTCAAAAGACCCCAAACAAGTAAACAAACAAACAAAAAATAATGCTGAACTCTTGACTTGGATGATGTTAAAGTCACAGATTACCCTGGGGACAGTGTCATTCTTTGTATTCTCTCCCTTACGATGCTAGTCTAGGGAAACGCATTCTTTACCTCTTTAAGGCTGCACCAACTCTGCACTCCTAGTGGACCATCTTTCTTCCTAAGATTTTGAGGTTTTTTTTGAATCTGTGTTTTTGAGAAATGTCAACCCGTGGTTTTGTTCTCCTCCACTGGCTTTGTCTGGTTCTGGTACCAGGGCTATGCTGCCTCATAGAAAGGCCTGCGAAACGTTCCCTTTATAAAACACCGCCACCCTGTTTTTCAGAGTGGTTGTGACATTTTCATCTTACTATCAGAAATGTACAAAGTCCAAGTTTCTCTGTGCACTCACTGGCACTTGGTATTGTCAGCCATTTAAAAGATATCCATTCTAACAGTGGGCAAAAGTGTCTCAGTGTAGTTTTAATTTGAACTTTTATATTGAATACTTATATTGACTATCTTTTTGTTCTTTATTCATCTACTAAGTGTTGCCACTAGTGGTAAAGAACCTGCCTGCCAATGCAGGAGACTTAAGAGACATGGATTTGATCTCTGGGTCAGGAAGATCCCCTGGAGGAGGACAAGGCAACCCACTCCAGTATTCTTGCCTGGAGAATCCCATGGACAGAGGAGCCTGGCAGGCTACAATCCACAGAGTTGCACAGAGTCGGACCCGACTGAAGTGACTTAACACACATCTACTAAATATATCCACCTTGAGTGCAATGCTATCCTGGCTGAGAGGGTCCCAGCTCCCGAGGGTGCTCCCCTCACAGCAGCCCAGGTGAGGAGCCTGGAGACAAGCTCCTGGCTTCCTTTGGAGCCCCCGCCTCCTTCGGTTCCTGCAAAAGCCCTCACCTTCCTATCTCCTACACCCCCAGCGCTCAGAGCCTTCCTCGGCTTTGTTCAGGAAGCCGAGGTCCTCTCTGGAAAGCATTCTCAGCTCCCCTTCCCCTAATCAATGTAAAGTCAGAACAGTGGCAGGGGCTGGGGGTGTCATCACTGTCTTTTGTGCTGTTTCATCCTTCCATGTCACAGCACATTTTATCCCCATTTACGAAGGGATTTGGGGAGGAATCAAGCAATTGACCCAGGTTCTGTTAATACAAGAATCGGTAGGTTCAGCAGTAGGACCAGAGTCTGTTTCGCTCCAAAGCCCACATTCTTTGCCACCTGAGCGGTCCCCAGGCCATCCCTTCAGTCAGTTAAAAGAGGGAACAGAAGGATCAGCACATGAGCTGGGGAAAGCAGGCTCACTGCCGCTGGCTGCTTCCTGTGACTACTTCTGGCAGTTTTCACTCGCTCTGTGTGGGTTCCAGTGAGTTGCATCTACATGGGACTTGAAGGCAGTTTCAGACATTATATCTTTTCCATCAGTGGGTACAGTGCCCACAACAGGAAAACAGACAAAGGGCCAATGAACTTCAACTTGACGGTCCCAAAATCCCAGACTGGCCCCACCCCATCCCTGCAACTTCAACTACTGGAAGCCCAAACCCTTACATTCAGTCACACAATGCTGAGACAAGACCTGGGCTCTTGGTTCCGCTGAGTTGTGCTGGTTTTTATCTTTTTTTGCTGAGCCTCACTATATACATCCATATGGGAATCAAGAAGCTTCTTTTCTTGTGAAAGAAACAGAGCTCCTATGGGAAGGCCCATGTTGGCTGTGGTGGCTTCTTCAGGGCATGGGGCTTTGCTATCAACCCCAGAGAATCTGTGAAAGTGAGTGAGTGAAGTCGCTCAGTCGTGTCCAGCTATTTGCGACCCCATGGACTGTAGCCTACCAGGCTCCTCCATCCATGGGATTTTCCAGTCAAGAATACTGGAGTGGGCTGCCATTGCCTTCTCCAAGGCTTGTCCCATAAAAGTGTGTGTCATTTGAGAAGCTTGCAGTTAGTTTTCATTGATGACTTAGGAATCAGTTCTGTGTCCTTAAGCTAATTCTAAGAAGCTGTCTGAAAGCAATCACATTCACTTTCCCACATGGCATCCATCCACGCATCCATCTATCCACTTATCATCCATCCATCCATTCAACTATCCATCCATCCATCTAACCTTCCATCCAACCACCCATCCATCCATCCAACCATCCATCCATCCATCCATTCTCCCATTCTTTCACTCAATAAAGTACAGAGTGCCTCTGGACCTCACTGAGAGCACAAAGATGCTACAGGCCTGGCACTCAAGGTGCTTGCTAATGATGTGTCACCTGCCCGGGGAAAAGATAACATCTGGGGTGAGCCCTGAAACTTTACAAGGAAAGGCATCTTCCACAGAAGGAATATTTTATGGAAATGCACAGAGTGAGAACACCTGAAGCCTTTGAGGAGCCTCCAGCACTGCAAGGGGAAGGAGCCACACTCCTTTCTTCTTAACCTTGCTTTAGATTTGAGCTGATGGATGTCACTAACCACACACAAACGGCACAAACAGATGCTCTCTGCTCCTGTTGAACTGGGGACTGTCTGCCGGGACACAGTTAGACTCCCTGGGCAACATGACACGTGGCCATGCCCCCAGGCACAAGTCTCTGCAGGCAGTAGGTGATAACCCCACCTTCCCCATCCCTGGCTGACCCAGGGGAGGTTCCACTCTCCATCACCAGTCTTTTACTCTGTGAAATAGTGTTAGAAACACTCTGAGGAGTTGACAAAAGAACTGGATTTAGAGAACACCTGTCACCCACCAACACCTGAAAAATAAAACCCTGGGTGACTTAGCACATTGTTGTTTTTGAAGATTTGGGGACTATTTCTGAATATTCAGCTGGGGCGGACAGGATGCTGTTTTTGTATTTAATCCCTCTCTCTCTCACATACATACATACACACACACACACACACACACACACACACACACATTCTTTCTTTGTTTCCTTTCCTATAGAAACAAGAAAGAAAGTAAAGTTGCTCAGTCGTGTCCGGCTCTTTGTGACCCCATGGACTGTAGGCTACCAAGCTCCTCAGCCCATGGAATTCTCCATGGCAAGAATACTGGAATGGGTTGCCATTTCCTCCTCCAGGGGATCTTCCTGACCCAGGGATTGAACCTGGGTCTTCCACATTGCAGGCAGACGCTTTACCCTCTGAGCCACCAGGGAAGCCCAAGGGAGTATATTAAAACCCAAGCATCAGACCATACTGTCCCCCATGTATCTCCTTCTCATAACTCTGGTCACAGCTAGAATTATTTGTTCAGTCTTCTCCTGTCTTCCAAAGGAAAAAAAAAAAAAATCAATCCCAAGAGGACAGGGACTACCCTCAAGTCCCAAGCACATAGCCACTTATTTTAGGCTGGACGTCCTGTTTGTAATGGGTAGCATCTCAGTTCGAACTAGTTTGGCAAAAGGGGCGATCTGTTGGCAGGAAAGGGTGCCACGTCACCTCGAGGCAGGGAGTCACTGTGCCCCACAGACACCTGGAGGCCAACTCAGACCACTGTGCTCTCCTCACACCTCCTCTCCTACCGCTCACCCGGGTGCTCTCTCTACATCAGCCTCACACATAAAAAATCTTCAAGTGGGAGCTCTTACAGGGCTGAGAGGAAACTCCAAGACGTAAAGTGTATTTGCCTCCAGTTTGGCTAAAAGTCAGAGGTGGTTTTTCTAACAGGATCACCTACAGTCCTGGTGTAGCAGTGGCTGGGATAAGGAAAGCAGCTACAATTCCCTTTGGAGGCCCTTGTGTTTTGTGGAGACTCGGTGCAGTTGAGCTTCCTGGGACACGGGACACCTGTGCCGGCAAACAGGAAGTGACAGGACGCCAGCAGGAAGTGACAGGATGTCAACAGGAAGTGACAGGATGCAAACAGGAAGTGACGGTATTGTAAGAAGCGAGCGGTGTGGCCAGAGAGGCCAGGCTGCATTCCCTACACAGGAGAGGGTGGCCAAACGCACGCCCAAGAACCAAGGAAACTTCCTGGTGGACATCTTCGCCCCATCCTGCTCCCCACCTCCCACTTCACCACTTCCTGCCATAGAGGCTCAAGCTATCATGGAATGTAGGACGCAATCCACCAAGGAATGAAAACCTGCATAGCTGTAAAATGGGGAGAATGTTTATGATCGTACCGTTTGTTCTGTGGCTTTGAATATCCTTCTGGTTGTGAATATCTGTAGTGTAAGCAGGCAGATTCAATTCCAGCAGAAGGAATCTCATCACCATCATTTTGCTGCTGCTTTCTGTATGCCAGGCATGGTTCTAAGTGCCTTATCGTTACTAACTCATTTAAAGCTCAAACAGCAACATCAGATAGGTGATTAGTTTCCTCACCTGTATGGAGTTGAATGATGTTCCCTTTCCCCCATACTGAGCACTGAAGTTCATATCCACACTGAACTTCAGAATGTGGCCTGATTTGGAAATAAGTTCTTAGCAGATATTATTAGCTACAATGAAGTCATCCTGGGTTAGGTGGACCTTTATCTGATGCCCGGTGTCCTCCTAAGTAGAGGGGAATTTGAACAGAGACGCAGACCCTGGGAAGACAGACATGGAGATAGAAGCAGAGATTGGAGTGATGCTGCCATGAGCTCAGGAACACCAGGATGGCATGCAGCGTCCAGAAGCAAGGGAGATGCACAGGGTATTGTCTTCTTTTCCGTGCGTGCATGTTAAGTCACTTCAGTCATGTCTGACTCTGTTACCTCATGGACTGTAGCCTGCCAGGTTCCTCTGTCCATGGGATTTTCCAGGCAGAAATACTGGAGTGGGTGAACATTTCTTCCTCCAGGGGAGCTTCCCAACCCAGGAATTGAACCCGTATGTCTTAAGTCTCCTGCATTGGCTGGTGGGTTCTTTACCGCTAGCGCCACCTAACATGGTAATGTTGCCTAAATTGTTTAGTTTTTAAATTCATCTTTCATTGTTTCAGAAGCTCTGCAGGACCACTCAGGGCATATTGTTATGTTCCCAGGTCCCTGTTAGCTCAGTAGAGTGACACAGACTTGTTGAAGGGGCTAGCTCCATCTCCCTGCCCGTGTGCTGGAGAAAATGGAAAATATAGTCAAGGGAAAGTAAAAATGAAACTTATTACATTCCTACCACCCAGAGCTTTCCACCATTAACACCTCAGTACATATTCTTCCTTTTTTACTTCACCCAAATGAGATCATTCTGTGCAAAATGTTTCGTAATGTGATTTTTTTTTCAGTAAACAATCTCCACTTTGCTCTTGGTTTCAGAATGTTTGTATGCCATCTACCACTCAGACCCTTCTCTGATTTCCCTGACTGATCCAATAATGTTCTCTAGAGCTGACTTGTCCAAAGCAGCCTTTGCTACAGAACCACTCAGGGCATCCTACTAGGTCTCTAGGTCTCTGTTATCTCAGCAAAGTCCCAATTAAGTGGTACAGACAAGGAAACCATGCCAGGCTCCCTGCAGACAAACACACCTTCTAAATTCCAACTGCTTCCTCATGACATCATCAATTTATTCTTCTCTCTCCTGGCTTTCTTATAACTCCATTTTCCCCCTTTAATTTTAGTTATTGTTTCTTGACAGATAATTTGTTCTCTGAGTTTTTCCCTCTGTCCTGTCAGATACGTTGGCCTTTCTCTTTCTTCTGGTTTCTTCCTATGTAGTTTGGACACTGCCATCCAACCCCTTGGAATATGGAGGAACTTTTGCATGACTCTAACATTTGAACCACTCCTGAAGGATGGGCATTCACTGCCCTGAAACTCATTGCAAATTCACTGGTGAGAAGCGGAGTTGGGCTGCCAGCTGAGGGACTCGGAGATGCCCGGTTCCCAGGCAGGAAGTCTTCCCCCAAGAAGAGTCTAAAGCCTACATTTTACACATTTCTCTAAATTTAGGGATTATCCTGCCTCAGCCACCTGCCTCAAAATCAAAAATATCCCAGTCCCCGAGCATTCAATCTGCTTTTGCTGCACGGACCCTTCTACAAGGGCAGCAGGTCTTCTCCTGGGGACGGTATGTTCCTAGGAACAACTGCCCACGGAATCTGCTCCGAGGATGAAACTTGGCACAGAACATGGCAGAGAAGAGAGGAAGCTGGGCGAGAGGAGAGGGGAAGGGAAGTGGAGATGGCGCCGTGGCTCTGTCTGCAGCCTCTGTGGACTCTGAGGACCCAGCGGCAATGCCAGGAGACAGAGACCTCCTGAGTCTGTGGGCGTGAGGCTCACTTCCCCAAGTTTCAACTTCCACTGTTCAACTGCTCATGCGGATGATGACAACCGCATCCCAGGACTGTGTTACTGCAGAAATGATGCTGAACACAGGTACTGAGGATGCTGGGACAACATGTGCATGGATAGCAAGCCCTCCAAGGGTCCTGTTGGGGCTGATGTTTACAGAACCACCAGCGCCAGGTAGATGGGCCAGTGCCATCAGAAGTTTGGATCTCCTGGGTCTTTGCAGGCGGAGATGCTCCGGAGTACTGGTCCTCTCAGTATCTAGGCTTTGGGGAGGTTCTCATCATGGGACCACCTTTCCTTGTGCTTCTGTTTCCCTTCATGCTGGGGGTCCGGAGGGGGGTTCTGCAGCAGCAGCACCATTGCCCCCACCCATTTCAATATTTCCTGCTTCATGGCCTCCAAACACATTTGTCTTTAAGTAGGCAATATTCACAGCCACCGAGGTTCCTGTGTCTGGAGACATCTTCAGTGGAGACCCCTCCCGGGCATCTCTCCCTCTTCATCAGTCTCCTTCCTTTCTGTCTCTCCCCCTTCCACTGAGGGAAACCCTGAGCGTCTGGTTACTCCAGCAGCAAAAAAAAAAAAAAAAGCCAACTGAAGTGACCTTATTCTGTGTCTGTGTGATTGTCCCAAGGCACTGAGTATGAGTGTCAGTGACACTTGAGTATAACCAGCTTCTGAGGGTACCAGGCAGAGAGCAGAATGTGACTCTGGCATGAATGCAAGTGTCCATTTGTAGCAAGTGCTACAAACCCACAGTCATTATCAGGTCGATAGCCCTCGAGGGACATACCAGTAAACACGTGGCAGGAGCATCCTTGCTCCCAAGCAGCTCCCAGGCTGGTGTGAGGCAGGCAGGTAAGCACAGAGATGCAGTCTAGGGTGGTGAAGTCTGTGAAGGACACCAGGAGGTTTCTGGGTGAGGTGACAGGCCAAGGGGACCTGAGAGCTGAGGGGAGGTGACTAGGTGAGCGGTGCCATAGGAGAGGAAGTTCAAGGACAACATCCATGCGGTGGTGTGGGAGAGCCCGAGGGAAAATGGAGGAGGGTGGCGAGGCTGCTCCCGAGGGGATGAAGTGTTGGGTTAAGCACCGGAGGGGCGGTGGGTCACACCGACTTCTGGGAGCAGCTGAGAGCCGTGCACTCCTTGCTGATGATGGCAGGGTCCAGGAACCAAATAAGGAGCCCAAGCTACAGGCAGAGCTGCATCTTAGAAACTCACCCTGGCTGCCATGAATGGGATGACTCTAGGAGGAAGAACATGTGCTCCAAATGCTCTGTGACAATGAGATCTGCCCGTTCTGTGAAAGTCCCAGAATTCTCTTCTTTGGGCTCTGAAGAACAGAGCATTGTGGAAGACTATGGACACCCATGTTTTGGTCCCAGCAAGTCTGTTCACCCCATCCCACCTCATTTTCTTCATCTGTGAAATGGGTGTAATATGGACATTCTTATCCATAGGCACCAGGACCACTGTCTAGAATGGTCATTATGTTTGTGTCAGTCACTCAGTCATGTCTGACTCTTTGCGACCCCATGGACTGTAGTCCGCCAGGTTCCTCTGACCGTGGAATTCTCCAGGTAACAATACAGGACTAGGTAGCCATTCCCTTCTCCAAGGGATCTTCCCGACCCAGGGATTGAACCTGGGTCTTCTTCAGTGCAGGCAGATTCTTTACCATCTGAGCCACCCAGGAAGCCCCAATAACATTCAAATAAAAAAAAAAAAAAGCAATCTAAATGTCTGTCATGGGGGAACTGGGAAGACAGAGATCAACCATATACACTAGAGGCCTTAAAAATGAGGCAGTGGATTTAGAGGGCTCCAAAGACACACTATGAAGGTCAATTCTCAGAATAATAGATACTGTCTAGCAACGTAAAGCTGAGCGCCAAGGAATTGATGCTTTTGAACTGTGGTGTTGAAGAAGACTCTTGAGAGTCCCTTGGACTGCAAGGAGATGCAACCAGTCCATCCTAAAGGAAATCAGTCCTGGGTGTTCATTGGAAGGACTGATGCTGAAACTGAAACTCCAATACTTTGGCCACCTGATGTGAAGAACTGATTCATTTGAAAGGACTCTGATGCTGGGAAAGATTGAAGGAGGGAGGATGAGAGGGTTGGTTGGCATCACCGGCTCAATGAACGTGAGTCTGAATAGGCTCCAGGAGTTGGTGATGGAGAGAGGCCTGGCGTGCTACAGTTCATGGGGCCACAAAGAGTCAGACACAACTGAGCGACCGAACTGAAATGAACTGAACTGATACATACATATGAGCATACACGAAGATGCTCAGGAAAAGGGCTGGAAGGAGGTTCTAGAACTTTCACAGAGGAGCCTGGATGGGGGAGGTGTTAGGTTGGGAGCCAAGGAAGGAACTTTCGTCTCCAGTGCCACTTGCTCTTGTATCTTTGCTTCTTTTACAACAAGGTATGTTGATGTTACCGCTGAAAAACACTGAATGTGTGACACTGGGAGTGTGAATTCCAGCGGTGGTGGGTGGTGAGTTGAATAACAGATCCTCAACAGCGATGTAGGGACTGCATGGCTCATGGAGGGTGGGGTGCAGTGCCCGAGGGCAGCGCCTCTCCCCGCACCTCCACCAGGGGGCGGCAGAGAGCATGAACGCTGACTTGGCAATCCGTGACCCTGGTCTTCCGGGACTCCTTTCTGCGTCCTGTGCCGAGTCTCTCCACGTCTGTTTCCTGCCCAGTTACACAGAAACAATAAACCACCACTCCCAGTTTGAAGGATCCAAAGAGGTAATGGATATGCAAATACACAAGCCCGGAATTCTTATTACATTGCCCTGAAGTGGAAAGACAACTTGAACAAGATCAGAAGGAGGTGGCCAGCGTAAATATTTGGAGGGGGCGGGGGCGGCGTGTAGAAGCACGGAAAAGAAGGTGTGATGACCATTTATTGTCATTACTTTTCCTCACCGTCTCATGATTAGGAATCGTGGTCTTAAGTGATGAATGAAACCAAGGTCAGTCACTTGCCCAACGTTGTGGTCGTGGAGCTTGGACGTTGCACGCTTGGACGTTGCAGAGTGCGGCTCGAGTGGGCGTGCTGGAGCCCTCCTCTCTGTGCAGCCACGGCAGGTGGTCACCCTGCTTGCAGGCTGGTGGGTGGCCGTGCCCGGTGCCAGGATCCTGGGGCCCCCACAAGCAGGTGTTGGGTAGAAGGGGGGCCCTCATGCCCCGGGGAGTCTAGCCCACTGCTACCGCCTCCCAGGTCCTGGGGCACAGGAAACTGACTTCCGGGATAGAAAACTGTACCTGTCCTGTAGAGTTGTGTGGAGGGGGCTGCACTGTCCTGGAAAGGGGACCCTGCATCCTGTCCCCTCTTACCAACTCCCAGCCCAGCCCCCCCCAAGTTTCCATCCTACAGCGCCTGCTGTCAGCACCTGCCTGTTGAAAGCACATGTGGCTCATGTGTGCTAAATACACGAGCCTCCTGGCTCCCTGGGTGTGTGTTGGCAGGGAATTCGCACTTAGCAAAGAGGATTTGTGTTTTCGCTGGGAGGCTCAGAGAGGGCCTGGGAGGGGTCTGTGGATGGGACATTGGTGGCACAAGCAAAGACCATGCATCACTCAGGTTGCTAAGGAGAAGGAGCGGGTCCTCAGTCCTCTTTATCCAGAGTGTTAACCAGTGGCCTGCTCTTCAGGTCATTGAGTCGGTTTCTCCCCTTTTCACTCCCAAGAACCACAGAAGGTGTAGAAGGACAGCAAGGAGACGGCCTTGGCCCTAGGCCAGCCCCTCTGGCTGCTCTTCAGAATAACTCTGCCTCGGGGTCACCAGGCTGTGGGCTGCACCTACCAGAGGTTCTTGAGGATCTGTATTTTCCTTTTCTTCACCGGAAAATGTCTGGAGATCTCTACTGGAAGAGCAGACAAGCCCAGGGGCGTCCTCCAGGGACTTTAAAAAATAACTGCTTATTTATGTATCGTGTTTGGCCATGCTGGGTCTTCACTGCCGTGCACGCTTTTCTGTAGTTGTGGCGAGTGGGGGCTGCCCTCTGGCTGCCTGTTGCTGCGGGCACAGGCTCGGGGGCACTCGGACTGCAGCACCTGTGGCTCGCAGGCTCAGCAGTCTCAGCTCCCAGGCTCTAGGGCACAGGCTCACTAGTCGTGACTCACGGGCTTAGTTGTTCCATCGCTTACGGGATCTTCCCAGACCAGGAATCAAACCCGTGTCTCCTGCGTTGGCAGGCAGATTCTTTACCACTGAACCACCAGGGAAGCCCTCTGCAGAGACCCTTAAGGGGGAGTGAACGGGAGCAGAAGGAATGGGGACAGTTTAACACCGAAACTCCTCTTCGGGTTGTCTCCTGCCCATGGCCACTCCCTCTAGTGATGGGTGGGGCCGGGATTCCATCTCAGGTAAAACCGCCACTCCTGCTGAGGTCTGGTCCGTTCATTTGAGTTCTTTGTAAGGTCACTTGGAGTGAGAGAGAGAGAGAGACTGGAACTGATCCTAAAATCCTCTCAGCCTTGACCCTGGAAGAGAGCGTTCCGCTGACAGTCTGTCTTCTGCTCTTTTAAGAGGACAGCTGACTTTCCGGTAAGATCTGGGGACACTGAGTTTGTCGCCAGCTCCATGGCTTGGGTCTGCCCTGTGTCCAGGTGCTTGAGCCCAGCTGCACCCACACTGAGGGCTGTCTTCACGTGGCCCTGTATCTTAGAGGTTTGCTGGTGAACTGCAAGGCCCCCATCTCTTCCTCTGCTTCTGAAGGTTTTGGATGCCACGTGGAGCAACCTCAACTGCCTGTCTAGGTCCCCCAAGAGAGTCTCCCCAGGTGGGCAGTCACCTGACCCAGCAGTCCCACTTAAGGAAGGTAGTGACAGAGCCTCATGTCAGACTAGAGATCAGAGAAATCCAAAGAAAACCTCCTAATATTAAATGCTGGCCTGTCCTGCGTGCCCAGCAATCTGAGGGCATAAATTAGATGGACAGCATGGCCAAGAAATTGGCTGTTAAAGCAGCTGAACTTCCCTCATTAGGGGTAAAAACATCCAACAACTCGATCCCTGAGTTTTGCGCAGGCCAAATCTCTTTTCAATAGATGGCGAGTCGGCATTCACTTCTGAAAGGAGTCTGTCAGGAGCAACGAGGGAGAAATCGTCTTGGACTCTGTAAATGTCAGTCTCTCCCGCTGTCTCTCCTGGCATGCAGAGGGACAGAAGCTCAAACCACAGTGCCAAAGCCCCGTGCAGGGCTGCTCACCTCTGCTCTGGCCGGTGACAGTAGGCTCCCTTGGGTCTAACTGGATGGCAAGAAGAAGGCGCAGGGCTGGAGCTCTTAGACTTCACCAAGAGAACATCAGCTGGGGCGCTGATCACACGTGTCAGTCCTAGCCCCACCCCAGAGCACCTGGCCTGCAGCCCCAGGGGAGATGCTGGGTACTTTTCACAGCTCTTGGAGAGGTACCTGGGCTTCCAGCTTGAGAAGAAGCAAGTAAACCTGGGGAGAAGACTTTGGATTTGTAGGCAAAGATGATAAGGAAGTTGTTGCAAGCATTCCTCATATTCCATTTTTCTGTGGCCGATTGAACTGCTTGATTCTATTCTTTGCCCACTGCAGGCAAATGCATCTTTTTGCTTTCTGGTTTTCAATCCTTTTCCATTTTTAATGCCAGGGGAAAGTACTAAGTTTGTGCACTGTTTAGCGTCCTCAGATATCCTGTGTTTGACTGGTGGCCAATAATTGCCAAAGCTCTTGGGACAGAAAATGTTTGATTAGACCTGTAAAAATTTAGCCCAATTATATTTTCAAATACTTAGGCAAATTCTCACCGTGCAATTGACAGACTGTTTCTATTTTCACTGGGCTGTTTGTTTTTTTCATTAGAGGCAAACGGCCTGGAGCATGTGGGCTGGAGTTTATGCAGAGCTGATGTCAGCCCAGAGGTGTTTGCAAAGACCTTTTTGCTGTATTTATTTCCCTTGAGTGCATATCATCTTTAAATGGATTTTCATAACATGAAAGGAAAATGAATTTTTCATAAACTTGAAAGGACACTCATTTTGATAGGATTTTTTCTTTTTGATAGGATTTTTAAAAGGAACTTTAAAGTCCATGATTGTATATAAAGAATGCTGTCTGATCATGAACATATTGGCAAATCCATTGTAGCTTTGGAGGGACCTGTCCACAGTAACGTATGTCCTTAACAGAACACTCTGCTATCCAGAGGGATCAGAGGTATGCCATATTCCTTACTGAGGTATCTACTATATAGTTGGCACCATGCTTTGAGCTAGAGACATCAGTTCAGAGACGATTCTGTTTATGATCCCAAGGAGCTTGTGACTTAGATATGGGGCCTGTATTTGGGTCACTGTAATATGGGCAGAGAGGCTTCATTGCATCATGAAAGGTAGAATAGGTCATATGAGCCTCAAAAAAAGTTTCATTTCAACTGAGGATTAGGATCAGTCTTCTGGGTAAATGTAGCATTTCAGCTGCACTTTGCCAGTAGAGTTCAGTAGTATACAGTGGGGATGGGGCAGAGGGCTCCGAGTAAAGAAAGACAAACACACAAATGCTGGGGAGTCTTAGGCAAGAGGAGACAAGTCTGAGTGACAGGATTTTTGAGAAACTGACAATTTCTCAAATTGACTGTCAGTTTCTCAAGGAAGCTGAGTCTCAGAGATGGGGAAGTGCTGAGGGCATGAGCGGAACAGCAGTGGTCCCACTGGATGGGTCCTAGGAAGGGAGTAACAGGAAGGAGACAGGACAAGTTGCAGAGCGTGGTTGGGGGCAAGCAGAGCAGGTCCCCTGAGGTTAAGACGTGGCCCCGCCCTCTCTACTCAGAGCATGGCAATCACTGGGCCCAGAGCATCCGCTGAGGATGGGGACAGATGGCAAGCCCCCTCAGTGCCTTCAGGAACCCTCTGGATGTGGACCTAAATGCCAGGACAAGAGTTTTGCGAATCATCTGGGGAAATTATGACTATTTTGCTCTATCCTGGGACACACTGTGGTGGCCAGAAAACGTGGGACCCCAGGAAATCCAAACTTGCATCCAATTGGGAGAGAATCGTTATTCTTCTCCACTTGGTTTCCAAGGAATTTTCAACTGAAATGATGCAAAACCTCTTTCCTATGTGTAGAGGCAAGTTATCCTGGGGACCACCATGCTGGTGATGCTCCCACACTCTCAACAGTCCTTTCCTATTTGTTATCCAGGGGAACAGTCCTGCCCCACATTGAGCCGGTGATGTTTCCAGACTCCTCAAATTCCACTGGGACTTCCTTCCTCATTTTAGAAAAGAGTAACACAGGGGATGCTGAAAAGGCAAAAATATATCAAAGATGGCATGGAGAAAACTAGAGCTATTCTCAACAGACTCTCCGCTTCCTAAATTCTCCTGGGCAGTGAACTGTGTGTCTCATCCTTGAGTTCCTGTGGCTTAGAAAGATACTTCAATAACATGAGTCACTGGCAGCCCTGGTTTCCACTTGGAAGCTTTTCCATATAACGCAGATAAAACTTTATTGGAAACTCAACTTTGCCCTGCAGCCACGAGTTAAAGCCTTCAGTACATCAACCCATCAAGGGCAAGGTTTTTCTACCTCCTCTCTGGACAACAGAGTCACAAAATTATCAGACTTTTGAGCTTTAGAGTTGATCCCATTTAGCATCACCCAGTGGGAAAAGCTCTCAAGTGTTCCTCAAATTGCCGGTTATCATTTTTGCTCAAACACTTCCAGCCACGCGTAACTATTAATAACTCAATTAATCACCCATTATGGGACCAACCTGATGCAAAGTCAACCCACAATTTGAGAGAATGTGTTTCCAAACCTACCTCACCATCTAAGTAAATGACTACAGTTTTTCATCTTTGAAGTTAATACAGTCTGGGGTCAAGCTAAGCCAACCTAAGCTTGTAGTTGAAGAGGCCAAGGGAGTTCAAGAGATGAGTCATCCTTCAGGGTGATGTCCAAAGCCAATCAGGTCACCTTGCCCTTTTCCAACTGAGCATCACTGCTCCAGACTTCATCATCTCAGGATGCATGCAGTGGTCTCCTGATGTCCCTCCTGTTCCCGATCACTGGCCACACCATCATTGGATTGTGTCCCCCTCCTCTCTGACCACAAATCTTTATGACTGGGGTTGCTGTCTGTTTAAGTAGAGTCCCACCTGCTCAGCATGGTGTCTGTGGCTCCAACCCAAAAGCCCAAAGGCCCAGCCTCATCTTCCCTATCCATCCTCTCCTCCATCAACCCAGTTTCTCCTCCCATGTTCCAGGCATATGAAATGACTTGTTCACTAACTAATGATCTCTTGTGAAAAAAAGTGAAAAATGTTCATCATTCAGTCATGTCTGACTCTTTGTGACCCTATGGACTAGCCCACCACACTCCTCTGTCCATGGGATTCTCTCGCCAAGAATATTGCAGTGGGTAGCCATTCCCTTCTCCAGGAGATCTTCCCAACTCGGGGACCAAACCCAGGTCTCCTGCATTGCAAGCAAATACTTTATCATCTGAGCTACCAGGGGAGCCTCAATGATCTCTCAGGTGTCCGAGCTAAGTCACTTCAGTTGGGTCCACCCTCTTGCAACCCCATGGACTGTAGTCACTAAGTCGTGTCTGACTCTTTGCGAGTCTAGCTCACCAGGCCCCTTAGTTCATGGGATTCTCTAGGCCAGAATGCTGGAGTGGGTTGCCATGCCTTCCTCTGGGGAATCTTCCCAACCCAGAGATCGAGCCCATGTCTCTTATGTCTCCTGCATTGGCAGGTGCGTTCTTTACCACTAGCGCCACATGGGAAGCCCCAGTGTTCTCACGTACTTCTCTGTAATTCCAAAGTCTTCTCCTTCCCTCGGTTGGCCCGCTGCTGAGACCCAACTCAAATGTACTTTGATTTTCAAGCCTTCCTCATGCGCTCAGCCCCTCAGCCTTGTCTGCCTTCCCCGGGCTCCTTCCCTGAGCCGCACTGCGCTGGCCAGCACTCTCCAGCGTCCACCCTGGAGCCACAGAGCCCTGTTCCATCTGTATCTTCTGCTGAACTCTGCTCCTCAAGGATTCAGTCATGTCTTTGTTCATTTTTACATCCTCAGGGCCAGGCTCAGAGCAGGTATTCCATATCATTAATTGAACCCATGAATAAATAATTGAATGCATGAATATGTGTGTGTGCCTGCACGGAACCACCAGGCACTGGTGGGTGAGTGCCCCTTGCTACCAGCAACCATGCCAGGTACTGCTTGGGCTTCCCTGGGGGCTCAGATGGCAGAGAATCTGTCTGCAATGCAGGAGACCCTGGCTCAACCCCTGAGTTGGGAAGATCCCCTGAAGAAGGAGATGGCAACCCACTCCAGTATTCTGGCCTGGAGAATCCCATGGACAGAGGAGCCTGGTGGGCTACAGTCCATAGGGTGGCAAAGAGTCAGATATGGCTGAGCATCAACACTGTCACTCACTTTCCCAGTAGATGATACAAGGAATAAGATATAGACTCTTGTCTCAAGGGGTCTGGCTAAGAAAACAAGACATAAACATTAAAGTGGGATGGTCTTGATTAAGGCCCGTCTCTGCTCTGCATGTCTTTTGAAGTTGACCCAGTCTGGAAGAACTGCAAACACGCAGAACTCAGTCCAGCACATTCACCTGGGAAGTGTTAATGTGAAGTCTGATCCCTCCCTGGGAAGCTGTGAAGGCCGTCTTGGCCTGCCCATGAGAAGCCACGCTTGCTGCTCACAGACCTGATTGCACAAACTCTGCAGCATTTGTTGGCCTTGACGGCATCCTCTCCAAGCCTTCTCTCCTTGCAGAATGTGGGTGGGAGCACTGGATGATTTAAAAAGTCATTCCCCAACTCTGTGAATCTCCAAGGAGGAGTTTCTCTAGGCATCCCCACCAGAAGCACCCACTCCCAGGCTGTTGTGTTCAGGGCCCTCCGAAGAGAGGGGGGGCCTGATGGAGGCGTGTCTCCAGAGGACACGCTGGGAGCATCTGCTGTGCGCCCACAGGCCCAGGCCCTGACCACCCCACCTGGGAAGCCAGCCATCTCTCTGCCATCAGTCAGAGGAAATGTCATCAGGGAAAGCAACCCAATAAACAATGATGGCTGTTTGCTGTGGTTCTTTATGTTTTGGGGGATTCATCCACCTAGTTGCTGAGGTCAGTCCATTCATTTATTTTAAGCTGCTGTATGTTACTTGGTCATATGAATATCCCGGTTTGTCCTGTCAAGGTACACATGGGCAGGATGCTTTTTCCCCTTATTTCAAGCAAGGTTTCAGTGAATAAACACCCTTGTTCTTACTCATGTGCAGAAGTGGACATGGTCCCTGCAGGGCACCCAGGAGCAGACCCAGGGCTGGAGGGCTTCTTTTCATCAGCTTTAGTAAATGATGCTGAATTGCTTCCAAAGTTATTGTAACTTATATTTCCTTCAGCTATCCTCCACATGGGGGAGAAAATGAAAACTTTTGCCAAACTGATGGATGGTTTCTTATTCTTTCCGTTTGTTATTATTATTATACATTTTGAGGCTATATGACTGGATAGGTACCAATTTAGAATTGTTATTTCTTTTCAGGGAACCCTTTCTTTTACCATTACACATTGATCTTCTTTATCCTTAATGCTTTTTTTCTTTTCTTCTGGCCTTAAAGTTAATTTTGTTTAAAGCTAATATAGCTACTCCAGCTCTCTTTTTATGAGTATTTCCCTGATATATATGTATTCCCAACCTATTACTTTCACTTTTTGGGGGGTAACCTTATGTTTTATTTCCCATTGACGATTCCTTAATAGTTAAAAATATCTCATTCAATCATTCCACTCAGTCACAACTCTCAGCTGATATGAAGGAAAAACCTTATATATTATTTTTCCATTTAGCTTATGTAAGCAGTTTGGTGACACAATGCTTTCCTACAGTAATTTTTCTGTACTCAGGAAAAGGAGCTTAATAAAAAGTCCATCTTTCTAAGATGGAGGTGATTCTAAAAAACCACCCAGTAAGAAACAGAAATATGGGAACAATTAAGCCTTAACTACTATGGACACTAAGACTCCATGATTATAGAACATTTAAAAAGAAAAATTATAAAATGATAAATAAGTACCTATAATAAAAGCATTGTTTCTATTTTACTGAGATTAAAAAGTTAAATCAAGCATTTCTACACATTCCAAATTTACATTAACTAAACACAAAATATAAATTGTTTATGCTACCATATATTATGATATAAACATTCAGAATCATGGAAGCAGAATTAGTGAACAATTCAAATTCCTCAGTATTTTGAGGATTTAAGATTTTTCGAAGAAAAGAATTTTTTCAAAAATCAGATCAATTTTGCCTCACCTTCCTTTTTGTAAAAGACAAAGACCCTAATCCTAACCCTCTGGCTTCCTGTTTACTACTGAGGACTTGGTCATTGTTATAATTTTTTTCATTCTTTGAAGGTAATAGATAATTTTCCTCTAGGTACTTTTAATATTTTCCTAAACCATTTAAGGAGTTCTAATTTATTTGGTAAAATAAAGGACCTGGGATACCCAAAACAATTTTGGAAAAGTTGGAGAATTTGCACTATCTGATTTCAAAGCTTGCTATAAAACCACGGTAATAAAATAACTAAGAAGCTCTTATACTGGCATAAGCATAGATATATAGAAAAATAGAAAGGTGATTTCAGAAATATGTCTACATATATGATCAGTTAAAGTTTGGCAAGGCTTCCAAGGTTGTTCAATGGGGAAAGGATGGTCTTTTCAATATATTGTGTGGGAATAAAACAGGTATACATATGGAGAAAAATGAATTTTGACTTTTACCTTATGCTAAGCACAAAAGTTAAACTTGAAGATCATTGACCTAGATTTAAAAGCAAACACTGTACACCTTTTACAAAAAAAAAAATAACCATCAAATGAAATATTCACTACTTTGGAGTAGGCAACATTTCTTAAACAGAACATAAAAGCACAAACCATTTTTAAAAATGGATGAGGTGAACTTCATCAAAATTAAAAATTCTTTTTCTAAAGATAGCTTTAAGAAACATTTTAAAATGCAAGCCACATGCCAAGAGAAAATTCATACAATTGTATTAATGTTCCTGACAATATTTTTGTATCCAGAACACTTTTGTCTTAATAACAAACACACCCATATTTTAAAAACTGGGCATAAGGTTTAAAAGGACATTTCAGGACTTCTCTGGTGGTTCAGTGGTTAAGACTCTGTGTTTCTAATACAGGGGGCGGGGGTTCAATCCCTGGCCAGAGAAGTAACACCCCAAGTGCCACTCAGTGTGGCAATAAGTAAATAAATAAATGAAAAAACATTGCACAAAAAAAGATATATGAATGACTAATAAATGATGAAAAAAATGGTCAACTGATTATCAAGGAAACAGACATTAAACCACACTGAAATACTACTTTACACTTTATAGAATGGAAAAAAAATTTAAAAACTGCCAATATCAAGTGTTAATTAACACGGATGGGGAGCACGTGGAACTCTCATGTATTGCTGGTGAGAATGTAAAATGATATACCCACTTTGGGACACAATTTAGCAGTTTTCTTTAAAAGTTAAAAATATATCTGTCATAACACCCAGCCATTCCACTTTCAGGTCTTTACCCAAAAGAAATGAAAGTCTGAGTCCACATGGAGTCTTAACCACTGGATCACCAGGGAAATCCTAAAATGTCCTTTTAAATCTTATGGCAATTTCTTTTAAATGTGGGTGTGTTTATTATTAAGATAAAAATGTTCTGGATGCAAAAATATTGTCAGGACTATTAATAAAACTGTATGAATTTTCTCTCAAAGTCCTAGTCCAAGCAAATATTTTATATAATGCACTTGGTAGCTTTATTCATAATTGCCCCAGACCAGAAACGTTGCAAACATTCATCAACAGGCATTTTGTGATATATTCACTTCCTGGAGTATTACAAAGGAATAAAAAGGAATTAACTCCTAACATCCAACCACACGAGTGAATCTCAAAAACATTATGCCGTGTCAAAGAAACCAAAGAGCGCAAGTCTATGATTTCCCTTCTCCAGGGGATCTTCCCCACCCAGGGATCAAACCCAGGTCTCCTGCATTGCAGGCAGATTCTTTACCAGCTGAGCCACCAGGGAAGCCCCCTTCTCTTTATAGGAAACTCTAGAGAAAAATCGAAACTGTAGTGACAGCATATCAGGGGTTGGCTAGGGTTGGGGTTTGGGATACAATTGACAGGGGAAGGTCACAAGGAAAATTTTGAGGATGAAAATGTTCTTCATATTGATTGTGGTGGTGGTTACCTGGGTATGCACATTTGTCAAAAATCATCGAACTTGATATTGAAGTGGATGCATTTGTTGTACGTAAATTATACCTTAGGAAAATTGATTTTAAAATATGAATCCCATGTTTTAAAAATAAATTTGTTCCGTCTTTTACCAATGAGAAACTGCGGTGCAGAGAGGTGGCATGACTTCACAAGGTCACAGAGCTGATAAATGGTGAAGCTGGAACCAACAGTGACCTTAGTGAGACAGTACATTTCTGCTAAACCATCTAGCCTGTGGTGTTTTGGTGTGGCACCATGAGCAGACGAAGTCAGACTCAAAGATGATGGCGCTTTTGAGAGAGGAACAAATTCTATCTTGGCAGTTTTAGACAAGGGACAACCCTGCCTCGTAAGAAGGGGGACTGTCTGCAGCCATCCAGAGGCTGGTCTGAGTGGACCTGGGCCAAGTGTGAGCCTAGCTTCCTATGACAGCAGAACCGATCGAAGAAGGAGCCATTTCCTCTTTTCTGGGGTGGAATAACATCCATGGCCATTCATCTTCTCTGTCATCCATCAAGATAAGGTCCAGGCTCTGGAACATTAAGCTTCCCTGCTGAGCTTTGCCCCTTGCCTAGGACGTACTCTCTGCTCCAACATGCTGAGTCCCAGGCGGATCATGCACTTGTCATTTCGACTTGGGCCTGGAATGCCCTTCCTTCTGCTCCTCATGTCCGCCATGAATTTACCTTTGTCCTCTAAAACCAGAACAAATGATTCTCTGCGATGGCTAACATCACAGCATGGGAGAAAGCCAACATTATGTGCTTCCTGCTGGAAGAACACAGTAGTCTTGCCAAAAAAAACAGAAAAGGAAACCAAACAGAATCAAACCAGAGAGACCTCCCTGGTGGTCCACTGGCTAAGAATCCGACTTGCAAGGCAGGGGGTGAAAGTTCCATCCCTGGCTGGAAACAAAGATCCCACATGCTGCAGGGCAACTAAGCTTGTGTGTTACAACTAGAGTCTGTGGGCCACAGCGAGAGTCCCCCATGTAGCAAGTAAGACCTGATGCAGCCAAATAAACAAATATTAAAAAAAAAAAAAAAAAAGAAATCAGAATCTGACAAGGATTCCCATTCTAACTACCACTTTAACAGAAAAACAAGTTTCTGAATCCACGGGGATTTGATGAGCAAAATCCAGATAATGGGAAACTCTGTAGCACAAATTGGCCTTCCCAGGTGGCTCAGTGGTAAAGAATCCACCTGCAATGCAAGAGATGTGGGTTCTATCCCTGGGTCTGGAAGATCCCTTGGAGTAGGAAATGGCAACCCACTCTAGTATTCTTGCCTGGCAAATTCTATGGACAGAGGAGTCTGGCAGGCTACAGTCCATGGGGGTCACAAAAAAGTCAGTCACAACTTAGCCACTAAGCAACAACAACATAGAACACATCACAGGGACGAGCTCTTCAACAAAGTCACGGTAAGGGGATAAAAGTTCAAAGGAGGAGCCATTTAACAGTCATAGTATTCAGGCCTTATTTGGATTTCAAGTCAAATTGTCAAAATTTTAAAAATTTATGACAACAAAGGAAATGTAAACATTGACAGGATATTTGATGACAATAGGATCATTATAAATTCTTGTCCATGTATGTGCACCAAGATGTGAAACACTCTCAGTGGGCTCCTGAAATTCAGCTCTGACAAACTGCCCTCCCACCTTGGATGAGCCCAGGACCATGAGCAGACTGTCAGGGGCCCAGTGAGTCAGCTCAGTCGCTCAACCATGTCCGACTCTTTTCGACTCCATGGACTGCAGCAGGCCAGGCCTCCCTGTCCATCACCAACTCCCAGAATTTGCTCAAACTCATGTCTATCGAGTCAGTGATGTCATCCAACCATCTCATCCTCTGTCATCCCCTTCTTCTGCCTTCAATCTTTTCCAGCATCAGGGTCTTTTCCAATGAGTCAGTGAGGGGCCCAGCATGTGCCTTAATTATGACATTATGGTTACCTGGAGGAAAAAAAATATTTCCTATCTTTTGGATATACATGCCCAGTTTCACAGAGATAAAGAATCTGCCTACAATGCAGGAGACACAAGTTTGATCCCTGGGTTGGGAGAAGATTCCCTGGAGGAGGAAATGGCAGCCTGCTTCCGTATTCTTGCCTGGAAGAGTCCATGGACAGAGGAGCCTGGTGGGTTACAGTCCATGGGGTCACAAAGAGTCGGACATGACTGAGCACACATGCTGATCTATTTACGGGTGCAATGACATCCTGAGAAGTGGTTGAGAGACAAGGGGGCAGGACCTTCTCCAGTGGGTTTCCCGTCTGTATCACGTTGCTACCCGCCATCCCACATGACGGGGAGCTGGGAGACCTATTTGACTCCTCATCACTGCCACCCCTGAGGACCAGCAGGGTGGGAGGCACACTGTATTTCCTGCCATCTGCTTTGGGGCATATTTTGGTTCCCATTCCTGGCCACTTCTCTCTTCTCTGTTGGATTTTGAGGACACAGACACAATTCAAACAACCAAACTCTTCTTGGCTGCATTCATAAGTAATGAAAGGCAGCCTCCAGCCTGATGACTAAGAATGCAAGATGTAAGGGTTGAGATCAACCCCACAGACATGTTCTAAAGCAGCTTTAAAAATCACCTCGTGAGCTGGGGCCTCATGAGTCATCCACTATCCCACATTTCCCTCTGGGTCTACACCGGCTGGAGTACCTGCCCAGTTCTTCTCCTTCGTCTCCTCCCCTTCCTTCTCATTCCCCATAGACTTGGCCACCTTGTTTGTGGAAACAAACTACTGACTTGTTTGATTATTTCTTCTTTGTGGCCAGCCACGGCTCTCAGACCAATGAATTTGTGCATGTATGGCTATGAAGCCTTATACCTTCTGGGTCTAGATAACTTTCTTCTTGGTCTTGGAGGAGGTATGAGATGAGCTATGTCCTCTAGACTGGATATGACAGAAGGAAGGGCTTAGAGGTCTGTGCAAAGTCGGTAGAGGTGGAGCTGAGCTATGATCCCTTTTTGGGACAGAGGAACGCCAGTTCCCCCCACCCCCACTACCTTTGCAATGGTATGTTATTGTCGTTGTTCAGTTGCTACGTCATGTCTGACTCTTTGCTACCCCATGGGCTGCAGCAAGCCAAGCTCCCCTGTCCTTCACTATTTCCCAGACTTTGTTCAGATTCACATCCATTGAGTCAGTGATGCCATCCCACCTCTTATCCTCTGGCGCCCCTTCTTCCTTCTGCCTTCAATCTTTCCCAGCATCGGAGTCTTTTCCAATAAGTAGGCTCTTTGTATCAGGTGGCCAAAATGTTGGAGTTTCAGCTTCAGCATCAGTCTTTCCAATGAATATTCAGGGTTGATTTCCTTTAGGATTGACTGGTTTGATCTCCTGGCTGTCCAAGCGACTCTCAAGAGTCTTCTCCACCATCACAGTTCAAAAGCAGCAGTTCTTCGGCACTCAGCCTTCTTTATGGTCCAGCTCTCATATCATACATGACTACTGGAAATAACTTTGACTAGACAGACTTTTGTTGACAAAGTGACGTCTCTGCTTTTTAATACAATGTCTAGGTTTGTCATAGATTTTCTTCCAAGTAGCACGGATCTTTTAATCTCATGACTGCAGTCACTGTATGCAGTGATTTTGGAGCCTAAGGAAATAAAATCTGTCACTGTTTCCACTTCTTCCCCATCTATGTGCCATGAAGTGATGGGACTGGAGGCCATGATCTTCATTTTTTTAAATGTTGAGTGTTAAGTCAGTTTTTTCACTCTCCTCTTCATGACTCATCATCAAAGCAGGCATTTCCTTGTAGTCCTGTGGTTCTCACAGGCAGGACAGAGAACATGGAAAGAATCTAGGTGAGCTAAAGTGGTTTCCCAGGAACAACCAAGAGTTCTACTTCCTTTAGCTCTCATGTTTATCAGTAAGTGTTTCATGGATAGCCTTCCTGTTTACCAAAAATAGTTATAACAGAACTCCACTAAACTCAGGAAAAGTAAGATACTCTGAATTACATCAAGGCTCATGTTTTTTTTGGTTAGTGATTGATGGAATGTAAGATGCGAAAGATATAGGAAACAGAACCCAGGATTTGGAGTCAGAAAATATGAAAGATCTGATTTTATCATGTACAAGCCTTGAACAACTCACTAATTCTTGCTTCAATTTCCCCACCTGCAAAATGAAATCACCCTAACTGCTTTGTTGAGAGAATACGACACTGTCAACTGTGGCATTTTGTAAACTCTAAAGTCTTCCTCATCACCACCATGATCAGTTCTGTGAAGATCACCACCATCGCCTTTATCCTCATCCTTTCCTCACGGTGTTCACTCACACTGTCTTTAGCACTTCGATGATCGCCAGGGTCATTACCACCTTCATTAGCGGCATAGCTGTCATTGCTGTGACCGTCGCCTCTGCCGTCATTAGCACCACCTTCTCCATGTTCAGCATTTAGCCCTTCATCTTTCTCATCATTATCATCTCCTTCATCATCCTCATCATTTTCACCATCATCAGTGCTGGCATCGTCTCCCTCTTTCTTTTTTGTTTACAGTCATCTCCCCCTAACCAACGGTGTGTTGGCTTGTAGGCTGACTGCCTCTTCCCTATTAAAGGCTTACCGGAAATCAGACAGCCAAACTGCAAGGCTTGTAGAGTTGTGCTTGTGTTAATTGATATGGAGGATTGGTTCTTATAAAAACCATTCCATTTCTGATAATGCTGAGTGAAAATAGCCAGTCTCGGGAGGCTGTGTCCTGTATGATTCCATTCATAGCACTTTCCCAAAATGACAAAATTATAAAAGTAGAGAGAGGTTGCTGAGGGGAGGGAGCCCTGTGGTGGTGAATAGCTCTATGTCTTGATTGCGGTGGTGGTTACACAAATCCACATGTGTGATAAAGTTGCATAGAATGACACACACATGCACACACAGGCAGGAGTTTGTAAAACTGGTGGACTCTGGGTGTGTTCCGAGGGCTGCCCCAGTGTTAGCCCCCTGATTGTGCTGATATGTTGTAGTTCTATGAGAGGCCAACACTGGTGGTACAGGGTGAGGGGAACTTCGGACCTCACTACACATTTTTGCAGCTGCCTGTGAACTTATAACTAGCTCAAAAGAAAAAGTTTTGAAAACTACATTCCTTTTTGATAACTGGGAGCATCTGCCTCTGACCACTGGATTAACTCAGGCATCACTGGTCCCTCTGCCTAACCTTCCAACCCAGTTTTGGCCTCTCTCATCCAAAATGCACCAATTCCTGTCGGACTTACTCCTCAGCTATCTCTTGTTACCTTCCCAAGAGGTGAAGAAAAGAGAACGATGCTTCACTTGGGAACTCAGCGAAAGTGACCAGGGTCTGAGGCGGGCCAAGGCCGTGACTCTCACGTGATTGCCTGTGCGCTCATTCCCTCGATCCTGAGCCAGATTGGAAGGGCTTCCTCCTGCTTGCTTCTTTTCACGTCAGAGACTTGCTCTCTCATCAGTTGAGCAGACAGCGTCAATGTTTCTTTTCTCAACCCCAGCAAGGTGGCCAGCTGAGAAGTGAGAAATAAACCCAAGTCCAGCTAGCTCTAGTTGCCAGTCCTCTGTAAGTAGAGAAGACAACACTCCCGGTCCAGATGGACCACTGTCTTCCGGTCAATGCCAGGGGACTCAGGTCTGCCATACCTGTAGGGCCAAAGTCACTTTGTGGCTCCGGCAGGCAGCCGGGCTGTGTGTGCTGCTTGATCAAGTTTTAACATAAATGTGTGTCCAGACAGGGCTGCTGGAGCAACTCTTTGGGCAAGTTAATTTCACAGTTTGCATAGCTTGATTCTTGAACTACTTGGATCCAACTCTCCAAATAAATCATTAGTTTCAACATTTTGCAGACCCAACCTGGGGCAAAGGCAGGGTGAAGAGAGGTTGAAGACGGAGCAATTCTTGGCTTCTTTTGACTGTGTTTCGGTTTGTTTGTTAATCTTAATTACTTTTAAATTTTATCATGTTAAAGGTGATATAAACACACATTAAAAATTCAAACAGTACAAAAGGAAATTTAGCAGAAAGAATCTCATTCCTCTGCAAGGAATTCTTTTGAAAAAGTATATACCAGGGTTTCTTCAAGTGGACTCCCTAACCCCATGGACATTTAGACTTTTCCAGTCTTTTGCACTTATGAACACTGCTGCAAAGTTGTGGGGGTACGGTGGTGATGCTATTCTGGCTTTCCGAGTTTGTCAGTCCCAAACACTGACGCAGTCAGGCTTAGGGTTTGAGCCACAGGGGCCAGCTGTGAATCCCAGTGGGTGGATTCCTCTCTTGTCTGACCTGAATTTTCTGATATCTGCCAGGCACTGGCTTGCTTCACAGAAAGAAGCCCAGGCAGGATTTGGGTTTTTACTTTACTCATTGCCTTTCTGATCCTCTGCCGTGTACATTTGTTAGTCAACAAGGATGACCTTTCTCAGCAGCACTGGCTTCCCAGGCAGAACTTGGTGGGGGTGGGGGGAGTCCTGATCACTTCCTCCTGTATTTTACCTTCTGGTTAAAAATAATGTATAAATGCTCCTAGTACCTCCTGTGACATTTTACAAAGGCTCAGACTTCACTTGGATTTGGTTATTTGACATTTGCGTTTTATTTTTTTTTTTTCCTTCTGCTGCTTCATTTTAAATTGATCAGCCGGATGAAACTCAAGATCGCCAGTCCCGTTTCAATATTTAATCATTTGGCTCAGTCTGGAATGTCATTAAGCTAAAATAAGAAAGTTATTTTCAAAAAAGCGTTTTGCAGAGGACCTGTTACTTTGCTGTCTGTCTCAAGACATAAAAATAGACATTTCCCCCTCTCTCTTCCTTTTTTTAACTGTTCTTAACCTTTGTAGCTTACAGGTTAGCTAGAAGCTGTGATTTCTGGAATGTGATTTCTTCACATCACTAAGCTGTCTATTTCAGTAATATTGTCTCAGAGATGCAGGACTGGGTTTTTCTGACGTCCACATCCAGCTGGTGAGACCGGGACTAGCTGGATACACAGAACTGCAAACAATAGCAGCAATAACAGTAATAACCCCTCCACCACCACCAGAACATATTGAGTATCAACTCTGCGTCAGATGCCGGAATGAAGGCTATACATACGTCATTTTATTTAATGTGCATTGTGTGTTTATTGATAAGGAGACTGTCAGCTAATGTGCCGAAATTCACATGGTCTGGGGATGAGAATCTCAGGGGCAGGCTGAGTATGAACCACTGAGCTCCTGACTGCATCTGAGAGACAGTGATGGGGTCAGAAAGAAGCTGGGGCTGCTGGTGGCAGAGCCAAGATTAGCACTGAGCTGAAGGTGAGGAAGTGAGTTTGGGGTAAAAGAGCATGAGCTGTGGAGGCAGCCGCACCTCAGCTGAGTTCTCGCCTGACTCACTGTCCATGTCGCTCCTGGAGTGTCCTATGCCTCTTTTGACTTTCACTTTCTTAACCTTTAAAATCCCTGACCCAGGGCTTCCCCAGTAGCTCAGTGGTGAAGAACCTGCCTGCCAACACGGGAGACACGGGTTCGACCCCTGGTCTGGGAAGATCCCACACGCTGCGGAGCAACTAAGTCCATGCACCACAACTACTGTGCTTGTGCCCTAGAGCCCAGGAGCTGCAACCAGTGAGCCCTCGAGCCACAACTACTGAAGCCCGTGTGCCTGGAGATGGTGCTGCACAATAAGAGAAGCCTCCGCAATGAGAAGCCCGCACACCGCAACAAGAGAGTAGCTTCTATTCACCATAGCTAGAGAAAAGACCTCACAGCAATGAGGGCACAGGCAGTAAATACGTAAAATTATTTTAAAAGGACATAGGCAGATGCCATGAGAAAATACCTGATGCACAGGTAATCCGATGAGCTGAAATTGCTTGGCCTGAGAACGGCCAAGTGACGGGTCCGGGAGGGCCAGGGTTCCGACCCTCCCAGTTACAGGGGTCCCCACCCCAGAGGGTGGTCCTGACGATTTATGATGAGCCCAGGAAAGCGCTTAGCAGCAGATCTGAGAACTGACCCCTTGTAAGAAATGCAAGAAGCTCCTCTGCTGTCACTGAGTGCAGAGGAAACCTGAGGTCCCTCTCTGATCCCCAACTCTAGTGAGCTGGGCTGGGTGAGCAGAGCAGCAAGGACCCCCTCCACTGGTCCCAAGCACCTTGAACAGCATCTCTTTTCCTTCTGGTCACTAGCCAGTCCCATCCTGTCTTTCTAAGAAGATGATCATCTGCTTCCAAACCAAAAGAAGCACTGAACAAACAGGAGCAATCCGGAAGTGGATAATTCTGAGAGGAAGTGCTTCCAGGTGAGGGTACCAGGTGAAGATATCAGTGTGTGTGTTGGGGGGTGGGTAGTCACTCAGTCATGTCTGACTCTTTGTGACCCCGTGGACTGTAGCCCACCAGGTTCCTCTGTCCATGGGATTCTCCAGGCAAGAACACTGGAGTGGGTTGCCATTTCCTTCTCCAGGGCATCTTCTCAACTAAGGGATCGAACCTGGGTCTCCTGCGTCAGCAGGCAGATTCTTTACTGCCTAAGCCACCAGGGAAGCCCTACCAGGCAAGGGTACACTAGGAGAGGTTCAAATCCTTTATCCTGATTCTATAGCCTCTGTCTCCCAGTGCCATGTCCAACAGGCCTCTTGGCCTTGACCAATGACTTTGACTTTCCTCAATGGAGGATTGGGGTGGAGGCCAAGGAGAGGATGTAGTGTTCCAAGAGAGGCGGGAAAAGACCTCTCCTTTCTTAACCTCAGCAGGCCTTCTCCGAGGTCCACTACCTCCAAGGATGGGCAGAATTGCATTTGTCCATTTTTTTCTGGAGGAATAAGCTGTTTTTAAAAAACAGTTTTTAAACTAATCTTATTTATTAATTTATTTTTGGCTCCGCTGGGTCTTCATTGCTGCATAGGCTTTTCTCTCGTTGCGGAAGCAGGGACTACTCCTCGTTGTAGTATGCGGGCCGCTCATGCACCCGCCTCTCTTTGCAGAAGCTTCTCTTGTTGCCGAGCAGTTTTCAGGCACACGAGCTTCAGTAGTTGTGGCTCCTGGCTCCAGAGCACAGGCTCAGTACTTGTGGCACACAGGCTTAGTTGTTCCATGGCATGTGGGATTTTCCCGGATCAGGGGTTGAACCTGGGTCTCCTGCATTGGAAGGCAGATTCTTCACCACTGAGCCACCTGGGAAGCCTGGGTTAAGCTGTTTTTAATAAGTTTATGCAGACTGCCAACTATCCAAGGGCTCCCGCACATCTCTGCACCTCTCATCTATGTGGTGAAAAAGATGCAGTTTCCTAATTACTTTCCAGTAAGCATTTGTTGCTGAGATGATGGATGGGCCATGATGCAAAAAGCCTGGCTGCCACCCAAACACAACGTGGTGCCTTTGCTGTTATGGACCAGCAGGCAGGGGAGGCACCGGCAAGGCAGCGCTAACACACTTTCAAGCCCCCAGGCTCCTGCTCCCCTCCCCGCTCTCTCTCCTTCTCTCCTACAGGGCAGCCCTCCCACATTGGCAGTCTAGGAGCCATTTCCTAAGCCATTTGGAAATACTGGAATTTACGTCACAATTTCATTTTTTGAAGTTTTCTTTTACACTGGAGTATAGTTGATTAACAATGTTGTGTTTGTTTGTTACCGTTTCTAAGGTGCTACCTGAGAAGGAGGCAAGGCTGGCTTCTGCTGCAGGTGGCCACTCTTGCAGCATCATATCCGGGTCCAGGGAAGGGCTGATCCAGGGTATCCTGTCCTTTTCCGGGGGACCCTGTTAAGGTGCACATCTTGCATCTTGATTTTCTTCTGTGTAAGTATCTTCAAGGAATGTCTTGCCTAATTCCTTATCTTATGGAGCTCAGAGAAGGAGTTGCAGTGGAAAACCCCCCAAATCCAGTCATTGCTGTTATTTAGATCTGTCTGGAAATTCTTAGCCTCAGTTATTAATTTCAGCCAACTTTGATATGCACACTTCAAGCACCTGTCAACATACAACTCAGAGAACAAGAGAAATTGTGGGGCAAATGACATCCTTTCCAGTTGAAGCTCTAGCTGAATGCTGAGTAGTGAATTAGCTTGCTACCTGAAGATTTTAACTTAAACTAACTTGCTCCGTAATAATCCTAAGTGATGTAGTCTCTGAAGTCCCCTCCTTGCCTTGTTTGTGGCTAGTGTGATATGTGGTGTGTGTGTGATGTGTGGAGTGTGTGTGTATGACATGGAGAGTGTGCAAGTGAGGTGTGTGTATAATGTGTGTGTATGGTTTGTGTGAAATGTGTGCAAGGTTCATGTGTGTTTGTGTGTGATGTGTGTGTGTGAAGTATGGGGTGTGTGTGAAGTGTGTGTTTAATGTGTGTGGGCATGGCTTGTGTGTAGGAGGGTGTGTGGTTTGTGGTGTGTGTGAGGTGTGTATATGTGTGGCTTGTGTGTGGTGGGAGGTATGGGAGTGTGGCAGCTGTCAGTGATTTGCTATCCCATTAGGCAAAGCCTGGGTAGATTTTGCTGTTTGAGCTCCATCTGCCCTCGATTTTAGCCTCTGCTCACATAGCATCAATCTTAGTTTTCAGTGCTATTGTGACTGGTCGTCTTTGTCTAAATTTTGTGGATATTTCAGGGAGAGGTTTAGGAATGCTGTTTAAGGAGCTGCAGCCAGATACCAGCTTTCAGTCTGGGAATTTAAAGGTTCTTTTGTTAATCAAAATTTGACATTTCCCAGGAGCTCCTGACATTCTATGTGCCAAGATCTTCCCTAAGAGGCACTTGGTTGGGACCCCTTGCTGCACAGAGAGTGGGCCGCGCCCTGGAGAAAGTGGAGGCCAATGGGGGAGAGTCCAGTCCATGAAAATCTCAATCAGCCTGTTGACTTCCAAGTAGCCCAACCAAGCCCTTCACCCACTCTCAGCTGTAAAGTACAGACATCGTCAGTCTTCAGTGATACTTGATTGATTCGCTCCCCAGGAAGACTGGAGCTGGGCTTCTTTCCACCAGTCTCTCTAATCAGAGCCCACTTAAGACAGTTATCTGGAGGGGTTGGAGCGGCCCAGGGTACCCCACATTCGCCCAGTAGGAAGCACGGAGGAGCTGTCCATGGTACTGACTGCGCCACCCCACCCCACCCCCAACACGCACACACCATAACTGTTTCCTTACTTCTGCAGGATCTTACCATTCACCAAGCGTGTTGCCTGCCGATTTAAACAAGTCTTGGCCTTCATTCCAGGCACCAGCTTGGTCCCCTCTCAATCTCTGTTTGGCCGCTTCAGCTCTGAATTGTGGGTTAGCTAATCAGGCAGCCAATGCTAGCCCTGCCACTGACACAGGGACCCACACTGAAGGCAGAGGAAGGTTTGGGAGTCACCTCGATGATTACCAAATGCTACTCTGCCACTTTCTATCTGTGTGACTTTAAATAAACCGCTTAGCTTCCTGAAGCTCTAGTTTCTTTATCCAAACAAACAAACAAACAAACAAAAAAGGAATAACAACACTGTCTTAAAGATTGAAATGAGTAACAAATATAAAGAAATTGGCATATACAGTGCTCAAAACAGAGTCGAATGCATTTACTCTGCATTTCCTTCCTCTTTCCTGGTCTTTGCAAATTCTTAGAATGACCTTGGGCCACTGTCCAAGTACTCTCCAGAGAAAATGTGGAGGAGAAGCTTCACTGAGGACATTTTCTTTTGAGTATCAGGAGCCAGATGTGCTTGCAGCTGAAAAATTTAAGATCAGTGAAAAATTTAGGATCAGTCATGGAATTTCTGGGGAGGAAGCATACTTGCCAAGTTGAAGAGCAGATGAGGATATCATTTCATTATTAATTCATAATTCACTCTTTGATGTAGCAAGCTGTCACTGAATGTCTGCTAAGAGCAAGTCACACTGATAGGCACTGCATTGTAGGGTGGAATCCGAGTTAACAAGCTGTGGTCTGTGCTTTAAGGAGATCACAATTTGACAAGGATGACCAGTATGCCCTGGGCATCTACTACATGCCCTTCCATCTTCTAAGTCTTCACAAGCATACCTGCATCATTCAACCTCACAGAATCCCTAGGAAGTCAGCACTCTTATTAGACCCCTGTATTAGTCAGCTCTGATATCAATAACAAAGTACCACAGACTGAGTGGCTTAAATCACAGAGATTTGTTCTCACAGTCCTGAAAGCTGGGGAGTCCAAGATAAAGCTACCAGCACATCTGGTTTCTGATGAGGCCCAGCTGCCCGGGTTGCAGACAACTGTTTCCTCACTGTGTCTTCACATGGGTGAGAGAGTGAGCTAACTCTCTGGTCCTTTCTTAGAAGGCCATCAGTCCCATCATGGGGGACCCCAGCCTTATAACCTTATCTAAACCTAATGACCTCTTAGAGGCCTCCACCTCCTAGTAGCATCACACTCGTGGTAAGGGTTTCAACACACAAGTTTGGGAGGCATATTCAAATATTCAGTCCATAACACTCCATTTCATAGAAAAAGGGACTGAGATATAAAGTAAAAGACTACCCAAAGTCCAGCCACTAAACAGTGAAGCCAGGATTCCAACACAGGTCTGTCTAACTATAAAGCTACTGCAAATGATTTAAATAGCATGCTAATCTGTGACTCTAGTAGAGAACATATAACCTATATAGAGATAAACTGTGATAGAGTGATCTAAAAATAAAAATAGCAAGCACCCAGTTAAATCTGACTGAGAGAAAGAGAGAGACAGAGAGATAGAAATGATTGATTATGGGAGTTTAAAAGAGAAAGATACAATTTCTCCATAGAGCAATCATGGTAGGTTTCCTGGGAAAAGTTGCATATAAGCTGGCCTGGCAATTTACATAGTTTGAGAGATCACACTTTCAAATATTGCAGGCAAAGGAAGCACTCTGAGCCAAGGACAGGCCCTGATAATGATTCAAGAAGCAGGAGAGAAGATTTTGATGATGAGGTTGGCTCTACTAAGAATGTGCTGGGGAGGGAATTCCCTGGTGGTCCAGAGCTTAGGCCTCGGTGCTTTCACTTCAGCGGCATGGGTTTGATCCCTGGTCAGAGAACTAAGATACTGCAAGCCTTACAGTGCTGGAAAAAAAAGAAAAAGAAAGAAAGGAAAGAAGAAGGAAAAAACAAAACAAAACAAAAAAAACACACAAAAAACAAAAAAGGTGCTGGGTAGCTAGTAAGGTTGATTTTATACACATACCCCAAAGATTTTTTTTTTGAGAAACTTCTCACACTGTTTTGCTAAGATTTTAGGTGAATAGATCCAACTTTCCCCAAATTTCACTTCATTTAAATATCCCGACTGCCCCTTTCCACCTCTTCAAGCTGCTGACCACCCCCTAGAAGGCAGGTGGGGAAAAGAGAAAGCCTTCCTTCTGTCCCCAGCTCCCGGGTCCCACTGATGCAGCCAGGCTCAGCGCAGCAGCTCCAGCCATCATTTTCCTGGCCATTCTCCAGCCAAGGCAGGGCCTTGAACTCTGCTCCAGACCTGCCTCTCCTCTGGAGGTCTGTCATCCAGGACAACCAGCCTGCCGGGGGCAATCAACCAGGAGAAGCCTCAAGTGGAGAGTGTCACCTGACAGAATTCAGAGCAGGGGGCAAGTCCGGCAAAAAACTCATTGGTGCCATCTAATGATACCACTAAACTAGCAATTGCTTCGATTTTTAATATCTTCCCCCTCAAATAAACTTCGCAAAATTATCCAGACAAAACTGCTCATTCTAATTGGGAAGATTCTTTCTCCATTCTCCCAAACATGAGTTCAGGCAATGAGCAGTTTGGGGTTTTGTGAAAGTGTTGGTTGCTCAGTTGTGCCCGACTCTTTGTGACCCCGTGGACTGTAGCCCACCAGGCTCTTCTGTCCATGGGACTCTCCAGGCAAGAATCCTGGAGTGGATTGTCACTTTCTCCTCCAGGGGATCTTCCCGACCTAGGGAATGAACCCAGGTCTCCTGCTTTGCAGGCAGATTCTTTACCATCTGAGCCATGAGGGAAGCCCTTTGGGGTCTTACTTGGCTGTTAAAAAATGTATATATCTCAACAGCAAGTAAACAAATCTTTGTAAATGGACTTAAATGTCTCTCACCTGTCAAGATTCATCTTCTGACTCAATGGAGCATAACCTGAAATCCTTCTGAATGGATCTTATTTAAACATTAAAAAAAAAAAAGAGGACTTAATGAGATTACTCTTTCCCATTCTTGTCAGAGGCCTACAGATCATCACAGATAATATTTTGGGTCACTGATCAAACTCACAGTCAGAGGTATGTATGCAGGAAGGGGCAATACCTTGACAAAGAAGTTGTGAAAAATAGGTCTCGGTCAAGCACCAGCATGTTGAGGAAGCAAGCCGCCTGCAGGCATCCTTTTTCAGGGCCCCTCCTGAGACCTGTGTCCTGTGGGTGGGTGGCAGCCTCAGGCAGCTGAGTCATCCCCCTGCTGTCGGGCACCAGGCGGGAGATGTGTGGGAGGAAACACATGCAGTGACCCGTGAGCATTTCCGGGTTCCATTCTTGCCCCAAAGTCGGGGGCATAAAACCTGGGGTGTTGCCAGCTCACTGTTCTTACTGTTCCACAGGCGTGCACTTGGGACCCGGGGGACAACCCCGGTGCTTCCTGAGGCGACGGTGTTGAGAAGAATCCTTTCTGACAAGACGGCTACATGACGTCAGTTGTGTCTCTGGGAATATCCACAGCGTCTGTTTCCGGGGGTGGTGTGGGGGTGGGGTGACTGCATTTTGCATTTGTCAGGCACACCCGTAGCTGTCTATGCTGACCTAGAATCTTTGCTACATATCCTCAAAACCCACAGCCAACGAAGGTGCGAAAGCACGTTGAACCATCCACTCATCTAGAGCTTCGCAGCATGAATGGGCAGAAGGATGTCTCAGGAGCTGGTTCAACCTGTGGACATCTGGCCAGAGGTTCTAATGCAGAGGGTCCAGCCCCTGGGATCTGCATGATTAGCTGGTGCACCAGGTGACTCTAAGGAGGGCAGTCTCCTCACTAAGTCTGCTCCCCTGACAGTCAGGCCTGCAGGATCCAGCTTTGAAAGCTTGAATTTTCTGACTGTGAGTTGTGGAGCTGGGCAGCTGGGGTAGAGATCGTTTGGCAAGAGCCCAAATGGTTAGAAGTCAAGTGAATGGCTTTGCCGAGTCCTAAGAGGGCAGAAACCACTGACTCAAAAAAGTGGGTTTCCTCTCTGTAGTCCTATGATGGCAGGTTTACTTTCCCCCAAATTTTATTTTTAAAACTTAAAGATCTGCAGAAAAGTGGGAAGAATAGAAGCAAAAAACAGTAAACAGCTGTAACCTCTTTCTATATATGTTGTTCTTCATATTCAAATAATCAACACAATTGTATATATTTATATATATATACACAATTTATATATATACATATATACACACAGAAACATGTACACACACATATATTTCATTATATACATCTTACATTATGTATGTGTCCATACATATATGCATACTTTTAAAAATAACGTATATTTATCTCACTGTTTCACTTATGACAGCTTTGTTGAAATATGACTCACATACCACAAAATTCACCCGTTTAAAGTGTACATTTTGGTAGTTTTTGTATATTCAGAGCTGTGCAGCCATCGATACAATCTAATTTTAGAACATTTCATCTCCCCAGAAAGCATGCCTGTGCCCATTAGCAGTTACTCTACGTTCCTTGAAGGGAGAACGTGGCAGAAGCTGACCCACCTGGCTCCTGTTTTCTGAGTCCAGACTTGTCCCACCAGGCGTCGACCCCTCTGTACTTCTGGAGAGTATCATCTGGCCCATAGAAAGCCATCCCAAACCCCATGGGGTGATCACCCATTCAAACCCAGAAGTGGAGGTCCATTCAGGGTGGAGAAAGCTCGGCATGTGGGGAGTAAGGGCCATGCAGACCTGAGGCTCCCAACAGGCCCCCAGCAAGCTTGGGATCTCAGCAAGGCTGCCAGCCAGCGAGTGCGTGATGATGGTAATGAATGTATAGAAACTCGCTTAGCAGCAGGCTCAGACACCCCTGGGAAAATACTTGTTCTGTCTACTGCAGGCATGTTTGTAGTGCCTCCAGAGGTGTCTGACCTGAGACTAGACCACAGGGAACATCTTATACCCTTGAAGCTCTATTTGACTTCAAACACCAGGTCAAATAGAGTCACTGACTAACCCAGTGTCCTGAGGGTCTGGCCCTGTCTTTACCATGGAGCACTGTGTGCACGCCATCCAGGGCTGTGTTTGAGCTTAAGGGTGGCAGGCACCCAAGGCAGAGGCAGACTGGGAAGTGCCTTGTTTTCTGGATCTCTCAGTGCCTTGTTGGTTAAAGCAGTAAAGCTTCCCTTGCCTTGAAGAGAGTCCCCAGAATGCACACCCCTGTTGCAATATATTCTAATGACAAAAAGAACAGCAAGCAGGTTTGTTGTTGGTAGTGGTAAGAATGTGGTTAAGTCTGACACTGTTGACTTCCCTGTTGGCTCAGATGGTAAAGAATCCTCCTGCAATGCAGAAGACCCAGGTTTAGAGCTCTGGGTCGGGAAGGTCCCCTGGAGAAGAAAATGGCAATTCACTCAGTACTCCTGCCTGGAGAATCCCGTGGACAGAGAAGTCCGGCAGGTTACAGTCTATGGGGTCACAAAGAGTTGGACACGACTGAGTAACGCTAGGACTAGGACTGCTGCACTGGATGTATTGAATATATCATGGGATGAAGCAGATGACCACGCATAGCGACACTCTTGAGAACCAAGGTTCTCACTGGGGAAGAAGTTGAGAATCAAATCTGGGGTGGTGGAAGGTGAGGAAGAGCCTGCTGGCACTGACTTTGAATCAGAGATATCAGGATGAATGCGTGATTTAATGTATCCAGTCCTGTCCGTGGCCTAGCAGCAATCACATCATAGTAACGATGAGATCTACAGCAGATGTCCAGTGAGGAGCATGGTGGGCAGGACACGCTTGGTCTGAGAGGATAGGGAAGACTGGCCTCCCGGCAGCTTTCTGCTGGTTCCAGCATGTGAGAGACCCAGCTGCACCTGGTTTTCTGTCCTTGGAGTTGTGGTTTCTTAACAGGATTGCCCCCCGCTCATCTTTACGTCTTTTTAAGTTGAACTTGTGGTTCCCATCCCTTGCAACCCAACTGCCTCTCCTGGAATTCTCTGCAAATTCTAGCTTTTGCCGAATTGGGTGCCCTTTCTGCTCCCGTTGGCTAGAACAGCACCAGGAGTCCTGCTGGACGAAGGCCTTGAGCCAAGAGAGGAGGGATGGGAACAGAGGTGGGGGGGGGGGAGGTGGTTCCAGGACAGAGGCTGGGGACTAAGCTCAAGAACTTGGAGTCAATTGTGTCATCTCTGGAGAAGCTGGCAAGACCCCAGAGACGGTCTCTCTGGGAATCTGAACTTCAGTTTCACTTCATGGAATGAGGCATCTCTTCCCTACCCGCTCTCGGGCTGCTGCCAGGGAAGGTCTGGGTCCCTGGGGCACTGGGGCTGGGCGTGGGAGGGGGAGGAGCTACAGATGGGCAGAGCTCGGATGTGCACATCAAGATGAGCTTGCCAAGGTGCCCCAGACCCAGCCCAGAGCATGTCCTGGGTCCAAAAGACCCGGGTTTAACCCAAGGGGAGGCTCCATTGCAGCAAGAGGATGCCACACAGAGACAATCCCATCCTGTCTACAGAGGCAGGACGTGGGGCTCTGGTAAGGCTTCAACTGTCCCTTCCCATCCCCCCACCCCTGCAACACAAAGATTCTTTAATGACAACCGTGATGGGGATGCAGTGATAGAGAAGAAGCTGATGATGAGATGTGATAACTGGACTGTGGTGAGTACTTGGTCTGCAGCAGGCCCCGTGCAAGTCCATTCTTATGCATTATCTCGTTTGACCCTCACAACACTGCTGTGGGCCACGGTATTTTTATCACCTCTATTTTACAGAGAATAAAAACCAGAGGCTTATAAAATTTTAAACAATATGCCAAGGTAATACAGCTAGTAATGAGTGGAACAGAGACTTGAATCAGGCAGCCTGACTCCCCTGCCTCTGTTGTTCAAGTTCCGTGATTCTCCAGGCATGAAATGTCTATCGAAATGCTAAAAAAAATAATTCATGTGAAGGGTGTGGCATAATGTATTGGTCTTCTGTTGATATTACAATAAATTGCCACAAATTTTGTGACTTACATAGTACAAATTTTATTTTCTCACAGCACAGAAGGTCAGAAGTCCAACACGGGTCTTACTGCGCTAAGATCAAGGCGTCAGCAGGGCTGTCTTCCTTCTGGAAGCCCTAGAGGAAAGTCTCTTTCCTCACTTTTCCCAGCTTCCAGAGGCCGCCTGCCCTTCCGGTCCATGATCCTCTTCCTCCATCTTCAAACCAGAGATGGCAGTTCACAGCCTTGCCCAGCTGCCATTTTTCTAGTTCTCTCTCGTCTGCCTCCCTCTTCCCTTTGTTAGGCCCCTTCGGACTGCATTGGGTCTGCCTGGCTCACCCAGGAGACTCTTGCCATCTCAGAGTCAGCTGATTAGCCACCTTCATCCCCTTTGCCACGAACCCTAACATATTCACAGGTTCTGGAGAGTAGGGTGTGGACATCATTCTGAAAGTGAAAGTCGCTCGGTTGTGTCCGACTCTTTGCGACCCCATGGACTATACAGTCCATGGAATTCTCTAGGCCAGAATACTAGAGTGGGTAGCCTTTCCCTTCTCCAGGGGATCTTCCCAACCCAGGCATTGAACCCAGGTCTCCTGAATTGCAGGCGGATTCTTTACCAGCTGAGCCACCGGAGAAGCCCGTGGACATCGTTGGGAGGCCATTATTCTGCCTGCCACAAGTAACAGCTTTGGAAAACACAGGCTTGAGATTGACTCTTGCTTTGGGTCCTTTGCTTAACCTCTCAGAATGCTTTTTCTTTGTCTGCAAGCTGTATGATGACATCCGTTTTGCAGAGGCATTGTAAGAATTGAATGGAGTCCTTCCACCAACCTCTGGGGACATCAGTGGTGCTCCAGATGAGAGCTGCCTTTGCTCCTCTGAGTTCCCAGTTGATCCCTTATCTCCTCCTCCCCAGGCTCCTCCATGCAGATTGCATCTTATTGCTTTCACCTTCGGCATTAGGCTACATCTGATCATCCTGCCAGTAGGCTAAGGATTTTCTGAAGGATCCCTGCAGCCCATCACACTTGTTTCCCTCCAGCACCTGGCTGGTGTGGGACACAAAGTCAGCCTCAAAACAAGCTTTCAGGAGCCCTGGAACTTGGAGCGAGAAACCAGGGCAGAACACACTCACCTTTATCATTCAGAGGCACCCTCTCTGTGTCTCTGTCACCATCTCTGTCTCCCTCTGTATCTGTCTCTTTCTCAACTTACTCATGAATGTTCCTGGCTGAACATAAGAGACATAGCAGAATAAATGTCTTATTGGAAAAAGCTGTACCTGATCTTTCTTCAGACACAATGAATTTCAAAGAAGGTTGTTTAGGAATTTTCTTCTGGTGCTACTATAAGCCATAAAGGCATTTTGAAGGACAAAGTATCATAATCACCTCCTATAAATTGAATGAGTGTGTGTGACTTTTCACCGGAGGGAAAATGAACCCACTTTTGACCTTGAAATCATGCCAATTTTACAGCTGAAATATTTGACTGGAGTGGGTGGCAGAGGGAACAATGGGTGTTGGAGATGGAGAGAGGGAAAGAAAAGATGACTTTTGTGTCTTGGGGAACCTTTTTGACTAAGTTCAAGGGAAAAGCGAAAGACAATATTCGCTTTATCAAACTTCCAAAGATATGATTTTCTTGTCAGTTTCCCCAGCAGTGACAATCTTTTACACAGCATGGAATAGGAGGATGTCTTGAAATCATGGCCGAGATGCAAGATGCAGAAAAATGCTGCATTTTTGGTTACAAGGTGCCAGATTTTTTTTTTTTTTTTCAGAGAAGTAAGTTTATTGCTACATTGTACTTTCTTGAATTCCCTTCATTTCATGTACCTTTCTCTTTGGGATTTAATGATGAGTTAAAAGAAGCTCAGGGAGGTCCCAGCTAGATGTTTCAAGATCTCCACTTAGGTTTACCTTGATGACTCACCAGTGGGGAAGGCAAGCCTTGTGCTGACAGATTTTTTTAAAACATTCTCTATTCTGGGGGCTACACGCGGCTCAGAGAATGTAAAACTTCAGAAGACATGATGCCTGCTATGAGAAATAAGAGCATCTCTATACCTTCCTGTATGCATGCAGCATCCTCCATAGACAGAAAATTGGGCTCTCCTTGGCTTCTCTCTTGCCCTCATGTTTTCTTTAAGTCAAGCACCAGGAGTGTCCATTCCACCTACTTTCTATTCACATTCCATCCACTCCAATCCATCCACTTCCCTCTCCAGGCCTGCCACCACCGTGATTCAGAACCCCGTCAACTCCGCCTCCCAAATGCCCTCCACGTCTCTGATATCCTTCCGTCTCCACCCCTCCAGGGTTCTCCAGGCAGATTTATCTTCTGAAGTGAACCTAATCGCATCACTCTCCTGCTTGAAAACTTCCAGTGTTCCCCACTCCTTCAAGACCCCTACCCAGCACGGTAGGGGGGCTCTCTGGACCTCTCTGGGTCTGGCTCCTGCTTGACTCTGGCTAATCCTGGAGCCTTCATAACCCCAGCCCAGAGCTCAGTGCCTTCCCGGTCATCACACACCTAACCCCTCACAAGGGTCTCATGTAGGGGCTGCCACAGCTTCACTTCCAAGAAGGGGAAACTGAGGAACAGAGACATTAAAGGCGTCTCAGAGCCACCCAGATGCTAAGCGGCAGGGCCAGGATTACAGACCCGACAGCCCAGCTGTCTCCCAAAGCCACGCTCTGGACCCCTCCATGAGTCAGCCTGCCGAGCACCCCAGACTCAACTCTCTCCTATCCCCTGATAGGCCATGTCCATGCTCCAGCCACATGAACCGCACTCGCCACTGAGACAGCCCACCCTGAGCCCCCTGGCCAGGTTCACGTCGGTCTCAGACATCACTCTCCCTGGGAAGCTTCCCTGGACACCTCCCACTTCCTACCCTCTGGACCACATTCCCTGCAGCACTCTGTCCTCGCTGACCTATGCATCTGCCTCACTACTAGACTAAGCTACTTGGGAGCAAGTAAGCCCTCTTAATTCACTATTCAATCTCCAGTCCTGGCTCGGCGCCTGGCTCAAAGTAGGGCTCAATGAAGGCTGACCAAATGAACATAGTCATCTTCCAGCAGATGTCACCTGTTCTTTCTCTGAGTACCCCTGAGACAGAGGAGAAAGATACACCAGGGTTCAAGTTCACATGGTTAAATGTTCACCTGCAGGACTTCCAGCTTCTGTAGAGGATGGAGAGAGCTGGAAAAAGACTCACTCCCACCCTTAGGAGTTAGGTTGTCTACAGGGTCACATCGCTTCCTAAACCCACCAGCGAGCCCTGGTCACAGGGCAACCAACCAACCAGACATCTGAGGTCAGGCTGTACCTCCAAGTTCAGACAGCACTCTGAGCACCTGCATAATTGGAATCCATTGAGGAGAATTCAGCTAACATGTTAGGAAATTGCTAAAGGCTGAGTAGGTAAATAAGGAATCACAGATGACCAGGGAGGGCACACAGACCCAAGGGGGATTCATTCCCTGGTCGAGTGTCCCCCAAAAACCTCCTCTGTTGCTCCCACAAGAGACTAGGGGCCAGAGACCTTCAAAAGTCTCCTTGGTGGGGCTCCCTGAGGGAGGGGACAGCAGGAGGAGGGGCAGAAAGACCACCCTGCTCCCCCAGCTCTCCTAAGGAGCAGAAGCTTAAAACCCTGGAAGGAGAGTGTGATAGTTTCGTCCAGAGTTAACATACGCTCACCCTCTGACTCAGCATTCCCACGCATTCTCACTCCTAGGTATTTACTCAAATGATTTGAAACTCGTGTTCACAAAAAATTAAGAACCTATGTACTGATGTTTATGGGTTTCCCTGGTGGCTCGGTTTAAAATAAAATCCACTTGCAATGCAGAAGGCTCAGGAAATGTAGGTTTGACCCCTGGGTCAGGAAGATCCCCTGGAGCAGGGCATGACAACCCACTCCTGTTTTCTTGGCTGGAGAATCCCATGGACAGAGAAGTCTGGTGGGCTACAGTCCAAGGGCTCACAAAGAGCCGGACGTGACTGAAATGACTGGGCACATCGCACTAATGTTTATAGGAATTTTCTTAGTAATCGCCAAAAACACTCCACAGGCCCTTCAACTGGTGGACGGGTAACCAATGGACATGGTCCCTCCCTACTTGCAGTAAAAGCAATGAGCCATTGAGGAGCAAAACTTATGTGAACTCATAAATATTACACTACTCAAAAGGCTCCATGCTGCCTGACTCCATTTATATGACATTCTAGAAAGGCAAAGATGCAGAGACAGAAAACAGATCAGTGGTTTCCAGGGACAAGGGGTTTGGGGGAGGCTGGACTCTAAAGGGATACAAGGAAATTGAGGGTTGAGTAAGTTCCGTACCTTGGTTGTAATGGTAGTTACACAACTGCATACATTTGTCCAAATTGGCAGAAATGAACATGAGAGGGGAGGGGGATTTTTACTGCATTTAAAAACCACACCTTAAATAAAATGGAGGGACAAAGACTGCACAGAACAGAAGGGGAAATTTTCTAACCAGCCCATGCATATGGAACAGCAGCTCATCTGCCTGAGGGCTCTTAGTGATTAGACTGTAGCCACCTCTCCTGACACTGCAGTCTTCCTGTCTGCATTCAACCAATATTCCCCAGACTGGGGTTCCACGGGGCAACATTTTGGGAGATTTAATTAAGTGCCAAGACGAAGGGTTAAATTCTCCCCCTACCACCCCCTATACCTGGCACCGAGAGATTCAGGATGTTGCCTGGACATATTCAAGCCTCAAGAAGTTTTCTAATAAAAAGAATATCTTTAACTTTTTAAACTAATTTGGGAACAGAACGCCCAGGGCACCCTCTGGTCTTCCCTCTCCCACCAACATGGCCTGTTGGCATCCTATGGAACTGTTGGGCATGATTTTGAAAAATTGCTTAAATAGTTTCCTTTTTAGCATTGGAGAGTCAGGAATCTGAAGAACAAATTCAATGCTAAATAAGAATAATCTTAGGTTCTGATAACTTTGTATTATCTTTTAATCTCTATAAATTGTTTGCACAGATTTAACGCTCTGAGAATATTCTTGAGAGTCCCTTGGACAGCAAGGAGATCAAACCAGTCCATCCTAAAGGAAATCAACCCTGAATATTCATTGGAGGGACTGATGCTGAAGCTGAAACTCCAATACTTTGGCCACCTGATTCGAAGAACTGACTCATTTGAAAAGACCCTGATGCTGGGAACGATTGAAAGCTGGAGGAGAAGGGGACGACAGAGGATGAGATGGTTGTATGGCATCACCGACTCATGGACATGAGTTTGAGCAAGCTCCAGGAGAACGTGAAGGAGGAAAACCCGGCGTGCTGCAGTCCGTGTGGTTGCAAAGAGTCAGACATGACTTAGCGACTGAACAACAACGCTCTTATTATTTGTGTTTATATGCCATCGATGTCATTGTATCATATCCTTTTTGGATGTAGGAGGTAGGGTAGAACTGACAGATTTTTGATGTCAGGATCCTTCAGTACAAGATGGGCCTGATAATCTATGTGAGCCTACTTCTGCTGACTCCAGAAATCCTCAGTCTGCCGTTTGATCCTCAAGACAACGCCTTCCTGTCCTGGGCTCACTCCTACGCTGCATTCCACAATCAGTCTAACTGCTGGGTCTGCGGAGCACTCCCCACTTCATCGGTGGAAGGCTTCCCATGGTGGACATCTCCACTTCAAGGAAAAGACTTTCTCCAGGCCTGCGAATACCTTCGACAACAATCACATGTGATGCCTTTTCTTCGTCTGATGACATCTAACAACCTTAAGATGGACTGATGTAACTATGGACATAATGTGACTTTTCATTTTGATTTTAACTTGGTTTAATGACTATTTTGCCTTACATCTGTAACTGTATAATGGGGTTTTCTAACCGTCTAAAAGCTTTTAATTTACAAATAGTTGTCCGAGCTCCTATGAGTGCCACAGCCTCCTCCAACTATTACTTGGAGCCCCTGGATCAGACATCCTCACTATGAGGATTAGGAGAATATGTTGCCTCACCAATTTAGGGACAACTCCCCTTGTCAGCCCGAAGCAGTTATGGAATGAGAACGATGCCCCTTTTCCCTAGGCAACATAATTCTCCTAAAAGAAAAGGGGGGAATGAGAGAGTCATTTCCTAGGCAGGTTGATAAGAAGTCTAGGGGTCCCCAAGGAAAGAGAGGTCTGGGATATTCAAGGAGGAAGAAAGGACAAAGTTTTTTTCTCTTCTACATTCCTTAGGATTATATAACAATAATGTATCCTGCCTGAGGACAGTCTTTGGATCAAACCCTCTGGCTAATTCTGTTATCTTAAAATGTAAATTATGGGAGTAGGTCTGGTCTTTACAAGGATGTATCCTGCCTGAGGACAATCTTTGGATTAAACCTTCTAGCCAACTCTGTTATCTTAAAATGTAAATTATGGGAGTAGGTCTGGTGAGGTCTTTGCAACCTCCAGACATTCTTTGGATTCATTGGAGAGTATATAACTCCATTGCTAACACTAGCAAAGGGGTACTCTTTTGCCCCTTTCTGATGCCTATGTCAGAAGCTTTCTCTATCTCCTTTATACTTTAATAAAACTTTATTACACACACACACACACACACACACACACACACAAAGAAAATTACTATCAGCAGAGACAGCTATGGCAATGTGTAGAGTGGATGGAGAAACCAATATACTTCAAATAATCACTGGGGAGATGACAACTGCTGATTAGTTTATGACTGATCATAACTGAGGTGTCAGAACATGCTTGACATTGGGCTATGAATCAAGGGCATGAAGTTGAGGAAGGTGTTGCCTCTGGTTTCAAACTCACTATTTAGTGGGAAAGAGAGATGAACAAACCAGGTACTCTAGGATTCAAGGTAGTAAGTTCAGTGCTTTAGTATAAGAGCTTGAGATAGAGCAGGGCTGCTGATCCATCTAGCGGATCAGTTCCCTTTGGGATGGGGCTTCAAGAACTGGACACTTCCTTGTGGATCTGGAAGGACATGCTGGTCCTGGGAAGACAGACAGGAAGAGGAAGTTCATTTGAGACATAGCATAGAGCATGTGACAACTCCTGTCTCACTTCAATCACATTTTTTCCTGGTCCTTGTCAGTGCAGAGGAATCTCTCCTAAGAATGAATCAGAGGCATCTCCAGTCACCCAGACCACAACCACCTAGATCCAATCACCTCATCCTGTCTGTTCTACCTCCCAAATATTTCTCTGTTCTGTCCTGTTCTTCCCATCTCCATTTTCTTGATTCAAGACTCATCACGCATGCCAGATTCTAGCCTCTTTGCTAATCTCTTTCTTCTGATCCCTGCACCCCGCCCCCCCCACCCCGCAATCCAGCCCTGGTACAAAGTCAGTGATCTACCTGGGAAGTCAAACTACTGATGTCACTGCCTATGTACGCAGAATTCTCCAGGGGCGTTCCACAACTGCAGGGAAAACGTGACCTCCTTTGTGAGCAGTACATGACCCATCACGATGTTTACGAGTCCCCTCCATCATAAAACAATAACACATTAAACAGTTTATTATATTTTAACTTAAAACCTACATCATTCATTAGCCAAGAACTTCATGGCATGCCCAGAGCTTTTTTCTGAGACCAAGCCCTTTGTCTGGAGTTTCCAGCCTTCTTTCTTATATAAAGCCTACCCCAAACACATCGCCTGTAATTCCCAATTTTGATTTCTTTAAAATAAGTGAGAATTTAAAGTCTTGTAAGTGCACATATTTTTAGGCTTAGACAATTCTCCTCAATATTTTAAAGCCATCTCGCCCATGCCTAATTCAATTGCAGATATTTTTAGTGACTTCCCTTGATAGAAAGAGATTTTCCAAAGAATTAAACTTCATTTTTGTGGAAACCACTCTCTTTCAGGCTTTCTTATTTTATCATGCATGTGTGCTAACTTGCTTCAGTTGTGTTCGACTCTTTGCAACCCCGTGGACTGTAGCCCACCAGGATCCTCTGTCCATGGGATTCTCCAGGCAAGAATACTGGAGTGGGTTGCCATGCCCTCCTCCAAGGGATCTTCCCAACCTGGGGATTGAACTCACATCTCTTACGTCTACCTGCATTGGCAGACAGGTTCTTTACCACTAGTGCCACCTAGGAAGCCCCTTATTTCATCAGTTTTTATAAACTGTTTCACTAAAATGACAAGCACAGCTGACCCAGGGAGGGAGTCTGCTGAACCAGGGAGTGGAGTTGTTGGCCTAGGAGAAAGCGGCCCTCAGTCCCAGCATGGTGGACAGTGGGGAGGCAGGGAGTGCAGCTCAAGAAGACAGCACACGAGGAGGAGAGCTGTTATGTGGGAATTCTCAGATGGAATATGTGCTCTTTTAATGGACTTCTGCTTGACTAGCCAACACTCCTGTTTCTTTCTGTAAACCATCCCACCTGACACCATGCCAAGCCAATGCTCCTCTCCAAGGCAGCCTTTGGACAAACCCATCAACTGCCATTCTAGACTCAAGAACTAAGTTGCTCCTGCTTATTTGGGAAATTGCTTTTCACGTTCTCTCCTAGATTTCTATTTCTCCTCATGCAATCCAAATGTTCAGATTAGGACTTGCCAGTCACATGTTTTAAAAAGCCCAGCCAAGAGCAGAGAGACTGGGCAGTACAGTGACATTTGATTGAACTGCTTTGTGGGGAGCCAGAAAAATGCATTTACAAATCAAGAATTACTCACAGATATTGAGACCAAACTTGGGTTTACCAAATGGGCGAGAGAAGGTGGGAGGGACAAGCGGGAAATATAGGATGGACAGATATCGTTTGTGTGTGTGCATGCATGCTGAGTCGCTTCAGTCACGTCCAGCTCTTTGCAACCACACAGACTGTAGCCCACCAGGCTCCTCTGTCCATGGGATTCTCCAGGCCAGAATACTGGAGTGGGTTGCCATGTCCTTCTCCAGGGGATCTTCCTGACCCAGGGATCGAACCTGGGTCTCCTGCAAGGCAGGCAGATTCTTTATTGTCTGAGCCATCAGAGAAACCTATAAAATAAATAAGCAACAAGGATATACTGTATAGTGCAGGGAATTATACCCATTATCTTGTAATAACCTCTCATGGAATATAATCTACAAAAATACTAAACCACTATACAGTACACCTGAAACCAGCACAATATTGTAAATCAACTGTCTCCAACTAAAAGGAACACACTTTATTCTCATGCTTGCCCTGACCTTCCTTGGGACGAAGGCAGACCCCCAGGATCCAAGAAAGTCATTGCGTCTCTCAGTATTCTGACACTTGAGGGGCTGCCTCTAGGATGATGGCGAAGACCTCTGCTTAGCTTATTGTTTTTCTAGAATCTTCTTCAAAGCTAATTCCTTGCTTTGGTAGGTGTTTATATACTTCCTCCAATCCTCCCCTCCCACACTCCACACTTCCACATATCACATAACTTTGGCATACATAGCATTTCTTTCCAAAATTAAAATGTTCTCAGGATGCGGAAGTAAAAGAGAAAGAAAAAAAGGAGGGCAGGGGATGCAGGGGGTTGGGGGTAGGGAGAGGGGAAGGAGGAATAAACAAGAAGGAAAGGAAAGCAGGAAGGAAATTTGCAAAGTGGGTAACATCTCCCCACCTCAAACCCGCCCAGGCCATTTAGCATTTCTGTAAAGATTTTTGTAAACGTCAGTCTTGCATTAGCTCATTCGCAGTGGCAAGTGCTCTTAGCAACATCGTGGTATTAAAATTGGATTTGGGCAATGGACATTCCCCAAAGTAATTTGCACATATTAGCTCCAGAGTTTCAGGAGCCGGAGTTGCTTAGGAGCAGAGACTCTGGCTCCCTGGATTCTGGTGACTGAGGGGCACGGATGACAGAAGCCAGGGCTGCGTGGTACCCGGTACCCAAGGCCCAAGCTCTCCCTGCAGCCCAGCCCCCAGGGGAGGCGGTTTTATCAGCCCTGATTTTCACTAGGCTTGACTGTCCCTTGCAGGTTCTCCTGAGGTCAAAACAGCCCATCACAAAGGTTTACAAATATGCTGGGTCTTAGAACCCCCTGGATGAGATCCCATCCCAAACCTACAAAACCAGAACCGAGGAGAGGCCAGGAGTCTGTGTTCCTAGCAGGATGAATGAAGTGGCTTTCCAAAGCCTTCCTCAGAGTCACTTTGTGCCAGTTCTTAGACATCCAGGCCCGGAAACTGAGCATCCTCTCTCTTCTAGCAAGTTCCCCACAGCCTCCAGCGGCTTCCGGAAAAGGGACATTTTGACATCTGACCCTGAGCCCAGCGATGGTGCTGAAGGTGGCTCAGGGCAGGTGGCGTGTAAGAGCAGCCTTCCTTCCTCAGGGCCCCTGTCTTCTTGGGCACAGGGACTCTTATAACCCTGCCAGAGCTAAAGAAACATCCCTGCCTGCTTACAAGTGGACTTCCACCCTAGGAGACAGCAAAATCTACTGTGAGGATTTTAAATCTGTAGATGATTGGATCAATAAATAGATCAAACTAGATATATAGGTAGATAGATGGATAGATCATTTCATGATAGAACATCTGAGATAGATGATTTTGGTTCATCTGCAAAGACCTGTGAGCCTTGAGTCAGCCTCTTTGCTTCTCTGAGCCCCACACGGGTCATCTATAAAGTGAATGATCTGAAGTTAACCCTGGCAGCCTGTGCCTGTCTTCATAAAAGTGTCCCAGGCAGTCAGATGGAGGGGAGGTCACTCTGAGCGGCAGGCACCGTGTCCCCATTGCGGAGGTGGTGCAGGTGAGAAGAGGAGATGCAGGAATAAACGCCACGTGCAGTGGAGGATGGGATCGGAGTGAAATGTGAGGAGGAAAGGATTCCCTTAGAAAGAAATAGGAGGAAGAGAGCTGGCTTCTGCTTAAGGGAGACAAGTCAAGCCTGGAGGTTAGAGGTAGTTTTTTTCTTAAGTATTTACTTGTTTTATTTTTGGCTGTGCAGGGTCTTGGTTCCTGGGCAGGCTTTTGTCTAGTTGCAGTGAGTGGGGGGCTACTCTAGTTGCATGCGGGCTCAGCAGTTGTGGCTCCTGGGTTCTCGAGTATAGGCTCAGCAGCCTTGGCACACGGGCCCAGTTACCCTGCAGCATGTGGAATCTTCCCGGACCAGGGATTGAACCCATGTCTCCTGCATTGGCAGGTGGATTCTTTACCACTGAGCCATCATGGAAGCCCTAAAGGCAGTTTTAAGTCAAGTGGCTGCAGCAAGTGGCTTCTGATTGAGGCCACCACTTCCTGAGAAAGACAACTCTGGGGGTAAGGTGGCAAGAAGGTGGGTAAGTTGGAGCTTTCTGGTATAAGACGCTGTGGGTTTATCTTGCATATGTCCTTCTTCAGTCCTAGAATCAGTCAGTTCTCCAAGGAGCCCCGGTTCCTTTCATTGGAGAAGGGTATTAGAAACCAAGATCTGGGTGCTAGATATGCACACTGCTATTGGAGGGACACCGTAAATTGGGGGAGTGTCATCATCTGTGAGTTTCAATCACATTGGAGCTCTGCCCATGGGACAAGTGTGACAATGGGGGGCGGTTCTGTCCCTTGGGAAAAGGATAGATGGGTGTTGAGAGAGGAGAAATTCTCCAAGTAGCATTTTCTCTATAAGGACACATAGACTGAGCAGAAAGGCTGTGAGCTGGAGAAGATGCACCCCACACGGAGTTCCCAGGTTAGAACATGGGGCTGGAAGAGCTTCACGACTTCCAGGAACATCTTCCTTAAGGGAAATGGCATCGGTCACTGTCCAGCCATGACACAGCCTAGGGTGCTGGTGGTGATGGACGAATGCCAGGCTTGGAGGAAGGGTCCATGGAAGAATCTGGAGACTGTCTACCCATGGGCCCAGCTTTGTGAGCTCGTTCTGAGGTCTTGACGAAGACACTGTTATTCTGTAGACTCAGTTTTCCTATCTGGAAAAAAGGGCATGGAGATCTCCTAGGGGGCCTCTCTTTCAGACCACTCAAGCCTAGGGCTCAGGGAAACACCCTATTTCCAGGAGACTGATTTAGCCTGGGAATTAGCCTCTGCCTTGGGAAATTGAATCTCTGATGTGAAACAGTTAGGTCATCATATGAGTGATGTGAATGGGAGACCAGCAAGCCCTGGGGGCCTCCACGTCACAGATGATGACACTCCCCCAATTTAAGTTGTCCTTCCAGTAGCAGTGTGCATATCTAGCACCCAGATCTTGGTGTCTAATACCCTTCTCCAACGAAAGGAACCAGGGCTCCTTGGAGAGCTGACTGACTCTAGGACTGAAGAAGGACATATGCAAGATAAACACACAGTGTCTTATACCAGAAAGTATGGCGGTGCTAACACATGTGGGCATGCGTACACACACACACACACACAGACACACACACATAGAAAGTGGTAAGGCTATGTCAAAGACCCACAGGAATCAACTGAAAGAGCTCCCAAATTGAACAAAAAACAAATATGGTAGTATTTTATACCCATTATAACCCAATGTATAAAATAAGTATGAGTCCATACTGATAACTAGATGAATGAATAAACAAAAGGAGATAAACCCTCCTATGTAGAAGAATTTCAAAGAACTGATGTGGGCTTCATGCAGTGATTTTATTTCAAAGAAGAGAATATGGGAGGCAAGTAGAGCAGAAAAAAAGAGTAACTTTTCAGTGGAGAAATCTTAGGAACACAGAGTAGGCAGTTATGAACATGGTTAGGCAGATGGTTAAAATTAACCTCAACGATGATAACTCACAGTGATAGTATGTACCCTTGATACAATGTGATGAAAATAGCACCTTACCTCTGTGGTTTTCCTTCCCAAAACCCACAGTGCCAGTGGGGAAAGTATCAGACAGATTCCAATAGAGGCACATTTTGCAAAACACCTGACTGGTACCCGTCAAGACTGTCAAGGTCACTGACAACACAGGGAGTCTGAGGTATTGTCAGAACCGAGAGATGCCTAAGGAGACAAGACAGCAAGATGAGGTGGGATCCTGGCTGGGATCCTGGAACAGAGAAACGGGAGCTTAGCTAAAGACGAAGGAAACCTGAGTCAAATATGCACTTTAGTTTAAAACGTTGGTTCATTACCTGTGACACATTAATGTACCACAATAAGGTAAGATGCTAATAACAGGGGAAACAGGGTTTAGGGTATGCACAAATGCTGTCCCATGCAACTTTTATAAAATCTAAGTCTATCCTTGTAAATCAACCATATTTCAAAAAAATCTAAACACAAATCTAAGCCTCCCTGAAGACTGAAATATTTACAACAGAAACAACGACAAAAGGAGGACCCCCTACATCCTCGGAGTGACTTTGACAAGCTATAGGAGCTATGTTCACATCTCTCTCTCAGGGCTTTGGTAATTAATCATGCATAATGAATAGATTTAAAATTAGCCCAGGCATTTTGGTAACAGCTGGTCCCCCCAGTCCCCCCCCCCCACAATCCACAATATACAATTTATTTTGACAGACTGTTCCTGGAAGCACTGGTCGGGGAAGCACAAAAGATTTGCTGGCGCTTGGAAAATGGTCCTCCTGGTCCCCAGCTGAGGGCCTGTCGGGGAAGCTGGGAGCCTAGGTCTACACTCCCATCCCACCATCAAAGCCCTGGTTGGATCCCTCTACTTCCCACTGATGGGGCTGTGTCTGGCCATATCTGCTGGGGCAAGGGAAGTGTGTGTGGATGCCGGCCAGTGCAAGACAGTGAAGGATGACTGGCTTTACCCTCTGCCAAAGGGCACGCCAGCCTCCTCCTGGCAGGTTGTGGGTGCCATTCCAGGCAGAAGGGCTGGTGCTGAGGCTGGACCACGGACGGCCACCAGGATAGCCGAGCTGGAGGCCACGGATGGGGTGGAAGTGGGGGGTGATAGTCCAGCTTCAAGAAAGGAGTCAGACAGGCCTGGCTCTGGTCTGGGTTCTGATCTCATGAGGCTAAAGATTCATGAGCAATGTACCTCTTCTCTCTGGGCCTCCATTTTCAGTGTGTTGGTGATGAATGCACGTCTGAAGGCTGACCCACCCAGCTCCAAGTTCTGATAATCATGCCATCTCTTCTGCCAGCTGATTACTCCCCTAGGATATTCTCAGTTCATCCCTTGACTATTTGTACAGTAATATTGTAAATTTGGAGAAACTACAAGCCCTTAGCATTCTGTTCCTAAGTTTTTAAGAGAGCCAGATTATTTACAGTTTTCCATTATGAAACAGTGGAGTTGATGAAATGTCATAACAAAAGTGTTATCTCTCTCATGGCATCATTCCACATGGCCCTGTGTGCGTGTGTGCTAAGTCGCTTTGGTCGTGTCCCATTCTTTGTGACTCCATGGACTGTATCCCAACCGGCTCCTCTGTCCATGAGATTCTCCAGACAGGAATACTGGAGTGGGTTGTCATGCCCTCCTCCAGGGGATCTTCCCCACCCAAGGATGGAACCTGCTTTCTCTCACGTCTCCTGGATTGACAAGCAGATTGTTTACCACACCTGGGAAGCCCTCCATGTGGCCCTAAGCCACCAATAATCTGAATGTCCCAAACAATCATCTTCGTGGATCCCTTGTTCCATACTTACAGCGACTTGATTCATTCTTAGTTTAACTCCTTATATTTGGAAAATAAATAAATAAATAAATATGGGATACCATATTGGAACTTCTCTGAAGTCCTCAAAAGGAAGGAGTTCCTTTACAGCATTTCTTGCCCCTGAGAAATGCTGGAGTCTCAAGTCAGGAAATCTATAAAGCTACTCATTGCTGCAGGGCATAAAAGGGTCTGTTGAAGTTGAAGGCCAGATGAGAGCCCAGGCTTGTAGTGCCCAGGTGATTAGTGGTTTGAGTAATTCATCTGCCACATTGTTCAAGCCTGGCCAACTTCTGTATTTCTCCGTACTTCGAACCACCGTCCCAGCACTGGAAAGAAGGAGGCTTGGGTCTGAGTGGGGAAGGTGTGTGCTGCAACGTGTGTGCCTCAGCATCCTCTGAAGGTGTGGCTGGGTGGCGGGGGTGAGAGGCAGCCTCAAAGGTCCCCCGGCCCTGCAGCCCGCATCCCCACCTGCTCCCTGACCACGTGGGCCTCCAAAGGCCGATGCAGCCAGGTTAACCTCTGGAGTCCTTGTGTGAATTAGACAGGCGCTCTTGCAGACAGATGAACTGCACACATCTCAGCCAAGAACCGAGAGCGCCTGGGTTTCCAGCTGGTGCCTGGCCCCACCTCCACCCTGTGGTAGGGTACCTGTGGTCCAGGTACAACTTGTGCAGTCTTAGACAGCGGTCCTGAGAAGTGCTGCTTGGCTGGTCCCGCCTGTCCTGTCGCCCACACCCTGTGAGCTCCGCTCAGCTCTGCCACAGAGGTCAGAGGAAAGGTTGGACGAAAGGGTGCTTGTTGCTTCACCAGCTCCTCCTCCACGGAAACGGCTCTGCTCTCTCCCCCTTCTCAGCCTCACCACGCCCCGCATCTACTGAGAACCTGGGTGATGCTCCATTTGTTTCTGTCTATTTATTCAACAGGGGAATTTTCCACAGGAGAAGATGCACGTCAGTCAGTTCAGTTCAGTCGCTCAGTTGTGTCCGACTCTTGGCGACCCCATGGACTGCAGCACGCCAGGCTTTCCTGTCCATCACCAACTCCCGGAGCTTACTCAAACTCACGTCCATTGAGTCAGTGATGTGATCCAACCATCTCATTCTCTGTCGTCCATGTGAAGATGCACATGGTCCATGGTAAAAAAGAAATGCGTATTAAAACAACAATGAGAGGTTATTTTCATGTCATACAATCAAGAATTGCAAAGAAAGATAACATCAAGTGTTAATACGTATGCAGGGAAATAAGAATGTTTGTATACTGTTATGGAAGGGCAAGTGGATGAGGGGCTTTTGAAGATCATTTGATAGTATAGATATCAAAACTCCAGAGCTAACATTCAACTTCTAGGAATCTATCCAAAAGAGAATGATCTACAAGTCTTCAAAGATTTATGCACCAAAGATGTTCATTGTTTCCTTGTTTACTATAATGAGAAACTGGAAAATGGAAAGTATCAATCGCTTAGTTGTGTCTGACTCCTTGTGGCCTCATGGATTGAGCCCACCAGGCTTTTCTGTCCATGGGATTTCCCAGGCAATAATACTAGAGTGGGCTGCCATTCCCTTCTCCAGGGGATCGTCCCAACCCAGGGATCGAACCCAGGTCTCCTGCATTGCAGGTGGATTCTTCACTATCTGAGCCATCAGGGAAGCCCTTTAAGAAATTGGAAACAACTTAAATGTTCATAAACAGGAGCTGGTTCTATAAAATAAGTTACATTTATCCTAAGGAATATTGTGTGATCGTTAGTAAGTGGAGTGGGCCTCCTTGTGCAGCATGGAAGGGTCTCTGAGACACAGTGTGAAGTGGAGAAAGCATGACAGGAATGAGACATGTAACACAGGCTTATTCATACAGGAATACCGTGTATAAGCACACGTGTGTAGACGCATGGACAACTCGCCAGAGGATCACATAAACTCTGGGAGAGGAGTGGGAATGATGGAGGAGATTGAAAAGGATAAGGTCAAATAACTGATGGTGAAACAGGTGCTCAAAACAATTGAGATCACTGATTCTCAATCTGATAAAAACAAATAGATGTCTAGATTCACATCTCAAAAACAGTTTTCAAAAACTGAAGTCAAATATAGAAATTGAATGATAGAAAAAGTAGTAAATTAAGTAAATATTTATGACTTTTGCAGAGTTTTCTCTAACATTGAGGCTCTGGAAGAAATCACAAAGGGAAGGTTGAAAAATTCCACTGCAGAACAATTGGAAACATCTGTGCAAACTGCCCTCTACAAATTCAAGGGAAACAAACAGGCCAGACAAAAGAGATTGCTGCTATGTGGATTGTGCAATAAGTAATTACTCAAATCAAGGCACAAAACAGCCCAGCTAACAAACAGATAAATTGGGACATATTTGCTTTAGAAAAGGATTCACCACATGTTTCTTTTAACTGGGAAGATCTCCTGGACCATCTAAAATAGAACTCAAAAAAAAAAAAAAAAAATAGAACTCATTTTTTCCCAAAGTTTCTCTACCCTAGACTTTCCAGTCCAAACTACAGCATAAATTAAAAAGCCATCTCTGGCTTCCTTGGTTCTCTTTGCTCCCGAGATGCAACAGTCTGGTCCACAAGTGGCGGATGCTGCCGTAGGTAGGATGAGCCTCCAGGACTAGGCAGAGGTAAGCACTCAGAGTGTCCCATCCATGCCCACTGCACAGTGGCTGCGGGGCAGCGAAAGCTTCTCTGGGCTTCCCTTTCCTCGTCATCTCTGGTCTGCCCACTCAGCTGACCTGATGAGATAGTACATGGGTGGAGGCAAGTTCTGTTCCCTGCTGTTTGCTAAGGGCCTGGGACCCAACAGTAACCTGCAGTGTTGGTGGTGTTGTTCGGTTGATAAGTTGTGTCTGAATCTTTGCCACCCCATGGACGGCAGCATGCCAGGCTCCTCTGCCCTCCACTGTCTCCCAGAGTTTACTCAAATTCATGTCCACTGAGTTGGTGATGCCATCCAGCCATCTCATACTCTGCCACCTTCTTCTCCTCCTGCCCTCAGTCTTTCCCAGCATCAGAGTCTTTTCCAATGAGTCGGCTCTTCACATCAGGTGGCCAAAGGATTGGAGCTTCAGCTTCAGCATCAGTCCTTCCAGTGAATATTCAGGACTGGTTTCCTTTAGGATTGACTGGTTGAATCTCCTTGCAGTCCTAGGGACTCTCAACAGTCTTCTCCGGCATCACAATTCGAAGTCTTCCGTACTCTGCCTTCTTTATGGTTCAACCCTCATATATCTGTACATGACTACTGGAAAAAACATTGTATCAACTATACCTTTGTCAGCAAAGTGATGTCTAAGTTTGTCATAGCTTTCCATCCAAGAAGCAAGTGTCCTTTAATTTCATGGCTGCAGTCACCATCTGCAGTGACTTTGAAGCCAAAGAAAACAAAATCTATCACTGCTTCCACTTTCCCCCCTTCTGTTTGCCATGCAATGGTGGGTCCAGATGCCATGATCTTAGTTTTTTGAATGTGAGTTTTAAGCCAGCTTTTTCACTCTCCTCTTTCACCTTCCTCAAGAGGCTCTCTAGTTCCTCTTCACTTTCTGCCATTAGACTGGTATTATCTGCATATCTCAAGTTGTTGGTATTTCTCCCGGCAATCTTGATTCCAGCTTGTGATTCATCCAGCCCAACATTTCGCATGATGTACTCTGCATACAAGCTAAATAAGTAGGATAACAATACACAGCCTTATCATACTCCTTTCCCAGTTTTGAAACCTGCAGTGGGTTTTCCACAAATGTCCACTCATGTTGCATCCTAAATGCCCTGCTGGTGTTTGGGTCCATGAATCGGGGTCTCCCTTCTCTTTTCTGACTAAATAACATGCCAGGCTCTGCACTCTCTCCTTGGTGGCTTGGAGGGTGCCCTAGAATCTTAGCAGTTCTTTCTGAACTTGGTACTGAATGAAGGTAGCCTCTCCATCCAGGCCAGGAGGCTCCTAGGACACCTCATCTGCTTCCTACATGGGCATAGCCCTGAAATTTCTGCCTGCCCCTGGTCCTGGAGGAATCCCGGAGGCTTCACAGAGGAGGTGACACTGCAGCTCTCCCTGAAGAATGAGCAGGAGCTCCCCAGAGAGATGAAGGGAGGAGTCAGCAGGTGTTAAAGAGCGTGATGTGGAGAGAACAGAGTGGAGCCCTTCATGCTTGGGCTGTGGGGGTGGGGGGTCAAGTTGCAGACAGGGGCAGGGCAGGAGCTGACAAAGGGACCTAATCGTGGAGATAGGTTTGCTGGGCTGGGGCTGAAGGCAAGGGCTGGGTCAAGAGGTTTAAAGAAGAAAGCAAGTGGTGGAATGGATCATAGCACATAATCCTTTTTATACAGGAAAAGGATTCGCATAGAGACAAGGGCATGTGTGTGAGTGGGAGGCAGCAGGTGATGTGAGGCTGCACTCACAGCTGTAATTCACTCATTCATCTCTTAGTCCCGGGGTCTGTTCCAGGCTTGAGCCAGGTAAGGGACACCCAGAGGACTCATATGTTCTTTCTTACCTCAAAGGAGTGAGGGAATCGGAGTGGGCTTCCTGGAGGTGGTGACTCTTCCAACAGGTGACAGGCAGCCCAGGGTATAATAAGATGCAAGTGGGCTCCTGGGAATCACATTCGCTCAGGCGCCCTCCACGCTGCTGCTCCCTGGTCCTCAGGGGAGAGGGTTGGAGCCGCTGACTCTCAGGGAGACCCAAGGACAAGGCACAGTGCAGCCTGGAGTGCCCCCTGGAGGCGGCCGGAGCCTCCGCCCTGGAGTCCTCGCACCTCGCCTGCTTCACGTGGTGGGTGTACATCTGTTCCTTCTTCCTCAAACGGGAGGCCTGGGGGCTCTGTCTAGCTCCAGGAAATATGGTCAGGTGTTTTGCTGAGCCAGACCTCCGCTGAAGGACTGGGTTGGCTGCAGTGGTGAGGAGGCCATCTGCCCCGTGGGCTCCTCCAGCTTTGCCAACAAGCAGGCATCGGACTCCGGCCAGAGGGGCAACCAGAGTCACATCTCCTGGAGGGGAGCAGGGCAGAGGTAAATGTCTCAGTGAGGGAGAAGGTTGGCAATAATACTTTGGGGCTTGGGTTCTCCCCTCCAGGACCCCCTTCCCCAAAAAGCGACATGCTTTGCAGGAGGCAGGCAATTCCTTTGTGTGCCGAAGACAGACTTCTGCCAGATTACTGAAAACGAGCAGTGGATCAAAATACAGTTCTGTTGCCTTGAGCCGCACCTCCAGGCTGCTTTGCAAATCGCCTGCCAGGGAGAAACTGGCCTTGGAGGCATCGCTCAAGTCAAAAGCTGGCACATCCGCCCTCTGGTGGTCCATTCGTGCAAAGACACCAGCTTCCCACCTCTCAGACACTACACAGTCTGTTTCAGTTCAGTTCAGTCGCCCAGTGGAGCCTGACTCTTTGCGACCCCATAGACTGCAGCACGCTGTTAGGAAATCCATAAGGAGCATTTGAAAAATAAACACATGTTCTTTTTCACCTTCTAGGCTTCTTAAAATCTAAGAAATATATGTCATTCCCACTACTGATACTGACTTGTATTCAGCAAAATAAGAAAATTTTCTCATAAAGGTGAGCTCTAAAGACAGAAAAGTGATTTTTGTCACTAAACCACAGAGACAAGGGATGCTTAAAAGAGCATAGGAACTTCAACCTGATATGCCTGGGTGCTGTTTGGTCCATTTCTTGGGTGTGAGTGAAGTGAAAGTCGTTCAATCGTGTCTGACTCTTTGCGACTCCATGGACTATAGAGTCTATGGAACTCTCCAGGCCAGAATACTGGAGTGGGTAGCCTTTCCCTTCTCCAGGGGACCTTCCCGACCCAGGGATGGAACCCAGGTCTCCCACATTGCAGGCAGATTCTTTACCAGCTGAGCCACAAGAGAAGCCCTTTTCTTGGGTAGCAAGAGTCGTTGAAGGTGCCTAAGGGGCAGCCTAACCTAGGGTTAAGAGAATCAGTCTATGTGTGCGTGCTAAGTGGCTTCAGCTGTGTCCGACTCTTTGCGACCCCATGGACTGTAGCCCACCAGGCTCCTCTGTCCATGGGGGTTCTCCAGGCAAGAACAGACAGGTCCCTGGAGTGGGTTGCCATGTCTTCCTCCAGGGGATCTTCCTGACCCGGGGATCGAACCCATGTCTCTTATGTCTCCTGCAATGGCTGGCAGATTCTTTACCACTGGCGCCACCTGGGAAGCCCAAGCAAAGCAGACTGCCTGTAAGCAAATTATTTAAACCCTCCCGTTTCCTCCTCTGTAAAATAAGAGAGATAACAGAATTTATCTTGTAGAATCGTCCTGAGGGTCAAGTGACTCTCTATATGTAATATGTATGCAAATATTTTGAATCATGTCTGACTCATGCTACATAAGTGCTCGGGATTGTTGTTCTTATTTTAGGGTGTAAGAGCTCAGGCTGATCCAACCGTCTGCAGTATAGACAAGGAATGTGGCAAATGGTCACTTTGAGCCCCCAGCATCCTTAAGTCTTCTTCCTGCGGACTGGCCCGTTTCTGCACCGTGGGACCAGGAGGGGGCAGACGGCCCCTCTCCCCAGCCTCGCACAGATGGGTCATGGCCATGTGACCCCCTCCGAGACAGGACCCATGGGCAAGGGACCCACATTCAGAGATGCCCAGCAGCACACAGAGTGGGAGCCCCTCACCCAGGCGGGTGGTCACAGTGGGAGGGGACAGATAGGGCGCCTCGAGCCAATGGTGCTGGGAGTGACCCTGCTTGGTCCTCGGCTGCCAGACCCTCTGGCTTTTGGTTCAGCCAAAGCTCTGCCTTCCTCTGAATTCCGTGAGCTGTCCAGCAGCTCCCTTGAGAGTCATTTCTGTCACTTCTACCTGGGAATCCTGACCGGTATAAGGACACCGGAGCCCAGAGAGGGCAAGGGGCTTGGCCAAAGTCACACCGCAGGTCACTGGTCCCGGTCCTCCACCCACGTGGTGGCTCTTTCCCAGCTCGGCCAAGATTTAGGCACAGAGCCGCGGCGTGTTTGAAGGAGTAGTGACATATTCTGAACTGCTGCAGGACCGAGAAAACCCCAAACCAGCACATTTCAGGCACCAAGTTTTTCAGGGGCTACAAACTCCCCCTCTGCTCCGGATCCCTTTTAACGAACAGCGCAAATCCAAATCCATCGGTGGTTTACGGCTCAAGGGCTCCCCCCAGTGGCCATCTCGCTGGCAGCGGTGCCCTGGAGGCCTGGACAGCTGACTTTCTGGACCAGAGGCTAGGACCACCCTCATAAGCGGTGTGACTATACTCTGGTCTCTGACTCCTGGGCAGGGACTGGTAAGGTGGCGGCCCTGGGGCAGAGAAGGCCAGGTCCAGACACAATGGAATTGGGTCCAACGGTGAACGTTTCCCAGGAGGAACGTTTCCCAGCACCCTCCCCAAGATGCTCCCTGGAGGGTGCTGTCCCCAGGCCCCAGAGGCCTGGCCATGCCTGTTGTTCAGTGGAGTCCCCAGCGGAGGCCCCTGTGTTCTGAGTGTGGTGACAGGTGAGGCTCGTCTCCACGTTATAGGCTCCAAAGGCCGTCCAGAGTCTGCTGAAAAATAAGACACGTGTGCTCCACGATGTGAGTGTGTCCACGTGCAAGCACACGCTCACACTTACACGCTCTCACACACGCACACACACACACTCCAACAACAAAGAGCTTTGTCAATACTGATCATTAACTGAGTAATCACTTTCTTATACTGTGCTGAGTCGCTCAGTCCTGGCTGACTCTTTGCGACCCCTGGCGGGACTGCAGCCCACCAGGCTCCTCTGTCCATGGGATTCTCCAGACAAGAATATTGGAGTGGGTTGCCATGCCCTCCTCCAGGGGATCTTCCCAACCCAGGGATTGAATGCAGGTCTCCCGCACTGCAGGCGGATTCTTTTCCATCTGAGCAACCAGGGAAGCCCACGAATACTGGAGTGGGTAGCCTATCCCTTCTCCAGGGGATATTTCCAACCCAGGAATCGAACCGGGGTCTGCTGCATTGCAGGCAGATTCTTTACCAGCTGAGCTATCAGGGAAGCCCAATCACTTACTTTTTTCGAAATACTATGGGAGAGAGTAGAATAGAAAACACAATTCATGTAAGGCCCCCGAGCCTCAGCTTCCCACTCTGCCTCTCCCCGGCAGGCAGGGTGCTGAATGCCTGGTGCAGAGGGAGGCACGGCTGTCAGGCCATCCTGTCCTCCCAGGGGAGACGGAGGTGGGGCCCTCGGGCTGGGAATCCAGGTCTTGCTCCTGCCTGTAGTTCTGCAAACCTGCACAGCCCTCAGTGCTAACGAGGAGCCGGGTCCCAAGGGCACCTTGATGAAGAAGACACTGCATCTGTCCAAAGAGGCTACAGCTCTTTGAGGCTACAGCAGGAAAGACAGATCCACAGACAGGTACGGGTTCCCTATGTGTCCTGACAGGAGAAGGTCAAGGGGGCAGAGAGGAAGGAGACCCTAACCCAGGGTGGGAGGAGAGAGTTAAAGAAAAATGAGCCTAAGAGTAGAGGTGAAGATGAGTCAGAGAAACAGAGACACCAGATCTATATATATAGAGAGATCCATATATTTAGGTATGATTTTTCCAGTAGTCATGTATGGATGTGAGAGTTGGACCATAAAGAAAGCTGAGCCCCGAAGAATTGATGATTTCGAACTGTGGTGTTGGAGAAGACTTTTGAGAGTCCCTTGGACAGCAGGGAGATCAAACCAGTCAATCTTAAAGGAAATCAACCCTGAATATTCATTGGAAGGACTGATGTTGAAGCTGAAGTTCCAATAATTTGGCCACCTGATATGAAGAGCCGACTCACTGGAAAAGACCTTGGGTCTGGGAAAGATTGAGGGCAGAGAAGGGGACAACAAAGGATGAGATGGTTGGATGGCATCACTGACTCAATGGACTTGAGTTTGAGCAAACTCCGGGAGATAGAGAAGGACAGGGAAGCCTGGCGTGCTGTGTGGTTCATGGGGTTGCAAAGAGTCGGACACGACTGAGTGACTGAACAGCAATGTGTGTGTGTGTGTTGGAGGGCGGTGGGGGTGATAAGGGGCTAGACATTCCAGGCTGAGAGACTCAGACTCTTCCACCCAGGAGGACTGGGTGGCCGAGGTGAGGCTGGCAGGTCAGGGAGCTAGAGCTGTAATTGACAAGGAGACTGAGCGATAGAGACTCTGACCAGGAGCAGCCATGGGGAGAGGGGCCCAGGGATGAGCTTGAAAATCACATGGGCTTGGAGTCAGCAGGACTGGGGGAGCCTTGGGTGAGAGCTTAACGGAAGGAGGGCTCAAGATTGACTCAGGTTTCTGGATCAGGCGACTCAGTAGCTGGAATGGCATCATAGATAATGAACGCAAGAAGGGGACCCAGATTTCAGGGGTGTTAGGGGACACTTGAAAAGGTAAACCTATTTGGATGTGAAATTGAGATGCCTGTGAACAAGTTGCAGGCAGGCATATAGACGTTTAGGGTTAAAGGGAAGAGAAGGCAGAGAGTGGTGTGATGAAGGGGGACCCAGGCCAAGGAAGGAGTCCCTGTGAGAGGAGAGAGGCCAGACTGTGCGTGTCTTCAATGGAAGAAGGCCAGAGCGAAGGCAAAGGGGTCAGGCCAAGTTCAGAGGGCTTGGTCAGAGGGTCAGCTCCCAGAGGAGCAGGGGGCATCCTAAGCCCCTTCCAAGGAGCCCCCTTCCCGCTCTTCCACTAATCCAGGAGGGAAAGAAGGGACCAGCCGGGAAAAGTGTCCACATCCCAGTTTGTACATGTAGCAGCTATGACAATGGGGACATAGAAAAGTCTTGGAAGAGCCACGTGCTTGTGGTCACCAGTGTCCCAAACTTTACCATTCAGGGGCTGGTCCCTTTCTGGGCTGTGGAAATAGAAGAGGGAGCGTGCCCTTCTCGCGAAGCTTGGGCAGACGGGATGGGGCCGTGTGACCTCAGCTCGTAGGCAACTGGCTTGAACCCTGAGCTGCTGTAAAACAGAGGATGACAGCACCTGCCCTTGCCTCTGCTTGTGTGATGGTTACTGTGAGAAGGCAGAGCTCATAAGGTTCCATGAGAAGGCAGTACCCACCCAGAGTCCACTCTTACTAGAAGCTGCCCATTACTACTGTGATCGTCAAGCACCTTCTCACCATCCCAACTTGCTTGCATGCCCACTGCCTTTTTCAGGTGTCCTCTCCACACAATCCAGGGACCCAGGGGCCTGAGCAGCACTGCCCCATGATCTGGGGACAGCTGGACAGAAACCTACTAGGCTGGTTACAAGTATTGAACATAGATTCCCACTGTGGGGAGTAGCCAGACCCCAGAGAGGCAAGGCAGTTGCTCTGCATTTCAAACAATAACCTGTATTTTCTTATAAAAATGATATATATTCATGACGCAATTTTTTTTTTTATCAGCATATGATTGCTTTACAAAGTTGTGCTGGTTTTCACTGTACAGCGAAGTGGATCAGCTACACGTGTGTACATACCCCCTCCTTCTCAGACCTCCTTCCCACAGCCCGCCCCTCTAGGTGGGCTCGTGTGTACTATGCATACAGCACGTTGTCACTAGTTACCTCTTTATACACAGTAGTGTGTATATATATCAATGCTGCTCTCTCAAATCATTCTGCCTTCTCCTTTCCTCACTGTGTCCCCGGTCCGTTCTTGATGTCTGTGTCTTTTTTCCTGCCCTGCAAATAGATTCATCTGTACCAATTTTTCTAGACTCCGCATGCATGCATTAATATATGATATTTGCTTTGTTTTTCTCTTTCTTACTTCACTCTTAAGATAGTCAGTCTCTAAGCCCACCCACGACACTACAAATGACCCTGTTTCGTTCCTTTTTATGGCTGAGTAATATTCCATTGCATATATGGACCTCATCTTCTTTATCCGTTCATCTGCTGATGGACATTTAGGTTGCTTCCATGTCCTTGCTATTGTAAATAGTGCTACAATGAACATCGGGGTGCATGTGTCTTTTTGAATTATGAGATTTTGAGTAAGATTAAAAACAACTCCAAAGCCTGATTCTGAGAGGTAACCATCACCACCTGCAGTAGACAGAATGTGAACCTCTGAAGATGCCCACATCCTTATCCCCAAAACGTGTGAATATGGCACTTTGCAGGTATGATGTGACTAGATGTGGAACCCTGATATGGAAACACGTCTCTGGATTCTCTGGGTGGGCCCTGGTGTAACCCCCTTAAACGTGGAGACGCTATCCATGCAGTGTCAGAGGGGGAAACAGACAGTGTTCTGTTTTATATCCTTGTTCTTTTTTGTTTTTTGCTGATTTCCTCAAGGACTCCCGGGTAACTCTTAAGTGTTGAGGCAGTTTTTCGCTGTTCCCAATGTGGCCCTCCACATGTCGTAAGAGTGGGAAAGAGGAGGCTTCAGAGACCTGGGATAGTCTGCAGCTTTGGTTGAAATGTCATCATGTTTCATTTCCCTTCTTTTGGAGCAGCCAGCCTTCAATATTAAAAAATTCAGTTAGTTCGGTGCAGTGGATAAGGATCAGCCTGCCCACGCAGGAGACATAAGAGATGCAGGTTCGATCCCTGGGTCAGGAAGATCTCCTGGAGAAGGAAGTGCAACCTACTCCAGTGTTCTTGCCTGAGAGATCCCATGGACAGAGGAGCCTGGGGGGTTGCAGTCCATAGGGTTGTAGAGTCAGATGCGACTGAAGTGACTTAGCAAGCATCTAGCATGCCTGTGCAGGAGACACGATCTCTGGTTCAAGAAGATCCCACATGCCATGGAGAAACTAAACCCATACACCACAACTACTGATCCCACGCTCTAGAGCCAGCCTGTGAGCAGAAACTTCTGAGCCCATGCACTGCGACTACTAAGCTCGTTTGCTTAGAGCCCGTGCTATGCAGCAAGAGAAGCCACCATAATGAGAAGTTCCAGCATTGCAGCAAAGAGGGGCCCCCGATCGCTGCAACTAGAGAAGAGTCTGTACAGCAAAGAGTCCGTACAGACCCAGTGTAGCCAGAATATAAAATAAAGAAATAAAAAAAAATTCTTTTAATGAATTGGTTCAGAATTAGTCTCCTCAAGTCCCAGACTCTCTGCCATATGACTCAGTGATCTGCAGCCCCTCCTGTCTCCCCTTTCTCTCGCCCTTCTCCGGGGGTTCGGTCCTATATGATGTGCTAGAACAGGACCCCTCTAGTCTCTGCCAGAGCTGGGTCTCTGTCACTGCATAGCAAACAGTGACCGAATAACAACCATTTCATCACATCTCATGGTTCTGTGGATGAGATGTCTGGTGTGAACTCTGCTGGGTGTATCTTCTGTCCCAGGTGGCAATGACTGGAGTCCCTTGATGACGTTCAGCTGGTGGTTCGTCTGGTCTTGGGGGGTCCAGGGTGGCTCCTGGCGGCTTGGTGGGGATGGTGGGAGGGCTGGTCTCTCCGTGTGGTCTCTCTAGCTGGGCAGTCATCTCAGGCTCCCAGAGAAAGGAAGCACCGCTGGAAACAGTCCTTTAGAGTCTGGGCTGAAACTGACCTAGCATCACTCCTGCCATCCCAGAGCCAAAGGGATGGGCAGGAAACCTGCTTCTCAATGGGGATGGATGGATGTTTAGTTGCTAAGTTGTGTCTGACTCGTTGTGAGTCTATAGAAGCCCATGGGATTTCTCAAACAAGAATACTGGAGTGGGTTGCCATTTTCTTCTGAAGGAGATCTTCCTGACCTAGGGATCAAACCTGCTTCTCTTGCTTGGTAAGTAGATTCTTTACCACTGAGCCACCTGGGAAGCCCTTTCTCAATAAGAGGAGTGTCTAAAAATTTCAAGCCATCTTCACTCCATCCCATTGCTGCCCCCGTGGAAGGAACCAGCACCTTTATTTCTTAAAAGGCCAGGTAGTCAACATGTGAAGCTTTTTGAGCTGTGCAGTCTCGGTCACACTTACTCAGTTCTGCCATTGTAACATGAACACAGACATTGGCAATACATAAATGAATGAGTATGGCTGTGTCCCAACAAGCTTCATTCATAAAAATGGAGGCAGTCTGCAGGCCGTAGCTTACCAACCCCTGTGCTACAGGAACAAAGTGGGTTTCTTTGGGAAACTTCCCATTTCTTCTGCCACCTCTAAATCCATTCTAATCAACAGATCATTTGAAAGGCCTTGGAGAGGTTCAATGCATGAGACTGGGTGCTCAGGGCTGGTGCACTGGGATGACCCTGAGGGATGGGATGGGAGGGAGGTGGGAGGGGGCGTTCAGGATGGGGAACACATGTACACCCATGGCTGATTCATGTCAATGTATGGCAAAAACCACTACAATATTGTAAAGCAATTAGCCTCCAATTAAAATAAATAAATAAATAAAAGTTTACTTCTCATCTAAAAAAAAAAGAAAGGCCTTGGAGAGCCAGCACTCTTTCTCTTAGGGAGTCGGCGTCCTACCCATGGCCTAAGGAGATATGCATGTGTGAGCTCCTTGGTTTGGTCCAGATATCATGGAGCTTGGTAGGTGTGCTCCGTTTGGGGGCATTACTCTACACCCGTATGTGCCATCTGGTAAGTATCAGCTCTGTTTCCCCTTAGGCCAAGGAGTGAGCAAGAGACCAAGTTGAGTTGGGCCAACTGGACTCTCTCCCAGGCTTCTAGATCTGGGCACAGAGAAGCAAGAATGATCATTACTTTTGGATGGTGGGAGCTTATTCATCCCAGCAGTCACACCTCAGCAAACCTCTTGAGTAGTTCTCACCGCTTATGGCAGAGATGACTGGTGCTCTGAAATGTTCCCGCCTCTGTGTCTTCCTGGAAACATACTCAGGCTATATTTCCCAGGCTCCTTGCATTTAGATCTGGCTAGTGGGATGTGAATGGAAGTGATACGTGCCATTTCCGACATGGCCCGTTACAAACATCTCATTCAAGGTCCTCACCTGGTTTCATCAGTGGTTCCATTCATTCAACGGCTGGATGGAGATGATCCCAAGGACTCAGAGTAGAGAGGAGTCACAAGATGGAAGGAGCTTGGGTCCCTGAATGACTGTGCAGAGCAAAGAGCCCCACCATCACCACCACCAGCACTACCTGACCAAAAACCACCTGACCAGACTGTGATACACTGAACTGTGTTAAACCACAAAAATGTTGGGTTGGCCATTGCAACGATGACTCTACCTTGATTAATGCTGGTGGCACCTGTTTCTGAGCCTCTAACCTTTCCATAATTCCTTCCAATAAAATTCTTTTATACTCAAGATTTTCTACCCATGGCCATATCCTCTTGTTTGCAATCAAAGAAACCTGATGATAAGAGCTGGAAGTGGCCACAGAGACCCTTTCCCCAAACTCAGGTCTACAGAGGAAAAGTAAATGGTCCTAAATCACACAAATGTAAATGGCAGTTCTGAGCTGGAACCCAGACCTCCTGACTCCCCTTTCAGCTCTTTTTCCATGACCCTGGGATATATCTTCCCCAAAACATAAATCTGGATTCCCGTGATGGCAGTGAAATGCACAGAGTCACCTCCAGGCATCGATTTTGCCCAGAGGACCTGCGCCTGCACTGGGGGCTCAGAGCAAGGATCGATGGGGGGTCCAGGTCCTTGGCTGTAAATCACAGTGAACAGAGCAAGGCAGCCGTGTTTCCTAGCAGTAAATTCAGCCCCAGCCAGCAGCCAGCTGTTCTCCTTTCATGATTCTACCTTGTAGATCAGTGTTTAAGAGAGAGAGAGAGAGAGAACGTTCCTTGCCTCATGTATTTTCCCCTCAATATATTTTTAAAAACTTTAAATTTTGAAATAAGTTTAGATTCAGAGAAGAACTGCAAAGGTGGCACAGAGAGGTCTCTTATCCCTTCATCCAGCTTTCCTTGACATCAACATCTCACACCAGAGGACATTTATTAAAACTGAGGAGTGTGCATGGTACTATGAACTGCAGACCTCATTTGAATTTCCCCAATTATGAAAAAGCTGGCTTAAAACTCAACATTTAAAAAAGTAAGACCATGGCTTCCAGTACCATCACTTCATGGCAAATAGATGGGGGAAAAATACAAACAGTGACAGACGTGTTTGTTTTCTTGGGCTCCAAAATCCCTGTGGACAGTGACTGCAGCCATGAAATTAAAAGATACTTGCTCCTTGGAAGAAAAGCTACGACAAATTGAGACAGCATATTAAAAAGCAGAGACATTACTTTGCTAACAAAGGTCTGTATAGTCAAAGCTATGGTTTTTCCAGTAGTCATGTATGGATGTGAGAATTGGACCATAACAAAGGCTGAGTGCTGAAGAATTGATGCTTTCCAACTGTGGTGTTGGAGAAGATTCTAGAGAGTCCCTTGGACAGCAAGGAGATCAAACCAGTCAATCCTGTAGGAAATAAACCCTAAATATTTATGGGAAAGACTAATGCTGAAGCTGAAACTCCAATACTTTGGCCACCTGATGCCAAGAGCTGACTCACTGGAAAAGACCCTGATGCTGGGAAAGACTGAGGGCAGGAGGAGAGGGGGCAACAGAGGATGAGATGGTTAGATGGACATGAGTTTGAGAAAACTCTGGGAGACAGCAAATGATGGGGAAGCCTGGTGTACTGCAGTCCAAAGCCTGGTGTCACAAAGTCAGACAACTGAGCAACTCAAAAACAAGAACAACAACGACAACAATTTTCCCACTAATGACCTTTTTCTCTTCCAGGATCCAATCTAGGATTTGAGGGTCAATCTGTTACAGCTTCTCATTTTTCCTTAGTTTTCTTAGATAGTTAGTTTCCTTAGATAGTTTTGAAGAGTACTGATGAAACATTTGTAAAATGCCCCTCAATTGGGGTTTATCTGATATTTTCTCATGACTACAGTGTGGCTATAGATTAGAGAGAAGAATACAGAAAGGTGAGGTGTATTCTCTTTGCACGAGCTGTCCGTGGTGTCGGGGTGATATTGTGAGTGATGCTGACCTTGATCACTTGTTCAGGGAGGGGCCTGCCAGGATCCTCTGCTGAGTGGTCACTCTTGTCTCCTTTCCTTACGCTATTGTCATACTTGAGCCACAGGTCCAGCCCACACTCCAGGGGGGAGGAGTTCCCCCTCAACACTTAGGAAACATGATCTGTGACCCCAGTGACCTGACGACTCTTGTTCAGCCCATACTCAAAAGCCTGTGTGGGACTTCCCTGGCAGTCCAGCAGTTAGGAGTCTGCGCTTCCAATGCAGAGGATGCAGCTCGATCCCTGGTTGGGGTACAAAGATACCACATGATGCACAGCGTGGCCAAGAAGTTAAAAAAGAAAGAAAAGGGCTGTGGGGCCTTGGACTGATGCCACGGTCCTTCACCCCAGCTGGCTGTCTCTTCCGGAGGGAAATAGCCAGTTGCCCACAGGCTGCTCTGTGGCTGGGGTGGAGTGGCTGAGAGCTGGGCTCGTGACTGGCCTCTTGTTAAGAGCCTGGGGGAGGCTGCAGGGCTGGGGGACAGGTGCGGGCACTGAGGAAGTTTGGGGGTGAGGGGACCATTCTTTCTCCATCTCCTACTGCACCCCTGACTGCAGCAGAGGGAGAGGCTCTGCCCCCCACTCTGGGTAATTCAGGGGTTCAGAGCACACACAGACCTGGGGAGCTGGTCTTTTGGGACTGGGATGGTTGTACCCCCTCCACGCTGCAGGGTTCTGAGTAATGAAGCCCCCTCAACAAGTGAAAATAGCCAGGTGGGAAAGAAAGCGCTGCTGTAAGGGTCACTGGGAAAATACCTGATACCCAGAACTGCCAATGCAAGTTCAGTTCAGTTTGTCTGACCCTTTGCGACCCCATGGACTGCAGCTCGCCAGGCCTCCCTGTCCATTACCAACTCCCGGAGCCTATTCAGACTCATGCCCATAGAGTCGGTGATGCCATCCAACCATCTCATCCTCTGTCGTCCCCTTCTCCTCCCGCCTTCAATCTTTCCCAGCATCAGGGTCTTTCCCACTGAATCAGCTCTTATCAGGTGGCCAAGGTATCGGAGCTTCAGCTTCAGCATCAGTCCTTGTAATGAATATTCAGGACTGATTTCCTTTAGGATGGACTGCCTGGTAAGAAGCTCCCTTGGAAAGAAAAACTCAGGTTTGAGGGCAGCTTATTTTGGGGGACCTAGTTTCTCAGGTGTTTAGAGGAGACTGGGGAAGGAGGAGGGGGAGGAGGAGGAGGAAAGGGGATCGTGTCCGTGGAGCAGAATTCTGGCACCAAGTGCAATCAGCCCACTCCCCAGATAGCCACAGGTGGAAACAGAGCCAGGCCTGCTTCTAGAACAGTAGTTCTCAACTTTGGTTCCACAGGAAAACCTCCTGGGGAATGATAAAAAATATATCCACTCCCAGCCTCTGCCCCTAAAAGACTATAATTTAGTTTGTCTGAGTGGGGCCAGGAATCCAATATGTTTTAAAGGTTCCCCAGGTGATTGTCCTGTTGCACTGACGTCGTAAACCCATTGCTTTAAAACCTCGCTCCTCAAAGTGCGGTCCCCTGCCATCGCCTGGGAGACAGGAAAACACAATTCTGGGCTTTGGCCAGAGCAGCCCGGGAAGGGTCTGCATCTGCAGGAGGACCCGGACAGCTTGAGGCACTGGGTGAGGATGTGCTTCCTTCACGGGAGCCCTTCCCAAGTGGAGGAAGACCACCAGGACACCTGGGAAGCACGCTCACCTCTCCACTGGGAAATGTCACAGATCCTCACCTAACAGAAGGGGCTCAGAGGAGCTGCAGGGGTCCCTTTGACCTTCCTGCCTCCCAGGGAGAGGAAATGTGTGTGGTGCTTCCAAGTATCCCCTGGAAAGAACCGAAACACAAAGACAGAAAAATGCCTTCCTGTCGCTCAGCCCCGCCTTTACTTGGAGGCCACGTGCCTTACCGCATCCTGGCATAACTGTACCTGCCCCGCCTCCCCACGCCCCCTTCACTTGGGACATTTCGTCACCTTCTCGACTTAACTCACAGTCGACTCCTCACAGCTCCCGCGCAATCCCTCTACTTGGAGTCCCTCTCTGATTAAGTTTTAGCCTCACTTTTGAGGCTTCCAGCTCGGCCACGACAGTACATCCTGCATCTAAGCAGACGCCACTGCCTGGCACGCTCCGTTCATCTCACCAAGTTCTTCTGCTTCTGATGTACTTGGTGGAGAACCTCCCGAAAGACACATGGGAACAAATACTAGAGTGCCTGCTGAACCCGCCCCTTCTGTATCCATTATTTCATCTTCCCCAGAAGCCTATGAAGTGTACATGGTCATCAAAGAGAGGAAGTGACCTGCCCAAGCTCACACAGCCACGAAGCCCATCTGCTAAGCTGTGATTGGATTCCATCTGACTCCAAACCCTGCTCTTTTCACTCTTATTCCTGTTTTCTTCTCCATTTCCCTTCTTTCCTTGTTCTTTGCTTTCACTCAGAGTTGTATATATTTTTCTGAAAAGGAAAAATAGTATTATCTTTTCTTTAGTCACTAAGTCATGTCCGACTCTTGCAACCCCATGGACTGTAGCCCTCCAGGCTCCTCTGCCCATGGGATTCTCCAGGCAAGAACACTGGAGTGGGTCGCCATTTCCTTCTCCAGGGGATCTTCCCCACCCGGGAATCAAACCCGGGTCTCCTGCTCTGCAGGCAGATTCTTTACCAACTGAGCTACAGGGGAAAAATAATGTTATAGGAAGATAATAATTCCACAAAGAATGGATGCAACTGTCAGAAAATAAATACATTTAATGATCTGTGAAGTCACATTCCACAATGAACTCAGTGTTTGTCGTCTATATTTAAAATACACATGTGTGCAAGGACAGAGCAGCTCGACAAAGCCGAGGAGTCGGGCCTGAGGTTTATGTGTTGGCTGCACACACACCATGGTCCTCGGGACCCAAGAAGCTCACACCCAACGCCTGAGAAAGCAGGTCCTGAGCAGTAGATATTCAGGGCTGCAGAACGAATGCCTAACCCCCCAACCTTCGCATCACCGAATCCAAATGCCGAGGTCCAGCCAGGTGTAGCCAGGCTACAAAATACGCCCACATTCCCTTTAGTGTGCAAACACTGGCCACTTCAAGTCCCAGTGCCCACCTCACAGCGGGCCTGATCCTGACTCAGGGGTCTCCTCTACCCCATCGCAGAGGCTGGCTCACGTGTGAGCATCTGTCATCACAGAGGATACCTGTCAGTGGAGGGGGGCTCAGTTAGGCAGCCCTCGACCCCAGACCCCCCTGGCCAGTCCCGAGAGAGCCTGCGATGGCTCGTTCTCAAAAGGACTGCCCTCATCCTGGCAGTTGCAGATGGCCGTGGCACATCCCACAGCCCCGCGGAAGTGGCCATGATGTCCCGTTGGTGACCAGGCCCTGCCCCGGGTCTAGGTGATTCCTTGTGGCACAAGTGGGGGGGGGGGTCCTCTTTCCTCAAAGTGCCGCTCAGCCAGGGGACCCTGCGGTACAGTCCTGAGGCCCAGAACTTCCTACCCAAGCAGTATATTTGATTGCCAGGGCTGCCATACCAAACTCAGCGGTTTGAAACATTAGAAGTGTAGTTTTTCATGGTTCTGAAGGCTGAAAGGCCAAAATCAAGGTGTCACAAAGGGTGGTGCACCCTCTGGGGACTCTGAGGGGGATTCCTCACTGACTCTCTCCCAGCTTCTGGCAAGTCCTTGCTTGCAAAGGCATCATCCAGTCTCTGCCACCATCTTCCCTCTGGGTGTGTCCATGTCTCCCCTTTCTCTTACAGGGACACCAGCACGGGATCTAGGGGCCTCCGTTCCACTATGCCATCACCCTAAGTTGATTATATCTGCAAACATCTTACTTCCAGATAAGGTCACTTTCACCTAGGAGTCAGGACCCGAACATCTCTTTTAGGGGAGACACGATCCAGTCCACCCCAAAGGCCCTGAAGGCCAGTTGAGGGGATACAGCATCAGCTTCTCCCTGGACCCAGGGGCATCCCCCTTCTTCTGATCGTCTGGACCTGTCCCTCTCTGTTTCCTCATCACTCTTCTACCCTGCCTCCTGGTTACCTTCAGAGCCTCCTGAGGTCAGAAGGGTCTGCAAGAAGAGACGGCTCAGCAAAGGGGGTACAGCATACAGCCCTGTGTGACACCACACTGCTCCCTGGGGAAACTTCCCAGCCTTCAGAGCATGTTCATTTCCAGAGCCCTATCTCATCGTGACCTGGGGATCACTGACTCCATTGCACAGATGGGGAAACTGAGGCTCAGAGACGGCTAACGACTTGCTCAATGTCACACAGCAAATGCAGGACACAGCTAGGACTGCGGATGTCAAGTCCAGGGTTGCTGTCGATTGACTGCTTCTGTGACGTCACACAGAGGGTCTTCCCCATTCTGGGCCCAGTATAAAGAAGAGGAGCCGATGACTGGAGCAGGACCAATTGGCACTGATGCCTGAGACACCAAAGCGGCTGCTTCTCCCATCACTCCCAGCCTCCAGCCCTCCATGCCCCACGGAAGACGCATGGATTAGATGTCACGAGAATGATCTCTTTAGGAGCATAAATATCCCCTTCTGATGGCCTGGCACCCTGCCTTTCATCTTGTTATGGCAATCTTTTCCCAATTTTTTTTAGCATCTGCTCTTTGGAATGTTTCATACTCTGAATAGAAAACTAAGTGGAGTGTAAATCAGAGGTAAAACGCCCGGGACTTGCCTTCTCGGCATCTCTTTCCTGGGCTGCCTGGTGCGTCTGCTGCTACTGATCGAGTAGTTATTTTAACTGTTGCTTGCTTTTAAGGCCTGTTGATGTATTGGCGGCTTTTTTATATGTGGTGGGTCATTTGTGTGACTGATTTCGTGGCTCTCGCCGCCTGCTGAAGGACACCCCTGGAAACAGATCCAGCGACTGAGTTCGCAGGATGCAAACAATTTCGGGGCAGCGTGGGCGAGGAGAAGGGCCGTGATTACACTCTGCCGTCCTCAGCCGTGTGCACAAGCCGATTGGATGCAGGGGCGCAGCAATAAACGGGGGGGGGGGGGGGCGGGATATTGATAGAATCCAGGTGTCAGTCTTTGACATTAAAATCCTTTCTCACTCGGTAAAGAGTAAATGATGTGGACGAAGGGAAATAGCAACCTGTGGCCAAATGAGCCTCCAAGAAATGGTCTTGCCCTGCCTGTTGGAGTTTCAGCCGCCGTGAGAATCCCTGGGCGGACTTTGCCAGATGACTCTGAAAAAAAGAGAGAAAGAGAGTCATTGTTCTGCTTCCAGAACTCAAATCGATCAAACAGCCCGGCAATGATGGCTACTTACTCCTCATCACCCCATCGGGATTGGTCTATGGCTGCTGTGTGTTGCCGGCAAGTGACATTCACTGTCAGAGTGGATTTGCCCGAATGCCCACGCTTCTGGGGCGTTTTCCCAGAGGTGTGGACGTGGCGATGCATCTGTTCACTCCAGAGAATATTCTATTGCCTTGGGTTTGAACAATTCAACACTCAGAGAAGCTGGCTCTAACCATGATCCCTTTACTTTTCTTTTTCTATTTTTTCCCTTCCTCCTTTTCCTAAAAAATATATATATACATATATATATATATAATTTAAGATCCTGAAAGTTTTAAAATCAGTGCAATGTGTAATTATAAACCTATCACCCAGCCTAAGAAATGAAACGTCGCATATGCATGAAGACCACCTGTGTCCCCCATTTCAGCCACATCCTGACTTGTCACCCTGCAGGTGGCCTCTCCCAACCTGAAGCACCCCACCTCACTGCCACCCCCACCAAGTCTTTTCTCCACAAAGAACTCAGAAGGATCCTTTTACATGCCAGATGGGATCATGTCACTTCCCTCTGCAAAAGGCCCTGAGGCTCCTGCACTTTGAGACTGAAATGCCCCTCCATCACTTTCATGACCTTATCTTCTTCTATGGCCCCCAATTCCAGCATTAGGGACATGGTGCCTTCTTCTGTACATCAAGCCTCTAGCCCATGCCATCTTGAGGCCTTTGCCCTTTCTGTTGCCTCTGGCTGGGACAATTCTCTGCCCAGGGCATCTCCCCTTCATGGCTCACTCCTACATGTCACTCAGCTACTGTTCAGACACCTCCTCCTCAGCCTGGCCTCTCCTCATCCCAGCCCCTCCACCGGCTCAAAGGCAATCACCATCACTCCCTTTTCACCTTGCTTTATTGTCATCATTTTCCACAACATGAGACATTATATTTCTCTTGTTCATCTTTTGTCTCCCCGCCAGAATACAAGCTCCACAGAGGTGGGAACTTTTGTTCATGCTGTGTTATAACCCCAACACTGAAGACTGTGCCTGGCACAGGATAGGCAATCAGATGGCTGTTGGATCGGTGGGTTCCAATTATAGGTACAGAAACTGAGGCTCAACGAGATCACGTGCTTTGCCAGTGACCCGCAGCTCTGAGCCGAGACTGGTCCCTGAGCGGTGATGTGCTGGCTAGTGCTGAAACCCCGGCTCTTCCCGGGGATGGGGTGGGGGTGGGTCGGAGGGGGTCCTGGTTGCATGTGTTGATCTTCACGGTGTAAATACTGATGGCTCAGTGGTAAAGTATCCTCCTGTGAATGCAGGAGACACGGGGTTTGAACCCTGGGTCGGAGAAATCCCTTGGAGAAGGAGACGGCAACCCACTCCAGTATTCTTGCCTGGAAAATCCCACGGACAGAGGAGCCTGGCGGGTTACAGGCCATGGGGTTGCAAAGAATCGGACATGGCTTAGTCACTAACAAGAGCTTTAACAGCTGCCAAATTCAAGCTATATGACATAACATGACTTAACAGGGACCTGGGAAGAGATGTGTCCCACAGGCTCTAGAAGGAACCGGGCAAATGCCAACTCTTGAACGCCACTGCCCTCAGCTCTGACACCCTTTTATTTCCTAGACTCGGTGTTTAACACAGCAGGGGAAATAATTTCTGCTTAACTACACCCTGCCCAAATCCCACTTCAAGAAAATGATCTGAGCTGAGTCACTGGGAGCTGCTGGGCCTCGGTTTCCCCACCTGTGTGATTTCTAAGTGCCAGGTCATCCCAGATCACCTGAAGGGTCCAGGCCTGGCCATGTGCAGTACCCCTGTAGGGCACCGGGAGGCAGTCCTCTCCCGTGAATGTGTCTGCTGCTCTAATTTCCCCTATCAGCACGTCTTTCGTCTTGAGCGGAACACAACCTGGGCATTGGGGCCCTTGCCTAGTTCATGAATCAGCAATTGTGCGCAGCTTAGGGTGGACGTCTACATAAAGGACACATTGTCTGCACGGAGGCCTCTTGTTCCAGGGGTTGCCCCGGGGAAATTGGGGGCTGGGGGCCTGGAAGGAAGGTGGAAAGACCCCTGCAGGCCCCTCTCCGCCCTGCCACTCCCACTGCTTACTGAGGACGCTGACGGGTGCCACATCCTACCTGTGACCTGGGCTCTGTCCTGCCCCTTGCAGCCCAGCCCAGCCCCCTCCCCCCCCAGAGTTTCCTTCCTCCAGTCTTGGGGTGTGTGTGGGGGGGTCATCTGGTTGTTCCATCTATCCCTGCCCTAATTCACTCAACTGGACCTCATGGGTGAGTGTTGGGGTTATAGCTGGACTTTTGATTTCCTGCCTTCTGCCATCCTCTGCAATGGAGGGAGCAGGCTTGGAGACATATTCTTGGTATGCCTGGGCTTTGGGCCCTCTGTTCATGTAGAATCAGAGACGTGGCACCACCCCGTGGCCAAGCTGGACCCTCTGGGGACTTATCCCAGCTCTCCTGGCTCACATTAGCCCTGCAGGCCCTCTCTCCACCCCTCTGGCTCCCTGGATACTCCCCACCTCAGGGCCTTCACACCTGCGCTTCCCTCTGCCCGAGCCTCCATCCCTCTCTCCTCCAACACCTCTACACGTGGCATGGTTGACTTGTCCTCACCCTGGATCAAATGTCCATCCTTTCTGGGGCTGCCCTCCCTGGTCAAAAGCGGAAGAAGCTACCCCCACCCCCAACCAGGTTACTAATCTCTACAGTTGGATGGTTTCCTTCTATTATAACTCTTAGCTCCATTTGTAATTAAGAATTTCTTTGGCTGTTTTCATCCTGGGGGCCACAAGGATGGAATTTTGTTGGATTTATTCATAGCTCTGTCCTCAGTGTCTGCATATAGTAATTGCTCAGTGAACAGCATAAAGTGAACAGGTGAACCCAAGGGCAGATGCAGGGATAGTGGTGATGACCCGAGCCGGGCCTGCGCGCCCACCCACACCTCCCAGGAGGTCCTGGCTGAGTGGACCGATGGGGCACTTTGCCCCAGACTAGACATAGGCCCCCGCAGAGACACCTCTCAGGAAGCGGGCTCCAGAGCAGCCCCCAGGGGAGAGGGGCCGGGGCACAGGGAGCAGGAAGCTCATGGCTTCCCTCCTGCCCGGGGAAGGAGAGGGTCTCCTCCAACCTACAGCTCAGGCTCCTGCCATATCCCCGGCCACACACACGCCTCTTCACCCTGCCCCCATGGCTCCATCAGGGGACCCCAGGCTGGGCCTAAATCCAAGGCTGCATTTGAGTAGAAGCCATTTGTTTTGGCCTGTAAATGCAGGTTTGGCTCCATTTAAGAAAGCACAGCAGGGACTTTCCTGGTGGTGGTGGTGGTTGAGGTGCAAAGTCGTGTCTGACTCAGTGTCCCCATGGACTGCAGCACGCCAGGCTTCCCTGTCCTTCTGTTTGCTGGAGTTTGCTCAGACTCATGTCCATTGAACCGGTGATGCCATCCAACCATCTCATCCTCTGTCGTCCCCTTCTACTCCTGCCTTCAATCTTTCCTAGCATCAGGGTCTTTTTCAATGAGTCAGGTCTTCGCATCAGATGGCCAAAGAATTGGAGCTTCAGCTTCAGCATGAGTCCTTCCAGTGAATATTCAGGGTTGATTTTCCTTAGGATTGACTAGTTTGATACCCTCACTGTCCAAGGGAGTCTCAAGAGTCTTTTCCAACACCACATTTCAAAAGCATCAGTTCTTTGGCACTCAGCCATTTTTAGTGTCCAACTCTCACATCCAAACATGACTACTGGAAAAACCATAGTTTTGGCTGTACGGACCTTTGTTGGCAAAGTGATATCTCTGCTTTTTAATCCACTGTCTAGATTCATCATTGCTTTTCTTCCAAGGAGCAAGTGTCTTTTAATTTCATGGTTGTAGTCACTGTCCGCAGTGATTTTGGAGCCCAATAAAATAAAGTCTGTCACTGTTTCCACGGTTTCCCCATCTATTTGCTGTGAAGTGATGGGATCAGATGCCATGATTTTCATTTTTTTAAAATGTTCCCTGGTGGTTCAGTGGATAGAAATCTACCTGCCAACACAGGGGATGTGGGTTCAAGCCCTGGTCCTGGAGGATCCCACGTGCCGGGGAGCATCCAAGCCTGTGCGCTGCAACTACTGAAGCCTGTGCACCCTAGAGCCTGCACTCCGCAACAAGAGAAGGGAAGCTACCGCAACTAGGAATAGCCCCTGTTCTCTGCTGTCTCTCTGCTAGAGAAAGCAAGTCCTCAGCAATGAAGACCCAGGGTAACCAAAAAAAAAAAAAAAAAGATAAATAGATACATTTTTGAAAAAGAAAGCACAGGAACTTGTCTTGCTCAGAGCCATGTCCCCTCCTCCCTCCCCACTCCATCCACCCCATCTCCCCAACAGATTTCCACCCTTGGATGCTGCTGAGGCCAAGTCCGGGCCTTGGCAACCCCGTTACAGGTGAAAAAGCAACCAAGGAGGTTGAGTGAAGCTCAGTCTTGAGCAGCGGCCCATGGCTGGCTCAGAAAACAGGTCTGGACCTGAAGGAAGTCAGACTCCAAGCCCCCTGGGTGAGCCTTGTAGCCAAACTCAGGCTCAAGAAGCTGCACCGCGGTCTCCTGGACGTAACACTAACTTAGAGGCAAACCAAAGGCCCAATTCCAGCAGCGTGACCCTGGGCGAGTCAGTTCGCAGGGCTGGGCCTCCATCAGCCTCTGATCTGTGAGATGGGAGACAGTAAGACCCGCTTCCCAGGTTGTGGCCTGGGCTCTGCTGAAGACCCAGGACAGGGTCGTGCAGGGAACCGGGGAACCAGCTTGGGCAGCAGATTGTGAGCTCTCCTTGGGTGCTGCTTTCCCAGATGGGAAGGTGAACGAAAGACTGCCCGTTTCCTGGCCCGTGCCCTGGGCAGGCAGCCAGTGGGAGCTGTATGTGTCTGACCGGCTTCAGTGCCACCTACAGCCTGTGATGCCCCCAGGGCCACCTGGACCCAGAGCCTCTTTCACTGCAGAGTTGGAAGAATCACTGCGTTTCCTCTTCGGTGGGGCTGTGGTCTACTCTGAGCCTCTAGCACCTTGTTTGGCTGCAGGAGTTGGAAGCAATGACTGTCTTCTTTTCTGACCCTTTGTTCCTGCCTCCAGGGTCTCTGAGGGTCTTTGCCCTGAAAACCCTTGGACACTTCACTTGTCTCGGCCCCAGGCAAGACCTTGACTGATCCACCAAAGGCAAGAGGGGTGTCGCAGGGCAAGGTATCTGCCTGCTGAGGTCCCCCCACCCCATGGGGTGGGGAGTGAAATTCCCAGAGCACAGACTGGTTAGGACAAACCCAGGTTTCAATCCCAGATGGCACTGGGGAAGATACCGTGTCTGCGTCTCAGCTTTTATATGGGGACAGAAGGGAGTCTACCTTCAGGAAGGGGGTTGGGACTGGCATTCTATCAGCCTCTGACATGCGCACTTGAGGTGTCATAGGACACTGTATTTTATGAGCAGAAAAAGTGTAGTCCATGAACAGGTGTACAAATGTGACCAGACTGTGTCTTACGCTATCCTTACGGCAGGAGTCTATATGGCAAAGGTAAGGTTTCACTTTCCAGGACTGCTTGTCCCACTAAAACAAAAGCGCATTATTCACTGTGCAATAAGGCTTGATTACTAAAATATTTGATTTGCTGTTGTTCAGTCACTAGGTCATGTCCAACTCTTTGTTCCATTTTCTTCTCCAGAGGATCTTCCCTACTCAAAGATTGAACTTGCATCTCCTGCATTGGCAGACAGGTTCTTTACCACTGTTGTGGCTGAGATGGTAAAGAACCTGTCTGCAATGCAGGAGACCTGGATTCGATCCCTGTGTCAGAAAGATTCCCCTGGAGATGGAAATGGCAACCCACCCCAGTATTCTTGCCTGGAGAATCCTGTGGACAGAGGAGCCTGGTGGGCTATAGTCCATGGGGGTCACAAAGAGTCGGACACGACTGAGCGACCAACACTTTACCTTTGCTTTACCACTTGGCCACCTGGGAAGCCCAAAATGTTTGATACTGGTGCTTAAAAAAATACATATAAAATACCTCTGTGATGAGCTGCACCTACAAGCAGCCTGGGTGGGCTTGAGGCAGTGGTATGTGGGAGTCCCTATAAGGGGGACTTAACCCTGAAGCTCAACCTGCTTTTCTATCCCCTGCAAGCGCACCGGCAGGCGGGCGCATCGGCTCCAGGCACCCGTGGTGCCCCAGGGAGGGTGGAGGTTGATGCCAGAGGCCCAGATCACAAGGCCCCATCAAGGAGGAGGCAACGAGGGCCTGGCCAGCAGTGCTGTGACCTCAGGCCCCCACCTGTGAAGGCAGCTACGGCCTCTGCTCACATCCAGGTGACTCAGCTCACGGCCCAGCCTCCCTTTCCTTGGAGAGATCTCTTTTCCCCTACCTGTTGATCCACAGCCTCTATAGTCCTGTCTCCCTTTAATAGTATCTCTGAGGGACACACACTTGGTGCGAAGATTACAGTTTTTTTCTCTGTTTTTTCTTTTTGCAGTTTGTTCCTCCCTTTGTGATGCAAGTGCCCAGCAGATGCCTTTTAGGGAAGCGGAGGCCACCGGCTGCCGTGCTGGACTGTGGGATGGGCACCCCTCCCCTGCTCTCCTAGGAAGGTTTTGTTGGGGGCTTTCTGGGCTCCCCGAGTGCTGGCAGTCCATGAAGCCAAGTGGGAGAGGAGGACAAGGGGGTCACTGTGCTCTGGGAGCTGATATTTGAGCAGGAGAGACCTTCCCGAGACCCCAGATTGTTATCCTTAGGCCCCTACTCCCATCTCCATCTGCTTCCCCAGCTCCTCCCAGATTCCCCAAAATGCCAAGCTGCTGCTAGGATCAGTGGAGAGTTGCCCTTTTCCAGTCCATGACAGATGAAGGACATGCCCTCCCAATTTCCTAGAGCATCCATCAGCCCCCCTGCCCCCCGCCCCCCTGCCCGTGGCTTTGGTGTTCAAAGATACAGGCCAAGTGTGGACTGCTGGCTCTCAAGGGCTCCCCTGAACTCCTCCTAGCTGGAGATCAGAGAGGTTGATCTCTGGGGGGCCAGCAGTCACCAGATGCCCCCCACCCCGTTCCTGAATAACAACAGGGTGCGATTGCCCATCCCAAGTCCCTTCACCCCGAGGAGCCCAGCCCAAAGCCCCAGCCTCCACGAGTCCTCACTGGTCCCACAAGGATGTGGAAGAGACACTGTGGTGAAGGTCATCACCCCAGATGGTCTGTTTCAGGTAGGATTCTCGGTGGCAGTTTGAGACAAACAGCAACCCTAAGGCCCTAAGTAGTAGCCCTAAGGTGAATGTTGGAGAAGGAAATGGCAACCCACCCCAGTACTCCTGCCTAGAGAATCCTGTGGATGGAGGAGCCTGATGGGCTGCTGTCCGTAGGGTCACAGAGTTGGACACAACTGAAGCAACTTAGCATGCATGCATGCACTGGAGAAGGAAATGGCATCCCACTCTAGTACTCTCACCTGGAGAATCCCAGGGATGGGGGAGCCTGGTGGGCTGCCCTCTATGGGGTCACACAGAGTCGGACACGACTGAAGTGACTTAGCAGCAGCAGCAGCAGCAAGGTGAATATGGGGGCGGGGCGGCTGAGACTCCTGGGGGTCTCTTTGGACCTTTGCCAGGGTGTGAGGACTCAGCTCCACCCATGTCCTCCTCCGGGTGACCTCTGCATGCTCAATTCCCAGGGGAGAGTCCCAGTTGGCCCACAGGCCCACCTCTTTGTTGAGAGTGGACTGGCCTCTGAGACGGCCAGGACCACACCCACAGGAGGTGAAGTCGCCGGGCTGGAGGTGCTGGCGGTGTGGGGTGTGGCCAGGCAGATATGAATACCAGAGTCCACGGATGCCCAGCAGGCCTGGGAGCTTGGCTTCCCCCAAGTACCCAGGCCTCGATCTCTCGGTAGGGCAGCCAGGAAGGGTGCAGCCCAGACACCCGAGACATCGCTGGCTGGGGAGTGTCAAGTGCGGGGCAAACACCTGCGCAGGTGAGGCCGGGAAGCCACGCCCACTACGCCTGGATCACGGCGCTCCAGTGAGCCTGGGAAACCTAACTCCACTTGCCTCTGTGGGAATGCAGGTCCCGAGCCCACACAACAGAGGGGGATTGTTGTAGGGCAGAGAGCGGGACATGCCCTGGGCCTGTTTACAAGGCAGCTTCCTGGGGTCCTCACGCTGTTCCCCGTGTACTGGCGATCGTAGGGTCTGAAGGACCAGCCAAGGTCAGGTTGCTCCCAGCAGCTGCGCTGTCCCGGGTGAGCCGGAGGTGCGACTATACTGTAAATGTCTCCAGCCACAAAGACAAAACGACTCTTCTCCCGTTGCTTTCTCCTTCCTCAAAGAAGCCCCTTTAAGGGTGAGGCTTATCGCTGTGTCTTTGAACCTGGAACCAGCCCTGACCTGGGTCACTTCCCTCCTCTGCTTCTAAACCTCCTGGAACCTGCGGCATAGTTCACCCATCCAGGCCCAGGGCAAGCCCCAGGCCAGCCTTGCCTCTGCCCAGCTTCCCTTCTCCCTGCCTCCCCGCTTTGCTCTATACACCCAGCAACGCGGACCAAGTGCCTTTTGCAAGGTCTCTTCTCAGTCCCTGATCCCAGCCCCATCGGGCAGTCCAGTGAGCAGAACAGAACAAGACAGCTGGACAGCGAGCAGTGAAGACGGTGGCTTCATCGCTGACTTTTGAAAAAAAACATGATGCCACTTGCCAGGGAGGAAGAGAAGTTGGTGTCAGCTGGGTTGGTGGGACTCATGCAAGGTGGAGTGGGATAAAGGCGCAGAGCCATCACCCTCCCCCCGCCCCCGTCACCCTCCTCCCCCATAACTCTCCCACTCTTCCTCCCAGCCCCTCCTCCTTCCCCATCACCCTGCCGTTCCCCAGCCAGGTGTCTTATATGGGGAGAGAGAATTACACCCCGGAGTGAAGCACTCCAGATTCAAGATCCAGGGTTTGCAGGAGGAAGACATTGATCTCCGGGAGGAATACTCAGGGTGAGAGCTGCCCCCTGGAGGAAGCAGCCTGTGTGTTCCAACTCTGGTCCAAACCCGTTTCTATACTTTCTGACTGAGCATCCCTGGGCAAATCACATACCTTCCCAAGTCCAGTTTCCTCAGCTGCAAAATGAAGAATGGCTCAAAGCCTCTGACTCCAGGAACTGCTGAGAGGATCCACCATGAGCAGCTCGCACCTTCTATTAATACCTGGTCCTTAATTTGTTGTTGTTGTTCAGTTGCTAAGTCATGCCCAGCTCTGCAACCCCATGGACTGCAGCATGCCAGGCTTCCCTGTCCTTCACTATCTCCCGGAGTTTGCTCAGATTCATGTCCATTGACTCAGTGATGCCATCCAACCATCTCATCCTCTGCCACCACCTTCTCTTCCTGCCCTCAAGCTTTCCCAGCTTCAGGATCTTTTTCAATGAGTCAGCTCTTTGCATCAGGTGGCCAAAGCATTAAAGCTTCAGCTTCAGTATGAGTCCTTCCAATGAAGATTCAGGGTTGATTTCCTATAGGAGTGACTGGTTTGATCTCCTTGCACCCAAGAGACTCTTAAGAGTCCTCTCCAGCACCACAATTTGAAGGCCCTTGTTTAGTGTTCAACAAATGTCAGGTGCTGTCTTTATCATTTTTACTCTCTTTGAAATCTTGTTCAAAATAAATGAAGTGATGTAGAACAGTTCAGGCATAAATCCAGATGTGACTTGCCAGTTCTGCATGTGCCCTGGGTGCCATGCTTATTTTATTAAAAAATCGTTGGCTTAACATTGATCAGAGATGCAGTGCAGTGGGTCGAAACTCACGTCCTGAAATCCCACGGACTTCACATCCAGAAGCCACTGTTCCCAACTCTGCAATCGAGGGCAGGTTTGCTTTGTCTGTTTCATTCCCATGGTATCCCCAAAGCCTAGGACAGCGCCTGACATATGTTCGTGTCCAATACATCTTTACTGGTTGAATTTAAGTTACCTAGTATTGCTGAGTCTCAATTTCTGCATCTGCAGAGAGATGATAATAGAACCTGCCTCAAAGAGCTGTTGCGAAGATTAAACGAGATGACCCAGGAAAAGGGCATGGCACATGGCCTAGAAAAATCCACTGCCCGGGCATCAGTGTCGTCAAAGTGTTAGTCGCTCAGTTGTGTCCAACTCTTTTCGACCCTATAGACTGTAGCCCTGGCGGGGTCTTCTTTGTCCATGGGATTCTCCAGGCAAGAATACTGGAATGGGTTGCCATTTTCCTTCTCTGAACAAATCTTCCCAACCCAGGCATTGAACCCAGGTCATCCACATGGCTGGAGGGATTCTTTACCTCCCAAGCCACCAGTCAGACAAACCACAGGAATTTTGCTCCTCAGTCTAAACCTCTGGAAATCTATCTGTTAAAATGGAATCCAGTGGGTCTTGGAAAAAACCTACAAACACACTGGTGAAAACACAGAGGTAACTGGATAAATTTGGGGCTTGGGCTTGAGGACGTAGCCTGATACCCTGGGCAGTCCTTGCTTCAGAGGATCCCAGTGGTCCACAGGCCGGTGTGGCTGAGGCTTTCATTCTCATAAAAGATAGTTTAGGAAAAGCAAGTAGGTCTAGAGCTGCTCTCCGCCAATACTGAAATTGCCCTCAGAAACTTTCCACGGGCTGCTAAGCAGAGTGATAGGAAGAAAATTGAGGGTTTATATATTTTTTAAATAAAGGGATTCTAATTCCAATAAAAAATAATGCCCTTCCATGGCCAATTGCCATCTCCACCGCTTTCTTCTTTCCTTTTTAATAAAAATTTTTATTGTGCACATTAGGTTAACCAGACCTAAGCACAGCCTTTCCTGAGTCACTCAGGGGGAACTGCTCCAACTCCTGCCTGGGTTTTGAATCAGGACAGCTCGGCGGGGCGACGGAGTGAGTTCGTGCTCTCCAGAGAGTGACTTGGGCTGCAATGCTGATCAGAGGCTGGAGGCGGGGTTTGTCCCCTGCAGGAACTAAACCGTTTCATTCATACCTTTAAAGTGAAGGATGCTGATTTTAATTGTACAGAGGCCATTACATGCCTCTGGTCTCGGATTGGAGTCCCAGATTCGGAGCTGGGGCCAGCTTGAGATGTGGAGTGGGGCTCTGTGGATGTATTTTCCATGTGATTGCTCCACTTTTTGTCTGTTTGACTCCAGGCAAATTCACTAGCATCTCTGCAACGCAGTTTCGGGCTTCCCAGGTGGCACTCAAGGTAAAGAACTCCCCTGCCGATGCAGGAGACATAAGGAACTGGGGTTCAACACCTGGGTCAGGAAGATCCCCGGGAGGAGGGAATGGCAACCCACTCCAGTATTCTTGCCTGGAGAATACCATGGACAGAGGAGCCTGGCGGGCTACAGTCCACAGAGAGTCGGACACGGCTGAAGTGACCTAGCACGCATGCACGCAATGCAGTTTCATCATATGTCAAATACACAGGAGTTGTACTCACCTCAGAGTGTGGTACAAAGAAGAAGGGGGAAGCAGAGGATGAGATGGTTAGATAGCATCACTGACTCAGTGGACATGAATTTGAGCAAACTCCGGGAGATAGTGGAGGACAGAGGAGCCTGGTGTGCTGCAGTCCATGCAGTCGCAAATAGTCAGACATGAATTAGCGACTAAACAACAACAACAAAGTGTGGTTGGGAAGATTAGAAGACAGAGTATGTGTTAAGTCCATAGCACAGGGCTGGACAAAGCTGATGCTGAGTATATGGTGGTTATAAGACTATGACGATGATAATGATGAAGATGATGCAAATTCCACGGTTTTCCATCTCCCAAACCAGTATTAAGTGTTGGACAAAGGTGGTTAAGTTCACAAGGTGTATCAGTTAGCCATTGCTTCATAACAGCCAAACTCCTCCCAAACAGTGGCTGATAACAACCATCATTCCTTATCTATAGCTCAGGAACTAAGGCCAGGGGTTGGCAGATCTCAGCTGAGCCCCGATGTTTTGGGTTGCGTTTGGTCATGAATCTGAGAGTCCTGAGCTGCTGAGTGATCTGGGCTGGCCTCCTTCCTCCCCTACCCTCTCGAGAACTAGGCTCGGAACCCATAGACCTTCACATCTGTCACAGGCTACTGGCCAGAACAGTCACGAGGCCAGTCCACATGCTAGAGGGAGGGAAATAGGCACTATTTTCCAGTGGGAGAAACTGCTGAGTCACAGAGCAACAAGTGTGGGCACTGAAAGATGGGAAGAATTCAGGCCAACCTTGTAGCCGGTCTACCCCGGGGGGTTTGCAGGCCTCAGTAAAACAGACTGGGATATCCCGGGTGTCACTGGGGCCACAGGACTCCAGTCTCACAGCCCATCTTCTGGGACGGGAGGTATAACAGTGGCTCATCCAGAAAGCTGGGTGCAGACCACGGAGACTCAGCCTCCCCCCAGCCCTAAAGCCTTCAGCCAGCATCTTTCCTGTTCTGCTGAGGGTGTTGTGAAGGGCGGGGATAGAGCCAGCAGCCCCCAAGGACAGGGCCTCCTTGCTGCTCTGTGCACAGGCCAAGCTCGTGTCCACTGCAGGCCCTTTCCCCTGCCGGACCTTCTGTTTGAAATGCCCCTTTCTCAGCACACTCACCCCTGCACCTTCCGTCTCTGCTCAAACATCACTGTTCAGTGAAGAAGGCTTGTCTAACCCCAGTCCCCCGTCACCTTGACCACCGCACCCCCCCCATCCCTGCAACCTGCTTATTAGTTTCATTCATGGTATTTGTCACTCAGAAGTCACATGTTTGTAGCCTATTGTCTGTTCTCCCTCTAGAACAGAAGCCTGTGGAAGGTGGGGTCTTCATTTTATTCCCAACTGCTACCATGATGCTTGCGTACATGAGGTCAGGGGCTTGACAGATGAGTCTTGTAAGGCCCACATCTATCAGCTTATCTAATACGATCTTTTGTGCAGAGACAGTCAAAGACCCATTTGACAGATGGTGATAGCGAGGCTCAAAGAAATGAATCAACTTGCATGGAGCCACATAGCCAGTGGAACCCTGAGACCAGAATATGGTCCCCTGGCCTCACTTTCTTCTCAGGGCCTTCCACCTATGTGAGGAGGGCCAGGCAACAGCTTCAGCCACACCTGCCCTTTGTACAAAACCAGGTGTATTCCCAGGACTGCACACCCTGGACACTGGAAGACTTTGGGCGGAAGTTGTTTCAAGACCCAGAAAACCAGGATGAGAGCAAGTAGCCATGGAAAATACACTGGACACCCCCAGTGAGGGTATTACAGGCAATGGATGCTGTCATGGGGGGCCAGTGAAGAAGACCCAGACTATGGTGCAATGCTCAATACTGGCCATAAATCACACACTTTATCTTACAGGCATTTCCATTTTCACAAATTCTGAAACTAAAACACGACTTCTCTCTTACTTGAGCAGATGTTAATTTGCAATGCAGAAGCCTCCGTTTGTCGATGACTTTCCATTATCCTTATAATTGCCCCCACATACAGTGCTCGATAAAGTTATAAACCTGTCCTCTGGGAACACCGAGTCAATAACAGGGTTATTGATTAGGTGGTGAAATGGTCTCCACGCTCTGAAGTCGAGCGGCCTACTTGGCTGTCCATGAGCAGGACTCACTGGGAGTCACGGATACGGAGCCACTGGGGGCCTCTGCCTCGTGCCTGGGGCCTCCTCGGATCTACGGGCAGGGCTGGGGAGGGCAATGATTCTCGGAGACCAGGTTTTTTTGTTAAACCTGAGCTGGGAAGAAAATATAGACACCAGCAGGGCTTTTTTCAGGTGTCTGTGAGGCCCTGAAAAGGGCATCAGGCTATTGAGCCCTGGGCCCCTGTTGCAGTTCACGTCTGGCAAAGACAGAATAAACTAGGTTGTAACCCACTTTGTTCAGCCTGGGTTGAAATCCACTTTTCAGCCGCAGGACCTTGGACAAGTCACTTCTATTCTCTAAGTCTGGGACTCCTGGTATGTAAAACAGAGGAGATCTTAACACCTCTGGCCACCTTCGAAGGGGCTGGGGAGGATTAAATGAAGCAAATCAATGTCAGTTGTTGCCACTGGCTTTTTGAAACTCTGAATTTTCCAAATTACAGCTTTGCGCTGTCTTCCTGCCGAGCGAAAGAGATGAGTAACTGGCATGGTAACTGACATTTCCTGGGCACTCTCCACCATGCCAGCCCTGTGCGAGGCACCAAGGACTCTGAACTGAACAGGATGCACTTCCTGCCCTCCAGGGGCTCCCAGCCCCCTGGGGTCAGAGGCGTGGGGCCACCATTCCCATGAAGCATGCTCAATGGGCAGGTGAGCCAGGATCCCTGAATCTCAGGAGGCTGGAACAGCTGGGATCTTACGGCTTCCAAGCAGGAATAACTCGAGGGTTGAGTTAAATTATCATGATTAAAACCTCCCTCTTAACAAACGATAGACCGGAGTCTCTGAGAGGTTAGGTTACATGGCAAGGAAAGGAAGGAGTGGGGCTTTGAGCCAGGGTGACCCACAATCCTGGTGTGCCTGGGGCTGTCAATGTCAAACCCAGGTAAGTCACAAGAAAACCAGGACAGGTTGGCTACCCTACTTGGAACTGTCCCCAAAGATGTGGTTCTCATCACCACGCCCCTCACCTGGTGCACAGAAGTGGGCTGCCTCCGCCAGTGACTCTCTGCAGAGCTGGAATCCCTGCTCTCCTTGTTGGAGGTTCAAGGCTGATCGTGGGGTCTCGGTTTTTTTATTATTGCTCCAAGGCCTGTTGTAAAGATGGCAGACACATCCTGGGAGATCCTTCCCATATATTAGCTCAGCTTCTCATGTCCGGGCTGGGTGAGGGCAAGGATGCAGAGACCATAGGCAGCAATTATGGGAAAAGACGCGGGCTGGGGGCGGGGAGCAGGGGACACGGATTGTAACTTGATCAAAGTCAGAGCTGGAATGGGGCAAAATGGGGACACCAAGTTCCCACTCTCGCCCATTCATCCTTGTTCTCTGTCTCTGGGGGGGACTTCCGGTGAGCAGCACAGGAAACACAAACTTCTCTTTGGGGGTGGGTGTGCGGCTGACCTTCTGGGTTCCCTTGAGTGGCTGGCTCAGAACTTGATGGGCTTGTTAGGGAGCCAATGAGATTGAGAGTGGGCACGCCCCCTCAGAGCATTGGAAGAACGGCAGCTGAGGAGCTAAGCGGAAATGAGTCAGTTCCACGCGCGCCAGGCTTACTCCAGACCGTTCCACAGCTTGACTTACTCTTACGATTGGAACCTTGCTCAGGCAACGGCCAGATATCGTGGAAGTCATTACATAGAAGTGTGTTCGATGACAGTTATTTCCAGGTGTCCTTGGAATCCTCCTTATAGCAAGTGGGCTCACAAGAGGGCCATTGTCTACTAGGAAGGCACTTGAAGATGTGGGCAGAAAGAGGGAAAAGGCACCGTCTAGCTTTTCAGGCCTCTTTTCTGCTCCTGTGAAGCAGAAATTACCTCTAGACTCAGAATCACAGGCATTCTAGAAGAATGGGACCGTTGACCCCACCACCACGTAACAGGAGAAGACAGAATCCTGCCTTGCCGCTTCAGTTCCCTGGACACCTCCCCAAGCCATGATGTTAAGGGGCAAAGGATTTGAAAGTGTATGACATTCCCTGTTTCCATCACTCTCAGTAAGAAGCCCTGCTTCTTGGGACTTCCCTGGTGGTCCAGTGGTTATGATTTTGCTTTCCAACGCAGGAGGTGTGGGTTCAGTCCCTGACTGGGGAGCAAAGATCCCGCACGCCTTGTGGCCAAAAAACCAAAACAAAATAGAAGCAATATTGTGACAGATTCAATAAACACTTTAAAAATGGTCCACATCCAAAAATATCCTTTAAAAAATGATCATGTCCTTAGTGTCTCAGTCAAGTCCGACCCTTTGAGACCTCATGGGCTGTAGCCCACCAGGCTCCTCTGTCCAAGGAGGTTTTCCAGGAAAGAATACTGGAGTGGGTTGCCATGCCCTCCTCCAGGGGATCTTCCCAACCCAGGGATCAAATCCAGGTCTCCCACATTGCAGGTGAATTCTTTACCAACTGAGCTACCAGGAAAGCCCGAAAAAGTCATTAAGATAGTAAATTAAAAATAAAGATGTACTGCTTCCCATTGCTAAGGCCCCTTAGGGGGATCCAGCATTTATAGTCCTAGAGCAGCAGGCTGCAGGCAAACTGGAAGGAATCAGCCTCCCCAGGAGGGTTTACTGAGCACAGATTTCTGGATTCAATTTTGATTTAGTAGGTCTGGGTGGGGCCCAAGTTCCCAGATGATGCTGGCATGGCTGACCTTGGACACACTTTGACAATCACTGATCTAGTCCACCCATGACACATTCTGTCCCCCTTCAGGACTTCCTTACTTGGCTGTAAAATGGGGCTGATGCTGAGTTGGCCGAGCACAAGCAGGGCTGTTCGAGATGACAAAGGGAAGGACGACCTTCTCATGTCTGGCTATTGGTAGAGTCTCAGCCTTCATAGGGCTTCCCTGTGGCTCAGCTGATAAAGGATCCGCTTGCCATGCAGAAGACCTGGGTTTGATCCCTAGGTTGGGAAGATCCCCTGGAGAAGGGAAAAGCTACCCACTCCAGTATTCTGGCCTGGAGAATTCAGTCCATGGGGTCGCAAAGAGTCGGACACGACTTGTACTTTCACTTTTTCAGCCTTCATAAAGGCCCCTCCTTCCTGCAAGAGTTGCTTCTCACAATCAAGTCGTAAAGCAGGTAAAATATCTTCTTTGCCCAACACTCCACATCCGTGGATGGAGAATTACAGAAAGCCCCCAAGCCCTGGGCTCATCCTCATCCAAAGAAGACTGGGATCCTGGCCAAAAAGGGCAGGAGAATTCCCAAGAGGCCGAAGAGCCTGGATGGACCTATTGAATCTCCTTCTTCAGAGTCAGTTCTGGGAGATGCTGGCAGGAACCACTCTCAGCAACACCATCTTCCATCACGGCCAGTGCAGGGTTAAAGCTCGCTCCCTACAGCTCCCAGCTCTGCTTCTCTCTGGTTCCCTCTGTCCTGCTCACCCCCAGCCCCACTCACTCCCGCTTCCTCTCCTGGTGCAAGTTTAATAAGCCTATATCAAAACCATCTAGGCCTGGAGCTTTCAAAGATTTAAGACTTTTAAATGTGAAGCCCCTCATTATATCTGACTCTTTTCAATAAAAAAGACCTGATAAGCCATTGATATGACACCCGTTATCAGTGGGATTTGTTTGACGTCGATTTGAAATGTGCACTGCTTGCTTTTGGGGGTAATGGAATCAAACACTTAGAACCATACTGTGCCTAGTAGATCACTTTTCAAGTAGGAACATTAAAATGGAGGGGAACCCTGTTTGGGGGTTTGTAAAAATAAAGCACTATTGTACAGTATGGCAGAGAGCAGGGGCAGCATGCACAATTGACTTCCTTCCTATTAATCAACTACAATGTTTACCTTCTTATTCCGACCATTTCCAAACCATTGAAACTAAGAGGATTAGCATCGCCTTTCTGCCAAGGTGTACTTTTATTTCAGCAAATACCACTTTCGCTCTAGGGGGAGATTAAAGGTATGAAAGAAATGGTTTCTTTATCGGCCATCCTGTGTCACACAGGTTTAAAAAAAATCAAAATGATCTGGTTTGAAAGAATACAGTGTTCCTGTCCAGGAAAAGCCGATCACAAGAAGAGTTAAATTTCAGGACAGACAACATAAATTGTGAAGAATAATCCAGCGTCAAGACTAAATATTTCTTGACATGTAAATAGTGCTGATGGAGGAGTCATTTAGGAAGCAGAGGAGAAGTGATCAGCTTCACTTTGATTAGGCTTGGAGCTTTCAGAGGCGTGTCAGCCCAGAGCCTGAATATGATGACCTGTGCTGATGTGGCTTCTCCTTTTTACGTAATTCCTGGGACTTTGAGAAATGAAATGCTTTCCACCTTCTTCCTTGTAGAAATGTGTGGGTTTTGTGTAAAGTCAACTTCCAAAAATCATCCTTTCACGACCCCCTATGAAAAAAGGTGAGATGAATTGGGAGATTGGGCTTGACACATATACACTACTATGATAAAACAGATAATGAACGAGAACCTACTGTATAGCTCAGGGAAGTCCACTTAGTGCTCTGCGGTGACCTGAAGAGAAAGGAAATCCAAAACGGAAGGGATGTATGTGTACTTACAACTGATTCACTTTGCTGTAAGCAGAAAATACAACACTGCAAAGCAACTATCCTCCAATAAAAAATACGTTAAAGTTCATTTAAAAACAAAAAATTAGTATTGGGCTTCCCTGATGGTCTAGTGGTTAAGAATCTACCTGCCGGTACAGGGGACACGGGTTCGATCCTTGGTTCAGGAAGATCCCACAGGTCTTGGAGCAACTAAGCCCATGCACCACACCCACGGAAGCCCACACACTCTAGAGCCCGTGCTCTGCAACAAGAGAAGTCACCACAAAGAGAACCTCTGCACCTCAACTAGAGAATAGCCCTCACTCGCCGCAACTAGAGAAAGCCCAGGCGCAGCAATGAAAACCCAGTGCAGTCAAACATACATAAATAAAGAAATACTTTTTAAAGTAGTCTCTGTCTGAAGTATAATATACAGCTCATAGTTTTCTCAAAGGTCCATGCCAGTGGTTTGCAAACTGTGGTCTCTATAGTAGCAGCATGAGCACCTATCTGGGAACTCATCAGAAATGCAAAGTCCCAGACCCCATCCCAGACCAGGTGCCTTAGAAATCCTGGGGGCAGGCTCCTACAATTTCAGGATGCACCCTGGAAGCTGAGGACCCCTGGTTTAGGGCTAATTTTCTCCTACAACAAGAGAAGCCTAAAAAAATGATATAAAATTGCCCAAGGGTCATATATCCTGTTAGTAACAGAGCCAGGGGTAAAATCAGTACAGAGTGAATAGGGAAGAAAAAGCAGGTTTGAGTCTCATTTTCACAGGAGAATGAAAATGCTGATGGGCAAGATAATTAAAATGTTTAAAGGAGAAACAACAGAAGAATATTTGAAAAATCTAGAGATTAACCTCAGAACTTCTTTAAGTAGTTCCAGCCACCAAATACAATGATCCTATTTGCAAATAAGTTGATCTCATAGAACTGCTCAGGACAGAAGTTGAAGTGTCCACAGACAGGCCCACACTTGGTCAGGGTGAGGCAGAGCATGTCCATTTGAAACATCAGCAATTAGTGTCAGAGGATCAATGTCAAAGGGTCTTAAAGAAGTTCCTATAACCCTCCATCTGCCCCCCAAGAGGACTGAACAAGAGTGCACTTTTCATTGCATCTTCATCAAATCTGGGTATTCTCATTTTATTTTTAATGATTACTACTTTGCATTTGTTGTTCAGTTGCTAAGTCACATCTGACTCTTTGCAACCCCACAGACTGCAGCATGCCAGTCTTCCCTGTCTTTCACTGTCTCCAGGAGTTTGCTCAAACTCATGTCCAATGAGTCAGTGATGCTATCCAACCATCCCATCCTCTGTCATCCCCTTCTCCTCCTGCCCTCAATCTTTCCTGGCATCAGAGTCTTTTCCTTGAGTCAGCTCTTCACATCAGGTGACCAAAGTATTGGAGTTTCAGCTTCAACATCAGTCCTTCCAATGAATATTCAGGGTTGATTTCCTTTAGGATTGACTGGTTTGATCTCCTTGTAGTCCAAGGGACTCTAAATAGAGTCTTCTCAAGCACAATTCAAAAGCATCAATTCTCTGGCACTCAGCCTTCTTTATGGTCCAACTTTCCTTACTTGACTACCGGAATACAGTTTTGTTAATACTTTATAGCCTTTCTTATATAATTACTTGTAAAACAGTATTTGCTTATGGCAAAATTCTGGCAATTATAGAAAAGAATGAAGAAGATAATAAGAATCCAGAAACCCACCAGCCAGGTAAATCCATTGCTTGCAACTATGTATTATCTGCTAACATTTTTCTAAGCATGTTTTAAACATATTCATGGTCCCACTTTATATAAAATTTTGTATCATGCCTTCTTCATGCAACAATAAAACCTTAGCATTTTCCTACATCAAAAACTCTTTGCACGATTAAGCCTTTCTGAAAATGATAGGGGATTTGAATACATACTAATAGAATCTATTCTAAATAAAAAACTTGGGTAAAAAAGATATGAATAAATGAACAGAGCCATCAGTGAGCTGTAGGAACAAATGTCAGGGGACCAACTATACATATCATTGGAGGCCTTGAGAGAAAAGAGAAAGGGGACTGAAGAAAATATTTGAAGTAATTATGTCCAAATATTTTCAAGATTGATTAAAGCTATTAAAATGTATATATGAAGCTCAGTAAACCACAGGACAACAAACTTGAATAAAACTGCAAAATAAAAATCATACTAAAATTGCTTAAAATCAGCAGTAAACAGAAATCTTCAAAGCAGCCAGAGGGTGAAAAAGGCACAAGATGTACAAAAGATAGGGAAGACAGCAGATTCTCACCAGAAACAACATAAGCTCAAAACCAGTGGAGTAATATGCTTACTTAAATAATTGCCAACCTAGAATTCTCTATCCAACAAACATATTTTCAACATTAAGGCAAAATAAAGACTTTTGGAGGCATTCAAAGGCTGAAAGAATTCATCTCCAACAGGCCTGAACTATAAGGAATATTTGAGGAGGTCTTTTAAGTTAAAGGAAAATGATGCCAGATACAAACATACATCCAAAGAAAGAAATGAGGAGGACTGAGGATGGGGGCTGCATAGGTAAGTGCAAAAGCTTTATCTTACTATTTAAACATCTTTAAAAGATAATCACCTATTTAGAACAAAAATGAGAGCAATGTTCCCTGGGGTTTATAATACATATAGAAGTAAAACAATTGACATGATAGCATAAAGTCTAAGAAAAGAGCTGAAATTTACTTTTATAAAGTATACTTACTTTTATAAAATATAGGAATAACACAAAAGAGTTATATCAATAAGTCAATAAAAAAAGATACAGTGCAATTAATGGAACCAAAGCTGATCCTTTGAGAAGATCAATAAAATGATAAACCTCTGCCCAGATCAATTAGGAAAAAGACAAAAATTACCAACATTAGGGATAAGAGAAGTCATATCAATACATATACTACAAATATTAAAAGGATAATTAAAGAATATGTGAAGAACTCTAGACCAAATTGTTCAACTTACATGAAATGGAAAAATTTCTTGGAAGACAGAAACTATCAAACCTCACACAAGAAAACAAAAATAGATAACTTGAACAGTCTTATATATACACCAAAGAATATGAATTTTTAGTTAAAACCTTTCATACAAATAAAACTCCAGAATTAGATGGCTTCACTGGTGAATTTTACCAAGCATTTAAGGATAAATAATACCGATTCTTCATTTTGTATCCTAGAAATTTGAAGAGGGGAAATTATTTTCTAATTCATTTTATAAGGCAACATTATTTTGATACCAAAACCAGACAAAAAATATTACAAGGAAAGAGACTCTACAGACAAGCATTCCTCATATATATAGATGCAAACATTCTTAAAAAATTTTAGCAAATAAAATTCCATAATATATTTTTAAAAATATACACAATAACTAAGGGAGGTTATTCTTAGAAATTCAAGGTTGCTTTAACATTCAAAAATCAATTAATGTAACTCACTACATTAGATTAAATATAGACTAAAAAAAAAGGTAATGCAATCATTTCACTAAATACAGCAAAGGCATTTGACAAAATCCAACACCTATTTCTGTTAAAAATAAATAAATAAAAACACTTAGCAAGCAAGGACTAGACTAAAACTCATCAACAAGATAAGGAATATTTACTCATAAACCTAAACTTAATAACATAGGTAATGGTGAAAGAACGAATGCTTTTCCACAAGGTTGGGAACAAAGCAAGGATGATCTATTCAACTTCCTCCAGAAAGTTCTAAACAAGGTAATACAGCAAGAAAAAGAAATAAAATGAATCCAGGTGGAAAGAAAACATAAAATTGTTTTTATTTGCAAATAACATGATTGTCTACATCAAAAACCCTCTGGAATCTAAAAAATGCTACTAGGACAAAAAAGTGAATTTAGTAAGGTTATAGGATACCAGATCAAATTATAAAAATCAATGTATTTCTATATACTAGCAACAAACAATTGGGGATTGAAATTTTAAAATACCATTTACCTATTTCAAAACATGAAATATTTTATAAATAAACATGATGAAAGGTGTGTAAGATTTATACACTGAAGACATTGCTGAGGGAAATTAAAGGCCTAAATAAATGGAGACCTATTTTGAGAGGAAGGATCAGAAGATTCAATATTGCTAAGATGTCTATTTTGTGCCAAATTGATTTATAGATTTAATGCAATCAAATTCCCAGGAGGATTCTTTTTAGACATTGACAAGACAATTCTAAAATTCATATGGAAAAGTAAAATCCTAAGAATAAACAAAAAGCTTTGAAAAAGAAGAACAAAGTTGGAGAACCTACATTGCCTGACCTCCAGTGTTAGTCACTCAGTAGTGTTTGACCCCATGGACTGTAGCCTGCCAGGCTCCTCCATTCATGGAATTCTCCAGGCAAGAATACAGGAGTGGATTGCCATTCCCTTCTCCAGGGGATCTTCCTGACCCAGGAATCGAACCTGGGTCTCCCTCACTGTGGGAAGATTCTTTACTATCTGAGCCACCAAGAAAGCCCATGCCTGACTTCCAGACTCATCATAAAGTCAGAGTAACCAAAACAGTGTAGTATTGGTGTTAGTACAGATAAATAGATCAGAATAAAGAGCCCAGAAATAGACCCACACATGCATGGTCAACTCATTTCAACAGAGGTTCAAAGATCATTTAGTGGAGAAAGAAAAAGTGTTGTGCACAAACGATGCTAAAATCACTGGATATCCACATGCAAAAATGAACCATACCTCTTACTCTATACAAAATTAACTCAATGAGGAGCAGAGAGCTAAACGTAAAACCAAAAATTATGAAACTTCTATTGTCACTTTGGTGTTGGCCAATATTTCTTAAAAACAACACAAAATTCATTTTCTAAAAATGCAAAAACTGATATATTCAAAATTTAGAATGTCTACTCTTGGAAATGTGAAGAGCTGACTCACTGGAAAAGATCCCAACACTGGGAAAGATTGAGAGCAGGAGAAGAAGTGGGCGACAGAGGATGAGATGGTCGGATGGCATCACTGACTCAATGGACATGAGTTCAAGCAAATTCTGGGAGGTGGTGAAGGACAGGGAAGTGTGGCATGCTGAGGTCCATAGGGTCACAGAGTCAGACGTGACTTAGCAACTGAACAACAACAGTACAAATAAAAATACAGTTTAGATACCACAGACTCACTTACTAGGACATCTGAACTAAAAAGACTGCCTGTACCAGTCATTGGCAAGAAAGCATAGCCATCATGCCCTTGTTGGTGGGGGTACAGGATGGTATGACCACTTTGGGAAGAGTTTGGCAAATTCTTTGGAAGTTAAACATATGCCTACCCTATGACACACTCACTCCATTCTGAGGTATTTACTCCAAAGAAATGTAAGCATATGTCCTTACAAAGGCTTGCACTTGATTATTAATAGTAACTTTATTTGTAATAGCTCAAAACTGGAAACAACCCAAATGTGCACCATTATAGGAAAGATAAGCCAATTGTGGTTCGTCCATCTAATAAAGTTGTTGCCTAGCCGCTAAGTCACATCCAAGTCTTTCGCAACCCCATGGACTGCAGCCCACCAGGCTCCTCTGTCCATGGGATTTCCCAGGCAAGAATAATGGAGTGGGTTGCCATTTCCTTCTCCAAAGGGTCTTCCAACCCAGAGACTGAGCCTGCATCTCCTGTGTCTCTTGAATTGCAGGTAGATTCTTTACCCATTGAGTCACCTGGGAAGCCATATAATGGAACACTACTAAGCAATTAATAGGATTCAACTGCGGATACAGAGAATAAGGGGGATGGTTCTCGAAACAGCGCTGCTAAACAAAAAAGCCAGAAATCAGACAAACAAGAGTTCCTACTGTATGACTCCAGCTAAAATTTTGGAAAATGAACTATAATAACAGAGATCAGATGAGTATTGCCTGAAAATAAGGGAGATTAGAAGGGGCTGGTGGAAGATATTGGAAAAAGCCCCAACCTAAACTTTGGAGGTGGTTAAATATATACAATATCTTCATTGCGGTTGTAGTTTCACAAGTGCACATGCACATAGCATCTTATCAAATTAAATATGTGCAGCTTTGTGCATGTCAGTTATATCCCCCAAAAGATTTTTAAGAAAAAGTCTGTAAAATATTTACAAGAAAGAGCGTAAAATAATCTTAGGTCTGGATATCAATTTTTTTTAGTTACAGTTGTATTCTGACTTATCCTATAAAGAATTTCAAGATGTTCCCTGGGAATTGGATATTTTTGTAGCTTTCTTCTGCTTTTCTCTGATAAATAATGCTGCATTCCATGCCTCTGACCACAGAGCTTTAGTTTTGCTTCCCATATTACTTTCTTGGGATACATTCTCAGAAGTGGAACTACTGATTTAACAAATATGAACATTTTATACATTGCTAAATTGCTTTCCAAAAGAAAAGGTTAGGCCAATTTACAACATTTATAAGAGTTTCCATGTCTCTGTGCCAAGCTCAGGATTCCCATTTTAAAATGTAAATCTGATTTGTTAAATTGTACTTCTTTGATGTTTTAGTTTTCATTTATTTCATTTTGTAAGTAAAGTAACTTTTTCAAGTATATACTATTCATTTGTGTTTGGGAGTGGGATGGGAAAACTAACTCCATATTAATAGCAGGCTTGCATTTCAAAACAGAAAAGAAAACCATATGAAATCATAAACAACTTTAAAGGCACCAGCACATATGGTGTAAGGAATAAGTGTCACTCAAGGACTGTGACCAAGGACAGTAGAATGATCACCTGTAAACCACCTAGAAGTGAAGCAAGTTTTTGTGTGAAGTACAATGCTAAGCCTGCCCTTAATGTCCAGGTTCAAATGAAATGAGCCACTCAGCCACGCAGCTGAACCTCTACACATGTGACCTGAGATGGAATCCACCCAGACTTACCCTTGATTCATGCCCCAGACCCAGGCCCTCTGACCTCTGACAGTGTCACACATGTTCTTCCCCTCCAACCCCAGAACAGGCCTGGCCCACACAAAGCCACCCCTTGGCCTGAGCAGACCCTCAGCCTGTGTATAATGTGAGCAAAGAGTGATCCTCGGCTGTTGTGGAGATATGGGGTATGAATTAGTGTGGAAAAGCTAAGGCTGACCCTGTGGCATCTGTAGACCACAGAGGTCCCTGTTCACGTCGTGTTTGCACGTGTTAGAAACAGCACCGAATGAACCCAGCCAGAAAACTTGGGCTCAAGCCTTGGTTCAGCCCTGTCTTCACTGATAACTGTCCACAGTCATCTTAGCTCTCTGAGCCGTGGGCTTTGTCAGCTGAAACGGTTCTCACGAAGGACACCAGTAGCCTCCGGGTCACTCAGGTGGATGGTCCTTCCCCAATCATCATTCCCCCTTTGCCGTGTTCAGCGCTGCCCATCACTTCCTCCTGGATGGCTCTGGCTTTGTCTAGTGGTGAAATGTTCATTCACTCTCATCTCTGGTCTCTCTTGTTCTATATCCTTTGCAAACTCTCCTCTCCCATGTGCTGGGGTCTTCTAGGGCCCCCTCCTCAACCCTTATCTCTTTTCTCATGGCTTGCTTCCAGGAGACCTCTTGCATCCAAGGCTGTGATGAGCACCCCTAAGTGGCGGCTCTGAGATTTGCCTTGGCAGACCTCCCCTCTGTGGTCCACAGCATGTATCCATTCTGCATCTCCACCTGGATGTCCCACAGTCACCTCAAACCAAACATCTGCAAAATGGGACCCACAGTCGCCTTTCTAACCTGGCCATCATTCCACACCTCACCCACCAAAATCAATATTCACTGAGCCCAAGACCAGAAACATCTGAGCCATCCTTGACAAACCCACACTCCTAAACTGACCATGTCTAATCTGTAATCAAGTCCTGTCCACTGCTCTTCCTAAATCTCTCTCAAACCTGCAATTCCTCCCACCTGACCCACCCTCACCTTACTCCAGGCGACCATCTCTGCTCATCAGGGTCTTGGCAACAATGTCTTACTTGTCCACCACCCCAAGTCCCACCTTTCTCCAATACAGAGTTCACTCTCTTCCATGAAAGCGATCTTTTAAAAATGGAAATCTAACTGTGTCATTGCCTGGCTTCCAGCCCTGCAAGGCTTCTCATTTTTTGAAGGATAAAGACAAAACTGCAGCACCTGTCTGATCTGTCTCTCCTTGCATCACCTCCTCCCCTCCACTCTTACTTCCCTGGTCTTCTCAGTCCCTCACATGCGTGTCTCTGCCCCAGGACTTTTGCACAGCCCATCCCTCCTCCCTGAAAAGCTCTTCCCTCCTCCTTTACTTAGCGACATCCCACTCAGCCTGCAGACTTTGGCTCAATGTCTGCTCCACAGGGGAACCTCATCTGATCTCCAACTGGGACAAATTTCCCTCTCCTCTGCGATGATCAACCCACTAGTTTGAATGTTTATTTAATGTCTCTCCATCTAAATTCCATAGGGACAAGCATCATGTCTTCTTTTTTAAATTAAACTTTAAACTTTTTATTTTGAATGGAGGTATAGCTGATTAACAATGTTGTGGTAGTTTCAGATGAACAGTGAAGGGACTCAGCCATACATATACACGTATCTATTCTCCCCCAGACCTCCCCTGCCATCTAGACTGGCACATAAAGTTGAGTAGAGCTCCATGTGTTGTACAGTAGGTCCTTGTTAGTTATCCACTTTAAATACAGCAGTGTGTACATGACCTTCCCAGACTTGCTAACTATCCCTTCCCCCTGATAACCATAAGTTTGTTTTCTAAATCTATGCATCTCTTTCTGGTTTGTAAGGAAGTTAATTTGTATCATTTCTTTTTAGATTCCACATATAAGGGGTGTCATATGATATTTCTCTTTCTCTGTCCGACTTACTTCACTTAGTATAATAATCTCTAGGTCCATCCATGCTGCTGCAAGTGGCATTATCTGATTCTTTTTAATGGCTGAATAATATTCCTTTGTATATATTACCATATCTTCTCTATCCATCCCTCTGTTGATGGATATTTAGGCTGCTTCCTTGTTTTGGCTAGTGTAAACAGTGCTGCAATGAACACTGGGGTCAGGCATCGTGTCTTCTTATTTTTGCACCTGTGGTCTTCCTGGCCTGTAGCACATTGGCTGGTACAGAGTAGTTGCTGTTTTAATTGCTTGGTCATGTCTCACTCTTTGCAACCCCATGGACTGTAGCCCACCAGGTGCTCCTCTGTCCATGGAATTCTCCAGGCAAAAATACTGGAGTAGGTTGCCATTTCCTATCCCAGGGGACTTCCTGACACAGGGATCAATAAATATTTGCTAGAAAAACAAAAAGAATAAAATTGAGATAAATTACTACTACATGGCACCATAGGAAACTCTCTATGAGATACTACTTTGCCGGCTTCACTAGTAAACCAAGATCTTGTTGGATGGGAGCCAGTCTTCTTCATCTTCGGTTTCTCTGGACTTGGCCAAGATCTGAGGTTAAAATATGGCAATTGAATGTTGTGTGTGCTAATGCTCCCATCATACAATTGGAGGTCATCAAAGCCATGTCCAGGTGAGCCTGAAGTGAAAATGCTGAGTGCAGAGCTAGTGTGGCTAACAGGAAACTTTGAAATGACAGACCTGTTGGAAACACTGCCCTGCATAGCCGCTGTGGGGCCACGTGAGAGGTGCTGTGCCTGTCTGAGCCCTGCTGAAACTGAAGGGCTGAAAGCAGACTCTTACATGTTCCCTGTTGTCACTGGGCCAGAGAAGCCATTCCTGTGTCCCTGTGTCCCGTGTTGGCATCGAGTTTCTCCAATCTGATTTCCCTCCCAGAGGTTCCACCCCGTGGGAACGTCCAGGCTGAAACAGACACAACTGGGTCCTTCTTCAGCTGCAGAGGCCAGCCCTCTGTGGAACCTGGCCTGGGAGGAAAGAGAGGGCAGCCCATTGTCCTCTTTCCTGCAAGACCTGGAGTCCACTTCCTGATGGGCCGCTCTCCTGCGTTGACAACCCAGGGACCATGCCACTGGCTGCACAGCAAAATCAGACCGAGTTCCAGGTGGGAGACAGTGAACCGGGTTCTCCCCCTGTGTTTGCCAAGACTCTTAGAACAAAGAGGTGCCGATTTCCTTTTCTCTGCAGTGCCAAACCCGAGAGGACAAAGGGGCACGCCGTCGGGTGGAGAGGCCCAGATCCGTGTAGACATCAAGAAATTTTATAACCAAGGCTGACCTCCAACTCTGGCTGGAAGAGACTCAAAGGACAGAATAATAAAGTCAAGAATGAATCAGAACAGAAATAGTCGTTGCAGTCTCACTCAGCGCTTGCTTCGGCATCAGAGCCTCACAGGCATCATCTCTACAACCTTCACTACAATCGTATGCTAAAAGGACTGTTTGTGTCCACGTTTGACCGAGAGCGGAACAATCTCAAAGTCCTGCAACCTGCCCACAGTCACACAGCTCATGGTTTGCTGAACCTGGACTCAGGCCAGGAGGGCTGGTTTTAAGCAAACATGTTTTAAGGTTAGAATGTTATTCATGGCTGTCATGCACTGATCATGCATGCATTCATTCATGCATTCATTTACTCATATTATTCTTGAGACCCTGCTCTGTGCCAGGCTCTGAGCTTGGTGCAGTGAGAGCCTATGAACAAAAACAAGTCTGTAGTTGAGTTGGGGAAAAAAGTGACTCAGCATCATACAAATGCATGAATAATCACACACTGTGAAATGTACCAAGACGGAGTGGTAAGGGGTCCTGGGCTAGGAGGTGGGGGAAGCATGGTTGGGGAAAAACTCCTCCAAGACAGGCCCACCGGGCACACAACACAGTCTGGTTAGAAAGCACCCTGGTGGTTTGAGGTCCACCAGGGGAGCAGGTAGCGCTTTTCTGGGGCTCAAGCGTGCCAGGGCTGTCCGGGCAGGAGTTGGCGGGGGCAGAGGGAGCAGGCAGGGCCAGCCAGCTAAGCCTGACAGCCCCTGATTCTGCCCAAATGATAAGCTGCTGAAGGAAATGATCTCCCAGGCCCCCGGACCTCTCTTCTAATTGCAAACCACGCAACCTTAGCCGCAGCAAGATCTGCAGATAGCCAGCACTGTCATCGCCTCCGCCGCTCTGGCTGGCGCCCGCCCCACTCTGTGCCCCGAAGCAGGAGGATGTCCGCCCGCTAGGGACTCAGCGCCCAGGAGTTCAGCTGCGTGACAGGGAGCCAGCAGCCTGGCAGGTACTGGAGTCCTGTCCCCAGCCCTCAGATCACCCAGGTCGGCAGCAGAGCATGCGGCCGTGTTGCCCAGAGCAAAACCACTGGGGTCATGTCCTAACTGCTGACGTCACGGAGTTCTCCAGAAGGGCCCCAGGATGGGGCATCAGAGCAAGTGGACTTTCAGAGAAGGCATGTCACCACCTTTGGATATTTTTTTTCCCCAGAAGGTAGAAACCAATCAAACTGAAATGTCCCTTGCCCTTGGCCATGCTGCCTTTCTTGTCCATCACAAATAAACTTGGCCTTCCTGTATTGCTGGTGGTCAGCAATAGGAGGCAGGGCTATGATGGCAAGAACTTGGGCTTTGAACACCAAAAGCTGTTTGTTCCTTACACCGAGAATCCTCTCTTCTGTACCCCCTTTTTAAGTTTTCATCTCTTAATTATGTAAGAAATATACAGATGTGGATTGCAGAAAAGTGAGAAAGAGGATAGCAAGAAAGGAGGACATAGAACCTCCAGTAATTTCACCACTAAATAGGGGAAAACACCTCTGATGTTCAGCCACTTGCGTACCCGTGTTTATGAAAATGGATCATACTCTTCGCGCTCTTTTGTAGCTTGCCCTGCCAACATTTTTCATGCCATGGAATATCCTTCTGCAATATCATTTTCATGGCTGCATAACCTTCTAATGAAGATCTCTGCCACTATTTATTCAACGGATTCCCTGTTATGGGGCCTTTAAGTTGTTTCCAATAATTCCTAGTACAAGAACCCTATAAGGAGGGGTCCTGAAGCTAAATGTTCATTATGGACTCGGCACATTTTGAGGAGCTCAGAAGTTCAGCTGCCAGTTTCATTAATCAATGACTAGCAGGGTGCTGGGATGGGAAAAGAACAGGGAACGATGCCTGTCCACATTCAGAATCACAACTCACAGGTCTGTATCAGAGTATCTGGGGAACGGTCAGATATTGGCTTGGCCAAAAAGGCTGTTCGAGTTTTTCCATAGCATCGTGTGGTTTTCCAGTAGATGAGTTTCTTCCTTTTGGAGCTATTGTTAACTCAAGAGAGTTTCAGTAAACAAGAAAATGTTGTTCTAAGGGGAGTCTAGCTTTTCTTGGGTAAATGCCAGTATTATTTGCCTATTAGAGAACCACCCTTAATTGGCAGTTTCAACTTCCATAAAAATTGCTAAATATTAATCCAGAGGGCTAGGAAGAAGAAACTGCAAAATAGCTTAGTTCAGGCTGAGCTTGAACCCCAAAGACCTCAGCCTTTGGCACCCATAAAATTAGAGCTAACAATGGATTCATTTTCATTTGGAAAAAGTCCTCATTGGTTTCTTTGCTTCGGGTGGGGCCAGAAATTGTGGTGTCTCCTGAAGGATTTGCAGTCTTTGTTTGATTATTAATAGTAGTTCATGGACTTCACTTTACACTCCATGCAAATAAAGGTCTTTGAAGAGTGCTATCACATGGGCAGACATGCCTGAAGCCTGGAATTTCTGACTCCCTGAGCACTCAGATCGAAGGAGGGGAGTTCAAGTTGCCAAATGTCAGTGGCAGAGAGATGAATGGGGGAAGGAGCTATGCTGAAAAGGGACGAGGGAGTTGTCCAGACATCTTAGGTGACTAAGCAAGTGGAAGTCGGACTGGAGGTGCCCAGGCTGGCTTTGAATTTTGCCCAAATTCTGCAGTTCACTGTACCACCCTGGGCTTTGACCACTTAGATGAGGCCGATGATCGCCACCATGCTAGCCTTGCCAATGGGGCCCCTGACCGAGCTAATGTGAGTCTCTATGGATTCTCTAGTTCTCTTGGAGAAGTAGCACTTGGCTCTTTGATACTCTGCTCCTTCCGGAACAAGGCATGTATTCTCCCAGCCGCCGAGAGTGTTGGCTACTAATGATTCCCAGCCCAGACCCCTCCTGGATTTGCCCTCTGCCCAGGGAGCTGCCTGGCCCCAGATTCTGCCGTTCACCAGGGTCAGGCCCCACCAGGGAGAGGCCGACCAGGTGGCACAAGACCCAGTGCCCTGCCTCAGTTCAGGACCACTCTGAGAGCCACCCAGCTCGAGGGCCATCATGCTCTGAGCTCTCAGCTGCCGCTGCACCCGCATCCCTATCTCCTTCTGCCCCTCCCGCATCCATCCACACTTCACAGACGCTGCTCCCCAGGGCCCTCCCTGTGGACTTACATCTGAGTCTATTTCCCAGGAACCAACCCAAGAGTCTTGCCCACATGTTTTTTATTTCGGCCGAGACACGCTGTTTGTATATGTGTGTGTCAGTCACTCAGTCTTCTCTGACTCTTTGCGGCCCCGTGGACTGTAGCTCACCAGACTCCTCAGTCCATGGAATTTTCCAGGCCAGAATATTGGAATGGATAACTATTCCCTTCTCCAGGGGATCTTTCCCACCCAGGGATTGAACCCAGGTCTCCTGCATTGCAGGCGGACTCTTTACCATTTGCATGCTAGATCTTAATTCCCCGACCAGGGATAGAACATGCACCCACAGAAGTGGAAGCGCAGAGTCTTAATCACTGGACTGCCAAGGAAAGCCCTGCCCACAATTTTTAAATGCCATTTATTGAACCCACTGCTCATCGTGCCTGCCACTTGTTTCAACCACCGAGTTTCACAAGGTCCTGCAAGGCAGATGTTAATGTCCTCTCTTTACAAGAGAGAAAACCCAAACCCCGCCCCCCCAAGAAATTGAAAGTTAAATCATTTGGCCAAGGTCACAGAGGCAGTCAGGACTGGAATCCAGGGCAAGTCCAAGACTTGGTTGTTCTAATACATCATGCTCCTTAAGGCCCCACCCATAGGCTTTCAGGACACGGACCATGGTCTCCTTGACAATAGTCTAATCCTCTCTCTTCCTCTCTGTGCTACCCCACCTCCCTCCCCGTCTCTCTCTGCCCATCTCCTTCTTCACTCCTCTGCGTGACATTTAAGTCCTGCCTCTCATATGAATTATGGCTCCAAGGTGCTTCCAAGCTCCGTGAGGGCGAGCTCGGGCCATACACACTGTCGGACCACTCTGCTGCTGGTCACACTGCCGGTCACAGAACACACATACAGGAGATAGTGAATTGAGTTGACCGACTCTTAACAAAAACAAAATCCCCATCTCCTCAGGGTTTCTGGCTATATGGCTTATGAAAAAAAAAAGTACCAGCTCAAGGATCTGCATGACCTATTTAATCATCAGCAGCATACACAGCAATGCAGTCTCTAAGGACAAATCGAAAACCCTGGATTCAATTTTGAGATTATAAAAAAGATTTCTTAGAAGCAAGAACCCCTGCTCAGACTGTGAGTGTGACACAGTTTCTGAAGACACATGTAAACAAATTCTAGGACATTAAACTCTGAAACAGAGTTCAATCCTAAAGGCCCAAAGCAATCACTGCCTAGAAGGATGAAAAATCTCTCTCTCCCTTCCCTCTGGCATCAGAGGGCTGGCTCACAGTTTATTACCTGGCCACGCCACCAATCTCCAGCAGGTTTCCTGTGACCCATGTTTCTCTTTCTGGAAAGCCATCATCCCTGCCATCTTTATCATTGACCGAGCCCTCGCCATATGCCAGGGGTTGAGCTAAGCCCTGTTGAAACATTATATCATTCAGTCCTCCCAAGAACCTTCCAAAGTAGGAACATTGTTATCCTTAGTTTAAGGATGCTGTGTTGAGTCACTTCAGTCGTGTCCAACTCTTTGTGACCTTATGGGCTGTAGCCCGCCAGGCTCCTCTGTCCATGGGGATTCTCTAGACAAGAATACCTGAGTGGGTTGTCATGCCCTCCTCCAGGGGATCTTCCCAACCCAAAGATCGAACCTAGGTCTCCCACATTACAGGTGGATTCTTTACTCTCTGAGCCACCAGGGAAGCCCAGTTTAAGGATAGGGACAGTATAAGCAAATTGCCCAAAGTTATACCCCTAGAAAAGTGACTGAACTTTGACCCTGACCAGAGCCAAGAACTAATTGCCTTCCTGACATGGCAGAAGCAGAGAAGTCCCTAAAGTATGAGCCTGGATTCTCCCTCATCCCAGAGTCGCCGAAAGACAGATAAACATGTATTTTGCTCTCAGATTCCCTAAGTCTGTTCGGAAACAATTCTTCATGGGTTCCTTGTGCTTCTGCGTGTCAGACTACAACTCACTGCCTGTGCAGGGCATCACCTGGCACACATCACATTGTCCTGTTGGAACCAGGTCTTAGAGAACTTCTGCCAGTACTGACACTCTGCGTCCTGCTCTGAGTAATAAACTATCCTCGGTCTCTGACCCAGGAGTCTCATGTCTTCTTCCAGCATCCACAAAACTGCAGGAGACCACCAGTTAACTCACAAATAGAATAAAAGTCTCAGACCCTCCACAGTTCTTGATAATTTCCTTCACCTTGGAGTAGCAGCAACCCCTCTGGCCTGGGAGTCCCAGGAAGGTCCTCCTGGGAAGTGGGACCCTCGGAAATGGCAGCTGTGAGCCCATAGCTTTCAGCACTTTCTCCACCACTAGTCATCCTGAGGGAGACACAAAATAAGAGGAGGATGGAGCATGCAACTTCCAGATTGAAGCATAAAGTTAAAAGTCGTGACAGTGAAGGTGATGATGATGGTGACAAGGAGGAGGAGGTGGAGGACGGTGACAGCACTCTCCAGAGCAGCTGCCCCGTGCTAAGCTCTTAGTGCAAACCTGCAAGGTAGTTAGATGCAAACTCCTTCAAAAATCCTTATTCCAGTCTCACTTGCTCAGCATGGTCTACTCCATCCACCCAGCTTAAATTTCAGTATTTAATCCCATCTCACACCCGCTCCACACACACATTCCCAGTCCCTTTAATTTGGTCTATTTTTCCACCTTGCATTTTTCACCTTGTAACATGTGTGTGTGCATGCGTGCCAAGTCTTTTCAGTCGTGTCCGACTCTGTGTGACCCCATGGACTGTAGCCTGCCAAGCTCCTCTGTCCATGGGGTTCTCCAGGCAAGAATACTGGAGTGGGTTGCTATGCCCTCCTCCAGGGGATCTTCCCATCCCAGGGATCAAACCTGCATTTCTTATGTCCCCTGCATTGGCAGACAGATTCTTTACCACTAACACCACCCAGAAAGCCCATAACATACTGTATAATTTACTAATTCATTGTGGGTTTGCTTATGATCTGCCTCTCCAAGTAGATTTTCTTCTGTTTTATTCACAGGTGTATCCCACATACATAGAAGAGTGCCCAGTAACAGTAGCCCATTAATACATATTAACAATAAATGAATGAATTAACTTGGATTTGTGTGTTTGGAGGATTGTCTGGACTTCCCCGGACTTTAGATTCCCCAGCCTTGAAATGAGAGCTTGCTGACTTCCTTGCTTGACCCTTTTCTGAAATGCTGGGGGCTCCACAGATGTTAATGCATTAATCTTCCTGTAGGTCTGCATGACAAAGTCATAATTTCATTTGTCAACTGTTTCAGCTTAGATTTGACTCCTTAATCAGTCACTCATTCATTTAATCAATTAAGAGATTTTCAAGTCTTACTCTGAGCACTGTTGGTGATCTAGTTAGAGGGGTTTCTGCCAGATGTCTGGACCGCGTGGAATGGAGACAGTGCTCATCATAGTGAGGTTCTGCATTTCTAACAAGCAAGAGACAGCTGCCAACCCCCAGGCAGCTTTGGCTCTGCCGGTGGTATGGAGCCCAGCGGGCCAGACCACCTTTCACTTCTATGGAACTAAGGCCCTCATGGTGCACGGGGCCTGGACCCCATGTGTGGACCCAAGTTCTGTATTATCTTCCTTTCTGAACTTCCCAATCTTCACTGCCCACCCCCTTCACTGCACACATACATTTTTAAAAAATGGATCACTGTGCCATTGACATGTTGAACTTAAATATGGTTTCTTACCAGAGTAGAGGAGGTGGAAGTTAAGAACATTGCGTGTGCTGCAGTCTTCAATTCAACAATGGCATCAAAAGACAATGGGGTGCAGGGCTCTGTGCAGAGTATTGGGAACACAGAGATGGCTCAAGACGTAGACCCCACCTCCCAACCCTGGTCCGGCTCCAATCATCACAGGTTTGTGGGGAGGAGGGCTTCTAAGTGAAGCATCACAAGACCTCCAGATGTGGGCTTGACCACGGCACAGCCCCAGGGTCTGCTTCTGCCAGAGCATCCAAAATGGCACAGGAAGGGACTTTTGATCTGGGCTCCAGCAGATGGTGTGGAGTTTGCCAGGTGAAGAAGGATGATGCAGGAAGCTGCAGCTGGTCCAGGCAAGGGAGTCAGCCCGGGTGAAGGCCTGGGGGCCTGCGGCTGGCCAAGTTCATGTCCTGCGGTTTGAGCACAGAGGATGTGGGGAGGGGAAGGGGATGAGGGCTCCATGAAAGCAGTAGAGACAGCATTGTATTCACTGCTCCATCCCCAGGATATATCCTGGCCTTCGTCATATTTTGGTGCCTAATAAGTAAGTATTGGTTGAACAAGTAAATGAAGAATTTAAATGGAGTGAAAAGCCCTGGCATACAGAAGAGTTTGGAGCTTTAGGACCCTGTCTCGTCCGCCCATCGAGCCCCATTTGTGGAATTCCGGTCCCTTGAGGACAAGGCTGGGTCTTGCTCTCTGTGGGGCCTCAGGGTTCAGCGCAGCCCTGACCACCTGGGTCCTGGCACAGAAGACTCAGGGGGTGGAGAGCTCTGCACTGATCCACGCAAGGCTACCCCTGGGGGCAGGCCTGGGCAGTTTGGGAGGCCTGCAGAACAGAGGGTGACTCTGTTCTGAGGGGGGAAGCAGGCAATAAAGTGTTTGGTTCAGCTGCGATTCCCTCGAAGGGGATCACTGTCCACAGAGATGGTGGTGGGTCCCCTGGTCCCCTGAATCCTTCCCTCCCAAGTAAGGCAGAGATGCCATGTGCTAGGATGTTGTCGGCATCTGGACTCAAAGCTTAGCCTCAGGAGATGCTTCCCCAAACCCTGCAGACATCCTGCAGCTCACCAGGCTCCAGTGAGCATCCTGGTTGGTACAGATCAGAGAGGCTGTTCACTTGAGGAGGAGTAGGAGCTGAGGGACATCTCCAGTCCCTCAGAGAGGCCCCTCCCCGCTGCCTTGCCGGGAACAGCCTGCTGAAAGGAATGGGGAGGGGACGGGATGCTGGCTGGTTATGGGTGGGATCTCCACCCATCAGTAGGCAGGGAGCTACAGCTGCTTCCAGCACCTGAGCCTCACCCTAGGGAGGGGAGGACTACCCTGGGGAGGACTCTGGCTGCCCTGCGCCTCTCCTAGACCTCCCTTGCCCTGTGACCCTGAGCCGTCTCTCAGTTTCCCCAATCTCTGCAAAGAATGGGCCAGACTAGGAAGCATCTGAGGGTCACCCTGGCTTTCAAGTGGAATGGCTCCTTGGGGCCATCACAGAGGTTCCCGAAAGGGATCTGTGCCCAGATCTACGTGCTCTGCTCCTCAGCCAGGCTGGCCCACATTTTCCCTGGAAGTGGACGTGGCAAGGCTGGTGGTGATGCTGAGAACATGACAGACCCCAGGTGGTGCCCGCTGGAGCTGGGAGCGGAGCAACAGTGGCCAGGTGGGTGGGAGCCTGAGCCAGGTGCCCCGGAAGCCACAACATCACCTCTGACTTGGGACAGTGAAGGACTTGGAACAGGGACAGATAGCTGGTCCTCGGAAAGCACCAAGTGGGGTCCCCCTTAGCTCTTGGCAAAGCAAGTCCACTTCAGGGGTACAAGTGAAGGACCTCCCAAGCCCACTTTCTCCCAAAGGGAGGAGAGGTTCTTCCCATTTGAAAGTCACCTGTGTGTCCTCTCATCAATGTCTGCGCTTCCTACCATGTACCCCAGTTAAACACCGGGCCCCCTCATCAGGAAGACTCATGCAGGACAGCAACCTTCCCTCGGAAAGGACCCCATGTGTGATGCTTTCCGAGGACCAGCCTTCTGCCCTATCCCCTCCTTGCCACCCTGAGCCCTTCACTGTCCCAAGTCAGAGGTGATGCTGTTGCTTCGGGTTCCCGGGGCACCTGGCTCCGCACCCCCCCCCCTCCCCCGGCCACTGTCGCCCTGCCCCCAGCTCCAGAAGTCAAGACAGAAGAACAGAAGGGCCTGGCAGAGCAGGTCTGAGGCCTCTGTGGGCACAGGGATCTCTGCAGTTGTTCTGCGGCGGTCATGAACCAGAGCCGTGTGTTGGGCCCTGCCTCGGCCAGCCCCTTCCACCTCCTCGCCCTCACTCTGGGGCAGCGGCTCAGGCAGGAGTTCGTCACCTTCTGGAACGTGCTTCCAGCCTCCCCGGGCGCTGGCCCCTACCTCCTGCGATGGAGGGACAGCGGGAACCCTCTCTACGAAAACTTTCTTCATCCTCGCCCCTGTTCTTTTCCCCTAGCCGTTTTGACTGGACACGTGTAATTTATGGGCTGTGATATACTGCGCTTCAGAATTGATTTTTGTGTTCAACTGGCGTAAACCATTTTTGGTGGACTCCTGCCGCCGGGCGAGATGTTTCCTCGTTATTGACGGGTGCGATTTTTGCCCCCACGTCATGGGGCCCTCTGCCCAGGGTCACTCCCTGGTTCCTGGCCGCTGGAACACGTGGCCGAAGGCACAGGCAGCCTTTTGAACTAAAGGAAAATATTAATTTAAGACACTGTTTCCACACGAAATTACAGAAGCCTTCAAAACCCCCATTAATTAGATTCAGGGCCGAGGCGCGCATAGTGTCTTAAGGGCTAAGTCAGGCCACTGTGTAAGAAGTTTGTGGCTGGTGAGCTAACAAAGAATTCTGCAAGGGCCCCCAGCACCTCGATTCTCCCCACATAACCATTTCCAGTTGATTTGCCTGGAAAACCTCTTATCGAAGAAGGAAAAACAAAAATAGCCCCTGTGTTCGTTTTGGTGTCAACCCCAGCGGGGCAGTTACTGGGCCCATAATTTCTGAGACAAGAATTGGACCATGTGGCCTGCCAGGCGTGAAAGCACTTGTGGGACCATGGGAAAAACTGGCCGTTGTGTCTTCCTGGAGGGTGCAGGTCCTGTGTTCACCATGTACCATCCTCACAGCGACTCTCCAGATGCCTCGAGAGACCTGTAGTCAAGGTAGCATTAGCCCCATTTTACAGATTAGAAAACTGAGGCCAAGAGTGAAGAACTCACCCCAGGTCATTAGGCAGGAAGAGCCCTGGGAGAGGTGAGACCCAGGTCTCTCTGACCCCAAAGCACACACTGTCCACTCCACCAGGGTACCTGCCCAGGGCTGGGCTGTGCTGTGAGCCAGGATGACCCCTAACTTCCTTCAGATACTATAACTCACCAGAAGAAATAGTTCCTGTCTCCTCTGCCCTTCTGGCCAGTACTGGACAGGTTTTGGTCATCAGGATTACAAATTCAAAGTGTGGACTCCGCTCCTGAAGGGGAACAGTTCCTTAGGGAGTGCAGCTCAATGTACCAATCAGGCATGCGGCCTGCAATGATATTTTAAGGGTCCATGAAAAAGGTTTTTTTTTTATTCCTCTTAAAATCAGAAGCAAGAAATGAATATAAAAATCATGAATATAGAGCAACAAATCCAGCCCAGATTACATTCATTTTCACATCTATGCATAAAACACAATCTTCATTGTTTTTATGGAAGAAAGGGTCCGTGAAGCTTAAAGAGTCCAGGACCCCTGCAGTCCCGGTGTGATCCAGACAACAGGTAGGGCTGAGAAGAGGCTCTGTCTGCCTTGGGGGTCATGTGGAGGGTGTGTGACGGGGACACAGTGAGCGTCCAGTGGGAGGTCTGCAGTGTGGTCTCCTGCCTCCTAGCAGAGCAGTCCTTCCCCACAAACAGCAGAAGACGCTTTGCCGAGATCAGAGAGAGACAGCCTTCGGGCCCCCATGGAACCACAGGATCTGGGCACAGAGCCTTCGGTATCCCCGCCATGCCCTGCCCCAGCCCCACGCCCACCTCAACCCTGGCTTTTCACCTCCAAGTGCACCAGGAAGTGAGGTTGACCCTGGGAGGGATGGACTAAGACAGATACCTCCCAAGAGGCCAGCCCTGGTCCTACACAAGCTGCCCATCCCAACACAGGACCAGGGCAGCAACTTCATCCTGAACAGAGAACAGTTACCTTCAGGGGGATCCAGCCCAACCCCCTTACTCTACAGACGGGGAAACTGAGGCCCCAGGGCACAGGGAGCTGAGCAGAGCAGACTTATCTATTCATCTCTGGAGAGCTTTCCCTTTCCTATACCTGCCTGCAGAAAAATAGCTGCATTCCACATGCATCTCTTAGTGGCGGCTGCTGGGCTCATCAGAAGGGCTCCTCGGCAAACAGAGTAAAGTCCTGGCCTTTTATCCCCTGCCCGAGTTCGTGTTCCCCTGCTAGGCAGAGCTCGGAGCCAGGGTCCTCGAGCTGGTGGTGGGGAACGCAGGTTCTGAGGGCATAATCCGAAACAGCGCGCCATCTCCACAGGTGCCATTTAGTTTCAAGCATGCCTTCTGTCCCTGCCGAGGGATGAAAACCGCAGTGTCAACTGCCTTCTACTCAGCCCCTTCGGCATTCACATCAAAGCCTTCTGCATATTTATCATTCCTCCCTCAGCATTCGGTAAAGACATCTGACAGGCACACAAAAGCTCCATAGTCTCCACTTGGACTCTAAAAAGGCATCAGCAAGTTCAAACCGAAGTTAAAAATTCCCTCCAATAAGTATATTTTCTTTACTGGGAACCTGGGAAGGATTATCGCTTAGCACCCTCTCCAAAATCAATTTGCGTCCACTTACCACTCGCTCCTGGTATAAAATAAAGAAGCTTAGGCTTCATCATTCGGGATTTAATAGATGGCACCCGGCTGGCTCCGAGCAGAACATTTCTGGGGAAGAGGATGGGATAATAGACAATACCCTGCCTCTGGTCTTACTTTCTTTCTTTTTTTTTTTTTTTTTTATTTTCAAGAGCAATCATGTCTCTTCTTTGAAATATAATGGCAACATGTTAAAATCAAGATTCAAGTATGATCTGACGAAGGATAATAGTCAACTTTAGTTGTGCTCAAAGTACTTAAGCTTTCTTTGAAAAGTTAAGAAAAGAACTGTAATCTTGAACCTTGGGGGAGGGGGGAATAAGTGTGCCTTTGTTCATTAAAGAGACGTGAATAGAAATCAACTTCCAGGGTGAGTGATAATTTTCTTACTTCATGCTAAAACTTTATGTCTTGATTATAGAGATTTGCATGGATGTGTTGGCATTGCCTCCAGTGAGATGCAAAGAAAGCTCATGTAACTTGGGGTTTTTTCTGGCAGTGGGGACTCCTGCGTATGCAACCTGACTGGTGGGAACCCTAAGAGGGTTCGACTTGTAATCTGATCCTTCCTGCCATGGCCCATGCTCTCTGATCATGGTGGGGCCCATGATTTCCAAGTGATAGACAAAAACTGAGTTTTCCAGTAAGATGCTTGGGTTTCTGAAGAAAGCTGAGTTGGACTATAACTATGTAGACTTTGGGGCTTCCCTGGTGGCTCAGATGATAAAGAATCTGCCTGCAATGCAGTAGACCCGGGTTCGATCCCTGGGTCGGGAAGATCCCCTGGAGAAGGGAATGGCAACCCACTCCAGTATTCTCGCCTGGAGAATGCCATGGACAGAGGAGCCTGGTGGGCTACAGTCCATGGGGTCTCAAAGAGTCAGACACAACTAAGCGATTAACGCTTTACTATGTAGACTTGGAGCCATGGTGGCTTTTCCAGTGATGCTGCCGATGGTTGAGTATGGCATCCTTACTTTAAAGATGAAAAAAGCAAAGTGCCAGAGCAAGGAAGGGACTACCTAGCTCACCTCGCTGGAGAGGGCTTCTCACCCCAGACCATCAGAGACCACCCATGCTGGATGGACACTCACCAGAGCAGCTTCTGAGCACCTGCTCTCCTACATTTCAGGGATGGATTTGCCCAAATCCACTAGGTGGGTTGTCTGAGGAGCAGGACTCAAGTTAGTGTGTTTGAGTCCTTGTTGGGAGTGAACCCACTGTGCCATGCTCCCGAAGTAGGGGGGGAAGTCCTATGCCCCTGTGGGCCATGAATGGAGAATAGCACAACAAAGCAATGAGAGAGGCAGGCAGGGCCCAGCCGCAGAGTGGCCAGGACCCGGGGCTAGTATTTCATTCATTCATTCATTCATGCACATGCTAAATATTAACTGAGCTCTTAATGTGCATAGCAACTCCGCTTCCACTGTGCTTCGGCTGATCTGAAAAACACCTGACCTGCATTATTTTATTTAATCTTCACATCAAATCTGTGGTAGGTACTTTATTAGTCCATTTTACAGAGAAAAAACTGAGGCATGAAAGGCAAGGAGCAGTTGAACTTGGAACGTGGACCTTCCTGATGCACAATCACCGTTCTTTCCAGGGGGCCCCATGTCCTGGGGGCACCAGCCTCGGAGGCTGAGCGTCTCTGGGTCTTGTTTCTTATCTGCAAGGCCTGGAACGGCCCTGGGCCTCTCTGAGGCTCACATCACAGATTTTCTGGGACTCTGAGGATAAGGACAATGTTCCTGAGGACCCACATGCTCTTTACCTCTCTGGCCAGGGTACCCGGGGCACCTAGAATACCCAGGACCCCTGGGGTCCCCAGCACTGCCCCTCAGCAGGCTTCTGGAGTTGATTTCTTCACCAGGCATTCTAAAATGACACCGGTTCTCAGTCTCAAATCAAGCCTCGGGGCCTGCCGAACAAAAACCTCCTGACCTTCCTGACTTTGTCCCATGCTTCCCCCATCTTGCTGGGCTTCCTTCTGCCTCTTTAAAATTCGCAATTACCAATAATTCCCTTTGTTGCACCCAAATGCGAACCACCATATTAAATTATTAAATATAAGTGTTTCTGAAATATTTTATCTTGACATGTATCTCCGGAGTCAAATGACCCCAGGCAGTGTTCATAATTAATTTCATCAAAAGGGAAAAAAAAAAGTGCTGGCAAGGGACTCCCCGAATGACCTGTCCTGCAGAAATACAGCTGACACTTGGCTCGCTGTTCCCTCCCTCCCCTTCCTGGGCGTCTGGAGGGAGGCCAGGCCGGCAGAGCGGCTCTGCTCCCAGGATCCCAGAATTTCAGGCCTTGGGGGTGGGGGTGGGGGACACGCGATCACTTCGGCCCAGAGAGGAACAGTGACCTGCCCGAGGCGGCGGAGCCAGAGGACAGCACGGCTGGACACACCGCCCACCCCTTCTCCTTGTCCTCTTGAAGTTCCCGGCCCACTCCCTCCTCCAAGGTGCCCTCCGGGGACCAGAGAGGTGCATCTAAAGGGGCCGGGAAAACAGAACTGCTTCTTCACAGGAAGACTGCCCTGAAACAAAGGGCTTTTTTTTTTTGTAGCCCTCCCCCACCAAGCTCGGAGAGAAAGAGAGATTAAGTTTTGAGGAGTCACTTTCCAATCAGAAAGCTACCATTTAATTACAATGCGCAGGAAATTACAGACTGAATGGGCAGACGGGCGATAAGGGACAGCCCCCGAAGGATGACAGGCCTGAAATCCAACCACTTCATCACAGAGCTTTATCACAAGAGGCTGTCTGGACGGCTGACAATCTGATTGTACTGTCAACTCAATTCATAATTAATATATTTATCAAATTAATTACTGAAAATATCTCCCTGGCGCTCGCCGTAAAACAGAGGCCGGCTTCATGGCGGGCGGGCTTCGTTTTCTGCTAATAACCCGTGCTGTCAGTTTAATGAGGGCAGGGAGCGGCCTCTGTTTTGCCTGCCTGACAGACAAATTGGCCTCTTACAGAGAATGATCCCTAGAATTTAAGAGAAGAAAAGAAATATGGCATTGTTTGGTGACAGCCGCAATCGCAGGCTTGTCTCGGAAACTTTGCATCAATTCTTCCATACGAGAGAGTGAGGGTGGGGTGCTTTGGGCAGCTAAATAAATACTTTATGAATTCCTGACTGATCCCTTCATCAGACAGTCCCTGCTGGAGCGGTTCCTCCGAGTCCTGAATGAACCCCCAGCCTGGCTGGAATCTGCAGGCTGAAGTTTAGATTTAGGGATTTCAAAGCAGGTGATGCCTGGGGGATTTTTTTTTTTTTTTTTTTAAGGAAGAAAATCTGTGTGCTAAGGGGTCCCAATGAGATGAGTCCCTGACCTGTTTGCTCTCCATGTAGAATAACATTTTTCTTCTCTTCCAAGGGCAAACAGTTAGGCCCAAGAGGGTCTCTGAGTTCAGATCTTTCCTACCTGGACCCCGATCGAGCCCGGCAGAATCGTGAGAGCCCCTTCATGGGCCTGACCTCCCAGCCCCTACCTTTGCCCTCTGGACCACGTTCTGCGACTCCAGCACCTGGGCAAAGCTAGCTGGGGAGACCTTGCCTCTTTCCCCAGGAGCCCACCTGCCCAGTGAGAGAAGGGAGAAGGGCCCAGGTCACACTGAAGGCTGTAGGAAGCCCATGTCTCATCCAGAAGGGGCGGTGATCCCAAGGTGACCGGCCGTCTCTGTTCCTCCAGAGCTGAGGTGAGACCCAGAGGCACCACGGAGACCCACCACGAGCAGCACAGTGGTCATACCAGAGGGCTTCCTGGAAGAGGCAGTGTCTCAGGAGCAAGGTAACAGAGAGAGGGTGCAACGCTCTCAGAGAAACTCAGCCCTGAAGACAAGCTTCCAGTTTTCCCTCTCTCATCTGCTGAGTGAGGGAGCCAGCTCCGACAGAGACCCAGGCTCCAGTGAGGGGCGGGGGTAGGCCAGGCCTGCTCTGGGAGGTGCTTTCAGAGAGATGCCCCAAGTTCTGGGGGAGGGGAGCACCGCCCTCTGGCCTTTCAGTTCAGCTCAGTCGCTCAGTCATATCTGACTCTTTGCGACCCCGTGGACTGCAGCACGCTAGGCTTCCCTGTCCATCACCAACTCTCAGAGCTTGCTCAAACTCATGTCCATTGAGTCAGCAATGCCATCCAACCACCCCATCATCTGTCATCCCCTTCTCCTCCTGTCTTCAGTCTTTCCCAGCATCAGGGTCTTTTCCAGTGAATCAGTTCTTCACATCAGGTGGCCAAAGTACTGGAGTTTCAGCTTCAACATCAGTCCTTCCAGTGAATATTCAGGACTGATTTCCTTTAGGATGGACTGGTTGGATCTCCGTGCTGTCCAAGGGACTCTCGAGAGTCTTCTCCAACACCACAGTTCAAAAGCATTAGTTCTTCAGCGCTCAGCTTTCTTTATAGTCCAACTCTCACATCCATACATGACTACTGGAAAAACCACAGCTTTGACTAGATGGACCTTTGTTGGCAAAGTAACATCTCTGCTTTTTAATATGCTAGGTTGGTCATGGCTTTTCTTCCAAGGAACAAGCATCTTTTAGTTTCATGGCTGCAGTCACCATCTGCAGTGATTTTGGAGCTCCCCAAAACAAAGCCCATTTTATTTATTTTTTTTGGCTGTGCTGGGTTGTCGTTGCTGTGTGGGCTTTTTCTCTAGCAGTGCAGCGTGTAGCCTACTCTCTAGTTTGGTGCACCGGCTCCTCACCGCAGTGGCGTCTCTCGTGGCAGAGCACGGGTTCGAGGTGTAAGGGCTGCCATAGTCACAGCTCCCAGGCTCCAGGGCACAGGCTCAGGAGTTGTGGCTCACGGGCATAGTTGTTCTGCTGCATGTGAGGCCTTTCCGGATCGGGGATAGAATCCATGTCTCCTGCGTTGGCCGGTGGATTCTTTACCACTGAGCCACCAGGGAAGCCCTTCAGGGCCGTTTGTTTTCCAGTCTTTCTGCTTCTCCCTGTGAGGGTCAGGCCTCATGGAAGCTCAAGGCTCTGACACGATGTGACCCAGCCTTGAGCCTTTCCTGCCCTCTGCTCCACTGGCCTCCAAACCCCAGCCCATCCCCTGCTTTCTCCTCAGCTTTCTGTGTCCACTCTGCAAGGAGCCTTTCCCTTCAGTGGTCCCAGCCCTGCCCCTTCCCTCACACACTCCCCCAGTCTTGCCTCTCCTCAGGGCTTCTCACCCCTGGAAGAAGTCACACAGTCCTGAGACAGCAGGAAATACAACCCCATGCTGTGACCCCAGGCCAGGGGGAGGGGACTTAAAAGCCCTGGTGGTGCCAAACGCAGGACTCTCCTCAAGCCTGGCGGCTTCTAGAAAGCCTCAGCTCCCTTCCCCAGCAGCCTGGCCTGTCAGGGCCCTTCAGGATCAGCGCTTCAGCCCTGTTCAGCCACTGGCCAGCCTCTTGTCCACAGCCTGCCCTGAGCCTTGAGAGCATCTGTCTCAACACGGAGCCGCTGTGTTCCAGGCACCCAGGCCCGCGGCCATCCTGTTGGCCTGACGCCTGCAATTACGGCCGCCCTGGGAAGGCGATGCTTGTGCATCTGGAGGTGACTGGCTGAGCCACACATTTTGGAAGGAGAAGGTGCCTTAGTCAAGTAAACTCCCCTAGCTGCATAAGCCCCTATGTGACGAGCAGTGTGAAAAAAAAAGAAAGAGCTCTGCCCCATGGCTGAGTCTGGGGTCTGAATCACCTTGAACAGCATCCATGGCTGCCCCAGACAACCCAGGCAAGATTGGGAGCCCCGAGCTGCAGTTCCCACTGGCCTGAAATGTTTTCTCTTCTTCGTGTTCTGTAGAGGCATCCACCCACGTAGTCCTATAACCCAAGATGGGAAGAAGACAAGGACTCAAATGATAAATAAATGAATCAAAGGCTTCCCAGGTGACGCTAGTGGTGAAGAACCCACCTGCCAATGAAGGAGACATAAGAGACAAGGGTTTGATCCCGGGGTCAGGAAGATCCCCTGGAGTCAGAAATGGCAACCCACTCCAGTATTCTTGCCTGGAGAATCACATGGACGGAGGAGGCTGGTGGGCTACAGTCCATGGGGTCGCAAAGAGTCGGACACGACTGAGCGACTTCGCATGCATGCACGTCACATCACTCCATTTCTTCTGTTTTTCAGGACTCCTTCAATGTCGGGGTCCACCCGTGGTTAATTACTTGGGCTTCTGGGGGCTGGCTATTCACAGTCACACACGGGCAGTTAAGGGGCTGACCCCAGCCATTTCTCCTGGGCTCCTGGCTTCTCAGCACGGTGCAGGGAGGCCCTTTCTCATCAACTTGGGACAGTTTTCATCTGCAAAAATTGCTTCGTCTCTCTCCCCGCTGCCATGGCTTACAGCAGCCTCAATTCTTTATGTCCCGTGTTGGGTTTAACACCAAAGCACCACAGATTTCTCAGTGCATTAACTTTACAGCGCCATCCCCTCTAAAACCGAGCCAAATGGGCAGGCCTTGTCTCTGTTTTATGGAAGCCCAGTCACTGTACAAGAAAAACTGGCTGTTTAAAAGATAGTTAAACATTGTATAAATTATCCACATCTTTCCTACTGGAGGCATTCCGAGAACTTGCCGCTGCAAGTCCCCTGCTCACCCTGCAGGACCTTCTCCTTCCCTGACCACTGACATGTGCCTGATGGCCGGGTGGGAGGGTTCCCTCCCCTGCCTCAGCCTGTACTTCACTCAGCCCAGCAAGCTCTTTCCAAAAAAAAAAAAAGAGAAAGTCCTGTCAATTTATGTGCATTATATGTCTCATAAATGACAATGTGAAAATAAAACCTTTGTGCATTCTACATTGACTAGAGACAACTAAACCCTTCAGCAATTTACCATTTCAAATTGAATATGACATCCTCCTTTTGAACCCTTCAAAAATCTAAAACAAGGAAAATACACACACGCACAAAATAATTTTAAAGATGATTAACCTTTTTAACATGATCTTACATACACACACATGCTTGAATTTGACCCCCATTGCTGCAGTCCAGGCAAACCTCATTTTACTGCTCTTTACAGATAATATGATTTTTATAAACTGAGGTTTTATGGCAGCTCTGGGCTGAGCAAGGCTATTGGGTTCATTTTCCCAACAGCATTTGCTCACTTCATGACTCTGTGTCACATTTTGTGAATTCTGACAACTGTTTTCATTAATATTTGCTGCGGTGATCTGACATCACTGATATTTGATGCTACCATTGTAGTTGTTTGGGAGTACCACACACCATGGGCTTCCCAGGCAGCACTAGTGGTAAAGCGGCCAATGCTGGAGACAGGAGATACAGGTCCAATCCCTGGGTGGGAAGATCCTCTGGAGGAGGGTATGGCAGCCCACTCCAGTATTCTTGTCTGGAGAATCCCGTGTACAGAGGAGCCTGGCAGGCTACAGTCCATAGGTTCACAAAGAGTCAGACACAACTGAAGCGTCTTCACACACATGCATACACACCACAAACCATGCCCATATAATACAATAAACAGATAAATGTGTGCATTCTGACTGCCGCACTGACTGGCCATCCCCCTATCTCTTCCCCTCTCCTCAGGCCTGAGACACACCAATTACTAATCCTATAGAGGGCTCTAAGTGTTCAAGTGAAAGGAAGAATTGCACATCTCCCACTTTAAATCTAAAGCTAGAAATGATCACACTTGGTAAGGAAGGCAAATTGAAAGCCAAGATAGGCCCAAAGCTAGGCCTCTCGTGCCAAACAGTCAGCCAAGTAATGAATGCAAAGGGAAAGTTCTGGAAGGAAATTAAGAGCACTACTCCACTGAACACACGAATGACAGGAAAACAAAACAGCCTTATTGCTGATAAGGAGAAAGTTTGAATGGTCTGGATAGAAGATTAAACCGGCCACAACACTCCCTTAAGTCAAAGCCTAATTCACAGCAAGGGCCCCAACTCTCTTTAATTCTGTGAAGTCTGAAAGAGGTGAGGAGGCTTCAGAAGAGAAGTTTGAAGTTCACAGAGGTTGATTCATGAGGTTTAAGGAAAGAAGCCATCTCCTTAGCATCAAAGTGCAAGGTGAATAAGCAAGTACTGATGTAGAAGCTGCTGCAAGTTATTCAAAAGATTTAGCCAAGATAAGAAATGAAGGTGGCTGCCCTAAACAGCATAGTTTCAATGTAGAAGAAATAACCTTGTATTGAAAGAAGGTGCCAACTAGGACTTTCATAGCTAGAGAGAAGTCAGTGTCTGGCTTCAAAGCTTCAACTGACAGGCTGAGTCTTTTTTTAGGGGTTAACACAATTGGTGACTTGAGGTTGTAGCCAAGGCTTAGTTCCCATCCTGAAAATCCTAGAGCCCTTCAGAGCCATGCTAACTCTACTCTGCCTGTGGTCTACAAACGGAACCACCAAGCCTGGATGATTGCATATTTGTTTACAACATGGTTTACCAAATATTTTAAGCCCACTGTTGAGACCTACTGCTCTGAAAAAAGATTCCTTTCAAAATATGACTGCTCACTGACAATGCACCTGGTCACCCAAGAGCTCTGATGGAGATGCACAAAGAGATTCATGTTGTTTTTATGCCTGCTAATCCAACATTCATTCTATAGCCCGTGGATTAAGGAGTAACTCTGACTTTTAAGACTCATTATTTAAGAAATACACTTCATAAGGCTTGAGCTGCCATACACAGTGATTCCTCTGATGGACTTGGCACAGTAAATTGAAAACCTTCTGGAAGGGATTCGCTATTGTATATGCCATTAAGAACATTCGTAATTCATGGGAAGGGGTCAGAATATCAACATTAACAGGAATAGACCTGCAATATCTCCAAAATCTGCCTGAATTAACATAATGGTATTTGAGAGCAAGAAGGAATGTCACCTGCCGTGTCTGCTCTAGGTGTGCAAAGTATTACACAGCAGGTGTGCTGCCTGGAGGAAAAGACAAGAGACTGTTCCCAAACAAGCAGAACCTCTTTTGCGGTCAAGTTCGGGATATGGCATCATTCATGCATTTATTCATTCATTCAACAAACAGTTTCTTATCACCTTCTCTGTGCCCTGTGCGAGGCACATGACTGTAGACAAAATAACTTTCCCAAGTTGCCTTGAGCACAGAGTCTCAAATGCCAGGTGCTTCAAAATCACCCAAGGGGCTTGTTAGTGTGAACATTCCTGGGTTCTGTGTGCCCAGAGAGTGTGATATGGTGAGTCCTAGTTACCTAAGACTACTATTACCCAAGATTCTGCTTTTTAAAAATATCCCAGGTGATTCTAACTCAGACCAAGACGACATGAAGACCAGGCTTTCATAAACGCTGGCCTGGTGGGAAATATGAAAGGGTGATAACTCAAGGGGAGGATGCCAGGAATTTCCCAGAGATGCCAGGGTTCTAGATGTCAAAGAGCTACTGTGCGGAAGGGGCAGAACACAAGGCCTGTGTTTTCACACATCCATCCTCCTCCTCCTCAAGTTGAGTGAACTGGGAACAAAAGATCGTGCTGTCAACGACCAGTGCCAGGTGGGTTATATCCTGAACTTTCCACCAACACTCAGGAAGTCCACAACCCTTCTCAGGGCAGGGGAGGGGTGCAGGCTTGCTGCCACGTTCAGCACGTGTGTGTGTGCGTGTGTGTGTGTGTGTGTGTGTGTGAGGAGCGGAAACGGGGGGGGGGGGGGGGGAGTGTGACTGCTGAGGCAGAATGGCTACCCCGGAAGAGACGAGAAGGAAATGAGGCTTCCTGGGACAAAGCCTCCTTCAACCGTCCAACCAGTCAGTGAGACTCCAGGCTTCCCGGCCACCAGGTTTCAGGTGCTGAGACGAGGCCACGGCAGAATCAAGGAGCCTGGACTGCGGTCCCTGTGCTCAGGGGCCAGACTGCTTCTTCAGCCGCGCACTCAGTTCATCGTCTGGTGGTGACACCCCCAGGTGTCTGAGAGAAGAGTCTGACGGGACAGCAGCGGGAACCATGGGCCAACGTGCAGCATTTCCACCACAGTCCTCAATGGGCTAGAAAGTGCCGGAATAGTCTGGAGATTGTTCGGGAATAACCTGCAGCTGGGCCAGAAAGAAAGCATGGACTCAGAAGCTGAGAGCAACAAGCCTACTGGACAGAGGCCAAATGACTGTGGGCAAAACCCTGGACCGGGAGCAATAGCATCAGACGCGGGTGTGACCCCGGGGCAGGTCACCGCCTTCCTCCGAGCTTCAGGTTACTCGTTCGTAAAGTGAAGGGACTCAGCAGGATGTCTTCAAGGGTCCTCGAATCTCTGAAGCCTATAAAAATATTCTTATTTAAAAAAAAAATCCCACTGAACTTACGGGCTTCTGGTCATTAAAGCCATAATATTTAAGAAAGTGTAGTTGTTGTTCAGTTGCTAAGCTGTGTTCAGCTCTCTGTGACCCCCACAGGCTGCAGCGTGCCAGGCTCCTCTATCCTCAACTATATCCTGGAATTTGCTCAAATTCATGTCCACTGAGTCAGTGATGCCTTCCAACCACCTCATCCTGTGTTGCCCCCTTCTATTGCCTTCAGTGTTTCCCAGCATCAGAGTCTTTTCCAATAAGTCAGCTCTTCACATCAGGTGGCCAAAGTATTGGAACTTTAGCTTCAGCCGTAATATTTAAGAAAGTAAAGAAGAATAAAAAGACTTAGGATGTATCAAAACGCTAAAAATAAGATGAGCATTAAAATTGGGCCTGTATCTAGAGCCCCAAATATAAGCTGAGATAAACTCCGGTACCCACAGCCCCCCAGCCCACTCCATGCCAGGAATCCCATTCAGGTCAAGTCCTTCTCCTGAAGCCAAGACTCTGTGTCGTGATTTAACTAATTGCTTTGGAGACAAGAGCAGAGCAAATGGTGAGGCTGCTCCTCCACCGATGCCCATTCAGCCAGTTCTCAGATTTCCTTGTGGACAGAGACTTGCTGAGGATACGACTTGGCACCAGGAATCACACTGAGATTCAGGATTGCATGGACACCAGGCCACGTGACCAGCTCGTTGCTGTCAAGTGAATTAACTTATAGACCTGTCACATCCCAGCATGCCTGTTGCTGCCTGCTACCAGGAGCAACAGCTCAGCCCAGCAAGGAAAGAAATCCCCATAAAGGTTCACATTCATCTACAAGGATGTATGTGCCCGATCCCCCATCAAAGACCCTCCCAGAGACCTGGAAACACCTGAAACAAGGCTTGCACACATTTCAACAAGGACTCAAGGCAGGTGAAGGAGGGACTTTTCAGTAAGATATTACAGATATGTAAGTATTGACAACACTTCCGCATCGATGGTGATGAGTGCAGCGCCAGGCACACAGCAGGGCCCAGGGAGTTAAAGTGTGGAGATGCTATTTCCTTTTCAGCCTCTCCACTCTTAAAGAACGTTACCCTTTCAAATGATAACATACAGTCCATTTCACCTCTCTTCAACGTGCGTGGAACTTCATGACCACTTCAATGAACAGAATGTGGCAGAAGTAACCCGGCACAGCTTCCCAAACTGGGTCATAAACAGTGGTGTGTCTTCTTTCCGGCTCTCCTGGAACATGCACATCGGGATCTCTGAGCTGATAGTAAGAAATCTGGTGACCCAGAGTCATCATGCTGGAGAGATGGTGTGGAGAAACCAGGCAGAGAGAGAGAAAGTCCAGGGACCCCCACCTGCTCCAGCCTCCTGCTGAATGGTCCTCCTGGCCTGAGAACCAGCTGGTGGGTGAGGTCACTCCAGCCCCCAGGCTTATAGCCACCCCGGCTTTTGCCAAGGACAGCAGAGGAGAGGTCCATCCTTGAGAAAAATCAGCGCAACTGTTGTTGTTCGGGCTGTGATGGTTTTCTGATGTGGCCTTAAACATCGACTGCCACCGGCATTGTCACTGTTTCTCACGGACGATGCAGGGCGGGACATGGGGACAGAGGAGGGGGAGACACCAGATAACCAGAGCCTCTGCTGGCCTATTTTCCCCAGCTCTAGAGGGGATGCATTCATCTTAGAATTACCTAGGGCAAAAAGACACAGGAAATACCGAGAAGCCAGCTAAAGGGCTGGAAATGAGTTCTGAGACCCCTCCCATGTCTGCCCAAAGGAAAGGAGAGAGAAAGCCAAGTACAAGTGCCCCTGCCCGGGAGACCCCCAGAGACCCCCGGCCATACTGAGGTTCAACCAACGAGGGAAAATCTACCTATGGTAGCAGCAGTCCTGTCCCCACCCCTGAGCCAGCGTGAGCAAACTCTGGCCAGTGGGCTAACTCCAGCTGTCTGCCTGTGTTTGTAAATAAAGTTTTATTGGGCCAGGATCATGGACCTCTGTTTGCATATGACCTCTGGGTGTTTTTGCCCAACAACAGCTGGGTTGGGTAGATAGGACAGACACCATCTGGCCCACAAAGCCTGAGATAGTTACTAGCTGACCTTTCTAGAAGAAGGTTGCCAACCCCTGCCCTAAGCTATCAAAAGTGAAATCCCAAGACAACATGTCCTTCCCCAGCATCCCTGCTCAGAAAGACACGCTGGGGTCCATGCACCCCACCCATTCATTTCCATCACCCATTCAGGCATTCAATGCCCTGTGAGCTTCTCGTGGACAGCAAGCTCCCAGCTCCACCTTGGGAAGAGAAAAATGAATAGACGCAGTCCTGGTCCTCAAAGGGATCCCGGCACTGTGCAAGGACGCATCACACTTTCAGAGTGCCAACCGCTAAGAACAAGAGGGAGGCAGTGCCCACGGGATTCCAGCAGTCTAGACAGAGGCAATCAATCCGGCTCGTGAGCTGAGGCCAGGGAAGTCTTCCCGAGAAAAGAAGGTATCCATGGATCCTGATGGATGAGCGGGATCCAGGGACAGGTGAGGATGGGGGCGTGTCTGCACAGGGTTGGGGGTGGTGGATGTACGCAAAGGATGCGGGGAGGGGCGGGGCATCGAGAAGGGCGGTGATGCGCGGGGGCCGGCAGGACCCAGTGCAAGGCAGAGACTACAGAGGCCAGGAGCGACAGCTCTGCCACCACAAAGGACCCTGACAAGTGACCGTCCCCTTCTCTCCTTAGAAGGGGAGCGGATACGCACAAGACCACATGGGCCGAGCCTACCTTCACTGAGACACGGAGTTTTCCACATGGGTTTGTTTTTCTATCTGCCTTTTAGCGCACCCACCCCAGCGCTCTCAGGCTGAGAGGTCAGGAGCAGCCAGAGTGGGCTGTCCATCGTGGGGAGAGCCCCCACCCAACTCCCGCACACATCCGGGAACTTCTAGCCTGTGTCGCCTGCATCCTGCCTGCCTTCGCCAGTTTCATCTCAGGCCAGCTTCTTCCAGGCAGGGGGGAAAAAAAGTCACCAGGTAGATCACACGAATGGGGGAGGGTGGACACGGCTACACATGTGTGCCCGCGAAACCTCTCTCTGAAAACGCAGCTAGGCACGTGTCCCAAGGAACAAGGGTGCCTTTGTTAAAGGGCCTGGCATCTGGGAACCAGCAGGGAACAGACATTTCGTGGAACACTGTGGATTTAAAACTAGAGGGCAGCCCTTTGTTTCTGCATAACACGGCTCTTTTAAAGCTGTGTTGTCCGCCCGCTTTTTCTTAATTAGAAGATGATAACTTTATTCCTGTTTTCATAATATTATGGCTAAATACAAAGGTATTTTATGAAGACAACCCTGCTTACAAATTCTGTTCCCCATCACAACCCTGCTTATGCAGTTATTATTGCTGTCGTAGTTTTGTCTAAAAGATTAAGGGAGGTTTGAGTCACCCATGTCGAAGACAAACTCTGAAATGGAAACCATTTCCTCAGGTCGGTGGAGGGACCCAGCTTCCGCGGCACCAACCTCAGCTAGACTTGATTTGTCTCAGGGTGCACCCCTATGCTGAGAGAGCCTTGCTTTTCCTGTATTAAGAAAACAGAAATGCCATCCTTCCCTGTGGTCCAGTGGTCAGGAAACAGCACTTTCACCACCGGGGCCCAGGTTTAATCCCTAGTTGGAAAACTAAGATCCCACAAGCAGGGAGGCATGGCCAAAAAATAATAATAATGAAAATTAAAAAAAAAAATAAAATAACAGAAGGCCAAAAGCAAACAAACAAGCAAGCAAAAAATGGATGCCTGGAATAAGATGAAAGTTCAGCTTTGATGCAAATCCAAGCAATGCCCTGACATCCTGGGTAGTTTTGGGCAGCAAATCCTTTCATCCTCGATGGACCACAGTTTTTCCCTCGCAGAACAGGAGTCTTGACGATCTTTATAATACAGACTTCAAGATCTTTTGCAAATAAAGCAAATTAAATTAAATGAAAAACTAAAATCCCATTAAAAACCTACCATCCTAATTCTCAGAGGTGAGAGGCATGAAACTTATACGAACCCACGAGAGCCACAGTCCTCCTGCCATTTCCGCTCTTAAAGCAGTGTGTAATTGGGTCTAGGATCTATAGATGGCAGCCTCTTGCTAACTAAGATCTAAGGGGAAAATGCTTCTGTTGATCTATACTTTCTCAGCATATGTAAGAGGGCCAGAAAGGAAATGGAAACCAAATAGTTATTTATCTTCAAATGTCAAAAAAGTCTCCCATAGACCAACATGGCCACTGAGAATGTTTAATCTTGAAAGTAAAAAGTAGGTTTCTAAAGTAGTTATTCACAAATTGTATTTTCACCAGGGGAAACATATTCTGCCAACAAGGATGTAACTGGTGCAATCTTACCACATGAATATTTTATCCTGCGGCATAGACTTCGTGAAAGTGGGAGAATCTTCTTTGAGGTCCTCTTCAAACAAATCTCCCTCACTGTCCCACCCACCCCCTCCCCCAGTGGCCTCTCGGATGCCCCTCAGGTGTGAAACATCATGCCAAAGGAATGGGATGTCATCCTTCGTGATGTTTCTTGTTATTCTTTGAATAATCCAGTTTGGGCCTTTCTTTTATTCCCATTTGTGAGCTTCATGCAAGCAGTTGAACCTATGTACAAAAGTCTTTGCCATTTGAGTTTACTGATAATCAAAGACTTTCTAATTAAAACAAAGAGACACTGTGTTTACATCATACAAAAATGCATGAATGACAAGTATTAGGTTGAATCATTATGAAATGGCTGGTCAAAAATCAGCAGTTTTGTCTGATTCTGGGAGGGATAAATTGGGAGATTGGGATTGGTGTATACACAGTACTGCATATAAAATAGATAACTAATAAGGACCTACTGTATAGCACAGGGAATTCTACTCAATATTCTGTAATGGCCTGCATGGGAAAAGAACCTAAAAAAGAGTATATATATATACATGTATGTATAATTGATTCATTTTGTTGTGTACCTGGAACAAACACAGCATTGTAAATCAACTATACTCCAATAACTATTTTTTAAAAATTTTTCATTCCACTTCTGTGTTAATGTTGGTGCCAGGTATTGGTTGTATAACAGAGACCCAGACCCTGCGTTTGTAGGTTCCAGCTGGGTAACAGTGAACGAATGGGCTGTTTTAATACAGGACGGCCAGTGTCTGCGACATAAAATAGAAGAGCTGACCTAGGGAGGTGGAGAACCACTTCTCAGAAGAGGACGTGAAAAAAAAGAAAGAGAGGAAGAAAGCTGCAGAATGTTTGTTGGGGGAAAAGCCCAATCTTTAGAAAGGAATTTTACATGTGATTAGGACTAGCTAAAATTGAAATGAATGTAAAGTAATTGAGTTTTAATATCAAAAGTAAGCTGGTACACAATTAACCTTTGTTTTTTCTCTCTGTTAATAGGACAGAACCTTGTTAGATTATTAGTCTGGGCTTAATGAGAAATTGTACATGGAAGTTTTGTTTACCTTTAATGAAAAAGCAAAGACATTACTTTGCCAACAAAGATCTGTCTAGTCAAGGCTATGGTTTTTCTAGGAGTCATGTATGGATGTGAGAGTTGGACTATAAAGAAAGCTGAGTGCCGAAGAATTGATGCTTTTGAACTGTGGTGTTGGAGAAGACTCTTGAGAGTCCCTTGGACTGCAAGGAGATCAACCAGTCCATCCTAAAGGAGATCAATCCTGGGTGTTCTTGGAAAGACTGCTGCTGAAGCTGAAACTCCAATAATTTGGCCACCTGATGGGAAGGACTGACTCCTTGGAAAAGACTCTGATGTTAGGAAAAATTGAAGGCAGGAGGAGAAGGGGACGATAGAGGATGAGATGGTTGGATGGCATCACCGACTCAATGGACATGCGTTTGAGTAAACTCCGAGAGTTGGTGATGGATGGGGAGGCCTGGCGTGCTGCAGTCCATGGGGTTGCAAAGACTGGACACGACTGAGCTGAACTGAATGTAATCTCTCTAGAATAAGGATTCTATATTTTGTAGCTAAGACATTTTACAACTATATAAACTTTCATATTTGCCCTCCCCCCACCGAATAAAGAGGATGTGATGGCCTAGTTGGGACATGAGTGAGGAGGGGGTCTCCTGTGCTGGTAAAGCAGGGGGCAGTGTTCTTGGCACAGGTCTGGAGCTGCGAGCTCAGCAGTCAGATGTCCTGGAAGGAGCCCAGTGTGCCTGGGTCGGGAAGGTGGGGAGAAGCCCAGGGCGGGAGGAGACTGAGAAAGCAGGTGATGTGCAGGGTGTGAAAGGCCTTCCAAGCCACGATGGGAAGGATGTGCCCCATCCAGAGGGCGATGGGAAGCCACTGGAGGCTCTGATACTGACAAACAGCGAGGTCAGATCGGCCGTTTAGAAAAAAAATCATTCTGTCTTTAATGAGAAAAAAAAAGTGAAAGTCGCTCAGTCCTGTCCGACTCTTTGCAACCCTATGGACTATACACTCCATGGAATTCTCCAGGCCAGAGTACTCGAGTGGGTAGCCTTTCCCTTTCCTTCCTCCAGGGGATTGTCCCAACTCAGGGATCAAACCCAGGTCTCCCGCATTGCAGGTGGATTCTTTACCAGCTGAGCCACCAGAGAAGCCTTTGAGCCTTTAACATAGAGAACGGATTAAGTAGAGCAAGAACTGGGTGCTCACCAGCCACGGTGAGAGGTGGGCTGGCTGGTTCAGGGAAGTGCCCCTGATGGCTAACCAGATGGAGCAGAGACTGTTTTTGAGGTGGGCTCCATCTCAGCCATGCTAACTATAATCTCCGGGACAGTCGCTGAGAAACTGCATCTCTTAACAGGCTCCCTAGGAGACCAGTGGTGATACTCTGCGACCAAACTTGTAGGAACCTTCCTGATGTTATGGAGGCAGAACTTAATGAGAAGACTATCAGAGGAACCTGTAAAATTCAATTTCTTAGAAAAACTAAATAACCAACATTAGTGAGGGTGGCTTTCATATACAGCTGTCAACACATGTATTGAACTTAGAAATTGAAAGACCTAAAATGGTAATGAAAATCCTAGGAAAGAAAAACGCAGAAATTAGGTTTGACTTGACGAAAGCAGCACAGGATCCATGTTTTCCTATCAAAATGCCCTGCCAACCGGTACTTTAATGAAACTTTGATCCTAAAGAGCATTTATGATAGAAAACCAAGCCAGGCAGTTTAAACATACACAAGATGCCCAAGAGAATCAAACTGACCATAAGAGGGCGAGTGGGAAATCGATTGAACACATTGGTCTTGATCGTCAGAAGAAACTGGAAAGTAGCTTAACAGGACATCAGAGTTCCTTACGGAGTCAAACATGTCAATTTGCCCTCATTGTCTGAGCCTCGACCAAAAGGCTCGGATCTGGGAGAATATTAATCTCTTGCCTGCCCCCAACAAGCCCATTATGCATTGTTTATACCCCTATTAGAGCGGGCAGCTGAGCCCACCTGGGACTTGAGTTATTTACATCCACGTCTGCTCACCCACCACACCGCCCAACCCTTCAGGGCATGGACCTCATCTTCATCACACCGTGCCTGGCACCCTGACTGACACAGAATGGGCATTCCGATCTTCTTCGCTAACCTGAGCTTTCATCAGACAACAGAGCTTCTCAATCCTTGTCTGCAGTTCCAGAGCTTCTGTTTATGGCAAAGCTGTCTTTGGAATCCTCCCCACCATCTCTCAATATCAAAATGATTTTAACCTTCACACCATTTTAGGAAAAGGAGGGAAGGCATAACAAAAGCAAAGGCAGGACGATAGAATGTCCCGACGCCCACAAAGCCTGGGTTGAAAGAAGGCGATTCCTGTGCAGGCCCACTTATTTGGGATTCACCAGCTCAACCGCACTTGCATGGCGCTCTTCTGATAAGCTGCAAAATCTAAAACTCCTTATTAAATGTCAGATAAATCGGCTAGCCTGGGGCGAAGCCAGTGCATGGGCGGTGTGTGCTACAGTCCGGTCCTCTGTGATTGATGGGCTCTGAATAAGCAGAACCAATCCAGGCTGATTGTGGATGAAATGACTACAGCCAGCAAAGTTCAAATAAGAAATATGTGAACTTTAAAGTACTTGAACACAAATCAAGACAGTGAGTTTTTATAAAAATCTTTACTAGCTCAAACCACTGAAGCTCAGAATGACCTTTATCCTTGGGTTGAGTAGCTGGTGGTGCAGGGAACGTCTGCACCGTATATCAGGCTCCCAGCCTCCAGAGAAGCGTGGTGGGAGAGAGAAGCTGCCAGATCGGATGCTCCCAGCCCCCTCCTCGTCGGAGTCCGTGTGGGCGAGGCAGGCGGTGACTTGAGATGTCAGCTGCCCTCCGCTGCTCTGTCTGAGCAGATTGCCCACCTCTTTGGCAGGGTGTTGGATGGGCTTTCACCTGTTCCCTTGCCCTTTGGGTATTGAAATCAGGACTCTGGGCTGCCGTCCCAGCTTCTTGCCTATGCTTCAATACAAGCAGGACATTTAGGGATGCCCCCAAACCACGTATCAGAGCTGATATGCTTAGCACAGCCCTGCAGAGCTAGACAACGCACTTTTGTGCAGCCCCTCTTTGTGCTAAACCCTTCATAGGTGTTATCCCCCCACCCAGTCCGAGCCCTTCCCCACCTCATCCCCAGGAGGAAGCATCCTTACACTCCTTTCTCATATGAGGAAATGGAAGGTTCTGAAGGTCCTAAGTTCTGAAAGGATGGAGCAGGTTTCCCGCTGCATCTATGGGTCCCCAATTCTCTGCTTTTTCTATGACACCAAACTGCATCCCTTTGTGATGAGGGCAGCCTTCTCAGTCTTATCTTAAACTGGATCTTCCTTTTCCCCTTCACAGATCTCCTAGCTATTTGATGAGAGCATCAGATACAAACAGCTCCTAGGATGAGCAATAACATACTCTTCATTTCTCAGTTAGACACCCAAGGCTGGTAGAGTTGATCCCTCCCACAAGAACTGTAGAATCTACAGGAGAGAAAAGAAATGATTACAGTTCGTTTTATCCCAAAGGACAGGGCAGGAGGGTACAAGAAATGTAGCTAAGCCTGCTTCCACCTGAGGGGTAGGGAGGAGGACAGTCAGGAGTGCTTCATGGAGGAGGTGGCCCTTATAGGGTGATTGAGATTTGGCTTTGAAGACAATTGGAGTAAGAGTCCTTATTACTTTCGCCATTTGAAACAACATAGATGGACTTGGAGAGCATTATGCTAAGAGGGAAAGGTCAGACAGAGAAAGAGAAATACTGTATGATATTGCTTATGTGTGGAATCTAAAAGCCACCAGAAACTAGTGAATGTAACATGAAAGTAGCAGACTCACAGATACAGAGAAGGAACTAGTGGTTACCAGGGAGAAGGAGGGGAGGGACAAGAGAAGGGTGGAGGAGTGGGAGTCAGAAACTACTGGTGTAAGATAGGCTCAAGGATGTACTGTACAAGAGGGAAATACAGCCAATATTTTGTAATAACTGTATTGTATAAAAATTGTATAAAATTGTAAAAAAAAAAAACCCATAAATTTTATAATATATAAAAATAAAAACTTATCTAAAAATTTTAAAAAATCTCATTATATGTCACACTCTGTATTCTAAATCCCATACATGTATTAGCACTTCTGTTCCTTAAAGCAGGTTTTCTTGTTACCTACATTTATTAATGAGAAAACTGAGGCACCGAGAGGTAAAGTAATTACCCAAAGACACACAGTGATAGAAGCGAGACTCAGCGGCAGTCTCCAGCACTCGAGATCTTGCCCGCTGTGCGAGGCTGCCTGTGTCTGCGGGAGGTGGGTGCCGAGGAGAGGACCATTTGATCAAAGGCAGAGTGGCCTGGAAAGCAAGGGGCGTGTGTGGGAAGATCTGGCCACCACATCTAACTGCAGCATGGGCTATGAGAAGGTCAAACAGAGGTCGAAAGGGGTGAGGTCCGCTAAGTGGGAGACCATTCATTCATTCATTCATTCATTCATTGAACCAGTGTTCATTGGGCACCTTCTTGGCACCAAGGACTCCATTAGGCCCTGGGAGACGCTGTCACTAACCAATGTTTCTAAAAAAGCATGAGTTCAAGTCAGGGAGGGTCAGTGCCCAGAATGAGCTAGACATCTCACACTAACCCTTTGCTTGTGGCTACCTGAAGCCCTGGATATCAAAGCAAAGCCATGTGTCCCGTAGTAGAAATTCAGAAACTACTTGGGGTGGGGGCGACATGAGGAGGGCTGAAGGATAAATACTGGATGTCTAGTTAAACTTGAATTTCGGATAAACAACAGATTTTTCAGTAGAAGTCTGTCCTGGGTGTTGCATGGGGCATTGTTGTTGTCATTGCTCAATCACTCAGTTATATCCGACTCTTCGTGACCCCATGGACTGTAGTCCACCAGTCTCCTCTGTCCATGGGATTCTCCAGGCAAGAATACTGGAGTGGGTTACCATTTCCTACTCCAGGGGATCTTCCCAAGCCAGGGATAGAACCCGAGTCCCTGCGTATCTGGCATTGGCAGGCAGATTCTTTACCCCTGAGCCACCGGGGAAGCCCCTGCATGGGGCATGCCGATGCTAAAAAAAAAATTCTTCCTTGTTTATCTGAAATTCAGGTTTAACTTAGTGTCTTCTGTTTTCATTTGCTAAATCTGGCAGCTCTAAACTTGAGTGATCTTTTCATGAAGCTGCCCCATTTTACAGACAGGCCAAGAGAGGGTATGGGGTCCAAATGACCAAGAGAGCAAGTCAACCACTCGGTCAGAGGCCCACGGCCAGGTTTCAAGGACCCAGTCCAGGGCTCTCTCTGCTTCACCAGGCTGCCTTCCATGTCCCCAGCTAGAGGGGTGGAGATATAGGGACAAACTTGCGAATGACTGAATCCAGCCATTCAGCCCCAGCGTGTTCCAGGCATCTTCCAGTCCCAGTGGGTTTATTAGCCCTTTGTGTCAAAAGCAGTGCAGCTCTCGAGCAATCTTAATCGTGGTGGCAAAGGTAAGAATTCTGATCATGCAATTTCCCCAGGAGTCAGAATTGCTCTGAAAGGCCAAAGCCACCGGAGGAAGCAGGTTCGCCCCCCGGGGATTCGCCCCGCCCCACCCCCAGGTGTGCGGTCAGGTGGCTGCATTTGGTGAAATGCTTCAGGGAAAAAAATCACCGAGTCACATTGGCCCGGCTTAAGGGAAATCAAATGTTCCCTTCAGAGCGACAGCTCAGGAGACTGTGGCCAACTTCAAGGTGCCTTTATCTGAGCACATTCCATTAGGAGAGGAGCAGGAAGAAGCGCTGGCCTTTCAGGGTAACTCAATCAGACTCTGTGGCATTCACAGGGGTATCGGTTACCCTAAGCCTCTCGGGGCCGCAAGAAGATTAAGACGCGGATTACCTGCCACTTACTCTGTGTCATCAAGAAAAGCGGGGCTTCGGCTACAAGCCCCGTTTAATCGGGTCCCGGCAGGCTTTTCTCAAAAGGATGGCTGACAGCATTTCTAAGCACGTTTTTAAACTGCCCATCATATCCGTGATGGAAACTCAGCAACAGAGAGTGACAGCAATGTCAACAGCGGCCATGGGAGGAATTTCTGACAGGTGGCCTTTTGTGAAATGATGGGGAGGGGCTGGGTGTTGTTAGGCAGCTCAGGGGCCCACTTCCCTGCACCCTTACAGCCAACATCTTCAGGCATGTTTCAGCTGTACATCATACTCCTCCATCAGTGTGGGTGCTGGGACCAAGACAACACGGCTGTCAAGACAGACATGAGTGGGTCTGACATCATCTCTGGAGACAAGAGGGAGCCAGCAGGAGCCCCAACTCTGCATCTGGGCAGCCAGACCAAAGCGAGTTTTTCTCTGCAGTGAGATCCCCGTATGAAAGCCACAAAGCTTGGTGGCCTGGAAAGAGAGCAGGGTCCCAAGCCTTTCTACAGTCAATACCAGCAGTGAGCAGACTAAGACACGTGGGCCAAATCCAGACAACCAGATATTCTTATAAAGTTTTATCAGAAGAACAGCTCATCATTTACATGATGCACTTTCATTGTAGCTCAGTTGGTAAAGAATCCACCTGCAGTGCAGGAGACCCAGGTTCGATCCCTGGCTTGGGAAGATCCCCTGGAGAAGGAAATGGCAACCCATTCCAGTATTCTTGCCTGGAGAATCCCGTGGACAGAGGAGCTTGGTTGGGCTACAGTCCATGGGGGCGCCTGTCGGACGCGACTTAGCGACTAGACCACATGGCAGAGTTGAATAATTACTGCATGGATCACAAAGCTCAAAACATTTATTATCCGCCCTTTACAGAGAGATGTCTGAGCGCTGGTCTCCACCATTCCTCAGAGGAGATCGCCCAGTCCTGCTTCACTTCAGATCTGTCCTGGGGTGGAGGGAAGCGGGTCAGGTCTTGACACATTCTAAATTCTAAGAGGTTGAAGGGGTAATTATTGAAGAGAAACCCTTACTGAAGCCCAATTGCTAAGAAGTGCAGGTGGGGTCATCTCAACTGAGTTCTCTCCACAAAGACTTTCAAATTCATCAAAAGAAATAGAATACCCACTTTTGATGATTTTCCCTGGAGTGGAAAGGCAGATGAAGCCCAGAAATCTCAGGGGGCTTCCCTGGTGGCTCAGTGGTAAAGAATCCGCCTGCCAATGCAGGCGACACGGGTTCGATACCTGGTCCAGGAAGATCCCACATACCATGGAGCAACGAAGCCCTTGTGCCACAACTACTGAGCCCACATGCTGTAGAGCCTGTGCTCCACAGCAGGAGAAACCACGGCAGTGAGAAGCCCTTGCACTGCAACTAGAGAAAAGCCCGTGCACCAACAAAGACCCAGCACAGCCAAAAATACGTAGATAAATAAAATTATTTTTTTAAAAAAAAAAGAAATCTCAGGTGGCTTCCCACTGCCAAGGTGAGTTAGGAGAGGCCAACTTTCGACCCTGGCATTGAAGCCACCCACAGCATGCACCCAGACCCCCTGCCGTCCTTACCCAATGCACGTCACAGTATTCCAGTGTGTTACTCATCCCGTGCCTGCTTCCGGCCTGTCACATGCAAGAACATCAACATCACGATGGTCTGATGATGGTCATACCAATATCTCTTTGCACCTTTGGCTCTGCACACAGGCGGAATAACTAGGTATTCCCTGAACACAACCAGTTCTCATGCTATGCCCTCCTCTTAATTGTCCTTCCCTCCATCCGTACCTGATGACCACACCTGTCCTTCATGGCTCTTCTCCAGATTATCAGATAAAATCTTTCCAGATGCCTTTTAGTCAGATGGTTCTTCTCCCTCTTCAGGCCTTCAAAGCAGTTCTCCCAAACGCCAAATTTGGGACTGATCAAATTCTACCTCACCTTATTGTTGTCTTGGAAAAGGAAATGGCAACCCACTCCAGTACTCTTGCCTGGAAAATTCCATGGATGGAGAAACCTGGTAGGCTACAGTCCACGGGGTTGCAAAGAGTTGGACACGACTGAGCGACTTCATTTTCATTTTTCACTTCATTGTTGTCTAAGGCCAGGGAACCAAAGCATTCATAAATTATTGGTGTCACTGTACTTGAGTGATGCCAAGGTGCAGGGGTGGGCATGGTGAGGATGAAGGCGATGCATTGTGGGAAACTCTACTTACATGAACTCAGGACCCCTTTCAAATTAATCCCACAGGGGAAGTTGGTGGGTCCTTAGACAGCAAGTCTGTGTCTGTGACTAGGGCTGAGCTCAGAAAAAGGAGTGTGGACCTTTAGGAATTAGAGCCAGGAGGAAAAGCCCAACAAAGGAGAGGGAGGCTTTGTGGGCTCTCCAGGCCTAGGTGGAGCTCCCCTTCAGGAACGACCAGCCACTAGGCAGGGAGGGAAGTCCTCTTGCCCACCGTCTGCATGGGCAGGGCGGAGAGGACCACTCCCCAGCACCACTGTCTCCATCCCCACCTCATGTCGAGGAGGAAGCAGAGCGTCGGGTCACTTCGTCAGCCAGCAAACGCTGACTGAGCCCCTGTGGTCGGCCAGCCGCTGCGGGAGGGGATCAAGGCAAGGTAGCTGCCTTCACAGTGCCTACACTCTGACCCCGACCCAGGCCGTGAAACGAGGGGTCCCGGATATTCTACAAATGAGCAGGAACCACAAACCCTTCCTCTCCATCCAGAGATGCTCTGGGATGTGCTGCCCTGCAGCTTTCAGGACTCTCAGGGGCCCTGAGATGGACAGATAACTCAGCACCTCATCTGAATGGGCCTTCCCTGCCCACCTGGGTGGCATCTTTGTTCCAGGTTGGAGACATTTGCAGAGAGAGCCCTTGGAATCTGGGAGGGAGAGACCTTTGGGAAACAGTCCCACCAGTCATCTTATGATGCTGAAGAGAAGAGACGAGTGTGGGAATCTTAGATCTCCCCACCCTTTCTGGGTTTCAGTCTGGCCCCAAGTGGCAGAACAGCCCTGGGGGCTACCTGGGGGTTTGGGGGAGGCCTGAGGGGGTGGCCTAGTGACCACAGCTTTCAGACTAACTCAGATGTCACAGCCTATTGTCCTAAGGGCTCTGCATCATGGCCTAGAGCAGGAAACTGGGCTCACGCTGGAGAAGGGATTCGCCCAGGTGGCTAGTGGGGGCGCTGGGGCTCAGCCCAGCCCCTGGATCCCAGGTCACTGCTCCCTGCACGTGTCTGCCCTTGAACCCCTGCTTGGGGGTCAGATGGACCAGCCTGTGTACTGAGTGACTCACCCATCCAGTCTGCCCGGCTGGCCTCTGGTTGGGAAGGAGGTTCAGGGTGAAGGAGAGCCTCAGGGGGTTTACCAAAACACTCCAAGGCCATGGGCACCATGAGCTGCCCATGAGCCCATCTAAGGCCAGAGTAGATCCTGTGTCTCAGGATGCTAAGAGCCTGGCAGAGCGCCTGACCCTCTGAGCACTCCGAGCTCTTGGTGAATGAGCATCTGTCTGGGCTCCCACCCCCCACCCCCACGAGGGCTCCTCCTGCTCTCGTTGTGGACTCTCTTTCTCTCCTTCCCTCTGGGCTGCACTCCCCTGGACAACAGAAGATGGTTCCCTCAACCCATCTGGGAAAACCTTTAGACATGTGTTTCTTTGTCTCTCCGGGGACCACAAATCAGACTTAGTCCTGGGGACTGACTTTGAAATATCACCTGGTTGAAGATGCCAGGCGGGTAAGACGGGTCGCTCCATGCTCTTCTGTTTGCACCTGTTCAACTCCCACCCATGGTGGAATTTCCAGCGTGGTGGGCACCTGGGCGTCAGCACTCACGCATCTGCATGGATGCTGAGTCCCAGGCAGATGTGGGTGGGGGGGGGGGGCGGTCAGGTCTCTCTCAGGGGTACCTACAAGGCAGTCAATCAGTCCTCTCTCTTGATGCAGACCCTAAGTCCCCACTGCAACTCTGAGAGCGCTTGCAGCCTCGGGCCTGGAGCTGCTGGCACCCTGGGCTTAGCTGTGATGCAAAAACAGACTTCACCTGCTACCCTCTCCCCTTCCTGTGGAGAAGCAGACTTGTCTGAGTAGAATCGAAACACAGTGGCGGAGGGGGGGGTGTCAATTCATTACTGTGCTCTGAGTGCCCCAGCGACCTTTCCAAATGCCAGCCCCCCTGCAGATGATCGTGCCCAAGATGGGCTCCTTGCAAGGGTCACCGGCGAGAGGCTGTGCAGAGCGAGGAGGGGAGCCATCAGCACCCCGACCCCATCCCCTGAGCCTTAGCCCACAGGAGAGACTACTCAGGGTGCTGGCTCCCCCATGCTGGGTGCTCCAAATCATCACAGGGAATCCGTCCTGGGAGCAGGTGCCCTGCAGCAGGTCCCAACGTGTCTCGTCCAGCCTCTGACCCCCCGGCCGGTGCCACCTGCCTTCCTGGACTCTCAGTCTCTCTCCCCTCCCGCTCCCCAACCCAGAGGACCACGCAGGGCTCTCCGTGTCGCCGGCGAGCCGAGAGCAATTTGTTTCCACCAAATGCTGTTTCTATCGCCCTTGACCACCCCGTTGGCTCCTCTGCCAAAGTCAGGCTTCTGTTTGGAACCTCCTCATCTCTGCGAGAATCAGCCCCTTTCTCCCTCCTCCCGCTGCCCTCCTCTCTCTCTCAATTTCTCCTTTTTTTTTTTTTTTCCTGCCAGGCACAGGTAATTGTGAGACGGCGAGGGAAAGCCCTGGAGGATTCAGTTCCAAGCACTCCCCAGCAGTTCTCAGAAGGGCACAAAGAACCGGGCTGAATGTCACATTGAGTCCCTCCAGCGCACCTGCCGGCTGCCCCGGCCCCTCTGGTTCACCGGGGGGTCACCGGGCGCTCGCGGATTCTCCGATGGCCGGGAGAGCTACTATGTTTTCAGTTCACAGTGAGATTAAATCTACAACGCTTGACCCGTCTAATTTATTGTGTGGTTGACGGAGCAAGGAGAGTCCATAGAAAGAGCTGGATGCGATTCTCCTCCTTAAACAAAACACCGTGGAATTTGTAGGAAGCCATCAGCAGCTCTGCGTTTTCGTTCCGGGCCTGGAAGCAAAAACCAGTTGTAATGAGTGTTGGATTCCACAGCCTGGGCAAGAGTCGAGCAAACCCATCGTTGTTTTTACCAGTGAACTATAGACTCGAGCTGATCAGCCCTGGCAACCTGAGGCCTGATGGGTTTGAGCACAAGCTTGGGGCTGCTGACCCTGACCGAGGTCAGATACTTATCAGGATTTTCCCAGACTTGGCTGCGCCCTTCAATGCCCTTTTGCCTCCTACTGGCCTGTCCACCTTCGGGCCGAGGCTGCCCCTCCATCACCAAAGCCAAGTCCATTCTCTCCTCCTCCATCTTGTGGACCAAAGTGCCCTCTCCTGATCACAGAAAAGACCCTCTTATGTGATGCTGAGAAATTAAATTTCACTTCCGTTACTGCCTGTTGAAACATCTCCTGGCAGGAGACTCATTCCTGGCTCTTGAGTGACCACTTACTGTGGATTCTGGAACTGCTTTGTCAGTAGCAGAATATCTTTTTATTTTTATAATGACTTGTAAGTGGGATCCCAATGAACCAAACGGACTCTGGCCAAGTTGCTGAGCCTGGGGCATGGGTGGGGGCCTGCACTTGGTCCCATCAGCGCTTGCAAATGCTGCAACATCAACGCAGACCTCCACTGAGATGCCTGGGCAGCAGAGAGACACACGGTGCTCATAGCCAGAGGAAAGCAACAGGAGCCTGAAAGCCTGGGTGCCACTTGCTTCTCCCAGACAAGAGGGTCAAAATAAAGGTCCCCTGAGACCAGGCTGGACAGAAGGGGCACTCACGGCTGCATGAAGCGTGAACACACGTGGAAGGCCTGAGCAAACCTGGAGCAGCCCACGGCTCCTTCCATGTGTCGGGGAGAGGCCGCCAGGAGACCGGACCGTAGTCTGGGTCAGGGTGGGAAGGCCCAGATGTGTTTGCAGGGCTCCCCACGGAGTTCTCCGAGCACGTGGGAGGCAGTGAGGGCTGTGGTTTAGAAAGGCAGGCCTGCAGGCAGTGGGGCAGGGTCTGTGGCGGTGAGCATTCAGGCCAGAGCCCAGGGATGACTCCTTGGAAGGAGGGACAAAGGGGCTGAAAGCCAGAGGATGCAGGAAGAACAGATGGAGTGGGTGGCGTGAAAGGGAGAGTGGGTCTGGTCCCCAGAGTGTGAGGGACAAGGAAGAATCAGGAACCTGCGTCAGCTCTCTGTGGGAATGGAGGATCTGTGCAGCTTATTGAGGGATGTCAGGACAAGGAGCAGACCCGACGGATGAAGACGCAAGTTCACTGAGGGTGGACCACACAGGGACGCAGGCCCAGGGCGACGGCGTTGGCAGCTAATCTTTGTTGAGAATTGGCCAAGAGACTCTGCAAAGCACTTTATTTGGTCTTATTTGATCCACAGAACAACAAAGTAACAACAAAGTTGCTGTTCCCCCTTCTCTTTTAAGAATGAGGGCATTAAGGCTCAGAGAGGTGCAGGAAGTTGCCCTAGATCACACAGCTGAAAGCGATGGAGGCAGGCTCTGCATCTCCATTGTCTCCTTCGCTAGGATCCTACACTGCCAGTAGAGACTCACAGACATGGACCCAGAGCTGGAAAATGAGGTCCAGGGTCCTCTTGTCGGGGCGCCATCTAGCCTCCCAGAGCATGGTGCTCACACAGGTCAGTGAGGAGCAGGAGGCCTCTCGGGTCCAGACGCTGATGGCTGAAATCAAACCCTCTACCTGCCTCAGAGTTCAGGCCTGGCAGGGAGGCGCCTATAGCACTAAGGAAGCTTTAACTGCGGGCCCAGGAGCTGCAGTTCTGCCAAGATACATGTGCCCCCTGGGACCAGGATGTGCGTTTCAGCTCAGGCTCGGGCAGAGCTAGGTATTAATTATAACACATTAATTATGACACTCGGGAAAGCTCGAAATGGAGGATGGCAACCCTCTCCCAAGGCCATATCTTGTCTCATATTTCTCCCTTGAAGCTGTGACTAAGGCCTGGCATTAAGGGCGGATCAGTCCTCATGCTGGTTGGTATTGGGGTGGGCTGGGAGAACCATGCCATTACTAGCCTAACTTGAAAACGCTGACCTTTGAACAAGAGAAGCTCGAAAGATGTATCAAGGTATATATGAAGCAAGGGGTCCAGGGAGATGGGTCTTCTGATAAGAGGTCATGACCCGAAGAAGAACCAAAGCCAGGCAATCATGTTAGCTACAGCACAGTGAAGCAGATGGGGCTTGTGTTTTGTATAGAAGGGAAAATCTTGTGTTTTCAGTAATTAGCCCAAAGTGAATAAAGTAAAAGAATTGAGAAGGCAGTGCTACTGCCCACTCTTTTTTTTTTCCTTATTCTTTCTTTAAATTTAAATTTATTTATTTGTAATTGGAGGATAATTGCTTTACAATATTGTGTTGCTTTCTGCCATACATCAACATGAATCAGCCATGGGTATACGTATGTCCCCTCCCTCTTGAACTTCCCTCCCACCTTCGACCCCATCCCACTCCACATGCCTCCTCTTATTTGACCAGTTTTTTTTTTTCCTTTGACCAGTTTGATATGAATAAATTGAGCAGGAGAGTCTGCAGTGAGCATGTGGGTAAAATATTAACAACAACAACTAACATTTTCTAACAGTACTAATTATGTAGAGTTCAAAGGCATACTGATGGATTAACTCATTTAATCCTCACTGGGATCCTGTAGAGACAATGTAGCTACCATCACCATCTGACAGAAGAATCAAGGCAGGGGGTCCTGTTACCAGCCCGATGTCCCCAAACTAGTAATTTCTAGAGCCAGGAACTGAGCCCAGGTGGTCAAACTCCAGAGTCTACCTCTGACCATCTGCCATACTGCTCATATTTTAGGAAGTATAAGAACCACCTGATATATATATCCAAGAGACAGAAAAACGTTTGTCCTGACAAAATCGTATACATGAAAGTTCATAGAGGCATATTCATAATAGCCAAAAGTGGAAATAATGTCTATACACCTACAAATGGATAAAAATTGTGGTATAGCCATATGATGGAATATTATTCACCCATGAAAAGGAATAGGTTCATCTGAGTGGTAACATGAATGTCACTGACCTTTGGACACTTCACATTAACACACAGATGATCCTTGAAAACATCATGCTAAGGAAAAAAAGCCAGACCAAAAGACCGCATACTGAATGATTCCATTTATAGGAAATGTCCAGAACAGGCAAATCCATACAAACAGAAAGTAGCTCACTCGTTCCTGTCGCTGGGGAGTGGGAGAATTGAAAGAGGCTGTCTTAGGGGTGGGTTGGTTTGCAGAATTAGAGGAGTGTTCTGGCATCACGGGTGATGGTTGCCCAACATTGGGAACATACTACAAAATATCACTAAATGGTATACTTTCAAGTAGTGAATTTTATGTTGTATGAATTATATCTCAGTTTTTAAAATTGCCTCCCCCCGAAACCCCACCCCACTTGATGTATCAGTGAGGATGCCTTGAGCTCTGCCTTTGACTGGTCTCTGGGGTGCAAGACAGACCCCAGTTCCAGGCATCACACAGACACAGCAGCATTTAGGGGAGGGAGAGACGAGGGTTCCAAAGAGAAAAGCCAGCTTTCCAGAACCCCCAGCCTGTCTTGGCACATCCCCTTGGTCAAAACTGGGCCCCTGCCCTCTGCTAAACCTGTCATCAGTGGGGAGACAAGAAGCTTCCTGATCTGCTCAGACCAATCAGGATTTGCCCCCGAGTTTTGTCAAGGAGGAGTGGGCCCCTGAACAAAACAGATGTGGTCAGAAGAGAGAAGGGTGATGATTGTTTGCAGGCCCTGAGCTGTGTCTGGTGCATGCAGACCCCCGGAGCGACTGATTGGACAGGTTTGCCATGGGTTGTAGAACCCTGCACTTGACATGAGCCGCTCAGATTCCTCTGATGGGGGTGTCCCCAGATCCCACTCTGAGAAACATTGTTCAGTGAGGTCTGAGAACATGTTCCAGCTTTCCTGTTACCCAGATCTTCAAATAATTCCCACTTTCCCCCTGCCCCCCACCCCATCCTCTTGAAAAAGCTCTTCAAAAATGGAGAAAAGAAGGAAAGGATAGGGGAGGAAATAGAGGAAGATGGGAGAGAGATCACAGTTTCTATCCTGTGCCTTTACACAATTCCACAGTGTCACTGCAAGGCAACTATATTGCTCTGCCCATTTCACAGAAGTGGAAACTGAGGCTAAGAATATTAGCAACTTTGCCCAAGGTCAAGTGGAAGTGGAGGTATTCAGGCCCAGGTCCTGGATCTCCATCTGGAGCTGCTGCCAACAGACCCTTCTCCCTACCAGACACCAGAGGACAGTCAGGCCTTAAGGCACAGAACTTCTGAAGTCAATGCAAATAAGCTTGGTTAGAAAGTGATCATCTCTTACCAAAGAGATTTCAAGACTCTTTCCTAGAATATAAGGTCTTTCATTTTTTTTTCACATCAGGAAAAGAAAATTGCGCATTCACTGGACATTAAAATTGTGCACCTATACAGTTTGACCTTTTCTGCTTTATTAGTGTATCTTCTCTGCACTTGGCCTTGATGTCACTAAGAAGACGAGACTAGAGCAATCATGCCCCATGGATTTATGCTGAAAAGATAAGCATTTAAAACATACCACTTCTGTTTGTGTGGGCTTCCCTGGAGGCTCAGATGGTAAAGAATCTGCCTGCAATGCAAGAGACCCAGCTTCGCTCCCTGGGTGGGGAAGATCCCCTGGAGGAGGGAATGGCTACCCTTCAGTATTCTTACCTGGGAAATCCCACGGACAGAGGAGTCTGGCAGGCTATACAGTCCATGGGGCTGCAAAGGGTCGGATGCAGCTAGCACTTTCACTTTTTCTGTTTGTGTAACTCTAGACGTCGTGTTCTCCAGACCTGCAAATGGGCAGAATCATGGAGAAGCTTCTATTCACAGACATGAAAACGGGACATAAAATACTTTACAAGAAAAACACATAGACCCAGAGCTGATACCTGAGAAAGACTTTCCCCTGGAACCAGGTCATTCACCTTGCCAAGCACTGACCTTTTCCTCTGTCCACATCTCTCTTTTCTCTGGATCCAAACCTCTCGAAACTACAGTTTTAGGAGAACAAGAAATCTGAATGTGAATATAAATGTCAACTCTGTAACACACTTTCCCTTGAGAGTTTCCCTGGACTGTTCCTAAGGGAAGAATTCTGAAATCTCCTGCCTTCCCCACTCCTATGGGAGACTTCTGGTTCTTGGAAGGGCAGAACTCCTGTCTGGCCACAAGGAAAACACACTGGAAGGCTTTGGAATAGGCACATTTAAGCATTCTGACCTTTTCCAAAGAAAGCTAGTGTCTTGGGCTATGACTCTGAAATACAGAATGGGGCCAAGAAGATCAAGTTCTGAGCATCAAGATCAAGGTCTTATTTGTGTAAATCTGCCTGAGTTGCTGGTGAATATACTTATAAATATGACCCATGTGGGTTTGGGGATGGGTCGTGAACCTGAAGGTGGGATGGAGAGAAAACAGCTGCAAGTGAGGCTGGAATTCACTCAAACCCTGGCAAATAGAGAGGCATGTCCATGAAGGAAGAAGGTAGGAACTTCAAGTGTAAGAGTATGTGCTTGTGGACTGAGGGTTTCTGAGTAAGGGCAGGTTGGTGTCCGTGCAGACCAAGCTGGAAGACTGAGGTTTCACACAACGACCCTGTGAGCTAAATCAGATTCATCAGCCTTAAAAAGTAAAGTATTTCTGGGAGCCTCACTAGAGCCTCAGGGAAGCTGAGCTGGAAAGTCCCCCACGTAAGGCAAGTGACTGATCTTCAGAGTCAAGTTCCAGTCCCCAAGGCAGGATGCTTCAGGTTGATAGGGTAGGTTAATATCACTTGTCAGCATGTCAGACATTTAAGGACTCCCTGTGAGATGGGTGATGTTTCAAGGAACAAAGTCGTAAGTCATCGGTCTAGGAAGGCTTCAGCATGGGGTCACCCCAGATGGACAATATGCCAATGTGGCCAGCCCCCTGACAACATGCCAGGAGCTGCTCTAAGCACTCAACCTGCATCATGTTATTTAACCTGCTCGCAACAACTGCCCATAAAGGTTCTCTCTTTATCATTTCTGTCTTACAGATGAGGAAATTAAAGCTCAGAGAGGAGGAGTCCAGGTCACATGGCTCAGAAATAGTGGAGCCAGGATGCCAACCCCCGATCTGTCCTCCCCTTATAAAAGAGCCGAATCGATACATATTGGGTTGAATGTGAGTCAATGACCCCTTTCCTGTATTGATCTAAACGCTCTTCATCAGAGGTGTGACCTCCAGGCTGACCTCTCTCTGAGGACCCTCTTTGAAGCCGGCCCCAATTCTAGAGGTGACATCCAAGACACCCTACCTGATAACTTAGGTAAAGAGTTGAAGTCAAGCCTTTCCTTTACATGTTTGCCTCTCAAGTTGGAGAGTGTCCTATTAAAATACGAACTAAAACAATGCAACTCTGAAAAGTCTGGGGCTGAGTCTTTGCCTTACACACATGCAAACCATTCCCGCATTACACTACTTGCTTTGCATCCCGCCGTTAAACTGTCATGATGGGAAATAAATAAAGTCCCAGTGCACCGTTTGGCAATTAGCAATTACATCTCAACCTCTTTGGTAGCCTTCACACTGCTCCATAATTGTGAGATTATAAAGCTATCATTTACATGGTTGGCTATGAGTGTGTGGATATCTTGCTATGACAAAGCAATTACCCAAGTCATTATCCTCATAAAGTAATCTGCAATTGGTAAGTAAATAATGATTATGTGGCTGAAAAATGTTGTATTATTGACTCTTAAAACAAATATTAAGATTTATCTTTTCATATGATCGTCTATGATATATACTCCAAGAGTCCAAGGTAGGGTCACTTTAAGCTAATAGAACATGAGGTAGATTTACATGCTACTTCAAAGTCTGGAAAGTACTTTAAGATATATTTTCCTAACTGGTTCACACAATTATGACATAATGGCAGAATGGGTAATGCCATTTCCGTATTTTAAAGGGAAGATGGAATCTGAGAGAAACTGCGTGCTAAGTTGCTTCTGTCATGTATGACTCTTTATGACCCTATGGACCATAGCCCGCCAGCCTCCTCTGTCCAGGGGGTTCTTCAGGCAAGAATACTGGGTTGGGCTGCCATGCCTTCCTCCAGGGCATCTTTCTGACCTTGGGATAAAACCCGTGTCTCTTATGTCTCCTGCATTGGCTGATGGGTTCTTTACCACTAGCACCATCTGGGAAGCCCTTAGAGAGGCTAAAGGACTCTAAGCAGATGTGAAATTCCTTTTTTCATGGATATTTAGGTATCAAGAGATGCACATTCCCAAGATAGCCTGTCTTTCTCCTCCCAGAGGCTCAGAGGCTGATACAAAGGACTTTTCAGTCTATGTAGAATGCTCCTGTCCTTGTCGATGAAATAGAATAATTCAAGCTATAATGACATCCCCCACCCTCAAAAAAATCAAAAGGCACTATATACTTCAACTGTATTTTATTGCCTGGCTCAGTAAAGTTGGCCAAAGGTCGTAATTCTTTCATTGTGTCTATACAGAGCCAAATGGCCATTTGAAAAATGTGAAGCTAAAAATGTTCAAATGAAATGATTCCATATCTACCACTCAAATTTTATGACCTGCCTCAGTGTGACCAACATTATAATAAATGCAGTCTTATTGCTTTGTAAAGACAGAGTCAAGGACCATGGCAAGCACAGGAGAGGGTAGGAAGTCTACAGAGAATCTGGTCAATAAGGCCAGATTTCAGATCTGAGCTACTCAAAAGTGTGTGTTCAGAGACCCTGGGGTGGAAGCAGGATAGGCTTTGCTCTACCATAAATGGTCATGGAAACTCAGTCACCGAGAACCTGACTTTTCATTATTTATTCCTTCATTCAACAAATGCATATTGAAAGTCTACTGTGAGCCAAGTGATGGCCCTGGAACCTCCCGTGAACAAGACAGGTGGGTCCTCACAGAGCTGGCATCTCGCTTAGATGAAGAGAGGAAAGGCAGGAAGAGGAGAGGTGATTATTCCATTTAACAGGTGTTTAAGAGCTTCCCAGGTGGCGCTAGTGGTAAAGAGCTCACTTGCCAATGCAGGAGATGCAAGAGATATGGGTTTGTCCCTGGGTTGGGAAGATCCCCTGGAGGACAAAATGGTAACCTATTTCAATATTCTTGCCTGGTGAATCCCATGGACAGAGGAGTCTGTCGAGCTATGGTCCATGGGGTCACAAAGAATCAGAGAAGACTGACATGACTCAGCACAATAGACATTTGGAAATCTGTTCAAATAGCAAAATTTTATTGAGTTTTCTTCATTTTTCAATGTTGCTATTTCAGTATATTAAAAATATTCCAGGTTTTAAACTTGCTTCATTAAAAACAAATAAGTGAAATCACTCAGTCTAGCAAATCACTTTCAGGCGTGTGTCTATTACCCTGTTGAAGCCGTGTCCCAAGTAGTCCAGTCTCTGAGTGACACTGTGGTCAAATGAATGTGGTCTGGAGACCCAAAGTCATTTCAACATGACGGCATTTCCACCCGGGTTCATTCATTCACACAGACATAAGTACGCTCCTAAAGGGGCATGTGGTCCAGGCAACACTCCTGAAATTCTCCCTTGTCCTTCACATCACTTTTGCTCACACATTACAAATTCTCAACTACTCCCCTCTTCCAAGTATCTAGAAAACTCCAGTAGCCTCCACTAGGGCCTTCCCATCAATACTGCCCGGGCTCTTCTATGCTTCCCCCTTCTCCTGAGTCTGTCACAAAAGCCCAAGAAACCTCTGCAGCCACAGAAGGCCCTTCCAGGAAGGACAGGTGAGGACAGAAAGGTAAGTAGACAACACCAGCTGGTCTCCATTAATAAACAGTGCCCCTTCCTATGGGTATTTACAACCCAGCTCTCTATATGATTATTTCAATAAATCACCAAAGCATGTGACTGTTGAGGGTTTCACCATTTCCCTGTCCAGAGATAATGAAGAAAAACAGAAGAATCATATTGGGGCTGATCTGAGTTATCAAAATATTTAACATCTGCTTTACTCAGGATCATCAGACCTGGCCACAATCGGTGGCATTGTTCCCAGAGCTAATCTCATAGATTTTCCCCTTTCTTTATTTTTAATTGAATTGCCCTACAGGTAACTACATGGAGCCCTTTCCAGGGCAGACACCCTGTACATGGGTATCCTCCTTGCCCCAGATTCTTTGTGTATCAAACGAAAGCCTCTCCAGACCCCCGAGTCCAAAGTAGTTAATTAACAGATATCAAAGGAGCCTTTGTTGCCACCCCAAACCTTCCTCTCTTCTCCAGATGGGGACAGATTCACTGACAATTTAGTTCCATTTCTGAGAATGGTTTCTCAGGTTTCCCTTGTCGGTGACTAGAAAGGGCCAGGTGCCATCAAGGACTCCCGTTCCTGGGGCTGTGCCAGAGACCGAGTCAAAGGAAACAGAGAGGCCTCAAATCAGTGGTCCAGGACCCATCGGGGGCCACGCGTCTTCCTGTTGGGGACTGACATGAGGGGGCTAACCAGCAGAGAGAAGTGCTGGCCCTTGGGGTGTTGATGGATGACGTCACAGGGCACTGCTCTGAGCAGAAACCCATGAGGCGGGGGTCCCAGCCCAGGTATCTCCTCTCAGATGAAAGCTCCTGGATCCGCCCACCCGAGACCCATCGGGCAGGGTCTGCAGGGCCCTGCGTTGGAGCTGAGTGAGTGTCTGCTTACTTGGATGAAAGATCAGGGCCAAGATTAGTTTGAAGAGATAGAAAGAGAAAGGGACCAGCTTTATGCGATCTGCACAGGCCAGAATAACCAAAGCAAGTTCATTCCTTCTGTGTTTACCAAAATCCAGGTTGTAAAGAGGAAAGATTAGTGGTGTGGGACAGCAGGCAGGATATGGTCGGTGGTCAACAGTCATGAAGGGTGTGGACAAGTGACCCAGGGCTGGAAGCTCAGAATTCCAGGAAAAGGAAAACATCACACATGATGCCTGACTTAAATATCCCAAATCCTAGCAAGGTGGATGTTAACACGTGAAAGCAATAATGCTCAGAGGGGAAACAGACATCTCTTAGCCCAGCGCCACCCAGCTGGGGTTAAACCCAAGATGTTCAGATTCCAGAACCTACACGGCTCCCAAGAAATCACGTGGCTTCCCCTGCAAATGGAAAAGCACCTCTTGAAGCTTGAAGGAGACAGTTTTCAAAACGAAAGGAGGTTCTGCTTCATATAGTGTGTAATGAGGAGCTAGGGTTTATTTTAATGCTAAGAACTGAGCATAAGCTGAAAATAGATGTAGATTCAAGAATATTTTCAAGCAGTGGTTTTCAAACGGTGCTCTTTCAGACTCGGGGCTGGATGGGCAGGGATGGGGGAAAGGACAGAGCCGCTTTATGGGGAGGCTGAGCAGTGGCGGCGGGGGGGGGGGGGGGGGGGGGGCGGGCAGCAGGGTCTCCTTCCCGCCTCTCACGTGCCCACAGCAAAAGGCGTGCTTTTTGCCCAAAATTGCCTTCAACTTACATTGTTAAAAAAAATAAGTTTTAAATAAACCATTGGGGTCAATCATTTTTCCGAGGTGGATCAGGGAAGTTTGGGGCACTTGGGTAGCCAAACAAAAGTGGAGCTCACCCTCCTGCTCAGACCCTGCCTTTTCTGTGCCAAGCCTCGAGCTTGCCATGAACTAGGAGTGCCCTTTTACACCCAGGAACATGCAGAGTCTGTGTTTGTTTCTCTGCGAGAGCCAGAGTCTCACCAGCTCCATCAGAAGGAAGGGTCGAGGGGGTCCTTGCTGGAGTCACACCCTGACTCTCTCTCTGCTCCGTAGATGCCACGGTTCCACATTTTCACTTGGGCAGTCATAGGGTCTCTCAGAGCCCCTGGTTTCCTCATCGGTGAGATCAAGAAAGCAGCACCCACTTTGCAAGGTTCGGCGAGAGCCAGTGAGATGCTCCAGCCAGCCCCTGAAATCCCATTGGGAGCCCAGGATATGTGACGTGGCTGGCACCAAGAGAGGTGATACGAGCATAGAGTTCCACCCAAGCCTGTGGCCCTTCTCGCGGCTGTCTGCTCAGCCTCCGTTCCTGGAAAGGAGATCAGAAATGGGAGGTCCCGAGGGCTAACCCGCACACAGGAAATGGGGCTTTCCCTGATTCGTCCTAAATAAAATAATTGCTGTGATGAAAAGTCAAGGAGTTCAGGAAACAGTATTTTCTGAAATATAATGCTCGGTGGATTGGGAACAATACCAACCAAAACCAGACCAAAACAAAACAAAAAGAGAAGAAAAATGAATAGAATCTACTGAAACCAAAGGGGACAGAAAAGTCTCAACCTCAATACTGTGTCAAATTGAGTAATAAACTGAATTCCCCAAATGCACCAAAGTGTACTCACTGACTGCCCAAGTCCACCGCCCCATCAGCTCCCTCCCCTTCCACCCAGAGTCACTCCCACCAAGTTCTAGGGTCACCGAGACGGCTCCTTTGCCCACACTGCCCCACACCAGCACCCCCAAGCCTGGGTCACACTGAACGTTTTCCTATTCCTCAAACTCTACCCTCTCCCATCGCTACGGCCTTGCAGAGAACACGCTCCCTTCTTCTAACCTACCCCTCCACCCTTAGCTTTCACCTGGGAAACCCCCAGTCACCCTTCATGGCTGCAGCATCCCCCAGAGGCCTGCATCCCTTCAGGCAGGTTGCCCATGGGTGCCTCCCAGTGGCACCTGTCCTGTGGCCACTTTACCCTGTCCGCTCGGGTGTCTGAAACCCCTCTAGGCTGCCCATCACTAAGCACAGGCCCGGATCTACCCTCTACGTGGCAATCAAATACTTAGGTCAGTGCCTAGTACTTTGTAGGTCCTCAATAGAGAGGCATTTATAGACAGCAGTTTGCAAAGCCGGGTCTGAGCAGTCTAGCCTCCTGGCAGGAGAAAGCCTGCAATTGCTATCTGTTCCTTTTGCCTCTCCCCACTCAGAGAAACAGGCAGGACACAGCCCATGTGCCCTCCTAGCTGCCCTAGTGGAATTTCTGGGATTTCTCTCCAAATCCATGGTTGGAGACAACTGCATTATGAAGTTTCTGGAAAGCACTGGCCTTGCCCTACACTGTTGTCTGAACCTCTAGTCTAGAGGGACCCCCACAGCACACCCCAAGGCAGCCCAGTCTCTCCCTGGAACCTCCCCCCTCCTGCCTGGGTTCTCCAGACGCCCCTTGGGGCTTAACCAAATTGTGGGTGTGTGTCTTGGGGACATTCATCACAGAACCAGAGCTCCAGAATCCCGCTTCTGTGGCTATGACATGATGACTGTGTATTTCACGCCTTCCAGTTTCCCAGCTGGGATTCGGAGATTTAGAGACATGGGAGATGTATTTTTTAAATTTACGAGAGGGTCATTGATTTAATTAATTGCATTCAAAGAGTGTAGTCAGTCACAATAAAATTCTTAAAGGCGAAGGAGACCAGATTAGGGAGGATGGTTTGGGACTGCAAAGCTTTTGTTTCTTTGATAAAGCCAGTGATGCTGAGGATCTGGGCTGCAATCAGCTGTTTTACAGGGCTTGTCCACAGCAGGCATTCTGAGAAGTGCCTGGTTGTATACACCAGAACACATGTGCAGTGGTATACACCAAACTGCCTTTTTTTTTGAGGGTCTCTATGCAACATGATCCTTCAAAAAGGACAGAAACCAGTTCAGCAGCTAGAAATAGCCTCTGCTTTCACACGGCTCCAGCCCATCATCTGATTGCAGCTGGTTGGGCCAGAGCACATCCCCGGACCCCTCTGAGCTGGGCTTTCCCAAATCAGTGACACGGAGGAACGTCCTCCTATTGGTTGACCCAATCCCAAGGTCAGATGTCAGAGACACCTATAGCCAGCCTAGTCTAATCTCCTCATTGTACAGCTGGGAAAAATGAAGTCCCAGAGATCTTGCCTGTAGCCACAAAGCCAGGCAGAGTCCTCTCTCCTGATCCTGTCCAGGGATCTGTCTGCTGCCTGGTGCTGCCTCTTGGCTGGGAGGGTGTTGGCTGGTATTCCTTTCACAATATCCAATTATTTTCTTTACTTTTAGACTTCTTCTTTTGCATTGAAAAAAAAAAATAGCTAATGAACTCATGTATCTCCCTCTAGAATTACATCCTATTTTTCACCTGTTCAGAGTTACGGCCCCATACACTCCAAACTCAAGTCTGATGTGACATTAACTCCTCTGCTGGGTGCCTCTTCTAGGACACACTTCCCAGGGGCTTCCCAGGGAGAGTTGGCAGAGAGAGAGGAGAAGGCAGCCATAATTTGACTTGATGTCATTCAGAACTTGATAATCACATCTCTGAAAGGACTCTGTCAATGTCTGAAAAAGTTGGGCTGTCATCTAGAGGTAATCCCAGATCATCTTGAGGTGAGGGAGCCCATGCGGACAGGCAGGAGAGTCAGATCTGGGGGTCAGAACTGGAAGAATGGCATTACCTGCCCTGGAAGCCCCCTCCCCTCAACCCTTCCCATCCTGTGTTGGTCCTGTCTTCCCAGCACGAGGATTGTCTGTCTTCCTAAACAGGACTGGCACAGGCCGAGCTGGTGCCCTCTGGTCTGCCTGCTGCCCTACTGGATGGGGACCTCCGAAAGCAAGGGCCTTATCTACCCTGCTGTATCTCAATCTCCTAACAAGTGCCCTGCAAATCATATAGTCTCGATAAATGCAGACAGCTGAAACCGAGATCTGGCCCCATTCACTCACTTTACAGAAGACGAAACTGAGGTCCTACAAGGTCAAGTGGGAAATTGGAAGTGAAGCCAGAGCAAGGATCGGGGCCTCAGCCTGGACGTCTCTGGATTCTAGATCTTTGCAAATAATAAGGAAGCAATAGGGCTTAACCTGAAACACTTAGTTCTGTTTTCCCAGGCTCATGCAAACTCTTGTTTCCACCTCTGCACTTCCCACCCCACCTCCAAGGCCTTGGAAACACTGCAGGTTTTTATGCAAATGACCTTCTAGGAGCCTAAAGGAAGCAAATGTTTATTTTTCATTCAAACGTCCCAGATGGGTTTTATCTGCTGGGGCAGCTCGGGCCCCTGTTATCAGATGGGCATGCAAATGACTCCCCCAGAAAAGGCTTGGAAGAGAAGGGCTCTGTTTCAAAACATACAGACATTTGCCTGCATTTCCCTAGCTCATTTTCCTTTTCCACTCCCAACACTGTGGAGATACCATAACTGCCCTGCCTAGTAAAATTCTAACAGCAGGGAGATTACAGGCTTATTGATTGGGAAGAGCTTAACTGCCTTCCAGTTAGGCTGTGAGAAGGGGCCTAGCCTCAGCACCCAGAAATTTTCAGTCTAGCGGGAGCCCCATCTTATCCATTTGCCCCCAGCAGGGACCCAACGGCGCCTGTGGGGAAGCACTTTGAGGAAGGCTCTTGAAAAACATCACTGCATCTCTTGGTGTGCAGTGAGTCAATAAGTCAGGCTCTGAGTCATCAGCTCAGAATATTGAGAGCTTTTAAAATGCAAACTTTATCCCCAGTTCCAACCTGCCTTGTTGCCTTGGGGAGGCCTGAGTGCTGCCCTCTGAGCCCCATCAGATCCTCCCCACGGAGGGACACTCACACTGAGGGTGAAGCTGGGCCTCCCCCATCCCAAGACAGTCAGGCTCAGGACCTCATCTTAGCATCCTTGGGCAGGACCCTCATGGGTCCCAGAGTAAGCCAGCTTCAGAAAGCCACCTCCCAGGCATAAATATGGCAGTACACGTCCTATGCCACCCAGCAAGTCCACTCCTGGGTCTAGACAAAGACTTGTACATGAATGCTCATAACTACTTCATTCATAATAGCTCCAAACTGGAAATTACCTAAGTGTGCATCCACTGGGGAATGGATAACCAAATTGCGGGCATATCCAAATAACCAAATACCACTCGACAGTAAAGGAATAAACTACCAGGAGCAGCAACATGGGTGAATTTCAATTGTGCTGAGTAGGAGAGCCAGGATCTAGGGTGGAGGAGGCTGCTGTGAAAAGGTATGGAGACCATTCACGTCTCAGAGGCACAGATGTGGAAAATAAGTGTGTGGACACCCAGGGTGGGAAGCGAAGGGTGGGATGAATTGGGAGACTGGGATTGACACATATATATTACCATGTATAAAATAGACAACCAACGTGTTGTACTCAGTGCTCTGTGGTGACTTAAATGGGAAGGAAATCCAAAAAAGCAGGAATATATGTATACATACAGCTTTACTTTACCGATGCACTTGGCTGTAGAGCAGAAACGAATACAACATTGTAAAGCAACTATATTCCAAAAAATCTTTTTGAAAAAGGTACAGGGAAACTGCAGATGTTTCCTATCTGAATTGTGGAGGTGGTTGTACAACTGTTCACTTGTGTCAGAGTTTATCAGATTATACGCTTAAAATTGGTGACTTGCATTGCATGTAACTTATGACTTTTTAAAAAAGGGAATAGCATGATAAATCATGTTGAATTTCAGACTAATCTTCTTTAAGAATTCTCATTTTTCTGCCTAAAACATAGTATTAAAAACACAGACTGGCCATGAAAACCCTCCTTAAAGAGCCACAGGAGAGGAGGGCCAGAGAACACCAATCCACCATCTTTTCAGTTCAAGATCAGCTGCTCCGACCTGCTGAGAAGCCGTGGCTGCAAAACTTAGAAGTGGGGATTTTAAAACCTGAATTTAATGCCCACCTCTGCCAGTCAGCTGAGGCGACCTGGGAAAAACATCCAACTTTAATCCTTTTCTATGAAATGGTGGTAAAAAGAGTACTTCTGAAGGTGAAACAATGCAAATGTCCATCAATGGATAAATGAATAAACAAACTGTGGTCCAATCCTACAACGGAATATTATTCAGCCATGAAAAAGAACGAAATACTGATATATGCTACAACGTGGATGAACTTGAAAATGTGCTAAGTAAAAGAGGTCAGTCAAAGAGGTCACATATTATGTGATTCCATTTATATGAGATACTCAGAATAATTTAAATCCATAGGGACAGAAAGTAGATTCACGGTTACCATGTGCGGGAAGAAGAGCAGATAGGGGAAAGCAGCTTAAATGGGTACAGGGTTTTATTTGGGGTTGTTGAAGATGTTTGTACCAGATGCCACTAAACTGTTCATTTTAAAATGATTCATTTTGTATCAAGTGGATTTCACCTCAGTTGAAAAATACAGGGTCCCCCGCCTTGGTGTTCCAAGCTGATAAGGTGAGAAGCCCAGACCCTGAGACAGGGCAGACCTCAATGGACAGCAGCTGCAGTGACACTGAGCTTGTTAGAGGAGCCTGTCTTCGGCAGCTGTGAAACGGGGAACGCCTCTGGCTCGGGGGAGTGGCTTCTCGGAGAGGTGGAAATGTGGAGATGGCGGGGGGGGCGGGGGTCACCTTCCTGGCCCAGATCCCAGCCTCCGACCACCTGGCCCTGCCTCCCTTGGACATTTCCCCTCCCCTGAATCTGAGTCTGGGCTTGGCCTAGAAGATGAGCCACTTAGGAAGATAACCTCACTTGTGTCGAGGACCCAGCCGTGGCCTGGCGCTGACATTTGATCTTCCTCCCGTGACCCCGGCTCTGACCCGTGCCTAATCCCATGGTCGGGCTGATAGCAACACAGGCCGGCCAGGAAAGCAGCTTTCCCATGAAAGCCCAGGCAGGCTTTGACTCCCAACTGCTTGTGCCTTTGGAGGGGGCCTGTTGGGCCAGCTATACAGAGAAGAGGGTAGCCTGGAGATGTTTAACAGGCGCATTACGATGAGACTAATTAGTATCTAATAAGAACCTTATTAGCACAGGGACATATTGAGGAACAGTGATCCACAGTCCTTAAGACTGTGTCTTCTAATGGAAATCAATGAGCATCCCTCAGTCCAGGAGTAGCTCTCCGCCTGAGAGGGAAGAGAAGGTGCAGGCTTGCGGAGGCTCCAGTAAACGAGGTGTCCTGGAGCCCTGCTTCAGGCCCCTGTACCCACGAAATGAGCACCCACACCCCCAAACCCACAGGTGACTTTGAGAAAGGGTCTATCTGCTGAAAAAGAAAGGCCTCTCTGGGTTAGAAGCTGAAGCTCATGCATCCCTTCACCCTTCCGAAGCCCAGGGCTCTGCTGGTTAAAGTGAAGGGGTTGTTCCAATTGACCTGTCTTGGGCCTTCTTCTAGCTCTTTCTATGATCTCATTCATCATCCCGAGACAACATCAAGCTTTCATAGAATCACCATAGGCACAGAAGAGAGACAGGCTAGAGACAGAGACTTAGACTTATTCACTCACTAAAGGTTAGAAAAGCTCTTGGAATGATCCAGGAGAGAACAGACCAAGGCTCCGGAGGCATCTAGAAGGTGACTCAAAGCACAGTGCTGGGCCCACCTCCCAGACTTTCTGATTTTCTAGGTCTGGTTTCTAATCGGCTCTTAGGTAAACCTGATGCTGCTGGTCCGGGGACCACACTTTGAGAACCTCTGGGGTGGGACAAGAGAGTGAGGGAGGGGCCAGGAGATCCCACCACGAACAGTTAGCCCATCAAGGACAGGGACCTCCCTATAGGATTGTGGTGGGGCGGTGGCCTTCCAGCAAACAGATAGAAGGCATGGTCCAGGAAGGGCGGTCATGTCCAACCTTGAATGGACGGTGTTCCACAAGGCAGGATCTGCTCAGGTCACAGCCAGGCCCTGCAAGAGGAAGATAAGAACCAGGCAGCAAGCTCGGGGAACTGAGCCAGGATGCAGTGGAGGGGAGGGGGGAGAGGTTTTAGGTCCATGGAGGCAGTGTGCTCCCTCTTTAAAAGAGAGAGACCCATTCTGTGTGGCTCAGCGTCACGTTTCTGACACACGTGTTCTAAGTATGAAAGCTGGCTGACTCTGACTTGCAGAAGAATCCATGCGATGCTGCCGTTCAGGGAAGAATCAGGCTGCTCTGGACACACGGAGAGCCAGAGGCAGGGCCTGGAGTCAAACCCAGGTCCGTCACAAGCAGCTCTGTTCCCATTCCACTGCCTCTCAGCCGGGTGCGGGGAGGGAGTCACAAAGCCCTCACTTCCAGGAGCTTGTCTTTGGGAAAATGACTTCACCACATGCGTCTTCCACCTCTGCTGTTAAATGGGGACACTTTCTACCAAGTCAGGAGCGAGTCAGCTCATGTAGCAGTTTTACTACCGCTCTGTACATGAGAGGCGTCTTCACTGTCCTCATCCACTAATAAGCACTGGTTGATGCCTGTTAGTTCCAACCAGCCATGATTAAGATTGCTGATAGAAGCTGAAGCAGTAACATCTGGGATTTTATAGGTCTGTTCTTGCAGGCTCAGGCCGAGGGCTTGGTCAGGTGTTCGGGCAGCAGCGATGGCTGGATGGAATTTTCCTTCAAAGCTGAACCAGGCAGAGCCCCAGGGCAGGACACTACAGGACTGCGTGTGAGGGAGACAGTCAGCTCAGGAGGGGCCTGGAAGCTGGCTAACTCCGTATCCCTGAAGATCAGTAAAGGAGGCTTGTCCATCCAGGAGCGGAGGAAACGATCCCCGCAGACTGCAAGGCACCAGGGAGCCTAAGAGGTCACTGGCCTGGGAGTAGCCTCGGAGCCAGATGTTATCTCAGGCTGGACCAGTGAAACCTGAGCCTGGACCCTCACATGGCAGATGATATCCTGGGGCGGGCGCCAGGCGGCAATGAAGGCCAGGAGCTGCTCCCGCCCCGGTGCTGGGTATGCGCCGGAGGGCTGCCCATCAGCTCTCTCTCTTTCCCACCCCTGCTCTCGCCTCCCTTGATTGGTACCCTTCCTCCTGCACCTCAACTTAAGAGAAGTTGCCAAGCCGGATGATACTCAGGGACTACGTCTCATACTACAGTCTTGTGTTTGCAGAAACGTGGGACAGAAGCACAAAGGCCAGGAAGAGGGACTGACTCCCCACAGGATGCTCCCAACCCACTGAGCACCCTGGCTGAACTCAAAAATGCCTCCAGGGCCACCACTTGGCCAGGGTCCCCTCCCGTCACTTTCTCCCAGAAGCGAAAATGAAGCTCATTTGCCCTGAACTCAGCCTGGACACAGAGACTCAAAACCACACCTGTCTGCAGGACCAAGACTATGCATCCCTCAGCTTCATCAGCATCACTTTGTTTACCTGGAAGCCCCTTGTCCGGGAAAATGGCTTGATTACTTATCAGAGGAACTTCCCCAAAGACACGCAATTCTTTCTTGGGAAGCACCAACAGATGCACCCTGAGTGTGTGTCCTGAGATTTCCTTGAATCCCTTACCTAGAAAAATCCTTGCCTTGCTGTTTCTGCCATTCCTAGACCACTGGCCCTTGTGGTCCAATCCTTGTCTAATCCTAATCCAGCCCTCCCATACCTCCCACACTTCCAATTTTCAATAAATTCTGACCTTGCCTTCCCCACTCTGCAGAGCTCTGTAGAGGTGTGGCCTCCTTTACCATGGTGATCAATAAACATTGCTTTGTCTTTTGGCAAGTTGTGCTGGTAGTATTTTCGTAGCCAGCATTGAGCATAAGCATTCAACAAGGATTTTTGGAATGGTGAATAGATTGGTGGGTGGATGAATGGATGTATATGGATGGATGGATGGATAGATGGTTTAATGTAGGGGAATAGAAGAATGGGTGAATGGGTAACAATGGATGGGTGGACAAAGATGGTTGAATGTGGGAAGGACAAATGAATAGGGAAGAAAACATATGCATGAATGGATGAATATGTAGGCAGATGGATGGATGGATGAATTGCTGGATTCCTATCAATGTAGCTGGTAACCTTCACGTCTGTGCTGAGTCTTGTCCAGAAGAAGGTCCTATTCTGGTCTCATGAGGACTGGAGCCCTGTCTGATCAGAGGAGCATCATCCAGTCTTGCAAGGAAGCGCCTTAAAATTACAAAGGTTAATTCTCAAATAGCAAATCAAGATGATTTTGGTTGCAATTTGCAACTCAAAGGCAGCATTTGAAAAACAGCCCTGGTGAGTGAGTGGGGCTGCCCACCCCAACACTGCGCCATGCGTGTAGATCAGTATCAGATTAAATTTCCCCATTGTACCCTCTCTGTGGTGGGCACAATGCAGGGTGTTACTCCCCCAACCCCTCCTCTTAGCAGCACCCTTTTCAGCTCAAATTATACAGAAGCAAATAATTATCAGGGCCTTCTGTTTACCCTCCTTAGAAGATTTAATTTATCCCAATAAACATGGGGAGGCAGACCTTTTGGATTTGAAATGACATATAATTTACTTCTAACAAATGCTCGGGGTCCAGGAGAAAGCCCATTCATCAAGCCGATCTGCATCTGAGGCAGCTTACCAAAAGGACCTTTTGTCTAATTGTTTTCCATCACAAACAACATGTGGGGAGGAGATTTAGGCAATATTTCCAAACACTGGAAGCTACACAATTATTGTCCTCAGCAAACCTGGTGATACTGCTAGAGTCAGAATAGCAATTTATCTGCCTCATCCCCCATTCATGATGGCCCGTCACAAGCCTCGTGTGGTTGAGGAGGCATTTAATAACGTTCCATTCAAACCCTAGATTTAAATAACATTAACTCAGTGACCCGGGCCCAACAAAGCCTAGGAAATTCAAAGGGGGGAGATGGTGGAGGACCGTCCTTGATGGCTGGCATTCGGCTGAGGGTCCCAGGGTGGTAGGGAAAAGACTTTGAGTTGAACTCTGTCTAGTCTGGACCAGACACAAAGGCATCTTCCCTGGCAGTAGAGTCAGTGGTTGGGCTCTGTGTTCACTCACCTGTCTGTCTGGTATCCATCAACTATGGGAGGTTTTCAGCTTCATTTACAGCTTTTTTAAGCCACAAATCATGTGGCCTCAACAGCTGTCTGTGGAATTACCTCTGTCTGAGTTCCTAACTCAGCACCTAATGGTCCACTGGACACTACATCCACCCTGAGGTCTCACTGACATCTCAAACTCAATGGTCCAATATTCAGCTCCCGTCTCTGAACCTCTATCTCTGAACCTCCATTGAGTGCATTAAACAGAAGCATTCAATAAGGATATGGGGGATGGTGAGTAGATGGGTGGGTGGATGGATGGATGGTTTAACGTAGGGGGATGGAAAAATGGGTGAATGGGTGACTACAGATGGGTGGACAAAGATGGTTGAGTGTGGAGAGAACAAATGAATAGGGAGGAAGAAGTATGAATGGATGAATTCTCCTCAATGAATGGCCTTGTGTCTCCCCAACCACTCAAGCCAAAAACCTGGGGGCAGCAGACTCCACACTTCCTTTTCTTTTTAATATTGCATTCTCCTCTTTATGATAAATAAATAAATAAAGAGCCTCTTGATGAAAGTGAAAGAGGAGAGTGAAAAAGCTGGCTTAAAGCTCAATATTCAGAAAACTAAGATCATGGCATCTGGTCCCAGCACTTCATGGCAAATGGATGGGGAAACAGTGGAAATAGTGGCAGAGTTCATTTTGGGGGACTCCAAAATCACTGCAGATGGTGACTGCAGCCATGAAATTAAAAGACGCTTACTTCTTGGAAGGAAAGTTATGACCAACCTAGATAGCATATTAAAAAGCAGAGACATTACTTTGCCAAGAAAGGTCTGTCTAGTCAAGGCTATAGTTTTTCCAGTGGTCATGTATGGATGTGAGAGTTGGATTATAAAGAAATCTGAGTGCCGAAGAATTTATGCTTTTGAACTATGGTATTGGAGAAGACTCTTGAGAGTCCCTTGGACTGTGAGGAGATCCAACCAGTCCATCCTAAAGGGGTTCAGTCCTGGGTGTTCATTGGAAGGACTGATGTTGAAGCTGAAACTCCAATACTTTGGCCACCTGATGTGAAGAGCTGATTCATTTGAAAAGACCCTGATGCTGGGAAAGATTGAAGGCAGGAGAAGGCGACGACAGAGGATGAGATGGTTGGATGGCATCACTGACACAATGGACATGGGTTTGGGTGAACTCTGGGAGTTGGTGATGGACAGGAAGGCCTGGTGTGCTACAGTTCATGAGGTCTCAAAGAGTCAGACATGACTGAGTGACTGAACTGAACTGGTTGCATTCTCCATTGTTTGGCAAGCCCCATCATTTCCAACTCCCTGACATTCTGAAGTCCAGCCTGATGGCTGCTTCCCTGGTGCAGGATCTTGTCTCTGATTGCACTACTGTAAGTCCTCCAGCCGGCTTTCCTGCCTCTAGTTCTCTCCTCTTCCAAACCATTCTCAAGACAGCTGGTATAGAATGCAGTTCTCAAATGGTTCAGTTCAGTTCATTTCAATTCAGTCGCTCAGTCATGTCCGACTCTTTGCGACCCCATGAATCGCAGCACACCAGGCCTTCATGTCCATCACCAACTCCCGGAGTCCACCCAAACCCATGTCCATTGTGTCGGTGATGCCATCCAACCATCTCATCCTCTGTCATCCCTTTCTCCTCCTGCCTTCAATCTTTCCCAGTATCAAGGTCTTTACAAATGAGTCAGCTCTTCGCATCAGGTGGCCAAAGTATTGGAGTTTCAGCTTCAACATCAGTCCTTCCAATGAACACCCAGGACTGAACCCCTTTAGGATGGACTGGTTGGATCTCCTTGCAAGGGACTCTCAGGAGTTTTCTCCACCACCACAGAATACACAGAAGAACTGTACAGAAAAGAGCTTCACGATCCAGATAATCATGATGGTGTGATCACTCACACTCACCTAAAGCCAGACATCCTGGAATGTGAAGCAAGTGGGCCTTAGGAAGCATCACTACGAACAAAGCTGGTGGAGGTGATGGAATTCCAGTTGCAGTCCAAGGGACTTTCAAAAGTCTTCTCCAATACCAAATTCAAAAGCATCAATTCTTTGGCGCTCAGCTTTCTTTATAGTCCTTTTCTTTATAGTCCAACTCTCACACCCATACATTACTAGTGGAGAAACCATAGCCTTGACTAGACAGACCTTTGTTGGCAAAGTTATGTCTTTGCTTATTAATATGCTGTCTGGGCTGGTCATCAGAGAAGGCAATGGCAACCTACTCCAGTACTCTTGCCTGGAAAATCCCATGGACAGAGGAGACTAGTAGGCTGCAGTCCATGGGGTGGCTAAGAGTCAGACATGACTGAGTAACTTCACTTTCACTTTTCACTTTCATTCATTGGAGAAGGAAATGGCAACCCACTCCAGTGTTCTTGCCTGGAGAATCCCAGGGATGGGAGAGCCTTGTGGGCAGTGTCTGTGGGGTCACACAGAGTCGGACATGACTGAAGTGACTTAGCAGCAGCAACTGCAGCAGGCTAGTCATAACTTTCCTTCCAAGGAGTAAGCGTCTTTTAATTTCATGGCTACAGTCACCATCTGCAGTGATTTTGGAGCCACCAAAAATAAACTCTGCCACTGTTTCCACTGTTTCCCCATCCATTTGCCATGAAGTGCTGGGACCAGATGCCATGATCTTAGGTTTCTGAATTTGATCTTTAAGCCAACTTTCTCACTCTCCTCTTTCACTTTCATCAAGAGGCTCTTTAGTTCTTCTTCACTTTCTTCCATAAGGGTGCTGTCATCTGCATATCGGAGGTTATTGATCTCAAATGGTAACTCAGGACTATTTCAAATGAAATTGACAATTCAAGGACGTTTGAAAACAGGCAAGTGGGGCTGCCTATTCCAGCTGTAAGAAAGCATGGGGTCACTCCCCTGTTTGATAACTGCAAAAACTTCCTGTTATCTCCAGAGTGAAGTGCCAGCTGGCCCTACCATCTCTCTCACACACAAGTCTCCAGCCATTCCAGAAGCTTCCCATGTGTGTCATGCCCAAAGCTTCAAAATCAAGAAGACACAAAACCAGGACACCGCGTGTTTCCGTGGACTCCATCTCAGAGGCCAAGGTTTGGCACCACCTGCAGGTATAGGAAGCAACCCTAGCAATGAAGTGGGGGCTTGGTAGAAGGTCACGGTTCCCAAGTAGCTGTGATGCTCAGCTGTGTGCATCTTTCTTCATGTGCAGGTCACTGAGCCAGTTGACATGATGGCCATTTGTGGGAGGGGCTTGAAGCACAGTGTCCCCCTGCCTGTGTCCATCAGTGAGGTCAGGCCAAGGCTGAAGAACTGTAGACAATACATCCCTGAGCTATCCTATCAAGAGGCAGCCCAGCTTGGTGATTACATGTCTAACCCCAGCCTCCCTTGGTTGAAGGTGTTGCCCAAGGAGGTGAAATTCCTGGCACTTCTGGGCTGCCCAAATGTGAGCTTCACACACTCCCAGCACTCAAGAAAGCTTTTAAAAGGCCAAGAAGCATAGAGACTAGGGCAGACATGGAAGTGAGAGGCTTTCAATGAGCTGGGAACCGTCCTTTGCTGCTGCAGAAGACTCAGAAGTAGCCCCAGGAGACACAGGCCCAGCCGTCACTGGTGTCTGTCACACCAAGCCCTCCCGCTCATATGGCAATCTCATAGTCAATGCATTCTCCTTACTGTGATGATGCCTTGCAACTTTAATGTTAAGAAAAATTCAGAAAGCAGCCTATAAAGTGAAAATATAGAGAAGTCACAGAATCCGTGTGCTGAAGTTCATTCCACAAGTTTGTGATTGCATATCACTGCTAAGTATTGCACACCAGAGATGCAGTGGGGAACCACGTACATTTGTCACTCTCTTGAGAAGTTAACATCTTAAAAGGAAAGAGCAGCCCCCACATTTGGTAGGTACTGAGAAGAAAAAAAAAGCAGCAGTAGAAAAAAGAGAGGCTAGGAGGGCTCACCTTAGTGGAATAGTCAGGAAAGGTCTCTTTGACGAGGTGACTTTTAAGCTTACAACTAAATGATGTAAAGAAATTAGCTATACTCACAGTAGGACAAAGAGTGTTTTGGGCCAAGGAGGTAGCCTGTGCAAGAGCCCTGGGGCAGGAAAGACCAATGACATTTGAGGAAATGAAGGATGCCCGATATGGCCAAAGAGTATTTGAGCAAGTAAAAGAGTAGTCAGGAATGAGATTGGAAATATCGGCAGGGTCAACTCATGGGAAGGCTATGGTTAGAGCTTGGGTTTTATCCTTGGCAGAAAAGAGGGGGTGTCCTCTGACATGTAAATTCAAATGACCTGTGTCTTCTGAACAGGAAAGAACTGAAGAAGGGCAGGAGAGAGAGGAGAAGCATATGGAAGGCCTTGGACAGAATCCGGGTGGGAGAGAAAAATCACCATGTTTTATTCATCAAGGAACCCTCTCATCCTTCAACCAAAGGTGACTTGCTGGTAATTTACTCTCTCTTCTAACATTTGGGTTATCTTGGCTTCTGATCCAAGTACAAGAAAAGTGATTTTAAAAGGACCAGGTGGAGAACTCCAGACTGAGTCCCAGAGCTAAGTTTGCAAGGAGAAACTAAAGTCACAGGAGACAGCTTAGAAAGTAACACGCACATGAGAGGCAGACCCAAGAACAAAGGTCATTGTAAGGGACCACTCTGTGCAGGGCCAAACAGCTCCTGCATCTCACCCAAGCGAGGCATCGTCCAATGTCTGGAAGCAGCATTTCCTTGACCTTGGACAGCTCCATAAGCCTGGGGTGCACACTGCCACTCCAAACAGCTGGTTCCAAGCACAGCGGCTTATCTTGTCCAGAAAACACACTCCAGGGCTGTAGGGAGGTGAGCCAGTGGTGCTCACAGAAGTAGTTCTCCTCACACAGGGCTCCTTGTGTCTATTCCCAGCACTTTGCGTGCAGTAATCACTTAACTTCCCCAAGCGCCTCGTGCGATTGGTACTGGCATCAGCCCAAGTTACAGAGGAGACAGCTGGGGTTTGGTGTGGTGAGGTGACTGCCCCAAGGTCATCCAGGCTGTACATAGAAGTGCCCGCACCAGAATCCAGGCAGTCTGGCTCCTGGGGGCATGCTCGGGCCACAGACGTTTGACCCCAGCTGGCAGATGCAGAGGTGCTGGGATCTCACTGTCTGCACACCCTCTGCTGGGCACCCGATATCCTGCCCTAGAAGAGCTGGCCGTCTGTTGTCTGGTACAGAAGCGAAGCTGTCAGAGATCAGCCATGACCCAAGACAAAGTGATTCCCCTTGGCGTTCCTCACTGGGTGACGTACAATGATTCATTCATTTGTTCAGCATTTACTAAACATCTCCTACTTCCAACATCCCAGCTGCAGGCCAGTCGCAGATCAGGGGGAAGAGCCCACACTCTGGAGCCCGAGTCCTGCTTTGCTCCTGGCATGCGTCGTGACCCTGGGCTGCTCACTTAACTTCTGTGAGCCTAGGTTTTCTAACGCTAAGATAGACATGGTAAAGTTTGGAATGGACTTCAAAAAAATAAAAACTAACTGACGTGAAAGCAGCATATGAACCATGGGAGAATGCTTTAATCCTGCCAAGGTAAAACACACATGACTATAATCACTGAGGTGCTGGCAGCCTGGGCCAGGGGAGGTCTCTCGATCCACTTTGGCTATTCGGCCCTTTGGAAAAACAAAGCTGACAAAAGTTTTGCAGTTTATAAATGTTAAATATTTGAGTTTTAGGGACCTAGATGCACAGAAGGTAGGTGGAAGTCTCATTTCAGCTGATCCAAATTTCCTTCCCCTTGAATCTCTGATCCAACTTGTTTCCTCCAAGTGAAATCAACTTGATTACTCCCAGGGTCAGGAAGCTCACTGCCTATAAAGCAGTCTCTTCTTAGCTGTCCTTTTGCAAGCTCTCTTTCTTATGTTCTGTCTTAAGTGGATCCTTTCCCCACACCCACAGTAACCTAGTAAATGAATGGTCTTCTCTGGTACCTTCTACCCAACAATTAAAGGTCAGAGGAGGGTTGGGTGGCTGAGGAAAAGATAAAATCTAGGCTCTTCACATCTCCCAGATGGAGACCAGGATGTTTTAATAAGGATATGGTTTATGATGAAACCTATGCTTCCCTCCTGATTTGAAAAGGGTGGCTGGGGCTTTCTTCATGTCAGCTGGAAAGAGGATCGAGTCCCTCTATCATGGTTTTCCGCATACTCTGCTTCTTTGGGGAAAGGCTGCATGCTAAGTCGCTTTAGTCATGTCTGACTCTCTGAGACCCTACGGACTGTAGCCCACCAGTTTCCTCAGGCAAGAATACTGGAGTAGGTTACCATGCCTCCTCCAGGGAATCTTCCCAATCCACAGATCAAACCCATGTCTCCTGCATTGGCAGGTGGGTTCTTTACCACTAGAGCCATCCCGGGGAAAGTCTGCTTCCCAATAAATAAATAGCAGCAAATCACAAATGAGTCCTTCCTATCCTGGAGTTATGTATGATTTACCAGGACTGAAATGTACAACCTACCACTTCCAATTTGGGGAGGTGGGTGGGGGGCAGTCCAGAGAGCAAACCCAGGGGAGCCTCCGAATCATCTGAATCCCAAATATGAGCCTTGAAGGAAAAGGTTTAGTTTCTGTTCTCCCAGAGAAGAGAATCAACAGAGAAATAATGATAGTGTGCAGTGAAGGGAACAAAATGAATAAATAAGCCCTCTCTAAACTGGATTCAAACATTTATTTTACATGAAAGAGGGCTAATGACATTCAATAGGATAGAGGAAATCAAAAAGTCATAGCCAGCAGCCACTCTTTTAAACCAGATTTTGAGCACAACCCCCCAAGGGCTGTTCCCACCAATTTTCCAATAAATCACACACTGACTTTTAGAAGAGACAGATATTTAATTCGTGCATTAGAACCACAGGGCCATGACCGAAGGCTGAGGCCCCCGCGGCCCACACTCTTCCTGCACAGTCCCTTAAACCACCCGGCTATAAAACGATGCATTAATTGGGTAATTAAGCACCAGGCTGGCTGCAGGATGAGTGGCTGATGGCTGACCTTTGGGGCCGAGATCAAAGTTCGAGGGTTAAAGGACTTGCCCCTTTGGGAGCCCACGGCTTCCTCTTCTGCTTCAGGTAGTTAGATTATAATTAATTATTTAAACAGAGGGACCCGTCCTGGGGTTGAGGTACCCGGATGAGAAGGCAGAGAGCTGGAGAGTGTTAATTACCTCCTCTCAGTGTGAGCTGAAGTCAGCCTCCTGTGTGTGTCCAGGAGGGCAGATGGTGGAGGAAACACACTGCCTCCGGGGCTGGTCCTCCAGGCAGCACGCTGGGGCATAGGAAGGACCAAGAGCCTCCTGTGAGTGAGGGCGTTCCCCACACACACGTGCACACACATGTGTGCATACACACATGTGCACACACACACACACACACACAGTCTTCCCCTATCTGCTCATTTAACAATGAACGCTTGCTCTGGACAATGCAACAGGGGTCAGCGCCTCACAGGACTCATGGTTTGTCCAGTATTACAGGGAAATGCAGTCACTATGGCCTGATCCAGGAGCGGAGAGCAAAGAACAGGACACCCTAGTTCTCCGCATCTCCCAAATCCCAGATGTATGCACCCAAGGGGAAGAAGCTAGGGTCTCCTCTTGTTGGAGCAGGGCTCAGGAGGGAAATAAAGATGGTGTCTAAGGAGGAGACGGACAAGGAAACAGCAACCCACTCCAGTATTCTTGGCTGGAGAGTCCCATGGACAGAGGAGGCTGGCAGACTACAGTCCATGGGGTCACAAGAGTCGGACACAGCTAAGTAACTAAACACAAAGAGGGGACGTGCACAGGCCTCGTCGTGGGGGAAACAGCTGGTGGAGAAATCGAGGCCTCCTGATGGAGGGGGGAGCTGAGAGCTGAAGCCTGGGACCTGGCAGACCCAGCACTTAAGGGTGTCAAAGATGTTCCCCCTAGAGGGCACAGCCTGAGGGAACACAAGAGAGAAAGGAGACCCAGCACTGGAGTGAAGGGGTGAAGTGGGGTGGGAGGCAGAGAGGCCCTGAGAGACCCCGCTCCTGGATTTACCTGCCCCCATGAGGAAGGCACTGGAAAGTTTACAGAAGCATGTGTGTTGGGTGGGGTGGGCAAATAACCGGGTCAGATTCTCAAGGTCGCAACAGGACCCAGGGAACCTCCCTGCTGGCTCAGGAGGTATAGAATCTGCCCACAGAGCAGGAGACACAGGAGACCTGGGTTCGATCCCTGGGTCAGGAAGATCCCCTGGAGGGCGAAATGGTGACCCACTCCAGTATTCTTGCCTAAAAATCCCATGGACAAAGGAGCCGGGTGGGCTACAGTCCATGGGCTCTCAAAGAGTTAGACACCACTGAACACGCATGCAAGCACACAACTGGCTGCAAGTCCGAGTCCAAGGCAGAGGCCCTGGCCCATCTGGAGGGAAGGATGCAGAGGGTCCACCACCCCCACGCCCCCTCCACTTGAAACGCACACCCTTCCCCCATCCTGATCCATGGCTGCTGGCGGTGTGGCAGGTGAGGGTAGCAGGGAGCCCAGACACAGGAAGGTTGGAACTCCTCTTGAGGCCCTGCCTGGGGGGCACCCCTCAAAAAGCCAAAAGGCAGGGGCTGCAGAGGGAAGCCTGCTGGGAGGACTGGGAGCTGGAGATGCTTCCTTCTCTGGCCTCTGGATCCGGATGACGCTGGCTGGAGTCACAGCCTCGGCCAGGAGAACCCAGACCCCGCCTCTCTAGGCACCTATGGCAAGCTCATGTCACCAGAGTGTGCTTCCACCACTGTCTCCCCGCAGACAGACAGCCCCTTGAGGGTCTCCCTCACCTTGTACCCTTGGCCCTCAACACCCCACCTGGTGGGGAGACAGCCCTGTCCCTGGCCCGCCACCCCCGGTCACCGCTGCTTTGGGGTCAGAGGCGAGGGCCTTCTCCCCATTGGCTGCAGGATCAGCCCTCAGTCTGAGAAAACTGACTTCCTGGGCCCGTCTGAGCCAGGTCGACACGGCAGCCATGGAGGCCGGGAAGGCCACGGAAGACCACGCCTGCTGCTATGGGCACGGCCACGTTGCAACAAAGCCGCATCCACCCATAAAGGGAATCTGTGCTGCGACTCTGTCGGCAGCTGGGAATCCTACCCTGAGTTTGCACCATAATGAAAGAGACAATGGAGGGGTTTTCATTTCCCCCAACCCCGCAGGGTAGAGCGCCTGCTCTGAGATATAAATGAGACCCAGATGCCAGGCTTCGCAAATCCACAAATTACAACACCTCTGAGATGCCCATTGTGTCCAGGCTGACTCAAGCAGGTTTGCATGTCCCTGCATCCCCAAAACAATAGCTCAAGTAGTCATCAGATGGCCAGAAACCAAAGCCACTGTCATTAATAGCCAAGAGGTGCTATTAATTAAAGTATCCCTCGCCCATTATGTAGAGAGAGCGGCTATTTCTATTTGAAGCCTGCTGGTTGGATAACTGCTTCCATTAAAACAAAAAACTCACTCTGAGATACGATTTAACACGCAAGTGCTTTTGGGGTTTGCAACGGCTGCCTGTGCACGTGGCTGAAACACACGCCCCAGATTTTCAGGGCCCGTGACTGCCAGCGTCTATCTGCACTCCGGCCTCCAAGTAAACAGATACATTCTCCTGAATTAAACTCTGCTCACCACAATGGCAGTGCCAAAGTCAGCAAAGGCACGCCAGAGTCTGGAAAAGGGGCTGGTGCATCAGAAGTCAGCCATTCAGCAATGTCATCTTTCATTTGCTTGTTCATCTGGCTTATTCATGGTGCCTGAGCTTGGGGTACCTACCACGGGGCTGGACCCTGTAACAGGCACTGGAATAGTATCGTTGATCAGCCACACCCAGAGCCTGTCCACATTACAGTGCCTGTCCCACCTGGGGCTTACAGGGAATCCAGGAGCAAAGACAGAAATTAAGGCACTGACAGCACCAATGAAATACCCTGGGAGCTCCCAGAACGCGGGGCCTTTGAGACATGAGGGTGCAGAAATCTCCATGCAGAGCCCCTGGGACCAGCAGGCACCAAGTGTGGTACCTCAAGCTGTCTCCCTGCTGACAGCCCACAGAGGGAGTGAGACATTCCAAAGGTCTCGGCAATCTGATAAATTCAACTCAAGAGCTGTAACCTAATACAGAGAGCAGTGTGAGCAGGTGCTGTGAAGCTGGGGCCGTTCGAAGGATCGTCTTGAACTTCTCTCTGGCTGGTGATGCTCTAACCCACACATCTGTGAGCTCTCCCCTGATGGTCTGCAGTGAAAGGCTCGGACTAATCCTGGGAGCAATCTGTCCCCCAAAGCAAGAAGTTGTAGAGAATAGAGTCTTCCAATCAGTCCCCAGACCGGGATGAAGGCTTCCCAGCTCATCAACAGTGGTGGGGAAAACCTCTCCCCTCCAGGCACAAATGATGAAACAGTGACCCGCTCACTCCATGGTGTAGGCTGAGGCCAGTCACATCGAACCTGAATCCCAGGTACTAAGTTTGCAGGATGAGGAGTAATTGGAAGGAAAGAGGAGGCAAGGAAGGAAGGAGAGAAGGAGGGAAGGAGGAAGGGAGGAGGATGGGGAAGAAGGAAGGAAGGAAGAAGTGATGGGAGGGAGGGAGGGAAGGAAAGGAGGAAGCAGGGAATGAAGAAAGGAGAAAAAGTGGCCCAGGGCTATTTTGCTCAGACACAGATTCACCACTTGACACATAGTAGGTACTCTAAATCATTTTTAGAGGAGAAACAGATGAAGTCAGTAGATATGACCAAGGCTAATCTAAACCTACTATAAAATTCTCTTTCAGTATAGTATAAATTGCAACATCATTGATTCACTAGTATTATTTTATGAGAACGAATGATTGCTGATGAAAGCCACTGCAGGTGATAAAGGAACTTGAGAAGGCAAGGCTGCCAGCTTTGGGTTCCGAAGCAGCTGCGTCCTTAATTACGTTGCCTGATTTATACTCTATTAAATCTGTATATAAGTAACCCATTTCTCTGAAAGCATTTAAACCTCTTATATTCCACCAAACACGGTGCTTTTATTTGAAATAAATGTATCCAGCTCTTTGGGGAACATATGGTATATTTCTCTCTTATTAATAATTCAGTTCAAATGAGCAAAAATTAGTTGGTGCAGTTACGGCTGATTTTGTCCTGAAAAGATCCGCATTAATTTTAGACGTTTTGTAAATTGGGCTATTAAATAAAAGCATTATATGTGAATTACCCTTTAAATTTTAAGCAACTTGGTAGTTTAATGGTATTTTCTAGTCAGATTCATTTTCAATCTTTAAAAAATTATAGTCATTATGGTAAGACAAATTTTAGAAACCTGCTCCTTCTATCCAATTACATATTGTACTAATAAGTAAACTAGAAAACTTTTATGTTCTCATTTCAGTGCTCAGTCCTGCTTAGCTCCCTTTTTGGCTTTCATCCGTCTTCTGAGACGTTCCCTAGGAGGAGGCTGGTCCTCCCTAAGAAGCTCTGATAAGGGGCCTGGCTCTGGGGGAGCTGAATTCATTCATGAGGGGACCTACTGTGGAGGTGGAACTCCTAAGTTCGTCTTTAGGGTCATTAGCTCTCTGCCGATGGGGCTTCCTCTCTGGATGGTGATAATGCCTCACTAATGGCGCAGAGCTCTGCGCCTACAAGACCCCAGCCAGGTAATTTTGCTGGAAAGATCAAGGGGTTCCTAAGTGGCCAGGACTGCGAGGAGATCCAACCAGTCCATACTAAAGGAAATCAGTCTTGAATATTTATTGGAAGGACTGATGCTGAAGCTGAAACTCTAATACTTTAGCCACCTGATTCGAAGAACTGACTAATTTGAAAAGACCCTGATGCTGGGAAAGATTGAGGGCAGGAGGAGAAGGGGATGACAGAGGATGAGATGGTTGGATGGCATCACCGACTCAGTGGACATGAGTTTGGGTAAACTCCAAGGGTTGGTGATAGACAGGGAGGCCTGGCGTGCTATAGTCCATGGGGTCGCAAAGAGTCGGACACGACTGAGCGGCTGAACTGAACTGAGCTGGCCAGGGAGGTCTTAGTTATAGAAGATGGACACAGAGTTCATCAGCTCTGCGGTCCAGCCTGGCAGAGACACCTGAGGCCAGGCCCACTCAGTGGTCCCTGCCCAGCTGCCTGGGAAAGCAGGGCTGGTCTGTGAAGGCCAGGCTCCTAGTGGTCCCCCTGAGGGGTTTCCCTTGTTCAGCCCCGTTCAGAGAGCCTGGGAGAAATGACAGGGCTCTGAGGATGGCTAGTGTCTCAGCTCTGAGCCTGGCTGACTCTGTGATCTTAGGTGATCCAGCCGACCATCCAAGCATGGTGCCTGTCGGGGACAGTCATGCTTTCTGTCCACTGACCTTGGCTCCTGGAGCAGCACTGTATTCACACCAACCCTTCCACCACCGCCCTCAGGACAGTAACTCCAAGACGGGAATCCTCTGCCGTCCTTTCTCCCAACCCCCCCAGTCCCTTCCTGCAGGAGGGTCTGTGTTTTCCAAGTGACTCGCTGGATGCTGAAATAGGCATCATGCTGCCATATCCATGGATAGCCAGGGTGAATGGGGAACCCACGTGGGGTCCCACGTAAGCACCCAGCCCAGCAAACCTGCCATACCTGGCTGCACAGTGCTTCCTGGAAGGGCGGGGCAGTGGGGTGAGCAGAGATTGAGGCAGAGCAGACATTCATTTTATCACATGCAGACAACTGTCAGACCGCCATCCCATGGAGCAGACCCGCCCTGCTGCACAGAGAGCGTGCCCACTGTCGAGATGGGGAAAGTGAGGTCCTGGGCAGAGATGGGCCTGCATGGGGGAGTCTGGGGACCACTCCACAGTGAAAACTTACACAATAGGTCATCAAACCCCTTTGTGTTCTGGTCACCTGTGATGGCCCCCAGTCACGTGCCAGCCCCTGGAAGCAGACACAGAACAGCTCTTAGGGACACAGGTTCTTGTGTTGGCTGCCCTGCCACTTACCAGTATGTGGCCTTGGCAGATTATTCAACCTCCCTGTAGCCCAGGCCCCAGCTGTGAAATGGAAAGACTGTTACTGACTTCATAGATGGGATGAGTTAATGCATACCAAGTGCTCAGAAACTCCAGCCAAAGACATTAACGGAAAAAAAAAAAAATAGTGTGACCCACCAGCTAGAGTCTCCATGGCAGGTCAACTCATGTGCCCCTAAATAACAATGTCTGAAGGATTGTTTCTGAGACAGAGTTACTTCCACCCCACCTCACTTCACCCAGCCAGATGCCAGGCCACTCCTGACTGCCGTGATCTGCTTGCTTTGAGAACATGGCCCAGTGTGCCCAATATCCACCCATTAAAAGAATGCTGCCTTGGTATCCATGACAACTGCACTATGGGAAAGGCCAGGCTGGAAGTGCCACCCTGATAGACTCCAAGCAGAAAGGGGTCATAAGCACAGATTGCTTGCTTTATACATTACTTTACCACTTTATACTTCACTTTAAGGCTTTCAAAGCACTTCCCCACACATGTTGCCATTTAATCTCCCTATCAGGCCAGGGTTATTCTTCCCAGTGATTATTATTTCCTGTGAATGGTTGAGGTTAATCTACTTCCCTGAGGTCTCATGGTAAAAAATGGAGGAACTGGGGTTCAAATGCAGGATCCAGAACCCATTCTTGATGATTACACTGTACTATGTGAATGAACAAAGGTCTCCTTGTCTGTGGTCCTCAAAACAGAGCCAGGGGGCTGTGATGGTTAATAATATATCATCTTGGCTGGGCCTCAGTGCCCAGACATGTGGGACATTATTCTGGATGGTTCTGTGAAGGTGCTTTTGGATGAGATTAAACCAATGGACTCTGTAAAGCAGATTGCCCTCCATGAGGTGGGTGGGCCTCATCTAATCAGCTGAAGACCTGAGTAGAACAATGACTAATCTCCCCCACCCCCAAGAATTCTGCCAGCAAGTGGCCTTCAGACTTGAACTGCCACACTGGCTTGTCCTGGGTCTCCAGCCTGCTGACCTACCTTGCAGATTTTGGGCTTTTTGGTCTTCATGATTGTATGAGCCCATTCTTTAAAACTGGGGAAGGGAATGGCACCCCACTCCAGTATTCTTGCCTATAAAACCCCATGTAAAATCCCAGACAGAGGTGTCTGCTGGGCTACAGTCCATGGAGTCACAAAGAGTCAGACACGACCGAGCACACATACACATTCATTAAAATAAGTCTTGATAGATGGATAGATACAGAGACATTTCTCTGGAGGACCCTGACGAATAGAAGGGCTTAAAAGAAAATAGCAGCTTCCCCACTCATCCTCATTCACACTTAAAACTTTGGACACTGAGAATGTAGTTCTACTTTGGGTCATTTTTTCTCAGGGGACAAGTATTAGGCACTGCCCATGAGCCAGTTCTATGTGGGACATACAGACACAAGCCCTGGTGCTGCCCTCAGGGAGTGTCCAGACTGGCACCCAAGTCAGTGGCAGTGTGGAGGGAGCAGAGTACAGACCTGGCTTAAATGCAACCTTCAACACTGACTGACCAGGTGAACTTGGACTTGACCTTCTGTGTTGGCTCCTTTGTAGGCCAAATGGAGATAACGGTGCCTAGGACATGAGCATTGGGTGTGAGGACCAGATGAAAAAGCATGTGCCAGGCCCTTCATACAGCACCTGATCTACAGCCAGCACTTAGTGATTAGCAGTTGTTTATTGATACTGATTTTTAAAAAAATAGCTGAATGAATTGGTCCCAAAGTTGGGACACAACCCAACTTCTTCTAGAGGATGACTGCATCAGGAAAGATGGAAAAGACTGGGCATATGGTCTAGAAGAGGGTGGTGTCAGAGGACACTCGGGCGCTGAGATGCCTGCCTGAGAACAGGTGAGGCTGTACCCCTCTGGACTCTAGTGATGTGGGAACAAGAGGGCTCTTGATGAAAGTAAAAGGAAAAAATCTAAAAACGTATAGAAGGAAATACTTACGTACATGTCTTGTCATTAGCCTGCAGGACTCTGGACCACAGGTTATTATTTAGGTGAGTGCCTTAAAGGAATTAAGTGCATCCAGAATGATAGCTCAGTTAGGTTCTTGTTGGCATCAAGTGGCCCAGGTGGTTTACGAGAGCCATCCAAATACCGACATGTGAGCAGCTCTATGTATAGTTAGTTTCAGGCAGCCACAAACTCAAGCATCATCACCATCTATCCCTTCCTATCAGAGTAAGACCCTTAGAAGATGACAAGCCAATTGTCTGGCATTAGAATGAAAAGTACTCTCAATGCCTAAGTTTGAAGACAGAAATTATCCTGGATCCAGGAAGCTAACCATCCATGTACAGCATGAATGAGGTATAATACCGTGGATATTTCTGCAATGCAATTGGTAGCAATAATAATGATAAGATATGAATTATATAGCAATGACATTAACATCACCATCCTATCCCAGAGGACACAGTAGAGAGAGACAGATGAGTAAACAAACTAGAATGATCCAAATTTCCAGGTGCTATGAGAAAGCAGTTCAGCAAAAGAGACCAGTTCTCCCATGAGTGGCAGGGGATCGAGGCAGAGAAGGTCAACTGATACTTGAGCTGAAACTTCCAAGATGAACTGGGTTTCTACTCTGAAGAGAGTGAGGAGACTGCCTGGTACAGTGTCCCAGACAGAAAAAGTAAGGTATACAAAGCACGGAGGTGGGGACTGGGCTTAACTCATCCAATGAGTCCTAAGGGATTGAGAATTGCTGGAGGCTGGGGGGCAAGGGGTACAGGAGGTTGAGATGAACAGTGAGGCCAGAGGTAGGCGGGGGCAAGGTCTCCAACAACGGGTCATAACGCTTGATGAGATTCAACTGCATGAACACCCTTGATGCCTCCATTAAAAAGCAGAAAAGAAATCTAATTTCTGAGTTCAGACCATGATCTTTGAGATCTCTTCAGCTGCAAGGAAGCATGTAACATAAGCAAGACCATCAGAAGGAAATTCTCCCAACACAACAGAGAATAATGTGTCAAAAAGTTATGTGTGGAGAGGTTTGGAAAGGAGTCCACTGAAGGTGTGGGAATGGGGAAAGGCGTGTGATCTCTAGCCCACTGTCTCTGTCCATTATTCAAAAGGTGGCTGGCTTGCCTGGTGGCTCAGTTGGTAAAGAATCTGCCTGCAATGTGGGAGACCTGTGTTCGATCCCTGGGTTGGGAAGATCCCCTGGAGGAGGGCATGACAATCCACTCCAGTATTCTTGCCTGGAGAATTTCATGGACAGAGGTGTCTGGCAGGCTACAGTCTGTGGGATTGCAGAGTCGGACACAACTGAGCGACTACGCACAGCGCAAAGACTAAGCATTGGCTATGCTGTTGTTTAGTTGCTGAGTCTGTCCAACTCTTGAGACCCCATGGACTGTAGCCCACCAGGCTCCTCTGTCCGTGGGATTTTTCAGGCAAGTATACTGGAGTGGATTACCATTTCCTCCTCCAGGCGATCTTTCTGACCCAGGGATTGAACCCACGACTCTTTTAAGTCTCCTGCGTTGGCAGGCAGATTCTTTACCACTGAGCCACCCAAGAAGCCCACTGGCTAAGTTACAACCAGGAAAACAACTGCCAGAGACAAACCTCATATCTCAGTGAGTCTTCATATTTAAGTAAAAATGTCCTTGAAATTGTAAGCTTATCTACCGACCCTGGCTCTGGACACAAATGCAATCTTAGTAAAATGTTACATATTTATAAAACAGAAATGCCTCTAATTTACTAGTCATCATATTCAAGGCACAAGTCTAACTCAAAGTGTCATGGCAATTAAAGGAGAAATGGAAACAGCTTTATTCATCTGTGGGTCATGCAGGTATCAGATTGATCATTGGTAGTAATGCATAAGAGATACACAAAAAATTAACTGGGGGATTGGAGGGAATTGATAAATCTATTAAACATTTTTATACTAGTGTGTGTGATACAGCTTGTATTAGGATAAGTAATGTTAGTTACTTAAAACTCAACGTTCACAAAACTAAGATCATGGCATCCGGTCCCATCACTTCATGGCAAATAGATGGGGAAACAATGGAAACAGTGACAGACTTAATTTTCTTGGGCTTCAAAATCACTGCAGATGGTGACTGCAGCCATGAAATTAAAAGACACTTGCTCCTTGGAAGGAAAGTTGTGACAAACCTAGACAGCATATTAAAAAGTGGAGACATTATTTTGCCTACAAAGATTCATATAGTCAAAGCTATGGTTTTTCCAGTAATTATGTGGGGATGTGAGAGCTGGACAATAAAAAAGACTGAGCACTGAAGAATTGATGCCTTCAAACTGTGGTTGCTGTAGAAGACGCTTGAGAATCCCTTGCACTGAAGGAGATCCAACCAGTCCATCCTAAAGGAGATCAACTTTGAATATTCATTGGAAGGACTGATGCTGAAGCTGAAGCTCCAATACTTTGGCCACCTGATGCAAACAACTGACTCATTGGAGAAGACCTTGATGCTGGAAAAGATTGAAGGCAGGAGGGGAAGGGGATGACGGAGGATTAGATGATTGGATGGTATCACCAACTCAATGGACATTAGATTGAGCAAACTCCAGAAAATAGTGAAGGTCAGGGAAGCCTGGCTTATTGCAGTCCATGGGGTTGCAAAGAGTCTGACACAACTGAGCAACTGAACAACAACAACAACAATGTCAGTTACTAAAGCAAACCCCCAGAATCTCCATGGTGTAACCTAATAGGAGTTTCTTTCCAGTTCAAGTAAAATTTCTTTCTGGTTCTACTGTTCAGAGGCAGGAAGAAGAATCTTGTCTTCATTTATCCTACAGATGGGGAGAGAGAATACGGATCACAAGAAAAGGTTCTCTTCACCTGGAAGAGATGCATGAATCCATTCTAACACCCAGAACTCAATCGTAAGTCTCCATCCAACAGCAAAGGGGGCTGGGAAATGTGGTCTAGCTATATACCCAAGATGGGAGCACAGGTGTGAGCCTGAGCCATCTTGCCCTCATAGCTTAATACCCCCAAAAGTGAAGTGAAGTCGCTCAGTCATGTCCGACTCTCTGCGACCCCATGGAATGTAGCCTACCAGGCTCCTCCATCCATGGAATTTTCCAGGCAAGAGTACTAGAGTGGGTTACCATTTCCTTCTCCAGGGAATCTTGCTGACCCAGGGATTGATCCCGGGTCTCCCACATTGCAGGCCGACGCTTTACCATCTGAGCCACCAGGAAAGTTCAAAATCAGACTTTAAAAACAGATTATGAAATAGCAATAAATATTTTTTGAAAATGTCTGCTTTCATTCCTATTCCAAGTCATAATTATTTCTTCCTGTGTTTCCTACACTCTCCAAAGTTGTGCCACCATGAACCATGTGCCCCTGGAGACGTAATATAAAATATAAATCAACAAACTCTGCTGTAAAACCTTGCATAGCTCACGTGTGGTAGGAGCTGGCAAGTGGGGTCAGTACACATTTCCCCGACATGTCCCACTCCTCATTCATGGCCTTCAGCCACCATAGAAATGCAGGATACCAACTTGCCCCAAATGTCTACTCTGTTGTCTAAACTGGTTAGAAACCACCAACTCTCAGAATCGAATGACTTGACTTCAATCAAATTAGCCGTTGGACAAAGAAGTCAGTTCTTTCACCATCTGCTTAGAGAGAGCCAGAACCACCACCCAGCAGGTTGATAGCATCCTGGACCCAGGCTGCAACTCCATCCAGACATCACTGCTCACCCAGCAAACAGATGATGCCAGCGACTGTACCCCTGACCCGACCATTTCTCACACAGCAGGAGCGACCCCATAATTTCTCCATCCCGGCTTCTTGGGGTCTACTTAGATGAAGACACACGACCATGTGCCCGGGATGTGACAGCTGAAGGGAGAGGGCAGGCTGCATGATTATGGCTAATCATTGTCCCCCTGTCCCTGGGTGGTTGATACTTATCAATGAATGGCACCAAATGTGGTGTAAAATCCCAGATAATTAACCGTGAACCGGGGATAACTTAGCCCAGACCCATTTCATTCATATTTTAGAGGGAAGACACACAGGTAAACAATTCAAACCTTGGTGTTTATACCACCCCCACATTTGGGAATGAAGCTTCAGTATTGTCTCTTGCAGGCTGTAAATTCAAAAGAGACCCACAATTTCTGTCCGGCAAAAGGAAAGGCCCAAAACGACAGGACAGGGGAGAATTTATTTTTTCCCCTTTTCTCCTTAGCCGAAGTTATTATCACAACTGCCGGGGAATTTGTGAGATTGGGAGATAAGGATCTTAATGATTCTTTGGAGACCCGTCAATCACCGCAAACTGCTACCAGGATCGAAATTACATCTGCATTTGAATTAGCAACATTACTCGCCAATTTAGATCAGAGTGAACATTTTTCCATTGAAGATGGAATTAAATTAGAAAATGAGTGAGTCTTTAATTTCCAGATTATAAATCACTGAAAATAATTCAACTCCTGTACCTTAAGGCCAATTACATTATCCTAAGCGACATTTTATCTCCCAAGCTTCGGAGTGATTTGGTGACAGGAGCCTTCACACAAATCAGTCTTGCTTCAGCAGCAAGAAGTGTGTCCGCCCACCGAGTCACACACAGAACACATCAGGAACCGTTTTCCTGCCGAAGCTTATTTTACATGAAATTTGCTTGTCTGTTTGGTCGTGTATTCTTGTGCTCTAATGAACTGATGCAGCAGCCAGATACGAGGCCTGAATTAAGTCAGGTTCAGCAATGAAATTTTAAAATGATTGAACTTGTTCCAGACCGGGGCATCTTCACCCCTTCCATGTCCTCCCTTCCTTTGGTCTACAAAAGACAAAGATGTCGTGGATGTTTCTGAGGCTGAACAGTCTGCGCTCAGCTTCCTGTGTTCACAACACCGTGTCTATCTTCCTTCACTACCTTTCACTGGAATTATTGTCTGATGTCCACACAACTGTCTCTCCCTAGACTGCGCAGCTCGGAGGGCAGGGCCTATTGTACTAATGCCCGGATCCATCTGGCAAAGGGGTGAGAATAGGTGTTTGTTAAGTACTAAGTGCAGAAAGGATTGAATGAGTGGATGACGTGGGGTCCTTTCCACCAGATGAACGGCTGTCATAGAGATGAAAGAGACAGATAACAGGCAGCCCACCTGCCTCCTCACCATCTTCCCCAGCACAACACACGGTCAACCAGAAAGCCAGGGAGGGCCCTCTGGCACTAGCAGGGTCTCATTTTCTGGGGTCCACCTGGCCTACACAAAGGTCAAGGAGCCTCCCCAACAGACCACAAACCTTGCTCAACCTCTGAGAAAAGTAGACTTGACCCAGAAAACTTCTGAGTCCCTGATGCAGGGACCAAGGAGGGATAAAAAAGGAAAAGCCCAAAGCAGTTAGGAGATTGGGAAGCATTTTGAACTATGCTGGCCTTTTAACAAGGGCTTCCCTTGTGGCTCAATGGTATAAAATCTGCTTGCGATGTGGGAGACCAAGGTTTGATCCTTGGGTCAGGAAGAACCCCTGGAGAAGGGAACGGCTAACCACTCCCATATTCTTGCCTCTAGAATCCCAAGGACAGAGGAGCCTGGCAGGCTACAGTCCATGGGATTGCAAAGAGTCAGACACAACTGAGTGACTAATACACATTTGCAGGCAGGGAAGGAGGCAGAAGAAAACACTGTTCTTTCCCTAAGATGCAGATGGTGACTGGTGGGGAGGGCATGCCAACAGACGACCTGATCCCCTGTTAGAGAGGGAAGATCCCCTGTGCCCCTCCCTGACCTGGCCTCGCGTGGTTGGAAGTGCAGGGGCTCCAGCCAGTGCCCAGTTCTTGCTCCCTCTCCCCACTCAGCAGCCCTCAGTCCTCTGGCCTTGCCCAGGGAGGCCCCCACACACTTCCCCATCCTGGCAGAACCAGACACCAGGCTCTTGGTCCTGGGGGAGGGAGGCTGCTGTTGGACCACATCACAGCTTGGAGTATTTTCCATATCAGCCGCTGAGCCCCTCACGCCCCAGGGTGGCCCCTGGGACAGGGACTCTCTTCGGCCTTTCTCTACTCAGGTCCAACAGAGTAGGCTCTCCAGGGACAGGCAGGCGTGCAAAGGAGTGTTGTCAGTCACCAGGAACTGAGCCATCATCCAGGGGCTCAAGGTTCCTCCAGACACACCCCAGCTGGGAAAGGAGAGCCAAGAGGACTGGATCTGAGCCCCGCTTCCAACACATACACACACACACATGCGCATGTGCACCTCAGCCCCAGCAGATGCTTATTTCGTCTCTGTATCAGTTTCTTTAATGCTCACTGGAAGCAATGACTCTGCTGCTCAGAAACAACTTCATTCAAGTTAGCAGCTGACTGCCCCAGTCCAACTCACTTGGTCCATATACAGGGAGTGGGACCAGCCCAAGGAAACCCTGCAAGTTCATGACAGAGCTTGGAATGAAAGTCAGGACCCAGTCTCCTTCATCAGTTCAGTTCAGTTCAGTTCAGTCGCTCAGTCGTGTCCAACTCTTTGAGACCCCATGGACTGCAGCACGCCAGGCCTCCCTGTCCATCACCAACTCCCAAAGTTTACTCGAACTCATGTCCATAGAGTCTGTGATGCCATCCAACCATCTCATCCTCTGTCGTCCCCTTCTCCTCCTGCCTTCAATCTTTCCCAGCATCAGGGTTTTTTCCAGTGAGTCAGTTCTTTGCATCAGGTGGCCAAAGAATCAGAGTTTCAGCTTCAGCATCAGTCCTTCCAATGAATATTCAGGACTAACTTCCTTTGGGCTGGACTGGTTGGATCTCCTTGCAGTCCAAGGGACTCTCAAGAGTCTTCCCGAACACCACAGTTCAAAAGCATCAATTCTTTGGCACTCAGCTTTCTTTATAGTCCAACTCTCACATCCATACATGACTACTGGAAAAACTCCCTCATCACACCTATTCGAAGCTTACACAACAGAAGCAGCCACCTGGGTGATCACCATCACCATGTTTGACTCAAGTATGCTGTCTACACTGCCTTCATGAATAAACCTACTAAAGCCCTATGAGCTAAGAGCTATCCCACCATACCCATTTTACAGATGTAAAAGTTGAGGCTCAAAGCATTAAGTAATGCTCCCAAGGCCTCCCTGATAGCAAGTACCAGAGCGGGGCTTTGAACACAGGCAGTCAAGCTTCTGAGCTCACATCTATAATCATCGAGTTGTATTGATAGTGTCTCTCATCACAGATCTGGCAGGCCTTGCTCTTCTCTCCACCTTATTGAAGCTTTCTCGGTTGTCATGAAGTATGAGAGGCTGACGCCTTTCACCCTTCTGGCTTCAGAGCCTGGGGTGTATTTGGTAAAGGTTTAGATTTACCAGGACTTCCCTTGTGGCTCAGATGGTAAAGAATCCACCTGCAACGTGGGAGACCTGGGTTCAATACCTGGATTGGGAAGATCCCCTGGAGAAGGGAAAGGCTACCCACTCCAGTATTCTGGCCTGGAGAATTCCATGGACTACAGTCCATGGGGTTGTAAAGATTCGGACATGACTGAGCAACTTTCACTTTCATTTTAGATTTAGCTAATAAAACTCTTTGGAACAGACTTGCACCAAACAAGTGTTTGTTGTTTAATTGAAATGCAAACATTGCCGGGTAGCCTGTCTCTTCCTGGCAACCGTACCGAGGTGGCCTGTGTTCAGAGAGCTGTGAAGTCAGGGGAGGTTCACGTGTCCTTCCTCCTGAGATAATCTCCTCCACAACTGTCCTCACTCCCAGGTCCTTGCCCCACGTCCCTGACTCCTTTTCAGCTTGCCGGCCAACCCTGCCCTGAGAAGGCGGGGGGAGGTTCCAGCTGTGGGGCTCTCTTGCCACCAGCACCCATCTAGGGGCATCTGAGATCACAGAGGGACCAAAGGGTGACTGGGGGCCTCTTGACAATTTGGCCGAGGAAGGAGCAGAGTAACTGATGCTCCTGCTGGGGACCCTGGTAGGACCTGGTCTTACCCTAACTCCTCCCACGGCTGCAGGAGACCCCTGGGCTCCATCTACACGGGAGGACGCAGGGCACACAGCTGAGCATCCCTGAGCCACTGCTAGCCTGTCCCCCCCCCCCCTTTTTTTTGGTCTATTTCTTCTCTCTCTCTCTCTTTGTGTGTGTGTGTGTGTGTGTGTGTGTGTCTATTGAATTTGTTACATTGTTGCTTCTGTTCTATATTTTGGCTTTTTGGCTGCAAGGCATGTGGGATCTTAGCTCCCTGACCAGGGACTGAACCCACACTTCTGGCATTGGAAGGCAAAGTCTTAACCCCTGAACCACCAGGGGTGGTTCCAGCCTAGCTTGTTTCTTTGCTGCCGCTGCAGCGCTTGGAACAGCACCTGGGAGGTTGGTGACCCGGGACTACGGGAGGGCTGACGATAGGATGCAAGTCTTCCTCCCCGGCTGCCAGGCAGGCATTGCTAATCGATCACTACACTCTCCAACCAAACCCAGATGCAGCATCTCCTTAACATCTCCTCAGCATCCTCCTTAACACTGCCTTCAGGGGATGTGTAGGCACAGAGACCAGAGTCCATCCCTGCGGATATTCAGCCCCCAGGGGCTGCGTCAGGTTGGGGAGGCGGGGAGAGAGAAGATGGAGGGGATCGGGTAGTCAAGAGGGAAAGGCAGGGGCTCCAGAGGCAGAAATGGGGTTCACAGCCTGGAGCCATCACTTAGCTGCTCTGAGACCCGGAGCACGTTGAATTCCCCTCCAAGCACCAGCTCGCCTCTCCGTGAAACCAGCGCAGTGTTCTGTCCCCTGCAGATCCAGGCAGGGAGGAATCTTAAGAGGCAGCCTGCTCAGCGCCCTGCTTTCCCAATAGTGCTCAGCAGGCAGCCTGCCCCTTCTCCATGGGACTCACTTTGATCAAGTGCTCAGGACCGAGAGCTAGAAACAAGGGCATAGGGAGGCTGCAAGGTTTTGGTCCCAGTTGGCATTTCGGAGGACTTTTCCTAGAAAGAGTTCTGGATCCCAGAGCTGCACTCACAGACTCTGCGTGGCATGCCTTTCCTCAGGGCTGAACCAGGCAGCGTAGCAGGAAGGACAGAGTCAAGCGAGGCAGCTGGTTCCACGGCAGGGGTCTCCGCCGCCCTTGGGGTCACCATCGACGGCTCTTATCTATCTGCGGCGGGACCCGGGACACGACCCCAGCAATCTCGTCTCTTAGTGTCATTAATCATCTCATCAAAGGAAACACCAGCATTTGTAGGACTTTATAATGTGAGGCTTGTTTATACACATATAAACACATAGATTTTTTTAAAAGTTTTCACTGCAACCACGAGTGAAGGGTGTGGAGGAATTCTTCTTAGGCCCACTTTAAAGATGAGAAAACTGAGTCTCACACACTTCTCAAGGCCATGCCACAGTGAGCTGAGGCCGGCAGGAGGCCCCCGAGCCCAGCTTCCTTGGGTGCCGCAGCTTCCTGCATGAACTGGCCGTGAGGGCCCGGCCTCACCCCGAGGGGCCTCCCGGGGGCCGTGATCTCAGGAGTCCTTGAACCCGGGAGATGGGAAGCGCCTCTCCTTCTCCCTGAGGATGGTGGTCCCTGCAGAGCTCGGGCTCCCTGCTGAGGCACGGGCACCTCCTCTGGGGCCGCGGGGAGGAAGAGCAGGGCGGGATGGCCGGGCGGAGCGAGCACCCACTCTGGGCTGGGCTGGGCTGGGCTGGGGCAGCATCTCCCCTTTCTCCCACCCAGGCCCCTCCCACCCTGAATCCCCACGTGCATGCCCCCAGACACACACATGTACAAGCGGCCATGGCCTTTGCTCTCATCTGGGGCCATCACCTACCCCAACCCTGACAGCTGTTCTTTCTGGCGTCCCTTACTGGAACCTGATGAAAAATTCCTTTTCTCTGTTTCCCCAATCCTTGGCCTCAGGGGTCAGAGGAAGTGTTGAGAAGCTGCGGAGCCTTGCTGAGAGTGTATCTGTCTCATGTGGAGACTGTGAAGCACTCAAAGGGAAATTTCCAGTTCCATTTGCTGTTCAGTCACTCAGTTGTTTGTCCGACTCTTTGTGACCCCGTGGACTGCAGCACGCCAGGCCTCGCTCTCACCAACTCCCGGAATTCGCTCAGACTTGTGTCCATCGAGTCGGTGATGCCATCCAACCATCTCATCCTCTGTCGTCCCCTTCTCCTCCTGCCCTCAGTCTTGCCCAGCATCAGGGTCTTTTCCAGTGAGTCAGCTCTTTGCATCAATCCCATTAAGACATTGGTAATAGAGAAAGCAGCATTCAGAGCACGATCTTTGCCATTTTATGTGAGAATCTGGTGAAAGCTGGAGGCTGTCTCCCTAGAATAAAAGGCTTTCTCCCCAGAAAAAAAATCACAGATGCTCACATACACACTCACACACATACTCACTCACACATACTCACGCAGACTCAAAAACACACACATATACACTCACACATGCTCACACACACACCCACATACACACACACACATACACTCACACTCACACACTCACACTCAAACACACACACAGACACAGACACAGACACTTCCAATGGAGCATCTCTTTCTCTCTGTCTCTGTGATCCTGAACCCAACCCCTTCTCAAAACTCTGAGTGATACAGCAGCAAAATTATTGACCTCCAGCCAAGGGGAACTCTCCAGGACCCCCTCTCCTTGGCCCAGGCCTCTCCCAGACTGGGGCTGACTCAAGGCAGGAGTCTCCCTGCGCCCTTGGCATTCCGGGTTTCTGTGCTGCATCTGCTCTGACCCAGCACCTGGGCTCACTCGGGGGTCCCACCCTGGCCTCGCCTCCACTCGCCCTGATGATTCTGCAAACCACTCCGGTTTTCCAGACACAACAACCCTTTTGAGGGACAGAACTAAGTTTGCTCATCCTCTCCAGGGCACTCCTAGCAGGGGTCTGTCTCCCTTCTCAATGCCAGGGTCCAGCCTGACTCAGGGCTACAGTGGGCGGGGTACCTCTGAAAGATCACCCATCCCAAGAAGGGCTGTCCTGTTGCTCTGCAGGCCAGGAGGGCAGTGCTATGCCCACAGAGCCCCCTCGCTGGGCAGAGGGCAGAGTGAATGCCACACTGGCCCCCAGAAGGGAGCTGCCCCCTTTTTCTGCTCTCCTTCCATAAACGGCCACTGAGATCTGAAGAGAGACACACATGTGAGTGTGGGGGCTGCCCACCCTTGATCAAAACAACCTTGTGAATCCCGAGTGAGTCAAGTTGCTTCTACTCCCAAAGCATCCATCACTCCATCCAAGAAGGCATTTGGCTTCTCACCTCTCCTTCTGAAGGGCCCCTGGATTTCAATATGCACTGACCCACAGCCTCTAGGAGGACAGAAAACCCCCTGAGGTAGTCACTGCTCCATCTCCAGAGCCTAGGACAGTGCCCGGAATATAGTAAGCTCTCAGTAAGTGTTTGTGGAGAAAATGAGTCAGTGAACGAATGAATGAATGAATGCTGCAGAGCCTAACTGGAAAGATTCATAGTTTTTAATTGAGTGCAGGAATTTTGAGGAACCCGCACAGCAGGAAACCTGTATTATCTTCTTTGAATCTCTTCCTCACTTCAGATAGAACTTCAAAGTCTAGAAGAGACTAGATTCCAAAACTGTTATTAAATGCCAGCAGCATCAACTCTAAAGAAAATGTGGCTTTCTGAAACCTAAGAAAAGTTTGGAAACACTCCCTAAAGAATCTTACAGGCAACACCACTTGAGGATTGTGGTACCCGGCTCGTTAAACCTTCAGTAAACACACTAGTTGGTTGACCAATGGCTAGTTTGAGTGCCATTGTGATTTGTCTTTGGCCGTATTTTTCTATTAGGTTCTGGAATTCAGAATAACATTCACATATGGCTTCCCCAATGACTCAGTGATAAAGAATCCACCTACAGTACAAGAGACCTGACCAGGGGGTCAGGAAGACCCCCTGGAGGAGGAAATGGCAACCCATTCCAGTATTTTTGCCCAGAAAAAGTCTCATGAACAGAGGAGCCTGGTGGGCTACAGTCCATGGGGTCGCGAAGAGTTGGACGACTGAGCAACTAAGCACGTGTGGCCAGGGTAACTCCATTTTGACTTTTATTATTTTCTCTGTGGCCCATTTGCTCCAAGACACACATGGGGAAAACATCACCTAAGGCCCGTCCTGCCAGGGCCTGGCAGACAGGTGTTGGCGCACCTGCACCAGGCTGCCCTACCATCTGGGCTCATCTCTGAGGCTCTGGTACCAGGTGGTTCACCAGCTCTTGGCTCCAGGTCCTCCATGGAACATGGACCACCTCATCCTGAAGCTTCACCACTGGGGCCAAGACCCAGCCCCAGACAATGTCAGAGCCTCTCACGCAGGGAAACATCACGGTTCCTGGAGACACGGTTCCTGGAGACACGGTCCCCTCCCCCCGGCCCCCTTCTTGATCCTGGACATTAAATATTTATGAGTTCTTAAAAAAAAATAATAAGCCAGAAGCCTCCAATAATGCAAGTTGTCTACTAGGCAGGGAGATTTCAGGACGATAAACGTTATTTAGAAACATCATGATGTGCCTTATATTGTGATGTGATTGGGGACCATATTAAAACCCGGCAAGGCTATTATACCTAATTTTTGTTTCAATTCAGGCAATATCGCCACTGCTTAATATGATTTCTATTTACTTTTTTCTATTGTCAGTATTTTATTGGGGTTGTGTCTGCTTTATCAAGCAGATCGCCTCTGAAAGGGAGGTCAGACTATGCTCAGATCTTGAGATTTTTCTGTTGTCTTTCTTTTAAAGGGGTTTCCATTATATTCTGCTTGGCCTGAATTCACTCCAAAACCCTCCACGCTAATATAAACTCTTTTTCTTTTCTCTTGTCCAATTGCAATATTTCTGCCCGCACAAAGCCTGACAGCTTGATATTTAAAAGCTATATAAACTCTCATCATCCAGTTTTATGTTCCTGTTTTTCCATGATACCACTGGATTTGGGTGAATGCTACATAAAATGTGTGCATTGAAGGGTTTCAAATCAAGTTATCTCCTCTATCTATAAAAATTGAATTTTAAAGGTTATTTTAATTATAAGTTTAAACCCCAGCTCTGCTAATGACAGGGGCAGCCTCTTCCACTAAAGCATTCATTCGTCTTCTCCCCAGGGTCGCGGACAAGCTGAGGAAAACTATTATTTCCTGAATGAAATGGAATTTTGCAAAACAGGATATTATTTTTTAAAGTATTATGCACTTTGCATAACTCTCTCTTCCTGGACTGGCGGCGGCGGGGCGGGGGATGGATAAGGGCGGTTTGTGGTTCTGCCCACTGAACAAGGTCTGCTTTTGCACAACCTGCAGGAATCTCTCCACATCGCAAGTGTGAAGGAAGAGATGGTATTAACTTCCCAACTCCTTTAAGCCACGTCCAACCCACCTGACTGTCTGCAAATCAAACAAGGGTGTCACGTCACCAAAGCATTTGGAGGAAAAAATAATTAATAAAGTAAACAAAATCCAAATTTTAAGCCCTGTTTCTTCCGATTGCAATCTAAACTCCTTTAGTTTAAGATGAAAAAAAAAAAAAATTCATTCTTCTGTGGGCTCCTAGACTCCAAGTTTCTAAACGTGTTATTGAAGCCATGATTGAAATCTGACAAAAACAGACTGTGTTTTATAATAATGTCCCGCAGCCAAAGTATGGCACTAATAACTAAACAATACTTTATCACCTTTGCCACTTTCAACAGCTCCCATTAATATTGAGATCATAGTGTTCGGCCCTCTATTCCCCAGCTGACTGCCTTAGTGACAGCACAGGCTAAGGCAGTGACATTGAAAAATATTTGCCGTGACACGGCCACAAATCACGGCAAGACAAGTTTAAAACTCAATATTCACTAAACTTGCATCTGCTAGTTTCTTGTTCCAATTTCTACAACACAACTATTATATGCTGCTTTTCTCTGAAATAGCAGAACACAAATGGGTGTATGCTAAGCCAAGAAGAGAGAATGATTTAAAAAAAAAAAAAATAGATTCTAAAGGGATTGCCAGCAGCATCATTTTCTAAGCCAGAAACGATCACTGGGAGAGGGAGCTGAGGATACAGACACTGATGTGGGGGAAGGTCCCTGTTTTCTGGACTGTTCAGGACACTCACAGAAGCCTGGACCCAGATTGCAATTACTTGTGGTGCTGGGTTCACACGACAGCCTAATTTTACACGTATCGATTTTTATTTTCAGCTTTCTCGAGATGCTGAAGCAGATGTTGGTCCACTTGGCAATTGCTCATAATTCACTTTACAGAGGCTGTGGTCAGCGTGGCCCCCGCCCACTCTATTCCTGCTGACAGTGGTGGGATTGTGCCAGCCAGCTGCACCCTGACCCCCTACCAAGAATTAGGGGCCCTTGAGACCTTGAAAGTGATGCTATTAATGCTCGTTCCCCTAAGAGAAAACTTCCAAGAGGCTTGCTATCCACATGGTTTGGACCAAAGCCATTCCTCTTTGGGAGTGTAACAGGGTGGGACTCAGCATCTTCACAGCAGAGGGCATGTGTTTTCCTCCGTGGTCCTCACTCCTGGCACAGCAACCAGCACTCAGCAGATACCCCATGAATGGATGCAGATGGAGAATGAGCATTTATCTAGGACCTTTTCATTGTACTAGAGCATTCAGGACTGATACTGAAGCTGAAACTGCAATATTTTGGCCACCTGATGTGAAGAACTGACTCATTTGAAAAGACCCTGATGCTAGGAAAGATTGAAGGCGGGAGGAGAAGGGGACGACAGAGGATGAGATGGTTGGATGGCATCACCGACTCAATGGACATGAGTTTGAGCAAGCTCTGGGAGTTGGTGATGGACAGGGAAGCCTGGTGTGCTGCAGTCCAAGGGGTCACAAAGAGTCGGGCACGACTGAGTGACTGGACTGACTGATTCTTGCTCTGCCACCAAGGCATTGTGGCACCTCCACCAAGTTAGTGCCCTTCGTGGGCCTTCAGGCTGCCTCCCCGTCAGAATCAGGAGGCTGTGTGGGATGATCTGGGCCACCCCCCAGGACTCAAGTTCTGTTTCATGAAGAAAACCTACACTGTGCACAGAGACCCCGGAATCCATCATACTAAATGGGGGACTCACTGTCTTACCCTGGACATGCTGAGACACTCCGCAGAGCCTGGAAACTTTGGGATATTGGTAACTGTCCATTCTTGCTGCATAGATAAGTGATTGGCATTTTTTCCTGCTGCATCATTTTTGTCGAGAAAGGTGGCTATTGACTCACTGACTGTGGGTCCAACTCTTTGTGACCCCATGGACTGTAGCCTGCCAAACTTCTCTGTCCATGGGATTTCCAGGCAAGAACACTGGCATGGGTTGCCATTTCCCCCTCCAGGGGATCTTCCCAACCCCGGAATGCAACCTGCGTCTCTTACGTTTCCTGCATTGGCAGGCAGATTCTTTACCACTGAGCCACCAGGGAAACCCCATCAGCCTTGAGTATCACTCAGTTTAGACAAGGGGAAGATCGAGAATTGACCCTTAGATTTAGCAACCTGAAGTTGTTGGTGATATAAATGAAAACCTTTTCAGAATACATCACTGTAGTAAATGGGAGGTTGACTTTCACTTTCACACGTTAAATTCAAGTTAGGCACAACAAATCTACTAAATTGATGCCCTGGACCCAGAGATGGCTCTTCCTATTCATTTCTGTTTATCTGTGGGATCAACAGGACAAGAGCACTCACAGGACCGTCTGGCCCCCTTTTCTGAGCAGAACTGTCTGTTGTAGCTCTCTACTCCCAGTCTCCCCACAACATGTGGGGCCCCTCTTCGCTCGTGGGTCTCTGCTCTGAAAGAGCTACACCCGGGAATCACATGACGATTTCAGATATCCAGATATTCACCCCATTGTTCTAACCATGTACAGCAGAAACATTCAATCATACAGGGGAGAGGAGAGAGAGATTTTGGTTTCTCCAAACAGCCAAATCCCTATGTTATAGCTATGATAGCATTCAGCTATGTGGTGGGTTTAAAAACAAAGAACTGATTGACTAAGTGATCCTTGTGCTTGTGTTTAGTTGCGTCCCACTCTTTGAGACCTCATGGACTGCTGCCGGCCAGGCTCCTCTGTCCATGGGATTCTCCAGGCAGAAGACTTGAGCGGGTTGCCATTTCCTTCTCCAGAGGATCTTCCAAACCCAGAAATCAAACCCAGGTCTCCCACATTGCAGGCAGATTCTTTACCATCTGAGCACCAGGGAAGACTGAGTGATATAGCAAATTAAAAAATATATATGAACAACTAAGCAGCCATCAAGAGTGGTAAAGAATATACTGGGTTTCTTACTAGGGCAAGGTATTCCTAACGTTCCAAACACTTCAGGGCAAAAAGTGAGCTGTAAATCAGTATGCAAAGCATTATCTCATTTTGTATGAAAAATACACTTGTATACAACATGCTTAAGAGAAGCTTGAAATGTAATACTCTAGATTGTCCATGGTAGAGTAGCAGTAATTTTGATTGTCTTCTTTTTACTTATCCGTATTTTTATTAAAATAATTTTTAATAGCAAAGATAAGTTATTTAAGCAAGTAAATAAATAAATAAAGTAAACCTTTTGCAAAATATTCACATTAATGTAGTTTCTCTTTTAACTTCCCTTGAGTACCTGTCCTTCTCTCTAGGTGGCCTACACTAACAGTTTGCTTGAGGGAAGATGAGAATTTGTTACAAAAGAAGGTTATATTTCAATTCTGACATTCAAAATAAAACTTTGCAACAGAACAATGGCTTTGTTAAAGAGAAAAATTGTTTTGGTTCCTCTGGCCCCTGTTTAGCCAACCTGAGTGGACTGTGCCCTGGAGTTTTACATTAAAAAAAAGAAAAACAAAACCCAAGGAGAGGGAGGGCAGGGGGAAGCCAGTCCCCTGCCTCCAAGGGAAGGAGGCACCAGCAGAGGGTGGGGAGACCCTCTGAGAGCCAGAGGCCTTCTCCCGACTCTGGGAGGAGACTACTTTTCAGGGGAGGCTGCACCAACCTGGGGTCACCCTCAGGGGAGACGGTGAGATTGAAGTTCTCCCCAGCAGTCTTCCCAGCAGGGGGGCTTACAATGGGACCACACCCTCTCGCCTGAGGTGGCCCCCAACAGTGGACCCTGAGGCCTGGTTAGCCTGGGGCCAGATCCTGGGGCCACATCTTCACTACAAGAATGCACGAACCATTCATTTCCCCCTGAGCCCCCGAGTGTTGGTCTGAGATCCAGGAGCATGTAGCTCCAATTGCAGTGTCGCTGAGATCGCCAAGCTGATGCCTGCACAACACTGGCCCAGGAAGGCAGCGGCAGACGCCCTTGAACGAGAGACCCGCGTTCAAACCCAGGCCCACCGGCCGCCAGCCGAGCTGGTCCAAATAGTCCCCTCCAGGCCTCTCTGGGCCGTGCGCTGTCATCTCTGTAAAATGGGGAGTTTGTCAAATCCCATCCCTAGGTTCCCTCGATTTCTTCCACCAGAACCCCGAAGCCTTCTACTGGGAGTTTTTCTGCATCGAGTTATCCTTCGGCCAAGGGTCTGCCCAGGCAATGTTCACACCGAAAGACAAGCCTGGACTTCTTAGAAAGAGTCTGAAGGAGAACCAAAGACCTCTCCCTTTTCCTGACCCCAGCAACAATGAGAACATCTGGATTTTTACTGTTCGCCTAGAAGGAGCAGATGACACATTTCAGAGGGGATCCTGAACACAGCTATCACGATCACAGAAAGAATTCCCTCATGTGAGACGGGCCTTTAGGAATAAACTAAATATGGCTAATATTAAAGGCAATGGTGCAAAAGATTGAATAGTTTGCCAGTCTTACCTCCAAAGGGCCTTGAGTGGGGATGCAAGTTGAATGACAAGAGCTCCACTTGCAAAAAAGCAAATACAAATGTTATTTTTAGGTTGGGGGAGGATTTGGACAAGGGAGGGGTTGCTGCTGTTTTTTGTTGTTGTTGTTAAATATTTATTTACTTACTTGGCTGCTCCAGGTATTAGTTGAGACCTCTGGGAACTTTGTTCCCCCACCCAGGATCAAACCCAGGGCCCTTGTATTGGGAGCACGGAGACTTAGCCACTGGACTGGCAGGGAAGTCTCGAGGCTGCTGCACTTAAGGAAGCATAACTTGGACCAAGGTTCAAGGGTGACTAGCTGCTTCCTGGGATGGGCCCAGGGCAGGTTTTGCAAGATTGAAAGGGTTCACCCACAAACTGGGGACCCCCTTTCTCCCTTCAATGAGGTGTTCTCTTAAAATGGTCTGGACACAGGGCCCATTCAGGCTTTCCTGTCTGATCAGTAAGCGTGGTGTCCATTCCGTGTTGAGCGTGACAACTCAAGGAGAGGTTCCAAGCTGGGTGCCAGGGGGTGATCCACGCATGCTCAGGGTGCCCAGCACGCTCCTGAATGCCCCGCTCATCCCCCGTGGTGGCCCCTCACCTCAAGGTCACCCACCCCACAAAGGAAACCAGAATTCCCACCCAAGCCTGTACGAAGAGGTCTTAGAGCCAGGAAGCCAAATGGGCCATAGCATTCCGGCCCTGTTCTTCTTGCTTGCTTTCTGAAGGAAACTGGTCCCTCATTAAAGGCCTGTCCCTGGGGTTGGGGGCCCCGCAAGCCCAGATCATAAGAGCATCCTCTTCAGTACCCCTGCCCCCATCCCTCTCCTGCATCAGAACCTGGCCCTTGCGGCCCAGACCTGGCCCAGACCTCTGGTCTGCACTGACTCCGAGAACAGAACCATCACCCAGAGTTGTCAAGGCCTGAATGCCCAGCTCTACACAACCCTTCCTTCCTCCTCCAGGGAAAAGAGGAGACTCAAAGCCCATGACTCACAGAAACAGTCAATGCCGAAAGAAAGAGAAATATATATTTCTTCCCACTCTTCCATCTCAAGGCCACCAGCTGAAGCCCTGAAGCTCGAGATTGGATCTGAGCGCCGTGGTTTTCCGAGGCCTCATCTCCTGACTGAAATGCTGCTATTGATCGGGGCGAGGACAGTTGGGAGGGTCAGGAGGGCATTTGGCAGTCACCGCTGTCTCCAGGTCATCGACACCGGGTGCATTTTGGTCTCTTACCTGGTTGCCTGTGACCACCTCTGAGCGGCCTTGCACCTCGGTCCACCCTGGGCACAGCCACAACTGTGCTTTTCCTGAAAGACATCCCCCCAGGCCCTCACCTGGGAAATGGAAGGTGCAGCTTCCTGTCACACCGTGGTGATACCCACCTTCGCCTGGGGGCCTGGGTCCTCATGCTCTCTCGCTGGGTTTTCCCTCCACCCTTCCTTCTCCTCAGCCCCGTCCCACCACGAACTCCTGAGAATCTCTGCTCAGGTCAGTCTGGCCTCCTTGCTCTCCATCCGACTGGCCTCTGCCCATGGAGGCCGTCAGCCTCCCTTGTCGCCCTTCTGCCTCCTACACACCCTCTCTGGCCACTCCAGTCCTGTCCCCCACTTTCTCAGCACACGTATGACGTCTGAACCTGCCCTTCTGCCCTCGGGCCCTGTGACCAATCCTAGGGTCACCGGAGGCAGCCACACAGATGGTCTTGTTTGAGCCTCTCCCCTTCCTTATCTGTCAGACTGTTTTCCCTGACCTCTTAAGGGAGTTTTCTGTCTTCCCGAAGAGAAAAGTCATCTTCTCCTCTGAACTCCCACAGCATCTTACACTCCATTACGGCACACATGTTAAAGAATAAATACATGGAAAGAGCATGTCTGGTTGATAGTGTGTGCTCAGTAAGCATTAGTTATTGGTATTATTCAGTTCAGCTCTATTCCGTTCAGTTGCTCAGTCGTGTCCAACTCTTTGCGACCCCATGAACCACAGCACGCCAGGCCTCCCTGTCCATCACCAACTGCCGGAGTCCACCCAAACCCATGTCCATTGAGTCGGTGATGCCATCCAACCATCTCATCCTCTGTCAGCCCCTCTCCTCCTGCCTTCAATCTTTCCCAGCATCAGGGTCTTTTCAAATGAGTCAACTCTTTGCATCAGGTGGCTAAAGTATTGGAGTTTCAGCTTCAACATCAGTCCTTCCAATGAACACCCAGTGAATAATTGGTGTTATTATTATTCCCTTACTAGAATTAATCAGGACATGTTTTAATGCCCTTATTCAACAGGCATTCATTCATGATTTTACAAACATTTATTCAGCACCTGCTGGGTAAGCCTTCAGCTCCTGGGGGCAATATTACTGTCTGAATCATCTTTGGACCCTCTGTAGCACCAAGGACACTGTGGCAAATGGTAAGTGTTCAAAAACCACTCGGTGGGTGTGTGAATCCGTAGGTATGTCTGTGTGTGTGTTAGTCTCTCAGTTGTGTCTGACTCTTTGTAACCCCATGGACTGTAGCTCACCGGGATCCTCTGTCCATGGAATTCTCCAGGCCAGAATGCTGGAGTGGGTAGCCTGTCCCTTCTCCAGGGGATCTTCCCAACCCAGGGATCGAACCCAAATCTCCCACATTGCAGTTAGATTCTTTACCGTCTGAGCCAACAGGGAAACACACTACTGTATTTAAAATGAATAACAAGGACCTACTGTATAGCACAACACCATGTAGCTCAATGTTCTGTGGCAGACTGGATGCAACTGGGTGGGGGTTGAGGGGGGTGGTGGTTTGGGAGAACAGATGCCTGTGTATGTATTGCTAAGCCCCTGTGCTGCCCACCTGAAACTATCACAGCATTTTTTAATCAGCTGTACTCCAATATATATAAAAGTTAAAAAAAATAAGTATGTCTGACCTCCCACTTAACTTACATAATAAAGTATATATGACTTTATTGGACCACTTGGACCTCTGACATGTATTTGGGTTATAGAGCATTATATACTTGCAGTTTATATATACGTTGGGATGCCAGACATGTGTATTTTGTAAAACTTTTTATTTTATATTGGAGTATATAGCCGATTAAGAATGGTGTGATAGTTTCAGGCGGACAGCAAAAGGGCTCAGCCATACACACACGTATATCCATGCTCCCCCAATCTCAGCATTGTCATATCCAACAACCAAAAGCAGCTCTAATCTTTATTTGAATGTCTGGCATAACATTAAAGGGAATCGATATTGCTACCTACCACGTGCTTCTTTGCAGGCTCTCCCTTCTGGCTCGCCAAGGTGTACTGGCTCTGCAGACGCTCTGAAGCTTTTCACACTCTGTTTCCTCCCAGTTTCCACGATGACCAAGGCCTCTTCTTTCCTTCTCTCCATATTTCCTTTTGATTGATTGCTTTTTTGATTTTTTTTGTCCTGTGGGCTGATAAACTCTTTCTTTTCAAGGGAAAGACTGCTGGCCTGAGGTTAAGATTCTATTTTGCTTCCTTTAAGATCATAAGACCCCTGAACATGGCAAGCTCCTGAACTGAAGTATCTAACCATCAAGATTCTGTCCTATGGAAAATCTCAATTTTTTATTTTAATGAAATACAAGATGATGGTTATTTTTGTGTCTCTAAAGCAACCTGATAAAAGCATGTGACAAAATAAATAGGATAAAGTGTTTATAAATATGATGAAGTCTCAGGAGACCTAGTTGGATTGCTAAAGCAAATCTTTGTAAAATAAAAAACAAAATGATTTATAATTAAGAACAGCAACAGGCCACCAGTTTGCTTTGTTGATGCATGTACTTCAGGATGTTCCTGGTTGTGTATCAGAGTGGCCTGATAACTTGAAACAGCCCCAAGACCACCTGTACTGGGGAGTTAACATGATGTCTAACAGTAAAAAGACCCAGATATAAAACATCAGAGGGAGTGTATTCTAAAGATAGCTGAGTTGTCTGCACGATGATCTTATTATTTCTGATATTTCAATATCCACTTTTAGGTTTTTCCACTAAAGACATTCTACAAGAATTCTCTTTCCTTTTGTTTCTAATTTAAATCTGTACCACTTTAAGGATGTTCAAGGTGTGTAACACATTGAATACTGTTCAAAAGAAAAACAGGGGACTTCCCTGGTGATCCAGCAGTTGAGAATCTGCCTGCCGATGCAGGGGACACAGGTTTGATCCCTGGTCTGGGAACTAAGATCCCACATGCAGTGGAGCAACTAAGCACCTGTACCTTGACTACTAGGGCCATCCTGCTGCAGCAAGAGAGGCCACTGCAATGAGAAGCCCATGCACCGCAATGAAGAGCCAGCACAGCCAAAAATAAGTAAACAATAATTTAAAGGAAAAGAAAAACAGAATGCAAGCTCCTTGGATTCAGAGACTTTGTCTCATTCACCACAATTTCCCACACCTACGACACACCCTGAAAAATGTATGTGTACATACAGAGAAAACTGGCTCCAAAGTAGGGAAATGTTTAAAACTATAAAAAGCCTTAAAGATAAAGCAAAAAAAAAGGACTTTTTCAAGTCACCAAATTCTCTAATCAATGAGAAGAGACAGTAAATATCAGGATAATTTTTTAAATTATATTTTTAAAGATCAAGCTATAATTAATGCAAAACTATTGATGTAAGAGGGTGAAAGGAGAAGCTGAATAACAACAGCAAAATAATGTTCTCTAACCTTTGTGTGCCAGACACTTTGTGCTGCCACAAATCAGCTCAGTTAATCCTCCTAAGGAGGCCCCTTGTCTTCATTTCATTAGATGAGAAACAGGGCTGCATAGAGACCCACTCACGGGGCCAACCTGCACAGCTAGAAAGTAGGGAAGCTGCTGGGATTCGAATCCCGGAACGTGCTCCAGAGCCTGGGCACCCCACCACTGCACCACCCTGCCCTGACCGAGACTGAGCTCCTTGGGGCCACGGCTCTATGAGTATCTGAGCAGGAAGATTCTAGAGGGACTTCAGACATTACATGGGACGGGGTAGGTTTGAACTAAATTACTTTTAGGGTTTCTTTCAACCTCGAGAGCCACAATTCTAAGCAGGCTGGTATCTAATTTCTCTAAAGTATTGTATCTAAACACACTTTTTCCTTCAGTGCACCCAGTATGCTTGGGTTTCCATGAGAGAGTCCATCAGTTCAGTTCAGTTGCTCAATCATGTCCCCATGGACTTTGTGACCCCATGGACTGCAGCCTGCCAGACTTTTCTGTCCATCACCAACTCCGGGAGCTTGCTCAAACTCATGTCCATCAAGTCAGTGATGCCATCCAACCATCTCATCCTCTGTCGTCCCCTTCTCCTCCGGCCTTTAATCTTTCCCAGCATCAGGATCTTTTCCAATGAGTCAGTTCTTCACATCAGGTGGCCGAAGTATTGTAGCTTCAGCCTTAGCATCAGTCCTTCCAATGAATATTTCCTTTAGGATGGACTGGTTGGATCTCCCTGAAGTCCAAGGGACTCTCAAGAGTCTTCTCCAACACCACAATTCAAGAGCATCAATTCTTTGGTGCTCAGCTTTCTTTATAGTCCAACTCTCACATCCATATGTGACTACTGGAAAAACCATAGCTTTGACTATGTAACTGACTAATACATTTGGGGGGGACAAAAGGGAGATGGGTTCACCCAGATGAATATCTACAGAGAGCAAAATGTGCCAAGCTTCCAGATTAACCACGACCCCAGGGGTTAACTGAGGAGGAGCCCTCTGACACCCCAAGAGAATACCACCCCAGGCAGCTAAGAGCTGCTCCGATCAGCATCATGACTCATGATAGAACCACTTCAAAGTCTGAAGGAGTGAAATTGGCTGGGCATGAAAACACCTTGTCAGGTGACTTGAGAAGCCTAGGTGATCCCGGGTGCTTTTTCATGGGTTCCTTGGCCCAACCCATAAAACTTCCCAAGCTGCGTTTGTGTTAAACTGCTCCTGATATGCCCCAATAAGTATGCTTTCGACACATTGTTAACATAAGGCCAGATCTGTAATACAGCATGGACAATTAAGCCCACAATTTTTGTATAAATGCAAAATCCCTCACTGTGAATTATTTAATTAATGCTCTCCAGTTCATTTAATAGAGCCCTTTCAGAGGCCATTTCACTCACAGAAAACTAATTTCATTCTCCGGGTTGATTTAATTAGATCGTATGATATATGGATGGTATTGCTAATTCAGCGACTCCGGACGCTTTGCCTGGACCCGTTGTCCCTATTGTCGGCAATCTGTCAGCCCCATTTTTAACAGTATTGAAAAATTCAAGCTTTATTATTGCTCGCTCACTCTTTCTCTCCCATCAGGAGGAAAGTAATGAGCTTTTCTTCTTACGAGAGCCGGCAGAGAGCGTGGGACCCTCGGTGCTTCAGGCATGAGGCAGTATTAACAGGGCTGATTCATGAGTTAAGTTTCCAACTGCTCCTGGCTATTAGCACTCAGTCCTCTGCTGTCATTTAGCTAAAAAGACTCTTCGGTTAATTCACTCTTTTAATGAGACTGTGCTATTCAACTAATGTATTTTACTGTATGAAAGGTCACACCAGGAACCAAAACAGATTGGAGGGAATGTAGCAAGAAGCCTGGCTGTCAAGAAACAATTCAAGCCTCCGAGGCATTTAGCAGCCCCTGCGTCTGTAATAAGCTACGGAACTGATGGACCAGCGTTCACCTCCAGAGTTGAGCGCCATAAATCAAGGCTAAAGAGAAGGCAGATTAATCAGAGGCTCAGACAAAAAGAGCACGTGTTTCATTACCCATATAATCACTAACATGATTGCCAGACAAGCTGAGGAACTGGATGCGGGGCTGGAAAAATATAGTTGAAGAGCGCGCTGGAACTCAGTTCTGTTTAGCTGCAAGCCTTAAATCTTTTCATTAAGGCCCTGTTGCCTCCATTTTCTGAGCCTCTGCTGGGGGTGGGGGCAGAGGAGGAGATCACGGAAGGTGGACGGGGGCGTGGGTTTGGGTGGGGGGCATGGTTGGTGGGAGAAGGAAGGGCCAAGCGAGGGTGGGGGCAGGTAGCTTGCACAGCCTCAAAACAGGACCCGGGTGCAAGTTGACAAAAGGGTTCATCCAAGCTGGGCTGCGCCAGACCTGGTGGAGGCTCCAGCCCATTCTCCTGGAAACTGGTCAACCAGGATCACAGGACCAGATGCATGGCCGGCATTTGGCTCTTCACACACACACACACACACACACACTTCTGAGGTGGTATGTGTGTGAGCCTTATACTTTCCTGCCAGCCTACGCTGGTAAGAAAGGCTCTGCATGGATGTCATTCATTTGGGATTCCTAAAGACACCTGCCACCCCAGGGCTCCAGATCACATTAGATTCCGGGGCGACGATGAGATGACTGGCCATCGTGACCTGCTGGTCTCTGGATTCCTTGGTGTGGTTTGCACATCAAGCTCATGGTTTCTGAAGGAGGTGGATCACAGGCAGCTGCCCTTCACTGGCATGGGACCCTTTCCTCCTCCTCAGATACCTCTGTGCTGTTCGTTCATTTAATTCCTGTTCTTGGGAAGTGGAGTAACTTGGGGGGGTGGGAGTGGGGGGAGTAAGAATATTTTCTTAGAGCTCGAGTTTCCTCCAACTGAATGAATCATGCCCATTTGAAATTCCTCCAGCTCTCCAAAACAGGGAAACCGTATGCTTAATTACGAAACATCTGTTGCCGAGAACACCCCCTTGCTTTTGCAAGGCTCTGATCTCGTGGTATGAATTTTAAAATCTGTCAGCAAGGGATCACCAAAGCTCTCGGAGCAAAGAACTGCTCACGTTAACCTCTGAACCAGATAATCTAACGGTAATCCATTCAGAACTAATCAAACATTTACAGAACCGCACCGGCATGCCGGCAAACAATTCGTCATCTTCATGCACTCATTACCCTGCACCCTCTCCATCTACCTATGCAAATGAAGCCAGGGAGCTGACGTCGGGACCATGGACAGAAATTATAAACAAATATTCATCCATTATGCTGCTGAAATTTAACAGCTGAAGTACTAACAGTAGCTGAACTTCAAGCCCCAGGTATCAATTATTTATGAACCTAAAACTGACAGGACTGTGTAGGTGAATTAGCTGCATATGTCAAGCTTTGTTATAAATCCCAACCTACTGTAAAACTCATTTTCATAGAATGTATGTACAAGGCTGACAATATATCAACAGCCCGGCATTAATAATTTAGAAGAATGGAACCAGGAGGGAACACCTTGGCAACTGCGCTCTGCTCCGTAGTTGATATTACAAATAAAAAAGTCAAATAAAATGAATTTCCCATAAACAGAGAATCAAATAAAGCATTTTCTCCATAATTTTATTTTCAATTTTCAAAAACATACCAGTTGATACTTTCATGTTTCCGTACCATAAGCATCACCCTAAGTTATCTTAATTTTTTTTTCCCCAAGGAGACAGCAGGGCAATTTCTAATCTCTAATCTTAGAAATTTCTAAGTGATGAATAGAAAATTTCCTTCTTTTTCTTATTTTTATGACACATTAAGTACAACAAGGAAGAGAAGCGAGAGCATGCAGTGTTGGTGGCCATAGTGAGATTATTTGCTATGATTCGCCAGGGAAAGTATATTTAAAAATGGAGTGCTGCACAGCGATAAAGATGGTTAATTGAGACTCTTTCTCAGGAAAATGTTAGGATTTTCCCAACTGTCACTGTCGAAAGGCAGAGGTGTAACTCGTTGCGAAATCTCAGTGATAAGCTTGATCTGAAGGGTACAGACGTTCCTGTCCGGGCTCCAACTGGAACCTGCTCAAGGGGGCGGGGCCATAGAATTCCGGGTGGGGCCGCGGGAGGTGGGCGGGGCCGCAGGAGGTGGGCGGGGCCGCGGGAGGTGGGCGGGGCGCAGAGGAGCCCTGAGGAAGCTCGGCCGGCAGGAAACAGGCATCGCCCCGCCCCCATCCCACCTTCCTCTCCCCTCACGCTCCCGCAGCCTTAACCTTCGCAATCATTTTAGGCGAGTGATGCTCAACTACCCAGACTCTTTGTCACTGCTAATGACTTCCCCCTGTCTATCTTCTCCCCTCTCGGGATATTTACGGCTCTGTCGCCGCGTTTGTCATCTCCGGCCTGTGAGGAAGCGTCTCTCAGCATGAGGGGGGACTTCAGAGTGCACTCTGGGTCCTGGCCTCCTTTGGATGACCAGGCAGGAAACACTTCCTCTCTTCCCACCTCCCGCTCTCCACATACGCATCCTCCAGGTCCGACGACCTGAGATTCCCTTTCCATCCCCTGCCTCAGGCTCATCCAGACGCCAAACAACGGGCCAGAGGCTCCAGAACCCCCTTCATCTGCCAGTTGTTGTTCAGTGGCTCAGTCGTGTCCAGCTCTTTGTGACCCCATGGACTGCAGCAGGCCAGGCTTCCCTGTCCTTCACCGTCTCCCAGAGCTTGCTCAAACTCATGTCCATGGAGTCTGATGCCATCCAACCATCTTGTCCTCTGTCGTCCCCTTTAGGAGGCCAAAGCAAAAACTAAAAATTTCTCCCAGCTCACAGCCCAAAGACACAGGCCATGCTTTAAAATCTCCCAGTACCAGACAGATTATCCAAGTTTCAACCCTGGAGGCTGGTCTTGTGTCAGGTGGAATTTTCTGGAGAGAGACAAGCAGCTTCTGAAGTCTCCTGTCCTAACACATGCTGATGCCAATACTTTTCCTCCTCTGCAACCTTTCAGGGCATCGTTAAGCTTTCCAAGTTCTTCCAAATGGCCTTTAGTAGAGGCAGCCCTGGCAAGAAATCATTTTTTTTCTTTTTTTTAAATGCTATGTGAAATTGTACTCTGCAAAGTAGACATCTAGTTAGACAACCTGCTTGGGCCATGGAAATTCTCATTTGTGACTGTCCATTCCGCACCATAGTAAGACAGCAACCTGTTCTTGCTTCTTAATCCTGATTTCAGTGGTAGCGCCATGGTAAAAGAATCCGTCTGCTAATGCTGGAGACACAAGAGACACAAGTGTGATCTCGGGAAGATCCGCTGCAGTAGGAAACGGCAACCGACTCCAGTATTCTTGCCTGAAAAACTCCATGGACACAGGAGCCTGGTGGCTCCTGGGGTCCCACAGAGTCGGACACAACTGAGGATGCATGCACACACACCATCCTTTCACGTGTTGAGGACTGACCGAAGCCATCTGCCACGCCGTCCCTTGCAGACACACTCAATTTATTGTGTGCAAGGTGAGAGAAATCTCCTGTCCCTTTGTGAGTGAATTTCCTGCATCCAAAGTGACAGAAATGGGAGGCAGTGATGTTGCGATGGGGTTGGAGCAGGACCGTTCCCGAAGGCTGATTGATTAGAATGGGCAGGAAATACTTGCTGTTATTCAAATGACCATGGAGGCAGCCTCTTATGTCTCTTGTTTTATAAAATGCTAAAATATTTACGCTCTTTTTACTTCAATCAGGGGGAGATCATTTGGATCTGTTTAAAAGGGAAAAGAATTAAGAGAGCTGACATTTCCGGGAGAAACAATGCTCCTGCATGCAACTGGAATTTAAATGAGAACCTGTGGACAATTCTGACTGAACGGACTTTCATTCCAACGCGTGGATGGCTGCAGAACCAAACCAACCTCCGGGAATATAGAGAAGATGAGAGCTCCAGCTCTCCGGGGTCAGGGGCTGCTGGTTTTTGTTGCATCTTCTGGGGTTAAATATTTTTGAGGATTTAAAAAGAGCATTTATTTCTTTTCCGTTTATGATTCCCTTCGGAGCATACCTTTCCCCATTCCATGCTTCATGCAGCACAAGGGGAGGAGAGGAGGTGTCGGCTTATTCCCAGAACAGCTAAAAGCATCACAGGAGTTATGGGCACTGTGCTCTACAGAGGAGGAAAATATATATTTTGGTCTTGAAAGGTATTGCTTCAATTACTTAGCAATTTCTTAAGCAACCTCAGGGAGGGGTTTGAGAGAGGCCTGTGGAGACTCTCTCCCTGAGTATTACCACTTAACACCTGTCAGAGCAGAAGCAGAGAACCCTTCCTACCCTGCCAGGTTGTGGGTAGAGGCTGCCAGGACAGTGGGCATGTCCAGGGCACCTGGCCCCAGGCTTGTCTCTGTCTGTGATTTTTATGATTTTTATGATTTTGCAAAACATCTAAAGACTGTTCACAGCAGCAGTCTTCGCAATAGTCAAAAGGTAAAAACAGCTCAAATATCTATCAGTCGATAAGTGAATAAAGAAAATGTGGTAGCTCCATCCAAATGGAATATTATTTGACTGTGCAAAGGAATGAAGCCTTGACACATGCTATACCATAGACGAACCTTGAAAATGTCATGTTAAATTGAAGGAGCCAGACTTGTATGACTGTTTTCCAGAGTAGGTGAGTAGAGCAGAGAAGGTATCCCAGGGGATCGTGATGTACAAAAATTAGAAGACAAGATGAGGCCTTCAGAGACGTGCAGGAGTTGCCATGTGGCCAGAGTTTAGGACTGACAGGTGGAGGCAACCCCGACTTGGATTCATTGGAAGGGGCAGTGTGGGGGGTGGTAGAGCCCAGGGGGCCTCTGACGAGTCACCTGGCTCCACCTCCATCTCTGGGAGGACCCCTGAGGCTCCCTCATAGCCAAGCTCCGCTCAGCCAGGATGGCCTCCAATGCCCACCCAGCTCCCTGGTGCTCACCCAGCAGGGAGGAAGACCTGGGATGATCTCCTGGGAAATGTGATACTAAAAGGAGCTTTGAGGGCAGGAGATGCTTGGGGAGGGTGGTCAGTGCTGATAGTGGCCAGGAGTGGCCAAAGCCAGCCATTGTCTCATCATAACACAGGTCTCAGCCAGCCCCAGGACAGCTGTGGAGCTGGGATGACCCTGTAGAGTAGATGGCCCTCTACTCTGCCTGTGGAGCAGAGTTGTTGGAATTTGAGCTTAGAGAATTGAGCCTTTGCACCCACTCATTGATCAGTTACTGGAGGGCAAAACCTTGGGACTCACAGCCCAAGCACATTTCTCGGCTTCGGCAATGAGCTATGGGCAGCCAACCCCCTCAGCAGCTGGAAAGGAGGCCTCTGGGCAGCATGCCCCAATGTCCTCTACACCTTTATCTCCATCAGGGTGTGGCAAATGTTTTCTTAAAGGGCCAGATAATAAATACTTAAGGCTTTCTGAGCCTAAAGGGAAAATCAGGTACTGAGACAACCATTATAAAACATAAAAAAAAAAAAACTATTCTTATCTTGTGAGCAAAACAAACAGTGGGCCAGATTTTGCCCCTGAGCTGCAGTTTGAAGACCCCTGATCTGGGTCTGTGTTGTCCAGTATGACTGTCACTAGGGGTGGTAATTACAGTGATGTGCTACTTAATCTGTTAAAACTTCAGTCTCCTCAACTGTAAAATGGGTTTACTGCCCTCTCCCTTACAGTGTGTATCCACCGAGAGAAGAGAGGAAGAGTACATTATGCAGCGTCTGGGCATCGGTCTAGCCCTCCCATCTCTTCTGCTAGCTCTTCCTATGGCTGCTCTTCTATGCCTTGCTCAGTGTCCTGTAGACAAGAACTCATTATTCAGTGAATACCTGATTCCATGGCTTGTCTAGTCAAGGCCATGGTTTTTCCAATGGTCATGTATGAATGTAAGAGTTGGACTATAAAGAAAGCTGAGCGCCGAAGAATTGATGCTCTTGAACTGTGGTGTTGGAGAAGACTCTGGAGAGTCCCTTGGAGGGCAAGGAGATCCAACCAGTCCATCCTAAAGGAGATCAGTCCTGAATACTCATTGGAAGGACTGTCACTGAAGCCAAAACTCTAATATTTTGGCCACCTGATGCGAAGAACTGACTCATTTGAAAAGACCCTGATGCTGGGAAAAATTGAAGGCAGGAGGAGAAGGGGATGACAGAGGATGAGATGGTTGGATGGCAGTTTGAGTAAACTCGGGAGTTGGTGATGGACAGGGAGGCCTGGTGTGCTGCAGTCCATGGGGTTGTAAAGAATCGGACTCGACTAAGCTACTGAACTGATGGCTTGTTAAAGAGTAGGTAGAACAGAGTCTTCACCATTTGCTGGGAAACCGACGTGCTCTGAGAGCAGCCTGAGTGTGGGGTTACTGCAGACACCCTGCTTCCAGGAGCCCCCACCCAGTCCTGGCCTCCCAGTGATACACAACCTCTTCAGTGTAACGCCTTGAGGTGCATTTTGCACCCAGTAAAGACCATTAAATATACTTAGATAATAAACCAAACTACCAATACTACACAACCCTGATTACCTAATCGTTCTCAACACATGGCCTGCAGACAATTAAATTTCCAAACCATTTCCAGCTCACGTCCAGCCAGCAACCCAGATGAGGTGTGTGATATCTGCTTGGGTGCATCCACATGGCTGGTAAACTTAACTGGCTCTCTCCCTCCCTCCCCTGAGAGTGCGGAAAATGTGTCTGAGGGAAGGAAGCTTGCTCTCTGGTATTTTAAATGGAAGATCCCATCCCCACCACCATGAGAAGAAAGCTGGCATGTAATGATGTCGATAAAGCACTCTGGGCAAAGTCACCCCTCCTTTATTGAGGGGCTGTAGACCAGGAACAGGAAGCTGCTAGAAAAAGATACAAAGCAAGTTTCTACCATAATTATTACCCATATCTGTGAACTGAGCACCCACTCTATGCTGAGCTCTCCACATCCTTTCTCATCTCGGAAGGAGGAGGAAACTTTGGTCTCTTTGCTTCCTCGGGTGGTTGAGCAATGAGAGGGCTGATCCCCCAACTCCCTCCATCCTGATGAGCTCGGGTCAATGGCTCCTGTCAAGAGATGTGACATTTTTTATCCACTTGTTGGGCCTTCTACAGACTTTGTCTCATACGGTCATCAAGGCAACTCCACGAGACAGGCACCATCACCCCCACTTCTTATGTGGGAACACTGAGACCCAGGGCATATGTAACTGTCTCAAGGCCACACAGATTATTTCAGAGAGGTCAGAATTTAAACTTCAAACTCTCTCATTTGAAGTCCAAGTCCTTCCCAGTATACTTTGCTGCCTCAGGAAGTGAGTGTTAAATCCCGAAGAAGGCTGAGAACAGGGTCAAGTTTTGGAATTTGAGCAATGAGAAAGCTGCCTGAGTCCTGACACGAAAGCAAACAATTGGGGGCAGGGGTACATATGACAAAGCTGAGGTTCCAGTCTCCACTGATGTTTTCCCAATGAAAGCAGAGACTCGGCCCAACCTAGAACTATGCCTTTCAAGAAAACCCCACAGAGAGCCTCACTGGCCCTGCAACTGACAAGTGTCCCAGGTTCAGTGTCCTATTGTCAAACGAGGCATCAGATGCTCTAGACAAAAGGACTCTTCCTCCTCTGACACTGTGCATCCTGTAATGATAATTTATGGCCATATCATGGCATCATTTATGACAGTGTGAGTGTGAGTAACTATTTACTCAGTTACTTACTTTGTTGTCATTGCTGTTGTTCAGTCACTGAGCTCAATCCAGCTCTCTGCGACCCCATTGACTGCAGCACACCAGGCTTCCCTGTCCTTCACTGTCTGCTGGAGTTTGCTCAGATTCATGTCCATTGAGTTAGTGATGCTCTCTAACCATCTCATTCTCGGCCACCCCCTTCTCCTCTGCCTTCAGTCTTTCCCAGCATCAGGGTCTTTTCCAATGAGTCAGCTCTTCACATCAGGTGGCCAAAGTCTACAAAGACCTACAAGAACTTCTAGAACTAATACCAAAAAATGACACCCTTTTCATCATAGGGGATTGGAATGCCAAAGTAGGAGGTTATTTACATACTCGATCAATAACCATTGATCATACACCTATTTTATGGCTCACAGTCCACTAGACACTGGGATACAAAGAGAAGTCACAGTTTTATCCTCATGGAGCTCAAACGCTGAATGGAGATTTGATATAGATATTCTGATACACTAGGCTACATTGGGAATGCAAAGAAGAAAAAGTGAATTATCAACTCTCTTTAAAAAGAAATGGACCAAAGAATTAACTGCTGGCATCAGCCTTGGCAGAAGCAGTACTGCTCAACCAATATTCCATCAGCTTCTCCAGAATTGCCAGCCACCCTTGCAATTGGGAAGGGTTGGGTGACCAGTTCTAGCCAAGTGTGTCACTTTTGGGCTGAAGCCTAGAAGAGCCAGTAGGCAATCATCTGTCTGTCCCTGCTGCTATGGCAACCACACATTCCTGGTGATGGCACCTTGGTTACCTTGGATCCCTGAGTGACTACATGGAACAGAGACCTTTGATGACCCATAATGGACAGACAGAGAAATGAACCCATGTGGTGTTAAAGCCACTAAGATTTAGGGTCATTTGTTATTGCACATTATCCAGCCTACTCCTGACTCATACCAATGGATTAGAAGCAAAACTATATTCTGGACTGGAACTGATTTTGGTACATAAAGAGATAGAATATGATTTTAATTAACTTTTTTCTACACACTGTCTCAAAAAAACTCACTTAGACTTCACATTTTAAAATCGGTGAGTGCCCAAGCCAATTTCCATTTCCTACAATTTGGAATTCATACCATTTTTTCATGAATTTATTTTCCAAAGCCTAGAGAAGCAAACCGCAGACAAAAATTCTAAAGTGTAATTGGTAAGCTGAGAAAATAGTGGCACGGAAAATATCTACTTTTAGAAAACCAACAAAAGGTAATGGAAATACAGAGGTGGTGTGTGATCCTGTTTCCATGGTGAATGCAAGGTCTAAATCAGTTCTCGGTGATGTGATGGCAAGGACAGCCATGGCTGGTGAAATGCCAGCCTGCTAGCAACTGGCTCAGTCCCACCCACTGACCAGGAGAGTCAGGAGCCACACAGCAAGGAGTGGAAATTGTCATGCAAATCGGAAGTGAGTCCTAGGGTGTTGAATTAATTAGCAGGAGTTACCACTTGACTGAGAGCAGGAGGAGAAGGGGACAACAGAGGATGAGATGGTTGGATGGCATCACTGACTCAATGGACATGAGTTTGAGTAAACTCCGGGAGTTGGTGATGGACAGGGAGGCCTGGCGTGCTGCAGCTCACGGGGTCACAGTCAGACACAACTGAGGGATGGAACTGAACTGAACTGCTTGAGTGAATAACCAACTGAGCTTCTCCAAGAAGACTAGGATCAAGATAGGGTTGTTCCTCTGGAGCAGGGACGTGCTAATCACCTCCTGATAAAGGCTTCCATATATTTGCTTCATCATTAGTGGAGTCGTTAAATGACAGACATCACCATTCTCACCAATCCAATGAGCTGGGATCATGGGCTTGTGTTAAGGGATCTGACCATTGAGTGAGTCAGTCACTGGTTGGTAGGCATATGGTTCAGCCTGAGAGGGAAGCAGAAGTGGAGAGAGGTAGGAGAGGAGGGATGAGAAGGTGGAATTCAGCCAAATGCAGTGGGGTTTTCAATCCCTCTCATAAATAAATAACTTGTATGAATGAATCTAGCTGACTTATTACTAAATAGCAACTACCCAAATGTATTCTATTTCATTAAGCTGATTTTACTAAGGGGCTTCCCTGGTGGCTCAGTGATACGGAATCCACCTGCCAATGCAGGAGACGTGGGTTTGATGCCTGGGTTGGGAAGACCCTCCTGAGGAAGGAAATGGCAACCCTCTCCAGGGTTCTTGCCTGGAAAATCCCATGGACATAGAAGCCTGGCGGGCTACAGTCCATGGGGTCGCAAAAGAGATGGACAAAACTGAGTGACTGAACAAACTGACAGCCATTTAGTTTTACTAAATGGCGACTCTTTGCCAGGACACATGGTCATATCAAGCTATAAACTATTTGAATAAAAAGAAAGAACTATACTAAAATAGTAATTATCTCTAAAAAGTAGGGCAATGGGAAATTTCTACTCTGTTCTTCTTTCCTTTTTTTGATGAGTTTTCTATAATAGAGGATGAGCTAACTTTATAATCAGAAGGTTACCATTTTTAAAGAACATGATAAAACCCACTGAACAGTCCTGGGGATCTAGGAGGGTGGAGTCTGGTGGGCCCAGCTCAGCTGTTCAAATGTTGCAGAGACACCAGCCTTTGCAAAATATCACCAATATTCCTTAAACCATTAAATACATTTTATAATTGCAACTGCTCGCTCTAAATTGCCTGTTTACACTGTTAATGACTTTTTTTGTGTGAACTGCTGTTTACAAATAAGGCATTTCCTAGAATCTGCTAGCAATTAGGGACTTGTTCTGGCCTCCTAATGAAAAGTAAACGCCATTAATAACGCCTGTCCTAGCTCATATTCACGTTGGTTTTATGTCATTTACTTTGGGAACAGAAAATAACCATCCTAAAAAAATGCATTTAGCCTATAGATAGCTCCTAGGTACCACATCGTGTGCTAATCTCATGGCAGAGAAAAGACAAGATAAAGGAAGAAAAGTTTTCCTTCCTCCTTCAAATTGTTTTTCATAAACGATGGTCCCCAGACAATTGTTTTTACTAATCTAACTATTTTATTCTGTATACTCACATCAACATCAGAGGCCAAGTTAAAGCCTGGCTTACCACAGGACCCACTGGCTACAGTCATCTCAAATCGGGGTGTAAGAGTCTTAACCCCATCCTACCCAGTCTGTGCAGAAGCTGTGAGAATGCAGCACATTTTAAAAAGAAAAGATAGCTCGTTATGAGAGAAACGAAAGTTATGACGATAAAACTACCCAAGAGACAAAAAAGCATACCTTCATACAAAAAAAAAAAAACTGTTCATGAATGTTCATAGTGGCTTTGTTTGTAATAGCCTCAAATTGGGTGCAAGCAAAATATCCAGCAGTAGGTGAATGAATGATGCTTGATGTATGATGTACTCATGCAATGGAATATTACACACGAATGTGCTACTGGTATGCTCTATAGGATGGATCTCAAAATAATTATGAGAGGAGCCAGACAGAAAAGAGTACATGCTGTGTCATTCTCTTTTAATAAAATTCTAAAATGCAAGCTAATCTGTAATGACAGGAAGCAGATAAATGATTGCTAGGATTGCAGGGAGAAGAGGAGGGGAATGTTCATTATTTTGATGGCAGCGATAGATTGACAGGTGTACACATATCTCAGAACTTAAACCTACGATTTAACATATGCATATGGCACTATCTTCCAGGGCCTCCTCGGTCACTCATGGATACACTGAAGGCTAAGTGAAGGGAGAGCGTGGAGGATGGCTCAGGTGTTTTATGGCCAAGCCTGGAAGTGATGAATACCTTCCTGGCTGCATGCCATTGGCCAGAACAGGAATATGGCCCCAACCTAACTGCAAAGGAAACCAGGAGTATGATTTTAATGTGTGTCTGGGAAGAGAAACCAGATTGGAGAGTGCCCTGGGTTAAACAGTGTCCTCCTAAAATTCATATCCTTTCCGAAACTTCAGAAGTGGTTTACTTGGAAACTGGATGCTTGCAGGTATAGTTAGGTCTATGAAAATGACATCATCCTGGAGTAAGATGGGCCCTTAATCCAATGTGATGGGTGCCCTTATACAAAAAGGCAAAGAGACAGAGCAGAGTCAGTCATGTGATGGCAAAGGCGACACTGGAGTTCTGCCACAAGTCATGGGACACTAAGAATTGCCGATAACTCTGACGGGCTGGGAATAGCAAGGACAGATCTTCCTAGAGCCTTCAGAGAGAGCATGGTCCTGCCAACAGTTTGATATCAGACTGCTAGTCTCCAGAACTATGAGGGAATACATTTATGTTGTTTGAACCACCCAGTTTGGGGTACTTTGTTCTGTAGCCCTAGAAATAAATATACCTAGTGACTGTCCCTGCCACAGTGCCTGTAGACCACTGACTTCTCTAAGCCTCGGTTTCCTCATCTGTAAAGTAGACATATTAATAGTAACTAACCAAGACGTTTCTCTGAAAATCAAATGAGATAAAGTATGTGAAGTGCTCAGCCCATCACCTGGACCATAAGTGTCCAAAATACAGGTATTATGATTATTACTAACATTAGTCAGTTCAGAGGTAAGAGTGAGTATAGAAAAAGGAGTAGTCTAATTGAAAATCATCACTTTCCTCTTGGTCCACAGAAGAACCTGAGACTCAGTATCTGAGAGGAATATCCTGAAGTGGAGAGAGTAAAAGGTTAAGAACTTGCAGACCTGGGAATGAGCCCACCTGTGAACCATGATCTGTGTGCCATTGAGCAGATAAATCCAAACACCATTTCTGTATCTGAAGAATAGGAGCCATAGTGTCTACTTTACCCACTCTGAGAGTGTGTTTGGAGTCTGAAAGGAGATATCCAACCTTTACCCTGAGAGTACAGCTTGTGAAAAGCAAAAAAAAAAAAAAAAAAAACAAACTTCCCCAGAGATGAATTTACCCAGGGTCAAGTTCTAAAAGGCTGTGTGAGGCTGTGATCACCTGGAACCAAAAATGCCCTTGAAAAATCCACTGGGGATTCACCTGTCAGATGCCACCGTCCTGTCTCCCAAGGTTCAGCTTTGCCAGGCTCTCCTCCAAGGCTGGAAGAAATCCATTTCTTTGACTAAGCTGAATAATAAGTTTCTCCAGCTAAGTTGGGTGCTGAGCTGGCTTGCATTTATAAGCAATGTTATGTGAATATCTTTAAATTGTAGAATCACACTCAGCATGGCGAGATGCCCCTGCGGGAAAGGCAGAAATTGCAGCACATAAGAACAGGGATAGTACAGCCACTATGGAGAACAGCATGGAGATTCCTTAAAAAACTGGAAATAGAACTGCCATAGGACCCAGCAATCCCACTTCTGGGCATACACACTGAGGAAACCAGATCTGAAAGAGACACGTGCACCCCAATGTTCATCGCAGCACTGTTTATAATAGCCAGGACACGGAAGCAACCTAGATGCCCATCAGCAGATGAATGGATAAGGAAGCTGTGGTACATATACACCATGGAATATTACTCAGCCATTAAAAAGAATTCATTTGAACCAGTCCTAATGAGATGGATGAAGCTGGAGCCTATTATACAGAGTGAAGTAAGCCAGAAAGATAAAGAACATTACAGCATACTAACACATATATATGGAATTTAGAAAGATGGTAATGATAACCCTATATGCAAAACAGAAAAAGAGACACAGATGTACAGAACAGACTTTTGGACTCTGTGGGAGAAGGCGAGGGTGGGATGTTTTGAGAGAACAGCACTGAAACATGTATGTTATCTATAGTGAAACAGATCACCAGCCCAGGTGGGATGCATGAGACAAGTGCTCGGGCCTGGTGTACTGGGAAGACTCAGAGGGATTGGGTAGAGAGGGAGGTGGGAGGGGGGATCGGGATGGGGAATACATGTAACTCCATGGCTGATTCATGTCAATATATGGCAAAAACCACTACAATATTGTAAAGTAATTAGCCTCCAACTAATAAAAATAAATGAAAAAAAAAAAAAAGAACAGGGATCAGGAGGAAACGTCAGAGTCACCCCCTGCATGGCAAACCTCCGCTCAGGAAGGAAGCAGGGACATGCTCTCACTCTCCTTCTAAAAGGCACAGAGTTGAAATTGCATGAACTAAAGTACAGTAAGCCACTGTACCTAAATATTTATGGCTGTGGTCATTTTGTGGGGAGAGAGAATTCACACCTATCTGTCTGTGCACCTGATGTGGAAAGATCATTCCCACATCCCACGGCCCCCTGGCAGTGAGCTGAGAACCTAACCTAATCTAAGACAACTGATTTTGTCTGCAGGCTAAGGCACGTAGCAGCAGTAGAATTTGGGTGCAGAATTTGGAGGCACCTGGGTGACTCTGAAGACGCCTCTTGTCCACTTACTCTGTGAGCGAGTGTCCTAACATCTGGGTGCTTCTGGTGTCTCCTCAGCCATGAGCCACATTCGCAAAGAGATTGCTAGAGTGGTAGCTAAACCCATTGCCTCTGCAATTGGCAAACTTTTTCTAGGTCTTTGGGGAAAATCTTAAGGACAAATGCATTCTTTCATGGACCTTTGAAATGGATTGAAATCCGGCCACTTGGCTGCACCCTTTAAACTCTGTATTGGCTTCTGCTTGATGGTGAAGTCAGGAGCAGAGGGCAGCCTCACCATCACAGTTGGCCATTTCCCTTTCAGCAGAAAGCATTGCAGTGATTTTCATTGTTATAACCTCGACCTTGGATCCAATGACGGCTAAAGTGTGTTTGTGTAGTTTCTGAGCAAACAGAACACATTTTATGACTACAGTTGTTGTTTAGTTGCTCAGTTATGTCCGACTCTTTGCGACCCCATGGACTGTAGCCTGCCAGGCTCCTCAGTTCATGGGATTTTCCAGGCAAGAGTATTGGAGTGGGCTGCCATTTCCTTCTCCAGGGAGTCTTCCTGACTCAGGGATCGAACCTGTGCCTTCTGCATTGCAGGCAGATTCTTTACACTGAGAGGGAAATTCAGAATCAGAGGTGGTCCAAAGAACATGGATCATCAAATTCCAACAGTATCATTAGTGTCTGGAATGACATTGAGATTAATTCTCAGCTCCCTGCATCTCAGCCCCACCCTACTTCTGACTTGACTGTGGTCCAGTCGACACCCAGACCAGTGAGGTGTTCCGAGGCAGGCAGTAAGTACATCACTATGTGTTACAACAACAACAATAATAATCAGAGATCAGACAGAACTACTTTTTAAGATGTGCTTTCTATCCAAGCGTAACATTTTTCCTGAACGTGCTGTTGATCAATTCCTGGGGACTCCAGAACTCTTCAGGCTTGTATGTCTAACAAGGCTAAAATCCATGGGTATAATCCAATAAGAAAGACCTATGGACCCAGCCCATGACTCCGACTAGCCAGAAATTGGAGAGCAAGGAGGCAAGGGGACATTTGTCCTCCCTCTGGTGACATTTGAGAAGAATTGGGTCATCACGTGGGGGCCTCAGCTAAAGAAAGTCCAAAGGACCAGGAGACACCATGGAGGGCAGCCCACGCTGCTGGACAGGGGTCTGGACAGGCAGCACGAAGGAAGGGCTGGTGATTTGAGATCAATCTGAACAGGCATCTGTGACCACCTCCCAGACCCCACATGGGCACTGAAGTCCTGTGCCACTGGAGATGAAGGAGAGGAGCAAATGTCTGTTCAGAAGGGAAAAAAAAATTTTTAAATCAATGGCTACAGGCAAGAGAATCTATTTTGTAGACTAAGGTCACCCTGAAATTCTAGAGGCTTAAATACCACATACTCAGTTAAGGTCTGGCATATGACCTTCTCATTTCGTGTTAATTAAAGATCTCAGTATAACTTTGGGGTAAGAATATTTTTCCAGCATTTTCAGACGCATTCCCAGGAATGACAGAGAAGGGGAACTCCCTTGAGAAGCATTCAATAAAACCGATTATCGGGAGAAGTTCATGAAAAAACATCCATGAAAAGGACATGCATCTGCAGCAAAAGGTAGACATGGACAGGGGGGAGACCCAGCCCTTTCAGCCAGCAGCTGGGAGCAACCGGAGTCCACCAAGATGCCTAATCATTAATATGGATTGGGAAGTGGGAAGTGGGACTGAAGTGGGAAGACTGAAGCAGGAAGTGGGGGAGGGGGGTGGCTATGTGGCTCCAAAGTACGGTAATAGACTACTTAATGAAAACTAAAGCAATAAGAAAAATTACATAACTATAATAAGGAAAAAAGGGCTTCCCTGGTGACTTAATGGTAAAGAATCCACCTGCAATGCAGGAGCTACAAGTTCGATCCCTGGGTCAGGAAGATCCCCTGGAGGAGGGCATGGCCTCCTCACCAGTATTCTTGCCGGGGAAATCCCATGGACAGAGGAGCCTGGCAGGTTGCAGTCCATGGGACTGCAAAGAGCTGCACAAGACCTAGCCACTAAACAGCACCAACAACAACAAATCCTGAGAGATAAGAGAATAAAGAAGATGGAAGGAGCCTTTGAGGTCAGCATTCACCATATCCTTTACTCCCTCTGCTGGCTCCCTCCACCCCCAACCCCCACTCCGTACCTTCTCCGCCACCCCCACCCCCCCCAAGCCTGAGGCCCAGAAAGTTAAGCAAAGGTCCTGAGTTACTCCAGCTGCAGGCTGCAATTCAAACCCCACCATCTATGGTGCTCCCAGACACGGCTCTCTCCACTCCATCACACTTGTCTTTAGGGGCAAGTCTTTAGATGACAAATACTGTACAAAAATTTTGCCACAAGACTTCTTTAAAGTTATTTGTCCTAAGTATTAGTAGCATGATTTGGCATTTCAAAAAATTTCCTTATCATGAACAGGTCCACAGTAAAAAACAGGATCTATTTATAGAAAATGAAGACCACTTGCATCCAAACCTTGTCCAATGCAAACGTTTAAATTAGGAGATAGAGTGTCTTGATATTTCTCCTCTACCAGGGGTTTCCAACATGGCTTGTTAAGAATCTTAAACTGCTGGACCCCAAGTCAGTCCTGCTAAATCAGAATCTTTAGGAACGGGGCCCAGGGGTATATATTCCAGGATGGTCTCTGGCTGACTCAGATGCAGTCTGATGCTCTCTCAATGACCACTATTTGTGTCTATATCATAGAAAACACCAGAGGGAGATTATTGCATTAACAGGAGGCTTGCCCCACTGGCCCAACCATGCCAGCAAGAATAATGTGTTATGATGACCATCAGGATGGAGAAAAGCATGATTTCAGTCCCCCAAATGGCCAGTTTCATTTTTGACTGTGTATCCTGCTCAAGAATGTGATACATCTTTACAGCATCATTTATGCATCCACTTTCTCTTCCAGAACAGCAGAGGAATTCAGTGCCAAGATAGCGTTTGATCCTAAATCACAAACCTTGATTTCAGAAGCATATCCTCGCATCTCTCCTCGTGCTCACAGAGACCAAAGCCCCCGCGCTTACTGAGGTGGGAGAAGGAATGCCGAATTTTATTTTACATCTTGCTTATCCTCTCTCTCCTCTCCTCAAAATAAAAATTGATCTCTAGGGAACACAGGTATTGGCTTAACTCGTTCTAAATTACTCTAACCTCCAGTGACTCTTTGTCAGTCATCATTTTACAGGAAGCAAGTAAGGTACCTATTATCCTGTTATCTCCTCCCAGAAAAGAACATTCTAATGGGAACTCACTGTTCTGGTTGGCCGGCACCCTCAACAGCCAGGCCTTGGAGCCCCTGTGGGGAACTTTATGAGGACTGAAGGTTTCCTTCTCCGTTTCTCTTGCAGAAACAAGGGGAGAAGCAGAGCTCTCACCATCAGCCTTGCGCCCACCTCTGGAGCAGAGGACCCTGGTGATGGGAGTCAGGCAGACCCACGTTCAGACCCTGGAACCACCAGTGGGTCACCTAGGGCAGTCCGCTTCTCGGTTAACATTCTGTGAGATGGGAAACATGGGGCTGTGGGCTGCATACGGAGAGATGATGGTTTTCAAAATGGTAAAGCTATGTGTGAAAAGGCTATGGCTTATGTTATATTTTAATTAGGGTAACGATAAAACACAGCTGGCCCGTTATTGGAATTTCAAATAAGCATATAAATTTTCATTCTAAGTTTGTCTCATGCAGTATTTGGGACATACTTCACTTGAAAGTTATTCCTTGTCTATTGGAAATTCAAATTTAACTGGGCTTCTTGTATTTTTATTTGCTAAATTTGGCAACCCTATTTTTTTGTTTGGCCCCATCATGCAGCTTAGAAGAGCTTAGTTCCCTGACCAGGGATAAAACCCATACTCCCTGCAGTGGAAGCACAGAGTTCTAACCACTGGACCACCAGGGAATTCCCTAATTGAACATTTTGTTCACACTCTTCAATCAGATCCTAAGACAGAGGAGAGAATGCACTGACAGTTTGGGGTTTTTTTAACTGCCTTATCAAGATATGACTATATCTTGTAATTCACTCAGTTCAGTTGTTTTGAGTATAGAACTGTGTAACCATTACCACAGTTTAAGTTTAGAACATTTTCATCATCACAGAAGAAATTCCACACCCACTGCAATCACACTATAACCCACAGCTGACGCCCCGCCCCCAGCCCTACACCAGCCCGCATCATGTCTCTATGGATTTGGCCGTGCTGGACACTTCATGTCAATGGAATCATACAACATGCGGTCTTTTGTGATGGCTTCTTTCACTGAACATCATGCTTTCAAGGTTCATCCATGTTACAGTGTACATCAACATATCGTTCCCTTTTATTGCCAAATCATATTCCATTGTTTGGATGAACCAACTTTTGTTTACCCGTTTATCAGTTGATGAATATATGCATCATTTCTGCTTTTTGGCTATTAGAAATAGTGTTGCTATGAACATTTGTGTTCGTTTTCATGAAGATGTATGTTTTAATTTTTTTTTAATATAAACCTAAGAGTGAAATTAAAGGGTCAAGATGTAACTCTGTTGTTATTGTTCAGTCACTAAGTTGTGTCTGACTGTGACCACATGGACTACAGCACACCAGGTTTCCTTGTCCTTCACTATCTCCCAGAGTTTGCTCAAACTCATGTTCATTGTGTTGGTGATGCCATCCAACCACCTCATCCTCTGTTGCCCTCTTTTCCTCCTGCCCTCAATCTTTCCCAGGGTCAGGGTCTTTTCAATGAGTCAGCTGTTTGCATCGGGCGGCCAAAAGTATTGGAGCTTCAGCTTCAGCATCAGCGTATAAACTCGATATTTAACTTTTTAAGGAACTGTCAAGCTATTTTCCCAAGTGGCTACACCAGAAATGTCTGAGGGCTGCAACCTCTCCTCATCCTCATCAATTCTTAGCATTGTCTGTCTTTAGGGCCCTAACCATCTAGTGAGTATAAAGTGGTATTTTATTGTCATTTTGATTTGTATTTATTTAATGACTAATGATTTTTAGAACCTTCCCATGTGCTTCTTGGCTATTTATATATCTTCTTTGGAGAAATGTCTATTGAGATCCTTTGCCCATTTTTAAAAATGGGTTATTTATCTTTTTACTATTGATTGTAAGAGTTTTTAATATTATCTGGATACAAGTCCCTTCTCAGATATATGATTTGCAAATGTCTTTTCCCATTCTATGAGCTGCCTTTTCACTTCTTGCTGGCTTCATTTTCAGCACAAAGTTTTTAATTTTCATAGGCCAATTTGTTTATTTTTCCCTTTTGTTGCTTGTGCTTTATCTAAGAAATCATGCCTATCTGAAAATCACTAAGATGTACTCTTTTGTTTCTGCTGCTGACAGGTTTTTAAGACCTTTTACTTACACAGGATTTAGAAACCTTTTTGTTTCTAAGTGCAGGTTTATCAGGCTCTAAAATTTGAGCCCTTTCTTCTGGACCCCACTAACTTACTCTAACCCATTTTAATTATTTCTGCTATGAATGAGAATAGGGGGCAGAACAAAGTGGGGGAAGGAAGGAATGTGTTATTTATAAATAAAAATGGATGCTGAAATATAAAGCCCTTTCCAACTTACCAACCCTCAGATAAACCGCAGTGTGATTTCCAAATAGAAATTAATCATAAAAGTGATACTAACATTTTCAATTTCTATTCTTCTTGTATAACCTCCCCCCCTTCCCCTGGAATTGGTTGGACTGGGCATTGATGGAGTGGAGTAAGCACTGGGTCCCAGGGTAAGGTTGGTGCAAGGAGTTTGTGGCCAAAATAGTAAGAGATGATGGAACTGGAGAGACTGATTAAGACAGTGGCTGGGAGAGTTGAGGTCTAAGCATCAATAAAAGAAAAGTTATTTAACACATTGAAGGCAAAGGGACTGAAGGAAGCAAAGGAGAGAGAGTCCAGAGTCACAAAGCCAAGAGCTGTGGAGAGTTGAAGGATGCCGAGGAAAGAGGAGTGGTTATCTGGAGCAAGGGTCAAGAAAACTGCAGAACGTGAGGCCTCCTGGGATGTGGCTCATCAGAAATGTGAGGAAAACAGCAGGAGTTGGGCGAGCAGAATAGGTGATTGATAGACAGCTTTTGAAAGCAAAAGTTCTTTCAGTTAAGTTACTCTATCTTCCAAACAGTCTCATGAAAGAACCAGCATTGTTGTGCCATTTTTACAGATGTGAGCACTTCATCCATGAGAAATACATGGATTTGGACTGTCTTCCTGCATTTGTTTCATTGATAAGAGTTAGATAAGGTCAATGTCCAGGGATCTCCCATCCCCACCTGTCACCCGTCCTGCAAATACGCGAAAACAAAAACCCTGAGCTAAATATAACCTGCAGCAAGAAAATAAGATGGCACCAGCTCTGCAATTGACATACTGCGCCCTGAGCTGTCATTAGGGTGGAGGATCTAAGCATAAGACTATCATATTCATTTGGAGACCTTCAGCAGAGCCTAAAGTGATCCCACATGTGTAGCCCTTTTCTAGCAACAAGAAAGAAAACGAACACAGAGCCTTTCCCGAGGAACATATCTCCTGCTAATGAAGAGCACACAAATGTGGCTCCACAATAGAAAACCACCAAGCACAAAGAATTAAGTCACCATCATTTAAAATGAGGGTTGGTGTTTGGGGGTTAGTAAGTTGAAGGGGCATTTTGCTTTATCTTTCAACATCCATTTTTATTTATAACTCACACATACTTCCCTTCCCCACTCCATTCTACCCCACATTTTCCTTTATAGCAGAAATTAAAACAAGTTAGGGTATGTCAGTGGGGACCAGAAGAAAGGAACACCAAAAATAAACTTAGATAGCAAATAACTCAAAAATTGGAATTATTAGATAGATAAAATATGAAATAACTATTTGTTAATTGTTTAAGAAAATTAAAATTAGAATCACAAAAATAAACATGCAATAAAAGATCATCAAAACAACCAAGGTTATCTGAGAAATAACCCCATAAAACTTTTAGGAATAAAATTGTTGAAATCAGGAACACAACAGATGCTAAACAGTAGATGAAACACAACAGAAGGGAGATCAGTGAACTGGAAGACATCCCAGATGTATCACAAGAGGCAAGGAGATTTAAAGTGTGAAAGAAAGGCTAAGATCTATAAAGGTTACAGTTAAAAATTCTAAATCCAACTTAATCAAAATCCAAGGAAAAAAAAAAGAATGCAGAAAATGGAAAGGGGATTTTTTTTTTTAAAGAAAATGGCTGAGAAATTTCCCAAACTGATGAAAGATATGCAACCATAGATACAGAAAGCATCAATCCAAAAAGAATAGAAAAGAATATAGATAGATCTAAATATATTATATTGAAACTGCACAACATCAAAGACAAAGGGACAACATTAAAAATAGCTAGAGAGAAAAGATAGACCACCTGCAAAGAAACAAACATATAGCAGACTTTGCAACTGTGACAAATGAAACCAGAAGACCAAATGGAATAATAGCATTTCAGTGCAGAGAGAAAATAGCTGTTATCCTAAAATTTGTTCCCAACAAAACTATTTTTCAATAACAAAGTTTGAACTAAGAATCAAGTTTATATAATTTTATAAGCAGAAATAAATTTTAAAAAGAGGCTTGCCACCCACAAATCTAAAGGAGCATCTTCACTCAGAAACATCTTAAAGACACTTATTAGGGAATAAATGAAAGATAACAGAAGGCATGACTCTGCTGCAAGATGGAGTAGTGAACAAGTAAAATGGAAAAACACACAGGTAAATCTAAACAAATTTCTGTTATAACTAAATATGGAACAAAAATACCAAAAAACCCACAAAGTGTGTCAGAAGTGGCTGAGGGGGGAAGCATATATGGGTTAAAATTTTTTTTAAAGCCTTGTGTTTTTCATTAAAGATTTTGCTAAAAATGGGTGGACATTTTAATTAGGATTGTCCTGGGAAAACATGTGTTAGCCCAATAACTATTATTAGCAGTCCCTTTCACTCTCAAAAGTGCCCTGGTTTGAACAATACATTGTCATCCTGTCTGTGACCCATGTCTCACTCCTGGGTACACACCCTAGAGAAACTCTTGTACATCTGCCCTGGGTGATGTGTACAGAAATGTTCACTGAGAAGGACACTGCCTAATGGGACCTTGTAAACTGTTCAGCCTTCTTTCCACAGAAGGAAAGCCTGCTTTCTGCCCAGCAACAACACTCTCCAGCCCTGAGCCCCTGGTCAAGTTACCAAGCCTCTCTGCACCTCGGCCTCCTCACACAGAACACACGGAGAATAACTCCATCCACAGCAAAGGGCTGTGGGAGACCCATCAACATTAACAGAGACTTAATATTTGCTAAACCCTCGCTGTAGGCTTGCAGTCTGCTAAGGGCTTTATAGTCAGAGCTCATTTTTTTTTAATTTTTATTTTGTATTTGACATAATTGATTAACAATGTTGTATTAGTTTCAGGTATACAACAAAGTGATTCAGTTATGTATACACAAGTACCCATTATTTTTAAAATTCTTTTCCCATTTAGGTTATTACAAAATATTGAGCCAAATTCCCTGTGCTATGCAGTAGGTTCTTATTGGTTATCTCTTTTAGAAATAGCAGTGTGTACATGTCAATCCCAGATTCCCATTCTGTCGCTCCCCTTCTGATAGCCATAAATTCATTCTCTAAGTCTGTGAGTCTCATATCTCTTTCACAAATAAGTTCATTTGTATCATCTTTTTTAGATGCCACACACTCTTTTTTAGTTGGTCAGTCATGTCCAACTCTTTTGTGACCCCATGGACTGTAGCCGCCCCCTCCCCAGGCTCCTCTGTCCATGGGTTTTCCCAGGCAAGAATACTGGAATGGGTTGCTATTTCCTTCTTCAGGGATTCTTCCTGACCCAGGGATTGAACCAATGTCTCCATATCGCCTGCATTGAAGGCAGCTTCTTTGCCACTGAGCCACCAGGGAAGCTGATATTTGTTTTTCTTTGTCTTATATCACTTACTATGAACATCTCCCAGCTAGCGCTAGTGGTAAAGAACCTTCCTGCTGATTTAGGAGATGTAAGAGAAGTGGATTTGATCCCTGGGTTGGGAAGATGCTCTGGAGGAGGAAATGGCAACCCACTCCAGTATTCTTGCCTGGAGAATCTCATGGACAGAGGAGTCTGATGGACTGCCGTCTGTAGGGCCAGAAAGAGTCAGACATGACTGGAAGGATGTAGCACATGGTCATCTCCAGGTCTATCTATGAGAGAGCTCATTTAATCCTCACGATGACCTTTAAGGTGTGTATTATTGTTATTCCCATTTTACAGGTAAGATACCTGGGGTTTAGAAACACTAAACAATTCATACGGGGTTAAACAACTAGTAACAGTCAAAACATCAGCAACTCAACATTGGCCCCAGGGCTCTCACCACTGTGGCCCCCTATCGCTAACTCCCGCCCGGTCCAGCGTGACCGCTCCTGCAGAGTGATGGTGACCATGGCCTTGTCATCATTCTTGTCACATCAACAGGGGCACCAGAGGATAGAGAGCCTGCAGACCCTCTGTGAAAGGCGGCCAAAGACTGCACGGGGTGGTCCGTGGCCCACTGTGGCGCCTGACAGATTCCCCTCTGATGCCGTCAGGTTGAAACACCAGTATCCCCTGTGACCAGCTGCCAGTGACCATCCACACTCCAGCTGTGCTTGGAGAAACCAAGGATTACGGACCCTGTCACACTGTCTTTCACAGAAACACATTCCAGCTGGAAGAGACAGGAGACTTTCTCCTGGTTTGTGTTTCTCTGGATAAGATTTACTGTTCAAGGTCAGGCAGAGAAACAAACAAGAGAGGCAGTGAGAATCTGGGACAAAATACTCACTTCTTTCTTGGCCGAAGCAGTAGAGAAAACTCATCTCCTGGGATATCGAGGTTTAGACTCACCTTGACCCTGACCTGCCCTTATTCCCTTTTGGTTCCTTTTATTTCTAACTTTCTACAGTCCAAGTGATGAGAGAAGAAATGGGCCATCATTCTCACAGATGAAGAAACAGAGGTTTCCCCCGAGAAAAGCGGGCCATTGAGGAAGAGGGGTGAGGAGGAGGCCGGGAAGGCGGGCAGGAGACGGCTCACCCCACAGGGCAAGGGTTCGTGGGAAGGGGAGAGGTGAGAATGCTGTGTAAGAGTGGAATATGGGGTCAGGGGAGAATAGGCGTCTGCCCTCCCTGTGTTCTCTGTCCCTCACATTTCCCTCCCTCCATCCACCCCTCCTCCCCTCAGGCAAATATGTATTGACAGCCTTCAGAGGCGATAAAGACCCTGGAATACTGTGCTGAGCCAGTAGCTTATTCTACACTCTTAGGGAAACTAAGAATCTCTCCCAGAGGATTCACAGGAGTCTGTGAGTGTCCCCCATCAAACACAGGTGGCCTTGATCTTAGATGCCACGCCTCCTTAGGTACTGATTAGGCATCCTGGCCTTGCTGTGGGTCCCTCCCCGAAACTTGAAAGCCATCAAGACTCAAGACATGCAGTCATGTCCAGGTAGACCACAACCCAGGCCCCAGAACTGGCCTCGCTGCTCTCAGGCCCTGATGCTTTCTGCATCTTCCAGGTTTGGGTGGATCTGGGGTCCCCACCTGTGTTCTGCTTCTTCTCAGGCTTGGCTACATTTTTCTCAATACAAAGCTATTTCCCAGAAGCTAAAGGAACATGGTCTCTCGGTTTGTAGCCACGCTGCTTGGCTTTCTGATCTTAAAAGGCCTAATTTGCTACAGCCACAAACAAACCCACTGCCTAAGTGGCTTTGGTTTCTGAATTCGCCCACATTCTCCCAGGCGGGGTCAGTGGGAAGAGTATGGGGGCCCATCCCACCACCAGCACCCAGGACCCCCGCCACCCCCAGGTGTTGCCTAATCCTTGGGTCTTTGGCAAAAGGGGCTCCGTGGGCTTGGTCTCCAACCATTTGGTGTGGCCCCACTTGCTTTGCCTACCTGGTGTCCCATAACACCCCAAAGCAAGCATGCGATTCCCCAGCTGGACCTAACTCAGTCCTGTAGGTGCGCTGAGTGCCCACACATGCCAGGTGTGGGTCTGGAGCCCACGGCTGGGCAAACTGGACCTTGGCCCTGCCTCCCCCCACCCCTGTGCTTTCCACCCAGGGAGGAAGGGCAATGGTCCTCAAATCTTAACACAAACTCTCGCCTCCATTTGTAACATATGATAAATCATAGAGGAAAGGCACAGAGTCATGGGAGAGGTGACAGAGAGAACTGACGGGGTCAAGGAGGGCCTCTTCTCTGATCTTTGAGCTGGAAGAGAAGGACAATTGAAGAAGTGAGTGCTCCTGGGGGGTTTGGTTGCAGGAAGGATATTCCATGACAGGGAGCAGCATGTACAAAGGCCCTGAGACCGGAGGGGACGCATGTGCAAGGGAAAGCCTGCCCCAGGAGCTCTAGTAGAGACACGGCTGGGGAGGGGGCATGGCCAGTCCACAGAGGGCACTCGCCTGCCTCAGCCGTCTGCTCATGGGACACCCTATGCCCAGTAGCTCTGTGCATCACATCCCTTCTTCCCACACCCAACCTGTATGCCACCTCCTCTGGAAGCTTCCTTATTCCTTCATTTGCAAATGTTCTCTCCCCATGCTGAGTGTCCCCTGGTGAGAGGTGCTCTGACCTGCCCACAAGCCTGCACTGGGCTGCCACTCCCCACCTGACCCCGTGGCCAGGAGACGCCAGGACCAGGGACCCAGTGCCCGACCCCAGTTGGCAAGACTGAACGTAACAGCTGTGAGCAAGGTGATTTGTGCAGGTTTAAGGACATAGGCTAGGGGCTCTGGTTTCACTTGGGAGGCACCAAATACTCCTCAAGCTCCTGTGATACTCCAGGCACTGTTCAGGGATGCAGCAACCAACTGAACAAATGTGGTCACTGCTTTCATGGGGCTGGCGCTCAAACGGGGACAGAAATACATGTGTATCATGTCAGGTGGTGGTGAGACAGAAAGAGGAAAATGAAGCCGGTTGGAGAAATAGGGCGTGTGGAGGAATGTGTGTGTTATTTGAGTCTTAAGGCAGCAGAAATCTGATGGATGTGAAGAGATGTGCCCTGAGAACATCTGGAGGAGGAGGAGTCCAGACAGGGGAAGCAGCCAGTGCAAAGGCCCTGAGGCAGGACCACGTTGGGCGTAACTGAGGAGCTGCAAGGGGGACAATGTATCTGCATTGAAGTGAAGAGGGGGCGGGGCCGGAGACGAGGCTGGAGGGGCAGTGGGGGGTGTTTCATGATGGCACAGTGCTAGTGTTTAAATTGTCTCCACAACTGAGCGACGCTCAGTTGGGGTCAGTGACATTGAAAGAAGTCTTTATTACTTACAGTCCCAAGAGGAGGGGATCAACAAGCAAAGAAACCAAAGCTCATAGAGCTCAGAAATGTATCTGAGGACACCCAGCTAATGCGATGAAGAACCGGGAGTCAGAGGCACCATTGTGCGCTGGTGAGGGCTCAGCCGGGTCTCAGGGAAGAGAAGCCCTGATTATTAGCAATTGCCGATTGCTGTGATATAAATACTGCCACCGCAGCTGATTTCAAGCCACCAGCAGGAGGTCACGGAAGGTGGGGTTGGGACGGGATGGGCAGTAACACAATTACAGAGTATTCCCATCAGGCAGATGTAACAGACATAAATAACCTCAAGGGCATGGATCAGGGGTTGGCAGCCTGTAGCCCAGGCTGTGGGCTAAATCTATGCTACCAGCTTTGTAAATAAAGTTTTACTGAAACACAGCCACGCCTGTCCAGTTTGTGTCTGAGGCTGCTTTCACCCGAGTACAGCAGAGCTGAGTAGCTGGGACAGCAATCACACACCTTGCAGAGCTCGAAATATTTACCGTCTGGGCTTTTAGAGAAAATAATGTCCCTGACCTTTGACACAGATGATAAAATGTTGTAAAATAGTGAGGCAATCTTGAGTTTTGAGTGTTTATTACCTCTGCTTTTTTTATACAGTTTATTTCATTGTAATATGTTTCATTCATTATTTAATTTTTAATAATGAAAGGTGGCTCAGATGGTAAAGAATGTGCCTGCAATGCCAGAGACCTGGGTTCGATCCCTGGGTCAGGAAGATGCCCTGGAGAAGGAAATGGTAACACACTCCAGTGTTCTTACCTGGAGATTCCTGTGGCCAGAGGAGCCTGATGGGCTACATGTCCCTGGGGTTGCAAAGAGTAGGACACGACTGAGCAACTAACACCTTCACCTTTTAATGAAAGAGGGAGGGAGGGAGATATGGATGGAGGAAGGAAGGACGGAAGGACCGGAGGACTGGAGAGATTGGAGAAGGCTTTTTGGCTCCCATGTTGGGAAAACGCTGCAGGTTTGTGCGAGGCCCTGAATTCTGTCGGAGCAGAGGCTCCTTCAGAAAAGCCCAGCGGACAGGAAGAAAGAAGGGCGGCCAGCCTCCTTAAGTGGTTGGAGGAAGAATGGAGTCATCAGGTCTGAGCGGGAGACTCGAGAGGGGCCCTTCACGCCGCAATCAGGCTTAATTCACACGAGCAGCACCGAGACCGCCGCGCCACAAAAGGGCCACGTCCACTTCAGCGGCGGGCCCGTGGGTCCCATTATCAATAGAGATGGAAGTCTAATTAATAGATGCTGTTTTGCCCCGGGCTGAATGCAGAAAAGTCTAACTCGGTGCCTTCAAATGCGGAGGATGTGGAGGCAGCCGGCGTCTTGTGTGAGGCACTGTAAGTTGTCTTGTAGAATCCTTCGCACCTAATGGGAAATCATTTGGAGTGACAACCACATGGGTCTCAGAGGAGGCGACCTGAACATGTCTCCAGGAAGAGATGCTGCAGGGGTAAAGATGCCCACACTCGAGGGGCTCCACACACACACACACACACACACACACACACACGCACTGCATGTTAATACTGGGCCCATCCTTTCCCCCAGGCATAGCAGTTCCTGGAGACTGGCCCTTCTGTCCTTTGACAACTGCACTCAACACAGTTCAAGACACAAAAGGCCGGAAGGTCAGCCGCACAGCACCAGGAGATGGGGGCGGGGGTGGTTTCTGGAAGGCCACAGTCACCCCTTTTCTCCCAGGTTGTTCGATGTGGCTTTTCCGGCCTGGCCCAGCCGAGCAGGCCCAGCAGACAGACACGCAGAGAGAACTCTGGCTTTCTGTTCTTGCCAGGACACCCCCCACACCCTTGCCCTCTCCTGTTCGGGACAAGACCACTCTCTGGCCTCAAGATCGACCCCATACCGCTCCTTGGATGGGATCCCCGAGGCTGCTTGCACCCAGAAGAAAAACGCGAGCTGCTCTGCCCTCAAGAGGCACTCTCGGCCCACCAGAACCACTCTGGAACATCCTGCCAGCCCCTCCTGCTTACCCCCGGCCACTCTGGAGACACAAGCAAAGGGCCCCAGCTCCCAGCCCTGGGCCTGCCGGGCTCATCCTCACAGCCACACACAAATGCTTCTCCACAACACAGACAGAGAAGGGGACCGGCCCAAGCTTACCCAGCTGGACAGGGTTAAACCCAGCCCACAATATGGGCTCCTGTCTCCCAGGCCTCTCAGATAAAACATAACTGCCAGAAGGAAACGTCCCCTTCCCTCCACCTTCCTAACGACCACTGATGACCCAAGTTATCAGCACAAAGTTTCAAAAACAATACTGAGGCCACAGTAAGTGTTCTTAGTGGGGGAGAAGGGGAGAGAAACTTTATACATAGTAATTTTTTATATCAAATGAGGGATGTAGGTGATGAGCAGAGGCCAGAGCGTGGCACGTTTAATTTAAGCCATGGCAACGCGGGGCAGCTTCCATTGCAGCCATAATAAATTACATACAAGTGCCACCGAACAATAACAAAAAACTGTGGGCCATCTATTTCAGTCCCATTTACAAGAAATCAATATCAATACTTAATGCAATACTGGTGAAAAATGAGCAGAGATACAGAAAGCATAATAAACCAGGAATGGGAAGCTCGCAGGGTTTCACTTTGGAAGAAAAAACTAACTGTCTATATTTTCATGTTGAGGGATATTTCACCAAAACCACGTGCTGGAGGTATGAGGGTTTTCCAGATCTAAGTTTAAAATAGCCTGTTTATTAAATTAAGAAAGTTCTTTAAACTGTGGGTAACTGGCTGGGTAAAAGTCATACATATGGAAGGAGGTATTTCCTTGTTCTCAAATGCACTGAGTGTTGTTCATCAAATTTTCTTTTTAAAAATAGACTTACTTTTATTATAGGGCTTCCCAGGTGGCTCAATGGTAAAGAATCCCCCTGCCAACGTAGGAGACTCCAGTTCGATCTCTGGGTTGGGAAGATTCCCTGGAGAAGGAAAATGGCAACCCACTCCAGTATTCTTGCCTGGAGAATCCCATGGATGGAGGAGCCTGCCAGGCTACAGTCCACAGGGTCACAAAAGAGTCAGACACGACTGAGTGACTAAATGACAACTTTTATTATTATGGGGATAATAAAAGTGTTTATGCTTTAACAGTCTACCTTTGTGTTGCTAGCAAATAAGAACTAATTTCTACTTATTCTTGGCATCAAAAAACAGATAAACTCAGGCAGCCAGGTCAAAGATGGGTCAAGGAAGCCACCCCAGAGGCCCAGAGTCTATCTGTGTCCACCCTCAACCCATCCAAAAGGTCCACCCAAAATGGAGACAACCTTGCTCTCATTCCTTCACCTGGGGATGTGACAAGCAGACACTATCATCTCACCTTGAACTGTCTGTGGCCATTCAGGTGGAGCAGAATTAAGGCCATCAGACCCCTTGAACACCCCGTCAGCAGGCCCAGAGGGAAGCCTTGGTGGCCCAGAGCCAGACCCTCCAAGCCAACCCAAGACAGAGCAAGCACTGCCAGCCACACACAGTGGTTTATCGACCCATCCCCACCAAGCAGCATGCAAATGTGAGAGCATTTTATTGCTCCAAATACCCCCTGACTTTGTGGTGCCAAATATCCCGCCTTCCATGTGGGGAGTATATCCTATAAGGGGCTAGTGGGCAGTTTCTAAAACTTTCCAGGTTATTTCAGTTGTTAAAACTTCAGTTGAGTCCAGTTTAAAACTTCAGTCTCATACCCAAATTGCCACTCTGTGGTCAGGCTTATGGCTCCAGGAACTAGAAGAAAAGCAAAGCTTTTCTGTTACTCTGTCTTTTCTCTGCTTGGAAAAGGTAAATTAATTTTCTATTGGAAAAATTGAGCCACAAACATCAAGGGACAAGGGATCGGAGATTCTGCTGGACCAGGAAGATGTCTCAAGCTCCAAAGCCAGGTGGGTGAGATGGATAGCGTCTGTTTAACATATGTGAACCTACTTTTTATTTTGAGTCCTCATTTCCCTGAAACTTGCAAGTGCATGCTTAATCGCTCAATCATATCCTACTCTTTGTGACCCCGTGGACTATAGCTCGCCAGGTTGCTCTGTCCATGAGATTTTCCCAGCAAGAATACGGCAGTGGGTTGCCATTTCCTCCTCCAGGGGATATTCCCAACCCGGGGATCGAAGGCCTGTCTCCTGAGTCTCCTGCATTGCAGGCGGAGTCTTTACTCCTGAGCCACTAGGGAAACCACCCCTGAAACTAACTTTCAACCTGTTCAGGAACTTCCCCGAGGGTCCAGTAAGTCTCAGCACGTCCAGTGTCAGGGTCTCGGGTTTGATCCCTGGTTGGGGAACTAAGATCCCACATGTGGCACACCACGGCCAAAGAAAATTTTTTTAATTCAACTGATTCAGCGCTGGTTTAGCCAGCCCTGGGGCCCTTCTTGGGTTTGGGCTGGGGCTTACCTGCGACCAGGTCTGGTCCTGACCACTGTCATCTCCCTGCAAGGCCGCTGATATGTCCTCCCTCCTGCTGCTTTTAGCAATGACCCATCGGCCTTGGTCCAGGGAGGACCCTGCTGTGCTCTCTGCCTCCCAACTCATCCCGAGGTCTCCGCCCCCAACCCTTCCCACTCAGCCCTCCTCCCACCAGCACCCCCTCAGAACCAAGAGCCATCTGGCCACTCCCACACCGCTCTGGGGTCACTCAAACTCCCTTTGCCTAGACACCCAGTGCCGGGCTATTTCTGCTCACAGCTCCAGCCCAGTGATGGGTGAAGGGCAGTTCAGGGGATCCCACCAGCTCCCCAAACCTCATCCCAGGGATGGGTCATGCAGGTATCCTCTGTTCTCAGTCCCCAAATCTGGAGAAGGGTCCACTTATCCTCCCTTTCCTGTGAAGGTCAGAGCCTTCTCCTCCCTCTCACTTCCTCCTTCAACTTATCTAGCCACAGGATAAGAAACACTGACTTTGGCGGATGTGTTTGTGTTGTTCAGTCGCTCAGTCGTGTCCGACTCTTTGTGACCCCATGGACTGCAGCACGCCAGGCTTCCTTGTCCCTCACCATTTCCCGGAGTTTGCCCAAGTTCCTGTCCATTGAACTGGTGATGCCATCCAACCATCTCATCCTCGGTTGCCCCCTTCTCCTCCCATCCTCAATATTTCCCAGCCTCAGGGTCTTTTCCAATGAGTCAGCTCTTCGCATCAGGTGGCCAAAGTACTGGAGCTTCAGCTTCAGCATCAGTCCTTCCAATGAATGTTCAGGGCTGATTTCCTTTAGGATGGACTGGTGTGATCTCCTTGCAGTCCTAAGGACTCTCAAGAGTCTTCTCCAGCACATTGATGTATGTTGTTTCAAACAATTCTGTGCTCAGACCCAGTCTGTTGGAAGTCAAAAGCTTTTGACTTTTTTGTCCTTCTGCCTGGGTTAGGGGGTGGAAGGAAGGTAGCAGGAAATACTAAAGAACTAATTTTGTCATTAATCTCACAAAATAGCATCCTTCCACGGCTGCATGACGAGTCCTGGCCATGACAAGCCCTGGCTTCCTGGGCTTACACAGATAACCTGTCCAGCTGTGCTGCCCGGCAGCCGCCTTAGACACCCCTGCATCGCTGTGTGCTGGCGCTTGCGTGGGCAGGACAGTGGGGAGCCCTGGGGCCGCAACACCTGGGTTCAGACCTGTGCGGCTCCTTCCTACTTGCGTGACCAGAACAAGCCTCTCCTACCCTCAGCACCCCTGGCTCCCTAGCAGCACCGTCCAGGCTGAAAGAAAAAAAATGACCTAAGCGGGCATCAATGCAAGAAGCCTGGAAAGAACCAAGATGCTCTGTTTGCTCCACATGTGTTCTCCTCCGTAGCATCACTCACACAGGCGGTGGCGAGAGGACTGGACCACATGGAAACTGTCTGCCGCCTCCGAAAACGTACCTCCACCTCCTTTCCCGGCAACTCCCCCTCCATTTCAGAGCAGCCAGGGACAAACAGGACCAGATTCCTTTCGTCGAGGCTGTGGATGAGACTGAATGTCTCCCAGGAGATCACACTCACACCTCCAGCTTTCCAGAAACTTTCCGCGCAGGTGTTAATTCCGCTGCTTCTCTGAGCATAACACACTCACGTGAACAGATGACGTGTGTTCCCTGAACTTCCTGGAAGAGGAACTAAGAAGCCCGGGTCCTCACTCTCCTTGGATGTGCTTTCCAACAGGTTCCCCGAGACCTCCTGCTCCCGCAGGCTCCTCCCAGCCTCTGGGGCTCTCTCTGCGGGACAGCGGCCGGCCGCGGTCTTGTCTTTGCACAGCTCGGAAGAGGACTGCCTGGGGAGTCGGCGAGGCTCCTTCGTGCGCTGAGTTCCCTTACCCAGGGCCACACAGTCCCCCCACGGGGACTCAGCATCTGAGCCAGCTCCTGACGGACTCCGCTTCCAGCCCCATCCGCCTCCTTCTCCAGGCAGTCCCAGGTACGGGAACCGACCCCACGGTTGTCACTGTCAGGGACTGACCTCGGACTTGTGTGTTACTGTGTGTCGTGGGTGGACAGTAGCCCATAGAATTTCAGGGGGCCGGGGAGGGGAATCCTCTCTCCCAGATGGACTCCAGGCACTGCTGAGAGGTGAAATGTATCTGGTTCTTTTTTTTTCCCTTTGTTATAAACTCTAGGGAATACAAGGAATTTTCTTTATACCCACTGCACTCCCAGGTGAGCCAGATTCATTTAGAGCCTGATCTTCCTTATTAGGGCTTCCCAGATGGCTCAGTGGTAAAGGATCTGCCGGCCTAATGCAGGAGACCCCAGTTTGGTCCCTGGGTCGGGAAGATACCCTGGAGAAGGAAGTGGCTACCCATTCCAATATTGCCTGGGAAATCCTATGGACAGAGGAGCCTGGTGGGCTACAGTTCATAGTGTTGCTAAGAGCCGAACACAACTGTGCACACGCATGCTTTCCTTACTCCCCGAGGGGGTAAGTAAAGGTTTTAAGGATTTTAATATCTGCAAAGAAGGGAATTTATCAGGACCTCAGAGGCCACCCTAAACAGACCTTGTTTATAAACGGGGCAGGGGAGAGAGGGACTCTGGCTTCCGGGGAAGAGATGGGGAGAGGAGGTAGGCCCATCTGGACTGGGACAGGATTTACTTGTGAGGGTTCGGGGAGAGGGGGACATTTGGAGCCCACCTGCCTGCAACATGCTGAAGGCTGAGCTTGGTGAAGGGTTACTGGCAGATCACCTGGAGGCGGGGTGACCACCAGCCTGGCCTTGCTGCCAGAGTTCTCTGGCCTCAGGGCAGAAAGGAGCATCACCACTCAGAAACCATCCAGTGGAACAGGACCAGGGGCTTACATGGTGGTGATCAGAATGGGCTGCTTGTGCCTTGGAATCTTAACACAATCCCCAAGAAGATAAGGGTGGCCCTGAGGTGACTGGTGGGGAATTCTTGCCAAGAGGACAAGTAGGGGCCAGGTAGGATTTGATGCAGAAACATAAAGAAATGAAATATTCCTTACATGTCAAATATCAGGGAGTGATTCTTGTCTCACAAATGTTACATTGTTTTATGTTGCTAATCGTAAATGTTATAGCTTCCATTGTTCCCATTTTACAGATGAGAAAATTAAGGCCAAGGGAAAGTGAGTCATAGCCCCAAGTTCACAGATCTGGAGTAGATCAGCATGCACAGTCAGATGCAGGTTTGTCTGACTACAAAGAAAGCGTTCCTCGGGCTTCCTCTCTCAGGTAGGAGACAAATGAGCATGAACCTGTCTGGTACCAGGGATCCAGTGCTCCAGCTGCCGGCACCTGGAGTGACACTGGTTTCAGAGACAGGGTAACTCGCCCTGGAGTCATCCTCTTAGGAAGAGTCTGATCGCCAGGAATCTTCTAGACCTGAAGCAGCGGCCCTCAGAGTGCAGTCACAGCCCCACACCCGTGAAGTGGGCACACCAAGGCAGCATCTGTCCCCTCATCAAAGTCTGGAGGATGTCCCAGACACTGCACGGAAAAACACTTTATAAACTGAAAATTCTGGATGATATCCTCCTCTGGATTCGACCCCTGGTCGGGAAGATCCCCTGGAGAAGGGAATGGCAACCCACTCCAGTCTTCTTCCCTGGAGAATCCCATGGACAGAGGAGCCTGGTGGGCTACAGTCCATGGACTTGCAAAGAGTTGGAAATGACTGAGTGACTAACACTTTCACACCTGAAAGAAATCCACAACCTAATCTCTGAAAATTGTTATCTTATATGGCATTTTAATAAAGAATCTTGATGTGGTGTGTATATATATACACAATGGAATATTACTCAGCCATAAAATGAGTGAAATAATGCCATTTGCAACAACATGGAGGGACCTAGAGAGAATTAGACTAAGTGAAGTAAGCCAGAGAAAGTCAAATGTTTTATGATATTGCTTATAAATGCAATCTAAAAATATGATGCAAATGAGCTTATTTACAAACCAGAAACAGACCCACAGACAGAAAAAAAACTTACAGCTGCCAAAGAAAAGGGGAAGAGGGGGAATAAATTGCGAGTATGGGATCAACATATACACACTACTGTATATAAAATAGATAACCAACAAGGACCTACAGTATAGTACAGCTTTATATATATGTATAATACACACAGATATATAAAACTGACTCACTTTGCTGTACACCCAAAATTAATACAACATTGTAAACCAACTATATTTTGATCTAAAAAAAAAAAAAAACCTGTCGATGTGTGATTAGATTAAGGATCTTGAGATGGGAATCATCCTAGATTCCTCCATGTTCCCTAAATGTGATCGCACATCTCCTTAGATTAGGGAGGTAGGGGAAGACTCTACCCACAGGTGTGCAGAGGAGAAGGTGATGGGACCACAGAGGCAGAGACTGGAGGGATGCAGCCAAAGCCCAGGAATGAGGGCAGTACCAGAAACTGGAAGAGGCATTAAAGACTCTTTCTGCAGCCTCAAGAGGGAGCCGGCCCGGCCCACACCTCAAACTGAGGCCCAGTGAGACTGGCTTCCAGAGTAGGGAGAGAATAAAGTTCTGCTGTTTTAAGTCACCATGTTTGTCATAATTTGTTACGGCAACAGCAAATTGCAGTTACAGCAAAGCTCGCTCCCCAAGAAAGAGATAGAGAAAATTCAAGCCAGTCCCCGCAATGGGCAGGGGTTGGTGTGGGAAACCGGGAGTCCCCTGTCCACAGGATCTCAGGCCATTGGATAACTGCCCACACTTTCAGTTCATCGGCCTGAGAGTCAGTCTCAAAATTGGGCCTGTGCTCACTGTCCTATCCTATTTGTGCAAGTTCAAAATAGCACAACCCTTCCTCCGTCCCAGGGGCTTCCTGTTGGCTTGGATGGTAAAGAATCTTCCTGCCAATACAGAAGAACCAGGTTCAGTCCCTGAGTCTGAGAGGATCTCTTGGAGGAAGGCATGGCAATCCATTCCAGTATTCTTGTCTAGAGAATTCCAGGGACTCAGGAGTCAGGTGGGCTACAGTCCATGAGGTTGAAAAGAGTTGGACGTTACTGAAGGACTAATGCACACATCCTCTGTCCCCAGGCGCCTGGCCCCTCTCTGCTCCGTACACAGAGGCTTTCAGCTGAGCGCTGGTCTCCTCTGCTCCCCTGTAGGTGGTTTGGCCCCAGTCATTCCTTCGTTATTCAAACATTTGACCATTTACCTTGTATCTTGAGAATCCCTCTGATTCCCTCTCTGCATCCACCCCTCCACACCCCCCCGGGGCACCATCAGCAGGCTCCCACTGCCCTGCCTGCCCCTCCAGGAACCCCCTACCATTGTGCCGGGGAGGTCTCGCTGAGATGCACCACTCTCGGGACACAGGACACACCTCCATCCAACAAGACTGAGACAGGACTCGGCGGCCCGGAGCCATCCTCTCACCAGCCTCCCTCTCCTTCTCCCATCTTGGCCGCAGACCAGCCCCTCACGGCGGCCCTCTGCTTCCTCAAAACCACTGCATGACTTTCCAAGTGCTGCCATGACATAGCATCACAACTTGGACGTCTGAAAGCAACAGAGATGAATTCTTTCACAGTTCTAGAGCCAGAAGACCAAAAAAACACAGTGTTGATAGGACCACACTCCCTCTAAAGGCTTTAGGCGACAGTGATGTCCTTCCCTCTTGGGACACGCTCCTCTGCCCACCTTCCCACCCACCTTCATCATCCCATCGCCCTGCCCCACCCTGCAGCTCAAATCAAGTACCCCCTCCGCCAGGCAGCCTCACCTGATCTTTGAGGTTGGTCACACTCGCCCACATCTCTGGAGTCCTCATCCTCACCGTGGGATTACCATCTGTTCCTGATTACCGTCTGTTCCTCGCATTAGACCGCCGGCTCCATGAGGACAGGATCAGGCTGCTTTGCTCAGCACTGTGGTCCTACCGCCTAGAACAAAGCCAGTGCTCAGCACACCGCATACAAGCGAAGTAATGATGGAGAGCCTGTACGCCAGGCCACAGGGGCACAAAGATCCAGGATAACGGAGGCCGGCTCTCCTGGTCTCTTGGCTCAGTATGGAAGGCGAGTGGACAGATGTCTAAAACCCTGGATGAACCAAGCAAGACTGGGAGAGGGGAGAGGGCACCTAACTGCAGGGAGTCAGTGAGGGACGCAACTCAGAGGTGCCAGTTCAGCTGCAGTTTAAAGGGAAAGAACAGAGAGAAGGGCATTCCAGCAGGGGACCAGACTCCAAAAAGGCTCAGAGATGACAAAAGTTCTCGTGGATGTGTGAAGGGGGAGAACCACTCCTTGCCCAGCAGACGGGCCGGGGCCAAATTAGAGCCAGTTATCCAGGAGAAGGAGATACTCGGAGAGCATAGACCTGCCTCTATAGCCCATCACGTCCACACTCACCCAGAGTGAAAGAAGCTCAGAAAGGAAGTTGCCTGCGCCATGGCCAATGGATGGACATGGCTGGCTCTGCATCTTGACCGGAGCCCTGTGTTGTGACCACAAAGTCGGGCCTTTGTCAGTGGATATTCCATATAGGTCAGTGCCTCAGGGGAACCCAAAGCCTGGGACTTTTTTCACCAGGTCTCTGAGAAAGCACAGCCAGTGCCTTTTAGGAAACAGGGTAGAGAAGAGTCCCCTTCCCCAGCTGGGCAGTCTCCTCCAGTGGCCGTAAGTGACCCGGGGAGGCCCACGGCAAGGCCCGGCCCAGACATCGCACCCGGCAGCACTCAGAACCACCTCGTCTTCCCTCCCAAAGTCCCAAGAACTCCTGGTCTGGCTTCCAGAAGCACGCTCCGGTGATGCTCTGGCATGCTCCGTTTTTGTTACTTCCTAAGCGTGACTAATGCAATTTGTCCCTTCTCTGCCACCTACACGGAATCCTTCCCACCTGCCTCAGCGCTGCCAGAGCGACCTATTGTGCAACAGGAAATCCATGCTGATCAATGCGGGGCAGGCCGCATAAGGCAGGCAAATTACACGAATATGAGTTAGGGATAACTATGATTAATCCTTTGGCCAGGCATGGCCCGGACTCCCGTCATGCCCTGGGGCGGCTCCGAGGTGACGGGGCTAAGGACAGCACTTCTGATGGCCGCAGTGCCCAGCCATTCATTACGTGTGATGTCCCCATCACCCAGCCTGCTGATGAGATTATTGATCCCAGGAAATAATCATATGAGATGCATCGAGGTAAGCGTGGGCCATTGTCTCTGTAAGCATTTATTGGCAAGGGAGGTAAGCTTTTCGTCATTTTAGAAGAGCCTCACTTTTTTGAATTAATTGATGGCACCTTTTCAAGCTAACCATCAGTACTTTTGTTGGAAGAAGCAGCAGAGGAGAGAGGAGAAAACAGGAAGAAGGACATAAACCCAACGTGCAGGGAAGGCCTAGAAAAATGAGAAGCCTGGCACCCAGTAGATGGTGCTGTAATCAAATTCTAAAACCTGTTACACCAGCCGTTTAGAAAAGTGCTAGAGGAAATGAAAATCCCGCAGACAGGGGAGCCTGGTGGGCCACAGTCCACAGGGTCGCAAAGGAGTCAGACACGACACGACTTAGGTAAACAACAACAACAACAGAGGACGTGAGGCAAATGCAGAGCTTGTCGGAATCAAAGGGACACAGTTAAACAGATGAATTCTTGCATGGTTCTGGAGCCAGATGACCATTTCCCTCAGTTTGGGTAAGGATATGAAGACATTGATGATGAAAGCAAGGCCTCCGTCCAGAAATCGCAGGCTGGGAGGGTTTTCTGCCTCTCAAGGAGCCAGTCCAGTGAGACTGTGGGTGATCACAGTGCCACTCAACCAAATGACTTGCTCCCCACACACACTGGTCCCATGGAAATACCAAGAAAATTTGTGAAAAGGATCTTTCCACGCTGAATATTAAAGTGGCACCCAGAGCTATCTTTAGTTCCACCCCAGTGTGGACAAAATTATTCATATGCATTTTTGCCATGTAAGGAAGTTTATCTATGAGAAACTGTCCTGGGATTTGGGGATGGGTCCCTTGGACTGCAAGGAGAATCAACCAGTCCATCCTAGAGGAGATCAGTCCTGGGTGTTCATTGGAAGGACTGATGATGAAGCTGAAACTCCAATACTTTGGCCACCTGATGCGAAGAGCTGACTCATTTGAAAAGACCCTGATGCTGGGAAGGATAAGGGCAGGAGGAGAAGGTGCCGACAGAGGATGAGATGGTTGGATGGCATCACTGACTCAATGGACATGGGTTTGAGTAAACTCTGGGAGTTGGTGATGGACAGGGAGGCCTGTCCATGGGGTTGCAAGGAGTAGGACACGACTGAGCGACTGAACTGAACTGGAGTGGAGTAGGTTGGAAACTGAGTGTTCAGAAGCATGGTCTCTGGAGCTAGTGGTGCCTCACTGGACCAATCCAGAGTTCTTCTGGGCCTGTTTGAATCCAGCTCTTCTCCAGAGTGGCCCAGATCCCTCAGTAAGAGGTGAGGGAAATCCTCACCAAACCCTGGAAAACACCTGACCACAGTCTGTTGTTCTATGGACAGCTGGGAAAAGGGGATAGAGGGGTGAGCTGCCAGTGGCTGGGGGGCAGAAGTGTGCGAGGAGACGTGCCTGTGGATTTGCACACTCAGTAGTCAGCAACTCTGGCACCTGTGGGGCTCCATGCATCTCCTGAATCTCGGCTGCCCCAGCTGGATTTGCCAGGCTTCCAGCAACCCTAGGAGCACCGAGCCATCTTCATGAGGATGTAGAAGTCCCTCCGGGGCTTTGGACTCATGAGTGACTAGCTGACAAGTCGCCCAAGCTCCTGAGACAGCACCTGCATTTTACAAGCCATTCCAAAGCCATCAGGGTGGAATTGGGGTCAAAGTCAAGGCCAGACAACTGGATTGCTGAGCGGTGGCCTGATTCCTGGGGACAGTGATGAGCTGGACCCGGATACGGGCACAAGGCATCCCTGGGAGTGGAGCTTGGGACAAGGAGGATGCTGGGACCATGCATATTTCCACGAAGGGGCAAGTGCTCAGTTGACGCTGATCTCATTGCAGAGATATAGTTAGGGCTAGGAGGGCTTTGCAGGTGATGTGAATCTTGATCTTGACCCTAAAGGCTCAATAAAATGTGATCAGTTAAAGAGACGGGGAAGAGCGATCAAGAAGTGGGTTCAGGTAGGGGTAAGATAGAGCAGTCAGGAGTGGGAGGCATGGAGAGATTAGATATGGATGTATAGATGGGCTCCCCTCGTGGCTCTTTCCTTCCCTCAAAGACAAGGGAGGAGCTCTGAGCACAGACTCCACAGGACATGGGCCTGGGCAGGAAGGCCCACCGCCCTACCTCCTAAACTCCTCACCAGAAACACACTGGCCTGTCCCCATGGGGCTGGTACCATGTGCTTCCCATGGGTCACCAAGCTGCTGGTGGCATAGGCTTGTTATAAAAGCCATAACTTGAGGCCCTGCGCCCGCAGCTACGATGCTACAGAGCCCAGCTACTGTCAGCAAGACTCCTCTCTCTAGGGAGCAGGGCAAATGTGTTCAGGAAGCACTTTCATCCTGACCTTCTCAGGGGGGCACTTTCTACACGCATGACTCAGCTGCCTCTCCCTCCTGCTCAGCTGTGGCATGGTTGAATCCCAGTCAGTCAGGGACCTCGAAGAAATGAACTTTCGTACAACTGAAAAAAATGAGGCTGGGGTTCAGGACCAAAAGAAGAACTCTGTGAGTCAGCCTTGATACAACAGCCAGATGGAAACATCCAAAGCTTGAAGTCAGCCAGAACGATTCTCTACCAAATGCAAGTGGCCAGCGTCCTCAGCCCTGATTTTCATGTCTGTGCCAGGCCTCCCAGGATGCCAGGTCTCCCAGAACCTTTGGCCAGGACTGGCCCCACTCCTGGTGGCCTCTCTTAGCAGCACCGAAGGAGGAGGGGCTAGAGTGTGGCTGGGCCCTTCAGATGCCCCCAGGCTAGAGTGAGCAACAGCAACCCATGATGGGTAATTTCCTGTTGCCAACTCGACCAAGCCAGGGGCAACCCGGGTGAAACACTATTTTTGTGTGTCTGTGTTGGTGCTTCCAGATGAGAATAGCACTTGAACGTGGACTCATGAAAGCAGATTGCCCTCCCCAGTGTGGGTGGGCCTCATCCAATCTTCTGAGGGTCTGAATAGAACAGTCCTCCCAGGAAGGGAGGATCCGGTGCCTTCCCACCTGATGCGGGAGCTGGGACAGAGGTCTTCTCCTGCCCTTGGACTGGGACTTACACCATTGGCTCCCTCTCAAGGTTCCCAGGCCTTGAGACTCAGACTAGAAGGACACCTGTGGCTTTCCTGGGTCTTCAACTTGCAGGGGGCAGAGTGTGGGACTTCTCCCAATAGATAGAGATAGATAGATAGAGGTAAAGATAGATGTACATATAGATACAGATGACATAGATATAGATATAGGTTAGCTTTCCTGGTGGTAAAGAATCCACCTGGCAATGAAGGAGTCACAGGAGACATAGGTTCGATCCCTAGGTCAGGAAGATCCCTTGGAGGAGGAAATAGCAACCCACTCCAGTAGTCCTGACTGGGAAATCCCAAGGACAGAGGAGCCTGGCAGGCTACAGTCCATGGAGTCACAAAGAGTCAGACACAACTTAGTGACTAAGCAACATCAACAACAACATGGATTTAGATATGCGTATCCTATTGGATCTATTTCCCTGGAAATTCTGACTAGTATACGCGGAAGAAACTTCCATAATATAACCACCAGGTTACCCTGAGGAATAAGCCAAAGACAGATCCTGCAGATTGTTTTATCTGAATCACATAACCATCCTTTTAACTGCTCTTCAACAAAGCCATAAAAGTCTCTGACGGATACCTCCTGCATCTGATGGAATTCTGGAATTGAAGAGATCCCGGCTCACTGCAGGATTCAGGCATTTGCCAGGTCTTTCTCGAGAAGCGTCATCAGGCAACACCTCCTCCTTCACTTGCCCCAGAGGAGCAAAGCAGGGATTGGTAAAGTCCTGGGCCCTCCGAGACCCTCCAGAAGCAAGACTGGGAGGCAGAAGTTTGGGAAAGGTGGGCCACCAGGGGAGGGGCCACCTCAGCCTAGCTGCTTTTTGCTTTCCACACCCAACACTTGGTGCAGCGGTTCATTTCCAGCCAAGTGCACGTATTTAGACTATTGCCTAAGCGCCCAGCATTAGTGGATTCAAAGAAAACAGCTGCAAAGTCAGAAAACGTATGCATACATCACCTTTCCTGGGTAAGTCTTCTCACGTTTCCGGACTGTTGGCCCACAGATGTGTCTCCTTGGGCTGCAGAATCTCATCTAATCCGCACTGAGTCCCTGCTAACAAAGAACGGCCGCAGGCTGATACTTTTGAAAGTGTGAAAGTCAGATCTGAATACACTGCTTGTATCAGGTGGGTGGCGTGGGGGAAGGTTGCCGAAAACCGTGTTGTGCCTGGTAGTTCTTACTAATAACTGTATTTCTCATACTCGTTGGTGATGAGAATACTGCTTAGATGGCGTGCCCAGAACAACTTGTGAAGGATCACTGTAATCCCGTGTTCTGTTTTCATTGACATCTTCCTGTAATTGCACCATCACCATGGCCTCAGGGAGCAGAGGATACAGACTGATTCTCAGCCCCTTAGAAATGGGCTGCTGCTTCCTGAGCCTCAGTAGTCAGTTTGTAGAGTTTTAGGTGAACTGTGGACCTACTCTGTGTCGTGTCTACAATGGGCATTCCAGACGGATGCGTGAGAGAATGAATGAATGAAGAGAAAGTGATTTGTACCCTGTAAGTCCTTCACAGCTCAGGAGGGATGAGGGTTCCCTGTAATTTAATTTCACGATCGAGTGTTCTACAAAGCTTCCTAAGCAATGATGCAGCATTGAAAAAGAGCACAAAATACGGCTTCACCCTTCCGTATAAACAGCAAATATTTTTTGAGGGCCATGCTGCAGGGAATTCTGGGAACAGAGCGGTGAACCAAGAAAGAGTTCCTGACCTCATGGAATGTAGCCTGGCAGGGGCCCAGAAGGGTAAACAAGTAATTACACAGATGGGCTTTTAATTACCCATGTACAAGCCATGAAGGAAGCATGTCGGGTCTTGTGAGAGCAAACAATGGTGCCTGCTCGGGTGAAGGAGTCAGGTGTCCCTAAGAGAGGGGCACTGAAGCTGAGACCTGGGGAGGAGAGGTGAGGGGAAAGTGGTTCAGGACAGCGAGAAAGGAAAGAAAACCAGATCCAGAAAACTGGAGGAGGAGGGGTGGATGAGCAGGAGCTTGACCGTGGGCATGGCCAACAGCGGTCCCCTACCGTGCCCCAGAGTCCAGCTCCTGTGGGCTGGCGGCCAGCAGGGAGGAGAGGGCCTCGGTGCCTGGATGGAGGTGAAGGGACATCCTGGATTCTCCGTGGTCCCCAGCGCATCCCTCCTGCACCACAGGGGCGAAGCCAGACTGAGTCCAGAATCCCTCTGCCCACGTGGCTCTGGGTTAGAGTCAGCTGATAAGCTTGCTCTGCGAGATTTTAAAAATGGAAAGGATAAAGGAGCCATTATTCATCTCCAAGGGGCAGCTGCAGGCAGACAGACAGAAGACAGACAGCGCATCTATGGCCTGAGGTTTGCACGCCCACCTTGGAGCTGCAGGCTGTGAGGTTGGCATAGGAGGGGTCCCCACTGAGGCTAAGGATGCCCAGGATGGATTGTTTCTAGGTCAGGCGCTGGGCATCTGCTGAGCAGCTGTCCCCAGCCCTTCCAAAGGCTGCGTAAAACTCTATTCCCCTGTATTAAATTCCTTTTCTATTGGGATACCTAAAGGTCTGTCCTGTCCTGGGGGGAAAGTGAAAATTGAAAGTCGCTCACTGTCTGACTCTTTGTGACCCCATGGACTATACAGTCCATGGAATTCTCCAGGTCAGAATACTGAACTGGGTAGCCTTTCCCTTCTCCAGAGGATTTTCCCGACCCAGGGATTGAACCCAGGTCTCCCGCATTGCAGGCGGGCACTTTACCAGCTGAGCCACAAGGGAAGCCCCCTGGGGGGAAAGGGCCCCAGTAAAGCACTGCCGCCCAGACTGCAGCCCCTAAGGACTGCTGCTGCTCTCCCAGGATGTTTACATTTGGAAAGTTAGATGTGGGGGTGGGGCAGGGGTGATATCTTCAGGCAAGTGTCACAGAAGTCACTTCCTGTAGCAAATGCATAAAGAGCAGGCAGCATAAATGCATTTGCTGATACTATGGGAGCAGGTCAACTGGTCCATGACAAAACGGTCCACATTTGAATCTGACCTGCAGGCTACTGCTGCCTAAGCCCCAAAGGAGCAGGGGAATCCAAGCTAATTACTTCTCATCACTTTGAAGTCAAAGTGAAGGCTTCAAAAATGGGTGCAGAAGCAACTAGGATAGGTGAGAGTGAATTTTAGTCTCTCTCATGCCAACTTTCCTTCCAGGAGGTATAATTTCTGCTCAGAGTGGACCCCATCCCACTAAGAGGGTACTACAAGCCAGAGGGCACAGCTCATCACGGCTAATTCAGACTGAATCAGGGCTCCTCCCCACCAGATACCCTCACCCCAGAGGCCAAATTTCATACTAAAGCCTTCCTGCATTCTCCATACCACCTCTGCCTGTTTATTTCCAAATCTTGAAAGCAAGCCAGTTTTGAGAATACAGAAATGACTAAAAAATAAAAGTTTATTATCCAAGATCTCACAGGTGAAATTCCAGGTAATCCTTTTGAAAAATTGCCACCTTTTTTCTTTCGATGGGGTAGTAAAAATTCCATAAACAATCACATCCTCAGCAGCCAGGAAGCTCAAAGCCAAACTGAACACACAGGGCCACGTGCTCCCTCTGCCCTTGTGATAAGCAAAGCTGCTGCTGCTTCTTTCTTTCTATAAATTTGATTTGCTTGTTTGGGGTCTAAAATCTTCCACAGATAGAAGATTTATTCTATCTAGAAGATAGAGATATGTTTCTCCTAACATAAAGAAATTTACATTAGGGCACTTACAAGTAGAGGCTGATTTTTAAAACATAAACCAAGCTGTAAGTACCAGGAAGAAAAGGAGACAAAGAGAAAAAGGACAACAAAGTAGATTAATAGAAACATACAGATCAGACCTTAGCACCAGGTGGAAAAAAAGAACCATGGTAGAAATTTCATATCCCCTTAAACAGCAAGCTAAGGCCAATGGTGATTGTGGGTCTCATTTCCAATAGGCACCATTTGAGAAATGTCCTGTTCTGAAACATGGGAAAATGAGAAATTATAGAACCTATCTAACAAATCAAAAATAAATGAAGTAACAACATAAAGGTAGATTTACCGTTATTTATAATTTACCATTTTTACCTTGTTTTCAATTGTCTCTCATCCTCTTCATTTGAGGAGCCCATTACATTTTATTATGCTAAACCCTATCTTCTGTCACATAAATTACCGTTAAAGATCTTAATATTAAAGCCTCTTAGCTCTGAGATCATATTTCAAGCTTTGTTCAAACCAGACGTTAATGCTGGAATTGAACACAGAACACTTTGTCATCATTACCTATGATCTCAAAAGTATAATACAATTTTTGCTATATATGGCACAAAAATGCCTCTTGGTATAACACTGAATTATGGAGATATATTGATTTCTGCAGTATTTTGACAAAACAATAAAACTAAACCTGTTAGCTCCTAAACAGATACCCAGACATCCACCCAGCCATGATAGCAATGGTCATGAAGATAAAGGTCTCATTTAGCCCAGTTAAAATAGGAAACTACTCAAACCCGTGTCCATCCTGGCAGTTCCTGCAGCTCATAGTGTGGTGGTTCCTTTCTCTTCTCAAGGGCAGTTAGGAGAGGGAAGGGAGAGCCAGGTTTGCCATTGGGCTGGTTCAGATGGGAATTTCAAACCAGCCCTTACTTCCCATTGGGGTAATCTCAGGACACTCCCCTAACCTCTGGGAGATAAGCCTCCCCATAGGTAAAAATGAGGATGGCATCACCCTCATGGGATTATCTGTAGGCGTGCATGCTCAGTCATGTCTAACTCTTTGCAACCCTGTGGACTGTGGCCCTCCAGGCTCCTCTGTCCATGGGATTCTCCAGGCAATACTGGAGTAGGTTGCCATTTCTTCCTCCAGGGGATCTTCCTGACCCAGGGATCGAAACTGCATCTTTATCACTGAGCCACATAGGAGGCCAGAGGGGATGAAATGAATGAATACACACACAGTGCACCTAACTTACCCTCGGGGTCCCGTATGCAGTAGGCACTTGATGAAAGATGCTGTCAAGGGTATTCCTGGCAGGACTGCACAGACCTGTGCCTCTTGCCCACAGGCTGCTGGGAATGAGTTGGAAGAGCTGGCCCAGTTCTCATCCTGCCTTTATCATCATCTTTCCTTGGGATCCTGGGTTTGCTTCTGATCCTGAGACTTGTTTCCGAGTCTCCATTTCCTCATCTGGAAAGCAGGGTAAAGCATGCCTGCCCAGCCAACCTCAGAGGGTTGTTTGGTGATAAAATTGCAATAAGAGAGGTGACAGTGGCTTTGCAAAGAGAAAAATGCTACATGTGCATAAAGGTTTATGACCACGAATCAGTCTTATGGTTTGAAGTGGTAAGCACACTCAGAGTGCCATGGTGATCCAAATAGGCAGTTGGCCAGCATGACAAGAGAACTTCCCAAGGAATAAATCAACGTGTCCTTTTCCCCTTAGTAATGGTGTAATGGCCCCTCCCCCACAGAACTAACTCCCCCTCCTTGTAATGGAACGAATAATGCTGCTGCCATAAGTGCTCACATTTATTAAGCTCCTACTATGAGCCAAGAACTGGAATAATATTTTCACACAAAAATGGTTATCGCATTTTCTTTCCACAACTACTATGATTTGTACTTTACAAAGAAAGAGGCGGAGGCCCAGAGAGTTTGAGCTGGGCCCAAGTGTCAAGGTTGCTGAGCAGACGCCCAGGGTTGGGATGCAGGTCTGACTCAAATCCAAGGCTCTCCACCACGTCTGTTGGGATCCATCCAGGATGCGCATGGCCAGGTCTCTCTGGATGGTTGTGGAATAGCTGAGATCACTGGGTAGGTTTTCAGTTGTCGGAAAAAAGACCGTTGCTGAGCCCTAAGTCCCCAGACCTGGTGTTAACACCTGCTCTGAACTGAGGTTTGTTCACAACCCAATCCCCAGACCCACTGATGATCGGGAAATGGCCCCACAGCAGGAGCCCATGGAAGCCTGGAAAGACACATGTAACTGGTCATGATTCCTGGTTATGGGTGATGGTGCGGAAATTAGGGGGCTTTGGAGCAGGAAGGCCAGGTTGACTCTTGCCTGGCAGAGTGTTCATGAGCAAGGTCCCCAACTTCTCTGACCCTCAGTCTCCTCCTCTGTAAAGTAGGAAAATATGAGATAAAATAGCCATGACTCTTCCCTGCTCAAATTGCTGGGCAGTGAAGTGAGATCCTGAGTGTGAAACAGTATGAAACAGCTCTGCAAACAGTCAAACTTGACCCCAGTGTCCTGTCACCTTGTTCCCCATGGGATCTGACGTCCCACTTTGGTGCAGACACTGCAACTGCAGCAACTACATTTCCTGTTCCAAGACTAGGTCACCTGCAGTGAAATTCAAGTTCTCCCCAACAACTGTACCATCGTCCATACAAGCCTAGCATGGGACCCTGCAGAGTCACATGCTCTGTGCCTCTGGCCCCCTCAGGCAGCAGGAGAACGTGTGCAAAATGCAAACAGAGGCACGTGACACACACACGCCTTCAAACACTTCACGGTCCTCCCACGTTCCTGGGGTAAAAATAAAACTCAGCACTGCCTACCAGATCCCACGTGCGGAACTCCAACCAGATACGGCACATGCTGGTCCTTCAGCCACCTCCCAGTTTGCCTGTGTGTGGTCAGTCGCTCAGTAGTGTCCGACTCTCTGCAACCCCATGGACTGTCTCTGTCCACGGAATTTTCCTGGCAATTATACTGGAGTGGGTTGCCATTTCCTTCTCCAGGGGATCTTCCCAAGCCAGGGTTCGAATCCACATCTCTTGTATCTCCTGCATTGGCAGGTAGGTTCTTTACCACTGGTGCCAACTGGGAAGCCCCAGTTTGTCTCGTTACCTCCTAGTTATCCTTCAGATCTCAACTCTGCTATAATATTTATGTGTCTTCATGGAAAACCTTCCCCCCAAAACAAGTAACACAAATGATGTCTATTTCTTAGTTCCTACCACAGTAGTCATTTAACATTTATTTGTGTAATTCTCTCATATCTGCCTATCTAATCTCTAGAAAATAAAATCCATACAGGCAGCAGATGTGTCTATTTAGACACCATTAGATAAACCTAGAGTTTAGCCCAGTGACTGGCACCCCGTAAATCTCAAAATAAATGTTGAATCAGTTTATGGTTGATAAGCCACATTCTTCTCACTTGCCGTCTTCACCCGAATGGTTGTGACTTTTAATTCATTGGAAAAGTATTAATGAACCTAGACCCCTTTCTCACACCACATGTAAAATTAATTCAAAATGGATCACAGATCTAAATGCAAAAACTAAAACTGAAATGAATCTACAAGAAAACACAGAAGAAAAATCTTCATGATCTCAAGGTAGACAAATATTTCTTAGGACACAGAAAAAATTAGCCCTGAAAAAATAAAACAACAGATTGGATTTCATCAAAACTAAAAATATCTGTTCTTCAAAAGAAACCATTTTTAAAATGAAAAGACAAGCCACAGATTGAGAGGAAATATCTTAATGCACATATCTGACAAGTCTTACGTCCAGAATACATAAAGAACTCTTACAACTCAGTAATAAGACAAATCAATCAATCAAGAAAAATGTCTAGTACAAAAATAAAATGGACAAAAGACTTGCACAGGCACAAAAGAAGACATACAAGTGGCCAACAACCAGATGGAATGATAGTCAGTATCGTTAGTTGTCAGTGACATGCAAATTAAAAGCACATGAAGTACCACTTTTTAACCACTTGGATGACTAAAATTAAAGAATGATAATACCAAATATTGGCAACAACGTGAAGCAACTGACAAAACTACTTTGGAATTATCTCATACAATCATATACTTAACAACCCAGGCATTTACCCAAGAGAAATAAAAGCATTGCTGTTGCTCTTCCGTTGCTAAGTCATGTCTGACTCTTGGCGACCCCATGAACTGCAGCATGCCAGGCTTCCCTCCTTCACTATCTCCCAGATTTTGCTCAAATTTCTGTCCATGGAGTCGATGATGCCATCCAACCATCTCACCCTTGTCACCCTCTTCTCTTTCTGACCTCAGTCATTCTCAGCATTGGGGTCTTTTCCAATGAGTCAGCTCTTCGCATCAGGTGGCCAAACTATTGGAGCTTCAGCTTCAACATCAGTGCTTCCAATGAATATTCAAGACTGATTTCCTTTAGAATGGACTGGTTTGATCTCCTTGCTGTCCAATCACCCAAGAGAAATAAAGTCACATATCCACACAAAGACTTGCTTGATTCATATTAGTAAAAACCGGAAATAACCAAAAGGTAGATCAACAAGAGAACTGATAAACCATGCTATAGCCTTTGAAAGGAATACTACTCAACAACAGTCCAAAGTGCTGAGCAAAAACATAAATGAATCACAAAATCACATTATGCTAAATGAAAGAAGCCAGCAAGTGTACAAAATGTATGGTTTCCTTTATTACGACGCTCCTCCAGGAACAGGAGAAATGAATCTATGCTAATAGAAATCAGATCAGTGATTAAGTGGGACAGGAGGTGGGGTAATGAAAATGCTCAGTGAGAGGTTGGTTACATGACTGTTTACATTCATCAAAAACTATCGATGTATATATTTAAAATCTGTATTCTTACTCTATGTTGATTATACATTAATAAAGTTGAAGTTAAGGAAGAAATAATAAAACAACATTGACCAAGTCCTTACTCTGCCACATGCTTCACACAGTCCAGGTGAACAAAAAGGAGAGGTCCTGGCCACTTTCTTACCTTCCACCCCCTTACCTTTGATCAAAGAGGAAAATCAGATTTTAAAAAGAAATTGATACTTTCTCAAGTAGTGCTTCTCAAGCAGTAAAGGAGCTGTCTTTATTCTTGTCTCCTTCCCTCCTATCCGTTCTCCACAAGAGAGCCAGATGAGCTTTCCAAATCACTGCCCTAAACACATCTCCATCACCTAAATATCATCTCTATTCTCACCCCCATATAGACTGAGTTTCCCTAGTTATACTAGTTTACTATGGCTGCTGTAGTCATTACCACAAACTGTGTGGCTTACAACACAAGAGTATTGTCCAACAATTTTAGAGGCCAAAATTCCAAAATCATGGCAAGCTTGTGCTCCCTCTGAAGACTGTAAACAAGGATCCTTCCTCGACTCCTCCAGCCTCTAGTGGCCCCTGCATTCCTTGGCTTGTGGCCACATCACTCCATTCTCTACTTGTCTTTATACAGCCTTCTCCTCTCCCCATGTGCGCCTCTCTGAAAGACACTTGTCATTGCGTTTAGGGCCCACCTGAATAATCCAGAATGATCTCACTTTTAAGACACTTAATCATATCTACAAAGACCCTTTTTCCAATGAAAGTTGAGTTCACGAGTTTCAAGGGTCAGGACATGGACTTTTTGGGGACCAGCATTCAACCCACTGGACTGGCACACAAGCACTTTTCAGTGACTAAAAAGTGGCCATGTGACCCCTGGAACTTGTGAACTCAACCTTTATTGGAAAAGGGGTCTTTGTAGATGTTAAGTATCTTAAGATCATTCTGGACTATTCAAGTGGGCTCTAAATGCAATGTCAAGTGTCCTTTGGAGAGACACACATGGGGAGAGGAGAAGGCCGTATAAAGACAGGCAGAGAATGAAGCGATGTGGCCACACGCCAGGGAATGCTGGGGCCACCAGAGGCTGCCTGAGGTGAGAAAAGAGCACACATCAAAAGTGATCAACATTTTCACAAACAGAACATATCCATGCAACTAGCAGCCAGATAGAGAAATAGAATTTTCCCATCCTCCCAAAATCCCCTGGGGTCCCCTTCCAGCCACCATCCCCTCCCCAAGAAGATGTGCTCCCCTGACTTCTAATGGCACCGGGTAGTTTTGCCTGCTCTTGCCATTCATGTAAATGGAATCATACCCTGTGCTCCCTTCTGAGTCTGGCTTCTTTGTGCTTTACTTTTGAAACTCATCCACAGGGTTGCATGTCATGGTAGATGATGCATCTGCACGGTGTAGGGTATTCAACTGTGCAGGGAAACCACAACATATTCATCTTTTCTACAGTAGATGAGCATCTGGGAGCAACCTGGTCTGAGGTTATTATGACAAAGGCAGCTCAGAATACCCTCCTCTGTGTTCCTCTGTGCATATGGCACCATTGCAGGAGCAGGAGCAGATTTGCTGGACATGGAGCATCTTCAGCTTTAGAAAATACAGCTGGACCACATTCCGAAGTGGTTGTACCAGCTACACGTGCCCCAGCAGAATAGGAGAGTTCTCCCATCCACATTAGCTCTTGGGACTTTCCGTCTTCTAGATTTCAGCCCTGCTAGGGGCTTGCTTTTTCACTCTTTTTAGAGGGTCTTTTGATAAACATAAAGTCTGCTATGGACTGAGCTTGTTGTTGTCCAGTCGCTAAGTCCTGTCTGACTCTTTGGGACCCCACGGACTGCAGCACACCAGGCTCCCCTGCCTTCACTCTCTCCCAGAGTTTGCTCAGATTCCCGTCCATTGAGTCAGCGATGCTATGTAACCATCTCATTCTCTGCCACCCCCTTCTCCTTTTGCCTTTAGTGCACTGACTGTGGCCCCCTAAATTCATCCATTGAAGCCCTAACTCTCAATGTGATGGCATTAGGGGGTGGGGCCTTTGGAGGCAATCTGGTCATAAGGTGGAGCCCCCAGGGGTGGATTTAGTGCCTTAAGAGAAGAGATAAGAGAGAGAGAATCTCTTCCCACCCTGCGGAGACACAGAGAGACAGTGGCCATCTATGAACCAGGGAGTAGGTGCTCAACAGACACCAGACCTGCCAGCACCTTGACCTTAGACTTCCAGCTCCCGGAACTGTGGGAAATAGCGTTGGTGGTATAGCAGTAAGCATAGCTGCTATCCAGAACTGTGGAAAATAAATGTCTGGCTTTTAAGCCACCCAGTCTATGGTATTTGTTATAGAGCCTGAGCTAAGACCGGTTTTTCACCTTAATACAGTCCACATGTCAATTTCTCCCTTTTGATGAGTGCTTATTAAGGAACCTCTGCCTCCCCCAAGACCCCAGCTCCTGCCCATCCTTCCTACTGTCTTCAACTTCCCCAGTGCTCCAGGACCTCAGAATTTCTTTTCCTTCCACAGATGTCTCAAGGGTTTGCATGGTTCTCTGTCTCAGCTTTAAATACATACCCATCCCTCCTCTGATGGGAAAGAAATCCCCTTTCCATCCCTTCAGGACCAGTTTTAAATGCACACTCTTTCTTACTGCCTTCCCTCACCCAGCCACATTCATCCTCCTACACACGGTCACTCTCTCACCAGCCACCCTTTCCCCTCTGAGCCTCCAACCCTCTAGGCTTCCCCCCACCCCACCCCACCCACCACTCTGTGGTGTAATCTTTCCTTTATGTACCTGACTCCTCCATTCCAGTGACCACCTCTCAAATGCCATGACCAAACCTGGCTTTTCCTGTGTGTCCCTGTCCTGCATAAGTCCTGGAATCTAACAGTCATCAGAGGGTTTGTCAAAGTGAAATACACAAGTATAAGGTAATCTTATACTTACAATTTTATTACAACAACTAGGTAGTATAACTACCTAACACAGGGCTATATAGCTGTATTCTGAGAGGTGTGAATCCCAGTTCATTTGCTAGCTGTGTGACCCCAGGCAAATTACTCAACATCTCTGAGCCTCAGTTTCCTCATCTGTAGGTAATAGAAATGATAATAGTAATTGCCCTCATGGGTCTGTTGTAAGGATACCATCATAGATGTTAAAATGCTCAGCTCTGTGCCAAATACGTAGGAAGCTCTCGGGGGAAGCTATTATAATGTAGTCTCTACAAAACAGATGGTAGAGCTGTGGTTTGCCCTGGATCCCATGGGTGCCAAAGCAGTGTTTGGCAGGAGAACACATGTGTACATCTTTACATAAAGGCTTGAAGATGAGCCGACAGATCCCACCCTCCATTTCCAGCTGGTTCTGGAGAAACAAAGGGGCTGATGTAACCGGGAAAGCTACCATTTTCACACCTGCATCAGGCGCATCACCTGCGGAGGTTTGTGTTGCAAATAGGAAATGATGACACTAATTATGTCCCATTGTGGTGGCCCGGGATGTTTCCCGAGCACTTTGCCTTCCATTTTCTTGTTTGATCACGCTATGAAAAACGAGGGACTCCTATCTCAGGAGCTCACAGCTGGATACGAGATTGGGGACCACCTCCCTCCCTACTGTGGTCATTTTTTCCCCACAGGAAAGGAAAAGCCATTACTTCTTTAGAAGGAAGCTCTCCCTCGTGGCTCAGACGGTGAAGAATCCGCCTGTAATGTGGGACACCCAGGTTCGATACCTAGGTCAGGAAGCTCCCCTGGAGAAGGGAATGGCTACCCACTCCAGTATTCTTGCCTGAAAGATCCCATGGACAGAGGAGCCTGGAGGGCCACAGTGCATAGGGTCGCAGAGTCAGAAACGACTCAGCAAGTAACACTTTCACTTCCCGCACTGCAGTAGGAAGGGAGTTCTGCTCTGGATCTGGAGGTAGGGCCCTGTCCTTAGGGCCTGGGGAGCAGAGTCGCTAACCAGTTACCATGTCTGTGTGACACCCGGAGCCTGGACATCGATGTCAGTGTCGGAAGACACTTCCTCCCAACACAGGGCTGCTGGACCAGGCCACTCCAACCAGGGGCTCCTGTGACTCATGCGATTTCACCTCTCAAGGTTGCAAGGGGGTCCTGCCATTCTACCTACAGCCCCTGAATTATTGGGATAAGATGAGGGACCCAGGTGTAACCGCACCTGAAAGTGAAAGTGTTAGTCCCTTAGTCGTGTCCGACTCTGCGACCCGATTGACCGTACCCCACCAGGCTCCTCTGTCCATGGAATTCTCCAGGCAAGAATTCCAAAGTGGATTGCCATTTCCTTCTCCGGGGGATCTTCCTGACCCCAGGGGATCTAACACGCGTCTCCCGCATTGCAGGCAGATTCTTTACCATCAGAGTCACCAGTGAACTTCATCCTAACCTGACACAAAGCTGGTTTCCTGCCAAGTATCTAGAATATTCTGCCAGGCCCTGTTGGCCTCAGAGGAAGCACCCTCTTCAAAATACCCAGATGGGGTGCCCCATTTTGGGTTCCATTTTTGTGTTTGAGAGTTCCCCTCTTGGTTAACAGAGAGATTTCATTTTAACATTAATATACATCCTTTTTCCCCTAATAGCAAAAAAGAAGGGCTGGGAGCCTTTGCCTGGCGAAGGTATAAATATTGCATTTCAAAGGTGGAATGGTTTGCCTCCCACTTTGCAAGATTCCCTTGGGTAAAATCTTCGGAGTACCAGTGACCTTGCTCTCTTGACGGGCTTATTTGCAAAAATCTCCCAAGAAGTAATGTGGGTTCTTTCATTTCAGATCCTGCAGCAGTTCTCAGGGTGTAATTGACCAGCCTCATCGAAGGACTGCTTAGCAAGGGCCCTCTACTTCGCCATCACGTTTCATTTTCCCTTTCTGTGGGCACTCCAAGAAATTTTGACCTTTTCCTATTTGGGGGGAACAAAATATCTTACCAACAGACAAGGCACTCTTCTCAGGGATCACCCACCCCCTCCCCATCTCTCAAGGAAGGTACCATATTCTTCATCCAAAAGATTTTTAAATGCTAGGCTCCCTCTTCCTCTTTCTCTCAGTTTTCAACGGTCCACATGGTCTCTGAGAACAGCTCTTCTGGAAACCTCTCTCAGCCCTGGTGGAGCCTGCTTGTTCCTATTACCTTCAGCATGCTAAATGGCGCTTTTTCATTTTGTTCATTTATAGGGCTACTCTTTTATCTGAAGCATGTTTATTAACTGGTAGCTGTTAATTATATAAGAAGATAATTTCATGTAAATGTTGGATTTAAAAGCAGCCGTTCGAGCATGCTTACTGTTTCACAAGAAGGCTTTGGGATTTGTTTTTTGTTGTTCCTATGTGAGTAAAGCAATTAATTGATTCAGTTGATTGAATGAAAAATGCATCGTAATTGCTTTACCCCATCAAGCAGCTACTAGAATGATTTAGCTCTGGCAGGGGGACAAGAGCCTCTATGATACACCATCTCTGTTTATTGCCCTAATAAGACACGGGAGCTGGGCCCTTGGCGAACAAAAGGCTACTCAGAGCTTCTGGTGGTCCCTTCTCTGAGAGCAGGGAGAACAGCCCCAGTGACTTGGACTATTCAGGACCCAAAAAAAGAGGAAGAAGGAAAAAAATCCACTTTTGTCTCAATGATCCAGACAATCGGCACCCCTCTCCTTGTGGACACAAGCCCACACTTCAGCCTCAGTCTTCTAGAGGTCTCAAGGCCAGAACCAAAGGAGAGAGTCTTGCTGGATCCATCAACACCACCCAAGGACCACGTAGCTGCTTCATCCCCAAGTCCCCCGTGCCTAGTGGGGATGCCAGCCCTCCACACCGGCTCAGGTTGAACTGGACTGAACAAAATCCACCAACCCAGACCCCCTGGTACCAGAGCTGCTGTGTATCAAGCTCAGGCCAAATCACGCTGCCAAGGCTGATCGGAGCTCTGAGTCCAGGCATACTGAGAGATGGAATCTTGCAACAGGCACAAACTGAGCTTCATTTGACATTGAGAATCAGCCCTCACAGAGTCTCCCCATAGAGAAGAAAAGTCCCTAGTAGCTACCTGCTATGTGCCAGGTGCTCTGCAATGAGCTTGGTTTAAATGGCCTTACATGCATGGATTTATATTTGACAATAAGCTTACAAGGAAAATTTTATCATCTCCATTTGTGGAGGAAGAAACTGAGGTTCAGAGAAGTTGGCTGGTTTGCCAGTGAACACGTTGATAAGAGGAGCAAAGCTGAAATATGAGCCCAGCTCCCCCTGCTCCAAAAGCCAAGTTCTCTCCATAGAAAGTGCCCAGTCCTGACCGCATGGAGCACATAGAAAGGGCCCCTTCCTTGTTAGTTGTTATTGTTGTGGTTGTTATCGTATCATAGCTGTTTTCACTGTATATCATGGTTGCCTCTAAAGGGACCCACAACAGCATCTAAGATGCACTTATCCAGCCATTGTTTAGTCGCTCAGTCGTGTCTGATTCTTTGTGACCCCATGGACTGCAGCACTCCAGGCTTCCATGTGCTTCACTATCACCCAGAGTTTGCTCAGATTCATGTCTATGAGTCTATGATGCCATCCAACCATCTCATCCTCTGCTGCCCTCTTCTTTTGCCTTCAATCTTTCCCAGCATCAGGGTCTTTTCCAGTGAGTCAGCTCTTCACCTCAGGTGGCCAAAGTGCTGGAGTTTCAGTTTCAGTGCAAGTCCTTCCAGTGAATATTCAGGATTGATTTCCTTTAGGATTGACTGATTTGATCTCCTTGCAGTCCAAGGGACTCTCAAAAGTCTTCTCCAGAACCACAGTTCAAAAGCATCAATTCTTCGGCACTATCCAGCCATAAGTTGCTCCTATTCCATATAAGGTTTCTGACTTCCAGGTGGACCCCCAAGATGGTCCTTGTCTTCTTGGCCCTTTTATGATGGGCGTCCTGGTTAATTGATTCAGATCCACTCCTGAAAGCTGTTAGGGAATGGCATCAGGGCCACTAAACTGAAACTTTCCCAACTCTATTGGCCTTTCTGGCCTCTCTACCTAGAAACTCTAAAGAGACATTCAAATAACCATCTTAGGACACCACCAATTAAATGCATACACATATATTCATAAATGTAAGTAGTATATTGAGAAATATTGACTCAAAAATTATAATCTTTTACTTTCTATTTTGGAAAAAAAAAACCCTGGGTTCTGCACTGTTGTTTTCCCGATTTGAACAGCAATTTAGTCAGTCAATGGTTGCAAAGAGTCAGACATGACTGAGCAGTTGAATGACAACAAGCACCATCACGAGGGGTCTCCTAATTTCTTACCTGCAGGAGAACAAACAAAAAACCATTCCACTGTTTTGCTATAACATTCCACAGCACCAGACAGCCACAACAGTAATAAGTCAAAATTCACTTTGGCAAATTAATACAGACTGGCCCTGAATTTTTTCTCAGTGGCCAATATGAATTATTTAGTGTTCCTAAAATTAGGGGGCATTTCCAATGCCTGTGGTGATGACCTCCCAGATGAACGTCCATCACCATCATAGACGTTTGGCCAACTGGGTGCCGTAACAGTGGCCATACATCACTAGACGGTGTTCTCCTGGGGCCCACCACACTGTTAGAGTGCTTTTAGTATGAGATGAGCATGTACTGGTGAAATCCGTTTTAGACCTGGCCGTTCTGGGCCCTATCCAATGCTCTCCTGTCATTGCCAGAGACACATACCACCTTTGCTCAGAGCCAGGGTCTTGGCAGCCAGGCAGTCCTCGTCAAGTCTGGATGCCTCTTTTCTGCAATGCATTTGCAGGAGAAAAGGTGAAAGGCTCTTCCAGGGCCCCAGTTTCCAGATCAGACAATAGCTATGTTCTAGCTGTGTAGCTTCAAAATCCACGTCTCAGCCACTAATGTAGTGACTTGAGCTACATCATGATTGTGCAGAGCTCATGAATATTAAAAGGCTCTTATGTTTAGGGACTTTCCTGGGGATCCAGCAGTTAAGACTTGACACTTCCACGGCAGGGAGCGCGGGTTCAATCCGTGGTCATGAAACTAAGATCCCACACGTTGTGTGGACAAAAATAAATGAATAAAAGACTCTCATGTTCAAATGTTTTGAGAAACACTGCATTCTCTATTACTCTTGCAGACTCGCACTTCTTAGCACTGTAAAGGCTCTGAGAAGTCCTGCAGTGAAGAAGCTGGTTAAACAATTCATTCATCCACCGTTCCCCATTACCATGACCACCAAATAGTTTTCAAGAACTATCTTATAAATCCCACGAAGCTGTTGTATAGGAGGGGCAGCTCTGGTCCTTTCCAACAGGGATGCTGTAGAATCTTTGGAGCACTGCATCCCTTCTGAAGGTGTCTGTGACATGTTTCAAGTAAAAGACATTTTCTGTTTTGTGACTTCCCTCCTCTGATTAGTTAGAACTCCTTGGTTCTCAAGTGAGCACAGCCTTCTTCCAACTACTGTGCATATTAAAGGTCTATGAGAGTACAGGGAATATTGGGGGGTAATACAAAAATTAAGTGTGGGCTAAAGAATCAGTACCTTGAGGGGGAGAAGGAAGCGGGGGGGGGGGTGGGATGAATATATATACAGTATTGGTACTATGGGATTGGAATTGATATATATATATATATATATATATATGTATGTATATACACTATTGATACTATGTATAAAATAAATAACTAATAAGAGCATTCTGTATAGCACAGGGAGCTCTATTTAATGCACCGTGGTGACCAAAATGGGGAGGACGTCCAAAGGGGAGGGCTATGTGTATATGTGCGGCTGATTCATTTCCCCATACAGTAGAAACTAGCAGGACATTGTAAAGCAACTACACTCCAATAAAAATTGATTTTTAAAAATCACCCAAGGGGAAAAAGACAGCTTCCCAAGTGGCATTACTGGTAAAGAACCCCCCTGCCAATGCAGGAGACATAAGAGACATGGGTTCAATCCCTGGATTGGGAAGATCCCCTGGAGGAGGGCATGGCAACCCACTCCAGTATCCTTGCCTGGAGAATCCCAAGGACAGAGGAGCCTGGCGGGCTACAGTCCATGGGGTCACACAGAGTCAGACACCACTGAAGTGGCTTAGCAGCAGCGGCACGCTCAAAGAAAAAAAGAGCTGGTACCTTGGGGACTGAATGAGCACCCAGCTGTGTGCAGCTGGAAGGTGAGGGTGGCTGGAGGGGCTTCTTGGGCTTCTGTGTGTCTTCCTTTCTACCTCTCTCCATCCCATCTCCCCCCAGCCAGCCACAAGGCCTCTGCCTCTCCTTGCTCCTCTTCACTCCCGCCACACATGGTCCCTCCCCACCGGTGGGGAACACGACCCCCGGCAGCCCCAGCTAAGCTAGCCTGACAGAGAGAGACAGACAGAGGGCTTCTCTTTTCTCCCATTTTTATATCAGCGCTGGGGCAGGACCTTGGGGCACCCAGCTGTACTCACACATCCCCTGCTGGGATTTATCCCCGCAGGAGGGTATGTTGCCACAGCTGGATCTCCTGGATCATATACTTCCCCTCATGGCCAGGAGGGGCAGCATACAAGGGGTCCCAGCCCCACTAGGATTTCAGGGAGTGGAGAAGGGGATCCCCAAAGGAGAGACTGTTTCCACAAAAGGAAAGTGAAGGAAAGGATGCTGGACACACAACCAATAATCACAGCAGACCACTGCCCCTCCGGAAACATGTACAGCGTAGCCTCATGGTGACTCATCACTTCTATTTATCTTAGCTTTTATTCAAACTAGACAGCAAAAATCTTGAATTTGCACATAGTAGGCTATGGGAGGGATTCTGTCCTTATGTCAAAGACATGTTGGTCTGCTTCCATCTATAGTATGTTTTCCTGTAAAAGGGGAAGTTAGACTGTGGTCCAGATTGACTTGGGCACCTGCTTGCAGTCCATGGAGTCGAAAAGAGTCGGAATGACTGAGCGACTGAACTGAACTAAACTGGATCACCAGCTGCTAGCTTGAACAAACGGTCCTTTTCCTGAGTCTTCCACTATGAGTATTTCTGTCTGGCCAAGGAGGATTTACGATCAAACCAGCCATTCAATAACACAGCCCAGAACCCTGAAATCCCCAAGGCTGCATGCATCAGGGTAGAAGGTCGTTCAATACTCAATTATTGTCTTTCCTGGAGTTTTGTCCACACCATGCCAAAACAGCTAGTTTAAAAGTGAAAAATTAAGTTCATCACATAAAAGCATTGTCTCCTGAGTGCCAGTCAGCTATGACCATGGGTTTCCTAACAATCGTGGGTTGCTTAGGCATCATGGTCTGAAACGCTATCAAGTTTATACATAAAAAAAAGATGAGGATGCTCAGGTGGAAAAGGTGGGACCACATGTATGTGAATGAGGGGAATTTAACCTACTCATGCTTAATTTCTCATTATTCTTGGAAAGAAAATGGACTCAGTGCCACACATCAGCCTGGTAGTTCACTAGCTCCCAAATGGATTGGAAACATGGCTAAGAGTGGCGTTACTGCTGTGAACCAGGTTTTGTTGGAAGACATGAGCACACATCTGACACTGGCCCTGCCCAGACAGGGTGTGCGCACCAAGGGAAGGCGTGTTTTATGAGCAGCTATCTACACAGCAGCTTTTCGTAACACCCAGGACACCTGGGGCAGAGTTCGGGGCACAGGTAGACAGGGGAGGGGATGACCTCTGGGCTGAGACTTGAAGGATTCCGAGGCTCATGCAGGAGCTGGAGCTGGGATGAGCGGAGGGAGGAGCACTGTGGGTGAGGCTGTGGCATGCGTGCGCGCCCAGTGGCTCAATTGCATCTGACTCTTTGCAGCCCCGTGGACTGTAGCCCCCAGGCTCCTCTGTCCATGGGATTCTCGAGGCAAGAAGACTGGAGTGAATGTTCATCGCCGCACTGTTTATAACAGCCAGGACATGGAAGCAACCTAGATGCCCATCAGCAGACGAATGGATAAGGAAGCTGTGGTACATATACACCATGGAATATTACTCAGCCGTTAAAAAGAATTCATTTGAACCAGTTCTAATGAGATGGATGAAACTGGAGCCCCTTATACAGAGTGAAGTAAGCCAGAAAGATAAAGAACATTACAGCATACTAACACATACATATGGAATTTAGAAAGATGGTAACGATAACCCCATATGCAAAACAGAAAAAGAGACACAGAAGTACAGAACAGACTTTTGAACTCTGTGGGAGAAGGTGAGGGTGGGATGTTTCGAAAGAACAGCATGTATATTATCTATGGTGAAACAGATCACCAGCCCAGGTTGGATGCATGAGACAAGTGCTCGGGCCTGGTGCACTGGGAAGATCCAGAGGAATTGGGTTGAGACGGAGGTGGGAGGGGGGATCGGGATGGGGAATACGTGTAAATCTATGGCTGATTCATATTAATATATGACAAAACCCACTGAAAAAATAAATAAATAAATAAAGGAAAAAAAAAAAGAAAGGGAGGATGCTTGTTATCCTTAAGGGCCAGTCACTGTCTTGTTTCCCTCTAATAAATTTCCCTTTTCTTGCCAAAAAAAAAAAAGAAGACTGGAGTGGGTTGCCATTGCCTTCTCCAGGGGATCTTCTTGACCCGGGGATTGAATCCATATCTCTTGTGTCCCTTGCGTTGGCAGGCAGATTCTTTACCACTGCGCCCCCTGGGAAGCCCAAGCCTGTGGGTCCTGAGCATCACTGAGGAGCTGATGCTACACAGGGGTGTAGCTGAGGGCTTGCTTTCAGCCACTGACAAGGGCACCAGACAGCGTGGATCCAGTGGAAACACACACACCCTGTGGCCAAGATGGAAGCACCTGCAGCACTGAACTGACCCCTTCTCCCATCCCTGATGGGCTGACCACTCTCTCCAGTATCTCTGTGCCTCCTCTGAAGCAGGAATGGTCTCTTTGGATTCTTGTCCAATTCAGAGGAGGGGGAACTCCAGTAGAGACACGAGACTTATAGTGGATGTGCCCAGTCCACATTCACACCAGTTTTATTTAGAAATATTAGCCATCTGATATGATCCTTTCAAAAACTATGTGTACAATGAGACCTTCTGTACTTAGGATCTAGATGGGGATCACCCATCTGACTAAACTGAATTAATCTACTTTTCAGCCCCAACCGTTTTCTATAACATGTCCACTAGTGTGTGCTCCCTTAAGAGCAGGAAATGTGGGCTGCCCATTGGGGATTTAGCAACACTGAAATCACTCCCACCCTCCTCTTTCTCTCCCAACTTTGTTCAACCTCCCTGGCTCCGGACATCTGAGGGGCCAGGGGCCAGTCTCGCAGGTCCGGGCAGTGCTGAGGATGGAGCCATGGCCAGGCACAGCCTGTAGCCACACTTGGAGTTTGGTGCATGTTCCCCGGCCAGCCTCTCCCACCACCAAGAAGTAACCCGGGGCAGGAACTCTCTCATAGAGCCTGGGAGTCAGCAGGGGCTCAAAAAAGAGCTTTGCAAAATGAATGAATGACTGGTTGTGGTCGTGGTTTAGTTGTGTCCGACTCTTGCAACCCCGTGGACTGCAGCCTACCAGGCTCCTCCATTCATGGAATTTTCCAGGCAAGAATACCGGAGTGGGTTGCCATCTCCTTCTCCAGGGGATCTTCCTGACCCAGGGATTGAACCATGGTCTCCTGTGTTACAGGCAGACTCTTCATCACCTGAGCCACCAGGGAAACCAGGAAATGAAGGGCTGGGCACTCTTCAAAAGCAGAGACGTGTTGGAACGTGTTTGCCCTTCAGAACCTACATGCATGAGTCACCTACACAGGCCCTGCTGCTGATTCCTATTGTAGGATGAAGGTGTCCACTGCATGGCTTTGCAGGTGAGACGCAGGCAGAATGACATTTATCATCGCTCCCCTTCTGCTAGAAAGATGACACTGTGACTTAGAGATAGTCTCTGGCCTTGCAGCCAGGTGGTCTGTGGGGCAGCTACTCCTCCCCTCCAGATGGTTAAGGACAATCAGTTAGAAATAGCCACCAAGGTCCCTCCACCAGCATGGTGTCATTGCTCATGACAGTCACAGAAAGAATCTAATTTTTCAAAACGGATTTTCTAAAGCCATTAATTACAGCATTATGCACTGTAATTACCCAGGTCAGGATTTTCACAGCTCAGACCTAACTAACTATATTATTAAATAATTAGCATACAGTTGGGATGTTATATTTTACATATTAAAATAGGTAAGCTATGTTAGAAGCTCTAGAATGTCAATTCCGTCTTCTATCACTCGGTCAGTAAAAGGGGTATCATTGTGTCAACCGTTGGCAGCTTTTAGTTTTCACACCTCCAGTACAATAACCTTTTAACTGAACAGTTCCTCAAGAAATGGAGCAGAGATGTCACTGGAGAGATTTCCAGAAGCTCTGGGCTGTGGTGCAGAGACAGAAAGATATCCAGGGAGAGGATTCTGGCTACCAGTTCCTCCCTGCATAGAGCTACTCAGCCATTAAGGGTCTAAGGAAGACATGGAGTTCCAAAAGGTGTCAAGAACATTCTGGAAGATTCAAATAGCCAAGTTCAGGAAGTGTGGGGAAAGGCAAGTCCATCTTCAAACCTCAAAGAAAGAAGCAGGAGTCTCCAACAAGGACCAGGCTTGAAGGGAGGAAACAATGGCTGTCTTTGCTTAATTCCTCAGTTATGCCAGGATACTTGCTGTCTCTGGGCCTCCCCTGCATTCTGTTCCCTGTGCCTGAACGGCTCTCTCTCAACAGCCCCTCCAAAACCACCACCCCCACCCCCCATTTGCTGTTTCTCTTCTGAAAGTGAGGCCATTGATTCATTCAGTGAGGCCAAAGGGGTGGACTGCCCATGCCAACCAAGAGTTCAGAGGACCTGCATGTCCAGAGCCCATCTTTTCCAGACCCAGCTAGCTGCTCGGTGGCCTCTGAAAGGTGAGCAGAGGAGGGGAGGGAAGGAACAGCGACTCAGTGCCTGCTTTCAGAGCATCCCAGAGAGAAGCCTCCACATCCAAGAAAGGCATTGTGAAAAGAACTCTTAAACAGAGGGGAAAGACCAGTAGCAGGTGCTTCTGAAACTTCTAGAACTACAAGTGGATGACATCAGCCCAAGAGAAGTCAGCTGTAGGCCTACACAAGAGCCTCTGAGAACTGTTGAGTCACTCCCTCCCACCCACCTCCAATCAACCAGCCTTCCAGGTTCCTGAGCTTTCTAACTGGTAGCAGAGGAACAAGCTAGTCCGCAGCGGAACTGAACCATCGGAGCCTTAACGACTGTGGTTTCTGGGATGATGTATCAGAGCAGCAGGGCCTTCAGTCAGAAGCATCTGCTTAGTCTATGTTTTTCAAATCTGTGCACATTAAATTCACCAAGGAATTCACTGCTCCCTCTGCCAGTCCTGATTTTGCTTCTGTGCAAGAGTGTTAGCTATAGTCTGCAGACTCCCCCTCCCTGCCCTCCTAAATGTCCAGTCTCTGAGATGAAAGATCTGGTGATCCGCCTTCCTACTAGGAAGCAGAAGCAGGTATAGGAAGTCAGCATGTTTCCCTGCCTCCCAGAATCATGGATTCCTATGGCCCCAGGCTCCCCTGTCTGGGACCAGCACCCTGGCACACACCTGTAGGCTGAGGGTCATGGAGAGAGAGGTCATACAGAGAGAAGGCCAAGGAGGCCAACCTCTCACTCTCTAGATCAGCAGTCTCCGAACTCTGGGGTTCACCAACTGGTCGGCATTGCCCTTGCCTGACCCCCTGCCCCAGACCCACTACCCACTCTGTCTTGAAGCTCTGATTCAGGTTGTGTGCAGACATCCTAGGCTACAGGACTGGCCTGAAGGCCCAACCTCTGCTCAGAACTTGGACTCTGGATCCAAACCTCCCTGAGAGCCCTGCCTAGGGATCCAACCCAAGATCCAACCCCTGCTGCATGTGCAAAAGCACATTTCCCTTAAGTTCTCACCTACATACTCTCTCAACACCCACAAATTGTTCATGGCAGCCCCTTCTTTGCCTTCCCCTCCCCAAGGCTCCTCCATCCCCCACATGAATCTTGTTATCAACCTGTCACTAAGGAGTAGAAAAAAGAATAAAAACAAGCAAAGTAGAACTCCACACTCTAAAGCAGCATATTATTTATGCTTCTTAATTGTAAGGTTCACGTAGATATTAGTTTCACTTTCTGCTGACTTTCTAGAAATATGGAACATGAAGGCTTTTGCCCTGTAAAGCACTTGTTTATATTAAATTATGTTGGGGTGGTAAAGAACCCGTCTGCCGTGCAGGAGATGCAGGTTTGATCCCTGCCTTGGGAAGATAGCCTGGAGCAGGAAATAGCAACCCACTCCAGGATGCTTGCCTGGAGAATCCCATGGACAGAGGAGCCTGGCAGGCTACAGTCCAAGGGGTTGCAAGAGTTGGACACAACTGAGCATGCATGCACACAGTGTAGATGTTGAGCGGAGGGTGGGTCACGATGGCAGAGCAGGAAGACCCCGAGCTCATGCCGTCCCACAGCCATACCTAAATTACAGTGACATGTACATAGAACAACTGTGTCTGAGAACAACCTGGAGACTAGCAGAACAGATTTTCTACAGCTAAGGGTACAAAGAAAAGGCCCCAGGAGACGGGTAGGGAGGGCAGAGACGCAGTCTAGTCAGAACCCACACCCCCGTGGTGGAAACCCACGACTGGGAGGGATGTCAGAATCACGAAGGTCCCTGATAAGCAGTGAGGTGTCCAAGATCCACGTCCGGATCCCCAGCTGGGGATGGTCATATGGATGCCCACCAAACTCAGGAGAAGAGTGGATGAACTCAGTAAGAACTTCATAAAAGAGACAGGAAATATTAAGAGAAAGTAATTGTAACTGAAGAATACAATCACTGAAATGAAAGATACACTAGTGGGAATCATCAGATGATTATAGGGTCTATCCGACACAGAGGAACAGATCAGTGATCTGGAAGACAGGGTAGCAGACATCACTCAATCAGAATAGTGGAAAGAAAAAATAATTTTTAAAAACAAGGATAGTTTAAGAGAGCTATACAAGCATACTACCATTCACATTATAAGGGTCCCAGAAGAAGAGAGAGAGAAAGAGACAGAAAACCTATTTGAAGAAATAATGGCTGAAAACTAAGTTGGCAAAGGAAATAGACATCAAGTCCTGGAAGCGCAGATAGTCCCAAACAAGTTGAACCCAAAGAAACCAAAACACCAAAAGTTAAAGATAAAGCATAGACAATAAAGTTAATGCTTGAAAACAGCAAGATTTAAAATAAAACTAGTTATGTACAAGGGAACCCTCATAAGACTATCAGCTGATTCTTTCAGTAGAAATTTATCAGGCCAGAAGGGACTGGCATAATATATTCAAAGAACTGAAAGGAAAAACTTACAACCAATAATACTCTACTTAGCAAGATTATCATGCAGAACTGAAGGAGAGATAAAGAGTTTCCCAGACAATCAAATGCTAAAGGAATTCATCAACACCAGACCAATCAAAGGGGCTAATTTAAACAGGCTTCCCTGATAGCTCACTGGTAAAGAATCCATCTGCAATGTAGGAGACCCTGGTTCGATTTCTGGGTCGGGAAGATCCGCTGGAGAAAGGATGGGCTACCCACTTCAGTATTCTTGGGCTTCCTGGGTGGTTCAGCTGGTAAAGAATTTAAACATAAAAATAAAAGGCCACAGCTAGAAACAAGAAAAGTATGAAAGAAAAGAAAAAAGTCTTGCTAGTATGGGCAAACATATAGTAAAGGGAGTGGATCAACAACCTATAAAACTAGCTTGAAGGTTAAAAGACAAAAGTGGTAAAATCATCTATATCTAAAACAGTCAGCTAAATGATACACAAAATTAAAAGGCATAAAATATGATGTCAAAGACATAAAATATGTTGGCAGAGTAAAAATGTAGTGATTTTATGGTACACTCAAATTTAAGCGACCATCAATTTAAAATAGACAGTTACATACATGAGTTGTTATATATGAAACTCAAGGTAACCACAAGCCAATAACCTATAACAGAGACGCACAAAATAAAGATTAAGGAATACAAACATAACACTAAAGAAAGTCATCAAATCATAAGGGAGAGAACAAGAGGAGAGGGGACAGATAAGAATTAGAAAGCAACCAGAGAACCATAAAATGTCAGTCAGTACAAGCATGTGTGTGCTCAGCCGTGTTCAACTCTGTGTGACCCTGTGGACTGTGGCCCACTAGGCTCCTCTGTCCAAGGAGTTTCCAGGCAAAAATACTGGAAGGGGTTACCGTCTCCTACTCCAGGGGATCTTCCGAACCCAGGGTTGAACCCGTGTATCTTTCGTCTCCTGCATTGGCAGGCCATTGATTTAGCACTGCACCACTTGGGAAGCCTCAAATGGACTAAATGGTCCAATCAAAACACACAAGGTGGTTGAATGGATTTTTTAAAAAGTCAAGACTCATATACATGCTGCCTACAAGAGACTTACTCCAGACTTAAAGACACACACATAGACTGAAAGTGAGAGAAAGGGAAAAAATATTCCATGCAAATAGAAATGAAAAGAGAGCCAGGAAGTAGTACTTGTATCTGACAAAACAGATTTTAAAACAAAGACTAACAAAAGGCAAAGAAGGGCACTATGCAATGATAAAAAATCAGTCCAACAAGAGGACATAACGCTTGTCTATGCACTCAACATAGGAGCTCCTAAATATATAAATCAAATACTTAGAGACATAAAGGGAGAAATTGACAGTGATACAATAATAGCAAGGGGACTTTAACACCCCACTTACATCAATGGATAGATCATCTGAACAGAAGATCAGTAAAGAAACATTGGCCTTAAGCATGTTAGATCAGGTGAATTTAATACATATATACAAACCAATGGGTCAAAAAAAAAAAAAAATCAAAGAGGAAATCAAAAAATTTCTTGAGACAAATGAAAACGAAAACACAAAGGATGTAGCAAAAGCAGTTCTGAGAGGGAAGTTTATAGTGATGCAGGGCTATCTCAGGAAACAAGAGAAATCTCAAGCAAACAATCTAACCTTAACACCTAAAAGTGTTAGTTAGTCATGTCCGACTGTGTGCGACCCTGTGGACTGTAGCCCTCCAGGCTCCTCTGCCCATGGGATTCTCCAGGCAAGATACTGGAGTGGGTTGCCATTTCCTCCTCCAGGGGATCTTCTCAATCTAGAGATCGAACCCGGGTCTCCCGCATTGCAGGCAGATGGTTTACCATCTGAGCCACCAGGGAAGCCCCCATTGTACAGAAAGGAACTAAAAAAAGAACAAACAAAACCCAAAGTTAGATGGCGCTAGTGGTAAAGGAACCACCTACCAATGCAGGATGCAGGAGACACGGGTTCAGTTCCTGGGTCAGGAACATCCCTTGGCCAAGGAAATGGCAATCCACTCCAGTATTCTTGCCTGGAAAGTTCCATGGACAGAGGAGCCTTGCAGGCTACAGTCCATGGCGTCGCAAAGAGTCGGACACAACTGAGCGACTGAGCACATAGTGGAAGGAAGGAAATGATAAAGACCAGAGAGGAAATAAATGAAATAGAGACTTAAAAACAACAGAAAAGATCAATCAAATGAAGCTAATTCTTTGAAAAGATAACAAAATTGATAAAATGTTAGCCAGACTCATCAAGAAAATGAGAGTGGGACCAAATAAATAAAATCAGAAATTGAAAGAGGAGAAACCAGTGGTAGCCAGAGGGGAAAGGGTGATGGTCGGGCAAAGGAGATGAAGGGGATTAAGACGTAAAAACTTCTAGTTACAGAATAAATAAGTCATGAGGATGTAATGAACAGCATAAGGAATGCAGTCGATAATATTGTAATAACTTCGTATGGTGACAGATGGTCGCTAGACTTATCGTGGTGATCAATTTGTAATGTATATAAATGTCAAATCACCATGTCGTACACCTAAAACTAACATAATATTGTATTCCAACTCGACTTCGATTTTAAAAGGACCATTTTACACAAAGTCCTCAGTCCATTCACATTGCTAATTGGCTTAACACACTTTGCCAAAATTATCATCTTTTTTAAGTAAAAGGGTATTTAATGTCTACAGAAGCCAGATTGCCACAAACTATTGGCCATACTCAGAATGGTCCAGAGAGCCCCTACCCCAGCCCCAAATATTGCCCCTGGATTGCCATCCTGGTCTTGCAGGATGGAGTAGGGACCCTGGAGTAGGGACCGAAAGCAAGAGTGATGGCAGAGAGGGGCATGGTGAACCTCAGTGATCCAAAAGTTTCACACTCTTCCCAGGATTAAGATGCCTTGCTTACTTGACACCTTTTAGAGACAGGCAGAAAGAAATCTTTCCAAACTGGGAGCAAGAAATGCTTGAATTTTCTTAACTTGTTGTTGAGGTTTAAAGGGAGATCTTATCTGGAAAGTCTTTTGCACATAGCAAGTGCTCAGCCAATCATGGCCGAGATGACCACGGCTGAGTTAGGACAGTTCTGATGAGGACAGAAGCAGTGCAGATGCTAATTCCGGGGCTGGGGGGTGGCAGGGCTGACATGTCAGGTGGGCGAAGGGCAAGGGGAAGCCTCTAGGCCGGGTTCCCTGGGCGTTACTCCTCTGCATGAGCAATGGGCTGGCTGTGCTGGATGCTGGGCCCAAGGCGCAGGAAGCATCAAGGCTAAGATCCACTAGCTCAGTTCCCGGGCCCAGCTTCTAGGAAGCAGGCACCTGAGCGACACAGGATGGGCTCCACTTTCCCACCACTCCGGAGAACAGGGAAGAGAACTCACCTGCGAACACAAACACCCGATTGAACACCTCGCTATTTCACAAGGGCCTCGCTCCCAATGACCCAACAGCAGCAAGACACATCATTGTCACCAGTCCTCAGGAGGTGAAGGGACTTGCCCAAAGTCACATGGTCGGAATTCAAACTCAAAATCACAGGTTCCTTTCACCATGCAGCTGAGAAACAGGTTGCCTTTAAAACAAAGGTTATTCTGCAACTTCCCTTCCCAGTAGTTAAGACTCTGCCCTTCCACTGCAAGAGGCGTGGGTTTAATCCCTGGTCAGAGACCTAAGATCCCACATGCTCTCCGGTGCAGCCAAAAATAAATAAATAAAAAATAAAATTGAGGTTATTCTATTTGATGAAATTTTTTTTTTTAATAGAATGAGGATCTGATCGATTCTGCTTAAGCCATGGGGATAATGACAGAGTCATCTCACGGCCATTGGTCTCTCTGAGAAGCAGACAGGGCCCCCCAGCCTGTCTCCCCCTCCTGTCTCCCCGCCCCAGCACGCCACGTGTACCATTCATCCATCTCCAGGCACAGGCTCTTCAGCTGTGCATTTCCAATGGCCGTGCACAGCTTGCCTGTAGCCCTGATCCCCACATGTTATCCTTTGCCTTTATCTTGTTAGCATAATGTGCAGCTTCATTAACCAGCCAGATGAATCATTTAGTAATTGGAGCAAATGAATTTAATTTTCCACTTTCTATTTTTTATAATAAAACAAAGTCGTAATTTGCCCACAGGTCAAGGAAGGCTCCGAGCTGCTGTTTTTGAGTCAGTGTTCGGCCAAGAGTACAAAATGGAAAATGAGGATGGAGTCGATCCCTCTCGCTGATCCCGCCAATGTTATTGCCGTTTCTCGGGCACTAAACCCAGCTGGATCACTTTCTCAGTTCTACAGAGAATGAAACTCAGTGCCTGAATGAGAATTCATTTTTCTTTTTACCCATGAGATATTACCACGATGGTAGCATTGCCATTAGATCAGCCCGAAGAACAGGAGCAGCTCATACAAAAGAATGTGTGAAGTTATCAAGGTGACGTCATAGAATCAATTAGATGTAGAAGTATAAGAGAATCAATTTGTTTCAGAAAGGTTTCCTCCCAAGAACTCTACTCCCCTCCAGTCAAGTGACCTGGATTGATGATAATATACACCTGCCTTCTCCCTACCCTGTTATTGACAGACACGAACCCCAAGGATGAAGCAGTACTCGGAAATATCAACCACAGAAGGAAGACTAATTAGCGTGGACCCCTACCCTGCTTCCGACATAGCTGAGATGCACCAGTTGAAGGCTCCTCGTAACTTGACTACCCGCTGCCTCATCCCTGATTAAAGCCTGGCTGCAAACTAGAATGCAGTTAATTTATTATAAGTTTTATTAGGCATATAAAAGGAAGCAGGAATGACTAGCCCTTCGTTGCTCGAGATACATTTCATCCCTGACTGAAAGCAGATTCCTCGCAGATTAAGCTTGTTAATTTCCCTCCCCGCCAACATTCTTCTCTGCATTGCTGAAGCAAAAGCTACGGGGCTCTTGTCTGAAATGGATGGGATGAAAAGGGCTGGGCCCCACCCCCCCCCCCCCACACACACACACAACAGTTACATTAACCACTTTGTCCTTTTAATTCATCTAATTACATGCAGGGAGAAAGCTGCCGCCTTAGAGCCTCGGCTCCTCCGCAGAGCACGAAGCCGCTGGGCCATTGCTTGGGGCTTTTTGTTGTCTTATTAGGGGTGCTTTTGTTCAGAGAGATGGTTAAAGCCATTTTCAGCAGTCAGCGAGATGAAGCAGTTTCAATAAGGATACAATGTACTTGTTTAAATTACCTTTCAAAATGCTCAAAACCATTAAGGGGGAGGTGCTGAAAATAAAAGTTGGATTTTTTGTTATAATGTTTTACCCTAATAACAGCTTTTATTTTATTATAATCCATTAGTTGACAATATTATTCTATAGATTATTAGGCAGCAATTTTGTTATTTTATCACACTTTCAGCACTCACTCACCGGGCCAGGATCCACAAATCTCAGTATAATATGCTTTCAATTTTGTTAAAATCTCTATTTAACTGGTTTGGCTGCGGAACATCTTGGCAAATGTGTTTTTAATTTCATTCTAATTAACTTGACAGTTGACAGAACTCAACAGTGGCGTGATGGTGTCCCCTTTTTCCAGGGTCCCTGCAGCTCTGTTCCTGGGGTCCATTTTTTTTCTCTTTCTGGTCCTAACAAGCAAGATGTCAGAGGTAACACCCAGGAAAAGGGTCTTTAATCTCTGTCAAAAGTACATGCAATTTTTTAAAAACCAATTAAAAAATCTGGCTTTCTTCTTTATCTGTAAAAAGAAGGTCGCTGGCTCTGAGGGGTTTTCAGAAATGACTTGTTCCTGTAGGTTCGGATCCTGAAAGATGAAATGAAGACAGAGCTAGTGAGAAAGGAGGGTTTGCGTTGCCCATGTAGGGCTCTTTCTGAATAGGTGTTATGAAAGAGAAGCCATGTTCCTTCTATTTCACCCATACTTAGTGGGGAAGCAGCCTTGAATACTCTACTTTTGTGGGGGGTCAGCCCTGGAATAGAAGCTTTAAGACAACTTACCCTTGCTTTTTAAACAATTCCAAATTTCCTCTCTTTGGGGGGATTTTACCCCGATGACCACTCTCAAGGTACCATCTGCTTCTTTGCTTCCAGAATCTTGCAGCATCTCAGAACCAGGCATCTTCCCGGGCCTGTGCAGAGCCGGCAGGGATGTGGGTGACCATAAAGAAATAATTCATTGTTTTATTTGTTTGTTTTCTGAACAAGTTATGCCTTCCTGACAGAGCAGTAAAGCAAATCCCTGTAAAGTGAACCCCATCACCTGTATGACTTTTTTTATGCAGAGATGTGGGCATCCAGGAGTCTGCATGGAAACCTTGAAATGATTGGAGCCCAGGTTCTTGAGTGAATACTCACAATTTGTAGTGAGTCTGTGATACAGCTTCTCCCATCACTCTCCCACCCTCCCCCCATCTCTCTCCCTCCTTCCCTACCTTTCTCAGACCTTATGAATTTTGCCCCTAGTTGCAAATTCCCTGATTCTACACTTAACCTACCCATTATTCTTCTGTTCAGTTCTTAACGACGTCAGTCCTACCAGGACCCTCAGAGATGAATCACCACAACATCCTCCTCACATGAATGACAAAAACTCATGGCACCAGCGACTCGGGACTCGACCCCAACCAGCTGGCGATGGAGCAAACTAAGGCTGCACAAGGCTTCCAACACTCGGTCCTTGCTCTTGCCTGAACATTTCCTCAGGGAAGCTCCTCTGCGTGCTTGCTAAGTCCCTTCAGTCATGTCTGACTCTTTATGACCCCATGGACTGTAGCCTGCCAGTCTCCTCTGTCCATCAGATTCTCCAGGCAAGAATACTGGAGTGGGTTGCCATGTCTTCCTCCAGGGCATATTCCCAACCCAGGGATAGAACCCACATCTCTTAAGTCTCCTGCATTAGCAGGAGGGTTCTTTACTAGCACCACCTGGAAAGTCCAGAAGAAGCTCCTAGGGTCCACCAAAAAAAAAATAATAATAATCAGAGCGGTCTTCTTTCTAGTCTTTAAGTCTGAATTTTGACTTTTCACTTTTATTTAAAACAAGGATGTTGCTCCACAATTGTTTGACACAGGCCACTAGATGAAAACAAAGCACTTGCTGTGCATGTTTTTAAGTGTCCTGTGTTTCAAGCAAATGAAACATAGACGTCTAGACCAGTGATTTTCAAGGGGGAGCTCTTTTCTTCCCCTGGGAGACACCTGGCAACGTCTGGGACATTCCTATTGTCATGTCAGACAGTGTGCTCCTGGCATCTAATGGGTTGAAGCCAGGACTGTGGTGATCCTCCTGCAGCATACAAAACAGCCCATGCCCCCTGACCACCGCCATCTAATCCTCCAACCCTGCCTCAGCTTACCCTCAGGAGGCTTACATCTTCCTCATGAGAGGAGAGAAGGACTACCTTGTAAGAGAAAAAGGGCTGGGTCATGTCACCAATGCCTGGAGAGCAACTGGCTTTTGCCCACTTTCCTTGCCTCTGCTGCAGAGCTTTAATAACTGTGCCGACTTCCCTTGGCCTGTTTACTTTTCTATTTACTATTCTAAATAGTAAATAGTGGAGGTGTAGTAAACAGTAAATCAGTTCAGTTCAGTCACTCGGTCGTGGCCGACTCTTTGCGACCCCATGGACTGCAGCACGCCAGGCCTGCCTATCCATCACCAACTCCTGGAGTCTACTCAAACTCATGTCCATTGAGTCGGTGATGCCATCCAAGCATCTCATCCTCTGTCGTCCCCTTCTCCTCCCGCCTTCAATCTTTCCCAGCATCAGGGCCTTTTCAAATGAGTCAGCATCAGGTGGCCAAAGTATTGGAGTTTCAGCTTCAACATTAGTCCTTCCAATGTATAGTAAGTAATAAAGAGTAAATAAATAATAAATAAATCTAAATAGTAAATAATAGTGAGGGGTAATGGGGACACAATGAGATAACCTAGCGAGGCCCCAGCACACAGGAGGCAGTCACTGAGTTGGAATCTGATGATGACGAGGCTGCCACCTGCTGCTTCAGCCGAGATGAGGAGACCGAGTCTCACGATCCAGCAGCTTTTGGTCAGGACAGCAAGCAATCTGTCTACTCAAAGTCTCTAGGAATCTTCTGCAACTGTCCCATTATGGGAAGAAGTTCAGAGACCTGTGAGAATCTGGTGGGAAGAGGCGGAGAAGGAGCCAGAGAAGAGAAGGAGAAAAGAAGATGCAGGCTGTCGGGGTGTGGGGGCCACCTCCCTGCTCCACGTGATCCCCGCCCAGAGAGGCATCAACAAAACTGATGGGAACCAGCTCAGGCCACGCAAAGGGTGAGTTCTGCTTGCAGCTGACTGCATCTGGCCCATGACCCTGAGCAAGGAAGCTGCTCCATCAGCAACTTCAGGCTCTTTCAAAAACACAGCCTCATGCTTCTGTCTGAGACTTGTGTGGCGAATTCTGTCACTAGGGGTAGAAAACCACCACTATCTGAAACCATTCTTTCTGATTAGAATATGAGTTTACACCCTTAAATAATAAGCTCTCGATTCCCAATACTCTCCCCCATTTTATTTGTATTAATTCTACAGATTTGATGGGCTTCCCTGGTGGCTCAGCAGTAAAGAATCTGCCTGCAATGCAGGAGACCTGGGTTCAATCCCTGGGTCAGAAAGATCCCCTGGAGAAGGAAATGGCAACCCACTCCAGTATTCTTGCCTGGGAAATCCCATGGACAGGGGAGCCTGGCCAGCTATAGTCCATGGTGTCGCAAAGAGTTGGGCATGACTGAGCGAATGAAAAACAAAACAGTGATGGATACACTGCAAGGGTGGAGGTGTATGTGAAAGAACCATCTCAGAAAGACACTTCCTGAAAAACTTCTGTCAGAGCTCCTCAAAGGCCTTTCCTCCTTCCGGATGGATGGTCAGAGTTGTGGGTATTTCTCCTCCCAGTGCGGCCTCCCAGGTGGAGCCTTGCCCACCCAGTAACAGCCCCCATCTTCAGTTCAGTCGCTCAGTCGTGTCCAACTCTTTGCGACCCCATGAATCGTAGCATGCCAGGCCTCCCTGTCCATCATCTTACCAGGCCAAAAGCAAATTTTGCTGGGGACATTACAGCAGGGCATGTGTTTGACCATGGAGCGCCACGTGTGGCCATTAGAAAGAAAAGAAAAATCAATAGGGTTTCATTAAAACAGCAGGCAATCAGGGCCCAGCCCTGGCTTAATTACAGTTTCAGTAGCATTTGCTTTAATTGGAAAGAATAAAAGAAGTGAAGTGGAGTGAATGAAGAAATTAGCATATCTATCACTGTTGTCACATTGTACTGTGGCCTTAAAACACGGTTCGCTCTGTCCTATCTCTGAAGCTGAGCCGAGCACTGGAAAAAAATCTGGAAAGGCAATTAGCAAACCCTCAGACTCCACCTTTGTGAGATTCTAATTACAGTCTTTTATCATCTTTGGGTGGTATTTTAAAAAGTCTGCTAGATAGGCTAGATACACTTTGCAACAACTCTTAATTATGCCAACACAGCACTATCCAGGCCAGAACTTCAGCCATCTCGTGCCAAGGAGGTTCTCAGCCAGCTGGGGCAGCCCAGGAAAAGTCACAGAACCTGGTTTCTTTTCTTTTTTTTTTTTTTTTCAATTATTTTTATTAGTTGGAGGCTAATTACTTCGCAACATTGCAGTGGGTTTTGTCATACATTGACATGAATCAGCCATGGAGTTACATGTATTCCCCATCCCGATCCCCCCTCCCACCTCCCCCCCCACCCGGTTCCCCTGGGTCCTCCCAGTGCACCTGGCCCGAGCACCTGTCTCATGCATCCCACCTGGGCCAGTGGTCTGTTTCACCATAGATAATATACATGCTGTTCTCTCGAAACATCCCAGCCTCACTTTCTCCCACAGAGTTCAAAAGTCTGTTCTGTACATCTGTGTCTCTTTTTCTGTTTTGCATATAGGGTTATCATTACCATCTTTCTAAATTCCATATATATGTGTTAGTATGCTGTAATGATCTTTATCTTTCTGGCTTACTTCACTCTGTATAATGGGCTCCAGTTTCATCCATCTCATTAGAACTGATTCAAATGAATTCTTTTTAACGGCTGAGTAATATTCCATGGTGTATATGTACCACAGCTTCCTTATCCATTCGTCTGCTGATGGGCATCTAGGTTGCTTCCATGTCCTGGCTATTATAAATAGTGCTGCGATGAACATTGGGGTGCACATGTCTCTTTCAGATCTGGTTTCCTCAGTGTGTATGCCCAAGAGTGGTATTGATGGCTCATATGGCAGTTCTATTTCCAGTTTTTTAAGAAATCTCCACACTGTTTTCCATAGTGGCTGTACTAGTTTGCATTCCCACCAACAGTGTAAGAGGGTTCCCTTTTCTCCACACCCTCTCCAGCATTTATTGCTTGTAGACTTTTGGATAGCAGCCATCCTGACTGGCGTGTAATGGTACCTCATTGTGGTTTTGATTTGCATTTCTCTGATAATGAGTGATGTTGAGCATCTTTTCATGTGTTTGTTAGCCATCTGTATGTCTTCTTTGGAGAAATGTCTGTTTAGTTCTTTGGCCCATTTTTTGATTGGGTCATTTATTTTTCTGGAATTGAGCTTCAAGAGTTGCTTGTATATTTTTGAGATTAATCCTTTGTCTGTTGCTTCATTTGCTATTATTTTATCCCAATCTGAGGGCTGTCTTTTCACCTTACTTATAGTTTCCTTTGTAGTGCAAAAGCTTTTAAGTTTCATTAGGTCCCATTTGTTTAGTTTTGCTTTTATTTCCAATATTCTGGGAGGTGGGTCATAGAGGATCCTGCTGTGATTCATGTCACAGAGTGTTTTGCCTATGTTCTCCTCTAGGAGTTTTATAGTTTCTGGTCTTACATTTAGATCTTTAATCCATTTTGAGTTTATTTTTGTGTATGGTGTTAGAAAGTGTTCTAGTTTCATTCTTTTATAAGTGGTTGACCAGTTTTCCCAGCACCACTTTTTGAAGAGGTTGTCTTTTTTCCATTGTATATCCTTGCCTCCTTTGTCAAAGATAAGGTGTCCATAGGTTCGTGGATTTATCTCTGGGCTTTCTATTCTGTTCCATTGGTCTATATTTCTGTCTTTGTGCCAGTACCACACTGTCTTGATGACTGTGGCTTTGTAGTAGAGTCTGAAGTCAGGCAGGTTGATTCCTCCAGTTCCATTCTTCTTTCTCAAGATTACTTTGGCTATTCGAGGTTTTTTGTATTTCCATACAAATTGTGAAATTATTTGTTCTAGTTCTGTGAAAAATACTGTTGGTAGCTTGATAGGGATTGCTTTGAATCTATAGATTGCTTTGGGTAGAATAGCCATTTTGACAATATTGATTCTTCCAATCTATGAACACGTTATGTTTCTCCATCTGTTTGTGTCCTCTTTGATTTCTTTCATCAGTGTTTTATAGTTTTCTATGTATAGGTCTTTTGTTTCTTTAGGTAGATGTACTCCTAAGTATTTTATTCTTTTTGTTGCAATGGTGAATGGTATTGTTTCCTTAATTTCTCTTTCTGTTTTTTCATTGTTAGTGTATAGGAATGCAAGGGATTTCTGTGTGTTAATTTTATATCCTGCAACTTTACTATATTCATTGATTAGCTCTAGTAATTTTCTGGTAGAGTCTTTAGGGTTTTCTATGTAGAGGATCATGTCATCTGCAAACAGCGAGAGTTTCACTTCTTCTTTTCCTATCTGGATTCCTTTTACTTCTTTTTCTGCTCTGATTGCTGTGGCCAAAACTTCCAACACTATGTTGAATAGTAGTGGTGAGAGTGGGCACCCTTGTCTTGTTCCTGATTTCAGGGGAAATGCTTTCAATTTTTCACCATTGAGGGTAATGCTTGCTGTGGGTTTGTCATATATGGCTTTTATTATGTTGAGGTATAGAACCTGGTTTCTGTTTAGACAGTGGGTCCCAAGTGCAGTTTCTTCCACTGGACTTGGCAACAGTCACCAATACAGGAAATGTCAGAGTTTCAAGATCCCTAGGTATCAAATAGTCAATCCATTTTATGGATAGAGAAACTGAGGCCCAAGGTCCCCAGCTTAGAAGAGAGTACAGCAAGGACTTTTTCCAGGTCTGCTTTTTGGCAAATTCCAGTCTACTCTGTCATAATACTTCATATTGTGGCATCTCATGGAAACCATTACCATTGAAAGAAAATACTGTCATATGGGATTAAATTTCACTACAAGTCAATTATTTCCTGTAACCCAACTATTCAAGTAACCCAGGTAATGATTTCACATGCCCCAAAGTAATACATTACATTTAATATTTAATACAAAGAGGCTCTTCCCCTCAAAAATCAGTCGATGACTACGTGTTCAGTTAGCATGTGGCCAAGGAAAGTTTTTCAAGATCACGCCTTCTGTGGAAGGAACACATAGTGGAGGTAGAGAGGACCTTCCCATTAGCTTGGATTCTGTGGGAAAAAAGTCAAATAATGACAACCCACTCCAGTGTTCTTGCTTGGAAAATTCCATGGGCAGAGGAGCCTGGTGGGCTACAGTCCGTGGGGTTGCAGAGTCGAACGCAGCTGAGCATGCATGCCGTAATCCCAAGAATCTCAGGGTGGTTCATAATAAGAGCTCCATTAGGTGAGATCCTATTTTATGCTGAGTTGTCACTTGATGGTTCTATTATCCCCACTTTGAAGATGAAAAGACTGAGGCCCAAAAGAAGTCATGTGCCCGTGGTCAAATAAGCCATGAGCTGAGCTTTAAACTCAAATTCTGTGCCAAAGCTGGTGGGCTTCTCCCACTAGCTGTAGGGCCATCCTAAAGCAAACAACCAGTTCCAGAGTAGAAAGAGAGAGAAGGCCTGTGCACCCCACCCGTGAGTCCAGTCTCTTCCTGGCAAAGCCCTGGCCCAGGCGGAAGCCCAGGCCGGGTCCTTCCGGCCATTTACCCAGACCAGGGCCTTCCTCCCTGCCCCCGCGGACAGCATGGGTCTTCGGTGACAAACCCTCAGAACAGCAGGTCCTTGTGCGGCTGAGCGGAGGTGCCGCGTGGCCAGGGTGCAGAGTCACCTCTGAGGTCAGAGGGGAGTGGCCGGGGGGACAGTAGGGAGACCTCCAAGCAGAAAATTACAGGGAGGAGACGATTCATGGTCCCTTCACAAAGTGCTCATCGCTGGAGCATGGTGGGGCCCTGTCCAGGGTCAATCCTCAGGGCGACTCCACTGGGCCCCCGGGTGCCCCAGCCACAGGGCGCGTGAGCTGAACACAGGAAGCGCTTAATCGCCTTCAACCCTCATTGCCCAGGAGGGGCTGAGAAACGTGTTTCACACAAAGGCACATCAGAACCTCCCAGATAAAAGGCAGCGAGGGGCCGACTGAAGGCTGAGGGCTCTGATCACCTGGGCCTAGTGAGGGTCAGTGCCTGGAGTGCCAGGAAATGGCTCTCTGACTCACCTGCCTCTGGCATCTCCTTCGGAGGTTGTTTGGAGCCCTTGGTCCTGGCTCAGGGGCAGGCACGTCGCTGCCTCCATAAAGGACTGTGGGAGGGACCAAGAGGCATCGGCTTACCTTCCAAAAATGAGAAAGAAGCTGCTCCCCCCATCGAGGGGAACCCCGCTGGCCTGGTGACTGGGTGTCTTGCTGAGGACCATGGGGACTCAGGCCATATGGACCACAGAGAGCAGCAGACGCAGCCCTGGCTCCACGAGGATCCCACCGGCCACTTTCGTTTACATGCTGGCAGGAGGAGGCGCGGGGCTGGACACTTCCCCAGTGACCACAATGCCCGGGCACGCTCATCCGTGGCCCCCTTTTGTCCTCATGACACCTGGAGGTCAGGGCGGAGCAGGGGAGGAAGGTTGGGGTCCTCTCTGCAGGACCTGAAGTGAGCTGCCTCTACTCTGGGCCTTGGTTTCCTCATCCGGATGATGCCGGACCCCGGACATCCGGATAATTCCATGACACCTTCTGCATCTGCGACCTAAGACACGCTCCTTGTGCAGGGCTTGGATCTGAACTCAGACTAGTAACTGATTGCACAGTCGGTGGACTGTATCCTGTCTGCTCCTGATCCCGGGCTCAGAGCAGGGATCAGGAGTCAAACCAGGGAGGACCTCAAATAGGAAAGAAAGAAAGGCATTGAGTCACCAAAAGGCACGAAAGATTAATATAGGATCTGAGGGGCCAGGGGTTGGAGGGGGAAGTGGCAAAAATGGGGGCCACGCTAGCAGAGGCAAGCATCCCCAACCCAGGAGGAGCCGTCAGAAGCCAAGAGCGGTTATCCCAGTGAAGGGTGGCCACAGCAGCTGGACCACACCCTCAGAGCCCCTGCTCTGGGCGGGGTGTTGTTCTGACTCCCTGCGCTCCTGAACTATCCCCACAGACCCCACAGAGGACTCCCCTCCATTACGAACCATCAGGACCCTGCCCACGTCCTGCTCATGAACTGTGGGGGTCACTACCTCTCTCCTGCTCTGCTGGTAGGAGTGGGGACCCCAGGTAGACCCCCTCTGCAGATGAGGCCTCAGAGGTGGAGGTGAGGGCAGAAGGGACCACTGTGGGCCAGTAGCCTAATCGGACACAGGCGGGCAGGCCCTAACCTCCTCTCCCAATCCTGTGTTCCCTTAGTGTCCCCAAGGCCTCTTCTCCCTCCAGCCTGCACACTCGGCTTCTGCATTGACTGACACCTTGATGCGGAAAAACAAAAAAGTCAGTGAACTAAGGGCTAGTCTCTCTACCCCGCAGGATAGGCCCCCAGGGTGGCCTGCCCTTGACCCCAGGTTCAACTCTACCTTGTTCTGTTTTGCTTTTTCTAGAAGAACAGACGCACAGAGGCCCAGCTCTGCAAAGGCAGTATTGCTAAGAGGTTAGGCCCACTGTCTGTGGAATCAGTTACTAGTCTGAGTTCAGGTCCCAGCCCTATAGCTTCAGAGGAGCCCGGGCAACTGATTTCACCCTGGGGTCCGGCGGCTTCCTCACCTGGAAGGCAGGATCAGAGACATTCATCTGCCCGGACCGGCTGCAGGATTCAGTGAAAAAACCATGTGCGGTTCTCAGGATGGGGCCAGGGAGGTTCTTTCTTACTCTTGGGTGCCCCGAGGCAGCACCCACAGTGCCTGGCAGAGCAGAGGGACCCACACGGGGCAAGAGAAACACCACGGCTGGCAATCGAGGCCTGTGGTAAGCATCTTAGTCCCGCCACTCCATGACCGGGTCAGGTCCCTTCTGCCGCAGGCCTGATGGACCTCCGGTTCCCATCCGTGAATGGTGGGGGCGGAGCTTATCAAGGCTGGAGTCCCGCCCACATCCAAGACGCTCCTTCTCCCGGGATTGGAGAATCGCCGGCCACGTATACTTAATGTGAGGGAGCATCCCCTCTGTGCTCAGCTGCTTTTCACCCCGTTCACCCACCGTTTCTAAAGCCCTGATGGACCCGCCTCATCGTGGCCTTTCCGACGGGAGGTGAAGGGTCTTAGCGAGGAGACTGGTCTCCACGCAGCTGAAATGCAGCCTCCACCATTAACTAGGACAAACACGGCGTTGCGCGTGGCTCGGCCCCGGGCGCGCAGTCACCCGGGTGGTAATTAGCGGGGGAAGTATCCTTCAGGCAACTTAGCCGCAGAAAACCATTTTCATTGAAAATATACATTTTGTAATTGTAAATGGAAAGATTACCTGTAATAGCGGTAACAGGCCCATTTCCTAATAAGATGAACACTATAGCTGATGAGTGAAGCATCTGGGTATAGCTCCTGTACACCATTTCTGTACTGCAGCCTGCCAATTTGTTTCAGCGCGAAAAGCGTGATTTAGTGCTTGTAGCATTACCATCTGTTGTCGTTATTACAGAAATTATATATAAACCAGTTAGTAAACACTTTGCCGAGTTGTCTGTTGTTTTGATAATCACCCATAATAACATCTAGCATCAATATGGTCTTTAAACCCGATTTGGGAGTTAATGGAATAAGAGGAGGCAGTCTGTATATGCACCGGGGTAATGTCATTAGGAATGTTTGTGAAGAACAAATTAAATCAGTTGTAAATTGTGCTCTCAAGTCAGCCAGAAAACCAGTCTTGTTCAGGAGAAGGGATTTATATTTTAACCTCGTGCAGAAAATGCACTTACACAGATTAAAATAAAATAGGGACTTCGCCAATGGATGGAAGTGGTAATTGCTAGCGCCTTAATGGCTTCCTGTTGGCTGTGTCATGCAGTAGGCACAGCTATTTTAAAAGTTAACCGGCACTCGGGGTCATACTTTCACTGATTCAGTCATTAAACCAGGCTAGACATATCACTAAATGGCTGATTATTCAAATCACCAGCCTGCTCCATGGTTCCCCGGTGTCGTCTTTCAAACATGGGGATTTTTCAGGGGATGGTTCTCATAAAATCGAGATGAGTTGGATTCAAGTATGAGTCAATGGTAGCCCTGGGCTGGGGTCTGGCCCAAGTGGAGCCGCAGAGGGATGCCCCGCCTGCTTTCTCAGATTGGGGAGTGTGGGTGGAGGCGGGTAGGTGGGAGGCCGTGGAGGCTCCTCTTGGTTGCTTGGATGTCTCCAGGATTCCAGGGGAATCCAAAGGGGAGCCATGTTTAGTCAAAGAAGTGCCCTGGGGGAAAGGAAGATGGCAAAGGAGGTGTTGGGACATCTATGAGTCCATTGTCAGACCGTCATCAACATTATCACTTGCAGATTACATCGCTGGGGTGGGGGGTGGATCCCATTTCTGTCTCCAGAACCTTTGCGTTTTACTAACGTGGAGTGTTTCCTCTTACTTCGAGAGCACTTTCAAAGCATTTCTCTCTTACGTTCTCATGATATCTCTGGGAAATAGGTATTACTAATACTCCCCCTCCCCCATTAATACCCCAGTTGAGGCTTAGAGGAGGTGGGGCTTGCATTGAGTGGGAACCCATAGGGTGGGATCAGAACACAGGTTTCAGTGGAAATCTGGACATCTTTCCATGGCACAAAGCTGCTGAGCAGGTAGAACCAAACATAGCTCTCTGCCACTCAGAAGTCCAGAAATTCCTGTCTGGACTGTGTATTGTGTGTGTGCGTTGGGGTTGGGGGTTGGGGCGGGAAGGATGGCAGGACCAGTTCTAGAATCTAGGCTGGTAACGAGGGATCTCACCTAACTGGCAGCTGCAAAAGCTGGCTTTGGGGACAGGCCAGTGGGGGCATGGAGGAAGCCCTCTGACAAGTGCTTGTCCCAGCACAAGACATATAAATTGGGAGAGGCAGCTAAGGTCATAGGAAGGGCTGGGCCACCCAAAGGGCCAGCCAGATGCCAAGCCTCTGGCCACATTTAGCTGAGAGCACAGAAGCCTTGTGCAATGTTTTCTAAAAAGCAGACATATACGACTGACTGTCCTTAAAATGATTTTTTTCCAACGGTCCACATTGCGAACTCATTTTTACCTTATTTATTTTAATGTTTACCAGTAAGACTATAAATAGCACATCAAATCCATAGTACAAAATAGATTTGGTTTTAAAGAAAGTCTTTTAAAAAGAAACCTAAGTAAAACTAGTCTATTTTTAAAAATATTAAGTAAATTTTCCCTGATAGCTCAGTTGGTAAAGAATCCGCCTGCAATGCAGGAGACCCCGGTTCAATTCCTAGGTGGGGAAGATCCACTGGAGAAGAGATAGGCTACCCACTCCAGTATTCTTGGGCTTCCCTTTGGCTCAGCTGATAAAGAATCCGCCTGCAATGTGGGAGACCTGGGTTCGATCCTTGTGTTGGGAAGATTCCCTGGAGAAGGGAAAGGCTACCCATGCCTGTATTCTGGCCTAGAGAATTCCATGGACTATATCCATGGGGTCGCAAAGAGTCGGACATGACTGAGCAACTTTCACTTTCACTTTCAAGTCATAGTACAGATGATATAGAGATATGGAGACAGTCATGAAAAGAATGATTAAAGCTTGGGTTTTGGAATTGGGACAACCTTGGTTCAAATTCCCACCTGGTTTAGGGTGAGTCTTTATCTCTCTGTTTATTTCCTTGTGCATCACACAGGGCTGGGATGACAGCAAGGGAGACATTCGAATATCTGCACGGCTGGGGGTGCTCAGCAAACAAGGGCCAGTCACAAACACAAAGAGACCCCAGGGCTTTCTCCCAAGAGCACCCCAGAGATGTCAGGTCAGGACTCAGTGTCTGGTGTTTTGGGCGTATTTGATCAACAATGGCAGAATTGGAACACATCTTGAAGCAAAGCCCCCCATGGGCCACCATTCTGATGCCACTAACTCATCCAAGGGGATTAGGTCCCCTGGGGCCAGATGTGACACCCAGATGTTCTAGTCCAGCATGGAATTTTGGTTTGGGGTTTTTGGTTTCTTTTAATAAATGAGAAAGCCAAGGTCCAGAAATATCTGGTCACTTATTCAAAGTCACACAGCAAGCTAAAGCCCAAGTAAGATGAGATGTCCCCTCAGTGAGCCCTCTGGTTGCTTTAGGACATGCCGGGCCACGTGCTGCCTGACTGCCGTTAAGTCATCACAGCGAATGATCAAACCCAGACTGCCAGGTTTCACCATCATCATCACAGCCATGTTCTATAGAAGCATGCCAAGTCACAGAGAGGGCTAACCCCTGGTCTTTTGTCACCCAGCTAGAAGGTTAGAACTGCCAAGCAGTCTGACCCCTGATGAAGAGCGATGCTCTAAATCAAGCTAGTACCCCCAGTGGGTCAGCAAACTACAGTCCAAGGGCCACATTCCATCTGCTGTATATTGCATAATGGCTGGTGAGCAAAGAATAGTTCTTATGTTTATAAATGGTTGGAAGAATATTGCATGAATATTTTTAAAAGAATATTGCATGACATGTAAAAATTACATGAAATTCAAATGCCCAAGTCTGTGAATATATTGGAACACAGTCAGGCTCATTTATTTACGTATGGTCTATGTCTGATTCTGTGCTGGAGCAACAGGGTTCAGTGGGGACCCATGAAGTTTATAACCTTTCCTATCTGGCCCTTTACAGAGAAAGTTTGCTGATCCCTACACTGCCTCAGAAACTCTGTCAGCAGAGTGATGAAGGGAAAGAAAGGGCTTTTGTCTTCAGATTATCATCCCAGGAGAGTAAAATAAGTGAGAATAAACGAGAAAGAGAAACAAAAGCAGACAGCAAAGGAACTATCCATGTTGAACACAATAAGAAGGCCCGTTGTGGACACATCATTCCTAACACCGAGATTTCAGATGTAAAGGAAGAAGAAGGTCTCAGTTTCAGAACTAAATCCCACCCCCAGTGCGGGGACCAGGGTGATATTGCCGGCCAAGTCACTTCAGTCACGTCCGACTCTTTGTGACCCTATGGATTACAGCCCGCCAGGCCTCTCTGCCCATGGGATTCTCCAGGCAAGAATACCGAGGAGCATGGATGTATATACACTAACATACATAAATAGATAGCCAATGGGAATTTGCTATATGACTCCGGGAACTCAAACTGGGGCTCTGTAATAACCTAGAGGGGTGGGAATGGGCTGGAGGCGGAGGGGAGATTCAAGAGGGAGGGGACAAATGTACACTTAAGGTTAATTCATGCTGATATATGACAGAAATCAAACCAATATTGTAAACTAATCATCAATCAATTAAAAACAAATAACCGTATTTTTTTTAAGTGAAAAAAAAAAATTACTGGAGTGGGTTGCCATGCCCTCCTTCAGGGGATCTTCCCAACCCAGGGATTGCTCCTGCACTGGCAGGCGGGTTCTTCACCACTAGTATGTATGTTTCTGTTTATTTGCTCCATCATGTCCGGCTCTTTTGAGACCCCATGGGTTATATAGTCTGCCAGGCTCCTCTGTCCATGGGATTCTGCAGGCAAGAATACTGGAGTGGGTTGCCATGCCCTCCTCCAGGGGATTTTGCCGACCCAAGGATCGAACCTGCCTCTCTCATGTATCCTTCTTTGGCAGGCAGGTTCTTTACCACTAGCGCCAGCTGGGAAGCCGGGGGTAATATTGACCAGGAAAGGGAGCCACAGAGACTGGGGCAATGTAAAACTAGTTTCGGTGCTTGAATATTTTTCACAAATTCATGTAATTATTTTAATTACAAATCTTTAAAATATTAATGGGGGAGGGGAATCTGAAACAGAGTTAATTATAGCAGCTCCACTCGCCACATGTACTTAAGACTCCGTCAGCTTTTCCATTAGGAACCGCTGCTCTTCCGGGGGGCTATAATTCAACCAAATAAATTGGCCACGGGCTGAAGCTTGACATGCAGGTTTGCAGGGTGGGAATTAATTGTTTAATTGATTTGAATATTCAAGACCTAAACACAGAGGGGAAAGAAAAATATGTTGCCATTTTAGGAACGATTGGCCTGGAGACACCTGCCCTTTTCATAGCTTGCTGGTGATCACTGACCCTATTAAAACCCCACCATCTATCCTTACAGTTCAAAAATACAGACCTATCTACGGCTTTGCACCAAAAGGTTCTAAGTACCTTACTTAGCTCTTAAATTTGTGCCTCAGTTTTCCCTCAAATGAGCTTCATTCATCTGGAAAGGAATCTGTTCATGTGAATGTGTTTTAAAATAAGCCTTTTCATTTTGGGTAGCTTCAATATACAACCAGCAGCAATCACAGGCTTACCTTCCTTTGGCTGAAATTCGATCATTAAACCAACTTGACTATTAGGGGGAATATCTGGCTGGAAAATGCATTTTAGCCCTGAAGAATATGCCATATTAGTGAGAAAATTACTCTAAATGGGAACACAGCTGACAACTGCTGCTTGCAGACTAATGGCTTAGTGTATATATCGCACCCAAAAAGCATGTCATCACCCAGCTCTTGAGCAAATCACTGGCATGAGATTCTGGTTGGCAGAAATGGGACATTACGGATGTTGCAAAGGTTTTAGGCATTTTGGTGGGTTTCTCCCCTCTCCTTTTACTTAAAGCCAAGAGACCCAGTATCTGCGTAACCTGAAAATCCCAGTAAGCCCAATGCTGTGAGTAGACATGGCCGCCTGCACGTAAAAACACATACTGTCCTTGCTTCTATGTGGGATTATTCAGTAGCCATTTAATGCAAAGTCGCATCCCAGGAATGGCAGAGTGTTTTCTTACCCACTGCAGAGTTATTCAACTTGGAGGATGCCCTGAGGCCTCCCAGACACATGAGATGTCAGGGCAATGACAAGAGAGAAAAACTGTATCATTGCATCACATGGTAAACGCAGTGACCAGGAGAAAGGAAGGAATGACAGGACCCTAATAAGTCCTCAAGATGAGAATGTGAGTGCTGGAATAAGGGGGAGAAAAGTTTGTTCCATTTTCAGAACTTGATACAAGCTCCCTGATGAGAACAGATTCAAATTTAGGTCATTTTCTTTTTAAGGGGAAAGTGGTATCAATTTTAATAAAGTCCAAGAACATTCATTAATAGGATGCATTTTTCATCCATCTACAAACATAGTGAAATCGTGTAGGTGACACGGAGCATTCAAATAAAGGCCAGCCCCACTTCGTGTCTCCTGATGCGAGATCTGGAAAGGGTAGGATCTGAACAATACCAACCGTCACAACTTTATTCTCCTTTTTGTGTGCTTCTTCAAGGCTCCTAAACTAGATATTATTTCCCATCAAATTTTTATGAGACCTAATTCATTTACTGAGATTGCTGCTTTTGAAAATTTTTGGCTATAGGCTCTCTTTGGTTGAAAATTCATCTATAGGGGAAAAGAGCCTTAAAAAGGAGTAGATATAAGTTTATGTATAACTGATTCACTTTGCTGAACACCCGAAACTAACACAGCCTCGTAAATCAACCAGACTCCAATGTTTTTTTAAAAAGAAAATTCATGGTCAAGAACATAGAAATTTGGCTTCACAGTGCCCAGAAACCATAGGATGGTTCTTTAGAGCCTGAAACACCTACACATTGAACTAAGAAGGCAAGTAAGCAGGCCGGGGAAAAATAACCAGGGAGCAGAGAATCACCGCCATGCACTATGTTGGGGGTGGGAGGGTGATGCCAGCTACTACTCAGAGTTCCCATGTGGTTCCTCAAGCAGAACAGACAGCACCTCCAATCAAGTACCATTTTTGTGCTTTTCTTCACATGTTGCTCTGGGTTCCAGAAACAAGCATTTTGCCTGCATTGGCCCTGAGAATATAGATAGATATACATGGTATAGATATATATATCAGACTCTTCAAGTTCAAAACCTCACATTCTTTTCAGCCAGGTAAAGAACATATTCAATTCTGTTTTAAAAGCTGAAGATTAACATAAGCCTTAAGAAATCTTTAAACAGGAACCCTTCTACACAGTTGGTAGGAATGTAAGCTCATACAGCTTCTATGCAAAACAGTATGGAGGGTCTTCAAAAAGACTGAAAATAAAATTACCATACAATCCAGCAATCCCACTCCTGGGTTTATATCCAGACAAAGCTGAAATTCAAAAAATGCATGCACCCCTATGTTTATAGCAGTGCTATTTACAATAGCCAAGACATGGAAACAAACTAATGTCCATGGACACATGAATGGGTAAAGAAGACATGGTGCTTATATACAATGAAATATTACTCAGCCATTAAAAGGTTTGTAGCAACATGGACGGACCTAGAGATTGTCATACTAAGTGAAGTCAGAAAGACAAATATATCATGTGATATCACTTATACATACAATCTAAAACATGACACAATTTAACTTCTCTACGTAACAGTTTCATATACATAGAGCACACACTTGTGGTTGCCAAGAGTGGAAAGAGAGGAAGGATGGATTGGAAGTTGGGATAAACAGATGCAAATGATGGGCTTCCCAGTTGACGCTAGTGGTAAAGAACCCACCTGCCAATGCAGGAGACATAAGAGATGCGGGTTCGATCCCTAGGTCGGAAAGAGCCCCTGGAGGAGGGCATAGCAACCCACTCCAGTATTCTTGCCTGGGGAGTCCCATGGATTCTGGTGGAATCCAGAAGGAGCCTTGTGGGCTATAGTCCATAGTGTGTGCATGCTCAGTCATGTCCAACTCTTTGCAACTGCCTGGACTATAGCCTGCCGACCTCTTCTGTCTATGGAATTTTCCAGGCAAGAATACTGGAGTGGTTTGCCATTTCCTACTCCAGGGAATCTTCCCAACCCAGGGATCAAACCCATATCTCCTGTGTCTCCTGTGTTGGCAGGCAGATTCTTTACCACTGTGCCACCTGGGAAGCCCAGTTGTGAAGTAACCATCATAGTGTGTACATGAGTTGCAAAGGGTCCCCAGGGTTGCAAAGAGTCAGACACGATTGTATCAACTTAGCAGACATGCACAGTGCAAACTATTATATATAGAATGGATAAACAACAAGGGCCTATTTATAGCACAGGGAGCTATATTCAATATCTTGTGATAAACTATCCTGAAAAAGAATGTGAAAAAAAAGTGATATTTATATGTATAACTGAGTCAGTAGGCTGTATACCAGAAATGAACACAGCATTATAAATCAGTGATGTTTGATAAAATAAATGTTAAATATTACAGAAACTTAAACAAGAACAATGTTTATGACCATGGGTGTTTAAGCAAATAGCAAATTTGTAATAATTACTCAACTCCTATTTATGAAGCTGCAGTTGTGAGCAAGGCACTGTACTAGGCTCAAACAAAGGCTCATAGAGCTTCTTGGAGAGAAAGACTCTACAGAAGAAGGTAATTAGTAATGCAAAAGAATACATCATAAGATGTTCAAGCTGAAAGAAGCTTGAAGGTCGTTTACTCTAATATGCCCGTTTTACAGATGAGGAGTCAGATTCAAAGAGACTTGCTTAGATTGTGGGATAATCAGAGCCACAGCTGTTTCATTGACCATGTACTGTGATGCTGTCTGCCTTGTGTTCAGTTTCCAGAATCTCTGAAATGAGCCGACGACAACCAGTTTTCAGGTGAGGAAACTGAAGTTCAGAGGGCTAAGTCATTTGTCTGAGGTCACACAACTAGTGACAGAGGCCCCCCCAGATTCCAGCCCAGCTCCACCTGCTTCCAGAGTAACGTCTCTCGTCCATTAGTTCTGCAGAGTTATATCAAGAAGTGTGTCCCATGTCCCCATCTGCATGGGGAACACCAATTTATCCTTAAAGACTTGCTGACTTGGTCCTGTCTTTCATAGATCCTCCCCCGAGTCCCTCTGGCCACCTCTATCTCATGTGCTAGATTTGTGTCTGTGCCCCACCTGAGGTTCCCGTGTTGTATACCCCTAGCCTGCTGCAGGGCAGATGCCCCTAAATCTCACTGGAAAGAAACCAGTGGATCTGCCAAACCCTAACTCCAGGGGCAGTTCATTCTGGGGGTGCAGAGCAGCCCTTGCCTTTAGATTCCAGCCAGACCTTCCACCCACACAGCACTCTGGGCAGGTGGGGACTTGAGACAGGCTTCCTGGCTCTCTTGTACTCACAGCCCCTTGGGGGGTGTAGGCTATTCTGTCTCAGGCCCCCTGCCCAACACACCTACACAGTCACTAGACATCAAATGCCCTCCTCCAGGAGACTCTCTTCTCCTTGTCCCCTTCCCCTCCTCTCCCTGGACCCCACCCCATTCTTCTTCCCAGCCCCTGATACATACCAATATCAGCCTTGACTCCTCTCCAACTCTTCCCATGCTGAGGGGAGGGAAGGAGACCCAGCAGAGAGGAGCGGGGGCTCTTTGAAGGTCAGGGTTGGCACACCTGCCAGACCATCAGATTTTAACACCCCAAGGATGGCTCCCCTGAAGACCTCTGTTGAGTCCTAGGATGCATCTTGCTCTGCCTTGAGTGGCATTACTAAATGCCCTTTTGTTATCCTCACTTCATTGATTTCCCAAGAGGTAAGTGGATGTGTGTTGTGGAAGGGGATATGGCCAGCAGGAAATACTGTTCTTCCACTTAATGAAACCTGACAAGTAATGAAAGCAATTTAAGGGTGCAACATGGATCTGTTACATGTTTAAAAAGTCAAAATTTTAGAAAAAGTAACTTGCCTGGGGTTTCAAAAAACTAAATGCAATTACTCTCAGTAGTGATAAGTCATCTCCTGAAAATTCCAGCAGATTTGGAGTAAATATTGATATGTCTACTTTTATCCATGATGGGGAAATTGAAAGCTCCCAAGAATATAAAATTCTAATATCAGTGTCTCACCAATTTGCTCAAGTATCAAAATACAATGAAGATATTTAGACTTAAACTACAAAGGTGCAATGGGCTCCTTTCATTTCTTTTTCTGATAATTTGGTGTGTATGTGTGTGCGCGCCCTCAGTCACTCAGTCATGTCCAACTCTTCGCGACCCCATGGACTGTAGCCCACCAGGCTCCTCTGTCCATGGGATTTTCCAGGCAAGAATACTGGAGTGGGTTGCCATTTCCTTCTCCAGGGGATCTTCCCAACCCAGGGATCGAAACAGAGCCTCCTACGTCTCCTGCAGTGGTTGGTCGATTCTTTATCATTTGAGCCACTAGGGAGCCCCTTAGACAAATCAGAACACAGTTCAAAAACGTGTCATTCCTCCAGGTAACCACTGTTACCATTAACACCACAAAACCACTGTTACCATTAACACCACAAAACCCTGGACCTGAAATTGTTTTAAAGAGCCCGTCGATTGAATGCCTACATGCGCCAGCCTTGGTTTTAACCATTTAATGAAGGTTGTCTGACCTAATTATCCAAAGCCCCGAGAGGAAGGGTCATTAGCCTGTTTACAATTGTAGAGCCTGGGTTCAGGTCAAATAACCAGTCTAGGTGTACACAGCTCAGTGGTGGAAGCATCAGGATTCTAAACCAGGTCCATCTGTACATCCTCCAATCCACTCTATCTCCTTAGAATATGCCGATGTTTAGGATGAAATCATACCAACCCTTACACAGCCTGCAATATTGACTTTTTTCTAACACAGGACGATTTTTTTTGTTTTATTTTCATAAATCTTCATCAGCCTGCATATCTGTCACTTCTGCTCATTCACCCATTGCTCTCTCACGTCTTCATCACAGGATACCAGAAAGTGTGGTTTGAAATGTCTACTTTTGAGAATCTAGGTGAAGAGACAAAGGTCATGACCACTTACTGGTGATATGAAACATGGTGAAGCCAAAGGTAGCTCCCTGCACTCCTGGTATCTTCCTACGGGCCCACGTTTCTACCCAATTACTAAGACAAACCCCACACTCCTGACCTGAAAAGCCCAGCAAGGACCCGTAGCACTAGCATATATTAAGAAAAAAGAGAATGTGCAAACTTGAGGGAAAAGGGTCAGCCACAGTAGTAATTAAAAAATACAAATTGAAAAACTGAAAATAGGACTTTTGCCTATCTATCAAATTAGTAACAATTTCATAAATAATAGGACTACATACTGAAAGGAAATGATAAACTTTGCTTGTGGGGAAATAAATTAGTACATCTTTTCTCAAGACTAGTTTAATAATACGTAAGTATGTCAGTTGCTCAGTTGTGTCCGACTCTTTGCGACCCCATGGACTGTAGCCTGCCAGGCTGCTCTGTCCATGGAATTCTCCTGGCAAGAATACTGGAGTGGGTAGCCATTCCCTTCTCCAAGAGATCTTCCAAACCCAGGTATTGAACCTGGGTCTCCTGCATTGGAGGCAGATTCTTTACAGCCTGAGCTACCAGGAAAGCCCAGAAAGACATAAAACTGACCTAAAATTCTAGGTAGATGGGAATACTGGAGGAAGGTTCTGACCTGAGGTTTTCTTTCTTTGTTTAAAAGCAAGAACGACAAACAAAATGGTGCTGGAAAGACTAGAGACGTGCTGAAGACACATCAACCCAAACTGAGCCTTTTCCTTAAGTCGATCAGAAAATTTGAGAGGTAAGTAAGCAGGGGATAACTTTCCCCCACATGTGCATGTATTTGGGACTCTTGTAAACCCCACTCTTGCCCATACCCACTCTCTGGAGACCCTGGCAGGACCAGCAGCTAGGTGTCTCCTGCAGTGTGTCCGTGTGTCCAGCCTGCTCAGACACTCATGGACCACCCATTCTTGCAGGAGCTGAGCAAACAGGGCATAGAATCACCTTCTCTCTCTTCAGGGTGAAAGTGGAATTCCCATCCCAAAGGGGAATTATTCTCCCATGAGGAGGAGAGAGAATAGTAATGTTTTGCTTTGAAAATACTCTTATGACTGCAGCAAGTTGGAGTGCATTTCTGTCTGTGAGATGCAATGAAAACGCAGTCTGTGTGATGGCAATGAAAATTCAGGAGACTATAAGAGACTTAGGTTTGATCCCTGGGTTGGGAAGATCCCCTGGAGAAAGGCATGGCAACCCACTTCAGTATTCTTGCCTGGAGAATCCCATGGACAGAGGAGCCGGCGGGATATAGTCCAGAGAATCGCAAAGAGTCGGACACAACTGAAGTGACTTAGCATGCACGAAGCACTTGGCAGGAAAGACATACAGCCCATGGGATACAAACAAACTAGATGAAAGAAAAAAATATATTTTTAATAAAAAAGAAAAAGAAGAAATTCTCTATTTCTCACTGTAGGAGGAGAAAGAATTATGTCTCGACATGACCCCAGATGCATCCTCCTCCCTGCCTGGGCCCCCTTCAGCCCGTTGCACGGAATCACCGAACTCCTGAGCCCCAGACTCAAAGGGAGACCTTGATTAGGGTTTACACTGAGCAGTGGGAGTTTCCCTGGTGCCTTAGACGGTAAAGAATCTGCCTGCAATGTGGGAGACCAGGGCTTGATCCCAGGGTCGGGAAGATTCCATGGCAAAGGGAATTGCAATCCATTTCAGTATTCTTGCCTGGAGGAATCCCATGGACAGAGGAGCCTGGCGGGCTACAGTCCATGGGGCTGCAAAGAGTCAGACACGACTGAGCGACCAGCACTTTCAACACTATGTTGAAGAGTTTGACCCAGAGGTCATTATGACGTCACTGTTATCCAATGATATCACTGTTATCTGCACAAGATTAATTTGCTTAAAAAATAATCTTATGACTGCAGCAAATCAGAGTGCATTTCTGTCTGAATAAAGAGTGTGTTATGGGACTTCCCTGGCAATCTTGTGGTTAAAACTTCTTGCTTCCAGGGCAGGGGGTGAGGGTTCAATCCCTGGTCAAGGAACCAAGATCCTACACGCCATACAGAGGCCAAAAAAACACAAAGAGTGTGCTATATATTGAATGGTCAAGCGTGCGGGCTCTGGGGCTCAAATCCAGCGTCCACCACCACCAACACCACACCCCTAGCTGTGTGATGACTGGGAGTAGCTATTTAGCTTCTCTGAACTTCAATATCCTGGTCTACAAAGTGGGGTTTGAGGACCAAAAGCCATCAGGCCACATGAAGCCCTCAGAGATGGTGTGCTCAGCTACACGTAGTTATGAGCTGGCAGAAGGGAGTCGAAGTTCTCATGTCTGAATAAGGGCGTCCAAAGAGAAGGCCGTCAGCAGCCCACAGGCTCGTCATTACCCAGCTGAGGACCTGATTTCTCAGCACCTTGAGGATGGGTCCAGGACAAATGGACAGCCAGATGACTCATCACCCAAACCAGAAACAGTTGAGAGCGTGAAACAGCACTATTACTATTAAGGCAGAGACAACAGAGGAAAGCAAGACCATCCCAGACAACCAAGACTGTGTGGTCACCCTGCCCAGCCAGAGAATGCTCCCGAAAATCTGCTCTTTGTGGTCTTTTAACTCTTATATTGGGCTTCCCTGGTGGCTCAGATGGTAAAGAATCTGCCTGCAAATGCAGGAGACCCAGCTTCAATCCCTGGGTTGGAAAGATCCCTGGAAAAGGAAATGACTACCCCCCTCAAGTATTCTTGCCTGAAGAATTCCATGGACAGAGGAGCCTGGCAGGGTATAGTCAGTGGGGTCACAAAGAGTTGGAAATGACTGAGCGACTAATAAAAATTAAACAACTCACATTAAGGGACTGATTGACTGAGTTAATCATTAACCACTCTTTCCTACAATAAGAGTTCAGGTGAATTGAGATATGTGGGATGTAAGGGGTTTTTTGCATCTTTATCGAGGCATAATTTACATATAATAAAATACATCCATATTAACTGTACCCTGGAATGAATTTTGATAAGTATATACACCCAAATAACCATTATCAAAATCTAAAGCTAGAACATTTTCATCAGCCCAAAAAGTTTCCTTATGTGACTTTGCAGTTGGTCCAAACACAAAGCCCCAGCCCTAGGCAACCACTAACCAGACTAGCTTTGCCTAATCTAGAATTTCAAATGCATGGAATCACACGTTAGGTACTATTTGTGTCTGGCTTCTTCTGTTCAGCATTATCCACGTTGCCTGGACCAACGGTATTTTTATTGCTAAACAGTATTCCTTTGTGTAGATCTAGCACAATTTGTTTATCCATTTACCTTTGATGGATATTTGAATCTATTATGAATAAAGTTTCTGTGCATATTCTTGGACAAGTCATTTTGTGGGCATATAATTTCATTTCTCCTGCATAAACACTAAGAAGTGGAATTTGAGGTCATAAGGTAAATGTATGTTGAAGATATTTTATAAAGCGGTTGTCCCAGATGGCACTAGTGGTAAAGAATCCACCTGCCAATGCAGGAGATGCAAGAGATGCCAGTTTGATCCCTGGGTTGGGAAAATCCCCTGAAGTATGAAATGGCAACCCTCTCCAGTATTCTTGCCTGGGAAATTTCATGGATGGAGGAAGCTAGTGGGCCAGAGTCCACGGGGTGGCAAAAATAATATTCACTTCCACCAAAAATGTGTGAGAGGTCCAGTTGCTTTTGCATCCTCACCAATACTTATTAGTAATATTATTAGTAATATTGTCAGTCATTTTCATTTCAGCCACTCTAGTGAGTGAGTAGGGTAGCTCCTGATTTTAATTTGCACTTCCCTGGGGACTATTGATGATGCTCTGCTTCTGATGCCCTTAGTGACTGTTCACTTATCTGCTTCTGTCAAATAGCTTTTCAAAGAGTTTTAAAAGTAAGTTGTGGGACTTCCCTGACAGTCCAGTGGTTAAGACTCCCCACTTCCATTGCAAGGGGTACAGGTTTGACCCCTAGTCAGGGAACTAAGATCCCCCATACCACGCAGTAAGGCCTAAAAAATGAAAAAATAATAATAAATTTGTTTTTCTTCTTCTTATTGAGTTGTAAGAGTTCTTTGTATATTCTGAATATTAGACCTTTGTCAAACACCTATGTTGCAAATATTTTCTGTCTAGGACTTGTCTATTCATTTTCTTAACAGTGTCTTTCAAAAAGCAGAAGTTTCACATTTTAATGAGGTTCAATTTATCAAATATTTTTTAAAGTCTCTGCTTTGTGTGGCCCAAGAAACTTTGCCTACTCCCAAATAACAAAGATTTTTTTGTATTTTTTTCTAGAAGTTTTATAGTTTTATCTTTTCCATTTAGATAGATCCATTTGAGATAATAATTTGTCATGATATGAGTTAGGGTTCAAGTTCATTTTTTCCATATGAATATCAGGCTCTTCCAACACCATTGTTGAAAAAGACTGCTGTTACTCTGCTGAATTTTTTAGGCATCTTTGTCAAATCAGTTGTCCATGAATATGCGGGCATATTTCTGGACTCTTTATTCCATTATTCTGACATATTTCTACACTTATGCTGATACTGCAGTCTCCTGTTCACTATAGGCTTATGATAAGCCCTGAAATTAAATAATGCAAGTTCTCCAACTTTTTTCTTAAAAAAAAAAAAAAAAAATGTTGGGCTGTCCATTTCTTTAAAAAAGAAAAAAAAAAAAAAGGACTTGAGATTTTATGATTCCACTGAATCAGTAGATTTATTTGGGGAGAATTGGCAATGTTGAGTTTCTATCGACAATCATGGTATATCTCCCATTTATTTAGAGTTTTTTTTAATTTATCATTAATGTTATACTGAATTTTTTGTCATTAACGGGTGTTCAACTTTTTTCAAATGTTTTTCCTGCATCTTCTGAGAGAATCATATGACTTCTACTTTATTCAATGTAAAGGGTGATTTACATTGATTTATTTTTAATGTTACACTAATCTTATGTTTTTTATATAAATACCAATTGATTATAATGTATTATCCTTTCTATATATTGCTGAATTCAATTTGTTAATATTTTGTTAAGGATTTTTGCCTTTATATTCATAAAAGTGACTGAATTGTAGCTTTGGTTTGTTGTCTTCGTCTGGTTTTTTACCAGCTGAGCCACAAGGGAAGCCCCCTGTTGTCCTCGTCTGGTTTTTAATCATGATAACCACAGCTTAATGAGAGATAAATCTCGATAATGAGAGTGAAAGTGAAAGTCGCTCAGTTATGGCTGACTCTTTGCGACCCCCATGGACTATATAGTCCATGGAATTCTCCAGGCCAGAATACTGGAGTGGGTAGCCTTTCCCTTCTCCAGGAGAATCTTCCCAACCCAGGGATGAACCCAGATCTCCCGCATTGCAGGCGGATTCTTTACCAGTTGAGCCACAAGGGAAGCCCAAGAATACCGGAGTAGGTAGCCTATCTCTTCTCCAGGGGATCTTCCTGACCCAGGAATCAAACCAGGGTCTCCTGCATTGCAGGTGGATTCTTTACCAGCTGAGCCATCAGGGAATGATAAGGGCAGAAACAGGGAAGGGAAACAAGATGAAATGAGCACATTTATAAAGTGAGACCCAACTGGGTGGCCGCATATAAATGGAAACTTTACTGGGTCTTAGTTACAATTTCAATTTGAGTTTTAAAATATGAACTCAATATTGGACTGGTTTTCCTTTAAAACAAAACAAAAAACAACATCCATAACTAAGAAGGCAATAATTAACTCCCCTCTCCTCTAAACCAGTTGAGTCTCTCCAGGTCCAGAGTTCAGTTCTGCACACCACACTTAAAGACAAATTGGACTGAATTCCAGGATACCACCACCAGGATGACAGATAGCCTTGAAATTATGAAAGGATTAGAAATGTTTCCACCGTGAAGGGCAAGAGAGTGAAGAGAAAGGACAGGTTGGCTGTCTTCAGGTTTGTGAAGGTTGGTCATGAAGGAAAGGAATTAAACTTGTTTCCTATGGCCCTAGAGGGTAGATCAAGGGACAATGGGTGGGTGTTGGGTTTCAGTTCTCCATAAGGGCTTTGTAACCACTATCAGTTCAGTTCAGTCACTCAGTCGTGTCCGACTCTTTGCAACCCCATGAATCACAGCACGCCAGGCCTCCCTGTCTATTACCAACTCCCGGAGTTTACTCAAACTCATGCCCATCGAGTCGGTGATGCCATCCAGCCATCTCAACTTCTGTCATCCCCTTCTCCTCCTGCCCCCAATCCCTCCCAGCATCAGGGTCTTTTCCAATGAGTCAAATCTTTGCATGAGGTGGCCAAAGTACTGGAGTTTCAGCTTCAGCATCAGTCCTTCCAATGAACACCCAAGACTGATCTCGTTTAGGATGGACTGGTTGGATCTCCTTGCAGTCCAAGGGACTCTCAAGAGTCTTCTCCAATACCACAGTTCAAAAGCATCAATTCTTCGGCACTCAGCTTTCTTCCCAGTCCAACTCTCACATCCATACATGACTACTGGAAAAACCATAGTCTTGACCAGACAGACCTTTGTTGGCAAAGTAATGTCTCTGCTTTTCAATATGCTATCTAGGTTGGTCATAACTGTCCTTCCAAGGAGTAAGCATCTTTTAATTTCATGACTTCAGTCACCATCTGCAGTGATTTTGGAGCCCCAAAAAATAAAGTCTGACACTGTTTCCACTGTCTCGCCATCTATTTCCCATGAGGTGATGGGACCAGATGCCATGATCTTAGTTTTCTGAATGTTAAGCTTTAAGCCAACTTTTTCACTCTCCTCTTTCACTTTCATCAAGAGGCTTTTTAGTTCCTTTTCACTCTCTGCCATAAGGGTGGTGTCATCTGCATATATGAGGTTATTGATATTTCTCCTGGCAATCTTGATTCCAGCTTGTGCTTCATCCAGCCCAGCGTTTCTCATGATGTTCTCTGCATAGAAGTTAAATAAGCAGGGTGACAGTATACAGCCTTGACGTACTCCTTTTCCTATTTGGAACCAGTCTGTTGTTCCATGTCCAGTTCTAACTGTTGCTTCCTGACCTGCATACAGGTGTCTCAAGAGGCAGGTCAGGTGGTCTGGTACTTCCATCTCTTTCAGAATTTTAACCACTATGGCCACCCCAAAACTCAGTCTCAGGTGTAGTAAGTCTCCCTTCACTCCTGAGTTCAGGAAGGGGTAGACCGCCACCGTGGAAATGGTAGATGCCGAATAGAGAATTTGAATCTGCTTTGGCTAAATACGTCACATGGTGCCCCAGCCCTGTTCTGTCATGCCTGTCAAGTGCTCCTTGAACAAAAGCTTTTCTGTGTAGCTTCCACACTCTTTGCCCAAGAAAGAAAAATGGCCCAAATCCTCACAGTGTGGTTACCAAACACCAGGACTAATATTTGATAAAGCTTTGGTGAATTTTTTAAAATGGAACAATCCCATCTGTCTTTCATAAAATCAGATTTGTTCACTTAAAGGATTCTCCCTTATGCCAAGATTATGCCCTTACTTCTTTTCATCTGGTATTGAAGTGTCTTTTATAGAATGTTGGTGATAGTAGATGATCTTGTTTTTAAGTGTTTACCCAACAAAATTAAAATTGGATATGCTATCTCAAACTTTCATTTTTTATAGTTATTAATTAATTATTTTTATTTTATTATTAATGCTGATTGCAGTGGGTCTTCATTGCTGCTTGCAGGCCTTCTCCAGTTGCAGTGAGTGGAAACTACTGTCTAATTGTGACACAGGGGCTTTTCATTGCAGTGGCTTTTCTTGTTGGGGACCACAAGCTCTAGCTGCACAGGCTTCAGTAGTCGCAGCCCGTGGGTGCAGTAGTGGTGACTTGCTTGCTCTACAGAACAGGCTCAGTAGTTGTGGCACACGGGCTTTATGGCTCTGAGTCATGTGGAATCTTCCCAGACCAGGGATCGAACCCACATCCCCTGCACGGGCGGGCAGATTCTTATCCACTACCCCACCAGGGAAGTCCCAGTTATTGCTTTGTATAATACAAAGCGTACAGCAGGCCATTCAACTAGGTCACCATGAGGACCTTGTATTTGTACCAACCAACTTGTATACAACGTATGGAGGAGGAAATGGCAACCCACTCCAGTATTCTTGCCTGAAGAATTTCAATGAACAGGGACGCCTGGCAGGCTACAGTCCATGGGGTTGCCAAGAGTGGGACATGACTTAGCAACTACACAGATACAAATTATATTTACCCAAACTAGATCTTCTTAAAGTGTATTCCATGGGGTAGCAGGGGGGAATTTAAACAGTTTGTGTCTAGGTTTCTGCGTGTCTGTGAAATACCTAAACCACGGAATAGTTTTCATAGTTTTTATCAGATGTTCAAAGACGACCAACCCCTAATTTAGTCTGAGCATATGGAAGTTAGGTTGAATGATTGAACTGAAATGACCTCTAAGATCTCTTCTCAGGTCTACAATTCCAAGTCAACTGTTTTAAAACCCGAAGCACGGAAGGCTCTCTGTGCACGGAGAGTTGTCTGAACACACTTAGGGAGCCCTGGACAGTCAGAGAACATTCATGAAGTTACTAAGAACCAAGGGTATAAAGGAGATCCACCTCTCTCTAACTTCCTCTCACCTAAGACTCTCCCTGAATACCCCAAACTCCAGAGTAATCTCTTAAATTCCTAGAGTGAATGAGGTCATCTCAGAACAGAAAGTCTCCCATCCTTCATTTACTAAGTCACAATTATTCTTACCCTAATGAGATGTTAAAATGTGATGGCATCAGTGTGTAAATATTTGAGTTGCCAACTCATGGTCTCTGCTTAAATTCTTCTTTTCTGGAACACACTCAGACCCAGTTAGAAAACGTGCTTTCTGCTTCTGCAGTGTAGATAAGTACCGCCAGTTCTGGGGAAGAAGTTTTCACGATGAGACAGCTTTAAACATGCCGGCCAGTTCTACTCTGAGATGATGGAGCAGCCGCAAAGCTATACAATGTAGCTTTTGTTCAAGTGGCAATTAGCAGAAATTATAGACCAGGGGCAGTGTCATTGTGCAAAGGATTCAGTCAAAGTAGACCCAGACCAGTGTTCATTAAACCAGCCAAAAGCTGGAGAAACCTCTTTTAAAAAATTAAACAAGCTCTCAGCCTATTTGCTCCAGTTATAACCATGCTGAGGAGTATGCTTCCTCTCGCTTACAGATAGTACCTGGAGGACACTCTTGGGAGGGGGAGCTCTCTAAGTGTAGGGTCTTTGATTGACAAATGCATTCAAGGGGAAATTGCTGGTGTGATTTTATTCATTATTAGCAAAATGAAGGAGCTGGATTGTGCTGTCTTGTAGCTCTTGTGCCAGTTATAATAGCATCTCTGGTTATTTTATTTTATTTTAAATCAGACTTTAGAGTATGAGATCCATGCTGGTTTCTATGGGGTGGGAGGGAGAGAGTCTGAAGGAGAAGATCAGAGTAATTAAAGGGAAGATGCAGAAATTGTGTGGAGTGCAAGTCACAGAGTCTCAGATGTGAGAGGTAGTTCAAGGCTCACCTAGTCTACAAGGGGTCCCAGTTCAGTCCTTTAAATGGCCTTTAAGTAATAAACCAAGTCCCCTGTAATGGCAGTATCCACTCATGTCCTTGAAGAGAGCCACTGTGTCCAAGCACCCTGCGTTGTCCCCACACAGGGCAGTCTCTGTTTTTGTGTGTTTCAGGGCTCCTGGGTTCCTCACCATCCCCTTCCTTTCCTCTGGCATGTTCCATGTCTCTCATCATTCCACCTTCATCTAAAATATGGAAACTTAACCCTGGAGAAGGAAAGCCTAGAAGCCTCTGATAATCACTCTCAAGGCTTTCAAGAGTCAACAATAGGAGGATGCTCTTGACTCTTCCAACTTCACAAGCAAACAAGTTACACTGCATTGTCTTAGAAGGAGCTCCCAATTCTGCAGAAACTCAGGCATGCAAGCTCCTTCCTAGTTGTCTGCTGTGCTCTTTAGGTGTCCGGGTGATACTGCAGAAAGCCCACTAACCCAGGCATGGAGAGCCAGCTCTGCCCACACTTTCTTGAGTGGCTTTAGGGATGGCATCCCCTGGCCCTGAGCCAGTCCCACCTCTGGGCTCTCAGAAGGACTGGACTCCTGAGGCTCCCAGTGGGTTGGGGCATCTGCGGAGTTACTACTGGTAGGGCTCAGGAACCACTAACTTGTGGAGCCTTGCCTAGAGACTAAATGAAAGAACAGCTGTTGTCCCAGGAAAAAGCTGATGCTCAAAGGGCATCTCTGAGCTGGAAACATTGGGACCCACAGGACAAGATGATTTCCAAGGTTCTAAAGCCCCTTGCAGCTTAGCTGCCTCATAGAAGGAGGAGTCCTGATGGGATGAGTTATCTTCTCCAGGTCTACTCTGCCTCTAGGTGAGAATTTAGAGAATCTGCTACTGTGGGTGAAATCTTTCCACCTTTGGCATAATCATTGTGTTTTGTTTTGTTTTTAATTTAAATTAGGGACTTCCCTGGTGGTCCAGTGGCTAAGGCTCTGAATGCAGGGGGCCCAGGTTTGATGCTGGTCAGGGAACTAGATCTCACAGGCTGCAACTGGGAGTTCACATGATGCAACTAAAGATCCTGCATGCTGCAACTAAGACCCAGGGAAGCCAAATAATAAAATAAATTAAAATCTAAAAATTAAAAGTCAAATGTAAACTCTTAGCTCTTAAAAGCACTTCATAATGGTGATTTTTAGAGATTCCACCTCAAGCAGAGCCCTACATATTTTGTCAAATCAACCTCCGCACTTTTTTTAAAGTGGTTTATTACAGTGATAATGAGCTTGAGTTTAGAAACCAAACAAACTTGAGTTTCTAACCTGGCTTCATTACTTACCTAGCCATGTGATCTTGAGAAAGTTACCTGATGCTCTGAGTCTTAGTTTCCTCACCCGTAAAATGGACATAAGCATCTAGGTCTTCAGAGGTGTGGTGAGAAGTGAGATGCCTCCTGTGAAGTACTGAGCAGGTCTAGCCCCCACTATCAGCATGATCTTTTTGGAATCCATTGGATCATTTTTATTAAACCAGATGTATACCTTGGGTTTTTGGATTACATGGAACCACGTCTTCTATAGGAGGATTATACCTGACAGAGGAATCTAGCCCAATTCTCACATTTCCAAGTGAGGAGTCACACTCTCACAATTAATTACACAGACAGAAATGGCCCCTGGATAAAATCTGTGAACCCAGCACCCCCTCTCCAGATCTCCAAGGACTCTTCTCTCTCCTCCCCTCTGTCCTCCCCTAGCCGGACACTTGCACTTCATCTCCTCTTAGCTGGAAGCTCTTTCTGGAGGAAGGGTCACCTTCTTCACCATGCATGTCTTGAGCCTGACCTCTGGTAGCTTTAGAAGTAAGTCCACTTTGCCTTCTCAGAGCACCCAGGTCAGCTCCCCTTGAGGAGTCAGAGAGAAAGCCTGCTAATGTGATATGGGAGGAGAGTCCTTCAACTCAGCCCAGGATCACCCTTTCCTCATCCCATGAATGTCTGAGAGCAGAGGCAATGAGAGCATCCCAGGCCGGGGTACCGAACTGTGCAAAGGCCCTGCCTGGAGGCGGAAGTCCGTGCTGTCCAGCTTAAGAGAGGCAAAGGCCTCAAGGCAAGACCAGACCTTCAGGTCCTGGCCCCATGCTCACTATTCTTGGCTTTATTATTACCTCCTCAAAATGGAAGACATGGCTTCATTTGCACCACTAGAGTCCTTGAGAATGAGGCAATCCATTCCTGAGGCGATGCGATGTTTCACAACCTCAAGTTGGTATGCAAATAAATGCAAATGCGGCACCAGTTATCCTTAAAGATGCAAGGTACGTACCCCAGGAGAGACCTACTAGCACACTATGTCTATCCTGGTTCAAAAGGATCGGTATGTTTCATTACAGCTTTCTTCCTTAAATCAGAGTCCAACTCCATGAAAGTATTTGCCAGGTCTGATTCAAGAAATTCCACCTGTGTGTGAAATACAAATAGGCTTTCATCTCCTGGAGCTGGTCATCAAGCTAACACTCTTGACTTCACAGCTCTTCATTCCTAACAGTCCTGGGAGAAAAGTATCAAATCAGAAAGACCATTTGAATTTTCCCCTACTTGTGACCAGGCTGAAGATACAGCTGAGACAAGGGGGCTTTGGAGCCAGAGTCTTGGGTTCTAGCACCTGCTCTGCTGCTGGTGATCATGGGACCGATAGGTCCTAGCAGCAAATCTCTGAGCCTCAGTTTCCTCATCTGTAAAACACAAAGATAATGATCACTTTGTCTCTCTTTCAGAGCCTTAGAAGGTGAATCATTCTTCCCTTCCCTTGTCTCCCAACCCAACTCCACTTCCCGAAGAGGAAGGACAAAGAAACCAGGCTGGTGTTATGTGGATTGTTGTGTGATGGCTGCTGTTGTGGAAACTGGAGACGACACGTGCAAAGTGCCTTCTTTTGTTGTTGTTCAGTTGCTAAGTCGTGTCTGACTCTTTGCAACCCCATGGACTGCCGTGATGTACTGGAACAGTATGAAGTCAGCTGGGCACGGGGAAGCCTTTGCTGTCTCCATCTCCGTGCTAATGATTCGTGGTGCGTGGCCCTCAGCCTTGGTGCCTTTTCAGGCTGCTCCACCAGGATCTATTTGCATGGCTGCCCCCTGGCATCAGCATCTGTTTCCAGGCATTCTTCAGCAGGAGAAAATTCTTGCCTTTGGTGCAGAGGGGCGGTAATGATTCAGACACTCCTCTACCCCTAAACAGATTGCAAATTTTTCCTCAATGGGAAAGAGGATACACTATAAAATATAACATTTCCTTAAGGGTTTGTGGGTTTTCTTTCTTACAGTTAATCATGTTTTGAAGCATTTAGGAAACAAATACAATGCAGCTTTTTTTTTTTTTTTTTTCTTAATCATGACCAAGTAAGTTCCCCTCCAGATGGAAAAACTCTAGATTTTTAAATTAAGACCATCGTATTGGCCTACTTTTCAACATTTCATTTGGTTTTAGAGCTGGAAAGGGCCTTGGAAACCACCTCGCTTGATGCCTTGACTTTCAGATCCAAAGAGCCCAAAAGGATGAGGTGACGTACCTAAGGTCACATAGCTTGTCAGAGATGCACCTGAGTTGAACCACAGGCTTCCAGATCCATAGTATACTGTGTCTCATTTCTTACTGCATTGCCAGAAAAAAAAGAAAAAAAAAGCACTTTGGGAAGGAGAATGAAATAAGGCTTCTTTCTGGATGTTTGTATATCACCCACAATTGGCAGGCTGGACTTTTAGAATATTTGCCATGGTCTAACTTAATAGGTGGCCTATGTAAGACAGAAATTTACTCAGGGGAGGTAAAAAGAGGAGTATTGAGGAAATCCCAATTCCTGCTATCCACTGAGCAGGAGTCCCACAGGATGTCAGGGGAACACCAACCCAGGCAGTGAGGTCAAACCTATGAAGTCAAACATATTAAGTCATATGCAGCAAGTTTCCAGGTATAGCAAGATGTACATGAAATATACATATACTTAAAAACATAGTTTTGCCAAAATTCAAATGTAACTGGGAGTTCTACATTTCATCTGGCAACTCTAACCAAATAGGTTTTAAAAATGCAACATTCAAATGTAAATCCCAAATTGAAAGTTACAAAACTAGCTGCTCCAAACTGTCATTTTGAAACCAAACTGCTTCTCACATGAGCAACCCTACGTAATATGCTTTGGGTAATTCTTGATAGGAATTTAGTTATATGCTCAAGGTGAAACAGTCTCCGAAGTGACATAAAAATCTACTAAGAAAGCTAAATTTCAGGTTTGTCTCTCAGTTCAGTCAAAAAGCACCACCCACGTGTGGACAATCCCTCTAGTCTCCCTGTCTCCCTCCTGCTTCTGGGAGCTTGTGTCTACACTTGCCATTCAATCCTCAAAACACCATCATCTGGCCCCTACTCTTATTGTGTGATCAGGACCATTCTTGCCAAGGTACATGACAACTGAATACAATATACACTCATTATTTGTGTATTGTTCCATGGAGTCACTGTGAATACTGAATTAGCAAATACTGAATCACAGCTCCTATGGGAAATACAGAGTTAGGTTCCTGCAAGCCTCTGGGCACATTTTCAAATATCAGTATATACACAGTGTTATTGTATGTGTGTTTCTGATTAAAGGCACATTATTTAATACATATGGTTTATTCATTAACACTGAACTCATGGCTGGCAGTGTTATAACTCGTGCCTGAATGCAATGTACTGTACATATGTACTTTCATTGTAAGACTGATCACAGCCTTCCTGCACTTAGGAATACTACATACACTTCAGCACAAACTCACAGGCTGTTTTACGATCACCAACCAAAGCACAAACAATATAAAAATCATGGCACTAAATAGATGGAAAAGGACACGTATTACAAGTGACCATGGACTCCACCAAGCCGGGCAGCAGTCCTGGGAGCAGCCTCACTGTGCCACGTTTCCAGCTCCAGCTTCTCCAGCTCCAGAGTACCCGCAGCCCAGGCCACTGGCCCCGAGACTTCCCCTACTTCACCTCCTATTAACTAGAGCAAATGAAAGAAAGGAAGGAAGCACAAGAAAAGAGACACAAGTGAGAATATGAGTCATTACTGAGGGGTGCCTGATTGTGTGCTAAGGGCTTCCCCCATCACTTGATCTAATCCTCTCTAACCTTGTGCCGGATACACAGAAGTGAGAAGTTATGGACTTTGTCCAAGGTCACCTTGGATAGTTGAGTGTCAGGCAGATTCTAAATTATCTTTGGTAATTCCAACTACCAAATTCTAATTCCAAACTATCTTTGTTGATCTGGAGCCTCACACAAATCAGGACTTATCAAACTACGACCTATGAGCCAAACCTAGGCCTGTTTATCTCTGTATCATCTATGCTGCTTTTGTGCTACCAGTGCAGAGTTGAGTGGCTACAACAGAGAACTCATGGCCCGCAGAGTCTAAAATGATTACTTTCCAGCTCTTTTCAGTAAAGCTTGGGCATCCCTGCTCTCGATCACTCTGAGATGTTGCCTCTTGGTGATGAAACCGTAGAGAAACCATGCTGTGGGGGAGTCCAGTAGGCTGTAAGCAACCCTTCACACAGGTATCAGTCTCCCTGTTTACAAATGAGGAAACCAGGGTGTAATCATTCAAGTGTTGTCCAAGGTCCCAACTCCCAGGTGGCCAGGCTGGGATCTGAGACCACATAAAACTTCCTCCAGAGCAAATCCTCAGGCCACCAAGACCTGGAGATGAAGCTGGGGCATGTTTGGGTGCCCAAGACTTTCACTGCTGCCCTATCTTCATGCATTCATGACAGATCTACAACATGGGGCAGAGAGACCAATCTCTGTCTTGTACATTAATTGTTCCTAAAAGAATGCCCCAATTCACAAATGCTGATTTTGATTAAAATCATCAAGATGATTTCCTACTTCCAAAATACTGACAAAATAGCTTTTTTATCTATGTAGACAAAAAACTAAGCGAGGATTATTTAAATCAAGATTATGTACAACACGCATCCTAATTACTACACGATTACCTAGCTAAAGAGTGGATATTGGTGGATGTTGTTTTCGGCTGGCAGTCAAATCCAAATTAATAGCATTCTAGGCTGATCTGGATCACAGATAAAATTAAATTAATGTGACTCTGAGCCAGCTCTATTTATAAGCAAAGCCCAACTACAAAGAGAAAAGAAACATTTTAAGATGCAAAAATATGCCTCTGAACACAAGCCAAACATGGATTTTTAATTAAAGCACCAAGACTTTTTTCCCCTACTGATTGTTCCTTTCGGGTATCAGCTAGATATGTCAGGGCTATCCTGGAATTGGGCCTGAGATTCTGAGGACAGCTGAAGGTTAGAGAGCAGTGGGGACAAGTTTTCCCAAAGTTCAAACAAAGGAGACTTAACGCAATGGGAATCTGAGCTCCCAGCTTCCAAAAATTCCCTGTGCACCAAGATCAAAGAACTCCAGGAGGAAAAGAGAAAAAACTGAGATTTTTATTTTGAAACAAGTTATCTCACTCCCAGCCCCATCTCATTGCTCCAACCACACCCAGGAATGAACAGGAGAAATGAAAAGGATGGTCTGACCCAAGAAGACTCATCCCTCCTGGGTCCCCAGAGTTGCTTTCCACTCTGCCCCTGGAGGAAGGCATGGCAACCTACGCCAGTATTCTTGCCTGGAGAATCCCTATGGATAGAGGAGCCCGGTGGGCTACAGTCCACGGGGTCACAAAGAGTCAGACACGACTGATTGACTAAACAACAACAAAAAAAGCAGTCTTTATAGACTGAATATGTTACCGTTGGTCAACCACTAAGTCGTGTCTGACTCTTTGCAACCCCATGGACGGTAGGATGCCAGGCTCCTCTGTCCTCCACTATCTACTGGAGTTTCCTCAGATTCATGTCCATTGAGTTGGTGATGTTATCTAATCATCTCATCCTCTGTTGCACCCTTCTCCTTTTGCCTTCACTCTTTCCCAGCATCAGGATTTTTTCCAAAGACTTCACATCAGGTAGCCAAAGTTCTGGAGCTTCAGCTTCAGCATCAGTCCGTCCAATGAATATTCAGGACTGACTTCCTTTAGGATTGACTGCTGTGATTTCCTTGCAGTCCAAGGGACTCTCAAGAGTCCTCTCCAGCACCACAATTTGAAAGCATCATCTTCAATGCTCAGCCTTCTTTCTGGTCCAACTCTCACATCCATGCATGACTGCTAGAAAAACCATTGCTTTGATTATATGGACCTTTGTTGGCAAAGTGATGTTTCTGCTTTTTAATATGCTATCTAGGTTTGTCATAGCTTTTCTTCCAAGGAGCAAGTGTCTTTTGAGTCCATGGCTGCAGTCACCATCCGTGGTGATTTTGGAGCCCAAGAAAACAAAATGGACTGAGTATATGAGGAAATTTATCATAGCATCTTCCCAGCAAGCAATTCAGACCCTGGGATCCATAGGGCACTCCATGCTGCTCACAGAACATTGGAAGAACTCAAGAATGACTCTTGACTTGACTGAGTGGTCCTGCCTGAAAATACATAGGCCCTCTTTCTACTTGGGCTTCCCTGGTAGCTCAGAGGTTAAAGCGTCTGCCTGCAATGCGGGAGACCTGGGTTCGATCCGACCCTGGGATCCGTAGGGCACTCCATGCTGCTCACAGAACATTGGAAGAACTCAAGAATGACTCTTGACTTGACTGAGTGGTCCTGCCTGAAAATACACAGGCCCTCTTTCTACTTGGGCTTCCCTGGTAGCTCAGAGGTTAAAGCATCTGCCTGCAATGCGGGAGACCTGGGTTCGATCCCTGAGTCGGGAAGATCCCCTGGAGAAGGAAACAGCAACCCACTCCAGTATTCTTGCCTGGAGAATCCCATGGATGGAGGAGCCTGGTGGGCTACAGTCCATGGGGTCACGAAGAGTCGGACACGACTGAGCGACTTCAGTTTCACTTTCACTTTTCTTTCTACTTGGGAAACTTATAGCCAAAGATAAACAGAGTGAAGATGGGAGGCCTGTTTTTCTGAAAAGTAATACAGCAATCCAGCAGACTTCCTGAGGTTTCCCTCTGTACCTTGGTTGATGGGCGATCACAGGAGAGTTGAAATATTTTTCAGGTTGTTGCTGAAACTCAGCCTAAAAATTCTGACCCATATTCTTTCTTCCATAAACCACATGGCCTATGGAGGTTCTACCTTCTGAGGCTACATGTCTTTTCAGATACAGAGGTTGTGCTTGGCCACCCAAGGGAGTGGATACATTAGGGTTCCTCTCAATGGACCCTTTCATTTAAAACCAGGAGACCAGTGGCTAAGAAGGACCCCTGCCATTAGGGTCACCAGGAGAGAGTCCCCTAGTATGGCCTCACATCTCTGGTTTTTCTAGGTTGTAGGAAGACTAAAGATCTGGCCTTCCAGCCTCTAATGCATGAGATTTTAATTTGCTGAGTGCAGCCTTGAAAAGCAGAGTAATTTCCCTTCCTTCAGTGCTCAGAACCATCAAACGAGAAAACCTTTTCAGTTTTAACAGCTTCATCCCTTTGGCTGGTGATGGTACATGCAGACTTCCTTGCCAATTCATCTGGAATCAGGCTCTTTCGAGCATCAAACCAGACCGGAAAGCTATAAAATGAATACAGATCTCTGAATGACAAATTGGCATGCAATCTTTTTCCAGCCCAGCATCCAAGGATGGAGTTGGCTTTTGTTGAGTGCATGGTGGGGAGAGTTTTGTGGTTGCTTTTAATTTGAGGGTTTTGCTTTTGCTTATTTGCTTGCTTGCTTGCTTATTTGTAGTGCTAGTTTATTTATTTTTTGCTTTTCACTGCTTCCAATCTCCTTTGTGAGGAAAAGACTGGCTCTGTCATCTCCTGTCAGCAAGATCAGGGACAGCTTCTATACTTGATGTTGAAAGATGTAACGGAAATCTAGCACTTGAAAAACCTAAGTGATTTAGACAAAGAACGACCATTCCTGCTTGTGAAGAATCTGTGATTAGACCAAACTTTTCAACAAGACATTATTGATTGAGAACTGAGGTCAATATACCCAAACGTATAAGCCACTGGACAAGGACTTAAAAATGAGAGACATTTCAGAGGTTTTCCTCAGCCCTGCCTCTCACAGCTGCCATCCAACAACTTTAAGAACAAACTTAACTTTTCTAAACAAAAATAATTTCATCATTTTGTGTGGCATTAACACCCCGCTACTTCGATATGTTATCTATATTTTTCTTGTTGACATCCAACCAATTCAGAGCTAAAAATCCATCCTCTGGTTTTTCTGTGGGTCGTAAATCATAGAAAGGTTATATTTTATGAAAGCTGAAGCTGGGAAGTAAACAGCATATTTATATCCAAAGAGTTTCATCCATTAGGCAGCAGTGACAGGGCCCTGTGGGCCAGAATCTAGTTTTCTTACTTAAAAAGCTTAGTTCTTCTGTAGACTCCTGCAGGGACCTATAACAGTTGGAATTGGGTTTTTTATGCCTTTGAGGCCTCCGAATGAATGTTACACTTTTCCATTATTTTCTTTTTTCTTTTGAGAAAACTAGGCTACCTGCTTATTGCCTAAAACCTACACCCCATGATCGTACTGTTGTAAAATCTGTCTTCTGCTCCTTCCTCCCACATCTGATCAACATCCCCAAACTTTGTTTAGAGAAAGTCTGAGTGTCCTGCAAGGTTGTGCTGCATTTGTTGAGATGGGGGAGGGCTCTCTGAGATGATTTAAGCCAATGGGGGGCACACCGAATAAAACTTCAGCCCAAGGGGCACCTGACAACTTTGACCTCCTCTACCTCTACAAAAAATAAAAATAAAAAAGCTTAAATCTTAATATCTCCCTTGTTCTAGCTTATAAATGCCTTAAAGTCTTCCAACTATTTCACAAGATGGTACATGGTTGAAATAAAAAGGCATAAGTCCAGATCTTGCATTTCATAATACTGTCCACTATTAAAATGTTAGTGTGTCTGCCCCTTGGGCTATTAAAAGATGATGCGCCTGACCTGTCTACAAGCTTGTAATTTGTGGTCAGGATTCCAGATCAAGATCTATGAAGATAAGCAAGTAGATTTTACACCATTATTACATCAGGCAAGGAAGTATAGGTTCAGAATCAGCAGTGATCGAGCTGAAACTAGCCAAATAATCACTAACAATTAAGAAAATGAAGTATCTGAGTCTCAGTGCTCTTTTTAGCCACTTCGAACATATATTTGTTCTTTTGATGTCCTGTGTGAATAGGGGTGCTTTATCTGACTGCTGATGGGCTAAACAATGCATCTGAGTTGTAATATAGAACTCAATTTGCTGGGACTGTCATCTGAAAGGCCTGACAATTTATCGAATACTGCAGATGAAAGAAAGAGAGGAGAAAAAAATTTAAAACTGACCACTTCTAAAATGAAGAAAATAGGGCAGTAAAGGGTATTGTAATATACTTTAATCTTCCTTAATGTAGAAAAATATGAAATGCCATTAAATTTTCCTTTGAAATGGATGTGGTCGCATGGCTTGAGCACCCAAATCTAGTTAATGAATCTATTTTTAAGGCAAATAAACAGGAAAGAAGCGGTGAAGGAGTGATCTGTGCATTATACGACTAATTCAGAAGATGAAAGGCAGAAAAATTAAAGTTAAATTCACACAAATATTAGAGAAGTAAGGAAAATGGTTGCAGGTGTAAAAAAGGGAAGCCTGCATTTCCCGTGGGTGGGTGTTGGAAACAAGCAGACACTTTCTTTTCAAGAGCAAAGTTGGGAGAGATGAAAGTGTTTCAGGGGGCCCAATAATTAACATTTTAAAAGGTTTTCTTAATAAAAAATAATCCCACAATAATAGCAATTTAATCATTTTATTTGAAAAATTAAATCGATTGCAAGCATTCATTTGTGAGGAAGTGGCATTTACAGAATTTGGATGACCTTATCCAATCAGATCTCCACTTTAATCACTTTAAATGGAGCCAATATACAAAAAGAAAGCTGGCAACAGTCTGAGATTCAAAGGGCAATAATCTGGGGAGATTAACAGTCCTCCACAAAGGGCCCACACCACCTACTTATGCTTCGTTCTTTGTTACAGCCAGGACATTACTAATGGAACTCAGATCATGCGACGAAGAGTCTGTTGAGGAGACGGGTTTTATTAGGGAGTCTCATTGGTGTCCGCATCCACTGCCCATCTGGCAAAATGGCCTTGGGGGCATACTATCCCCTCAATAAAATAAAGAAACTTTTAGCACGTTAATGCAGTGCTGAGGATTGATCTTGGTCAACCTTAAATTATAAATGATGCCAAGGTTTAATCCCTATTAACTTGTAAAGTTAATATTAACTTTACAAAGTAAAGTTATTAATAGTAAAGTTATTAACTTGTAAAGTTAATAAATGATATTTTGTCACAAGACCAGAGTATACAAAACATTTTTCACAGACATTGTTTAATGTGATCTTCACATTGGAGCCCCTTTTCTTGAAAGAAACAGATACCCACTCTCTCCTTTCTCTGCTTTGGACACCACCTAGGCAAGCAGGGCCACCCCTACCCCCTCACTCTACACATTGAAGGAGACAGTGGAGATCAACACATCTCTCAGAATCCCAGCTCCTAATCCCAGGGAACCTGAAGACCCAGCTTGGTCTAATGTCCACTTTGGTCCAATCCATAGTCAAGGAACAGATCATATTACATAAACGTGGCTGCAAGAACATGGGGGAGACGGGGGTAATCCTCAGAGAAGGGGAGAGAGGCCTGCAAGACATCTCAAAGGTAACTTTTGCCCAGAGCAGGGGACACAAAAATTAAGAGCTTGAATTCAGATGCCAGATTTCCCAACTGTGTGATCGTGAGTGAGGGTCTTAACCCCTGTGCACCTCTGTTTCCTCATCTGTAAATCGGGATGATAAAGTCACCTATCTTGTACACTGTACTAAGTCACTTCAGTCTTGTCTGACTCTTTGTGACCCAGTGTACCGAAGCCCACCAGCCTCCTCCGTCCATGGGATTCTCCAGGCAAGAACACTGGAGTAGTGGATTGCCATGCCCTCCTCCAGGGGATCTTCCTGACCCAGGGCCTGAACCCACATCTCTCAGGTCTCTTGCACTGGCAGGTGGGTTTTTACCACTACCGCCCCCTGATTTTATAGGGAAGGTTAACATGGGGATTAAATGAGCTAATAGAGGGAACACTTTCAGAACTACGTCTAAACAGATAGCATAGGGAATGTGTTCCTTACAACTGTTGACTATCATCACCATTATTTTTGTTTGCCCATTTTTTTTAACTTGAAGAAAGTGAACTTCAGAAAGGTTACATGCCAGGCTCACAGCTGTGGCCTCTAACATCAATCTTCTTCAAGCTACTGCCCCGCTTATGCCCCATCAGGGCCGGACTGTGTGTGTATGCACCCTGGCAGGCTAATGTTTTACACCATTCATTCATTCCTCAACAACTGTGCCCTGAGTTCCATCATGGCCAGGGAGAGAAGGGAGGCCATGAGACAGCATCACACCCTGCACTGAACTAGTTGTTGTTTAGTCGCTCAGTCATGTCTGACTCTTTATGATGCCATGGACTGTAGCCCGTCAGGCTCCTTTGCATGGAAGTCTCCAGGCAAGAATACTCGAGTGGGTTGCCATTTCCTTCTCCAGGGGATCTTCCCGACCCAGGGATCAAACTCACATCTCCTAAATTGGCAGGTGGATTCTGTACCACTGAGTCACATGGGAAGCCTATGCACTGGACTAGCCCATTGTCAAAACCAAGGCCGTGTGGTCTGCCAGACCCACCCTCCCAGGAAGTTCATTAGCTCTGGTCACTCAGATTTGCCGCCCCTCCTCCCACTCAACCCCAACAGGCTTTCCAGAGTGTTCCTTCCAGCCGCATTCACTCTTTTGCCTGGGAGCAGTGTAAGCACCCTGAATTTCTCTTTCACAGTATGTTTCCATCAGTGTGAAGCCACCTCACAGGGCCTAGCATTAGTAGTTGCTCAATAAATGGTAGCCATTACAATTCTGAAAAGTGTGAAAGTGTTAGTCACTCAGCAGTATCTGACTCTTTGTGACCCCATGGACTGTAGCCTGCCGGTCTTCTCTATTCAGAGAATTCTCCAGGCAAGAATGCTGGAGTGGGTAGCCATTCCCTTCTCCAGGGGATCTTCCCAACCCAGGGATCGAACCTGGGTTTCTTGCATTGCAGGCAGATTCTGCACCATCTGAGCCAGCAGAGTAGACCCATTACTGTTATGAAGGGAAAAACAAACAATGATGGAGCAACCTACAGGCTCCCAGGAGAAGTCGGGGCCCCACTGGGCCAGTGTTGATGCTTTCACACCAAGCCTTGGGCTCAGGCTCCAGCGAGAGCCTCTTGGTGCCAACGTGACCAACCACTGTGGGCTGGACACTGGCCAGCCTGACTCACAACACACTCTTGTTGTCCAAGAGGGAGGGACAGGGGCAGGATACCCCACACTTTGCTCTAGCTCAGGGCTCTTCTGGGTTCTCAGAGGGCCTTCCAATATTTGACTCAAACTAAGCTCTTTATCGTATATAGTTTTTTAGCATAACCACACGCCTTCCAAAACTGAATGCAGTGTGTGTGTGTTCTCAGTTGTGTCCAACTCTTTGTGACCCCATGGACTGCAGCCCACTAGGCCTCTCTGTTGGTGGAACTTTCCAGGCAAGAACACTGGAATGGGTTGCCATTTCCTCCTCCAGGGGATCTTCCCAACCCAAGATCAAACCCAAATGCAGTGGAGACACTTTAATACATCAGCTAGGGTTGCAACTTGTTTTTGAGCACACCTCAGAAAAAAATTTCTCCTTTATTACTGTTTAATTGATTCAGTTCAGTTCAGTTCAGTCACTCAGTCGTGTCCGACTCTTTGCAACCCCATGGACCTCAGCACGTCAGGCCTCCCTGTCCATCACTAACTCCCGGAGTTTACTCAAACTCATGTCCGTTGAGTCAGTGATGCCATCCAACCATCTCATCCTCTGTCGTTCCCTTCTTCTCCTGCCCTCAATCTTTCCCACCATCAGGATCTTTTCCAATGAGTCAGCTCTTCGCATTGGGTGGCCAAAGTATTGGAGTTTCAGCTTCAACATCAGTCCTTCCAATGTACATTCAGAACTGATCTCCTTTTAGATGGACTGGCTGGATCTCACAGTCCAAGGGAATCTCAAGAGTCTTCTCCAACACCACAGTTCAAAAGCATCAATTCTTTGGTGCTCAGCTTTCTTCCCAGTTCAACTCTCACATCCATATATGACTCCTGGAAAACCATAGCCTTGACTAGATGGACCTTTGTCGGCAAAGTAATGTCTCTGCTTTTTAATATGCTGTCTAGGTTTGTCATAGCTTTTCTTCCAAGGAGCAAGTGTCTTTTAATTTCATGGCTGCAATCACCATCTGCAGTGATTTTGGAGCCCCCAAAAATAAAGTCTGCCACTCTTTCCACTGTTTCCCCATCTATTTGCCATGAAGTGATGGGACCAGATGCCATGATCTTAGTTTTCTGAATGTTGAGCTTTAAGCCAACTTTTTCACTCTCCTCTTTCATTTTCATCAATAGGCTCTCTAGTTCTTCTTCACTTTCTGCCATAAGGGTGGTGTCATCTGCATATCTGAGGTTATTGATATTTCTCCTGGCAATCTTGATTCCAGTTTGAGCTTCATCCAGCTCAGCGCTTCTCATGATGTACTCTGCATAGAAGTTAAATAAGCAGGGTGACAATATACAGCCTTGACGTACTCCTTTTCCTATTTGGAACCAGTCTGTTGTTCCATGTCCAGTTCTAACTGTTGCTTCCTGACCTGTATACAGATTTCTCAAGAGACAGGTCAGGTAGTCTGATATTCCCATCTATTTAAGAATTTTCCATAGTTTATTGTGATCCACACAGTCAAAGGCTTTTGCATAGTCAATAAAGCAGAAGTAGATGTTTTTCTGGAACTCTCTTGCTTTTTCGATGATCCAGCAGATATTGGCAATTTGATCTCTGGCTCCTCTGCCTTTCCTAAAACCAGCTTGAACATCTGGCAGTTCATGGTTCATGTATTGCTGAAGCCTGGCTTGGAGAATTTTGAGCATTACTTTACTAGCGTGTGAGATGAGTACAATCATGTGGTAGTTTAAGCATTTTTTGGCATTGCCTTTCTCTTGGGATTGGAATGAAAACTGACCTTTTCCAATCCTGTGGCCACTGCTGAGTTTTCCAGATTTGCTGGCATATTGAGTGCAGCACTTTCACAGCATCATCTTTTAGGATTTGAAATAGCTCAACTGGAATTCCATCACCTCCACTAGCTTTGTTCGTGGTGATGCTTCCTAAGGCCCACTTGACTTCACATTCCAGGATGTCTGGCTCTAGGTGAGTGATCACACCATCGTGATTATCTGGGTCATGAAGATTTTTTTTGTACAGTCTTTCTGTATATTCTTGCCACCTCTTCTTAATATCTTCTGCTTCTGTTAGGTCCCCACCATTTCTGTCCTTTATTGGGCCCATCTTTGCATGAAATATTCCCTTGGTATCTCTAATTTTCTTGAAGAGATCTCTGGTCTTTCCCATTCTATTATTTTCCTTTATTTCTTTGCAATGATCACTGAGGAAGGCTTTCTTATCTCTCCTTGCTATTCTTTGGAACTCTGCATTCAAACGGGTATACCTTTCTTTTCTCCTTTGCTTTTTGCTTCTCTTCTTTTCACAGCTATTTGTAAGGCCTCCTCAGACAGCCATTTTGCTTTTTTGCATTTCTTTTTCTTGGGGAAAAAGAAATTTTCCCCTGTCAAAAGAAATTGATCCCTGTCTCTTGTACAATATCATGAACCTCCACCCATAGTTCATCAGGCACTCTGTCTATCAGATCTAGTCCCTTAAATCTATTTCTCACTTCCACTGTATAATCATAAAGGATTTGATTTAGGTCATACCTGAATGGTCTAGTGGTTTTCTCCACTTTCTTCAATTTAAGTCTGAATTTGGCAATAAGGAGTTCATGATCTGAGCCACAGTCAGCTCCCAGTCTTGTTTTTGCTGACTGTATAGAGCTCCTCCATCCTTGGCTGCAAAGAATGTAATCAATCTGATTTCAGTGTTGGCCATCTGGTGATGTCCATGTGTAGAGTCTTCTCTTCTGTTGTTGGAAGAGGTTGTTTGCTATGACCAGTGTGTTCCCTTGGCAAAACTCTATTAGCCTTTGCCCTGCTTCTTTCTGTACTCCAAGGCCAAATTTGCCTGTTATTCCAGGTGTTTCTTGACTTCCTACTTTTGCATTCCAGTCCCCTATAATGAAAAGGACATCTTTTATGGGTGTTAATTCTAGAAGGTCTTGTAGGTCTTCATAGAACTGTTCAACTTTGGCTTCTTCAGCATTACTGGTCGGGGCATAGACTTGGATTACTGTGATATTGAATGGTTTGCCTTGGAAACGAACAGAGATCATTCTGTCGTTTTTGAGATTGCATCCAAGTACTGCATTTTGGACTCGTTTGTTGACTATGATGGTTATTCCATCTCTTCTAAGGGATTCCTACCCACAATAGTAGATATAATGGTCATCTGAGTTAAATGCACCCATTCCAGTCCATTTTAGTTTGCTGATTCCAAGAATGTCAACATTCACTCTTGCCATCTCCTGTTTGACCACTTCCAATTTGCCTTGATTCATGGACCTAACATTCTAGCTTCCTAGGCAATATTGCTCAGACCTTGCTTCTATCACCAGTCACATCCACAACTGGGTGTTGTTTATGCTTTGGCTCCATCCCTTCATTCTTTTTGGAGTTATTTCTCCACTGATCTCCAGTAGCATACTGGGTACCTACCCACCTGGGGAGTTCATATTTCAGTGTCCTATCATTTTGCCTTTTCATACTGTTCATGGGGTTCTCAAGGCAAGAATACTGAAGTGCTTTGCCATTCCCTTCTCCAGTGGACCACATTTTGTCAGAATTCTCCACCATGACCCGTCCGTCTTGGGTGGCCCTTCATGGCATGGCTCATAATTTCATTGAGTTAGACAAGGCTGTGGTCCACGTGATCAGATTGGTTAGTTTTCTGTGATTGTGGTTTCAGTCTGTCTGCCCTCTGATGCCCTCTCTCAGCACCTACTATCTTAGTGGGGTTTCTCTTACCTTGGGCTTGGGGTATCTCTTCATAGCTGCTCCAGGAAAACACAGCTGCTGCTCCTTACCTTGGACGTGGGGTTTCTCATCTCGGCCGCTCACCGCTATGCTTAAATCTTAAGGTAAGCCTTTTTTTTTTTTTTTTTTTTTTTTACCATTTGCAAGCAGGATTTATTCACTGCTACAAAAAAAAAAATAATAAATAATAATAACCTAATCTGAACTGGAGCTGAGGCTGCTGTAGGTTGCAAAGGTAACTCATAAACTCAAATTCAAAACAGTTTTATGGTTCATATTGATTGATTTTTAAATATTGTTCACTTGAACTTCTAAAATAAATTTACACTGCTAAACTGTCCTTTCTATCTACATAACAGATGTAAGTTATCCCAATAAAATTACCCTTGAAAAAAGACTAAAAGCCTCCTAAGAAATTTCTAACAACAATAATTTGGGGGGATAAGTATGTCCCATACAGTGCATAGGATATTTTTTAGTATTTTTTAAAATATTTTTGGTAATTTTAGTGTTGTTTATCTGAAATTCATTTATCTGGGCATTTTATATTTTACCTGGCAACTCTACCCCAAATCCAAAGTGACTGACTCACCATGTTGGGATATTTGTTCAGCTTGGTTTGATTTGGTCTGGTGTTATTAATTCTGGTTTAGGTTTTGTTTTTTATTGGCTTCCCTGCCATATCTCTTACCTGGGGCAGTCCTCGGCTTTCTCAAACGAGTGAGATGACTAACAGCCATCATTCCGCCCACCTTTCAAAGGGTGCAGACATCAGAAGATGATAAGAGGGAAGAAACCTGGACGCGGAGCCACCAAGAGGTGACTCTCTGAATGAAGACAAAGTGGGGAGAGCCGTGGGCTTCTTAGGGGAGCCATTTCCCCTTCTTTGATGGGAACCCTGCGACATGAGCCCTCTGTTTAAAGGACCATGCCGGTGCTCTCTTCCCCAGCACACATACCAACACTGGAATGACACAGCGAAGGTTAGCAAGGCCCCTGCGCAAGGATGACATGCAAACCTGTGAAGTTACCAAAGGGGAAAGAAGAGGGGGGAATAAATTAGGAGCTTAGGATTAACAGATACACACTGCTGTATATAAAATAGATAATCAACAAGGAGTTACTATATAACATAGGGAACACTGCTCAATATTTGTAATAACCTACAGGGAAAAGAATCTGAAATAGAATATATATATGTGTGTGTGTGTATATGTATATATATATATGTATGCATGTGCCTGCTAAGTCATGTCTGACTCTGCTACGCTATGGACTATAGCCCGCCAGGCTCCTCTGTCCATGGGAGTCTCCAGACAAGAATACTGAAGTGGGTTGCCATTTCCTCCTCCAAGGGACATTCCCAACCCAGGGATCGAAATTGCATCTCCTGCATTGGCAGGAGAATTCTTTACCGTTGCACCACCTGGGAAACCTCTCTCTGTATATAACTGAATCACTCTGCTGTATACCCAAAACTAACACAGCATTGTAAATCAACTGTACTTCATTTAAAAAAAAAAAAAAAAAAAAAGCCTATAGGTACGTGGACAATGAATTAAACACTCAATATGCAAACAGCTCCAGTAAGTTAAAGAGAAAGCTGTCAGCTCCCAGTAGAAAAATGAAAGGACGCGTCTGCAATGCAGCAGAATCCAGCGCCTACTAACCATGCATCTCAGGGAGGATCCTCAACGTCACCAAGTCTCGCACAGACCATAGGGTCTATGAGCGGGATTAATATGAAGGGGAAATGAAACAATGCTCCCCAGAAGACACTCAGTGATGACTCTGTTCCCTTGTTAGTGAAAGCCATACTTAATCATTCCAAAGAAAAACTACACATAAATAAGCAAAAAAAAAAAAAAAAAAGAGGGAAAAATTCTACTTTACTAGAAATTAACTGAAATTAAAATAATAATGATGCATCATACTATACTTATGAAATTGGCAAAGATTTTAAGGATTTTAATAACATTATTTAAAAGAGCAAAAAATATTCATAAATATTCAATGAATGAAGAATGATGCAATAATAAGAGAATAAACATATAAAGAATGGTTAAATAAACAGGAATTTTTAAACAAATAAAGGAATGGTTAAATAAATTATGAAATTTTTATGCTGCACATTATAAAAATGACCATATAGTATTTTTATAACAAGAAAAAAAATGTTGGTTAAAGAAAAATAAAACTGAAATACTGGGAAATGAATGTGTGTTGGGAAGAGATTTACAGAATGTTCTCTGCACGTGTGTATAACAAACTTTTTCCTCCCCCCGCCCCTTCCTCGTCTCTGTCTCCGTGTCTTTCCTTGCCTCTGTCTCTGTTTTTGTCTCTCTCCCCCTCCTCCCTCTTCCCCAGAAAGAACAGAGAGTCCCAGTTTCCTATGATAAACTGCCTTCAGTGAGGGTCTTACAGAATCCTGAGTGATGGGAGGATGGTTACGGACTCAACATTCTATTTTTTTTTTTTTTCAACATTCTATTTTGAAACATCCCACTTTGAACTTTCTGGAGGCACTCTTCCTGTTAGACCTGCTCCTTCTCCAGCTCCTTACAGACAACCATCATCCATCCCAAGGGCTGGGGGCCACCCGGAGAAAAGAAGGACCTGGGTTAATTGTAGAAACACCGGGAGAGTTCATGTTGGACCCTCCCAGGCCCTTGTCCTTAATCCTACACCAACATCCAGTGGCTGCATTCCGCATTCATTTCCCAAAACAAGATGTAGCAAAGCACCAAACCCAAGAGTCCGCTCAGGGAGCCCGGGTCTGACGGGTACATGGACACTAAGTTAGAGCACTGCAGAGAGGCAGTGAGACTGCTGTTGTCATGAGGAGGTGCACATAGCATGATGAGCACCAGGGGAATAAGGAAAGGGGTCCAGGAGTCTGTCTGGGGCAGCTTCACAAGGGACATGCAGGAGCAACTGGAATCTTTGAAGCTGAGAAGAATATTCCAGATCAAGAGAACCACATACTCAGAGCCACCAAATTTGAGATCATGGCAGATTTGGGACCCTGCAGGTGTTTAATGTGGGAGTGGGGGAGATGCGGCTGGGCCAGGCCGGACAGAGCCCTGCATGCTCAGTAAGGGGCACTGGCTTCATCTTGGTCATGCCACGTGATACAAGAACAGGAGGAGACTGGCCAGGATCAGCTGCTGTGGACACTCGATCACAGGCCCCTCCCCTGCCTCTCCGTGCTCAGGAGGGGTCTGCCTCAAGCCCCGGTTTTCAGATGCTCCCTGCAGAGGGTTTGGTTCAAACACCAGGCAAGGAGGTTTCCAAGTAACAATCATCACTTCAGCCATCAGGATAGTCACCCATCCAAAGCACAAGGCCACAGACCTTTACTAGACCTGTCTGGAGCTCCCAGCCGTGGCCCCCAAGAAGATGTTTGTCTGAACAGTGGCTGAAAGCCGTGTCCCTGTTCTCACCAGGTCCAACCTGCAGCCCAGGGGCTCTGGTGGACTGGCAGTGGCCTCTCTCCCCCATCCTGATCTCAGGGCTCAGCTGGGGAGGCCTGGAGTCCCTCTATCCTCCTCCCGGGACAGGTCAGGCATGCCTCCAGCCACGTACAGCAGGTCCAAGGAAACAAATAAAGCCCCACCATTAACTCCTTGCCAGCACCGGCCCTGCTTTCTTTAAATCCAATTGCAATCTTAGAAACCCGACATCGCCTGAAACAAAAGCCTCACTGATGCCTGGAAGATGGCTTTGGCAAAAGTAGAGCTCATTTCAGAAAATCAAAGCAAAGAAAAATATTGAATACAATTCAGGGGCATAATGCATTATTATGGGCTTTTATGGATTTTATGTATAATTTCGTGTAAAGTTAAGAGGCTGAAGCGATCTCTTACATTCACTGTATTATCAGCCCAGCTCCAAACAATGTTCCACATCTTATTATGTTCACAGTTGACACACTCTCAGACAAATGTGCAGCTGTCTTACTCTGCTATTCATTTCCTCATTACTATTTTATAAATATATGATTAACAGTTATTGCAGCTGCCTAATTCACATTTATTGCAAATGCAACCCCACAAATGAATGCTCAAAGCAAAGAGATGTGGTTTTAGAGTAATTTAAATTTTACAGTTCCATTTACCCTGCTTTTTAATTTACTGCATAATGACCCCATTAGAATAAAGCACATCTGGAAGTTCTTTGGGGAACATTTAATTTTCTGTGGCTTCAGTACTAACAGAACTTGTACCATAAAGCCCACAGATGCCTAGAAGACTGTACAAATTTCCACGTTTTATGCCAAGATGCTGGTTAATTGTACAGACGAAACAACTACAGCAAAAAGTGGAAGATTTTCTTCCCCGGGTTGAAAACCAAAGACACCAACCCAGGATCTTGCCCTTGGCAAAGTTTGTACCCCAGAAACCTGAAAATAGCTTCCTGCTTTTTGATGTCCCCTTAGCCCGGTTCCTTTGCAGGAAAGGAGGCCACCTGGGGCTGTGAGTTCTCCGGGAGTTTCTGTTGCTTCCCCCCACCCGCCGCACGACTTTCTCCCCAACCTTCTTTGGCCCTCATTGTGTGAAAGGGAAAGCAAGGTAGTTTGCAGAGCTCTGGATGCCTGAGCAGCTGGGGTGTGAGCCAGGCTCAGCCTGGTCTTCATCTGCTCCCAAGGAGGCTACGGATGCAGCCAGATTCCAGCAGGTCACATTAACGGAGTCGTTCAGAGCATCCGAAATTGATTTGAATATTCAGTACAGATCAGTGCAGCAGAACTCATGTATGAGAAATAATGCGAATCCATTGCCATTGATTAGCTAATTTATGTTCTACAACTAATCGAAGCACAAATCTCATTAGCCACAGGTCAGTAAGGCTCAGAGAGAAAAAGATAATCATTTTGGTAGCCTAGTTGGCTGTAAAGACACAATTAGAAGCCGGCGGATTTTCCAGGCTTCTTTGCCCATCCTCCCAGCTCCCAGGCCAACTACGAAGGGAATGAGAGGTGGCTCTTCCCCTCGGTTCCGCCGGCCACTGGGAAAAAGATCTTCATCTGTAATCATCCAAGGTGCTTCTTTCATTTCATGCAATAACAACAAACGCGACTTCACTGCTTGAGACACCCAGAGAGCCCGTAAGCTATTTAGAGCCACCACCTGCACTGAGAGCACAATCTTAATTATTACCTTTTCCATATTTTAAGCATTGGGTAAATAGAAGGTTTCAAGGCTGGGACAGGGAGGTAGGCAGTGGGGGATGGCCGAGGCTTTCCGGATTCTGATGTGACAGGCATTTTAAAAATCTGTCTTTGTAAAGCACAGGGAAGCCAGGCACTAACCAATTAGGATTTGCAATTTGAACCTTGAGCTCTGCTCAGTCAATTTCAGGCAGAGATTTTTAACCAGTCTTAAATATGGAAGAGACTTCCCTGGTGGCCCAGTGGTTATGACGCCACACTTCTAAGGCAGGGGGGCACAGGTTCAATCCCTGGTCAGGAAACTATGATCCCACGTGCCATGCATGTGGCACTGCCAAAGGGAAATTTTTAAATTTTAAAATAAATAATATGAAAGATAGGAAAATGACAGAGGGAAGGAGCAGAATCCTCCTTTAACTTCACAGTAGGAAGCAAAATCCCCAATACTGATAAAAATAGGATGGTCAGCAGCAAATTCCTCCTGCTGCTCCCTGCTGGCGATGTCCACAGGATGGCAATTTTTTTTTAAAGGACGTGGTTTCAACAGTGTTGGAATAAGCAGAAAACCGAGACTCTTGACAGACTAGCCTTCTGATGGTCACATAGACTCTCTACGAGTCTTTTGGCATATAAGACAATGGATCATACTGGGGACCTTTGCTAAATGACCAGGGACAGAATCTGAAGTGAGGGCTTTTGAATAAACAAATAGGAAAACAACACACCAAAATCCAGATGTTTTCACCGACCCATGATTTCCGGGTCATTGCAATGTCTTACTGGCATTTTAAAAGGCATTACTGTCGGCTGGCCATAGCTTCTTTCAGCAGTGTTAATCCACGTTCTCTTGAAACAAAGGACCATCCACATTCCTTCAGGTCTACTGTACTGAGGAGCAGGGCATTTTTAAAGAAGAGAGCTGGGAGCAGAAGAAACAGGGATCTCATCTTCCCCCACGGGGCATGTGTGGTCAGTCGTGTCCTATTCTTTGTGACCCCATGGGCTGCAGCCCACCAGGCCCCTCTGTCCATGGGATTCTCCAGGCAAGAATACTGGAGTGGGTTGCCATATCCTACAGCCACTGGGACCTGGACCTAATTGCACAGGTCAAAGAGCCTTGACACACGCCCTGAAATTGAAAGAACACTCTGCATTTACATTCTTTAGTTTTACTTCCTTGAAAATTCTCCAAGACTATTGACATTTTGATAGACTAGCTCCCTCCCACTCAAAGCCACTATATCCCCAAACCTGTAGAAATTAGAATGCCCCAGTAGTTGATTCTGACAGCACCACATTCTTACAGAAAAATTAACTGTCTTGAGGCTGAAGCTTACCAATGTTATCCCATTGCAGCACCTTTATTTTTAAGTTAAAGAATTTAATAAGAGCCTACGCCACCTCATGCGAAGAGTTGACTCATTGGAAAAGACCCTGATGCTGGGAGGGACTGGGGGCAGGAGGAGAAGGGGACGACAGAAGATGAGATGGCTGGATGGCATCACCGACTTGATAGACATGAGTTTGAGTAAACTCCAGGAGTTGGTGATGGATAGGGAGGCCTGGCGTGCTGCGATTCATGAGGTCGCAAAGAGTAGGACATGACTGAGCGACTGAACTGAACTGAACTGAACACTGTGCAACACTAATATCAGACATTAAGTGGGAAGAGAAATCCCAATAGATCACAGTTTGCCAAACCAGTTCCCATTCCCCAGAATCCCAGGCTATTATATTTCATATATGACCATGCCTGCAGGGCACCAAATTCCATGTGAAGTAGTTTACTCGCTAAATCATATCCAACTCTTGTGACCCCATGGACTGTAGCCCACCAGGCTCCTCTGTCCATGGGATTTCCCAGCCAAGAGTACTGGTGTGGGTTGTCATTTCCTCCTCCAGGGGATCTTCCCGACCTAGAGTTCAAACCCAGGTCTCCTGTATTGCAGGTGGGTTCTTTACCAACTGAGCCACTATGTGTAGTCCCCCACCTTCCTAGGACGTCACCAAATGTGACACAACCTTGGCAGGAGCCTGGAACCCCTGTCAGGCTTTACTCTCATGAGATTCACCTCTTCTCTCCTGCTAGCATGAGCTCAGCCTGTGTGAGTACATTGCACAGCGGTCTCCTCACTCCCCACCTCCCAGGGAGTCTACCAGCAATGGTAACTGCAGCCAGTCAAGTCCCAATCCTTCCATGCATTCTTGTTATTTCTGCTTTTAATTTCACAATACTCAACACACAAAAGAATAGATGGAACACGTGTGTGAGTTATGAAGCATCATAATAACATACACATTGTGAAACCAGCACCCACCTGGAGAAACAGAATGTTACCAACACAGGCAATGTTATCGATTTGCTCCATGCCTGTTCATCCCCTTGCCTCTTCCAAAGGGGTAGCCAGGATCTTGAACTGTCTGCTTATCATTCTGTCATTCAAACAATATTCTTCAGTGTTGATTGGTTTTTGCATTTTATAAAAATGGCATTTTACTCTTTAGGATCTTCTGCAAGATGTTTGGTTCACTCAGCATCTTGTTTCTAAGATTCATGCAGGTGTTCGTGGGTAGCTGGAGCGCATTCATTTTCATATACCTATAATGCTCACAGTCTATTTAACCATTTTATCAGAGGATGTTAAAATGGTTTCCAATGCTTTGTTTTTACCCCCAGTGCTGCTATGAGAGGCCTCAGGGCACAGGTCCCGCTGCACACCAACAGGGGTTTCTCTGAGGTCTGGTGCATACCTAGGAGTCAGGTGCTGGGCTGCACGGACTTAGCTTTACAAGACGATGCCAATTTACTTTCCAAAATAGCTTTCCAATTTACGCTCTCCAGCAACATGTAAGTGTTCCCATTCTCCACGTCCTCACATATGCATGGTGTCAGACGCCTTAGATTTTTGTCAACCCAGTGAGAGTAAAATGGTAGGTTTCCGTGAGGTTTGTGTGTATGTATCCATGTGTGTCTAAATAGAGATGTATCTTTGTTATCTTGATATGATGAGGAATAGTCAGGAAAAAATCAAAGAAAAGCTTCAGTAACTAATCATATGGAAAAAGCAAGAATACTTATGGTAGGCTACTGGTGGCTTGATAAGTTTTTTTTTAAGCTTTATTGAGATATAATTGACATGTAACAAATATTTCAAATGTTTGTGATGATGAAACAAACATTTTGTCATCACCATATGATGACTGAATTTATGTATATATTATGAAATGATCACAATAAGGTTAGTTAATCCATCCTTCATGTTACACAGTTTCTTTGTGATTTTAATTTTCATTTTCCTAATTACAAATGAACATCTTTTTGCATATAATTGGCCAATCTTTTCTATTTCATAAAACGTCCTTATGAACAAGTCATTTTCCCATGTTTCTATCACATTGTTTGTGTCATTATTTCCCATTTGTCTATACTCTGAATACTTATCTTTTGTTGTTTATGCTGCAGACATCTTATCCAGTTTTTTGTTGAAAGAGTTCTGAATTTTAACGTAGTCTAACTTATCAACCTTTTTCCACTTTGCTAAGAAACCCTTGCCTACCTTGAGGTCATAAAGAGATCTCCTCTATTTTCTTCTTAAAATCCTCAAATGTTGCCTTTCACATTTCATCTATCCGGGAGCGATTTTCACATTTCATCTATCTGGGAGTGATTCTGTATATGGTGTGAGGTAGGAGTCCCATTTCGCTTCTCCCGTGTGGTTAAGCAGTGCTCCCAGCACTTTTTACTGAGTAGTTCATGCTTCCTCACAACGGCCTGCAGTGTCATTTGTGTGTGTTGCATCCAGGCTTCCTATTCAATTCCATTAGACATCTGTCTGTTGCTGGGCCAGTACCACACTATCACAATGATTATCACTGTATAATATATCCCGATGGTTGATAGAGCAGGCATCCCCCACTCCCTTCATGCACACACAACGTTTATTTAGCTATTTTCAGTTTGGTTGACCCATTTTCCAGTAGGAAAAAGAAGAAGGAGGAGGAATAAAAGGGAAAGAATGGAGGCTGATTTCTATGTGCCAAGCTCTGTGCTAAGAATCTGACATATATGATCCCATTTAAACCACAATAACTCTGCAAGATACTTATTTTTTTACCTTTATTTCATAAATAAGAATAATGAGGTTCAGAATGGCTTCATGACTTACCAGATTCAAACACCAAATAAGCAGCAGAGATGCAAATCCTAACTCAAGTCTAGTCGGACTCTCAAGCCAGTGCTCTTACAGTTTCACTAGGAAGCCGAGATTCCCAGAATCATGTTGAGAATTTCTGCTTTAAATGCCACCAGACTTTCATCTTTTCTCTGCCCTGCTTGGAAACTGCATCTGGGTGTCTGAGGGCTTGGCTGACTTGGCTCCTCTGAATTCCTGCCCAGACACACATCACCCACCCCCACCTCAAGATTGCGCTGTCAGCCTGGCTAATTGTCCTTTGTTGAGCATTTCTCTCTAATTGTGAAGCCTTTTCTGCTCAACCTGGATTGTGGAAGGAACAGAAGGAGGCAAAGTGGAAACTATTCCAGATGCGATTCAACTTTTTGCCTACAGCTTTTGCCAAGAAACAAGAAAATGCCCGGCACTGCCCTTTTCAGAGGAGAACAGCTGAGCTCCCTGAGCACATAATAAACCCAACCAGCCTGGTGGATTCACTGGCGTTAATTACATGGTTGAGGTTAAATATATTTTATGGACAAAAGAAATGATAGACGGGTTCTCCGCACAAAAGATTTCAGCTCATTTGAGGTTTAACCATTTTTAAATTTAATAATTTTTTTAAAAGCCACGATTGAAAAGGTCAGATCTAATTCTGCTGCCAAACCCGAGGCTGCAGCTCGGAGCCAGCAGAGGATGACTCAGGCCGGCGGGACGAGACAGCTGGACGAGGCAGGGGCCGGCCTCCGTGTGTGACTGCGGGTTCATGCAGAGATCCGCCGCATCAATTAGGGCCCGTCTCGTTTCCTGGCAGGTCTCATGGCAAATGTCTCGTTTACTTTTCCACTTTTATCGCATTATTTTCCCTCTCAGCGTTCATTCATGGTCCTGATCTTCTTTGCCAACTGCTCCGCCTGTACCTGTGAATTTATTTTTAAATGGTGTTAAAGAGGCCTGCCGTAACATTTCAAAACCAGTCCAGAATACAACAGGATACTGTCTGGACCAGTGAGGCAGCGTAGTGAGGGACACACATGTTGACTTGCTGGCCACTCAGCCAGTGGAGAAAAATCAGTCCACGAGTCAGAAAAAGAGAGCAGGGGACTCTGCTCTGAAAGCCACCACTCTGGGAGCTCTTTCCACAGCTCTTCAGGTTCTCTGCCCAGACCCATAGCACAGGTGCACAGCCTCAGCCCCTCCCACCCCTCATTGGGTTCACCTAGAGCCCCTGGTCACTGGGCCAAGTAAGGGGTCTGCAGAGGAGGTGGGAGGGACCCGCACACCCAGGACTCTGAATACAATCTGGGCCACAGCCCCCAGGGCCCAGCTCTAGGGGACCATATTCCATTCCTTGCCCAAAATGGCCACATGCATGTGAAGTGCAGCCTGAAGCTTAATTCTCCAAAAGCTCCCTTTTTAAAAAAAATTGTGTTAAACATTATCCATGAGACAACAAAATCCATCAAACTGTAACCACCACCACAGTCCTCTTTGGAATTGCTGTCAACCTCCCAGGCTCCCGTCTTGCCCTGAGTTTGAGGGGTCCAGTCTCCACTCTGTAGCCAGATGATGTTTCTAAAGCACCCCTCTGATCATGCCCCTCTCCCCTGCCTCCCTCTCCATGAGGCTCCCCATGGCGTTGAGGCAAAGCCTACCATCTTAGCCTGGCTCACAGGCGGCTACAGGACCAGGCCTCTGCTGCTGCCCCTGCCTCTCCCTTGTGGTCCAACCACACTCAACGCTCTATCACTGTGCTGGATCTTATGACAGGCTGAGCCCTTGCTCTGGAACACACTTCCTATCCCCACCTCTAGCAAAGCCCTACGAGCTACCTATGAGCCCCTGGTAGACAACTAGACGCCAAGCTCTGTACTAAGCACATGGATGACATTATCTGCTTTTGTTGTCCGTGGCCCCAGGAAGCTGATTTAAAGGTGGAAAAACTGAGGCCCAGAGATGCTCAGTGATTCATCCACTGCCCCACAGACAAGGCCGGGCCAGGAGGCTGAGGGCTGCAGGGTCTTACTAATCCACTCCCCACCCTAGAAGGTAGGTAGAGATCAGGGCACTCCTCCGTACCCCCAAAGCTATCTGAGCTGACCTCTAGAAAGCAGCCTCCTTGAAAGTATTTGTCTTTGTGTTGCCAGCTCCTGACCAACACCTAGCACATCACAGGGGCTCAATTAACATGTATCAAAAAAAAAAAAAAAAAAAAAGGATGAACCATTAGGAAAGGTATTTATTGGTAAATGGAGTTGTTATGTAACAGCCACAGAAGAACATTGCAGAGCTGTGTGCCGGGAAGTTATTGTGGAGAATGCCATCGGTGCACAGTGTCTATGGGGACATCGCCACTCAGGACTCCAACAATGGCTTGAGAATTGGAGGGTTGACCTTGGCAAGTTTTGGTCCCCAGTCTCTCCTCTCATGACACCCAGCATGCTTCCTGGCCAGCTTTCAGTGCTATTAGCTGTATAATCAGGGCCCCAGTTTGAGTATTCTCAATTAAACATATTATTAGCAAGATAAATCAGTTGCCTGATCCAATGTATTTTTGAGGCACATGCATGTAAATTACATTTGTCCAGATGTTTAGCAGGTCCATGCCAAACCATTTAAAACATAAAACAGATAAGTTCCTTAAGCCTAATTTTCAGCTTCCCAAGGATCAGTCCTCGGCAGATGGCCGGGCAGATGAATGCTGGAGAAAAATTAAGGGCTGTCTGTATCTTTCAAATTGACATGGAGAGCAGTTGGGTTCTGCTAGAAACTAAGAATGACCACAAAATGTAATTATGATTGTAATGAGAATGGGTTAAGCTTAAACTATTTCTCATTTTCATTGCAGTCACTGCCACAAGATGGAGTGGAGATTAATGCCAGGCTATTTCCTGTGCTTGTTATACTCTTTGTCATTAGAATAAAACATCATCATTTGAGCATCTCATGTATACTGAGAAGGATGGCCAGGGAGGGGCGGCCACACGGAGCACCGGTCAAATCTCTGTGCTCTCGTGGCTCCCCAGCAGTTGGCACAGGGAACGGGGTAGATTCACGGGAGCCCAGGGCACCCACCCCACGTCAGCATTCTGCACCCTGGACTAAGACTCGAAGCCTCATTCTCTTCAACTGCAGAAGGGGGATAACCGTGCACTTTTCCTTCCAAGGGCTGCTCCAGCTCTCCACGGAGAAACGGCTTGTGAAGGGCTTTGCAAACTGTAAAGGGAGGAAGGAAACGAGGGAGGAAGACAGCATGGGCACCAGCTTCTGAACTAAAACGATCCGAGCTCATTTCCCAGATCAACAGGCCTAATTGTGTGAACCCAATTAGGACACGTGACACTGAGGGTCTTCTCACCTGTAGAATGAGACTAAGACTATACACCGCATTAGGGTTTTGTGAAAAGTAAATGAGATGAATATCACATGCCTAGAATGGAGGCTGATGTATGCTTAGTTTCCCATGAATGGCGGCTGCGATTGTGAGGGATGCTCATTGCCAGGGTCATCTTCTTCATTACTAGAGGCAGACTCATTAATATTCTAATGGAATAAGTGACAGTGCTGAGAGCTGTTCACTCAAGTCAGGAGTTTTGCATCGCAGAATTCTTCATTGGAACAAAGTCTTACCTAGAAGTCTCACCTGTGAAACAGGAGGGAGCTGAGCTGCTTTGGTTGGAGAGGAAGTGAGGGGCCCAGGGCCCATCACCCAACTGCCGTCCCCAGCAGCTCCTACAAGGGCAGCTCTGGAGAGCCCAAGTACTAAGTAAACACATGCTTTGGTCTGGATCTTGCAACTTGTACCGGCTGCCTGGCTCCCTTGAACTCCTCCCCATCCTTTGTGAGCCTCTCCAGGGTCACCTCTATTTGACACCCCCAAGCAGAGTTAGTCCTGGTCCCTTGTGGGTTGAACTGCTATTTAGCAGTTGGGAAGGACCTTGGCAGCCACTTATTTTTGCAAAGTTGTATCGCAACCATGATCAATTCCCCCAAGTTTTTCATCAACCCAAAAAGAAACCTGTGCCCATTAGCTGTTACTCTCCATTCGCCTCCCCCTCCATCAGTACCTGTCAAACACTAATCTATCTCCCACCTCCATGGATTTGCCTATTCTGGGCAGTTCACACAAATGGTACAGGGCCTGATTAGTAGTAGTAAGTGTCTAAGTGGATGTAAGGATATAAGAGTAAGAATTTCAATTAAAAAGTATGAAGTTTTTAAAAAGATTTCCTCACCAAGTATCACGTGCTTTTTGATGTGATAAAATACAAAGTATCAGACACTCCTTATGAAGTAGCCTTGGCCCCCAGATATTCACTAAACCTAACTTCTAGCCCGCAGGAAATATAGCATATAAAGATACAAGTGAAATGACATACCAGGAAGCAAACAGACAAATTCAGGATGTAGAAAATTCCAGATGACAACTGATCATTTTCTCCAATGGGTCAATAACCTGTGAAAAATAGGTGTGTGAGTGAGAGTATTCTAAAATAAAAGATACTTAAGAGATAACTGGGAGATTTTATTATTTGCTTTAAAATAGACCCCCAGCCAAACCTTTCCTAATGGCCCTCCTCTCTGTAGAAGGACTATACTCCTAGCCCCTGGGGAGTAGGACGAGCAAAGGAAAGGTAAGAATATCGGACCCGGACACATCGCAGATGAAGCTTGACATGCCTTTGCATGTCCCTCCATCTCTTTTCCCGGGCTGCTCCTTCAAGCTGGGCCTGAGGATAAAGTGCTGAAGCCAAATTGTGAAGGATGCGGAATGTGAGCCAAGAAAGAACTTTTGTGGTTGGAAGTCACTGAGATGGGGGTGGGGGTGGGCAGGTAACTTGTTACGACAGCATAACATGTCCTAAGCTGACTAACAGCAATCCCTATTGGATATTAACATGAAATTATAGTTATTAAAGAATGCCCATAATTTGTGGAAGTGCATATTTAAGATGGTAGGGATGAAATGCCTATACAACAGGCAAAATCCCAAGGTAGCCCCCAAGATTCACACCCCCTGCTGGTCCCACTCTGAATAATGCCCTTCTCCTGAGATTTGATAGCATCATGGATTCAATGGACATGAGCTCGAGCAAACTCTGGGAGAAAGTGAAGAACAGGGAAGCCTGGCATGCCGCAATCCATGGGGTTGCAGAGAGTCAGACATGACTTAGCAACTGAACAAAAACAGTCTGAGCGGGAAGAAAACCTGTGAATATGGTGGCATAGCACTCCCATGAGAGGGTGTAAATCTGCTGACTGAGTTAATCAAAAGCAAAATTACCCTGGGTGGGCCTGGTCTAATCAAGTAAGCCCTTAGCCAAGGGTAAAGTGTCAAAGAAATACTCCTGCTGGCCTCAAAGGAGGTGCAATCAGCAATGCAGTGAGCTGCCTATGGGACTGCTTCTCGTTGCTGAGGGCCTCAGTCCTACAACCCCAAGGAACTGAATTCTGCCAACAACCACATTAGGCTGAGGCCTCTAAGTCTCAGGTCAGACCTCAGGCCAGGATGATATCTGTATTGCAACTTTGTGAGACAGAGCAGAAGATCCAGCTAAGTTGTGTCCAGATTCCTAAACCCTGGAAAATGTGAGATAACAAATGTGTGTTATTTAAACAGCTGATTTGTCATATAGCAATGGACAAGGAACACAGTGTTTGTGATTTGCTTCAAAATAATTCAGCAAAAAACATGGGAGATAGGCAAAGCAAATATAGCAAAATCTTTCTTGTGCTGGAATCTGAGTGATGGATAGATGAAGCTCATTATCTTATTCTGCTCACTCTCATGAAGGTTTGAATTTTTTCATAATAAAAAACTTTAAGGGATGCCAGAACATACTTTCCCTTACAACAAGGATCCTGAATTCTATCCATCACTGTAACCCCAGCAACTAGCACGGTGCCCAGCACATAGTAGGTGCTCTATAAATAGTTGTTAGATGGGTATATTACAGTTTATGAACTCACAACATCTTTTTTGCATTAACTCCATTTTACAGATACAAGAACTGAGGCCCAGGAAGTTTGTGACTCACAGTAATGAGTAATGGATGAGACTAGGATTCCAGTCTTCCAGTTCCTGACCCAACACCCATCAGGTCTCTCTTTAGACTATAATATCTGTCATCCAGATTTTCTTTGGGATTTAAATAGCTGCTGTTTCATTCTGGTTTATCGGGAGAATTTACGCACACTGCCTCAGTCATATTGAGACATCCGTTAGAAAACCCAGCCAGGCAGGTTAAATGTTAATTTCCTTTCTACTGTACCATTGTCTAACCTCCTTCCATGAATCAAAGTGAGTAAAAAGGTTCTTCACTTACTGACATAAAACAAATTGAACAAATTACGTTACTTAACTGAGGAAGAACTAGTCCCACCAGTGATTCCAGTCCAGCCTGAGCTGAGCCTTCTCCTTATTAACATTCACTTGCAAATGAGGTTTGGGTTCTTTAGCGTAATGTCGCATTGATCTCATTAGCATATCTGACTGCATCACATCGGTGATCCTATTCCCAGACACTGCTTCTAGGTAACACAGCTGCCTCTGCCTGCTTCTTAGCAGCCTATGAATCACACTCATAACCAGGCCATGAATCAGAGCTGTAGGTGGAAGCCATTTCTAACGATGATATCAGTAACTTGGGAGCGCACAGAGGGCTCAGAGTGAGCAAAGAACCTTCCCAGATGTTAAATAACTGGCACGGACTGCTGCATATTTCTTTTCCTTGAAAAATGCTGATCACAGACAGCGGGAATTTTAAGCTCTCATCCAGGGCTATTTTGGCTTCCACAGGAAGGGCCGTTGAGGGGGAACCTGGGGGAGCCATGCCTCTGAACTCAGGTCATGCACAGACACACTATGGTTGGTTATTGTTGGAAGGACTGCTATCCACATGGGAGTGTATGTGAACACCCTCCTGGTGAGGCTGAAAGGCAAGACACCATCTCTCTGGGGACTCGATGGCCCCAGAGAGGGCTGTGGTCTGTCCTTCACTCACTCTGTATTTGGGCCCCTTATTCACCTCTCTAAATATTATTTTCTTATTGCTGCAAAATGAGGATGGCAATAACCATTCTTGTTAACCCTAGTTCATGTTTTTGTGAAGATTTTTTTTTGTTCTTGACTATACTGCACAGCATGCAGGATCTCAGTTCCCCAACCAGGAATTGAACCTGTGCCCCCTGCAGTGGAAGCGTGGAGTTCTAACCACTGGACCACCAGGGAAGTCCATCTTATGAACCCTATTTAATAAATGGGGAAATTGAGGCTCACAAAGGAAGAAGTGATAGGGCCAACCCTGGAGCCCAGATCTGCCCACCTCCCAACCCCACGATTCTTCTCACGAGGTCTCAGGAGCATCCTGTCACAGGAGGAATGGGCTTCTGGGAGGAGTCAAGGAGTTAACAAATGACATTCCCAGCTCCAATCAGTAACTTGCTGCCTCGGCCTCTCACAACGCTGCATGACCTGAGGAGCAATCAAAGGAGAAGGACTTAAAAGCCACTTTAAATTTCAGACCCATTCAATTTTGGACTATCACTCGTGAGGTGTAGTTTCTAGACGAAGTTTCCAAATGACTAATACTCTTCTTTGTCCATTTCAGGGGAAAATGAATGTTGCAGCTAACATTTGACATCAATCGCCCAATCACATGTTGTCACATCATTACTCAGCTCTGTGACAAAGGCAGAGGAGAGAGCTCCGAGGCTAAAATTGTGCAGCGGGGTGAGGAACCAATTCAGGGACCCTGGCGATGATGGAAGAGGGAGCAGGAAGAAATTTGGGTAAAGAAGTGCCGTGTAATGGGCCATGTTGAGGAGGAAGTGGGAAGAAGAGGTTTTTGCTTTATCCGGATGGCTCTTCATTTCACATCTGATTTTTTGAATTCTGTCTGTATACCAACTTGATTCCAGGATGCCATTGATGAGCCTGTCCGTGAAGGCAACTGGTCACCAGGGCAGAAATGGTAATGTGTCCGTTACCAAAGTTCAAGGGCAGGCCAGGTTCACCACCTGCAACTTCAAAATCAGGCCTCCCCACTCCTCCTGTTCAATGCCTATGAGGAACAGTTAGGGAATTGGGGATCGACATTTACACACCGCTATATTTAAAATGGATAATCAACAAGGACCTGCTGTAGCACAGGGAACTCTGCTTACTGTTATACAGTAGCCTAGGGGGGAGGGCATCTAGGGGAGCATGGATACGTGTTTACATAGACTGAGTCCCTTCGCTGCTCACCTGAAACTACCACAACATTGTTAATCAGCTACACTTCAATACAAAATAAAAGGGAATTCTTTTTCCTCTGCCAAGAGAAAGGAATGGAACCCTCTGAATCTATATCAAGACCAGTGGAGCTGAAGTGGAACTGCCATGGCTCAGAAACATCTTTGACATCTTCTCGTGATGGAAGAACAGATAAGAGGCTCTAAAGATCATTGTGAGAGGTGTGGGACCAGTGCTTTCTGTTGGCTTCTGTGTACAACATTTTGCTATAATGGTTTATCTATATAGGCCCCATTCCCTTGCGGCTCAGCTGGTAAAGAATCCTCCTGCAATGTGGGAGACCTGGGTTTGATCTCTGCATTGGGACGATCCCCTGGAGAATGGAAAAAGCTACCCACTCCAATATTCTGGCCTGGAGAATTCCATGGACTGTATTGTCCATGGGGTCGCAGAGAGTCAGACACAACTGAGTGATTTTCACTTTCTCCATCATGACCCAACTTTGCGATGTTATTGTTAGTTAGGGCATGGGCAGCTTTGGCCAGGAGACAGCAGGCGTATAATGGATATTAGTATTCACAGAACAGTCAATACTTCATTCCTTCTTCACTAAGGAAGATCACAGAGAACCCAGGGCTTTTAGGCCCTTGACAAGCTCTTCATTCATTCAGGGCTTCCAGAGGCAAGTGTGAAGGTGACCAAGGTGGACAGTTGGATAAGCCCACCCTCTCCCTGGACTCCACCCCAGGGATATGCTTTTATGGCCATGACTTTGGGGAAACAGCTTGGCTAGTCCCCACAGTCCTTATTTCATCATCCATGGAAGGCATGTTCTATATGATGGACTGTCAGAGGTAATATTTTAATAGGGAACAGGGACCGAGTCATAGATTAAGGATTTTTACACTAATTCTCATAGACATACTTTCTCTTTAGAAGTTCTTTTTCCATAGGTTGCACTTTCCTGGGATGCAATCTTACCAGATCCTATTGAGCCCTGGAATGAGTGGCAGCAGTGAGAATGCGGGGGGGGGGGGGGGGGGGGGGGGGGGGGGGGGGGGGGGGGCGGGTCGCTGCAAAGGCAGCAGAGACAGACCTGAAGGTAGACGTGACAGAGTCTGATAACAGATGAGGAGGTTTGGGACAAAGTGGGAAGACCAGAAAAATATTGACATCTTGAGTCTGGGAAAATGATGGTCCCATCTCCTAAGGAGGAGAGGAAAACCACAGAAATGGACATGATGCTGATGGACATCCCAGGGGAGAACTGGCCCCGAGAGAAAGATCTAGGTGGGAGCCGCAGTTGTGATGATGAGCCTGTAGAGGAGCCCTGGGATCCCATGGGCTGACCAAACGAGGGACACACACGTAAACATTTACTTGGCACCACTTCTAAGTCTGCATAAAGGAGGAAAACTTTAATTACCCACAGAAATGAAGGGAAATGTGACCAAGACCCATAGGAAAAGGAGACCTCTTGCCCTGTAGGTTCTTATCAAAACACACTAGCTCCCTCACCATTTAATTGGGAGAAGCAAATAATCTCCTCTCAGATATAAAATATTGACATGAGTTGCTTATTTCCCTAAAAGCTCTAACTTCAAATGTGTAGGTTTGTGTTTTCCCATAATTAGCATGCTGTATCTATTCAGAATAACTACAACATCCCTTCCTGGTAATGAAAAGTGATTAATTACCAATTACAGCAAGTATCCAATTTCGTGCCGTTTACCACTGGTCTGTACCGCTGAATTGCTAGCGTTCTAATTGCAGACATTAAAAGTTCTAGGTAATTATTGCTGAAAGATCAGTAATCTTAAAAATATTGGTTGTGGCTATTATTACATTTGCTCTCAACGCAACCAGGACTTAAATTTATGCCTGAGCTACCAGCTGTTTCATCAGGCTATTTCTCTGACTAGTTTGGAACAACTGGGTTTTTTTCACCATTTTCTCAGAGTCTATTACAACAAGTCTATTAACAGCTCTGGGCTCCCCATTTTGTAAAGCTTTCGTTAAGTGAAACAAGCTAAAAAATCACTAGTAGGTGCCTTTAGTGAAGTAGGCAGGTAATTATCTCATTTATAGATAACCGCATGCGTTTCATTTTTCAAAGCACAAAGAGAAAACTAGCTCTAAATGACACTTTTCCGTCCTCATTACAGTCACTAGAGAAATATCAAATTAGGGATTTTGTGCAAATGCCAACATGAACTCTGACAGCAGCCATCAACAACGGGGACATTTGGAGGAAATGTCTTCGTGCCCAAAAGGAAGACTCTTCGTGGAAACCAAGGAAGAGTCCTGGGAGCTTGAAAGGGGATTTTTTTTTTTTTTTTTTAAGTGTTGCTTCATTTCAGTCCTCCAAACACTTGCGCTGTACCTCTGCGTGCCTTGTGTATCTGTGAGCAGGCCAGATACAACTCAGGAAACTGGAGGATCCATGCAAGCCAGGCAGTCCTGGGCAGCCAAGGGTGCCAGAATCACCAAAGCCAATCACTGAGCTCTCTCTGCCTCTACAGACCCACAGAGGGAGACCGGAGAGAAGGCTAAATACCATTCAGGGAGTCCTACATGAGCTAACACGGAGGACAACACAGAAAAGAGGGGGGCCAATTCCATGGGGAGGGAGAAACAGGCATTTACAGAGAGAGGCTGCTTCAGCCAGGTATTGAAGGATCAATAGGAGTTCATCAGCTCTATAAAGAAGACCAGGAAAGGGTTCCCCTAGTGAAGACTCTTGAGAGTCCCTTGGACTGCAAGGAGATCCAGCCAGTCCATTCTAAAGCAGATTGGTCCTGGGTGTTCATTGGAGGGACTGATGCTGAGGCTGAAACTCTGATACTTTGGCCACCTCATGTGAAGAGTTGACTCATTGGAAAAGACCCTGATGCTGGGAGGGATTGGGGGCAGGAGGAGAAGGGGACGACAGAGGATGAGATGGCTGGATGGCATCACCAACTCAATGGACACGAGGTTGAGTAAACTCCGGGAGTTGGTGATGGACAGGGAGGCCTGGCGTGCTGCAATTCATGGGGTCGCAAAGAGTCGGACACGACTGAGCGGCTGAACTGAACTGAGCTGAGTGAGAGCTCATATCCAGAGGGCATTGGGACCTCTTGCTCTCCTCAGAATAAGAGAGGACATGTGGAGACCAGGAAGTATCCAGTTCAATAGGTCATTAAATTTGGAATTGTTTCAGAAAGGCTCTCAATCTGGCCCGTTTTGTTGCTAACAACAAAATATGATCAACTATTAAAGCACTCAACACAAAAGAACTGACTAAATAAACTACTAATGGGATCAAGGAACTTCCCTGGTGGCTCAGAGGGTAAAGCGTCTGCCTTCAATGCAGGAGACCTGGGTTCGATCCCTGGGTGGGGAAGATCCCCTGGAGAAGGAAATGGGAACCCACTCCAGTATTCTTGACTGGAAAACCCCATGGATAGGCTACAGTCCATGGCCCATGGAGCCCATGTGGGCTACAGTCCATGGAGTCACAAAGAGTTGGACACAACTGAGTGACTTCACTTTAATGGGATCAAACACAAAACATTAAAATGCTCAGAGAATTGTTTTAAAAGCAAGAGACAGAAGTATACAGACAGAATATCTCAAGTATGTAAATCACATGCACAGAAAGCAGAAAATACAATACACGCTACCAGAGTGGGCCCCGCATGGACAAGAAGGGTCTTCTCTTTTCCATACTTCTCTGTATTTTTCAAGTTTTTCTATAATGAACTTGCATTTGTGATTTTTTTAAAAGTGAAAAAGATGCACATAATAGACAAACCCTAGTCAGGGCATAGAATCCAGAAGAAACACAGAAAGAACATAGGAAGGAGCCCCCACCTTATTAAGTGGCCCACCCCTGACAAACATACTCAGGAAAATAGGCCAGGACCTGAAGGCACTTCAGATCTGCCAAGAGGTTTTATTCATTACTGAGTAGATACTTCGATTCTATACTCACAAAGATTTTTTTAAACTTCCATCCCATTAGAGTTGAACTTTGCCCCCTTCTGCCATACCTCCTCACCATATGCTGGCCTTCAGAGGTGCTTTTTTGAGATGACCTCATTATAATAATAATGGGAAGCAGTAAGCTTGAAATAACAGGGTACCCCAGGGTGAGGACATCCCTCCCAAGGGATCCAAGAACTTTCGGCTGTCATCACAAGGACGAGTGGTGGAGATTTACTGGGGCATGAAGCATCCTACAGCCCTCCAGGAAGGGGTGTATTTTGAGGTACTATGTACTCATTTGGGGCAAATCTACTATGTATGTGGTTTTCTTCTTTACCTGCTGTATACAGCAGGCTGGCCCACTTCGAGGGAAAGGAGGGCTGTAAAACCCAATTGATTGATATGATCCATCACCATTTTTAGGGTCCGTTGCACAAACTATTTTGACAGTCAAAGCTCATAAATTAACGAGCAAGCCCAAACTGACACAATGAAGAAGACGTTGTGGCTGCTTCAATTTAACCGCTGGGTGATTACTCAGAAACTCGGGGTGCAGAAGGTGCAGGCGGCTGCCTCCCTCTTTTGTTCCTGCTTAGCTAGAAGATAAATGTCTGAAACTAAGGACCCCGGGCACTCAATAATAAAAACCTTTTAGAGAGGAGAGCCTTGCACTAGTTAAAAGAAACCTGTTCCATTTTTCTGGGGGGAAAAATGGAAGTAAGGTTTCCCAATGGCAGACATCAGCCCTTTTATTGAGACTAAAAAGTTTGAATCCACAAAGGAAGAGAAGGAAGGAAAGAAAATGGGGGGGGGGGGGGGGGGGCGGAGAGATAAGAAAGAGTGGAAAACAAAGCCGACAGAACCATAATTTAAGGCAGCAGGAGAAATTGCTGAGAAATTAAAGCGAATGAAGCTTTTGCATCTGGGAGTCATCATGTAATTTCTAAGGTGTTCACGAGATTAATAAGAAAATCTGTGGCTCCAAATCCCCCAAATGAGCTATTACAGGACTTCAGAGCACTCTGTTTGCTCAAAACAAATAGTGGCTGCAGTGTTCTAATCTCTAAAGAGAAGGAAACTCATATGTGAGTGGGAGGCTTAGATCTTAAAAGGGTTTTATATATATACAGAGACGTCACAGAACAGAGCACCCAAAATGGACCTTTTGTTCACATCCAAAAGTAATTATTGCCAAAGACAAGCGATGGTACAAGAGATCGCCCTTCCCAGAGGCCCAGTGGAAGGTAGAACTGATTAGAAATAGAATCACAAGTCAAATCCCAACATCCATTTAATAATTGAGTAAAATGCACTTCTCCTCCTTCTCCTTATGAAAGTAATTCCCTGAAAAAAAAAAATCAAGTGGACAGAATTACCTACGTACAAATGGCACCCTTTCAGCTGAATGGATAGCACTCCATATTTTCAGTTGGAACAACTTTTAAATTACTTGGAGAATTCATGGAATGTTTTTCAGTTTGACAGCTGTCGAGCCGAAAAGCATACTGTTATGTAGGAAGCAAACCTTCCAAAGATTTATTTTTTTTTAATGGATAGGAAATTAAAAGGGCTTCAAAATGCCCTTTAGAGACCCAGCTTGGGGACTGGACTGTGTTACAAGGAGACTTTTGCTTACAAATGCTGAGAATTGGGACTGCAAGGGCAGGTCAGAGGCACTTGGATTGTGGCCACATGAAGCCAAAACAAGTGTTTGAGAAGTGAAAGATGCAATCAAGCTAGCCAGTTATTGTGTCTATACAATACCAAAATGCCAGGTTGGCCGGATGTCTTCTACCAGCCCTGAAGTCAAAGAAAAGAAACCAGAAAGGACCACGGAGAGATCACCCAGTGGGGAGGAGGAAGCCAAAGGCCCAGAACAGAGGAGGGGAGGACTTGTCCAGGGTCCCAGGACCAAGGAAGGGACAGAGCAGAGTCAGATCCTAGGCACCAATCTAGGTTTGAGGGATCCCCCAACCAAAGGGTGGGGACCCCAACATGGCATTTTCATGGAGCAGGAGGAGCCACTGAGTTGCCAGATATAGCAAATAAAAATTTAGGGTGACTGGTAACATTCTAATTTAGATAAACAATGAATGCATGTGTGCTCAATCACATCTGACTCTTTGCAACCCCATGGAATCCAGGCTCCTCTGTGCATGGAATTTCCCAGGTAAGAATACTGAAGTGGGTTGCCAATTCCTCCTCCAGGGGATCTTTCCAACCCAGAGATTGAACCCCAGTCTCCCGCAGCTCCTCCACTGCAGGCAGATTCATTACAACCGAGCCACCTGGGAAGCCCAAAGCAATGAATACTTTCTTAGAATAAGGATGTCTCATATGGTTTGAGGGGCAGAGTTAAACTATAAAACGTGCCCATTGAGTATCTGAAATCCACATTCCTGGGGACAGGGATAGAGTCTGATGATACCTCTCTCCCCCATCCCATAGCCCGGAACCCATGGGAGGCACACAGCGGAGCCCCAGTACGCTAACCCATGGGTAAATGGAGTCAGTGGGTTTAAATGGCCCAAAAGATCAAAACTGGAGACAAAGACAAATTCTCTGAAAGAGCAAATCTCCTTAAGTTGTAGAAAGCAGAGAGAGACGGAAGGAGATGACCATGTGGTAAGGAGCTGCATGATTCAGATACTTTCTACAAAGGGTCCCATTTCATCTTCCTAATCAACCTTCGAGACGGGCCTCATTACCTGCCACGGTTCATGGATGAGGACAGAGCGGTGCAGACAGGGCCTCGCGGAGTGGCGGGAATGCGCCTCGTCCCAGGTCTACGGACTCAGAACTTCTCTGTCCACAGAGTTCATAAAAGCAGCAAACCTGGCTGGAGTATGACTACGCATGCCAGACACCACTCCGGGCACTGTGGGAAGTTCAGCTTCTCAACGACCGTATATGATCGATAGATTCTTCTCCCCATTTTCCAGTAGAAAAAGTGCAGCACAGAGCAGTTAAGACATTTGCCTTGGGTCACACAGCCCTGAGCCTCCCTCGACTGCACCTCACCATCCAGACACCCGCTTTGTGCTTGCGGCTCATATAAACACCGCCAAGCCCCCTCCATGGCTCTGAGCAGAAGGCAGGACCCAGATATGCTGTTCTGGCCTCCCCGATGGCCTTGTCCTCTTGCCTGGACTTCCAGGACAGTGAGAACCCTCCTCAGAATGAGCCTGCTGTGGAGCAGAGGCACCAAGGGAGGGACTTGCTGGTGGACCAGAAGCTAAGACTCCAAGCTCCCAATGCAGGGGGCCCGGGTTCAATCCCTGGTTAAGAAACTAGGTCCCATATGCTACAGCTAAAGATCCTGCAAGCCCCAACGAAGATGGGAGACCTGGCACAGTCAAACAAATAAATGTTGGGTTTCATTTATTTATTTATTTTTTAAAAAGACAGGGAGGGCCCTGCACATGGTGGATTACCACCCACAAGCTCCCTCCCAACTGTAGAAATCCTCTCTCGCCCCTTCTCCATTCTGAAAACATTCAGGTTTACTAGGAATTTTGACACAACTGCCATAAGCCATAATGTCCATTAGGTGAACATTACCCTTTTTGATTATCTTGCTTCTAAAACAAATGGACAACTCTCCTTAAAGGAGCTAAAAGAATATGCTTCTTGCCTCTCAGACCTGCCAAATTGGACCCCTGCTTGTGTTCAGAGATGCTTCCTAAGAGGTCACATTTAGCAGGAGTTCTCTGATGCCTTTCTAATTCCCTGTGATAATTCAACACAGAACCGCAAGTACTCCTTGCAGGCCTACGTGCCCAGCACTCTGCCCAGACCAGGCAGAGAAGACATGGCTGGGCCCCAGGCAGGCCCAGGAGGGGTGTCGTCTGCACAGGTCTCCCCACAAAACATCGCAGTCCCAGATGTGGTTCGTACCCTTGGCTTCCGAGAGCAGGGGAGGCCAGAGCTCAACCCTGCCGGCGGGGCGCTGTGTGTGCTCACCGCCTGGTGCCACCACCCTGCATGTCTTGGGCAAGGTTCTTGTCTAGAGGAGGCACAGTCTCTTTTACATCCTCATAACGCATATCAAGGGCCCACTAAATTTTAACAAAAAATCAGTCAAGAAGTAAATCCGAACTGAACTGCAAACTCCACTGTGCTATCACAGTGGACTCACCATCCAGATATGAAAAAGTTGCATTTACAACTGACAGTGGAAATAATCTACCCTGTAACCAAAAAAAAAAAAAAAAGTATGCCACAGTAGTAAGGCTATTGTGTAAAAAATGAGATCTATAAAAACAGTGCTAAACAGACCAGTGACAACATTTCTTCATATGATATGAGAAAACCGTCAGTTTTGCATAAGAAATTGCCCACAAAGAGGTTGTTAGATATTCTGCTGTGTTTTTCCATATGTCCTTTTCACTAAATGGAGTGGAGCATCCCAGGTCTAAGACCTGCAGCCCACAGCCTGCCCTGCAGCTGAGCCAGTGAGAACCAGGGCTGGCAGAGCTCTGCTCCAGAAACTCTGAAGTCACCTAGCGCGCCCTCCCCAGGGTCATCCGTGCCTGGCAGCATCCCATTCCCTGGGGCTGAAGTGCAATTCATCCCACAGTCCATGCCCCTGAGGGACACCACCACACAATTCCAAGGTATCAGAGCACCAGCCACACACCTGGACCCCCAGGTCAACCTTGCCTTCCTGGCCAGGAGTTCCAGAGCACAGGACCTTTCCTCCTTCTCTTCAAGCATTCACTTGACTCATTTATGGAAAAGGACTTTCCACAAGGCATCTGTGTTAGTTTCCTGTAGCTGCTATATTAATTACCACAAACTGGGGGGCTTAAAACAAGATTAAATCTAGCCTGTCACAGTTCTAGAGTCCAGAAAGCCAAGATCAAGGGACCAGCAGGACTGCACCCCCTCTGCAGGCTCCAGGGAGTCCGTCCCTCACCTCCTCCAGCTTCTGGAGGCTGCCGGCATCCCTTGGCTTGTGGCAGCATCACCCTAACCTCAGCCTCCATCTCCACACTGCGTCCTGCTCATCTGTCTTGCTTGACTCTTCCCCTGCCCCTCTAATTAAGACACGTGTGGTTGTATTTAGGGTCCACCCAGATAATCCAGAATAATCTCCCTATCTAGAAGTCCTTAACTGCATCTGAAAAGACTCTTTTTCACCTCACACCTGTCAGAATGGCTGTAATCAAAAAGAAGAGAAAAGGGACTTCCCTGATGGTCCAGAGGTTAAGAACCCAAGTGCAGGGGCAGAGGTTCGATCCTTGACTGAGATCTAAGATCTCACATGCCTTGCAGCCAAAAAAACAAAACATAAAACAGAAGCAATATTATAGAAAATTCAATAAAGACTTTAAAAAGGGTCCACATCAAAAAAAAAAATTCTTTAAAGCAAAGAGATAACAAATGCTGGTGAGGATGTGGAGAAAAGATAACAAATGCTTGTGCACTGCTGGTGGGAATGTAAATTGATGTAGCCACTATGGAGAAAAGTATGGAGCCTCCTCAAAAAAACTATAAAGGGAACTACCTTAGGATCTAGCGATCCCACTTCAAAAAAAAAAACAAAGTTACTGTTCCAAAGAGACATCTGCACTCCCACAATTCACTGCAGCATTATTTACAATAGGCAAGACATGGAAACAGCCTAAGAGACCGTTGACAGATGAATGGATAAAGAAAAAGTGGTGTGTATATACAAGGGAATACTGTTCAGCCATGAAAAAAGAAAATTTTGCTATTTGTACCAACATGAATAGACCACTAAGTGAAGTACTGTATGGTCTCACACATGTAAAATTTTAAAACACCAAACTCAGAGAAATAGAGAACAGATTAGTAGTTACCAGAGGTAAGGGAAGGGGGAAATGGGTAAAGGTGATCAAAACATGCAAACTTCCAGTTAAAAGATGAGTAAACTCTGAGGATGTGATATGCAGCATGGTGACTATAGCTGACAACACTATATTATATATCTGAAAAGTGCTAAGAGAGTAGGCACTAAAAGTTCTTTTCATAAGGGGAAAAAAATTCTTGTAACTTTGTGAGGGGATGGATGTTAACTAAAGCTATAGTAATCATTTCACAATATATACACATATCAAATCTCTACGTTTTTATACCTTAAACTTATACAAATGCTATATGTCAATTATCTCTCAATGAAACTAGTGGGGAAAGGCTTTTTTTTTTTTTTTTTGGTAAGGTTGAGCCTGCACTTGGAACCAGCCCATTCTGAATCCCTCCCCAGCCCAGAGGAGTGTGTGAAACCCTTCAAGTTCATCTTGCAGAAAGACCTCACCCATCAGCCCCGTTTAGGACTGGCTCCTACATGTGTGTGTTGGATTGGAAGTGGGGAGGGGGGAGATGTCCTAGTATAGCCACAAAACCAATTTCAATCTCTTTTAATTAACCAAATCCGAGTACATTGTTAATAGTGGTCAAATGGATTTTTGTCTTCCACCTTACAGGAGTGGGTATTTAAAATTGACTCCCGGCCCTCCCCTCCCAAGAAGCCCCTTGGATGTCCCCAAGCCCTGGACCTGGCATTCCAGCCCCACAATCCACACCCTCAGAGCCTTCCTGTTCCCTTGGCCCGCCACCCACTCCCTTTCAGCCAGCAGTGACTACCCAGCCAGCCATAATTGCTAAAGGAGAGGAGCCGCTTGTTTGCCGCCTCATCCGGGAATGATTAAAGGTAGAAGTTTTTCAGACATTAGTGACAGAAAGAGTATAGTTAAAGCTGCTTTAGAAAGGGAGAGGCGTATAAAGAGATGGTGCTCAAAGCACTATTAAAAGCATCATGCTTGTTAAGACCAGTAAAAAGGCAGGGAATCGGCCAGGGAAAGGCAGCTTCCTCTCCAATTACTATGAGGGGCACACACCTCGAAGCTCTCTTTGAATTGCGGCCGCCAGCCCCTGCCCCCTCCCCTCCCCCGCCGCCCCCTCCACGGGGCCATTCAGCGGTACATTAGGGAGGAGGGTGACGGTGCTCCCGCAAGTTCACTTCTCGCTTGTTACAGGCGACCCATTTAGAGCTGAATGACTATGTTCAGAGACAGCTCTAAATGACACCCTCCTCCTCTTCACGAAGCCACTTGGTTTTGTCTTTTTTTTTTTTGCCTGTATCCTGGAGAAATAATTGATAACCGAATGGCTGTCCACCTTAAAGCGGGCGCCTCCCTGCCACCTGGTTAAAATTCCTCCTCCTCTCCCCACCTCCCTACATCCATTGCTCCTGTGCTGTTTAAACAATACTTCATCAAATGCAGCCTGGAGCAAATAAGAAAGCTCAGTAGAGTAAATAAAAAGTCAAAAAAAAAATCACCGGCTGGAGGGTAAGTACTTTTATTCCTGTACTTTCATTGCCTGGGGAATTATTATTCCACTGCCCGATCTGGGAGGGAGGGAGGCCGGGGAGGACTGTGTTATTCACAAAATGGATTGCCTCTCTCCCTTTTCACTCCTCTGGCTCTCGAGAGCCCACTGATTACAACCAAGTGTGGCCATCTATTCCGTCTTATTGACAAAGGTCCTTAATTACCGCGGCAGCAGTAATACCTGCTATTAAATTCTGCTAAACAGAGGCCGCAAATTAGCTGTGGATCTCAGGCACCTTTTGTGTGTGATTACGGGGAGGGAGGCGGGATAACTGACCCCAGCCAGAGCAGCGGGGAAACCTTTGTTTATCACCTGCGGTGGGGGCCAAAATGTGAAATTAAAAGCTCTCCATCAGCTGAAGGCCTTTGGAAGGCCCAAGGGAAGAAGAAAAGAAAAAAAAAAATGCAACAGGCCAAGCAAACTGTGCTTACCGGTATTTATAAGCATTTTGCTCAACCACAATTTACACTGACAGTTGATTAACCGAAAGCTCTGCTAATTCTGTAGGTAACTAATGCAAAGTCCAAAATGGCAAAAATTTAGGCCACGTTTTCAGGTATATTCTATATTTCACGGAGGCCTTTAACCTGCGTTTAAGAGCCTGTTTAATGCAATTGCGGACCATAAACACCTGTCACTTATATTCTGAACTTTTCACATCGCTCCTTCCGGAGACCCTGGATTAATGAAAACCATTCCAAACATGGTAGCTCTCATCGGCAGCCACCTGATTTATAAATTCAGTCCTGACGCCTGCTTGGTGTTTCATTGAAGGCAATTATTTGGGGGGAAATTTCATTTAAATATATTCAGTTTTCTTTTCCATTAAGGTAGAGGTAGGTGAGTTGCCCTGAGCTTGCAGCGAACAATGAGTGGTCAGAATGCAATAACTTAACACAAAATGCTTAACATCAAGATAATTAAATTTCATTAAGGTTTTAATCACTCTGAATGGAGGCTATTAAAATTCATGGGGTTCCTGGCACACGACAGACAATGGGCCCTGAGCCCAGAACAAGCCTGGGAAGGCCACTTCTAGCCTCATCCAGGAAACAAGTAACTGGGGGCAGCGAGCTTTTCCTCCAACTACCCATAGGCAGTAACCAGTTCTTAGACAGAATCTGGGGGTCCCCTCAAGACAGGGTGCCCCCAGCCCAGCCAAGTACTGAACTGACTCTAACTCCCCACTAGCCCTCCAGGCCTCCTGTTGGTGCCCAGTACAAAACTCTGCCCCTGCCACTCATGAAACACAGAAATCCTTAGATGGATGTCTTTGGGCCCCATACACAGGTGAGGTGAAACTGGGGCACCTTCTTGTTCAAGTCTGGACTCAAACACCTCTTCCTCTGGGAAGTCTTCCCTGATTCTGCACTAACTAAGGTACTCTCACTGCCAGCATGGAGGCAAGAGGGCTCCTCTGAAGTCATTATCTTATTACACAGTAATTATTTGTATGACATTCTTTCCGTAACTCACCAGGTCCCATGGAGCAAGAGACAGTGTCTTTCTTCTATTTGGGTTTCTAGGCTCTAGTAATTTTAGGTGTTTGGTAATGATGGCTATAAGGAAAGGGGAACAGAGGATGGATGGACAGATGGATGGATGGATGGATGGATGGATGGATGGATGGATGGATGGATGGATGGATGCACAAGTGGATAGATGGATGAATGGACAGTTAGATGAATGTTTAGATGGATGGATGGATAGATAAATTGATGGAAGGATAGATGGGTGTTTGGATGGATAGATAAATGGCTGAATAGATGGATAGATAGACAAATGAACGGGCAGCTAGACTGTTTGGTGCCAAAGACCTAAGATCACCATGAAGCAAAGCCCAGGCTCCTTGACTTCATTCCTAATAAATACAATTGTCTCTTTTGCGCACATAACTCCGCTCAATCTCTTTCCTTAGACTGAGGTAATCTCATATTGCCCTGCTTGTTCATACCTGGTCCTTGGGTCCTTTCCAGAAGCTCCCATAGATTGCTTTTTTCATCATGGTCATGGATTTTCTCACTGCTTCACATACTCATTGATTCTTCCATCGACTTCCTCAACATCTTCTCTGATAGGGATAGTTCCCCTTATGGAGTATTGAAAAGTTCCAGTCTCTGCCGTCCGATACTTCGTCTAGGAAACTGGCCTAACCCTCACGGCACAGCAGGCCAGAGTGAGGGCAATAAACTGACTAGTAACAGAATGAAACCTGCCCCCTTGCTCACACATTAGGATGGGGCCCCACCAGATGCTCTGGTCCAATATCCTTCAGGCAAAATGGTACCTAACTGAAAACATCTGTTTGAATCTATACTTTCATCTCACCAATTAAAATCCTCTCTTACCGGGCAAGATGCATCTTCCGACATGGATCCCAAGCAAAAATTGGAGAAGGTTTACAATTCTAACATTGCAAGTGCTCAGAAAGAGAAATATGGATGGCACACTCTGGGAGGCAGAGCAGCAAGTCCAGAGGGTAGGCAGGAATTTGGTGGGCAGAGTTGAGAATTCCAGTCCCAGCAGAGGGCCACAGCAAGCTAGAAGAGCCACACAAGTGTGTACACAGGAGAGGCAAAGCCACAGAGCCATCACAGGGGCTCCAAAGCCTGTGACCAGGACTCCTGGGACAGCTGGCCTTGTTCAGCCCTTGGTCCCTTGTGATCCCACGTGTCAAGGATAATTTGCATGGTGTCTGATGGGGAGGAGGTCACTGGCCCAAGGAGTAGCTACTACAAGCCAAGCCTGGAAGAAACGAAAGAACTTGGGGCATCTGGGGCTGCCAACTAGGAGTTGGGGGGGGAGAATTCCATCAAGTTTCATTCAAGAGCCTGGAGTACCAGGCCTGGACACTGGACTTGACTCTGCAGGGGACTCATTAAAGGATTTTTGGCAGAGAAATGATATGATCAGGTCTTTGTTTAGAAAACTCTGTTCATCGAGCATGTAGCAAATATCAGTTCAGCTTAGTTCAGTCAGTCACTCAGTCGTGTCCAACTCTGCAACCCCATGGACTGCAGCACACCAGGCTTCCCTGTCCATCACCAACTACTGGAGCCTGCTCAAACTCATGTCCATCAAGTCGGTGATGCCATCCAACCATCTCCTTCTCTGTCATCCCCTTCTCCTCCCGCCTTCAATCTTTCCTATCATCAGGGTCTTTTCCAAGGACTCAGTTCTTTGCATCAGGTGGCCAAAATATTGGAGTTTCAACTTCAGCATCAATCCTTCCAATGAATATTCAGGACTGATTTCCTTTAGGATGGACTGGTTAGATCTCCTTGCAAGTATGAGAGAAATCAAAGGAAAGAAGACCTGTTAGGAGTTATGCAGACTAGAGATGATTTCCAAAAACTCTTCTTCAAAACAGAGGATTAAAAGTTCCATACCTAACAGAACACATACTGGCAGGCTGGGGGCCCAACGGGTAACACCAAAACCTATTCTTTGTTTATAAAAGGAATCATCTGTGAGCCACCACTCTTGTTAATGTACAAGGTTCATCACCATACAAGCTGAGCCTATCTTGCACCATGGCAAACCTTAGCACACTGTATTCCATTCTCCACCATCTGGGCTAATTCCAATCTAATGTGATTTTCAACATAAAACCACAGGCAACAGACCCTAGCATTTAGAAATATCTGGAGCTGCAGAAGAGAAACCAAAGACCTATCCCTTTGAAAGGGGAAAGGTCAGCTCTAGGTCCTTTCACAAATTATCAGAAGGCACTGATTATGTTGCCAGTAGGGCAACTAGGAATTTGAAAGGAAATTAAACAGTATTGACTAAAAGATTTTCCTAATTATCCCATTAGGGATAATCCTGGTTTCTTTTCTCTTCATGATCTATTCCTCCCAGAAGCCTACTTGGTACAGTATGTTTTGTGGTGGGTTTGGACTCTGAACTTTGGAATGAGGCCAAAAGGATAATTTAGTGATTTTTTTTTTCTCTGATCAGGCCTACACAACAAAAATGTATAACCCATGGCCCAGTATCCTCACATCTGAGACAGAGACAACAACTTTGTATAACACATATACCCCATTCGGGGTAATATTTACAAACTCAATTTGCTTACAGATAAAAGTTCAGTTTCAACACACTAAAAGAAGTCCACTCATAAAGGATACTTCTGCACAGCAAATAATAACTTCAATCCCAATTTCCATTTTACCTCCCTGCTTTGGAATAACTTTTATAAAAATCTGTATTGAGTTTCCTCCAGCAACATGAAGACCTAAGATTCTGAAGAACTCTCTCCCCTCATTATATATAGAAATGTGTACATAAAACATAACCAGAAAATGCAACACACAGATGGACTGTAAAAAAAGAAAGGGAAATATCCACGTATAAAAAGAGGGCCTTCAAAACCACAGCTGTCTTGCAGTCGCTAAGTTCTGTCTAACTCTGTGTGACCTCATGGACACACCAGGCTCCTCTGTTCTCCACTATCTCCCAGAGTTTGCTAAAATTCATGCCCATTGAGTCAGTGATGCTATCTAACCATCTCATCCTCTGTTGCCCCCTTCTTCTCCTGCCCTCATCTTTCCCAGCATCAGGGACTTTTCCAGTGAGTCGGCTCTTCGCATCAAGTGGCCAAAGTACTGGAGCTTCAGCTTCAGCATCTGTTCTCCCAGTGAATATTTAGGGTTGATTTCCCTTAGAATTCACTGGTTTCATCTCTTTGCAGTCCAAGGGACTCTCAAAGAGTCTTCTCTAGCACCACATTTCAAAAGCATCAATTTCTCAGCACTCAGCCTTCTTTATGGTCCAGCTCTCACATCCATACATGACTACTGGAAAAACCATAGCTTTGACTATATGGACCTTTGTTGGAAAAGTGATGTCTCTGTTTTTTAATACGCTTTCTAGGTTTGTCAAGTTTTCCTTCCAAGGAAGAAGCATCTCTTAACTTCATAGCTGCAGTCACGATCCACAGTGATTCTGGAGCCCAAGAAAATAAAGTCTGTCACTGCATCTACTTTTTCCTCTTTTATTTGCATTAAGTGATGGGACCAAATGCCATGATCTTAGTTTTTTGAATGTTGAGTTTCAAGCCAGTTTTTTCACTCTCCTGTTTCACCCTCATCAAGAGGCTCTTTAGTTCCTCTTCACTCTCTGCCATTATAGTGGTATCAGCTGCATATCTGAGGTTGTTGACATTTCTCCCAGCAATCTTGATTCCAGATTGTGATGCAACCAGCCTGGCATTTCACATGATATACTCTGCATATAAGTTAAATAAGCAGGGTGACAATATACAGCCTGTACTCCCTTCCCAATTTTGAGCCAGTTAGTTGTTCCATGTAACATTCTAACTGTTACATCTTTTTCCAAATGCAAGTTTCTCAGGAGATAGGTAAGGTGGTCTGGTATTCCCATCTCTTTAAGAATTTTCCACAGTTCATCATGATCCACACAGTCAAAGGCTTTCGCATAGTCAATGAAGCAGAAGTAGACATTTTTCTGAAACTCCCTTGCTTTCTCCATGATCCAACGAAGGTTGGTAATTTGATCTCTGGTTCTTCTGCCTTTCCTAAAGCCAGTTTGTATATCTGGAAGTTCTCAATTCACACACTGCTGAAGCCTAGCTTGAAGGATTTTGAGTATAGTCTTAACTAGTACGTGAAATGAGTGCAATTGTGCAGTAGTTTTATCATTCTTTGGCATTATCCTTCTTTGAGATTGGAATGAAGACTGACCTTTTCCAGTCCTGTGGCCACTGTTGAGTTTTCCAAATTTGTTGACATATTGAGTGCAGCACTTTAACAGCATCATCTTTTAGGATTTGAAATAGCTCAACTGAAATTCCATTACCTCCACTAGCTTTGTTCATAGTAATGCTTTCTAAGGCCCACTTGACTTCATACTTCAGGATGTCTGGCTCTAGGTGAGTGATCACACCATCATGATTATCTGGGTCATTAAGACCATTCTTGTATAGTTCTGTGTATTCTTGCCACCTCTTCTTAATCTCTTCTGCTTCTGTTGGATCCTTGCTGTTTTTGTCCTTTATCGGGCCCATCTTTTCATGAAATGTTCCCTTGGTATTTCCAGTTTTCTTAAAGAGATCTCTAGTCTTTCCCATTCTATTGTTTTCCTCTATTTCTTTGCATTGTTCACTTAAGAAAGCTTTCTTTTTCTTTTTCTTTTTTTTTTTTTTAAGAAAGCTTTCTTATCTCTTCTGGCTATTCTCTGGAACTCTGCATTCAGTTGGGTATATCTTTCCCTTTCTCCCTTGCCTTTTGTTTCTCTTCTTCCCTCAGCGAATTATAAAACCTCCTGAGACAACCACTTTGCCTTCTTGCATTTCTTTTTCTTTGGAATGGTCTTGGTCACTGCCTCCTGTACAATGTTACAAACCTCTGTCCATAGTTATTCAGGCACTCTATCTACCAGATCTAATCCCTTGAGTCTATTTGTCACCTCCACTGTATAATCATAAGGGATTTGATTTAGGTCATAACTGAAAGGCCTAGTGGTTTTCCCTACTTTCTTCAACTGAAGTCTGAATTTGGCAATAAGGAGGTCATGATCTGAGCCACAGTCAGCTCCAGGTCTTGTTTTTACTGACTGTAATAGAGCTTCTCCATCTTTGGCTGCAAAGAATATAGTCAATCTGATTTTTTTATTGTCCAAATACCATTTGGTGATGTCCATGTGTAGAGTCGTCTCTTGTGTTGTTGGGAAAGGGTATTTGATATGATCAGTGTGTTCTCTTGACAAAACTCTTAGCCTTTGCCCTGCTTCATTTTGTACTTAAAGGTCAAACTTGCCTGTTACTCCAGGTATCTCTTGACTTCCTACTTTGCATTCCAATCCCCTATGATGAAAAGGACATCTGTTTTGGGTGTTAGTTCTAGAAGGTCTTATAGGACTTCATAGAAGAGTTTAACTTCAGCTTCTTAAGTTCAGGTTGGGGCATAGACTTGGATTGCTATGATGTTGAATGGTTTACCTTGGAAATGAACCAAGATCATCTTGTCATTTTTGAGATTACACCCAAGTACTGCATTTTGGACTCTTTTGTTGACTATGAGAGCTACTCCATTTCTTCTAAAGGATTCTTGCCCACATTAGTAGATATAATGGTCATCTGAATTAAATTTGCCCCTTCCCATCCATTTTAGTTCCCTGATTCCTAAAATGTCGATATTCAATCTTGCAGTCTCCTGCTTGACCACGTCTAATTTACCTTGATTTGTGGACCTAACATTTCTAATATTGTTCTTTAAAGCATCAGACTTTACTTTCACCACCAGACACAGCCACAACTGAGCATCGTTTCCACCTTGGCCCAGCCACTTCATTCTTCCTGAAGCTATTAGTGACTGCCCTCTGCTCTTCACCAGTAGTGTATTGGACACGTTCTGACCTGGGGGGCTCATCTTCTGGTGTCATACCTTTTTGCCTTTTCATATTGTCCATGGGGTTCTTATAGCAAGAATACTGGGTTGCCATTTCCTCCTCCAGTGGATCGATCATGTTGGGTCTGAATTCTTGACTTAGACCCGTCGTCGGTCTTGGCCCTGCACAGCTTCACTGAGCTACACAAGCCCCTTTTTCACGACAAGGCTATGACCCATGAAGAGTGAGTGGTGTGATACTGTGATTTATAATAAGAAGTACATATTGTCTCCTCCTTATTCCTAGTACAGAGTTCCTAAAGGCCTTGGAATTTCCTAAGTGAAATGAATTATAAAGGTGAAAGGAGTATCTTTTGTTATTCTTAACAAACTTCTTTCAACCATACCTGAGCTTATACTAGTGGGGTGTTTTTTAAAAGTCCCCCAGATAACCACAGGATAGTGGTTTGTCACCAGAGGAACCAGCTATGTGATTTGGGGTTGGGACTTTCAGCTTCACCCCAACAATGGCCAGTTGTGCCTACATAATGAAACTGCCCCTTAAAATGCCTAAAGTCCAGGATTTGGTGACTTTCTTGCTTGGCAAACACATGGAGGTACTGGGGGTGGATCGCATGCCTGCCTCAAAAGGTCATGGAAGTGAACACTCCTTCCCCCGTACTCTGCCCTGTGCATCTCTTTTTACCTGACTGTTTCTGAATTACATCCTTTATGATCAACAGACAAACATAAATGTTTCCCTGAGTTCCAGAAGCCATTCTAGTCAACACTGAACATGAGGAAGGGTGGTGGGAACCTCCAGACTCCAGTTTATAGCCAATCAGAGGCACAGGTGACAAGTTGGACTGGCAGACGGTGTCTGCAGTGGGAGAAGGGAGGGGCAGTCTTATGGGCCTGGGAAAGCTAATGCCATCTCCAGGTAGATAGTGTCAGAATCGAATTAAACTGCAGGACACTCAGACAGTATCCACAGAGAACTGGAGAACTGTTTGGTGTGGGAAAATGCACACACTTGCTGTCCAGAAGTGAACGATTGAGGGCAGAGTCATGAGTACAACAGGGAAAAGGAGACTTTTCCCCTTCAGATAGGAAATGTATGAGTCTGGGACACCTTGTTGTTCCAGAAATAAAAGAAGTGGCAAAGGACTACTGGAGCTGTGTCAAAGGACACAAGCACTAACTTGAGGAGTTATTAAAAAAAAAAGTTGGCTTTAGGAAAAAATAAAAACCAAACACTTCATTGGTCACTTTTGTGGGATACTGATACATTAAATCATTACTCTGAAAATTGGTACATAAACAGAAAATACTAGAAAATCATCATTGTGCAACATATAAAACATAGACATATCTCCAAGAGAGTACAAATTTAGTTTCAAAATACCACTATAAAGCAAATATTGCAATAAAGTGAGTTATTGCATGAATTTTTTGGTTTACCACTACAAGTAAAAGTTATGTTTACACTATACTGTAGTCTACTAAATGTGCAACAGTATTAGCTCTAAACAATGTACATACTTTAAATTCAAAAAAAATGAAAATCGTGACATCAAAGATCACAGATCACCACAACAAATATAATAATATTGAAAAAGTTGAAAATATTCTGAGAATTACCAAAATGTGACACAGAGACACAGAGTGACTAGATACTGCCTGGAAAGTGGTACTGGTGGACTTGCTCAGTGCAGGACTTCCAAAAACTTCCATTTGTAAATTTGCAGCATCTGAAAAGTGCAACAAAGTGAAGCACAATAAAGCGAGGTATGCCCATAATGGATCCAGACAAATATCATCAGTGAAACAAAAATGCATTAAGTGAGGTCACCCATGTTCACTGCAGCAGTACTCACAACAGCCAAACGCAAGCCAAGTGTCCATAAATAGATGAATGGATAGGCAGAATGTGTTCCATCTGTAAAATGGAATAGTATTCAGCCACGTAAAGGAAGGAAATGCTGACACATGCTACAACACAGGTGAACCTTGAGGACATTAGGCTAAGGGAAATAAGCCAGTCACTTATATGAGGTACCTAGAAGAGAGAAATTCATAGAGACAGAAAGGAGAATGCTGGCTGTCAGGAGCCAGTGGTGGGGGGGTGGGAGGGGGTGTAGGAAGTGAGACATGGGAGGTTACTGTTTAATGAGTACATAGCTCCAGTTTTGAATGATGAAAAGTTTCTGAAAACAGATAATGGTGATGGTTATACAACATTGTAGATCTGCTTAATGCCACACAGCTATGCACTTAAAAATAGTTAAGGGACTTTCCTGGTAGTCCAGTGGTTAAGACTCTGTCCTTCCACTGCAGGGGACATAGGTTCAATTCCTGGTCAGGGAACTAAGATCCTAATTGCTGCGCAGCACAGCCAAAAATAAAGTAAAAATAAAGATAGTGAAAAGTCAAGGTGGGATGTTAAACAGTTAAAATGACAGGTTTTATGTATATTTTATAATTTTTTTTTAAAGTTTTACATGAAAAGCTTTCTGGAAAACTTCATGGTGAGAGATTTAGCTGTTACCATATGAACTCTGATCAGTCTTGGTATCAATAAAACCATGGGATACCAGCTACCTCTGTGTCTCTTGAGGTGATGCAATCACAGCAACATCTCTGAAGCGTTATCACATAAGAAGTCCTGAATTTCAAATAGTCACTGAGTTTAAACACAAGTTTAAAATACTTCAGAGGATAAAAGATCAAATTATAGGACACTAGCAAAAGCAACTAGCAAAGTCCAGGCCACAGGGCATTTTACCTTTTCTTCAAAATGTCAGTGTGACATGCAAACTTTATTTGGCCACTTATTCAAAAAAAACTTCGGTAAAAAGAGATTTTTTGAGGCAACTAGGTCCGTCTAGTCAAAGCTATGATTTTTCCAGCCATCAAGTATGGATATGAGAGTTGGACCACAAAGAAAGCTGAGCGCCAAAGAACTAATGCTTTTGAACTGTGGTGTTGGGACTTGAGAGCCCCTTGGACTGCAAGGAGATCCAACCAGTCCATCCTAAAGATCAGTCCTGAGTATTCACTGGAAGGACTGATGCTGAAGCTGAAACTCCAATACTTTGGTCACCTGATGTGAAGAACTGACTCATTGGGAAAGACCCTGATTCTGGGAAAGATCGAAGGCAGGAGGAGAAGGGGATAACAGAGGATGAGGTGCTTGGATGGCATCACTGACTCGATGGACATGAGTTTGAGCAGGCTCCGGGAGTTGGTGATGGACAGGGAAGCCTGGCGTGCTGCAGCCCATAGCATTGCAAACAGTTGGACACAACTGAGCGACAGAACTGAACTGAGGGAAATTTAAGTATGGAAGGGATAGGTGATCATATTAAAAAATTATTGCTAATTTTGTTTGCTGATAATGGCACAGTGATTATATTAAGAAGGGAAAAGCTTTTGTCAGCCAAAGTATTTCTAAGTGGTAAAACATGGTATCTGGGATTTGCTATAAAATATTCCATATGTCCCCAAGGACTCTATATATATATATTTTGGGGCCACATCATGCAGCTCACAGGATCTTAGTTCTCTGACTAAAGATTGGACCCGAGGCCTTAGCAATGAAAGTGCTGAGTCCTAATCACTGGACTGCCAGGAAGCTCCCTTATTCACCCACCCTCAATTTGCTTCCCTGCTCATGCTTAATGTTAAGAGAAAAAATTTACAGAAGGGCTGGCAACTTATTTCCCTATACTCACTGGTCCATCCCATGAATTAAGACCAAGTCTTGGCAAATGTGCTGAGTGAGGAAGAACAATTACCAAGTTCATGACTCCAGGTTCTGTTTACCCTGATACTGTCCAGGATAATCATTTATTTCCTGCTGCCTTCTAAGTTTATTAAGCTGTTCAGAAAAGTTTCAGCTATGCTTTATGGCTGCATGAACTGCCCGTGTATCCATTTCACAACTTGATTCATTCTGATTAAATTGTTCGACTGTTAATGAGTTTTAGATTGCAATATGGAGAGGCAAACAATTCAGAACATTAAGGCAGTAAAATATCTTAATATTTCACAAGTTCTCACTGAAAACATAAAACAAAAGGCTCATTCCTGGAAGGAGAGACTGTAATAATTACCCTCTGTAAAAATAAATGTGCTTGGCTCCCTATATATTATCCAGGCATCTGTGTAGACACACTCGCATGTAGGGAGCCAGATGGTACATGGTAATCTCATAAATATCCATAGGAATTCTGAGATTTTCAAGCCAATTGCAACAGACGAGATAACCATTTTGAAATATTATTTCAAAGAATTTCTGGGGCTAGGCAAGAAATTGATTCCTACTCGGCTTACTTCAGTCTAATGAGTTTTGCAATCTGGAGGCAATGGTGCAGGTGAGGTGCTGAAGGGTCTCCAGTACAGAGGGCTTTGGAGACGGATGGGAATTATGAATCAGGTGACCAAATACTGCTCTTCCACAGTTCAGGACTCCTCCTTCTCCCCACTCCCATCTCCAGTGGGTTCCTGGCCCACCGTCTGCTTCTGCTGTCATGCAGTTTGTTTTGACGGAAACTGAGTAAAGATGCATGAATGCACTAGCTCTCCCACCTTTGAACATTTTTCCTGGGAACTGCCCCCTTCTGGTGACTCCCTTGGGAAAATTAAAGTACAGCAGGTAGAGGCTACCAAAGTACTGAGGGTGGTGAGGCCTTGCACTAGTGCTTAAGCTCCCGAAAATGCAATCATCTCATTTGTAAAATGGGAATTAAAACACATTATCAGCCTCAAGGCAAAAAGCTCAAATGGATGTCTTCCATTCCTTCCAGCCCAAGAGCCATGCCTGTAATATACACAAGGCTTCATTCCAAACCAACTTTTCAGTTGAGCAGCTCTTCAAACTCAGGAAGAGAAGAGGAATTTTCATTTAGCCATGAAGAGTCAAAAGATTCTTAGCACACATTTCTTAAGGGAAGGACATTTAGGAACCTGGATAAGCTTATGCTATATAATCTCAGAGTATAAGAAACAGCAGGGCATCTCTGAGGTCAGCAGGGCATCTCTGAGGATGACAGGGCCAATGATGCCATTTTGCAGATGAGAAAACTGAGGCCAGAGAAAGCAAATGAGTCGCCTGCATCTGAGACTGGCCAAAACAGATGTGCAGTTAAAGAACAGCTGTTGAGAGACGGAGCTCATAGCCAGAAGCTCAGTCAGTGTTCCAGCTTCATCGGGTCCCCACTGATCAGGTGGGCATTGTTAAGAGCATTTTACAAGTGGGAAATATTCATGGATTACTTCCCTTTGGCCACAATCCTAGGACATAGCAGAACCGAGATGAGAACTCAGGCTTTCTGGCCTCAAAGACAGTGCTTCTTATATTCTGTGTCATCTTTTAGAGGGAAAATTGCACATGAATTTGCACCAAGGGGAGTGTGAAGTGAAGAGGATGCAGACGGAGGCATCTTGGTGTGTTCAGGTTTGTTTCTAAAACCACCATTATTTGGGGCTGGTGGGACTCTACCTCTGTATTTCCCCTTCTGAAGAATCCCCTATTCCATCCCCAAAGAAAAAGGCCCTAATTGACATGAGTTCTTCAGTTAAATTAATTTAATTAATATAAGCCAATGCTGCCTTAAGAATTTGAAAGGTCTGTAAACTTAAAAAATTGTTTTGAATACAAAGCTTCCTGAAGCAGGAAATGGCAACCCACTCCAGCCCATACAGTCACAAAGAGTTGGACACAACTGAGCACATATGCACACAAAGCTAAAAACATGAATTTGAATGGCCTGGAAGTACCTGAGTTTGCCCAAACCAGATTTGGAAGTGGGGATATATAGCCATGACAGGTAGAGCAACTATTGGGAGAATTGCCATGGCATCAGTGACCAAACCCCCAAATCTGAATTGGGACCTGAGTCACTGGGGTCTGTCTGCCAGCTTCCTGCTGCAGCAAAGTGGCGCCTGCCCACTTTGCCATGTTCTCTGCTGTCTCTCCGTCCGCTGCAGCCTTAAATGTGAGACAACTGTATTTCATCCATCATGAGTCCCCTTCGAGACATATTCATTGTCTCCAGAAAGGACCACAAATGCTTTCTTAAAATCGTACTAACTACCAAATACCCATAAAGCATAGCATTAAATGTGCGATACCACAATCTCCGGCAGTATCTGCCCTGCCCTGAATTCTCAAACATTCTTGGCCTTTGAGTTCAACTTCATCTGACCCGTGTTGGCCTACGTCTCATGACCAACCATTCCTAACTACAGAATCCTCCCCCAGCAGCATCCAAGGCAGCAGCCAGGGCACCTTCAGAAACGCCACCGGGACTGGGATTTTAAAGGGACATCTCAGTGAGGAAAACACCAATAACAACAAACCAAGCTAAGGGCTGTGTATCATCACAGATGCCCACTTCATCATAAATAAACAGTAAGATGGAAAAAATAAAATGGTTATGAGAAACATTCCCTTCCTGTCACGTCTGTGTGCTCCTGGAAAATTTTTTTTTCTTATTCCAGTAAAGTACAAGATATCTCAGTAGGAACATAAACACCATATTATCTACTAGTTACTATAGCAACTACATTCATGTAATTTGCTCATGCCTAAATTAAAGCTGCCTAGGGTAGCTTTAACTTACATCTCTCACATATGACTTTTTTGTCCATGTTTTTCATTAGTGAGAATCGTGTCTCTCAGATTGTAATCAGCATACTGTAACCCTCTGCCTTACTCAGAGCTAACTTTTGCCATGACCTGACTTTGTTTCCCCCATGACTTGTAGGTATTCCTCAAAGAAAGAACATGCACTCTTTTACCCTAATGTTTTAATCTCTCTCTTTTAACTTTTGCTGGAGTATAGTGGTTTTACAATGTCATCATAGTTTCTACTGCATAGCAAAGTAAATCAGCTACACATAAGACACATGTTCCCTCTTTTCTGGATTTCCTTCCCATTTAGGTCACCACAGAGCAGTGAGCAGACTTCCGTGTGCTATAGAGTAGGTTCTCATTCGTTATCTGAGAACATGTTCTCTTAATGGTGTATTTATTCCAAGAGGGTGGAGGAGGGGTTATGAAGGAGAAACAACTTTTCCATCCAAAAGGAACAGGAGCATCTACCCAGCAATGAACTTCACTGCTCTTGAAATCATCCATTTTTTCCTAACTCTTCATTCAACACAGTATAAAAGGTATAACCTAAAAAAGGGTGTGATGGAGAGAGGTACTGAGATCCACTCAAGGAAAAGGCACAATAGTGAATCATCTCTTCTCTCGCATCCTTCCTTCAACCCTGCAAAATAAACAAGCTGAGAAGCTCTTCAGGTTTTGTGACTGTAAGCAATATGGTGAATTAATGTTCCTAAATGCTAGCACTGAATACATGAATTCATTGTTCAGAATGTTCTGGATGAGTCAGTAGCTAAGTCCTATTAATTCCATTATATATTCTTATTTGTGTCTGCTCTGGAATAGAGCCAGGAGAGGAACGTTGTCATGAAGAAACCCATGAAATATACCTACCTTTGTAAAATAATGCATTTCAAACTAAAGATTGGCTATGCTTCTCTTAACCCAAAATTCTCCGTGGCCCCACCAAGACATGCAACAAGTTTCTCAAAAATCACATCGGCACATCACTCACACAGCTGCTTACAATTCTTCAGGGGACGTTTAACCAAGACACATTCACCTGGGATTAAACCAGGATGGATTCCTTAGAAGAGCCATCAGGATCATTGTCCAACATAAGAACCCTCAGGAGAGTGGGAAAGTCTGTAAATGTCCCTTCGCAGGGCTTTTAAAGGGCTCTGGATTTGGCGGCGGGGAGACCTGTCTTTAATATCTTCATTACTGCTTCCGATGCATTTCCAGTGTCATTAATTCACATTGGCATTTCATTAAATGGGATTCTCTTTGCAAATACGACTTTATATTCTTTCTTTTTCCCTGTAAATCTTTGAATCTGAATGCATTTTGAGCTGCTTGTTCGCCGCAGTGTGGACCCTTGGAAAAGCAGTCACAAAATGACCGTGTGCCTCTGGTCTGCAGCACGCCTTTCTATTTGCTGGTTTAATCCTCCAGACTTGAGCCATTGCCCATTCGGTCCTCCACATCATCTCAGGTTAATCTGTCAAACATTTCAGACAGCCAAGCCAGTTTCCAATTGCTAAGGACTTTGCCACAAGCACCATGTCTGTTAATAAGATTTTCATTTGGAAAGATGCCAGGGCATCTATGTTTTCTGTCATATATAAATACTGAGATTTAATACCTTCAGGTTTTGTTTAATGTTAGCGTCAACTATTTAAAAAAAAACAAAAGGTTCTCAAATGCCTGGCCCGACAGTGAAAGGCCCCACTGACAGCTATTTGCAAGGGTAATGTTGTGGAAAACAACATCCATCTTGGAAACAGTTTCATTAGCCCCATCTAGCTGACCTCTCCACATAATGTTGTCAAATGTGACGGGCATCAGATTATTGGGAATATGGAGATCAATAAATATGCAACACCGGCGCTTAGAATGCTTCTGGCATCGGAGCCATACAAATGCCATCTAACATGGCTTGGAGTTGCTGTCATCTGTCACACCAGCTAGAAAATAGACAAGCTTAAGGGGAAGGCTATCCGTAATGGTAAAATATATGGGTGAAGATGAATTAGACAGGCATTGTATAGTCAGGATGCTGATGCATGAAGGTTCCAGAGGAAAAACACCAGGCACACACTGGAGCAGCAGCCTGCCTTCTTCGGGGAATCGATGCAAATTCTTGCCATATGGTCAAAGGCTGCCCGGTGGTCCTGCTTCTGTGTGTGTGATGTCAGCTGCCAAGGAAGCGTCGTCTGCCTTTGGGATGCTTGCTAGAAACTTGGAGCATCTCGAGTCCATTTCTGACACTCTGAGGCAGCCAGATCACCCATCCCCACAAATTCCTGTGTGTGTGAATCGCACAATGTCTTTTCAGTGTGATGGCAACCCGAGGCCAAAGCAAGCACCTGCAATGTCTAAGTACATTCGCCTCAACAGCCTACAACGTTGGGTTGGTTCACAAAAGAACAACCTGGTTGAACTGCTAAAGGAAACTCTCACCCCAGCTGGTGGTCATCAAATTGCCCACATCATCAGACCTTTGGGAAGTGCTACTGGGGACAACCTCTCCATCAGGCCACCCTCTTCTAAAGATCCCGACCTGCCCAGCCTGCCAGAAGCTGAACCCCGCTGCCCACTCTTTGCGCTGATCACTACCTGACGATTCCAGCTGAGGCACTTGCTCTGCCTTCGGTAGTGTTTTCCGAAGTCCCCAGAACAGGCAGCCCTGCTCATAAACCCTCGTACCCCTCCAAAAACTGCTTGGAGCAACTTAAAGAAAGAATCTGTCTGCCAGTGCAGGAGATGCAAGAAATGCAAGTTTGATCCCTGAGGTGGGGGAAGATCCCTTGGATTAGGAAATAGCAACCCACTCCAATATTCTTGCCTGGACAATCCCATGGACAGAGGAGCCTGGCAGGCTACAATCCACAGGGTCTCAAAGAGTCGGACACGACTGAGCGCGGCACAAAAAGAAAAGCTAGCTCTTGAAACATCAAAACACAGAGGATGCGAGCCATACAAAGGCATATACCCAGACACCCCATGCCAGAATAAACATGCTCCTCAGACCCAAGTCATGTCGCTGACCAATGATGACCAGCATGCTTCTGCCCCTCTAGGTTTTAAGAAATGTCATTCATCTCTATGGAAAAGAGAACAAACAAGAGGCATAAAGGTATTTTTGAAGTACACTGTTATGAGGTACTTGGCTAGTAATTTGCAGCCTAGGTACACAACATACCTTTTAGCGCGGCTATTTATCTCTCAGGGAGAATGCTACCGTACTTACGATAAAGGCTCTGTTGGACCTCTTCATCAATAGCAAACCTTTAAGCACAGCACATCTCATAAATAGGAGTTCCACTAACACAGACTTCAAAAGGATAGAACTTGATAATTCAAAAATTGAGCTATATTAAGTGTTCCAGCAGTCCATCCATAAAAGCCGTCGTATATTCCAAACGCCAGAGTCCTTCAAGCAACATGACAGGTCTATTAGAATAATAGCAGGGGAAAGCATAATTACAAGTAATCATTGGCTGGAAAGGAGCTAGTTGTTTTTGTAGAGCAAAATGCCGCTCTGAGCCCCGTGGAAAATGTAGCCAGAGCAGGGAGAGCGAGAGCAGATAACCATCGAAAATAACCACGGCGCAAACCCTGCACTATTTATTTCTATTTATTAAGAACTCTTTGTATACCTTAATGTTTTCCTGGTGAAATCATCTTAATTTGAGCCCACATTTTCTTTAGATAAGATTATTACATAATTGCTACTTACCGGCCACTGTTTTCTATACATTTGTTGGTCAGTTAGGGTGTCTGTCTTTTCTAGCCCGACAGAGATCATTCCATCAAGCAGGGGCTGATGGTTGGCTCTATGGAGCCATATTGAATATACACCAAGTGCCCAAAAGGATAAAGAAAGTTTGGCTGAGCGTTATGTTTTAATCCATAGACTGATGACTCTAGCTCTGTCAAAGGATGGGGCTGTTTCTCATTAGGGATGGCAAAAGAGGAGACATCTGGGCCCATTTCCCCATGGATGGGACTGCACGCCCCCCCCCCCATCAGGAAGCCCATTCATCTGGTGGATTTGTTTATCCTCCTCCTTAATTAGATGGCTGTCAAGAACTTTAAAGTTTCCAAAATGCACCAAGAATAACACATCCCAGCTGAGTCTTGTCAACAGGTCCAGGAAGAAGTCAGAGTAGGAGTCTTTAGCTCCTGTTTGCAGATGTGTAAATGGAGGTTCAGGAAAGGAGGGGGCTCCCCAGAGGTCCCACAGTTGACCTTCTCCCCATGCCATTGTCCTGCCCTGACAAAATACTTGCTTTGCACCTGTTCCCCATCTCACCGGCTCTGTGGGACACGCCCATGAGGAGAAAAGTCACTCACCAGGTGCTGTTGATCAGGTGCCAACCGGGTCTCAACACACGAAAGCGGGTCACATGCTCAGCCTCTGGACCGCAGGGAGGTAGGGCAGAGGTTCACACCCGACGTGGAAGGCAGCCAGGCTACCTGTGTAAAGAAGGACACAACAAGTCAGACTCACCTGGGTCTTGGCATCATTCACTTCCCTAACGCTGACTGATCTGTAGACTGGGTACCAGGCAAGGAAGGAGGTGGCAGGGAAAGGGAGTGAAGAATGGTGGAAATAAAATGAAATCTAATTTTTAGCCCAGATATGAGAAAAATGCAACTCTGAATGAATAGTAGGTAGAGTCGACATGGAACACCTGGGACAGACAGACAGCAGGCAGCCAGGAAGCACGTACACGGAGTTTCTAGCCATCTGACTCTGAGCCCTTGACTTAACCTCACTGAGCCTCAGTGTCCTCATCTGGAAAATGGGAGTAACAAGACTGCCTGTCTCCAAGGGTTGTTGTAAAAGTCGATGGCCCACGGATGCCACCAGCAGAGTGCAGGGCACACAGAAGCATCAATTAGGTGCCCCCCCCCCTTTTGATACCCCATAGAAAGCCAGAGAAGGGAGTGACCCATGGTCTCCGGTCCTTAGGAAAGGTCTCCTGGAGATGGCGGGAGACTAGCTGGTCCTTGGAGGACAGAGGGCAGTTCTCCACAAAGCAGCATCCCAGGCCTTGTCCTGGGAGTCCAGAAACTCAAGAGGTCTCCTGCCAGGTGCTCATTTATAATAAAAAGCCTTATAGAAGACCCTCTAGGTTTATTGATATGTTTGCTTCCCACTAGACCCTTAGTAACATGGTGTGAGTCTGGATTTTTGGATTTCATTGGTATATTGGTTATAAAGTTGTAATTCACAAGCTGGTTCCTTCCCCCACTCAAAATATTCAACTTTAAAATTAATTTGATTTTGAAATACAACACCAGGATATATCGTCAAAGCAAAGTTAGAAATTCCAGTCCTGTGAATATATTTAGAATATAGGCTATTAAGGGATTTCAGCTTGAGAAGAGCTGGATCTTTCCAGCTCATGGTGGTGGTGGTTTAGTCACTAAGTCATGTCCAACTCTTGCAACCCCATGGACTGTAGCCCGCCAGACTCCTCTGGCCATGGGGTTCTCCAGGCAAGAATACCAGAGTGGGTTGCCATTTCCTTCTCCAGGATCTTTCCATACTGTGGAATAAACTTCCAACAATGCTTAGCAAGACCATATCACACATTGAATGTACATGCTGCAGATATAAGACATCAAGAAAGAGGATGGTGATGGTGGTGGTCATGGTGATGTGATGGTAACCACAACAGCTGTGCAAGAGGAGGATGCTCAGGGCTGGTTCTGAGAAAGGGTCCAGGCAGGTGAAGAACAATGATCTGTCAGTTCACATGAGGGTGAAGCATGAATGCGGGCCTGGGACCTGAGAGAACGCACTTTCCCAGCTTCTTCAGAATGAAGAGCTCCATCTAGGCTAGCTGTGGATTGCCAGACCCAGAGATCTGTCAAAAGGATTAGCTCTGAAGAAGATCATCCACCCCAACATAACCATTTTAGGCAAGTCTTGGATTTGGGAAAGCTTCCGACAGAAGTTAACCCAAGTAAGCAAGAATCTGTAACGGCACTATAAATCCACACGCCTCCTGTTTTACCAAAGGCCACACGTGTTCCTGCCACTCTATCTTTGGAAACTGGCCAGGCACGTGTCCTGGCCCTCCCCTCCTCGCCCCACCCTCGGGTTCGTGGGATGATTTCTGAAATCACTTCTCGAAGGAAAGCCTCATTACCCAGTGACATGTTGTAATCCCAACCAATGCTTCCAGAAAAGTTTCAATGTCCATTACATTAGCTAGCCTTAAAATTGAATACAAATCCATTTTAATCAATATGTTGTAATAAATAGATATTAAGGCACATGGCACTAATGTACAGGTAGACTAATTAAAGCGCCAGCATTTGCAGCACTCACATACCTCAATTTTCTCTACAAAATCCTTATTGAACCACTACCTTAAAAAAAAATAATTGCATTTGCAATTAGAAACACTGAAGTTACATTATCGATTTTCTGCTAAAAACCTTTTTAGTAAACAAGCACAAACTACATTCATTAAATGTAAGTGCTTGGAGCTATGGTGTGAAATTCAATTCAGCCATTATCATGAATTACACTGATTATTGCTGTAATTATTTTCTCTTGGATACAACTGCATTTCTGTCCCTTGCTAGTTCTGTTGGACATATAACTATGTTCATTTTATAGCTAATAATACTCAACTGTAGTCCCAGCAATTACTATCACTTATACAAATCATTAAGTTAAGCTACGGGTACCTAGTAAGATTCAAAAAAATTAAGTAAAACATCCCTTTTTTTACCCTTTAAATAACTAATAGCATTAGAGAACAAGGGAAATTATAGATGTTAACTGATTTACATTGCAAGCTCTAATCACCTGTACTTGACTTGTCAGAAATTTCTGCTGTCCTAAGCACACCTTTTGAGAAGAAATCTACCAACAGACTCTTTTTTTCTCAGAAATAAACAGTCAATGGACAGGATTACATATCTGAAGCATTCTCGGGAAGAAAAAATGCCATGATCATTTGGTGTGTTCAAAAAAAGAGATTTTGTATCTTAGTCAGAGAGAAAAAATGATCTTGCCTTGTATGTGCTTGCTTATTTAGGTGTCTTATTAACTAAACAGATTTTTAAGAGAGAAAACTCCACTTTCCTTTTTCCTCCAGAGGCAGCTGTAGCTTTCCACCGTTTTTAACGTGAATCCTCTAGGGAAAACAGGTGTCTTCAAAGGAGACTTCTCATTCTTCCCTGAGGCAAGGGCGCTGCACTGACCTGGTGAGGGTAGATGCTTCTGGGCATATTCCCTCAACGTGAATATATTCTCCAGGGACTCTAGTGGGGAACCACCCCCATAGGAAAACTGGTGGGGAAGAAGGGAAGTCAGAGAGACGGTACTTTTAACATTTGTACTTGCATACGCCATCTGATGCGAAGAGCTGACTCATTGGAAAAGACCCTGATGCTGGGAGAGATTGAGAGCAAGAGGAGAAGGGGACGACAGAGGATGAGATGGTTGGATGGCATCAGTGACTCAATAGACATGAATTTGAACAAGCTCTGGGAGATGATGAAGGACAGGGAAGCCTGGTGTGCTGCAGTCCATGGGATCACAAAGAGTTGGACGTGACCGAGCAACTGAACAACATCAACAATGTATATAAAGATGGAAGCAGCATATTTCTCCACAAGAGGATTTGCAAATAGCAGAAAGGCTCCCTCCCATTCACTTTAACAGCCCTTTCAGAAGTGGTCCCCCCCCCAAAAAAAATTATAATAAAAAAATAAAAAGAAGAAGTGGTCCCAACTCTGAGGGAAAGCCTGGGGTGAGATGTCAAGGACAAAGAGATGCTCCCATGGGAGACCCCAGTGGACAAATGGGAGATGCCGTCTCAGGGGCATCACCATTTTCTCAGTAAACAATGTTTTTGATTTATATGTTGATATTTTGTGGTTGCTGTTTAGTTGCTAAGTCGTGCCCGTCTGAACCTTTTGTGACCCCACAGACCATAGCCTACCAGGCTCCTGTGTCCATAGGATTTTCCAGGCAAGACTACAGGAGAGGGCAGTCATTTCCTTCTCCAGATCTTCCTGATCCAGGGATAGAACTCACGTCTCTTGGGTCTCCTGCATTGACAGACAGAGCCCCCAAGGAAGTCCCACGTTATATATTGCACTGGCCTAAGAGTTCATTCAGGTTTTTCCTTAACCTCTTACAGAAACCCAAATGAACTTTTTAGCCAACTCAATAATTCCTTTCATTTTTTTTAGAAGTGGAGGAGGGAGGTATATGGTTTATCTCAGGCCTGTGTGCTCAGTTGTGTCCAACTCTTGCAACCCCATGGACTGTATCCCACCAGGCTCCTCTGTAAGTGAGATTTCTCCAGGCAAGAATACTGGAGTGGGGTGCCATTTCCTCCTCTAAGGGATCTTCCCAACACAGGGATCAAACCCTTGTCTCCTGCGTCTCTTGCTTGACAGGTGGATTCTTTACCACTAGTGCCACCTGGGAAGCCCCATATAGCTTATAGGAATCCACAAACAAAATTTTACCAATTAAAAGAGAAAAGATTAAATGGGTGTGACCTAGAGGGGAACTGGGTTCCCACACCCCTCCAAATTGCTGGAAGCTATTTTGGCTCAGAGCTTCCTAGTAGCCAAAGCAAAATGAAAAACACAATCATATGGACATAAGATTCACTGTTAGTAATATTCCATGGTGTATATGTACCACAGCTTTCTTATCCATTCATCTGCTGATGGGCATCTAGGTTGCTTCCATGTCCTGGCTATTATAAACAGTGCTGCGATGAACATTGGGGTGCACGTGTCTCTTTCAGATCTGGTTTCCTCAGTGTGTATGCCCAGAAGTGGGATTGCTGGGTCATATGGCAGTTCTATTTCCAGTTTTTTAAGAAATCTCCACACTGTTTTCCATAGCAGCTGTACTAGTTTGCATTCCCACCAACAGTGTAAGAGGGTTCCCTTTTCTCCACACCCTCTCCAGCATTTATTGCTTGTAGACTTTTGGATAGCAGCCATCCTGACTGGCGTGTAATGGTACCTCATTGTGGTTTTGATTTGCATTTCTCTAATAATGAGTGATGTTGAGCATCTTTTCATGTGTTTGTTAGCCATCTGTATGTCTTCTTTGGAGAAATGTCTGTTTAGTTCTTTGGCCCATTTTTTGATTGGGTCATTTATTTTTCTGGAATTGAGCTGCAGGAGTTGCTTGTATATTTTTGAGATTAATCCTTTGTCTGTTTCTTCATTTGCTATTATTTTCTCCCAATCTGAGGGCTGTCTTTTCACCTTACTTATAGTTTCCTTTGTAGTGCAAAAGCTTTTAAGTTTCATTAGGTCCCATTTGTTTAGTTTTGCTTTTATTTCCAACCATGGAATATTACTCAGCCATTAAAAAGAATTCATTTGAACCAGTCCTAATGAGACGGATGAAACTGGAGCCCATTATACAGAGTGAAGTAAGCCAGAAAGATAAAGAACATTACAGCATACTAACACATATATATGGAATTTAGAAAGGTGATAACGATAACCCTATATGCAAAACAGAAAAAGAGACACAGAAATACAGAACAGACTTTTGAACTCTGTGGGAGAAGGTGAGGGTGGGATATTTCAAAAGAACAGCATGTATACTATCTATGGTGAAACAGATCACCAGCCCAGGTGGGATGCATGAGACAAGTGCTCCGGCCTGGTGCACTGGGAAGACCCAGAGGAATCGGGTGGAGAGGGAGGTGGGAGGGGGGATCGGGATTGGGAATACATGTAAATCCATGGCTGATTCATATCAATGTATGACAAAACCCACTGGGAAAAAAAAAAAATAATAATAATAAAAATAAATTAAAAAAAAAAACCATGTTAAAAAAAAAAAAGATTCACTGTTAGCAAAAGAAATGTAAATTGAAAAATAAGTAAAAAAATCTTTTCATTTGAAAAGAAAAATATAAGCAAAACCTGATGTTAGGATTCAGAAATCAAGAATTAAAGGCATCTATTTTTTTTTAAATCAGGTATTACTTCTTTCCTAATTTTTTTGTTGTTGTTTTTTCATGTAATATACACCACTGAAGCACATCAGTTGAGGTTCTGATGCTAACTTAAACTATACAGAGAATAAAAAAGAAAGAATATAGAACAAAATCATATTGTCAACATATAAAAGCTGAGCAGCTGGAATATCCTATGTGTGTACCATGTTAAAGCCAAGCTTCCCAGGTGGCGCGGCAGTAAAGAATCTGCCTGCAGTGCACGAGCCGCTGGCTCAATCCCTGGTCAGGAAGATCCCCTGAAGGAGGAAATGGCAACTCACTCCGGTATTCTTGCCTGGAAAATCCCATGGACAGAGAAGCCTACTGGGCTACAGTCCATGGGGTTCAAAAGAGTCAGACACCACAGAGTGACTGATCACACACACACACACACAAACACACACACATACAAGACATATACTACATTAAAGCACATTTAAGTAACTCTAAATTGGCTGATTTATACCATCATTTTGGAGTCATCAGAATTTTCCCAAAGCTGCTAAATGAATTTTCTGACCATTTTTGGCCATTTAAAGTGATAATTGGTATCATGCATTCAGTATAAGAAGTCACTTTGCTATTCTAAAAATGTCTTTAAGAATCTTTTTTTAAAAGAATATTTCTTGCTGCTTCTCCTATCTGGGAAATTACTTGCAATAATTGAATACAGTTTCAAAATGTTCAGAACTCAGAATTCTCAGCATCCTCCTTGCATTTATTTTGAATAAATAGGCATCTTTTTTTTAAACCAATGCGATTGATAGTAATGATACACATATATCAAAGGAACCAGCAAAAGAAGAGATAAGTGCCACTCTAAAACAAGCAGGGACACGTACTCTTGACTTCTGCCCCCAAGGAAGAAAAGATTTTTTTAAATGCTAACAATTTGGCTATATCCAGATGTCTGCCTGGCTTGGGTTCTTCCTGGGGAATCACGTTAAAGAATTCAATAGACAGGCTTGAAAATTCAGAAAAGGGAAAATTAAATTCCTAGAGATAGTCAAGAATATCTTATTCATAAAGGGCCCTTTCCACAGGAGCTTGGAAATGTGTAATATAACCTTCAAAGTAAAAACGGTTTGTTGCATTAGTTCTGCTTAGCTGACCATGAATACTAATTGCAGGAAGAATTAACTGTGCCCAATACCTGGGGGCAGGAACACACAAAAGGGACTGGGAAAGAAACAATGGAAAAGGTAAAAATGAACATCCACTTCCGTATTCAACTCAACATGATCTGCAGCAAAACCCTAAATTACAATGAAGCCAGTATGTGCCTCCTGCCCCTCAGAGACTCGAAGAAAAAAAGAGAGGCAGCCACAAAGATATTGGGTTTGGGGGACAAAAATAATACATGCTTTTGCTCTCATTTGTCTTATTCAACCACTCTTCTTTCACCCCCTTTTTCTCTATCCCAATTGTGGCAATTCCTTCACAGGGTCAGGAACTTTATTCTGTGGGTCAAGTGTCCCATTTTGCAGGATATTTCCACATGAGACGCAACTGGCTGGTGGAAAGAGGCTTTGGAGTGAGGACAGGCTTGAAGGTGAATTTCAGCTCTGTAATCCACCTGTGTGACCTTAAGCAAGTCACAAAAACCTCTCTGGGCGTCGGTTTCCTCATTCTTAAAATCGTAACAATAGTGTCCAGATTACAGAATTCTGAAGAGATAATGAAAAAATATTTGTAAAGTGTGTGGTACATGAGAAATCCCGAATGCTACCTTCTGAATATTTTCCACAGACATGGAAGCTGCTAGAAATTCTTGCAGCACACTCATCATCCTTGCCCCTTCTTAGAAAGAAGAGCCTCTGTCCCACCCCCAACCAGAACCGATTGGCCGAGTAAGAACACTGGGCAGAGGCTCAACCAATCAGATCCTCTCTCTTTGGAATGTGAAATTGGGCCTGAGGTTGTTAGGGATGGGAGCTATGTGGTGGCCACTAGTGCTTTATGTCACGACAAGGATGAGCTGGTTGGATGGCATCGCTGATTCAATGGACATGAGCTTGAATAAATTCCAGGAGTCGGTGATGGACAGGGAGGACTGGCATGCTGCAGTCCATGTGGTCGCAAAGAGTCGGACACAGCTGAGCGACTGAACTGAGAAGGAAGAAAAACCAGCGTGTGCTCATCTGTACCATTAATAATCCCCAAGGGCTGATTATTAAATCATAGGGCATTTTTTGAGCCAAGATTGTTAACACAACCATTATTAAAAATTAAATTATGTAAACTTACAAGTAACTAAATTATATTAATAACAAAGGTAATGAATATGCAACACTCATCACTTCCTCATGATTTCCTATTATTTTACATTACTGTGATGATTTTGCATCTTATTTTAAGTATGTTCTTGAGATTGCTGACATCCCTGCATCTGCGGGATGGAAACGCTGCACAAAGGTGTGCTCCCATGCATCTCTGCCCACTCCACCTTCACGTCAGCAGCTTCAAACCAGAATATGCATGTGTGCTTAATTGCTCAGTTGTGTCCAACTCTTTGCGACCCCAAGGACTGCAGCCCACCAGGCTCCTCTGTCCATGGGAATCTCCAGGCAAGAATACTGGAGTGGGTTGCCATTTCCTTCCCCAGGGAATCTTCCCAACCCATGGATCAAACCTGCATCTCCTGCATTACAGGCAGATTCTTTACCACTGAGCTACAGCGGAAGCCCCACAGTGGGAATATTTACACCACTAGCGAACACTTCAACTCGGAGTGTTTCTCCCCAACTGGAAAGCTGGTTGTTTTCAACCACAGAACAGCCTTGGACAGCAAGGAGATCAAAGCAATGAATCCTAAAGGAAATCAACTTTGAATATTCATTGGAAGGACTGATGCTGAAGCTGAAGCTCCGATACTTTGGCCACCAGATGCAAAGAGCCGACTCATTGGAAAAGACCCTGATGGAGATAGTGAAGGACAGGGAAGCCTGGCACAGTGCAGTACATGAGATCTCAAAGAGTCAGACGCAACTGAGCAAATGAACAACAACAAAACAGAACAGCAATGGAGAAAACTTCTAAGTGGAGGGGGGGAATGAGGCAGGGGCTACAGGGAACAGAGACAGGCGTGGAGAGAGGACACAAGCTCTCCTCGTCTCAGGCTGCTCGTTTCCAGGGGTGGAGCTGTACTGATCTCAGATTCCAACAAAACACCCCCATAGCCTTACAGTAAATTCCTTTGTTAGATGGAAACTAGCTCACGTTGGCTTCTGCATTCCAGCCTTCACCAATGAACAGGACATAAAAATCAATGAGAACGCTGCACTCTCTCTTTTGGGGTCATTTTAATCTATTTTTAGCCAAGCATAGTAATAAAGCCCTAATCACTGGTCAGCCATTGTTGAGATTTTTTTTTTTTCTAATCTCTGTGTAACATGCCATGTATCCTGGAGATATTCCTGCTATTTCTACCTCATCCCCAAGAACAATTGTGCACGAGTCTGGTTGGCTGGACCCCACAGGCTCTCTGACTCCCCAGCGGCGGCGCTGGGTGCTGCTCAGACTGACTTTTATGTAACTACTCCAAGCTGTGTGTTAATTACTGTGACACCACACCAATGATCCAATTAGCCTTTAAATGTTTGCTTAAGAAAAAGCTCTGTGGTAGGAAACTAGAACATTTGGTGTGCTAAGTGATCTGAGAGCTGGCTTTTCACATATCAGGCAGGCCCATTAGATTTTCCAGGAAGATAAAAATGCTTTTAATCTTGAAATTTCCTTCAAAGAAGCAGAAACTCCAGCTGCTTGCTGGTTACCCCCTTTTCTGCCTCCCTGTATCCCCACTTCCTCCATACTTCTCTTGGCTAAATTTTCTTTCCTTTTAATAATGGTTTTGAGTCCAGCAAAATCTGCCTTCTCTTCAAATCTGCTGGTGTTCAAGGTATTGAAATGACAGATTCTCCCTAAATGGAAAAGAAAGAGTAGCGACAGAAATGAATCCACAGTGGTTCTCCCCCCTGCATTTGGCAGGTGAGATATCCTGGCATCTGCACAGAAAGGTAAACTTAAATACAAACAGCCCATGAAGTACACGTGGTGATTTAAAATTTTATCGCCAGCTCACACACATCTCCCACCGTTAACTAACACCTTCTGGAATCCACGTAATGACTACGATGTGCATCTCAGCAGCTGGCTGACAGATTCAGGCTCAACTTCCTGTCTCATCAAAATCCTAAACATATTCAAAGAGCCATTTGCACGTATGCCTGAATTAGAACTTGAAAAACAAGTTATCTAACCTGCCCTCTGATCTAGCCAATAATCTGAAAACAATCCGGTCAATATGGAAATTGTACATAAATGTTTGACTTCATAGAAGACGGTCCATCTCCCAAGAGTCACAAGGAGATGTTGTTGTTGTTGTTGTTGTTGTTGTTCAGTCGCTCAGTCGTGTCCGACTCTTCACGACCCCATGGACTGCAGCACGCCAGGCTTCCCTGTCCTTCACTGTCTTCCGAAGTCTGCTCAAACTCAAGTCCATTGAGTCGGTGATGCCATCCAATCATCTCATCTTCTGTCATCCCCTTCTCCTCCTGCCTTCAGTCTTTCCCAGCATCAGGGTCTTTTCCAGTGAGCTGACTCTTTGCATCAGGTGACCAAAGTATTGGAGCTTCAGTTTCATCATCAGTCCTTCCAATAAACATTCAGAATTGATCTCCTTTAGGTTTCACTGGTTTGATCTCCTTGCAGTCCAAGGGACTCTCGAGTCTTTTCCAACACCATAGTTCAAAAGCAATTATTCAGCGCTCAACCTTCTTTATGGTCCAAGGAAAACCCATAACTTTGACTATATGGACCACAGTTAAAAACATCTATTTAAAAGCTCACTTTTTCCCTTCAAGGCTTATTATTACTCACAGTTGATTTCTACCCAGATAAAATTTAGATTTTCTTTATGACAAGGTTCATCAAAACAGCCAAAACCTAAATGTGGCTTGTCACCTATTTTTATAGGTACTGCAAGCTCAGAATAGTTTTCAGTTTTACATTTTTAAAAGTTTTTTTTTTAAAACCAAAAGAATTTTTCACAACATTTGAAAATTTTTTGAAATGCAAATTTCAGAGTCCAAACATATCGTTTTATGAAAACACTGCCCCAGGCCCACTCAGTTATGTGACCTGTGGCTGCTCTCACCCTTCAACGCAGAGCTGAGTAGTTGTGACAGAAACTGTCGGCAAAACCTCGAATATTTACTATCTGCCCTTTACATAAAAAGTTTGCCACCCCCTACTAGGATGCTGGAGAAGACTCTTGAGAGTCCTTTGGACTGCAAGGAGATAAAAAATCAGTCAATCCTAAAGGAAATCAACCTTGAACATTCATCGGTAGGACTGATGCTGAAGCTGAAGCTCCAATATTTTGGCCACCTGATGTGAAGAGCTGACTTACTGGAAAAGACTCTGATGCTAGGAAAGATTGAGGGCAGGAGGAAAAGAGAGTTACAGAGGATGAGGTGGTTGGATGGCATCACCAACTCAATGGACATAAGTTTGAGCAAACTCTGGGATATAGTGCAGGACAGGGAAGTCTGGCATGTTGCAATCCATGGGGTCGCAGAGTCAGACATGACTGAGCGAATGAACACACACACTTTAGGAAAGAGAAACTGGCTGAGCAAACCAAATTTGTAAAGCACACTGTTTTCTAGCATTTCTTTCATTTCTTAGGCAAGAAATGTTTCTGAACAGAGACTGACAAAGTGATTTTTTTGTGTAGGGAATTTTGTCACCAGTTACTCTACTAGATAACACATGCCGGGGGTCTTGCACAGTGCTGGTATACAGCAGGTGCTAAATAAATACTCTCTCTGTTCCCTCGGTGCCTGCCTTCCTTCACATGGGGCCACCTGCACTTATTGCTTGTTGGTTTCTTTTTACTTTTGTTCCTGTCCTGAGCCAGCACTTCTTGCCCTGAAGCCTGTCCCTCCCAGGGTCTGATTGCTCTCAAACTTCCCAGGGCCTTGCCTTGAGCCCAGCAAATCTCTCTTTAAAAGCTAGTTTCTCTGAAAACAATTCGGCACAATAACAAGGCCATCATGTGCTGATGGGGGATCGCCAGCATATCTATCACCAATGAAAACGCTGTATTTATATCTTGGCAAAATCTATTCATCCTTTGAAGTGCCCAGAATCCTCCGGGGAGCATCACAAATCCACCTAATGTGCCCAGTTCTCAACTTTGTATCTGAGTCTCTGGTTTAACTGACAGATGTTTAAATTCCCTGAAGGTCCACATAGTCAAATCCCAAGTGGACTGTCCAGAAGCCCATGGGTGTTAACTTAGCTCTATCAGCCAAGGGCAGTGGAACCCAGACCCACAAGTTGCCCCTGGAGATCCTTTCTCTGACCTTGGAAGATAATCATGGTGACCACGATGCAGAAATGTGGACAGTTCACAGCCTCGCCTCCTGAGCATCTTGTGGAAGGGGGCCCATTGGACCTCTTCTTTCCAGACGCTCAGCCATTGTCACCCAACCGGGCCACCGTCCCCACACCACACACGAGGTCTTCCCTCCACACCTCGGATCCTGCTGGTTGACTCGCTGAGAATACACTTGCCTCCCTCCCTTCTCTTCTCTTTGGTTGTTTCATGGTAGCATCTCTCCTTGGCAGCTGTTATCACAGATTGATGGTCACCTCCTATGAGCAGCCTCCCTTGATTCCCAGAAATCTTAGTGGAGCTACTTCTTCAGAACATTGGGTGTAAACCTCTCTTACGGCAAACACTGGACCATCTTGTGATTATTTACATACCTGCCCCTTCTTTCATACCTTACCCCTGGAGCCCGCTCTGAGCCTGGCACATGGGGGACATTCAACAATTATGTGCTCAGTGGATTAAAGTCCACAGTCTGGGACTTCCCTGGTGGTCCAGTGACTAAGATTCTGTGTTGCCAATGCAGGGGGCCCAGGTTCGATCCCCGGTCAGGGAACTAGGCCCCATATGCTGCAACTAAGACACACCTTAGCCAAACAAAAAAATATTATAAATAAATGAAGTCCACAGCCTGCCTGAACTTCATTTACCTATGACTTTTTTTTTTTTTTTTTGGAGTTGTTTAAACTGCTTTATTTATTTATTTATTTTTATTACCTATGACTCTTTTTTAAGCACTTGCTAACCTCTTAAATAGCAGATGCTCACATATGCCACCCATTGGACTGGACCACAGGTTCCTCCAAGAAAGGACTATGTCTTATTGAATTGTATCCACTGCCCTGTCTGGCACAGAGTATGTGCCCCAGAAATAAGCAACTCCATGCCAATTATAGTCTTTAAACCAAGACTTTACATTAAAAAATATATTTTAAGTTATTGAGGCAAATAAACTGAGTTTATTTTTTTATTTTTTACCAATCATCTGTCAATTTGCCTAGGATGGAAGCTGTTCCCAGGAATCAAGAATGTATGAAGCACTCACCCTGGTCCCTCAATAAGTCATGGATGAAACAAAACCAAAAACAGAAACAGAACAATTTTCCAAGATTACTTTTTACCCACTCAATTATGTTGCCTTTTGAGAAAGCATTGGCCTTGGATGGTCTGTTTAATTAATGCCCTTTGTGTTAACTCTATTTCTTTCTGCTCAAACCACTCACCCCTGAGGGATGGAAAAATGTTCACTCTCAATTTTCTCCTTTGGAAACAAAAGGACACATTTCTTTGGAACTATGTCTCCTTTGGAAAATTGAACCATGCTAATGGCAACTGGGATGGAGCATACCAACCCATAAAATGAGGAAGGAGTCCAGAATGTGATATTTTGTCAGATCTTTTCCAGGTCTTCAGAATCTGGAGGAGGGAACGCTTCGAATTTAGCTTTTGTGTGGTCAAGTAGCAAGCAGGGAGGAGGGCGTGGTACCCACAGCACGCTGGACACCCACATCGTGCTGTGGGTGAGCCCTGGGCAGAGACTGGGTGGAGGGTAGGTGGGCCTCGGGGGCTGTGCCAAGGCTCTGACAGCTTGGAGAGGGAACAGGATGGGTCAGCAGGCAGCATGCCCAGAGATGTGCTGGGTAACTGGTCCTCTGGGAACAAACGCACAAACAAAAAGGCCCTGATGGGTAGCACTTACAATAAATACCTGCACTGTGCCAATCTCAAGCTGTCCGTGTGAGAGCACTGGACTTGGAGCTGGGGAGATGCCTGGTGCTGGTTCTCACAAGCCAGCATGAGCCAGTGTGAGCCAGCACACACTGAATGTCACTGTGGCCAGAGAGGGACTCTTACACGACAGAGCGCCCTTGGGAAAAGCACCAAACCCAAACCTAGAGCAGGGACCTGGCAAGTGAAAGTGGCTCAGTCATGTCCGACTCTTTGCGATCCCATGGACCGTACAGTCCATGGAATTCTCCAGGCCAGATACTGGAGTGAGTAGACTGTTCGTTCTCCAGGGATGGAAGAGACCTCTCTTAAGGGAAACTGAGACCTGAATATCAAATGAGATTACCAGGGAAGGAGGTGGGAAGTGCACTGCAGTCAAAGGCCTGGGTGCTGAAGTCATGGAGAGCAGGGCTTGCTTATGGCAACACGTCTGGTGGCTCAAGCCAAGGTGTGGGAGGAACAAGCAGGAAGAGACCCTGAAGCTGGGTCTCAGCCACATCATGAGGGGCCCTGTGGATTCTCTGGGAGGTTGGGACTTAAAGCAAGTGAGGGACATCATGCCTTACTTTGGAAGGGCCCCCTCTGGCTCTTAGATGGATGGGGTGACTATAGCCTGGACAATAGGGCTACTGAGCAGGTTCAGTGATGGTGGAGCTCCAAGTTGAGTCAGCGGTAAAAGGGGGCAGAGGTGGACATTCTTGACAGACAACAGGCGGTGGGAGAAAGAGACTGGCCAGACTTGGCAAATGATTTCAGGGGCAGGGTGAGGAGTGGGGAGAGGTGGGGACAAGAACTCACCAAGTTCCAGTTCGAGCAACCAGGAGGGTGGCAATGCCACTCAGCACGAGAAGAGGAGAGGAGAAGGAGCTGCAGGTGGAGGTGAGGCCCCGTCACCTGGGCACCTGTTAGGGTAGAGCTGCCACCTGGACGGCCACGTGGCCATGTGCAGAAAGCATCTGGGTTTGCAGGTGGTGAGCTCAAGAGATGGATGTTTTCAAGTCATACTTTAACTGCAATCTTACTATAATTTGAGTCATAAAGGAGAATCAAGGGGCCCGGGGGAGGTGTGGAAGTGAGAAGAAAAGAACTGATGATAACACCCTGCAGAGGACCAGCCTCCACGGGATGGAAGAGAAGCAAGCATTGCTGAGGGTGCTTTTGGGTACCAGTGACGGGCTGGTCAACTCAAACAATCAAATCAATTCCTGAAACAGGAAAGTCTAGAGGAAACCTCTGGCCTGGGCCAAGGACGCAGCCAGGGTCTGCAGAGACCCATTTTCCTTCCAGCTCTTTGCTCAGCTTCTGCCAGCATTGTCTTCATCCCAAGGCTGACATCCCAAGGCTGACACCCTCCTCAAAAATAAGCATCTCTCTGCCCCGGCACAAGTCCTGAGTTTTCTTGCCTGTGGACAGTCTCAGATGGAGGCCCACTTATGAATCTGCCTCCCTGGCCAGGGGTATGGAATGTGCCGATTGACATAACCCAGGTCATGGGCCCTACCCAGGGAACCTGGGGTGCTATCAGCTTTCTTGAACCACAAGGACCAATGAAGTTAGAGTTGGGAAAGAAAGAAAGGGGCCACCAACAAGTGTCCATGGTCAGTGGACCCTCAGAAAGGAGGCTAGGAGATGGACCACCCGAGAGCCAGGAAGAAAACCAGCAGACAACAATGGTTATCTGAAACCAGGAAGGAATGAGCTTCAAAACAGAGGTGGTTACCAGTGTTAAGTGCCACGTAACAGTCAAATAAAACTGGAGATTAGAAAGTATCCTGGGCCTTATGATGAGGAAGGTAAGAACCTGCTTGCGTGCATGTGTGCTAAGTCACTTTAGATGTGTCTGGCTCTTTGTGACCCCATGAACTGTAGCCCGTCAGGTTCCTCTGTCCATGGAATTCTCCAGGCAAGAATACGGGAGTGGGTTGCCATTGCCTTCTCCAGGGGATCTTCCTGACCCATGGATCGAATCCAAGTCTCTTATGTCTCCTGCATTGGCAAGCGGGTTCTTTACTGATCAACAAATACTTATTAAGACCCCAGCCCCTGTCAGGCCAGGTACTAGATCCTGGGACAGAGTGGCAACCAGGTCGGGCTAGTGGCTGGAGTCTAGCAGGACAGCCGGCAGCCACGTGGGCATGTGTGTAAGGACCGCAGTAAGGGAGGCTTGGGAACAAGCTGCAGGGACACCATCACAGACTTGAGGGCTCAGGGGAAGCTCTCAGAGGAAGTAGCAGGTAAGCTGACACCGGAAGGAGGCTCGGGAGCTGGGCAGGCAGGTGGCAGGCTGGAAAGGGAGCCACGAGCGGGCTGGAAAGGGAGCTGAGTTCCAGACAGAGGAAGGGCACATGCAGAGCTCAGGGCTAAGACGGGCTGCGTGGAGCTGGGTGTGGCTGGGGCACAGAGGACAGGTCAACTGTGCCCTCCTCCTGGGTAAAACAGGTCAGAGCCTTTGGCACACCTCTGGAGGCCTCACCCACCCAGGCCATGAATCGCTGTTCTTCAAGTGCGGTTATAACTCAACCCAGGGTGTCCCCATCTTGTCTCAAAGATCCCAAAGGAGGCCTGAACTAACATCTTCCTGAAGGAAGGATATGAAACTCATTTGACTATAAACTCCCAGAGGACAGGGGTTGTCATCTGATTTCATTCACTGCCATCTCCAAGGCCTGAGACATGGTTGGCTTTCAACAAATAATTGTGGAATGAATAAAGGAAGCAAGCAAGGAGGAAGGAAACTGCTGACTTCCCTGCCTGAGTCCCCTTTCTGGCCATCTCATCAAAAATAACAAATAGGGACTCCCTTGGCAGTCCAGTGGTTAGGACTCTACACTCTCAATGCAGGGGGCACGGGTTCCATCCCTTGTTGGGGAACTTAGATCCCCCATGCCTCACTGAGCAACCTAAAAAACAAAAACTAAAAAAAAAAAAAACAATAAATAACACAGATTAGTAAACACACCTGGCACTTACATTATTCCTAAAAGGTCACCAGTTACCTTTAAAATGACCTGCTTGAGAATCAATGTCAGTCTTTGGGGGAATTCTTCATTTTGTTGTAAGTGTAGGCATTGCTTGCCTGCCTTCATTTGTAATTCAGCCTCAGAGGAGGCAGGGAACGGGGCTGGGAGAGGATGAAGTTCTCATCTCTAAGTGCCATTCAATGTCTACTATTTCCATGTGCTTTTTTCTATCTAATAGGTAGACTGTATCTTGAAATGGAGCTGGTCAGGGTCTTTTCACCTCCCATTTCAATGAGGCTGCAGTTTAATTGGAAGTAGAATAACATTTACATATATAATCATCACATCTCAACAAGAGGCAACTAAAAGCTCCTTATGAATGCACATCCTGCCACCTTGTTTCATGAAACATCCTTAACACTGGCTAATTTTCTGTTTGGGTGATGTTGATAGATTATATCAATGAAAAACTTTGTTAGAGTATGTGTCTGAGGCTTAAAAGAGACCCTGTTATAAAATGTCAGTTTTCTCATATTTAGAATAAAACTGATCATGATCCCGTGTATAGCAATAATTTATGTGTACACAAATATTTAGTGCTTTTCATGCTCTTTCAATCAGTACTTTCTCCTTTGAATCCTGGAACAGCTCCTCGAGGTATGTAAGGGGAGACATCACCCCTCATTTATCAGTGAGGAAAACAGAGGCACTGTGAGGTGAGATGACTTGTCCAAGATTAATGGGATGACAAAAACCAGTTCTTAATCCCATGCTCTTTCTACCCTTTCATGTGATAAAGTGATACATACTATGGTTTTCTAGGATTATTGTCTGCCAAAAGGTTACACCACTTAGGTGCAGAGTGACACTGTTAGCAAAGAAACCACAAGGGATGTGTATAAGATATTCATTGCAAGACTTCAAGAGTGAGAGAACGCTAGAGGGACCATGGCTCACAGAAGGGGCTCTTAACTAAGGCTGCCTGGGTTCAGACCCGGACTCTGTCATTAACACCTGCGTGAACTATGGGCCAGTTCCTTCATGTCCCTGCCCTAGTGGACATGAGGGGTTGTCTCTGTTTCTCCAGCCTTCCATTTTGGGGTCCTCATGAATACAAGAACACTGTCTCTAACTAGCAGCTCCCAGGATAGCAAAAGTGATCTCACTCACTCACTCACTCACTCAGTCCTATTGGCGACCCTATGGACTATAACCCACCAGGCTCTTCTGTCCGTGGGATTTTCCCCGGCAAGAATACTGGAGTGAGTGGCCATGTCCTTCTGCAGGGGAATCTTCCCACCCAAGGATTGAACCTGGGTCTCCTGCATTGCAGGCGAATTCTTTACCACAAAACCACTGGGGAAGCCCAGCAAAAGCAATCTAAGCTAAACCAGTCAATTCATTCCATCCCTCAAACCATGTCATGGAGTCAGTCAAAGCCACGTGACCCACGTGAGTCCAATCAGAGGGAACCCCAGGACTCTCGCAGGGAATTCTGGGACAAAACCCTCCCACCATGTGTGAACGAGGAAACACAGAGTCCTAGGAGCTGCCGGCAGCCATTTTGGGTCCACATAGGGATTCAACCTTAGGAAGAAAGGGACACTCTGGAAGGCAGAGTGGACTCATGGAGAGACCCTGGATTCCCCCCATATCGCTGTTGAAACTCTGACTCAAACCTGCCATTAACTCTGACTCTTTCAGTTATTTGAAATAATAGAATATTGTTTCAGTCAATTTGACTCGGGTTTCCCAGTACAACCAAAAACATCCCAACCAATCTGCCGAGACTCCTCAGCTGTAGGACAGCAATAATAGTCACCCTCCTAAGTCTGCTGTGAAGCTCAAAGGAGATATCACACATGATTCCTGGCTCTGTCTTTCCGGACCAGCCCTCTACCCCACCTATGACCGGGTGGAATCATCTCATCCTCTTTGTCTCACTGTAAAGTCTGGTTCTTTATGCTAACAAAAAAAGTCAAGTCTTTCAAAAATAAATATCACATTTCGCCTGAGGGCCCCAGATGAACCACCCTTCGATGCAGGGGCTCGGTGAGGATGTGCTACTTTGAAATCGTGTTCTATTAGAAACTGCTGTAGCGGGAGGGCAGGGCTATTTTGTCATCATCATACTGCTCTTCACTTCCAGGCATTTGGCGATTTTACTACCTTTTCCCTAGCGTCCCCTGGGTGGGTGTCCTTAACCTATTATGTAATGATATCTCAGGGTCTGGGAGATAAATTGCTCTCTGTGTAAAATATGGCAGTGGATCTATACCCCTAAGCTCTGATAATTAGTTGTTAATGTAACTACAGTTCTTTCGAGGAGATGTTTTCACGCTCTAAAATCTTCTTAAAAGCGTCCCTTAGGCTGAAATTAAGTTGGAAGGAGTGTCATGCAGGCCTGTGGCGAGGGGCGAGCTGAGCTCAGGTTACCAGGCAGCCTGCCATGATTCACGGGCCTCAGGCAGAGGGAGGCTGGCCCTCCGCTCGCCTCCGTGGCCAGGCCTGCTCCGGCCTGCAGCCGCCAAAGCAAAGGGCGAGAATGCATTTCATCACCCAACGTGACACCGGGAGTAATGGTTACAGATGGGTTTTCAAGAAGGGGTAGGATGAGGAAGGTGGAGGCTGGGGGCAAGTAGGGGAGGAGGGGATGAGAATGAACTGGGCGGGGGAAGGGTCACCTCCCAAGGCCTCCCTTTTCACGAAATCAAAGAGTTTTCTTTATCCAGACAATTGTGGATTTCTTTTCTATTAGGTCAAAAATATCTAGTTCAGTTAAGGCATTTAAGATTCATAAGGGACCACAGCCAGCCTGCTCCTTTGGAAGAAACACCAGGTTCCTTCTGGAAATGCTTCGCTTCCCAGCTGTGGAGTCCCAGCCTGCTCCAGGTCCTTGCCCATCCTGCGGGCACAGGCACCCTCTGCCTTCCTCCTGGTCATCTCAGCACGAAGGTTGTCCCAGCTCTGCAAAGACAAACTTTCACCATCCTGCCCGGAGGTGGCACAACTGTACAGACTTCATCTGGAGTATTACTGTGCGCCTCGAGGCAGTTAACGCTTCATGTGCTTAACTGGTTACATAAAGAACAGCAAATGAGAACCGGCATAAACCTAAAGACCCAGAAGGGACAGGATACCATGAAATGCTAAATTCTCTGCAGATCCCAAAGAAATTCCAAGTCCCCAGATATCCAGCAGATCTATGAAAACATGTCCTTTCCTTTTGCCTGAAGCTAACCTAAGAAAAAAACGTAAAGTGGTTTAAAAATAGTGCAAGTGGGTGATTTACTTCCATCACCGGACAGACACACTCGGAGGCCCTGACCGCTCCCGTCAACATGGCGGTCGGGGCAGGGAGCCTACGTGGCGCATGAGCCCAGGGGGCACTGAAAGCTTAGTGCCCCCTCGTGGTGGGAGGTTTCCGTGGTCTTGAACAGATTCCCAGAGGAGCTGACCAGTCTGTCCATTTCCTTCAATGACTCGGGCAGAAGGCCATCGCTGGGGCTCACTGCTGAGGCCCCAGAGGAGTTCCCGGACTCCCCCATCACATCGGCCAGTGGGGCTCACAGCTCTCCCCTTCTGCCCTGGCCTGTTCAGTGCAGCGACGCTCCCCTCCCCAGGAGAGGCCCAACAGCCATGACCTCCATCAATGGTCGACAATCAAGTTCCTTCCACCTCCCCCAGAGGAAGCCAAACTGCCACAAAAAGCTTCGGAGGCAAACATTCCAAAAATTATAACATCCCATGTCTGTAAAAGAAGGAGGGTGGGGGTGAGCCCTCTCTTATAGATGGATGGTTGGGGTGATGGGTGGAATGTTCCAGAACTGGAGGCTACAGAACCGGGGCAGAGCCTGGCTCCAAGTGCTTACCAGCTGTGTGACCTCATGTGAATGACTCTACCCCCTCAGCCTCAGTTTCCTCCTCAGGGGCATGGGCAGTGGCGATGGAACCACTTGGTCTCACTGTTGAGGGGCTCAGCAGAGGGCCTGATGGAGTAGCTGCATCTCTCCTTCCTTCTGGGGACCAGTTAGCCATGTCCATCCTCCTGACCCAGTCATTCCTCTTCTAGGACTGTTTCCCAAGGAAATGACAAGAAACGTCCCATAATGACTCATGTGCAAGGGTGCACGTTCAAGCACTATTTAATGCAGGGATAAGGGGAAATGAACTGAGCACCCAGGAGTCACAGCTGGCTAAGTAATTATGGTGAATCCACATATCGGGATTCGTGCCCCCAGAGCCACACCTAGTGCAGCCAACTAAGGAAAGAGTCAGCTTGCACTCACAGGATTCCGGGAGCTCTCTGCACGTACACCCAGGAGATATTTCAATATCTGTTCGTCATAATCATTAATGTTTAAAGTCAGCATTGACATATATGCACCGTTGTGTATAAAATAGATAACTGATGAGAATCTACTCTGCAGCACAGGGAGCTCTACTCAATGCTCTTGGTGACCTAAATTGGAGAGAAATCCAAAAAAGAGGGGTATGTGTATGACCGATTCACGATTTTTCTGCTGTACGGTAGAAACTAACACAACATTGTAAGACAACTATGTTCTAATAAAAATTAATTGGAAATAAAAAATAAAATGAAGAAAAACAATTTTAAGTCAGTACTAATAACAGTAAAAATTATTAGACCCTGAGTGTCCTAGACCAGTGGTCTGTAAGCCTGGGTGCACCTTAGAATCACCTAAAGAACCTTTAAAGATACAAGCGCCCAAACCACACCCCAGAGCGATTAATTCAAAACCTCTCAGGATGGAGCCAAGGCACTGAGCATTACTTTTTTATAATTCCAACTGACAGCCCAAATTGAGACCCACTAAAACATATTAAAGTAGAATTCAAAAAGTTCTCAGAAAAGATGAGTTTGACAATCAGTTCAGGACGTATGAGAGGCCCCGAAGAAGTCAGTTCTATTTCTGCAGTCAAACTGTTCCTGAAGGGGAATTCGCTGGCTGTCCAGTGGCCCAGCTGGACACTGATGTGGCCAGCTTCAGTCCCTGGTCAGGAAACTAAGATCCTGAAAGCCGTGTGGCATGGCCAAAAAAATTACCCAAAAGAAAAAAAAAAAAAAATTCCCAAAGAGAAAGGGAGGGAAACGTAAACAAACAACAAAAAAAAAAAACCAACAACAACAAAAGAGGTAGAGAGCCAAGGAGAAAAACATGCACTTAAAATATGTCCTCAGCTTATAAGAAAGACTTGCTGATGGTCACTAAACATAAAATGAGTGATGCTTATACAGTTGTGAAGCAGTGACCCTTTTGTTGACCCTTAGAGGTGGATAGAACTGTGGAGTTCATCCAGTCTCTCTGCCAATAAGGCCCAGTCTCATATTCCCCCACACCATGGAAAGAATTCCCCTCAAAAGAAAAAAGATACCACATGTGTTTTTAACTCTATTTGGAATCTAAGGGAGGAAAGGAGAAGGACAAAGGGACTCTTTTCCAACTTAAAGAAAAACAGAGATTTTCAAAAAAGGAACAGTAAATCATCCAAAAAAGGAACAGCAAATCATTCAAAAAGAAACTGAGATCATAGAAGAGGTCAGGATCATTCAAATGGGTTCAAGTGTTTAAGCCCAAATAGAAACATCCTGAGATAAAAGAAGAATTTGTGGATTTAATCTAAGGACAGCTATCAGCATTCCCTGGAAACCAGGTTAAAATGGGAAGCCTAGAGAGCTACATATACCACTACCATTTTCGAATAAGGTTGCATCCTGGAAACTTGGAGTTGGTGAACCTGAATTTACATCTTCACAAAATTCTTACATGAATTAATAAACAGATGGTGTATCCAAATTGAGAAAAGAATGGAAGGAAGGAAGCATTGATTACCAGCAATCAACATGAACTTACTCAAGAATTCACTCCAGACACAGGGTAGCTGGACGAGTAGATTAGGAAGAAGCACACAAATGGTCCTGTGATATCTCTAATCTTCCTTGGTAGCCTTATGATGAGTACACACATCAGGTGCCTTGATGATGGTAGATGGTGAGGTGAACAACCAAGGCCAGAATCTTGGTTCTTCTGTCATTTCCAGCCTCGAAAGGCCCTGGTGGTAAATGTGGGAAGGCTTGACCACCTGAGCCCACCCTCATCACAATGGCATCATCTTTTAAAATTTGACGTGTCTGTCTGTCTGTCTGTTTACCTATGTATTTGAGGCAACTTTAAAAGGTATGCCGAACTGGGTTGACCCAGAGGGATGGGATGGGGAGGGAGGTGGGAGGGGGGTTCAGGATGGGGAACACATGTACACCCATGGCTGATTCATGTCAGTGTATGGCAAAATCACTACAATACTGTAAAGTAATTAGCCTCCAACTAAAATAAATAAATTTTTAAAAATAAAAATAAAAGGTATGCTGAGCAGGTTGTTAAAAATAGAATCAGAAAATCAAGACTGTGAAATGTAAGAAGAGACAAACATTCTAATCAGAAATGTTTCCAAGAGTGAGCGTTACATTTGACTCTGCGTTTCTCAGCAGCCAAGGCAAGAAGGGAAGCATGATTAGTTTCACTTCTGCTCCTAGAAAGATGATGCATTTTTATCTTGGTACCAAACCAAGAGAGAAATCTATCAGTTAGGACCTCTCACAGGATACACTGACCAAGCCTATCACAGCAACGTCTTCAGTGACGGCGTGTGCATGCTAAGTTGCTTCAGTCATTTCCGTCTCTTTGTGACCTGGTGGATTGTAGCCCACCAGGGTCTTCTGTCCATGGGATTCTCCAGGCAAGAATACTGGAGTGGGTGGCCATGTGCTCCTCCAGGGGGTATTCCTGACCTCAGGATCATTTTCGTCTCCTGCATTGACAGGTGGGTTCCTTCACACTAGGGCTTTGTGGGAAACCCTCAGTGAGGGTACCCTCAAGAAATGCTCAGTACACTCCGTTTCGGGTAATTTGCAGAGCTTCGTGAAGGGGCTCCTTACAAAGGGAAGAGCAGGGTGCAGGAAGCCACAGGAACAGTGCTATATCCTGGAGGCTGCTGGCGCTGGGCCTATTACACCCTGGGCTGGCAGAGACAACAGAGGGATGCAGTCAGCCCAGAATGGGGCTCTGTCTCCTCCCACCCTCTAGCCCCCTGCCAAGGCCCCCTCTGAGCCCAGGGAGAAGTCAGAAGGAGCCCCCTGGATGCAGTACTCACAGAGCAGCCTCCTGGGATACAGGGGAGTGGGGAGAAAGACAAGCAGTGAATCTCGAGGGGTAAACAGCAGAGAACTATTTTAAGTGTCTTTGTGGTTTCACAGAAAGTTTAAACAGGATTTGATAATGCTGCTTTTCATATTAAAAAAGAGAGATAAATGGATTTTCAACATAATTCAGAAAGGACATTCTACAAAGTAGGTGTTAATGTCACTTTCTGATGATGTGAAAGTCACTCAGTCATGTCCAACTCCTTTCGACCCCATGGACTATACAGTCCATGGAGTTCTCAAGGCCAGAATACTGGAGTGGGTAGCCTTTCCCTTCTCCAGAGGATCGTCCCAACCCAGAAATTGAACAGGGGTCTCCTGCATTGCAGGTGGATTCTTTATCAACTGAGCTATTAGGCAAGCCCTTCTGATGATGCAACATGATACAAAAAGGATTTGGAACTCCCTGAGGATTAAACAGACCATGTGTCCTTTACGTGGTTTTCTAAAATTGACACTCTCCTTTTTGCAGGGGGAAGGTGATCAAAGAGCACCTAGTGTGCTGATATGTTCTTTTGGTGGCTGAAGAAAGATCAGCTGAGCTTTAAATCCCAAAGGAACAAGAGGCAGCGTGGGGAGGACGGTCTGTTCTGACTCAGGTTTTGCCCAGAGGGAAGACCAGGAATTGAAAAGCCATCCATTTGAGCTGACATGAAGGGAAACAGGAGTTGTTCCTGGAGAAGACAGTTGAGAACATAACAGCTACCTTCAGTATTTGAAAGACTGTCTTTCAGAAAAGATATTGTCCAGTTCTCTGTGTCATTCCAGAGGACAGAGCAAGGACCAATGGGAGAAGTAGATAAATTGCAACTCCATAAAGGAGATGGTTAGACCGCATCACTGACTCAATGCACATGAACTTGAGCAAACTCTGGAGATAGTGAAGGACAGAGGAGTCCGGTGTGCTGCAGTCCAGGGGGTCACAAAGAGTTGGACATAGCTGAGCAACTGAACAACAAAGGAAGAACTTTCCAGGACTTCAGGCTACCAAACTAAGGAGTGAGCTACTGCAAAACAGGAGTCAGCCTCATATTACCCCAGCAGAAGCTACAGGTAGATGACAAAGGGATGAAGACAGTGGCCTGTGTTGAGTTTACTTGCTTCCAAGTAGCACTTTGGTATGTGCTTGACAGGCATAGATTCATTTACTCTTCTAAGGATGTAGTGACATCATCCCCAACTTCAAAAGAGGAAATGAAGGGCATGGTTGGTAACTGACAGAACCCAGATTTGGTCCTGCTCATACAAGTCCAAGTGCATGTGTTTAAGTAGGCGGCCCAGCCCCTTCGGCCCTAAAAGGGATTCTTACTTTCAGTGGAGGGTGAAACTCATCATGCTATTCAGCTTCTAAATTTCTTCTTATTCCCAAACTGAACATAATTATGCTAAAATCCAGGGATCCTCTTGAAATGTGAGATGTAAGAAATGTGAAATGTAAGAATGGTGAGATCTGTGTGGCCTGGGATGGCAGGAAAGAACTGCAGTCTTGTGGGAGGGACTGATGTGAATGCAGGTGAGAGGGGAGGATGCTCCTTGTAAGGGAACAGGGGGGAGAAAAGAGGTGCAGCCAGAGCAAGGACTGGAGAGGAATCTGCAGTGGCTGTAAGACCAGTCAGGTGGAGCTATAAATTCAGAGCAGTTGGCTGGACCACAGCATGGAACGCACTGGATGCCAGGCTGGGACTTCAGATCTTATTGGTAGATAAAAGGAAACCATTGAAAGTGTTAGGGCCGGAGAGTGGCACAAGGAAAGCACCACTTTAGAAAGATTAGCCTGGCAATAGGGCTTAGGTGGTGCTAGTGGTAAAGAATCCGCCTGCCAATGCAGGAGACTCAAGAGACAAGGATTTGACCTCTAGGTCGGGAAGATCCCCTGGAGTAGTAAATGGCAACCCACTCCAGTATTCCTGCCTGGAAATTTTCATGGACAGAGAATGGTGGGTCCCAGTCCATGGGGTTGCAAAGAGTTGGACATGACTGAGCAGCTGAGCACACACACACTGCTACCTGGCAGTGAGGTAGAGGCCAGATTACAACAAAGATATACCAGAAGTGGGAGGCCGTAAGGTGGGAGGCCTAGGCAAGATACAGGAAGATCAACATAAGTAACTCAGTGTCATTTCAAGGTGGGAATTTGCCTTCTGGGCTAAGAACAGGACTACAGATTAGTCAATGTGGTGAGCTAAATGTGATGTGCTAGGAATTCCCTGATGGTCTAGTGGTTAAGAATCTGCCTTGCAATGCAGTGGACATGGGTTCGATCCCTGGTCGGGGAACTAAGATCCCTCATACCTAAGATCCCACAAGCCATGGAGCAACAACAAAGCTCATATGCTGCAACTAGAGAGTCCATGCACCACAATGAAAAGATCCCTCCTGCCACAACTAAGACCCAATGCAGCCAAAATAGATAAATCAATAAATGTCATATGTTTAGTATGTGCGCACCTTCTTGCAACAGCTAGTTAATTAAATACCCATATTAATAATCAACCTGATCATTTTCTGTGGCAGAGCTCTTGAGTCATCCTGGAATCTCCCGTGAACCACACCTCCAGGGAGGCATGCATTTATGAAGTCACCTCCCCTTGTCTCTGGGCTGAGCCTGCCACTGCTATAACCTATTCAGTTCAGTCACTCAGTCGTGGCTGACTCTTTGAGACGCCATGGACTGCAGCATGCCAGGCTTCCTTGTCCATCAAAGTTATGCCCATTGAGTCAGTGATGCCATCCAACCATCTCATCCTCTGTCATCCACTTCTCCTGCCTTCAATCTTTCCCAGCATCAGGGTCTTTTCCAATGAGCCAGTTCTTCGCATCAGGTGGCCAAAGCCTTGGAGCTTCAGCTTCATCATTAGTCCTTCCAATGGATATTCAAGACTGATATCCTTTAGGATTGACTGGCTTGATCTCCAGGGGACTCTCAAGAGTCTTCTCTAAACACTGCAGTTCAAAAGCATCAGTTCTTCAGTGCTCAGCTTTCTTTATGGTCCAGCTCTCACATCCATACATGACTATTGGAAAAACCATAGTTTTAACTAGACAGGCCTTTGTCGGCAAAGTAATGTCTCTGCTTTTTAATATGCTGTCTAGGTTGGTCATAATTTTTCTTCCAAGGAGCAATTGTCTTTTAATTTCATGACTGCAGTCACCATCTGCACTGATTTTGGAGCCCAAGAAAATAAAAGTCTGTCACTGTTTCCATTGTTTCCTCATCTATTTCCCATGAAGTGATGGGACCAGATGCCATAGTCTTCATTTTTTGAATGTTGAGTTTTAAGCCAGCTTTTTCACTCTCTTCTTTCACTTTCATCAAGAGACTCTTTAGTTCTTCTTTACTTTCTGTCATAAGGCTGGTCCATCTGCATATCTGAGGTTATTGATATTTCTCCCAACAAATTAACCCCAGATGTAACCTATAAGATGCAGCAGAATTGACATTGCACCAGTTCTGAGCCTCAGCCTATAGAAAGTTTGGAGGCTTCTGCTTTTTATCTCTTAGGAGCCATGTAAGAAGTCCAGGAGACACCATGTGTTGAGACCACAAGGAGGACGTTACAGGAAGAGAAAGGCCCCCCAAGAGAGGCCACCTGGAGGAGGAATGAGCCCGGCCAACACTGAGCCCCAGACACGTGACCCCAGTGGAGCTGTTGGAGCCCCAGCCAGAAGCCTTTCTAGCTGAGCACCAGACCCGGGAGTAGAGAAGACATATGGCTGCTCCAGCCCCCGCAGATATCAAGTGGCAGAGAGGCAGACTGACCCACTGCACCCTGTCCAAATTCACAACCCACAGCACCATGAGAAATAGTTAAGGGCCTGTTGTTTGAAGCAACTAAATTCTGGGGGTGGTTTCTGACACAGCAATAGATAACTGGAAGCGAGATCTCCTAGACTCACTAAAAACGCTTTTCCATGTGAGTTACTCTCCCAACCCAAGAGGAGGGGTCCAGCTGCCTTGTCGGGAACTCATAACTCCATTCCAACCAGGCACGACTGGCTTCAGGACAGTGTGGAATCGAAGTTGGAGTGTGATAGCCTTGGTCCCTGAGCCTGGCAGCAGTGGAGACCTGGTTCCTGTCAGGGTTATCGAGAGCCACCCACAGCCACGAGGTGAGAGTCCAGGGAAGGAGAAAAAGATGGCGGACACGACACTCTGCCATCCTTGCTTCTCCTTCCCCGTGAGTCCCGCAGTAATTCGTGTGACTCTGAACTGCTCACACTTCCCTTTGCACTTGGGAGCAAAGCAGATGGTATCAACACCCCTTTCTCCTGCCTGTCCCGTGCACTGGTCATCCCGGAAGAAGGAGGTATTGTGTGACTGCTTCTAAGGCTGAAAACACATATTCAGTTGGCTACTAAATGACCAGCACAGTGTTAAGGCCACCCTGAGTCTCTCAACAGAGCTCCTCATCCCTACAGTTATTGTGTGTCTAGAGCCCCACAATTCCCGAAGCACTTTCACTTATCATTAATAGGATGATGACAATTACTATTTATGCAACAGATGCTCTAACAGATGTCTCATATCCACTGGGGCACGTCAGCCTTCCAGCAGCCTTACAGGTAGGGATGTGACTTTCCCAGTTTACAGGTGAGGAAACTAAGGCTCGGGGGGGAACTCGCTTGCCCGAAAAGCCACACACCCAGGAAACGGTAGAGGCAGCATACGCCCGCAGGGTGCCCACTCTAATGGCCTCTTCTTGAGCTAGTCTCTTTTTATAGATGGACGCTCCAGCTGAAGGACCACAGGGAGGCCCCTGTCCTCTCTGGTGCTGGCCTGGGACCTTCTCTGCACTGTCCCACAGCTTCATCCCACAGGACTTGCCCCATCTCTGGACTGCATTGGGGGAGGGGGAGGAGAATGGTCAGGTGTGGATGGCCAGGAAGGAGGGGGAAGAAGGGAGGGGGTGAGCACATCCCCATCCTGCTCCTCACCCCAGCGCATCCCAACACAGGACACCAGAGCCCAATGGGAGAAAAGCACCCAGCCTAAGGCAAGGAAAAGTAGGGTGAGTTTCAGGTCCCCCAGATTACCTCTGATCTGGCTGGACCCATTCCCGTTACTCAGAAAAACTTTCACCCAATGCCTGTATCTCTAAAAATCCAGCTTATGTGTGCCTCTCATCATTAAAAAAGACATGAGAGTCACCAACAGATGCTAAAATTATTGGGTGAAAGTCTGTAAGATACTTCCAAGGCTTAGACTAGTTATTAATCACAAAGGGGAAGCTGTAACTTAACAGTGACAGAGAGTACTAAGTAAATCCAAGGCAATGCCACTGTCAGGGGACAAATGTCACATGCCTCCAGGCACGACATCCTGAGAAGACAGTACCTGTGGTTTCCTGCCAAAACAACCTGAATCTAAACACGAGGAAACCTCAGACAAGCCCAAAGTGAGGGATATTCTTCAAAATGAAACTAGCCTACATGATTCAAAATCCCACGGTCACACTTTATAGCACAGGGAACTCTGTTTGAGGTTATGTGACAGCCTGGATGGGAGGGGAGTTTCAGGGAAAATGTGAAAGTCACTCAGTCGTGTCCAACTCTTTGCAGCCTCATGGACTATACACATTCTGTGGAATTCTCCAGGCCAGAATACTGGAGTGGGTAGCCTTTCCCTTCTCCAGGGGATCTTCCCAACCCAGGGATCGAACCCAGGTCTCCTGCATTGCAGTCAGATTCCTTACCAGCTGAGCTATTAGGGGAGCCCTCTGGGAGAATGGATACATATATATGTATGGCTGTGTCCCTTTAATGTTCACCTGAAATTATCACAGCATTGTCTGTCAGTTGGCCATACCCCAATATAAAATAAAAAGTTAAAAAAATAATATCCCAAGGTGAGAATTCCCCGGTGGTCCAGTGGTCAGGACTAGGTACTCTCAGTGCCAAGGGCCCAAGGCCCCTGGTCAGGGAACTAATACTAGAAGCCATGCAGCCCAGTCAAAAAAAAAAAAAGAACCAAGCAAAAATGGCAAGGTCATAAAAGGCCAAGAAAATCTAAAGAACCATCCCAGATAAAAGGAGATTTAAAAGACAGGATAATAAATGTGATGTATGATCCTTGATTGGATCATACACCCAAGATGGGGCAATCGGGTGGGATAAGGGGAGGTAGAAACTTACTATAAAGGACCTTACTAGGGAATTGTAGTAATTTAAATATGAACTGTGGGTTAAATAATAGCCTGCATGGATCAATGTCCCATTTCCTGATGTTGATAATCTTCCTGTGGTTGTGTAAGAGAATGAATGTCTTTGTTCTCAGGGAACATACACTGAAGTGTCATTGGCAAAAGAGGAATTGTACAAATAAAACAAATGTGGCAAATGGTACCAACAGATGAATCTAGGTGAGACTGGTACTTAGGAGTTCTTTCTATGAGTTTGAATTATTTCAAAATTAAAAGTTTAAAAATTATGCACAAGTATTACATTTGGACGCTGGGAGGAAAGACATTTTAAGGGCAGGCTTTGAGCTGTGGCATCTTGCAGTCAGTCCAAAAAAAAAAAAGAAAAAGAAAATGCCTCCTTTGGATTTTCTTAAGGTCTCTAAATGCACAGCCATGCTCTTTGCACTCCCCAAATTGGGAAGAGGCCCCCCGTCCTCAGAGATGCAGCTCACTGGCCTGAACCTCCAGGTGGCTGAAGGAGGAGCAGAGGAGTGCAGAGGGAAAGCTGTGAAGCGCAGGAGGCAGGAAGTAACAGCCCTCCTCCTTCACAGCAATTTGATCAAAATGGTCCCAGGGACGCTCTTGCTCACCTCTTCCCACTCCAGCGCCATGGCCCTATTTGGTTCGAGCCAACTCATTGATTTTGCTCATTACTTTTCCTATTGAACTCTTTGGTCCACAGTGGAGATCATTTGCAAATAAAGCCCAGGGTTTCCAGGGGTTTCTGAGGCAACCAACCAGGCAGGAATGCAGTCTCTCATGTCAGATCAGCTTCTGACCATCCTTTATTATCATTTTTTAATATCACTCATTTTTTTCTCTGTTAAAGTTGTTTCTATCCATCTCACTTTGGCATTGCCCAGACCAATCTTCCTAAATTAGCAGAGTCCTGCAGTACCCTGCCTGGTGAAGGAAAGAGGGGAAAAAAAAAAAAAAAAAAAAAGACAGACAGACTGTCTGCGGGAAAACTATTTAATTTGAGCTGGTTGCCCCTCTGAAAAATGATGTCCACATCAGATAAGGAGACGGCCAGTTTAAATTGTTCTATCAGAACCGAGCTGCCTGGAATGAAGCTCATTCCACACAATTGGAAACTGTTCTCTTCTGCTTTTTTTTTTACAAAGCAATTGCCCAACTTGAAGGCTGTTTGTGATTGAAGTAGAGGCCACAATAATTTATACAGTAAAAGCCTCTATCTAGATCAAATTGTATATTTTCCAGGTAACTATGCTGGGTAAATATTCCCTCTGTTTTATCTTTAATGCAATATCTTTATGCATTCTGTCAAGCTAACACTCCCTGGGGAATATTTTACATGCTGATACACAGGCAACTTGCCACTTATTACATTTAAGGAGGTTTGTCTTTTCAGAGATGAGAACGTGAAGTGTTATATCCGCCTTCTGTAGAACCAGTTTGCCCTATGAATGTGCATGTGTTGCCCTAATGGGTCTCTTCCTGTTCTAATTAATATGACAACATAGCATTGTCATCAGCCAGTATTTATGGGGGAGCCCTCTGAGGCCTGGGTCTGTGCTGGGCGCTTCCATTGAAAGGTCCTATCTTATTCTAGGGATCTAGGCAAAAGAAGTATTCACACAGCTGTGCAAGGAGTGGGTGACAGCACCTCTTGCTATGGCAAAACAGTGAGACTGGCTAAATAGATTATTATATATATTGCCATTAAAGAACAAGATCAATGTATAGCGCCTGACATGTTATCATACCATGCTATATCGGGGGAAATTGAAAAAAGTGGACTGAAAAACATTCCTGATGGGATGATTCCATTTTCAGGGGGAAAAGAATCTCAGAGTATGTACAGTATGTTTGTGTGTGTGTGTGTGTGTGTGTGTGTGTGTGTGTGTGTGTACATGGAGATGTGCGTGAAGTTTATATTTACATTTTAAAGTCTAGAATAATATACATCAAACTGTTAACAGTGGTAACCCTTGTGGACTGGGACTAGAGCAGAAGGCAAAAAGACACATACTTTATTTCAGATGCTTATATATTATTTGAATTTTCTACAAAGAATATGCTACTTTTGTTTTAAAAAAAAAAGTGTATTTCTAGTTGCATTTCCCCACCTAGAAATAACAATGGAAACACAAGACCCTCTCGGGGTTTTATATTTAGGGTGTGTTTTTTTTTTTGCTTGTTTATTTTGTTTTTTAAAAGGGAAAATTGAAGACACACATGCCTGATGTCTATAAAATTATATGCAGTAAAAGCTGAATAAGGTGGAATCTAATTATGTGCAAACTTAACTTGGGAGCAGGAGCCTACTTTAGACCCTGACCCTCAGGAAGACTGAATTCTCCAGGACTTCCTGGGACCAGAGACAGTGAGGATGAGAGGAATGGAGTTTTCTGTTATGGTTCCGTTGATCGGCCAACTTGGAAAGGCAAGAAGCAAACAGCCATGATCTTTCCTAGAACATTTTAAAGAGCAGCTGTAGATGGAATTGATCAAGCAAGCTTTAGACTCAAGATAAGCAAGTATTAAGTATGTGGTATGTGCTGGGTACTATGCCTGGTGCTTTCACATTGATCACCTCCTTGAGTCCTCAGAACTCAGGGATGCTGGAATGTGTGTACAGATGATGGTTAGAGAGAGTGATACTAAGTTCGATCCCTGGATCGGGAAGAACCCCCGGAGAAGGGGATGGTTACCCACTCCAGTATTCTTGCCTGGAGAATTTCATGGACAGAGGAGCCTGGCGGGCTACAGTCTGTCGCAAAGAGACAGACAGGACTCATATTGAGTTAAAATTAGTTTAAGTCCTGCAGACTATCACGAACCCGTAGAATACCCAATTCCCATTCACCCTGAGGGATTTCAGATTCTCTGAAATGTAGAACAGTGTGAATACCCAGACAACTAAATATACATTTCCTTTTCATTCTTCCCTTTGGTCCACCCAGTCCTTTCGTCTTCAATGAGTGTAAGCACAGGGTTACTATCCAGGACTGGTGTCTTTTCTTGCTGGGGAGGAGGGAGGAAAAATCATCTGTCTACCATACAGCCTTCTTCCAGTCTTGGAAAGAAGTATATCCCCTCTCAGCACAGAAAGTAAGGGAATCAGAGCCTCCCTCTTCCCCATCCTGGGCAGCCTGCTCAGCCAATCAGACACCTTCACCCAGGACGTTGAACACAGAGCAAATGAGGATATCCGAGAAAGAATTCAGACACGGTGGTAGCAGTTGTATCTAGCAGAAGCAGCAGTGTCCTGCCAAGACTATTACAATCAAAACATAGTTGCTCAGCTGTACGTCAATTTAAAAATAAATAGATAAAAAACAAGCAAACAAAAAACATTGTTGCTCTATATCCCAACTCATTAGGCTAGCATAACATTGATATGAAAGCCTGATAAAGACAGTACAATGAAGGAAAAATACATTTTAATCTCTCTCATTCATACAGATGTAAAATTTGTGGTGCTGGAGTAGACGCTTAAGAATCGCTTGGACAGCAAGAGCAAACCAGTGGATCCTAAAGGAAATCAATCCTCAATATTTATTTGAAGGACTAACGCTAAAGCTGAAGCTCCAATACTTGGGCCACCTGCTACTCATTGGCGCCTACTCATTGGAGCCAACTCATTGGGAAAGACCCTGACGCTGGGAAAGATTGATGGCAGATGGAGAAGGGGTGGCAGGGAAGAGGATGAGATGGTTACATAGCATCACCGACTCAATGGACATGAATTTTAGTAAACTCTGGGAGATAGTGAAGGACAGAGGAGCCTGGCATGCTGCAGTTCATGGGGTGGCAAAGAGTCGGACAAAACTTAGCAACTGAACAACAAAAATCCTGAATAGAATATCATCATGCTAATCCAGCAATGTAAGGGAAGAATATTATATTACAGCCAAGTTGAGCTTATAGCAGTAATTCAAGGTTGGTTTATCATTAGAAAATCAGTGAATGTACTTTACCACCTTCACATATTCAAAAAGAAAAATTAAGTGATTTTTTTCATAAATTTACAAGAAGCATTGGATAAAATTCATTATGCCTACATGACAGAAAACAGAGTTGTAGTAAGCCAGAAATGCCAGAAACAGGAAATCTTCCTTAAACTGATAAAGGATATTCACTCTCACCACACATTATACTAATTGAAAAAATGATGAGAGTGTTAAGGTTACAAATAAGACAATCATGTCTACTATCACCATTTCTATTCAATATTTGAATAGAGGCCCTAGCCAGAGCAATAAGGCCAGAAAATAAATAAATGGTGTAAGGATCAGAAGGATGACACCAAACTGTCATCATTTGTGGAAGCTATTTTTGTTTACATTTAAAGAATCTTAAAAAAAAAAAACAAATTTGGATAAATTACTGTGACTAATAAGGGGCAGATACATTTTAATGATATAATTTTCAATAACGTCAAAAATAGCAACTACTTACAAGTCTAGCTAGCAAAACATACTCAAGTCATAGACAAAACTACACACCTTGAAAAAATTAAAGGAACCTAAATAAGTGGAGAGAGACATCATGCTCATAGTTTGGAAGACACAATACTGCAAAATATCAAATCTATAGATTCAAGACAATCTCAAAGCAAACTCAACAGATACTTCATGTAAATTGAAAAATGATTCTAAAATTTTTGTAGAAAAGCAAAGAGCCAAGATCAGCCATGAAACTCTTGAGATGAACAAGAGGGAGATCTTGTCCTGCCAGAAATTAAGAGCAGAAAAGAAAACTTATTATAAAGCTATTATTGCAGTGTGGTTCTGGCTTTAGAAGACACAAATAGATCAATATTTGTTCATATACAGACATGTGGTTGATTCTAAAGGTAACACTATAAAGCAATGAAAAAGGATAATAAATAGAGCTGGGATAATTTGGTATCCATAGGGAAAAAAATTTAACTGGACCCCTACCTCACACCGCACTCAAAAATCAACTCTAGGCAGATTACAGACCTAAATGTAAATGGCAAAATCCTATAGAAGACTATCTTTGTGGGAAAAAATTATAAAGCAAGGCAGAAAATATTAACCATAAAAAGGAAAGTCTGATATAACTGACCGCATTAAAATTTTAAAACTTCTGCTTATCAAAGCATACCATTAAGGGACTTTCCTGGTGGTGCAGTGGTTAAGAATCTGCCTTGCAGTGCAGAGGATGTAGGTTCAGTCCCTGGTTGGTAAACGAAGATCTCACATGTCACAGGGCCGTTGAGCCTGAGTACCACCACTAGAGAGTCCACGAGCCGCAACTAAGAGCCAATGCAGCCAAATAAGTAAATGTTTTTTAAAAGAACAATATATCATTAAGAGAGAAAAAAATGAAGCCACAGAACAGAGCAGAAAAAAAATGTGCAATCCTTAAAACCAAGGAAGGCTCAGATCCAGAATCAATTTGATAAAATGAAACAATCCAATATTTTCTAAAGGGCAAAGGACTTGAGACATTTCACATAGAAGAAACCCAAATGCCAATAAAGATATGAGAAGGTAATAAAGAAATTCAAGTTAAAGCCACAGGGCCGGGCAGGGTGCGGGGGGAGGCGTCAGTGGGTGGGCTTCCCCGCCAATCCTGTGTTTGAGAATCTGCCTGCCAATGCAGGGGACATAGGTTCGATCCTTGGCCGGGGAACTAAGATCCCACATGCCCCGAGCAGCTAAGCCTATGTGTCCCATCTCCCGAAGCCTGCGCACCTAGCGCTCAGGAGCCTCAACCGGAGAAGCTGCCACGACGAGAAAATCCACCGCCAAGAGCAGCCCGTGAAAGTGAAAGTGAAGTTGCTCAGTCATGTCCAACTCTTTGGGACCCCATGGATTGTAACCTACCAGGCTGCTCCATCCATGGCATTTTCCAGGCAAGAACACTGGAGTGGGTAGCCATTTCCTTCTCCAGGAGATCTTCCTGATCCAGGGATCGAACCCAGGTCTCCTGCATTTCAGGCAGAAACTTTACCACCTGAGCCACCAGGGAAACCGAAGAAGCCCAGGGACCACAGCAAAGAGTAGCACCCACTCTCTGCAACTAGAGTAAGTCCACCCGCAGCCACTAAAACCCAGCGCAGCCAAAAATAAATAAATGAATCTTAAAAAACAAAAAAAGGCATAGTGCACTATCCCCACACACCTAGTACCCAGGCCCGGGCTGCTAAAAGTGTCCTTCTGTTTTATCATAAGGGAGGGGGCTTGGGCTCCCCCCATTCCCCGCCATCCCTCACTACCAGTTCTAATAGTGATGGTCTCCACATGACTTAGAAGAGTATCATTTGAGAAATTAGAAATTCATTTCTCTAAACCATCCTCCAAGCCGTTTCTGGTTGGCATCCTATTAAAGCTGACGTCCTACTTTATGTCACAAAGTCTCAGGATTAGAAATGCCATTCATGAAATCTCTCTCTCTCTCTTTTATTTTTTTCTAATTCTTCTTTGAAGCAACCACTTTGACCACCACTCTGGTCCCCTCAAACTTCTTTTTCCCTTCTATTCTTGGGCTTTGTTCAGGCTACTGCAAAACTGCATCTTTCAAACTTCGTGAAGGCCGTTTGCTACAAGTACTAAATCACTTTGGCCCAGTGTACACAGCAGCTTTTTTGGTTTAGATTTTTTAAAATTTTTATTGAAATATAGATATTCATAGTGTTGTGTTGCTTTCAGATGTACAGTAAAGTGATTCAGTTGTGTGTGTGTATATATATATAAAAACACATATATACTGTATGTGTGTCTGTATATATAAAGATATGTATACTGTATGTGTGTCTGTGTATGTATATGTTAATATATGTATACTGTATGTGTGTGTGTGTGTATATATAAATATATATATACTGTGTATATATATAAATATATATATATACTGTATGTGTGTCTGTGTATATATATAAATATATATATACTGTATGTCTGTCTGTGTATATATATAAATATATATATACTGTATGTCTGTCTGTGTATATATATAAATATATATGTACTGCATATGTGTGTGTGTATATATAAATATATATATATACTGTATGTGTGTCTGTGTATATATATAAATATATATATACTGTATGTCTGTCTGTGTGTATATATATAAATATATATGTACTGTATGTGTGTGTGCATATATATAAATATATATGTACTGTGTGTGTGCATATATATAAATATATATGTACTGTATGTGTGTGTGTCTGTATATACATATATACAATGTACGTGTGTCTGTGTGTGTATATATAAAGATATGTATACTATATGTGTGTCTGTGTGTGTATATATAAATATATGTATACTGTATGTGTGCGTGTGAGTATATATAAATATATATATACTGTGTGTGTGTGTGTATATATAAATATATATGTACTGTGTGTGTGTGTGTGTGTGTGTGTGTGTGTAAATATATATATACTGTGTGTGTGTATATATAAATATATATGTACTGTGTGTGTGTGTGTGTATATATAAATATATGTACTGTATGTCTGTCTGTGTATATATATATAAATATATATGTACTGTATGTGTGTCTGTGTATATATATATAAATATATATGTACTGTGTGTGTGTGTGTGTGTGTGTGTGTGTGTGTAAATATATATATACTGTGTGTGTGTATATATAAATATATATGTACTGTGTGTGTGTGTGTGTATATAGAAATATATGTACTGTATGTCTGTCTGTGTATATATATATAAATATATATGTACTGTATGTGTGTCTGTGTGTGTAATATACACACACACGTGCTGTGCTTAGTCACTTCAGTCATGTCCTACTCTTTGTGACCCCCTGGACTGTAGCCCACCAGGCTCCTCTGTCCATGGGGATTCTCCAGGCAAGAACACTGGAGTGGGTTGCCATGCCCTCCTCCAGGAGATCTTCCCAACCCAGGGAACAAACCCTGATCTGCACTGCAGGCAGATTCTTTACTGCTGAGCCACCAGGGAAACACATATACATATATTCTTATATTTATATATTTTATTCTTATATATACATTCTATATGTAGTCCTTTTTAATTGTTCCATTATACATTATTACAAGATACTGGGTATAGTTTCCTATGCTATACAATAGGTCCTTGTTGCTTATCTATTTTGTATTTAGTAGTGTTTATATTTTAAACCCAAACTCTTCATTTATGCCTCCCCCACTTCCCCTTAGGCTACTATGTTATCTATGTTTGTGACTCTATTTCTGTTTTGTAAATAAGTTCATTTGTATCATTTTTTTTTAGATTCCACATATAAGCGCTGTCATATAAGTGTCTTTGTCTGACTTACTTCACTTGGTATGATAATCTCTAGGTACACCACATCTTAAAGCACATTTTCCATCAGAGCTTGCACTTGTCAGAGCCATGAGACAGGGATCCTGTCTTATCCCTTGAACTTGCTCCAGGGACCAAGGTAGACGAGTGGCCTCAGGGGAATGGGATGCAGCCTGGCCACCCCTCCTTTCCTCTAAGGCTTTCTTTTTCTTCCTTTTCTATGCACTTGCGTTTCAGATAAAGTGCCCATCTCCACGGCCAAGAAGAGGTCAAATTAAGAATGGTGCTCTTTTTAGCAACCACAAAAAGTTCTCATTTTCTCATTGAATAAAGTTCCCTAATGGCTGATATATGAGCCCAATTTCTAACCCTTCCTGAATTGCACCATTTCCCTCTCACTGACTCGGGCTCCCTGTGGGGCAGATTGCCTTGGGCACCATAGGTGCTGGGAGGAACCAGCAGGAATCATCATTTCTCCCTTCTAGGCTTCTTGCCTTTGATATTTTATTTCATTCCCAAGTCCTAAACCTTACAAGAGAACTGAGGCATCACTGGGGTCCTTAAACTGCCCCCATCTGAATCAGATGCAGTAGCCCAGGTTTATTTAAAGAAAACCAGTTCCTCCTTTCCAGGCTAGTCTCGAGAAGACAGAGGGTAAAACTGGATGGAAGGAGGGGTTCAAGCTGTTTAATAAATGACCTAAAAAAAAAAAAAAATCACTGTCCATGAGGTTCTTAAATCAGAGCCTCTGTATCTGTGGCTTTTAAAGACCCTGGAAATTTACCCCCTCCCCTGAAAGCAACAGCCTTTGTACTGAGATGGATTCTGTCATTGGACCAAGAAGTTCCCAGAATGAGGAGTCTGGGCATACCATACCCGACTGTGCCATCTCGTGCCTAGTCTAGAGCCATGAGACACAAGACCCGAGAGCCTGCATGCCCTAAACAGCAGCTCAAGGCATCTGAACACGTAAGACACCTTAATAGAACCTGAGGATATGGTGCTGTGTGCTTAGTCGCTCAGTCGTGTCCGACTCCATGGGTCTTTGTGACCCCAGGGACTGTAGCCCACCAGGCTCCTCTGTCCCTGGGATTCTCCAGCAAGAATACTGGAGTGGGCTGTCATGCCCTCCTCCAGGAGATCTTTCCAACCCAGCGATCGAACCCAGGTCTCCCGCACTGCTGGCAGATCCTTTACCATTTGAGGCAGCTGTATCTTAAACCCAAGTCTAAGCACTTGGCTCTTAAACCTAAGGACTCTCTTGGCTACAAACAATGCCACCACCCCTGGCCTGGCATTAGTACCTGAAGCCCTCTGTGCATGGGCAATAGAGGAAGCTGATGCCCTAGCATGCTCTAGTCTAGAACTGCAGATGCTCCCCTTCTGGGGGAGAATCTTTAGTCAAGGAAATGTCCTTGAGTTCCAGAAGGTTTTGTATTTTCTAATACTTTTTTGTTTGTTTATTCAAATATTTGGTTGTGCTGGGTCTTCACTGGGGCACACGGGATCTTCAATTCAGCATGTGGGATTTAGTTCTCTGACCAGGCATCAAACCCAGACCGCCCACATTGGGAATGCGGAGACTTAGCCACTGGATCATCAGGGAAGTGCCTCAGAGGGTTTTCTACCACTATTAAAGAAGGAATTTGCATCCCGAAAGTAGTCCCTTTCTCTCCACAGCCACCTCTGAAAGCCTTCAGAGTCCTGGAGAAATCTGAATTTGATGGACTCTGATGTAAGTGAGGGTGTAAGTGAGGGTGTCCCTGGTGGCTCAGTGGTAAAAAAAAAAACCCACCTGCCAATGCAGGAGATGCGGGTTTGATCCCTGGGTGGGGAAGATCCCCTAGAGAAGGAAATGGCAACCCACTCCAGTATTCTTGTCTGGGAAATCCCATGGAGAAAGTAACCTGCAGGGCTGCAGTCCATGGTGGTCTCAAAATAGTCAGACATAACTTAGCAACTGGGCATGCATGCACGATGTTCGTGAACCATGTTGGGCTAAATTCACTTCTGTGAAGCTTTGAACCGGAAACAACAGGCGTCCTGTTTTGAAGGATGTCTGTGCAGTGTGCACTTGCTATGTGCTTCACAAAAGTGATTTCATCCTTTCCTTGTGTTTAAAAAACGAGAAACCCGAGGCTCAGAGGGGTTAAGTGACTTGCCTGAGGTCACACAGCTATCTGATACCAGACTCCCAAGACCTCTCCCGTCCCTGGATGCTGGGTTGCCTCACACCAGGCGTGCACTTTGCCGGGTCCTCCCACAGTAGGCATCAGGGTGCTCTGAGGTCAGCTTCTCTCCCTGACAGGAGCCCCGTTGTGTCCACAGCACACATCCAGACCTCACAGGGAGAGAAGAACCATCTGGGTTTCTCTAGCACAACCCAGCTCAGCAGCCTCTGACCCGACTCAACTGCTTAGCAACCTCCTGGGGCTCCCTCCAGGAACGTCCAGGCCTCTCAGCCACAGTCCCCCAGCTTCCTCCTGGCACTTCATGGTCTAGGAGCCCAGACCTGCGTCAGCCCCTCCAGCTATGCTCTCTCTCTTCCCTCCCTTCCTGGGCTTGTGCCACTGCTTCCACCAGATTCTGACTCTTCCCACGACTCCTAATGCTCACACAACCCCTCCTCCAGGAAGCCCTCTCGGATTCCTCCCCCAGTCGCTTGCCGCCACACCCCACCAAAGTCAGTACCCCCTGTCCAGTGACAATCTGGCTGTATGTGTCCCACCTAGTAGTATCCAGAGTATGGGGACTGCATCTGGTCACAGCGTCGTCCCTAGGGCAGCCTTCAGCTGATTATTGGGGGTGGGGTCTAAACCTGCCCTGGGGTTGCCTGGCTTCCTAGCCTGGAGGGGGCACTGGCCCAAAAGTGGCTGTAGGCTTCAGCCCTGCTGAAGCCCTAAGCTTCCGCCCCTGGAGCTGCAGACGCAGGCCGTGTGCACAAAAGGCACAGCGTGGTCTCCTCTCCTGGAACAAAGAGACGCACGTGGGCATCACCCTCGGTGGCGACGGCCACCCCGAGCCCTGACGCCCACACCACACTGGTTGCCATGGCGTGTTTCAATTAAGTGGAAGGACTTTGTGTCTTGATAACAGCAAGCATGCCTCCCTTTTGTTTGTCTCAGGTCCCTCTGGGAACCGAGAGAGGGCGCGGAGATCAGAGCTGGTTCTCAGGGGAGGGGCGGGAGTGAGGCCCTTGCGGAGGAGACTGTCGGGGTGGGGAGCTGCCCCTCTGACACGCCCCTCCTCTGCTGCCCTGAGACCAGCTTCCCCTGTCAGGAGGCGCCTCCTCCAGGCTGTCACCCATGATGGGCTAAGGGCATGGGACAGTGCTGGGCAGACTGATCTGTTCTCAGTCACCTGTCGGTAGCCTCTGCTTCCATCAGGGATCAAGACAAGGCCACAGCGGGAAACATGGAATTTCCTAGGCAAAACTGGTGTGGGTTGACATTTCCTCCTCCAGGGCATCTTCCCAGCTCAGGGGTCAAACCCACGTCTCCCGCATCTTGTGCATCGCAGGCAGATTCTTCACCACTGCCCACCAGGGAAGACGCCTCCTTAACCATTCCTTAGCCTGGTGTCCCACTGAGGCCCTTAGGTGCTTCCAGCCCAAGGTCAGGATGCATTTATATGGAGGACCTGCGTAATGAACCCACCCATCAGCGCAAGGTCATACCTCATTTGTAGTTTATCTGAGTAGAGCAGAATAAGCTAAGCAGAGACCAGGGGACCCATTTTACAGATGCGGAATTTCTGATCACAGAGGTTAAGAACCTTGGAGATGGAGCCAGTATTTGAACCCGGGTTTGTCTGACTCTCCCGGTATCCCCTCTCCCCAGCTGCCTATTCAGCTTTCCTTGGATGTGTGCTGTGTTCAGAGCACTGGCTCAGCCATGTGCCGGGCCCTTTCGAAGTTCTGTGGGGGAATGGGTGAGGACTCCAGTCCCAGGCTCACAACCTAGACCAGCGCTATCCCATCAAATAAAATGCCAGCCACATCCATAATTTTAAATTTTCTAGTAGCCACATTAGCGAATGCAAAGAAACAAGTGAAATTAATTTTAATAAAAAAATGTCTTTAGCACACTATGCAAAAATATCATTTCAACATGTAATGAGATCATTTACATTCTCTTTTTCCTATGAAGGCCTAGAAATCTGAAGTGTATTTTATCCTTGCAATACCTCTCATTTCAGACATGCCATCCTGTCGTGCCCCAAGCCGGAGCTCCTAACCATGATGACACTTCCCACCCACTGCTTCTCAGAGCTCTTTCCCGCACAAGATCTCCTTGTATCTTCACAACAAGAAGGTGGGCAGACAGGGTTACTCTCTCACAGGTGGGATTGCCAACCACCAGATGGTCTCCAGTGATCCTTGCATCTGGGTATTTACACCTTTTAAAAAAAAATTTATTTATTTATGTATTTGGCTGCGCTAGGTCTTGGTTGCAGCTTTCAGGATGTTCCATCTTCCTTGTGACATGCAGGATCTTTAGTTGCAGCATGCCAGCTCTTACTTGCGTCATGTGGGATCCAGTTCCTTCTTGTTGTTCAGTCTCCAAGTTGCATCTGACTCTTCCCGATCCCGTGGACTGCAGCACACCAGGCTTCCCTGTCTCCCTCTCCATCTCCCAGAGTTTGCCCAAGTTCATGTCCATTGAATTGGTGATGCCATTCAATCGGTGGTGCCAGTTCCTTGACCCGAGATCAAACCCAGGCCCCCAGCCTTGGGAGCACAGAGTCTTAGCCACTGGACCACCAGGGAAGTCCCTGGGTATTTACATCTTTTCGTGGTCCCCTCCGTATGAAAGAGGGCTGCCTTGTGAAACCAACAGTACACCGTAAAATGGCAGAGTGTGACTCTGAGGCTGGTCCTGGAAGCCACTGTTTTCACCTTGCCCTCTTTGGATGCTTACACTCGGGGAAGCTGGCCGCCATGCTGTGAGGACCCTCAAGCAGCCCTGCGGAGAGGTCCACACGGTAAGAAGCTCAGGCCTCCTGCCAGCTGCAAGCACTAACTTGTCAGGCAGGCAAGTGAGCTGTCTTGGAAAATGAGGTCTCCAGCCCCAGTCGAGCCTTGAGATGCCTGGAGCTCCAACCCACCAACAGCCTGATGGCAGCCTCTGAAAGACCCTGAGCCAGAACCATCCAGATAAGCCAATCCTGGATCCCTGACCCACAGGCTATTTGAAATCATAATTTTTTTGTTTGAAGCCACTAATATTTGGATAGCAAAAAATAATTAATATACCTGGGCAAGGGACTTTCCTGGCAGTCCACTGGTTAAGACTCTGTGCTTCCACTGCATGGGTCTTGGGTTCGATCCCTGGTGGGGGAATTAAAATGCCACATGCCATGAAGCATGGCCAAAATAATAAATATACATATACAGCAAGACAGTCTAGGACACCTACCCAGGCTGACCCGTCTCAGAAATCACAAGGTAGAGTAAATTCAGCTCAGTACTGGAGAATCTCAGCTCTGATATGGGCCCTAGGGACCCCCATCCAGCAGCCCTCCCCCACCACAGGAGCCCTCCCCTGCTCCTCTGTCTCTAGCTGCCGCTCCACCTTCAGACACTTGGCACCAAATTGCTCCGTGACACGTTCATTCTCTCCATCACCCTGGAGGAATTACGATTTGGCTCATCTCAAATCACAGGTCAGGCAAGGCGGAGTGGCAGGGGCTGCAGCCAAGCCGGCAGGAAGGGTGTATCTCACGGCTCAGGCCTTCCAGCTGTAAAAGAGTAACCCTTCACCCCGGCAAACTCCTGCTCTCTCTCGCCAATCTCTCTCCTGCTGATGTCTTTTCACCGATAAATGCTGAAAAAGCCAAGGCTCCCTCTTAAACTCACTCACCTGGCCCACCTCCAGTTCTGAGGCAGCAAGTGTGAGAAATAGCCCCATTAGTGCACACCGTGGAAATTCCAGGGAGAGGGGCATGTGTGCATGGGAAGGAGCCCACCCCCCAGCCCCCACGCCCACCCTCAGGTTTCCTCTGCTTTCAGGGACCCTGAGTCTTTCATCTTCCAGGCTCAGGGGAGGGATAAACCAGGAGCTGGAGATTAACATATATGTGCGTGCATGCATGCTCAGGTGCTTCAGCCGTGTCTCTTTGCAACCCCATGGACTGTAGCCCACCAGGCTCTGTCCATGGGATATTCCAGGCCAGAATCCTGGAGCTGATTGCCGTTTCCTCCTCCAGGGGATCGTCCTGATCCAAGGATCGAACTGGCGTCTCCTGGGGCTTCTGCAAGGCAGGCGGATTCTTTACTGCTGAGCCACCAGGGAAATCCCTAACATACACACAGACCACTGTATATAAGATAGATAACCACCAAGGACCTATTGTATAACACGGGGAACTCCACTCACTATTCTGGAATAAACTATATGAGAAAAGAATCTGAAAAAGAATGATTATATGTATATGTGTAATGGAATCACTTTGCTGTACATCTGAAACTAACACACTGTAAATCAACTATGTGCCAATAAAATTTTTTTTTAAATGTAAGCAAAATATCTTTAAACAGAAGCCTTACAGCCTTGATGTTAACTTCCCACACCCTTTCCTTCAGGGTCTCCTCAAAGGATGGGGCGGGTGTGCAGGGGGTGTGTGTTAAGTGGCGTTCCTTCCCCTTGGACTTCTCAGTACTGAGCAGGTACTTCCTCGTCCCTCCCCCCGGCACCTCCTACTTCCACTGCCCAGCCCTTCAGGGACCAACCTACCAGCCCCCAAGCTTAGAGGGATGAGTGGAGGGACTGCACCCTGGAAACAGGAACCTTCAGAAACCCTCTCACCTCGTGGAGTGTGGACTCAGACCTCACAGCCTGGCTGGCAGGAGGGCACCGCCACCCATGTGTCTGTGTATCTAGCAGGAATGTCTCGAGGGCCCTCCTCAAGACAAGGTGCAGATGCTAGACCAGCTGCAGGGGCACAGAGAGGAGGGGTTCAGGTGTGCCCTCCATCTGGCCTGTCTGCCCAGGTGTGTTGTCTTGAGGCCATGAAGGTGATGTGCACATGTGCAGTTAAGCAGGTGGGGGCATTCCTTGATTTTGTTAGTCTCATTAATGAATCATCTACTTAAGATTTTACTCAACATATATGTTCTCTGTTTTTCTGCCGTTTTGAGTTGTTTTTCTCTGAGTGTATTCTCCACACTGAAAGCAGGGTGAACTTTCTGAAGCCCAGATTACTTGCTTCACCTCATCCACAGCCTAGAAGCTCCATGAGAGTTGGAACTGCATCTGGTTTTGCTCACCGAGACCAGTTCCTTTTACATAGTATTAATACCTGCTCCGTAAACATGTGTTAAATATATGAATGAATTAGGAAGGTCCGTCTAGTCAAAGCTATGGTTTTTCCAGTAGTCATGTATGGATGTGAGAGTTGGACCATAAAGAAAACTGAGCACCAAAGAATTGATGTTTTTGAGCTGTGGCATTGGAGAAGACTCTTGAGTCCCTTGAATTGCAAGAGATCAAACTAGTCAATCCTAAAGGAAATCAACCCTGAATATTCATTGGAAGGACTGATACTGAAGCTGAAGCTCCAATACTTTAGCCACCTGTTGTGAAGAGCCAACTCTTTAGAAAAGACACTGATCCTGGGAAAGATTGAAGGCAGGAGGGGAAGGGGACAACAGAGGATGAGTCAGATGGCATCATCAACTCAATGGACATGAGTTTGAACAAGTTATGGGAGAAAGTGAAGGAGGGAAGTCTGGCGTGTTGCCGTCCATGGGGTCGCAAAGAGTCGGACAAGATTGAATGACTGAACTGAACTGAGGAACTCCAGACCCTAGCTTCTGAAAATAAGTGTCCTCAAACCCCGCCCTCTAGCACTTCTCCACATATTGGGTCCTCTCTCCAACCTCAGTCTCCCATCTTTTAAGGGGGTTATTCTTTCCTGGCCTGCCGAACAGGGTGATTTGTGGACCCACATGAGTCACAGGAGCCCTGTAGTGTGGTGCTTAAAAACATGGCTTTGGGGACTCCGTCTTGCCATCCAGGGGATGCTGGTTCGATCCCTGGGCAGAGTACCAAGATCTCACATGCCGCGGAGCAGCTGAGCCCACGTGCCACGACTAGAGTGTCCAAGTGCCGCAGCCAAAGATCCTGCATGATGCAACGTAGATCCCAAATGCTGCAACCAAGATCGATGCAGCCAGATAAATAAGTATCTTAAAAATCCAATTATTTTTTTTTTAAAATGGGCTTTGGTCTCTGAAAGACCAGAGTGGGGATCCCTGTTCAGTTCCCACTAGCTGGGCAGTGGTCACTCTGCTGGCATGGCTTATAATTATTTGCATGGGACTCCTTCAATATTTGTACCTGAACATGTAAGACATTCTAAGTTCTTCTTGTTCATTAATGTATCTCCTAACATCTTTGAGACTTTATGAAACACTGATTTTGCACCCCTTAGAGCGTCAACATCTAAAACAGGTTTTCTCCTTTACAGAGAGGGTTTTCACATTTATTCTCCCCATGGAGACTATTATCCCCACTTCTCAGGTGATAAAACTGAGGCTCAGAAAGGTCACTTGACTTTCCCAAAGCCAGGCAACTGAGAAATATGATACTCACTGCCCAAGTCATGCTGCAAAGGGGATCTAGGAATCCCCACCATGGGGCGAGGGGCCTGCCACGTACGTGGCACGATGCCACACACACAGTAAGCACTCAGCAAACTGCAGACACCACTGGCTGCCCAGGAAGAGAAGATGGTAGTCCTGTGCCTGTCACCCCTCCACTGGTGCCGAGCCTGGAGTGTTCGGGAAGTGCTGGTCATTGGCCAGCACTGTCTCTCTCCCCATTGGCCTTCAGTTAAGGACCCAGCCTCTGTCCCTGTTGGTCCCACCGCAGGTCAGCGTGTCCGCGTGCAGGTTCTGCCCTGCAGGTGGACCCCCAGGGCACAGAGCCTCCTGCTGTCCTCAGCCCTCCACCAGGGAAGCTGGCCAGCTACACCAGCGGACCCGAGCCCCCTCCCCAGGCCTCGGTCTCTGCAGGGACAGGTCGGGATCTCTAGCAGATCCAGGAGTTCTCAGCCCAGAGAACCCGGGAAGCCTCATCCCCACCTCCAGGCTATTCACCTTCAGCTGCAGCGAGAGGGCCTGGTGGGCTGAGCTGCTGTGTGCCTAGAATCACAGGATAAGGTCCCCACAGAGCAGCCTCCCTGGGGCCCCATTGGAAGGGCGGAGCAGGGGGCGTTGGATGGCTCAGCGACCTCATGAGGCTTGTGGCTCGCTAAACAATTCAAGTTACGATCTGAAATGCCTGGCTTCTTGGCACACTGCGCTTGGTAGACTCATCCTGCCCCTGAGTGGGCCCAGCCACACCACCCCGCCCACACCTCTGCCCAAAAAAGAACGGTTCATTACTTGTTGCAAGGAGTCAGGCAGAGACACACTTTGACTCTGCATTCTTTGGTCAGAACTAACCAAGCGGGGCAGCCCCGCCCACCACCTTCCCCATCCTACGTCTTCCATTCCCCTAAAGCACTTGTCCCTGGAAAAGCAGAGAGGACCGGGAGTGCTCAGTGGCCCAGCCGCAGAGATTGCACCGTCCATTACTAAAGGGCGGGGCGGTCCTCAGTGTCCCCGAGTGAAGGCTCATGACCATCTCTCCCAGACCCTCGCCTTCCCTTCACCAGTTCTTCCCCACTTAGGATGGAAGTCTGCTTTCAGCCAAGATGCCTGTATATCTACAGGAAGAACAGGAGATGGTTTGCCAGGTGATTAAAAGTACTACCTCAAATAAGAAGTATTGGCAAAGATGTAGAGACACTGAGTCCTCAAACATGGCCGGGGGTTTGTGAAATGGTGCAGCTGCACAGAAAACAGTTTGGCAGTTCTTTAAAAAAAAAAAAAAAAAAAAAAACATAGACTGATCATATGATCCAGTAATTCCATTCCTAGGTATATATCCAGAAGAACAGAAGGCAGGGATTCAAAGTTTGTGTTCACAGCAGCACTATTCACAATTAGCCAGAGCTGGGCAAAACCCAACCAGCCGCATCTGCCCATTGATTGATGAGTGGACAAACCGAACTCAGTCTATCCATGCCATGGACTATTTTTCAGCCTTAAGAAGGAATGAAATTCTGATGCATGCTATAGCATGGATGAAACTTGGAAACATGCTAAGTGAAAGCTGGACACAAGAAGACAACTGTGTGGCTCCACTTTGACAAGGCACCCAGAATAGACAAATTCATAGAGACAGAAGCGTGGGTAGTGGTGGCCAGGGACAGGGGAGCTGGCGGCAGGGGGCACGGGGACTTATTGTTTAATGAGTTCAGAGTCTCAGCGCTGGATGCTGGGAAAGTATTGGACGTGGATCATGGCGGTGGTGGTGGCCCAGCATCACAGCTCTGCTTAATGCCACTGAATTGTACACTTAAAAATGACTAAAATGGTTTTTAAAAAAAATTGCTGTCTAGAAGTAGAAGGTCCTTTCCTTTCACAGTTCAGTTTCATTTTTTTATTCAACACAAGTTCCCTAAGAACCAGTTCCAGGGCAGAATGAAATCAAGGGTTCTGTGTCCATAAGAAGCTCACCTTCACGTGGATTCTGGGCACAGACACTTAGATCACAATCCTAGTTCAGGGAGATCGTAACAATGATGTCTGGGGAGTTAAACGCAAGGCTCAAGGAAGAAGGGGCCTGCAGTACATTAGCCCGGCTCCCACTTGAAATCTCTCCCCAGGTTTGGGGGGTTGGAGACAGCAGAGGTGACAAGCTGGCCCCAGGCTATTCATGGGGGATGAACAGAGGGAGAAACTGGGGGGAGTGGGGCAGCCAGGGGGCTTGGCAGGTCTAGAGTGACTCCTCTGCCCTCAATCAAACCCTTCATCCACCCTGTCAAAGAGGGCTGAGGTCTGCTAGCCACACGAATGTTATCAATTAATAATGATCAGAAAACGAAGGCAAAGAAAAGCTAACTCTTAGTGAGTGTGTCCTTCTGGCCAACCACTGTACCAAGAGTTCCACCTGAGTTTTCTTGTCCAATGCCCCCCCTCCACGGCCCCAGGAGGTAATTGAAATTATTATTATTTTACAAATGAGAAGACTGAGTTCAGAGAGGAAAATGTGTCCAAGGTCACAGGTATAGAAAACCAAACTGTGAGGTGACAACTTCATGCAGAAAACATTTTTCTTTTCTTCTCAAAATGAGTCAGGCATGTCTGCAGAGTGAAAAGAGGTAAACTATAGGTGGTCTTTTGAACCCTAAACGACCCTCCCCCATTAGTCTATCTTCAGCACTGAGCTCGAGGACCACAGCCAAGAATTCGGGGCAAACTTATCACCCTGAATTATCTATGGACTGAGGTCTTTGTCAGGTTTTGATGGCTCTGATCTGGGTAGGTGCCCAGGAGGAGCCCTGGACTGGACTCAGACCCCCCTCTGCCTTCCTTCTGGAAGCAGCTCCGGTCAGGGAAGGCTAGAAGATGCTGATGCTGGGAGATGATCTCTAATACAGATGCTGACACTGGTCTTGGGCTGCATTCATGGGCATGCTCTCACTTAACTCCTGGAGGACCTTGTGGAGTAAAGCATCATATCTCACTTTCTCAGATGGAGCTTCAGAGGGGCAAAACGACTGGTCTCAGGGTTCCAGAGGGAGCACAGAACCAGCTACATAATTTTTTAGGCCAGTGCAAAATGAAAACGTGGGGTCCCCTTGTTCAAAAGTGAGACAGAATCTCCAGATGGCGACAATAGGAAACCAGACACGGGGCCCTTCTGCACATGGGAACAGGCTACAGGCCGGTGAAGTCAGTCCGCGGTGTTAGAACTGAGCTAGGACTTTCTGGGCGCATGTTCCAGAGCCCAACAGCTGCCTCTCCCGGCCCCTAAATACAGCTGCCCTGGGGTCCCTGGGCCGCAGCCCCCAGAGTGGGAGGGGTTCTGTGAAGCGAGACAGTGAGTAAAAGGCCTGGACAGAGCCGGGTCACAGACTCCAGCCCCATGTCGCTGATCGCATTAGCTCAATTCAATTGTGATTCTCTCTAATTACAATCCTTTTCTAGGAACAAGAGGGCCAAACTGAATTAGGAGGGGGAAACAGCCCATACTTTCATTCAGAAAAAAAAAAAAAATGGAATAAAAGCAAAATTAGATTTTACTCTGTTGGTCCTGGAAGAAGGAGCCAGAGAACCTCAGCTGAGGCTTGCCTCTGCCACTTGACCTTGTGTGGCTACCAAGAGTTAAGGCTTCTTTAGCCTCAGTTTCCCTATCTGTGAAATGGGGACAAAAGAACTATTTGGGGAACTTTAATGAAGATTGATGATGTAGTAAGTTCTTAATCTTTTGGAGGAGGCTCATAAAAATTTGTTGTTGTTTTTTAGTCATTAAGTCGTGTCTGACTCTTTCCAAACCCCTGGTCTATAGCCCACCAGGCTCCTCTGTCATGGGATTCTCCAGGCAACAATACTGGAATGGGTTGCCATTTCTGTCTCCAGGGGATCTTCCCGACCCAGGGGTTGAACCTGTGTCTCCTGCATTAGCAGTCAGATTCTTTACCATTGAGCCTCCAGGGAAACCCTTGTAAAAACTACACCCTCCTATTTGATTTCAGGGGTGTCATGGGGCCCTGAAGTACAAGCATAGTATCCCTGGAAGTGCCTAGAAGTCAAGTTAAGAATGGCTAAAATAAGGACTGTAAAGGCACAGTGCAACTAAAATACTTGTTGTTATTTTGTGGGATTTCAGGCCACTGTAACATGAACACATTGAATTTGAAAGGCTTTTTGAAATATTCAGACTTTTAAACAAATAAGCCAGAGGACCTGTGCATTATTTTATTCTGGTCTAGCATGAATATTTCATAAATTACATGCAATTATTAACAACACTAGCAAATTAATTACTGTCAATTCATATTAATAAAATTGCATTTTGTCATAAATAAAGTTAGTTTACTGCACGCCATCAGTCTCTGAGGTATTCACATTTGTCAATTGTCCTCTACTTCAGGCTAAAGCAAAAGTAATCAAATAACTAATTATTGTACTAAATGTAGCACTGCTTTCCCGTCAATGAAAACTCACATTATTTATAGCCCTTAGGACTGAATATTCAAATCTGTGTGAATTCCAATGCTAAGAGGAACTTTTCAGACCTCTGCCTTTCTACGCGCTCCCTCAGCCTCCAACCTCGGCCACCTGTACCTTGGAGAAGATATCTCAGCAAGTAGTCGGTGGTCACTCTGGTGAACAGGAACTCAGAGTTTGCCGATCTACTGGAAGCTTCCCCAGTGCCAGAGGCCAGTTACCCCATACCACGTAGGTATCCTCTACCGTTGTTCACTCTTATAAATAAAATTTTATGCTTTCAATAAAAGCTCCAGAGTTGTAACCTGAGATTACAACACTGATTTTGTGTTTCTGTGTCCTCTTCAAAGCCTGGGGGTTAGCTGATCAACATGAAATCAAAATAACAACAGTGACGATTGTGTTTGCAGAGACCCTAGTTCCAAGAAAGGTCACCTTGACGGGTTCTAGGTGGACATACATTTTGTGGGGACCCTACGCACCCCAGTGTTGAATGCACTTCTCACTGTGACACAGGGGTACCTCGTCCCCCGGCTAAGCATGGAGTCATCCAGTGCATCGGAGACAAACACAACCCATCAGAAACATGAAACTGGGGTGATCCCAAGGGGAAAGTGAGGTAAGCCACACAAATACCCTTAAAGAGAAGTACCCCAAATAGCACTTTCTTAAAATAAAAACTCCAGATGGGAGGTTTTTATTGCAGGCTGATACACATGTGAGAAAGACATCAATTTAGTGAACATTCCCCAAACAAAGAGGTCAGCCCATGTCAAACAGGTGCATTCCATTTATCCAAAAAGGACAAATAAAGAGTCTTCGGTCATCCTCAATAAAGAGAAAAAAACGGGACACCAACGAGAAGTTGCAGAGACATGTTCTCACCAAAGGGAAACACCTCTGGGCTGAAGCATCCTGGTTGATGTAAAACACTTGTCTCGAGTGGACACACACCAAGCAGGAACTTAGTGGACACCAGACAGGACCCTCCAGGCCATTGGCAAGCCAGGGCCCTGGGGCAACTGGACCCGTGGGAACCAGAAAGTGGTGGAGCAGAGGCATAAAATACACACACACACAAGTCTAGGTTGCTTTGGAGCAATCCCCATACATGAGCCTTTCACTGATTGAAATGAAGAACTTTCAGGTTCCTAAACACTAGCTCATCTGCTGGAACCCATGCATTCTCCAGAGGAGGGAACTGAGACCTGAAGAGGCAGTCAAGCCCAGTTAGGGGCAGCCAGTTAGGGGCAGAAAGTGCAAGTCATTCAGTCATGACTGACTCTTTGTGACCCCGTGGACCGTAGCCCGCCAGGCTGCTCTGTCCATGGGATTCTCTAGGCAAGAACACTGGAGTGGGTTGCCATTCCCTTCTCCAGGGGATCTTCCCGACCCAAGGATCGAACCTGGGCCTCCCGCACTGCAGGCAGATTCTTTACCATCTGAGCCAACAGGGAAGCCCGGTTAGGTGCAGAGCCCACCCTAAAACTCAACTCCTGACTCCCAGTCCTTGGCTCTCTTTTTCTCTTCCCATCCCATTCTGCTGCTTCTTCCTAAGAAATGTTTTCTTCTCCAGAAACAAAGACCAAAAAAAGCAGAAGCAGACAGACACACAGACACATACATGCACACACACATGCATGGACACACACACACGCACACACACATGCATGGACACATACGCACACATGCATGGACACACACTCGCACACACACACACATGCATGGACACACACACGCACGCACACACACACATGCATGGGCACACACGCGCGCACACACACACACATGCATGGACACACGCACACACATGCATGGACACGCACGCACACGCACACACATGCATGGACACACACATGCACGCATACACACTTGTCTTAAAGTCAGTAAAAATGATTGAATACGGGAAACCAAAGTTCAACATGACATTGTCCTTAATTAATGATGTTCCCTTCATATTCTTCCCTCTTCAAATTTGCTTTTTAACAACAAGAAGAGTTAAGTAGAGTGACTATATTAACTCTGAATTTCTTGCCTTTAATGGTTGGTGTCGCCACCTTCATGTGATTCAAATTTAGTTACTTTGCATCTAATTGAAGCACTACACAAAAAAATGGTAATTTGACATCCAAAGGAGGAGTGAGGGGAGAGCAAAGAGGGGACGTATTACTTAACTTCGTGATGATAATTATGTGAACACAAAGACGCTTACAAGAACATTCTACATTGGATATCAGCCAGAAAAATTAAACCTATGTTGCTGCTTCAATACATCTGAATACTAGGAATTGGCAGAAAAACATCTATTCTGTGAATAATAGCCTCTACAGTCCCAGAGGACAGCAGTACATGAATTTTTTAAAAAAAGAAAAAAAGAAAGAAAAGAAAAAGAAAAATAGTCTCGAGCTTTTTCCAAAATGGTGCTAATGCGCCACTGAAACTTAATTTTATAATTTACTGGCAGTCAAGATGGCAGGAAATAAAATAATTTGCTATATTCTGCGCAACAAACACTGCTTTTCCTGGGAAGGGGTAATTATCCCCATGGAAAAAAAAAAAAAAGAAAAAAATACGCCATCTCATATTAGGCTAAAGTCTCATCAAGAAGAGAAAAAGTGCCTCATTACACGTAATTACCAGGGAATTAGAAACATCATTTAACTAAATGAGCGAATAATGCTCAGGATATTGAAGAAACTTGCCTGCACTTCTGCAAAGCACTCTAAGTCCCATTACAAAAATTGCCCCTCTTTAATGGAATAATTTTAGGCCTTGTCTGCCTTGCTTTAAAAATAAAGAGCCTCGGAGAGGCAGAAAGAGGCTGAAACTGCCATAAACAACTGTTGAAAGGGACTGAAGAGAAGGCGCTGTCTCTCCTGGAGACGGAGACTCAGAATGACTCATAATCTACCGTAATCACGAAAATTAAAGCTGAGGACTTGAAAAAAGGATTACCCCTTTTTAATTGTACTTCCTCAAGACTGTGATGCACTTGTGAGGATGTATTAGGGAGAAGAGATGAAAGATTTTCAGGTTTGGGTCCAGCCTTCCTGCTCCAATACAAAAGCAGTTACAGCTATTCAATGTTCTCTTAAAAACATAAAACTATAACATACCTGTAGATTGAAGTCTATTGTGGCTTAATGCAAGGATTTTTCCAGCCATTCAAAAGCCTCCTGGATTTGCATGAGATCCCCTCTCCCTATGCCCTTCACTTTTAATGTTTGTTAGCATCAAAGTGGTAGATTTAATGTGACCACCCCAACGCTGTTTTGCTTTGTTTTGTTTTACTATTTATTTATTAATTTTGGCTGTGCTGGGTCTTAGTTGTGACACATGAGACCTTCATTGTGGCATGGAGGCTTCTACTTATAGTATGTGAGATCTTAGTCACCTGACCAGGGATAGAACTTGGGCCCCCTGCATTGGGAGTGTGGAATCCAGTCCTTCACTGGACCATCAGGGAAGTCCCTAACCATGCCAGCTTCTTGCAACAATAACCTTTATTCATACAGGGAACCAGAAGAAGAAGATGTACTGATCCTGGTGGCTTCATCTGAGTTACTTGACTTTATTGTTTTTTCCAGTTTACAATACCTTCTCTTCTTTAGAATTTATTCTTTTTCATTGAAGGATAATTGCTTCACAATGTTGTGTTTTTTCTGCCATACTTCAACATGAATCAGTCAAAGGCACACACATGTTCCCTCCCTCTCGGACCTCCGTCTCACACCCCACTTCTAGGTCGCCACAGAGCACCAGGTTGATCTCCCTGCATCATAGAGCAAATTCCCACTGTCTATCCATTTTACATATGGTAATGTATCTGTTTCAAAGCTACTCTCTCAATTCATCCCACCGTCTCCCTCCATCACTGTGTCCACAAGTCTCCCTATGTCTGTGAATCTATCTGTGTGCTGTTTTGTGTTCATCACTCAGCCGTGTTCGACTCTTTGTGACCCCATGGATTGTAGCCCACCAGGCTCCTCTATCCATGGAATTATCCAGGCAAGAATGCTGGAGTGGGTAGCCATTGCCTTCTCCAGGGGATCTTCCCAGCACAGGGATCAAACCCAGGTCTCCTGCATTGCAGGCAAATTCTTTACCATCTGAGCCACCAGGGAAGGATCTCTATTGCTGCCCTACAAATAGACTTAACAGTATAGAGTTTCCTGACTTTAGAGCAAGTTGAATTCAGAAAGGAATTGAGATTCTTAGAAAACAGTCACATAAGAAACTAGAGAAGCCACTTTAAAGAAGAAACCAGAGTTAGGGATACTGCAGTATCATGCTGAGGACCCCACCCCAAGACCCATCAAGGAGCCGCCCCAGAGTGAGAATCAGCCCCTTTCCTGAGATAGGCACAACCAGAGCAACAAAACATACCATTCCTTCTGCTGTGGACTTTGGGATATTGACAGCTACAACTCCCTTCCCATTTTGCCAGTAAGGAAGCTAAAATCAGTCCAAGGCCATGGAGCTCCCCACTCAGGTTCCCTGTGGCCAGGTCCAAGTTCTTACATACAAATTACAGTCACCTCTTAGCTGGGCAGGAATGGTGCTCCTACTTAAGCACCATGTCAGAATCCTCTGTCCTTTTGGAGATTCCATGGTCCACATGCATTCCTTCCTGGCGCAGCCCTCATGAATGACAGTAAGAAGAGAAAAGGACAGAGAACCAGCATGGTGAACATGCTCATCACAAGCCCCTGCCCTGGGGAGGCATGGAAGTGGCAGGCAAGAAGGGGTGGGTGCTGGGTAGGGAATGGCTGAGCCCGATCTGCCTCCTTGGACCCTGTGGACATGTCCCTCTGAAACTCTTTGAAGTCCTAGAGCCCTGTAGCCAAGGAATCAAAAAATAATGAAAGGCAGAATCCTTGGTGGCACAATGGATAAGAATCCGCCTACCAGTGAAGGGGATACGGGTTCGATCCCAGGAAGATTCTATAAGTCTTGGAGCAACAGGGTCTGTGCACCACAGCTACTGAGCATTTGAGCTGCAACTACTGAAGCCCGTGCGCCTAGAGCTTGTGCTCTGCAACAAGAGGAGCCACTGCAATGAGAAGCCCATGCACCACAACAAAGAGTAGCCCCCGCTCGCTGCAACTAAAGAAACCCTGTGCAAAGCAACAAAGACCCAGTGCAGCCAAAAATGAATAAATAAAGAAAATGATCAGAGGATCTGAACATTTTAAAAATAATAATAATGAGAGGCAGTTAGTTGGTTTTCTCAGGGATGAGAATGACTTCATACAGATAAAGTTCTGAAAAGAGAAACCACTTTGGGGGTTGATAAAGGGCAAACTGCCTGGGCTTCTCAAGTCCACCATTTAACTCCAAGATGGAACTTGGCCCTGCTGAGGTTTCCAGATGAGACAAAGGAACGTTGACCTCTGATCCTAAGCTAACAGAATGAGGAGTGACCGCTACTATCTGTTTCTCCTAAAGATGAGTCAGACTAACTGATCTACCCACTGAGATCATACAATTGATAAGAACATAGATTGCCCCTGCTTCTAAAACCATTTCCACAGGCCATGCAACCCTCTCGCATGAGAATTATTAACAAACGGTATTAATAATAACCCCACTCACTGTGGCTTTAGCTCTTCAAATGTTTGTCAAAGTGCTTTCACAGCTGTTATTTCCAATGAGGTAAGTCAGGATGGCACAATCTTCATTTCATTTCACACCAAAACATGAAATGACCTAAACAAAACCATCCTGCCATCAGCCAGCCAAGATGAGTGGCTCCTCTTCCTGACCGGTAGAATAAATTCTGAGAGAGGACCCACTTGGCTTAAGATTTGCAAAAACAACCCCTTGCAAATAGACATTTCTTTTCATTGTAGACAATACAAGCAGATTCTCAATATTTTAACTGCTATTTTTGTTTTTCTAATTGTTTCCAGTTAGGTCATCTATCTTATGACATTTTTAAAACTAAAAAAAAAAAAGTTTAAATCACATGCACTAACTGGTCAAGATAGCACACTAAGCTCACATTTTGATCACCCCTCTGTCCAGACACCACAGCAATGCCAGCTAAATTATAAGAGGAGAAAAAGAGACAGATTCAAACTCCAAAATAAGAAATACACATTCCTACATTTTGAGTCTCAAGCAGCAATACAAATAAAATCCACACTTAGGAACATCACAATGAAAACTACAGAATATAAAGGATAAAGAGACAATAGTTTGCAGAGTGTGGCGGTTAATTTTATGTGCAACTTGGCTGAGCCATGATGCCCAGATTCTTGGTCAAACATTATTCTGGATATTTCTGTGAGGGTGTTTTGGGATAAAATTTATGTTTAAATCAGTAGACTTTGAGAAATGCAGATTGCTCTTCATAATGTGGGTAGGCCTCATCTAATGAGCTGAAGACCTGAATAGAACAGAAGTTTGACCTCCCCCAAGCAGGAGAGGTTGTGCCACACACTGCCTCCAGATTTAATGTGCAACACCAGTTCTTTCTAGTTCAATAGCAAGCTGCCTTTGGATTTGAACTGTAACTCTTTTTGCTCAGTCTCCAGTCTGCAGCCTGTTCTATCAGATTTTGGGCTCACCAAACCATCAAAACCACAAGAGCCAAGTCATCAAAACAAGTATACACCCATACACACACACACACACACACACACACACACAATTGGTTCTGTTTCTCTGGAGAACCCTGAGTAACAGAGGGGGAAACAAGACAGATGTTCTGTAAAGGAGCAATAGTTAGACTCACAACAGACCTGTCAATGGAAATACAGATGACAAAAATGTTTTTAGAAGATGTTGAGGGAAAAGTGACTTTCAACTTAGAATTTTATATCCAGCTAAACTATCCTTCAAGAGTGAGGACAAAATAAAGACATTATCTAGAATACCTACATATTTTCAGATTACTAAGGAAAAATAAAACTACAAAAGGATATATTTCAGCAAGAATAAAAATTAACAAAAGGGAAAAAGCAACTATGGGCAAAGATATACATACATAATATATGTTAATACATTTAATTAACTGCTAGATTATAAAAATAACTTTGATAATTTAAAATTGGCTAAAACCATAAACATCAATTATAAGATAGTGAAGTGAAGTGCTCAGTGAATGGGTAAAATGTGAGAGGCCATTGTAGATGATGGGAAGATGCTAGAACTATTGAATAATTATAGAGTGTGATAGAAAATTTTATAGTTAATTATGAGTGTTAAAATTTTAAGATCAACTACCAACTTATGGGCTTCCCTGGTGGCTCAGATGGTAAAGACTCCTCCCGCAATGCAGGAGACTCAGGTTCAATCCCTGGGTCAGGAAGACCCCCTGGAGAAGGAAATGGCTACCCACTTCATTATTCTTGCCTGGAGAATGCCATGGACAGAGGAGCCTGGCAGGCTACAGTTCATGGGCTCACAAAGAGTTGGACATGACTGAGCTGCTAAGCACACCAACGTATAATTTCCAAACAAGAAGTGAGGTAGGGGAATACAGAGGAATATGAAAAACCATCAATACAACAGAGAGCAGAGAAAGAGGAAAGAGAAAACAAAAGCATAGTAAACAAAAATGTGCAAATAAATAAGACAGTAGAAACTGTAGAAATAAATTCATATGTATCAGTGATCACAAAAAAATCAAAATGGATTAAACTCATCAATTAAAAGATTGATATTATTAGATTTCTTTTTAAAAACTGATACCTTCAAACTGTGGTGTTGGAGAAGACTCTTAAGAGTCTGTTGGACAGCAAGGAGACCAAACCAGTCAATCCTAAAGGAAATCAACCCTGAATATTCACTGGAAGGACTGATGCTGAAGCTGAAACTCCAAGAATTTGGCTACCTGATGCAAAGAGGTGACTCATTGGAAAAGACGCTGATGCTGGGAAAGATTGAAGGCAGGAGGAGAAAGGGACAACAGAGGATGAGACAGTTGGATGGCATCACCGATTCAACTGACATGAATTTGAGCAAACTCTGGGAGATGGTGAAGAACAGGGAAGCCTGGCGTGCAGCAGTCCATGGGGTCACAAAGAGTCAGACACAACTGAGCAGATGAACAACAAATTATGAGACTGTATTTGCATTTTTAATCCAGCTATAAGACACTTAAAACAGACATAAATGAAATTCGTAAGAAAGACTGAAAATATACATATATGTAAATGTACCTAACATGCAAATGCTATCTAAAATAAAGCTCACAGAGTAATAATACATTAGATAATACTTAAAGCAAAAGGTATTCACAGGGATGAAGAGAAATACTTCATAATAAACCTGTATATATCTGATAACATAGCCTTAAGATATTGTAATTCATAAAATATATAAACATACATAAAGCCAAAAGAAAAAAATACATGAAGAAAAATCAAAATTACAAGCAGAAACTGACAAATCAACATAGCAGGAGATCTTAACACATCAGAAGCCTGACAGATAATATAGTTCAAAATTTAATAAGAGTATAACAGATCTGAACAACAAAATTAGTAATGTAATAAGTATAAAAATTGAACCACGCACCTGACAAATAGAGAAAAATTTTTGTAGATACATCAAAATGTATTTGTGTCACAATGGGAAACTGAACAAATCATAAAAATTGGTATCATTTAGACCATTCTTCCTGACAATGCTGTCATTAAGCTATAAATCAATTAAAAAACAGCCCACATGTTTGGAATTTTAAATGTACACCTCAATAATTCAGAGGTAAAAGTGGAAAACCCAGTGAAAATTATTAAGTATGTGGAACCAAACATGTATGAAATAATTCATATCAAAACTAGTGAGATACAATGAAGAATGTACCTAAAAGTAAATATAGGGATTTATATACACTTATTTCTAAATAAGACTGAGAATTAGTGAGTTTTGTGTTCCACTAAAGAAGCATGAAACAGAACCAAAGAACAAAACTGATTAATAAAAGTCACAAATAATCAATATCAGGAATAATAAACAGTAAAGATTTTTTTTAAATCATAAGAGAATACTATGAACAATAAACGTGAAAATTTACATGAAATAAATAGGTTTCTAAAATACATATGTTCAAAATTACCAAAACTGACTCAAAAGAAATAGCCAAAATAAATCACATTGAATTGCTAATGAAGACTGTCTACCACCCCTAACACTTAAAACCCACAAGGTGCAGATGATTTTTCTAGGCAAGTTTTACCAAACTTTCAAGGAATATATAATCATTGTTTTAAATCATTTCAGAGACTAGAAAAATTAAGGAAGCTTCCCAATTTACTTTATAAGGTGAGTATAAACTTGATACAACTGGACAAAGTCAGTACAAAGGAGAACAAATGAACCTGTAGAACCACATCCCAGAGACTCCAAGAAATGCACCTAGTGTAAGAAATGCAAAAGAAGACACAGCCCACATAACACTGCAAAAAATATCCCCAGACCAAATGTCTCCCTGGAAGCAAGATCTCTATTTCTCAGGGGTCCCACAGTCCCTGCCCCTCAGTGCACACCTCTGTTCCCTCCTCAACTTACTTTCTTACACATGGACCAGAAGTGGCTTTCCCCATCCCTAAATGTGCAGGACTGTCCATCCACCCACCACCATTGCCTCAGTCTCTTTCATATAGTACAAGTGAATTCCACTTGATCCAACTCATCTTTCTTCAGCAAGACAATAACTGTCCAAGGTCACTACCCCAGGCCCAACCAGAAAGTCAGCTGTCCAACCAGAAAATCAGCTGCCCTCGAGTCAAGCATGAAGTCCATTTAAATGTGCTGTGGAAGTGTGAACTGGGGTTGTACACACAGTCCTCTGGCTTTGGGTCCATCTCACAGGGCTTTGGTCCAGGACTGAAAGTGTAATTGTGCAGAAGATATGTTAGGGAGTGGTAATTTGAGAGACTTTTTTCTTTTTAATAATGATTATTATTATGATTATGTAATATATTTACATTTGTTATGTATCCACGTAATGTTCATTAACTACACTTTCAATATTTCTAGGCTTCAGAGAAAAATACCTAATTCTTATCTCTTCCTCTCAGCCTCAGACCACGTCATTTGGCTTACGTGCCTGCCCAGCTCTGTAAACCAAAAGCTTCTTGAAGAGAAAGACAAAAATTCACCTTTGGTTAATTACAACAACAATCATACATCAATTATGTCTCAATAAAGTTGGGGTTAAATAAAGGATTGATAAAGAAAGTTGTCTCAATAGTAACAATTAATATTTTATACAGGAAATAGGCCATAAACTAGTGCTAATCACTTTATACTCAATTATCTCATCTAATCCTTATAACTACCCTATAAACTGGCCATAGGACTGGAAAAGGTCAGTTTTCTTTCCAGTTCCTAAGAAATGCAATGCCAAAGAATGCTCAAACTACCACACGATTGCACTCATCTCACACACTAGTAAAATAATGCTTAAAATTCTCCAAGCAGGCTTCAGGAATATGTGAACCGTGAACTTCCAGATGTTCAAGCTGGTTTTAGAAAAGGCAGAGGAACAAGAGATCAAATTGCCAACATCCACTGGATCATCAAAAAAGCAAGAGAGTTCCAGAAAAACATCTATTTCTGCTTTATTGACTATGCCAAAGTCTTTGACTGTGTGGATCATAATAAACTGTGGGAAATTCTGAAAGAGATGGGAATACCAGACCACCTGACCTGCCTCTTGAGAAATCTGTATACAGGTCAGGAAGCAACAGTTAGAACTGGACATGGAACAAGAGACTTGTTCTAAATAGGAAAAGGAGTACATCAAGGCTGTATATCATCACCCTGCTTATTTAACGTATATGCAGAGTACATCATGAGAAATGCTGGGCTGGATGAAGCACAAGCTGGAATCAAGATTGCCAGGAGAAATATCAATAACCTCAGATATGCAGAAGACATCACCCTTATGGCAGAAAGTGAAGAAGAACTAAAGAGCTTCTTGATGACAGTGAAAGAGGAGAGTGGAAAAGTTGACTTAAAGCTTAACATTCAGAAAACTAAGATCATGGCATCCGGTCCCATCACTTCATGGCAAATAGATGGGGAAACAGTGGCAGACTTTACATTTTTGGGCTCCAAAGTCACTGCAGATGGTGATTGCAGCCATGAAATTAAAAGATGCTTACTCCTTGGCAGGAGAGTTATGACCAACCTAGACAGCATATTAAAAAGCAGAGACATTACTTTGCTAACAGAGGTCCATCTGGTCAAGGCTATGGTTTTTCCAGTAGTCATGTATGGATGTGAGAGTTGGACTATAAAGAAAGCTGAGCACAGAAGAATTGATGCTTTTGAACTGTATTGTTGGAGAAGACTCTTGAGAGTCCCTTGGACAACAAGGAGATCCAACCAGTCCATCCAAAAGGAGATCAGTCCTGAGTGTTCATTGGAAGGACTGATGTTGAAGCTGCAATTCCAATACTTTGGCCAGCTGATGTGAAGAGCTGTCTCATTTGAAAAGACACTGATGCTGGGAAAGATTGAAGGCAGAAGGAGAAGGGGATGACAGAGGATGAGATGGTTGGATGGCATCACCGACTCAATGGACATGAGTTTGAGTAAACTTCAGGAGCTGGTGATGGACAGGGAGGCCTGGAGTGCTGCAGTCCATGGGGTCACAAAGAGTCGGACACAACTGAGCAACTGAACTGAACTAATCCTATAAAATGGGCACCACATTATTATTTCCAAGGAAGAAGCTGAGGACATGAGACTCAGAAGTCAAATAACAACCCCAAATTCCATTGTTAGCTAGTTACAGCAAATGTACTTGAACCCAACAGGTCTGCTACACAGCCCACCCTTCTGAACACAACACTGTGTCCAAATCAGGTCATTTGGAAGTGTTAGGATAAGGAGGTAGGTGGATGGATGGATGGATGAATGGATGGGCAAATGGATAGATGGAGGAATGGATTGATGAATGGGTGGGGAAGTGGTAGGTGAATGAAAAGTTTAGGGAAACAAAAAATGACCCTCAAGGGAATACTTTGGTGGTCAGTGATCTTAGCAGTATTAAGGCATGTTCCTGAGTAAGGTTAAGTAAAATCTGTTGCATTCCTAGTCTAGCTAAAACTTGAACCCCTAAAAAAAAAAATACCATCCACTGGTCCTAAAAGCATAAGGGTGATAGAGAGACAGATTGAGAGACTGGGAGGAAGGGATGAAGGACAGAAATAAACAGGTCAGTCCTCTTTTAGGAGCTTTCACAAATCTGCGTTTGTCTAGATCAGCACAAATCCACCTTCACAAATGCTTAGTGGGTCAGCAGGGTCATCTTCACATGACAAAGACATCCCATTAGGCCCTAGAGACCACAGAAGCGAGTCAGAAAGGTTTTAGCACCTTCATTCACCTCTAAACATTTGCCCTTAACAACAATGTTAAAAGCAAAAGGCCTGAAAGAATAAAAATCTCTTTTGAAAAAAAACTTCTCACTTGCTTCTAATTCTCCTACTCGTGTCAGTCAGGTTCAGCCAGGGGAGCAGAGACATCATGGGGGGGGGGGGGGGGGTAGGGGGGCAGTTCACAGAACAGGGCTTTATTACAGGAATCTGAATGGGTACAGTTGTGGGAAGAGCCAAGGAAGGGGCGTGAAGTTCTGGAAGTGGGGTTCTGGAGGATCAGCAGTCACCAAGCAATCTATCAGAGAAGGCAGGCATGTCCGGCCACCGAAAGGACTTCACGGGGAAGCTGGGGAAAAGCCTCTGTGTAGCTGAGATCCTGTCCGTCTGCAGACCAACCCCCGAAATCTGGTGGTGAGCCTCAGTCTCCAGGTGGGCCTCAGAGCCAAGAGTCAGAAAGAAATGCTGGATGCAGAAGAGAGCAAGGAACCCATTAGACTTGTGCTGCCATCCATCCTTCACCTGACAGCCAGCAAAACCCTGGAGAGTAATGGCTCTCCAGATCCCTGTCTGTTCCTCTTTGGGCCAACTCTAACCCGGAAACAGGCAGGGAAGGGGATGCTGGGAAGTGTAGTTCTCAGTTTAACCGAGGCAACCGAGCCCAGTCCACCAGGCTCCCTTAATTAAATATAGAATACTTAACATTATTATTCACATCTTTTGGGGAGACTGTACATTTTAATCATAATTACATGATAAATATTTCACGGTATATATCTTTGTCATATAATTAGGAATAAAAAATGTAATCTCAAAAAGATGCTAAATAATTCAAACGGCTGAGGATGTGATTAAAGCCTTGATTGAAATATGGTCAGAAGGTAACTCAAGGTCTTCAAGCATGATCTCCCGAGAAACGTCACCACCAGGTATTTTTAAAAGTACACTGACATGGGAACACCCAAAAGAAAAGAAATTTACATGGCTTTGAATATGGGGTGAAAACCTAAAGAATATATCCAGCTCAAGTTATGACCTGGCAAAAATTACTGTAGCCAGTTTATATGATCCATATCCATTCTTCTCTGGCCTCTGCTAAGACAAGGGCATTCATCTCACTCATTCATTTTGAAAATATCTTCTTCATTTTTTCAAACCCCTTGAGGTTAGGGACTATCCTATGTTACTTCTAAAGGCCCTCACAGCACCTAATACATGGACGATGGCACTTGGGGAGAATCTCTGGACAAATTTCATTTTAGTTCCATATTTACTGCATTCTACTTCATAGGACTTCCCTGGTGGTCCAGTGGTTAGGGCTCCACACCTCCACGGCAGGGGGCGTGGGTTCAGTCCCTGGTTGGGGAAATACGATAATGCATACCATGAGGTTCAGCCAAAAAAAAATAAATTTAAAAAAAAAAGGAAAGAAACTACTCATGAAAAAGATTTATTATGAAAAAAGGAATAACTGGGGCTTTGATAAGCGCTGTAGCTGAAGTACAGAGAAGTATGCTCTGGGGAACATAGGAAGAGTTGAGACTAATGTGATGTAAGGACTGTAGGAAGGTGCCTTGCAGGACATGGGAAAAGGCTTTGCAGAGTAAGACATCAAAAGGACTTTGCGTGTGTGAGAGAGAGAGAAGAAAAAAGCAGGGAGGAGGGAAGAATACAGTTGAAGATAAATTGAGGAAATAGTTGGGGATAATTGGGCATGACTTCCCAATGGATCAACTTCAATATTCTTCACGCTTCTCCTTCAAACGGCGGCAAAGGGAGTGCCCACGGCTTCCATCATTAAATCCTCAAACACAGTAAGAAACACTTCCATCAAGGGTTACATCTGGGTTTAAAGAACTCATACCCTGTGGAAGTGAAGTGAAGTCAAAGTCGCTCAGTCATGTCTGACTCTCTGCAACCCCATGGACTATAGAGTCCATGGAATTCTCCAGGCCAGAATACTGGAGTGGATAGCCTTTCCCTTCTCCAGGGGTTCTTCCCAACCCAGGGATCGAACCCAGGTCTCCCACATTACAGGCAGATTCCTTACCAGCTGAGCCACCAGGGAAGCCCAAGAATACTGGAGTGGGTAGCCTATCCCTTCACCAGCCTTTCTCCAGTGGATCTTCCCGACCCAGGAATCGAACCAGGGTCTCCTGCATTGCAGGCAAATTGTTTACCAATGGAGCCATGAGGGAAGCCCTGTGGAAGAAACTGTAAACTTAGGTGGGTCAAGCAAACCCTTGTAACCATGAACTATACTCCCTCTTCTGGCTGTCATTCATGTAGCATACATGTATCTGTTGAACACTTACTCTGGTCCAGACACAGTAGGGAAAAATGAAAATCTAGACACAGTCCTGGCCCTGAGTGAACTCATTACCTAGCAAATAAGCTAGATCTTAGTATGAGAAAATATTTAAAGAATGAATAAATGACAGGAAAATAATACATGTCATACTCAACTATATAGGCCCAGAGAAACAAAATGGTGTAGGGAGTTTCAAGTTAGGCTGGGGATGAATCCTGATTCTATAGGTACTGGCAGTGTGACCTGGAGGTTGTTACTTAACCTCTTGAGGATTTGGTTTCCTCATTGGTAAAATATCATCACTCTCATTTGTTTGTTGTGAGAGGGAACACTATTGAAGGAAATAATGGAAAACAAATTGATCCAGTGTCCCTCAACAGGGATGATGATAAAGTTATTGAAGGACTTTAAGTAGGGAGAGGTAAAACATCTGTTTTTATTTCAAAATTCATCTGCTGAAAGACTTAAGAAATACGAGTCCACAGTTGCAGAAGCTAAGAACCTTTGCCTTTTGAAGGCAAAGAGACATCGGGTCAGGCCATGTCAGCGTGGGAATGAACCCGAGAAAGCCTTTCAGGAAGAGCCAGAGACTCAAGTGCCGCACAGATCCTGGACATCCAGCCAACCAGCCCAGACCTCGGTCTCCTGACATTAAGCCCAAAGCGGTTACTCCTACTCCACACTTTTCCCAAGAAGTTGTATTTCAGGGTAGAAATTTTGCTTCAAGAACAAATAAGCTCACAATATTTTCCTAGCATATTCCTCTTCAAAATGACTAGACTCAGAAAGTCTAAACACCATCCAAATGATGATCAGCTTACTAAGGTGCATGTTCCACAATCCACTGGTGCCCCCAAACACTGTCTTCTGACATTCCAGAGGTATGTTCTGCTTAAACGTGAGCTGGGCCTAGAAGTGAGGACAGGGGCACATTCCACCCTACCGCCTGGCACAATGCATGTGTTTTTAATGACTGGAAGTAAAATGTGCTATTTCATTGTACCCCTAAAGGACCCAATTATTACAACATAATGCATGCCACCCCAGAGCCAAAGCTTGGTCTGATTTATGCATCGCCACCTCCATCACCAGAACCAAATAGCACAATGATGTCTTCAGCATCTATTTCCAAAATCCACTGATGGCCTTATTTTCCTAAGTCAACTTTTGCACAAAAGGCTTTCATAATCTGCCTATTGATTGAAGGAAAGGAGAGAGGGCAAGAGGAAGAGGGAAGTGAGAGAGGAGCCAAGGGGTGGGGGGAGAATGAAGGACTGTATGGTCTGAACTGTAGATCTGCATGATTAGCCATGAGCAGCGGCCAACAGAAGACCTTGAAGACTGTGCCGTCACTACATTCAGCCTGGCACAGGCTTCTGATCCCTGAGGCTTATGAAGCTGTTGTGAGAGACCCCCAATGTGTGTTTCAGCAAGCAATTAGCAGTGATGGACAAGTACAGTAGAACAGCATGACACCATGTTTTCTATGAGGTCCTCAGCATTCAGTTAAGAGGTCAGGCCTATGAAGCTTTTCAGATCTCAGTTCCCTGGATGCCCAAGGAGTTGGAATACACATTATTCAGCAAGTTCTGACACATGTCAGAGAAGGCCTGTTTCAAACTGGTCTCTTCAGTTTCCAGTTCCTAAACTTTATCCATATTTCTGGGGGGCCAATAAAAACAAAGACGAATCCCCTTCTCCCAAAAGTGATGACAATTCCAACCACACACATTACAGACTTAGCCTCTGGCACAGATGCCATCTTTCCAACATGTCCACTTCCCTCCCCTGCCAGGTTCTCCTCCCGAGATGCCAAAAAATAGAATCTTTCACAGGAACTTTTGTCCCTTTTATTGCAAATCTACAATTAGCTGCTCAAAGCAACAAAGTATTAAAAATAACTTTCTCTAATCTTTATTCTTCTTATCCACTCCACTAAGAAACTCGAACCAAGGAGAAACTAAATTAAAAAGATGACACCAACCAGGATCTTGGTAACACAAGTCTAAACACTGACCAAGAGGAATTAGGAATAACCCTCTCTTCTAGGCTGTATTCATTTTGGATCAATAATGAGTAAGAAACCTTTTCTGAAATTTTGACTCAGCCAAATTAAAATTTTGCCTTGATAACCCAATTTAAGTTTCAGCTTAGTCTGTTTCCCAAGTAATCCCAAGAGGCTAGTTTCTCTGTATGTATCCACAGGTTTGTCGCCAAATTGTTTCACTATTTTTTGTAAGGATTGGCTGATTTTAATGCATATGAGACATTTATCATAGTACATATATATAGCAAGTTCTTAGTAAAAAGTACTTATAATTATTCCTCTGTAAAAAAAAAAAAAAAAAAGAAATAGTAAATGTGCTCAACCTCAGTAATGCAGATGGTTATTCCAGTGTTTCCAGGCAGAAATCCTATTCAATGTACAGATCAAATATTACTATTATTATTAACAATGTGCCAAACTCCATAAAGGAGTCTCCCTTCAAGAGTTAAATATATCCCCTCTGATCTTATTTGCTTTTTCTCCTAAGTCAATTTGTCACAAATTCTGATAGTGAAGTCCATATAAATGAGATTTCTTTCACTCTCCAATAGCTTCAGATTTGAGTCAAAAAAATAAATAAAAATCCTCTGGATAACGACTGGCAGGCATAAGCACAGGATGTTTTGAAATGGCACAAATGGTAGATCTTATTGAAAAGCAAAGGGGGAGCCCAACATTTAACCTAGCACACTCTATTAACATAAGTAAGGTAAGCAAGGGAGAACCAAGCTCTCAGCATACAGCGCCCGTTCCAGACCTGTGCTGGGAACTCAGGTCCACGCTCACTGGATGAACATCAGCAACTAAGAGCAACAAGCATGTTGAGAGCCTCACGGTAACACCCTTGCCCTCCAGTGCGTGACCACCTTCATGTTAGACGCCCATGGGAAGCTGTGCTTCTCCAGTGTCACCAGCAATCTTGATGAACCAACAGTGAACCCAGCTGGAGGGCTGCTTCTACGTCCGAAGCTTGAAGGTGAACATTGCCATTGTTCCCAAAAAGGGCATTTCTTTATATGGAGAAGGCTAACAAGTGACAGCCTGGTTAAGCTATAAAATACCGGAAAAAAGAAAAAAAAAAAAAAAAAACAGAAGGGTTTCTATCTGGCAATACAGTAAGACTGTTAGGTCTGACCGGCTAAGGAGATACAGGTAATGTAATACCAAAGACAAATCATCTGGGCTCTTTAAGAATACATGGCTGGTGCTAAGAAAATCTTCAAGAGCCAAGTATTTTGAGAATTATAAAGTGATGTTATAACAAGGTCAGGAGTCTAGGTACATAGGTTTTAAATTACTGCAATAGCCTATAACAGAGCCCTATAAAGAGATGAAAGGTACTTCGTTACCACATTGGAAAAGCAAACCTAGATGCTTCTGAAACCAGTGGGTACAATTTGTATGGCTTCTTCAGGTTTGCGTTAACTGCACAAAGTTAGCTAGGATGGTCAGAGGTGAACAAATATTTCTTGGAAAATTAATGAAATAAACCATTGGAAACGAGCCTTCAATTACTTCAGCCTGACACCCTGCTCAGTAAAAGGAACGCATTTCTTTTTCCATTTCCCTATTCAAGTCAGGTGATGGGAAAAGTCATACCACCAGTGGTGTATTCAAACAAAGCAAAACAAAATAGCACCAACTGCTTTCCATTTAAAATAAGTTCTGAAAGCTGGCTGCCAAATTCTGAGTTACAGTAAACAAGCGGGCTAACTCATGCGTGTTCCCCCAATTAGTTCTTTGTATAAATCACAGTCCAGTCCAGTTTTGACCTCCAGATTTCTATCATGACACAAAATATCTTCCCGACTAAGAAGCCAATGCCCATGACAACTCCACAAGTTCTGTGGGTATCCTTCAAAAATGAAAGCCTTGTTGCAACACACCACTGAACGAGGGAAAAGTGCCTTTGTATCCAATGGTCCAATTGGTATTCGTGGTCACCAGGCTTGGCAGCTCTCATTTCTCTTATCGCTAGTTCCACAGCAATGTAGCCAGGTGCCATTTTTAAAGGAAACCGCTGTAACTAGTCCTAATAGTTTAAATCAGTACTTTACCAAGTGAAAGATGGGCTATCCAGAGATGTTTCGAAGACTGAGGAGGGGAAGTCACAGGAGAGAAGAACCATGCAACGAGTCCTATGGTTTATTTTCTGGATGACACCAAGGATGTTTTATTTTTAATGTACCTAATCCATTGGGTTCTGTTAACACATTCACCTATTTTCCTGAGGAATGAACTTCTGTTAAGATGGTGCAGCTTTCACCCTTGAAGACCCAATACATCAGAGAAGAGGCATTCCTCTTCTAATAGTAACTGATCTTACAGTTCAAGAAAGGGGGTTACTCAACAGGGACTTCCCTGGCGGTCCAGAGGTAAAAACGCCACATTTCCACGGCTGGGGGCTCAGGTTCAATCCCTGGTCAGGAAACTAAGATCCCACATGACACTGTAGCACGACCAAACCAAAAAAAGAAAAAAAATAGAAAGGGAGGCAGTCAGCCCGGCCACTCCACTGTCCACAGTACGACTTAATCGTTTCCCTACAGATGATTCTGCTGTAGCCTTGACCCTTTCCCTCTCATCTTATTAACACCATCTGATGTCAGAAGTGGGGTGGGTTCTTTCCAGGATAGAAATAGAAACAGTATTACTATTTCTGCAAATTTTTAAAAACATTTACAGGTAGACCTTGCTTTATCATGCTTTACTTTATTCCACTTCACAGATATTGGGTTTTTTTTTTAACAAATTGAAGACTTATGCCAATCCTATCAGTGCCATTTTTTCCAACAGTATTTGCATTTTGTAATTCTCATAGTATTTCAAAACTTTTTCATTACTACCATGTTTTATTATGGTGATCTATGATCAGTAATCTTTGATGATACTCTTGCGAAAAACTACAACTCACTGAAGGCTCAAATTATGGTTAGCATTTTTAGCAATATTTAACTAAGGTACATATGCTGTATTTTTAGACATAATGCTATTGCACACTTAACAGACTAGAGAAAAAACATAACTTGTACATCCACTGGGAAACCAAAATACTCATGTGAATCCTTTATTGCTCACTTTATTGCAGTGGTCTGGAACTGAACCCACAATACCGCCAATGTTTGCCTGTATGTGGATGCTTCATGGGCATAAAGGTATAAATAAGTATAACATTTAAGAATGGAAAATGAGAAGTTTGTGAGAGAGGGGTTACAAATGAGGCTTCAAATATGTGCAATGTTTTATTTTGAAACAAAGGGAGGAAAAACAAATATTGTACAATATCACTTATATGTGGAATCTAGAAAAATGGTAGGATTTATTTGCAGAGTCACAGACGTAGAGTATAAACTTATGGGGGCTTCCCAGGTGGCGCTAGTGGTCAAGAATCTGCCTGCCAATGCAGGCAACGCAAGACAGGTTTGACACCTGGGTCAGGATGATCCCCTGGAGAAGGAAATGGCAAGCCACGTCAATGTTCTTGCCTGGAAAATTCCATGGACAGAGGAGCCTTGTGGGCTGAAGTCCATGGGGCCGACTGAATACAAGCGCGTGCGCGCGCACACACATACACACACACACACACACACACACACACACACAGAGGTGAGATGAATTGGGAAACTGTATAAACACGGTGTATACACACTGTGTATAAAACAGATAACTAAGAGAACTTACTTATAGCACAGAGAATTCTACGCAGCACTCGGTGGTGACATAAATGGGAAGGAAACCCAAAAGAGGGATACATGTAATACAGATGACTGACTCACTAACAAAGTGTATATAAAGTATAACTCACGAGCTTATACATACAGCAAGAAACTTCACACTATAAAGCAACTATACTCCAATAAAAATTCTAAAAAATAAGAAAACAGAGAAGTAAATGACAAAATGTTAACATTTTAAAATCCGGATGATGACAATCGAGAAAAGGGATGGAGTGGGAGGTGGGAGGAAGGTTCAAGAGGGAGGGGACATATGTATACCTACGGCTGATTCATGTTGATGTATGGCAAAAACCAACACAAAATTGTAAAGCAATTATGCTCCAATTATAAATAAATCTTTTTTAAAAATCCGGAAGATGGGTTTATAGGTGTGTTATTTTTTTGAGTTTTTCTGAACGTTGGAAATAGTTCATAAATGTTTTTTAAAAGAAAACTATACTGACAAACTTAAGAACTTGAAATTCCACAGATATCTGAGTGTTCATTTATGAAAAATAAACTGAAAGGTTAGCTAGTAACTGAGAGCAATGGATTGAATATTTTTCATTCCAAGAAAGCAATGGCTGTGTCAGGCATGCCCTAATGAACATTTTATATATTCATTTGTAACCTCATGAGTTATTACCTTCATTGAACAGATGAGGAAACTGCTACTCAGAAATTAACATGGCCAACGGTGCAATGAATTAAGCAGCAATGTCAAGATTCAAAGTCAGGTTCAAAGGCTTGAAGATGCAGGCTGTCTCGTGGGTTTCCCTCAGAACAAAGCAGTACCCCCCACAACTAACGTACCTTTAAGTTTTTGCATGGTGGAGCTCAGAACCAGACACTGAAGCCACCAGAACACTCCCATCTGCCCCCACAATTCCCCAGTGAAGGTCAGCTCCACCCCCATTCTTCTAAGAGCACCATGACAGTCTGCAGTCCCTTCCTGGTGAACTGCAGGCCTTGGAAGAAGCATACAATATTTATTGCGAAGTGAATGAAGGGCAACAGGGGCACTGGAGGGTCTCAAGCATAGCACGGTAAAAAGAACAGGTTTTGTGTGGCATACAGTGGTTTTTCAAATTAGAGGTGGCAAGGCATTAGTCATAAAATCCATTCAGAGGGCCATAACCAGCATTTCCTAAAAAAAGGGGAAAAAAGGCAGGCAGGCAGGAAGGGAACTGGTGTGTCAGACGTACAGAAGACAACTGATGCTTTACACCGCTCTGTCTGCTGTCTGTACACACTCTATTGACCTCTGTGTGTTTTGGATCATGGTTCAAATGTGCTGCTTAAAGTTACTGCTCGAGAAAACGGAGGATTTAGGGTAGAGGCTGGAGCCTGCAGCACATCCCCAGATGGCCAGGAGGGACCCTTTAAGGATCCTTTTCTTTAAGAAAGAAAAGATAGATTAAAAAACAAAGACACACTTGAAAACAGAGGAGAATTTGGGTAGGGGAACCCAAAGAAAATGCTAAGGTGCTACACACAGGCCATTTGAGGGGAAGGCAGCCACAGTGACAGACAGGCCAACTGTGAGAAGAGCTGGTGAAGAGGTCCGCAGAGGCGGCAGGAGACACATTCAGGGTGAGACACGTTAGGTTGCAAGACACAAGAGGACATCCAGATAGACTACAAAAACAGCTCGGCCACACCATGCCCTCAAAACCAGGGCCCCCTCACTGCTTTAATTTAGTCACCTTTTATGAAACTGTATTAATTCTCTTTCAGTTAAACCATGTTTTAAATTTATGTTCTGTCCTCAACCAAGTGGTTATGACTTTAAAAAGCACATAATCACACTAAAGAACCAATACCATCAGTTAGTCTCCGGCTATTACATTATTTACCATCCCAAGGGCTTCCCTTTGATTTAGCATTTGATGGATACGTACAGACGGGTCTGTCGTTTGGCTGCGAGCGCGCCCACTGATAGCGCCAGCAGTGGGGCTGGGAGCCGCAGGGGCCCGGCGGCCCTGGCACTCCTGGGGAAAGTTGGGCCAGAAGGGGCCCGGCAGCTGCCTGCAGCTGTGCCCGTCCCGCGAAGCCACACAGCTGGCTCGAGGGCCCTGCTGATCCAGCGAGAGCACACAAGGGAAATGGCAGAACTCCAACAGATCACTTTATTCAAGACTGAATCCCCAAAGTACATCAGAATAGACATAATTAAACAAGGCAGTGTGGACCAAAAGGTACAATGTCATCCCCACCAGGACCCCTGATGAAGGGAGGTTTGCTTTACAGAAGGCTTTTTACGAAGTAAATTACATTAATTACCAACATTTAAAAACATCCAACATTTAAGGGTTTTGAATCTCTGATTTATTAGACAGCATGGAAATAACAGGTTTAGGTTATTTTACAGAAAGAGCTCAAGCTGCTCATACACAGCAACTGGGCTTGCTGAGGGAAAAACAATTCTTCAGACTACTGCACGAGGACACAAAGACTCCTCATCCTACAGTCAGGAGGAAAGGGCACACCAACAAGAGAACAGAAAAATTCACATAGTAAAGAACGTGTCCACAATGACTAAAACGCACCCCTTAAGGGACAACCATGTATTGGTAGGAAGCAAAAGAAAGCTTTCCATAGAGAAACCACTCTCAGGAGATGGTTAGGTGGACCTGCAAGGAAGAAAATACATTTCAAAAGGTGGCTTCAGACTTACACCAAGTTTCCACTGAAATACTTACAAATAAAAGACCTCTTTCTGTAGCAAAAGAAATTTTTAAAAATACATCATGGATAAAACAAATTTCAGTAAAGGTCCAAGTACCATTCAGATACATACATTTGCAAACAATATAAATAAAAAAAACAAAAACTGTGACAACAAAAATACGATTTGGAACTGCCTAGAATAGGCCAAGCTAAGTTCATGTTCTGCTTCAGGGCATTACATTGAAATGAATCTCATTCTCACTATAATTTTTTTCTTTTTAACCTTAATCACCAGCGGCTGGGCAACTGAAATGGACATGAGAACTATATAAATGTCAGAGAAATATGTAAACCTCATTAATGTTTCCAAAAATTCATTTAGAGATAGAAACAGGTCCAAATAGATGCCTGTCTAAATGTACTGCAATTACGTTACAATTATTTTTCCAAATACACAGATATGCTCTGTCTTTTCTCAGCTCATTACTGACTCAAACAATTTGCCCTTCTGGGATCAATTGTTTGCTAATAAATAATTGTTTACAGTCACAAAATGATGTTAGGAGGTTTTCTTATTAGTTTTCCTCCTGCACCCTAATAAGATTGAAAACGAGCTGATTCCCCAGAGTCTAACCTTAACCTCGCTTTGTTTCACAGCCCAGGAAATGATGACCCATCTGCTTCAGAAAATAATGGACGGCCGAGAGGAAATATTGTTTAATTGTAGATTAACCTCCTCATGAGGCAGTCTGAAGCAGCTTTAGAATTAGCAACTATAACCAGCAAGAGAAACAAATGGCTCAAGAGCCTTCTTCTCTACCATTTAAGGCCCAGAAAGAATGCAAAGGGGGCTTTATTACCTACATTTATTTACAAACATTTATTTCCGCAGTGGAAACAAAAATCAAGGTCAAAACTGATTCTCAGAAGTGCTGTTGCTGCCCTCCCCTTCTGTTTGCCCAAATACCTTTAAATGCAGAAAAACCATCAAACCATCTCATGTGCTAAAGAAAGTGTTAAAAAAAGAAAACAACAAACAATAAAAAAATCTCTTTTCCAATATTTTCAGGTTCTTATGATATTAAAATTAAAAAAATGTTCCCTGGCTTCTTTGTTAATAGTAATATATCCACCATTGGGGAGTACGAATTGTTTTATTATCATCAACATGGCACTTAAGTAAATGAAATCTTGTCAAGTACATGGTGACCTACAAGTTCAAAAGAAAAAAGAACAGCATGAGATCAAAATGGCCGGCCAGGACAAGAGATACAAAAGTGAGAGATCAAATGCAAACCCAGCCCTTTATCCAATAGGCTTCACACGCTAAGTCTTTTCTAAAGGTAAACCTGTGAAGGCACATACGGTACTGAACATTTCATACTCTGCCCTCTCTCAGGGACTCAAGTAATTTAGCAAGGGCCCTCTATGCCATTCCAATTCAGAAGAGTACAGGAATCCTGAAAACAGTCAGCTATTCCATAAATATTTACTGAGGACTTCCTTCCACGGCCTGAGGAGACAGGGACAAGGAGCAGGACGAAGACTCTTGGGGGCTGGTATTTTACGGTCAAACAAGTGCCCAAGGTATCAGATTTCCCTCAAGTCTGGTACAGGTAACTAAGTAAAAAGCTCTGCCCTACGTACCAAGAAAATGTAAATGGTTCCTCCCTGTCAACAGTTACACCCAAGAGCCAAAGACATCTACAGAAATTTCAAAACTAAGGAAATCTACTATTCCAGGCAAGGCCATATTACTCTGAATTTCCAGTAAGACCTGAAGGTCATTTCATTCTGTGTAAATATTACAGAAACAACCTCTGTGGAGAGGAAAGATTTTTGGCAGTTCAAATTCTTAAATATCTTAAATAGAATTTGCTAAAATAAATTATTCTTGAATTCCTCAACTTAATTTTGAAGCAATGAGCTAGTAATAACTCCAGAGATTCAAATAATAGTGCCTATTCAAGAAGAATGAGAGTTTGACATTCTTCTCTACAAAACAACTAGGCACAATTTTATCCATCAGACGTCTATCAACCTACGGATATTGAAAGCTTGGGAGAACAAGATAAAATCAACTTCAGCCCTAGAGTCAGCTGTAATATCGAGCAGGCATCAACAATGCTATTCATGAATTTAGAAAAATTAATAAATCCTGGGTTGAATGCAAGAAAAGGCTCAAATACAGGTGAAGCATACTCACTTGGGTTTTGTTTCTGCATCTGTCACTTGGCGAATGAAGATACCATCTTCAGGATGTTCCGTGTCATCCATCTCATACATATACGATGATGCTATTGCAAGCGTGGTCCCATCATTACTGAAGGCGAGTGAGGCGATGCTGGTGGGGTACCGATGGAACTGGCACAGTCGCTTTTTGTTAAATGGATCCCAAATATTTACAAATCCATCAGAACCACCTGCAAGTGATTTCAAAATAGTTTTTAAAAGCAGATACAAAAATAGCCATTAGCTTGACAATTTTTAAGATCACAGAAGTTACATTTTTCCCATGGAGTATTTTTTTCCCCTTTAAATATCATAAAAAACCAAGCACAATTTTTAAGAACTTTGCCCACTTCCCAGGTGGTCCAGTGGCTAATACGCCACGCATCCAATGCAGGGAGCAGAGGTTCAATCCTTGGTCAGGGAACTAGGATCCCACATGCCACACAGAATGACCAAAAAAAAAAAACCTGCCCAAGTACAAATATCCAGCGTTCAATTAACAGCTAAATTACATTAGAAGCAGAGAGAAGTGAACATTCCATACTCTACCTGTGGCAAAGGTATTGTGGATGTTGTGAAAGGAAATGGCGTTGACAGGGTAAATCTGCTCAATATTGTTTTCCTTTAGTCTGTGACACTTGAAGGCATACTTCTTCTTCTGTACCTCGGGGCTTGGGTCCAAGTACTCAACTGCCACTCGACCTTCAATAGAACTTAATACATAACCCTGACAAGAGGGAATCAGAAGACAAAACTAGTGAATACAGATTCCAAAACAAGGCATATACTCCCAAATTCAACCCACATTAAAGAAAGATAATTATTTTTAAAATGAAGAGAATATGGCTGTGTTTTAAACAAATGTTTAAGCAGTACTAACATAGTTAAGATCACTCCAGAAGTTTAAAAACACTTATTACCTGTTCTATTAAAAAACAAACAAAAAAGGCCACCATCACTTACTTTCTTTACCAGTACTCTGCACATTGCAATCAAAAATGTCTAGGTATTTTGTCAAACCTCAACAGGAATTTTTAAATTATTTCAATATAATTTATTTGTTGTCCTGTCCAGAAGGGGACTCAAATTCATTCCATCACCTGGAATGTATTTTTTTTGGCTTGATGCTTCCTCACTTCTAACAGCTCTAAGAAGAACTGTATCTTCTTCACTGAGGGTGTATCAAAAATCCAGACCAACTGGGAAACCAGCCTTTCATCTCTATCATCCTGCCTCTTGCTACAGCAAGTCAATTTTATACCCAAACAACACAGATTTTCAGCAAGGTTCAAAAGTGCTCTATAATTTCAAACCTCTCCTCACCCTGCCGTGAAATTGTATGTCAGAGAAGATAAGAGAGAAAGATAATATGAAATCTATATTTTACTTCTTTAATTTTTCAAGATATGAAAAAGATTCCTAAAAAACTATTAACACTTGTAACCAAAAAAGAATCAGTAAAATGTTACTTTTAGTTAAAAAGCTTCCATTATAAACTACAGATAAACTCCGACAGAAAATTTTGGATATATGACATCACAATATTCATAAATGCAAGCATATTTTAACCATGCATTTAAGGTTTTTCATAACTTCAATTCCAACGGAAATTTACAATATTCTGAGAAGAACTGTGATCACCATTTGAGGTACTAGCCTTTTGAAATAAAGAGCTAAGAGAATAGAATAACAGACCTAATTCTTTCAAGCTCCACAACCACTAAAGGACAGCTGTAAGATTCCAAAGATATCTACTGTTTTTAATGACTTTCCTCTTATAAAATTCCCAGAGCAAACGACTCTACCACCAACTTCCCTTCGAACTTTCAAGACTAGGGGTAGGGGCACACTAATAAAGTGTCACTTGATCTAGTAATGATGATGGAAGGTGACCCACACTGTTCATCAAGAGTTAGTCATTATATGAGGCACAGCTCCTCTCTAACCTCAGAGGCATTCCTTTAAAAAAAAAAAAAAAAAAAAAATGTAGGTTCTGCTCTCAGACTGGCTAAAAAGCTCTATTAGTATTAGGGTACAAAAGGGAAAAAAAAGAAGGAACGAGAAAAAAAGAAAACAGCAAATTCCATAACTCTACATTTTCAGATTTAAATTTGAATTTGCTGGTTTGTAAATTAAAATACCTGCAAAACTCTCTTCCATTACTGTATACCTGTCAAGCTTCCTGGAGAAGAAGCACCAAGGAATCAGAAAACCACTGGCAGATTACTTACCCTCTGTGAACATCAAAGCCTTCTCTAAAATTGAGTTAACACATTACTTTTTAACAAAAGGCTGTCGAAAATACACCTAACAGAAATTCCAATCACCACTCAAAAAAAAAAAGAAAGAAAGCAAGCAATGCGTAAAACGCAGTGACCGAATCCTTATTATTAAGGAATTTTCAAGCTCCCACAGCGGGCGGGGGAGGCAAGGTCAGTACCTGCTTGTTGGGGAAGGCGCGGATGCAGCGCGTCTGGTACTTGAGGCTGGACTCGCGGCGCTGCTGCACGTAGCCCATGTTCCGCAGGTCCCACACCAGCACCCTGCGGCCTGCCGTGCCCACGATCAGCCGGTCTCCCGACACCGACAGGGTGTACACCTTTCAAGACAGACCAAAACGTGCTAAAAATCACCTACATGCCTGCAAATGGCATTCTGCTCCAAAATGAAGTCCACGGGTCATAAAACCATTTAAAAAAAGTTAGCTGACAGATTCACAAACACAGGTTCCAAAATTTTAAATACTTCAGTTACACAAACCAAGTAACTGGCACAAAATAATACACCCAGGATATTCTTAATACTTAACCACATATCATAAGAATGCACATTCTAATTAACTCTCCAAAAGTATCTCTGAAGACGATTCTCTTTCTTACTAAAACAAACTAAATTATTAAATAATTTTATAGCTCTCTTGTTTCATTTAGTCATAATACAAAAGTGTAAAAGATACTCAAAAAGGAGACAATAGCAATAAAATCATAAAAACAACTCAAGATACCTTTCAATGGGCTTCTGGCTTTTCATAAGACAATCATTTTCAAAGTTATTTTTCTATGACCACCTTTTGGACAGAGATTTCATGTTGTAACTCTCTGATTTTACCACCTGTCACACTTAATAAATAGGCCTTTCCAGGAAGAGTGAGAGAGTTAACCTGCTTACTGGCTTTTGGTGGCATACGAACTCAAAATTAAAAGGTAAGGTCAGTGGTCTGGCATATGACAAAGCAAATTTTTACGCCTTGATGTCACACTAAACACTCAAGACAGAGTTATGTTTACAGAAAATTTTAAAAGCATTTATCCCCTAAAAGCAACTGGTTTTTTTTCCCCCTCAAAATTCCTTTTCTTCAATAGTAAAATAAATAACAAAATTTCCTGCAAATAAGGCTTTAAGGTGACTTACTTTCAAATACATTATCTGGAGACCAAATAGAGATAGCAAATTCATGAAAATAGTATTTTCATGAAAATAGTATTTTCATGATTATGTTAAATCATTTTTTTAAAAATCTAGACTTCAGGTATATAATTGTGCTCTGATCATCACTTTCAATTAATAAGCAACTAATTTAATCTAATTTAATATTTTAAAACCTGAAGAATCACTATAAAAAATGAAGAGGCCTCATTACATGGTAAGACATCTCCTTAACATTCAGTAATTAAAGCTTATGGTTAGTTATCACTAACATATTAACCACATAAGCATGCCCCTTCCCCTCCCCGGGAGGGTGGTGGGTGGAGGTGGGGGGATTGGATTTAAGAACATAATAACCTGATAATTTCTACAATCTAGCCTTAAAATTCAACAACTAATTTGACCAAGGGAAAAACACAGAATTTAAAATACTCAGAACAGTAGATTTAATACAAGTGTATTTCAATAAGAGATATGGTAAGACTTACTGCTGTTTATTCAAAAAACATTTGCAGAAAAACAGAAATTAGCGTAAGACACATGAAACGCCGAATTCAAAAAAACAAAGAATCCAGAAAAAGATCAATTTATAACAGTACAATCAGAATGGGACTTTTATCTTAAATCTTTACTATCCAGGTGACACACAAGCTTCTAACAGTGCTTTCTATCCCCACTGATCGTAAATCAAGTAAAAACACTGTCATGCTACTGACTAGGTATATACATTTATCAAAGACCGTATTAAAAAAAGTGACATAATGAACCTTGCTGAACCAATAAGCAGCTTGATTCAGTGTGGCTGTCCATTATATGATATTCTGTCAGCAATTTATCACAGCTCTTAACATGTTACATACAACCATAAATCAAAACTAGAAACAATGCAATTATTTTATTCTGAACAAAGGTCTTGCCAGGAGTAGATTCAACTGTGATGTGACAAAAATAATGGCTCTTTGGATGCAATACAGTATATAACGACAGCTAACAGGAACTGAATAGTATATTTACACTGAGGAAATAGACTCAAGTGAAGGATACCTTTAAACTGCTAAAACAATCAATCTTTAAAATTAACTACCACCTGATAAAGTCTGATGAGGATACAGCAAGAATGCTCAATTACACTTTCATTGTACAGATCAAAAGGTTAGAATAATACACAACACTTCAGTTTTAAGAAGCTTCCTTCACTACCTCCTTCAACTACATCTGTCAGTATTAAAAATAAATAAATTATAAAAGCCAGGGAATAAAGGACATCTTTTTCACTAAACTTTAAATGATAACCCATTTCACCCTCTCACAGTCAACTAAAGAGAAAGCTCAGGCCATAAGTGAAAATGAGTGGTGCTCCATCCCACTTCCTGCTTGGGGAAGTCAAATTCAACTTCAGTCTTTGCTAAATGACCTCTGAAAAGTTGCTTCTCAGCCCTAGGATCTAAAGCATTACAATACATGGAAATGGGTTTACCATTCGTGCTATCCAGTACAAATATGACAAGTGTCAGGAAAAAGCTGACGAAATTATGAAGATTAGTTTTCCTTTACATATTTAGTTGGGTTTGTAAAATAGACTCATCAACTCTTAACCTCTAAATTCAACATCATCTTCATCATTTATCAAGTCAAATCACCCCAAGAACCAGAATTCTTGTCATGAACATAAAAAGCCTACCTTTTCAGGCTGAGAGAAGGTCCCAGCATTACAAGGGGTTCTGGGATCCCACAATTTAACCGTCTGATCCCAGCTTCCAGTAACCATCACGTTCACTTCGGGACAGTATTCAACACATCTGATAGGGGCATCATGAGTTCCAACAAGATTTTCTGTAGGAAAAAAATAAACCAACAACCAACACCTAGCTTTACTAAAGATTCCTCAGGTGAACAATAAAAGGAAACATTCATTCTACTGTAATGAATCCACTTCCACCCACTCAACAGAAGTATCTACACACAGAAAAACTTCTCCAGGACTACAAAGTCATCCATTCACCCCTGTCCATCTTACAGTGCATAGCTTGATTCACTGGCACAGTAATACGAAAAGCTACCTTGAGTTTCAGACTACATTAAAATGATAGCGTATCAGTTATTTTCCTCACTTGATTCTAGATTCCTTCAAATCAGGAACCTTGTTTCAACTCTATAGTTCTGACTGTATCTAGTTCATGTTCTAATACATGGTAAGTGTTGAAGATATACCTGAGAACTCTGGTCCAAGGGATCTGGATAAAACTTATCACATTAAGCTGATGTTTCAAACAAACTGATTTAAGTAGTAACAGGATTATCTGAAAGCTAGGGATGAGAAAGGCAGGGAGGCTCACGATTAATAACCACTTGGTTTTCACGGTGGTTATATTTCTTTCTTTTTTAATATTTATTTGGCTATGTCAGGTCTTAGTTGTGGCATTCGAACTCTTAGTTGTGGCATGTGAGATCTAGTTTCCTGACCAGGTATTGAACACAGGCCCTTTGCATTAGGAGCATAGCGTCTTAGCCACTAGCCCACCAGGGAAGCTCATCAAATTTCTAATACACAATTTCTTCCCTTTCAACTTTTCACATTATCTCATTCATTCATTCAACTAACATCTATCTACTGTCTACTATGTGCCAGAATCTATATCACATGCTAAGGTAACAACAAATACAAAGAGTATGTGGTTCTGATCCTCAAAAGAGGAAAACTACCTGTTTAAAAACACTCCATTTAAACAAGAAAAAGTATCTCATAAAGTTCAGCAAAGACCTCCTGAGAATAAGCAGCTAATTCCCTTAATTATGGTCTCCAGCAACAAAAATCTTTGTTTGCTTTTTGGTGTTTTCTTGGGTTTTCAAAGAAAGAGAACCTAAACCTGCAAGCTAACTTCCTATGTAGAAAAAACTGCTAGCAAACAAAACCAAACATCTGCAGTTGTGAGTTACATGACAAAACAGCTTTCACATAAAAGCCTCTTCTGATTGGATCCTTCTTCTCTTTCTGGATAAAATACAGCGCCCACCTTCCATCCATTCTCTCACTGTCCAACTCATCCTCATTGAGTCGTATCTCTGTGCCTTGCTATGTTTTTCAGGTACATCTATGTCTAACACATGCATATACAACATAAACAAAAAACCTTCACTAGAGAGCTCTGTGTATTTGAGCTCCATTCCAATCTCTATTCTACTCCAAAATCATCATAAAAATGTGAGTAATTCATTTTATCTCTTAGAAATCAACTAAAAGAAAACGTGTTACCTTGTCTTCCATTCGATAAATGCAAGTGAAGAATGTTCTATGCTAAACATTTACAAGCAGGGTTACTATGGTACCTGGACAGAACTGGCTGTTTTATAATGTTAGATTTTTAAAACCCGGTCTTTCTTCAGTCTGAACTACACTAGTTTCTGAAAAGAGGACTCTGAAACATCAGCACTATCCCGGAAAAATTCTACTGCGAGGCAGACACTGCAGGGTCCGGCCCCCTCCTAGGAGGGGGCAGGGCAAAGGTCAAACAGGCAAGTGCCACTTCATGCAGACACTGCGGATGGAGTTCACAAAGAGTTACGCTGTTAAAATACATACATGATATTTTGTGATTCTAACTTAATGGTTATCATCTAAACAAAAAAGTCCTAAATTCAAGCCACTTTTACTTTTATCTAAGCAATTCAGGAACTACTCTTCTTAAATAAACATTTGTAAGTAAGCACATGTTACCAGTAAAATGCGGTAAAAATGTGGCTGTTACCTTGATCAGTGTTCAAATCATGCATTTTCAATTGATGGTCTAATCCTCCACTCCAGGCATGTGTTGGATCCTACAAAATACAAGTTTCAAGTCATTTAAAACTTACAGAGCTTTAAAAAGTATTTAACCTTGGAGTAGGAAATGGCAACCCACTCCAGTATTCTTGCCTGGAAAATTCCAAGGACAAAGAAATCTGGAGAGCTGGCAGTCCATGAGTAGCAAAGAGTTGGACACGACTGAGCGTGCACATGTAACAGGTTATGGAATCTAGAAAATACTAAGAAGGAAAATGTTTCCTGTGGCCCAATCACCTAGAGATAACTACTGCTAACACTCTACCATCTCTCTTCTTTTTCTTATAAAAATAGAGATAATTTAAAAATAAAATTTGAAATCTAACTGTGGATACTTTTTAGTTTCAGAAATATAGTCCATGTCATCAACTAATGCACAGAAATATTATCAGTAGTGATTTCATAATAATCCATACTATAGTTAAACTTCCAATTTTTTTATGTCCTGTCAAACAATTTTCCTCACATTTTTATTTCAATAAACAACTACATGATAAGCATTTTTAGTAGAGTTTTCTAGGAGTAAGATTAAGGAAAACTAGGGTATGGACATTAGTAGCAGCAGCAGGGTATGGACATTAAAAAGATTCTTGCTTCTCCCTGGCAAATTCCATTCTAGAAACATCCTCTCCATTTACTTTTCCATCCATATAAAGCACTTGCCTTACCACATCCTGCTCAGCATTACTTATAATTTCTTATACTGCAATGAGTTTAGGAGTAAATAGTATCTAACTGTGGTTTTAAATTGCATCCTTCTATAACTTGTAAAGTTGACTCTCTTGGGTTTAATAATTTTTAAATGGAAAAAAAAGTGTTGAAAAATTCCTCTATCTACCAGCCAACTCCTTCAGTTTATGCTCAGAATGAAGTACACTGGGCTCACTCATTGTAAACGAACAAAAAACCGTACAAAAAACTGAGCAAACTAAGTAGTCAACCAAACTACTAAGCAAGCAAATTAAGGAAGAACTGTTCACCACACTGGCTGAGAGCCAATACGTATTCCCATTTACTAGCAAGCAAACCTTTTAATAAGTAAGACGGCCAAATTTTACATTCTTGCCCCGAGTTTCAAGTACATTCTGTCCAGAAAAGTTCACAGTGTTAACTTCATCAGAAGCTTAAGGGAAGACCCAGTTCCTGACGTCTGTCAAGTCCCCAGGGCCAAAAAGCAAAACAGAGCAGCACCGGAACCTCAAGGTTAAGTGTTGTGGTGGAGGTGGGGGAGGAGGGGAAAGAGGGGCGCTGTCCAAACAACTCTACCGACAAGAGCCTTCGCCCAACACTGCAAAGGGACGCTGATCACGAGGGACACCAGAAAACTCAAAAGGATGCAGGAGCGGAAACGGAGAACACCTACGTAGAAGGCGCAATCCAGGACGGCGCCGGTGTGCTGGTACTTGAGTCGCATGGAGTTGGCCGGCACATCGTAGAGGCGCACGGACGTGTCCCAAGAAGAGACTAGCAGGAACTGCGACGTGTTGGGGCTGAACTTCACAGAGGAGATGCCATCCTCGGGGGGCTGGTTCAGCTTGAACTCGTTAGAACCGGTCATCTAGGGAACAAGCGCCCGGTGAGAGTCTCCCCAAGGGGCCGGGGTCGCGAAGCTCGACTCGCAGAAGGGCCAGGCAGCAGGTGGGGGTGGGGGAGGGCCCCCCAAGGGGCCGGGGTCGCGGGGCTCGGCTCGCAGAAGGGCCGGGGAGTAGATAGGGGGTGTCCCTGTGGGGCGGGACCGAGGGAAAGGCCGGCGACGCGGCCTCTGCGCCTGCGCGGGGCCGCCGCGCCCTCGCCGGTGGGCCTCATCGCCCCCTTCCCCGCCGCTCCTCCTGAGCTCCCCTGCCGGCCGGGCCCGCGCCGCCATACCCCTGACTCCAGCCTCGCCCGCCAGATTCACACTCTCCCCAGCCGCGGGCTTCCGCACGCCGGCCTCTCCCCGCCCCCGCCCCCGGGGCCTACAGCCCCGTGTGCTCCTAAGATAAATAGAAAAGCCGGGGAAGTAAACCCGGTTCCCAGCGGACTGCTCCCCGGAAGGCCCGTGCCTGCGCCCGGCCACCTCGCCCCGCTACCTCGGGGTCCCTCCAGAAGCAACTCAGCCGCCGCGCCCGCCGCCGCTCGCCGCCGCCTCGCTTCCCTCGCCGCTCTCGCGCGTCGGGCGAAGTAGGCGGAGACAAAGCTCCAGACAAAGACTGTCATTGGCTGATTTCAAACGCCAACGTCTCCTTCTAAGGCAGTCGATTGGTCCGTCCCGAGGCCCCGGGCTCGGGCGACCCAGTCAACCTGTTCCGGCACAAAGGCAAACGGCAGCCTTTCCGATCACGTGACTGCTTTCCGCCACCAGGCTCAGGCGCCCCGCCGGTGCTGGACGCGTGAAAACTACAACTCCCAAAGAGCATCGCGCCAAGGCGGAGCTCACGCCCGCTCCTGTTCTTATGGGGCATGCTGGGAAATGTAGTCCTGTGGCCAACGCTTGTCCTGTCTTCTAAATAGTAGGCGGGAAAAATGCCCTTTCCATTTGACTCTTGGAGCCCTCCCCATGTCTCGGACACAAGAACCCCATTTTGGTCTGTATTTTTATAGGACTGAATTAGTCTCCCTTCCACTGGACGTGCATATCCAGGAAAGTTAACCAAAATTAGAGTGGAGAAGAAAATATTTGCTCTAACGAATGTTTTGCCCCACTTTTTTCTCATTTTCCTGGACTTTCCACCTATGAGGCAGGCGCTCACATTTCCTATTGTCGAAGATCTTCTGACTTCAGAGAAACTCATCCTTATTTATACTCTGCTTTATCTCTTCATTCCATCTTTCTGCAGACATTTGTTGAGCACCCAGTTCGTGCCAGGCCTAGTGAGAAGGCTGAGGGAAAGCATTAATCGGATCAGTTCTTGCTCTGGAGGAACTGTTTTTCCAGAAGGTTGGACAGACTGGGAAACAGATAATTACTCTTAAGTGTGTTAAAGCTCAAAAGCCTCTTACAGACATATGTCCAAGTAGGACCTTAAAATGACAGCTACAAGCTTCTCTCTATTCCACTCTCTCACACCCCAACAACACCCTAGACTTATAGGCTCTGTTTGCTCTATTTTCTGTTTCTAGAATCCTCCAGAAATAGGAGAATCAACAAGGTTGCTTCTGTAAGGAGAAATACTTTGATCTCCATGAAAGAAAAGCAATACTTAATAACTAGAATGCTGTGACTCAGCTAGTATTGAATATCAAAAGCATGCTAAAATTTTTCAATTTAATCCATGCTATACCATCTTTTTCACTGCCTTTTGTGTTGTGGGGGAAAAAAATCTCACTTTATTATACAATCTTGTATGAAGTGGGAGAAAATTGTTGAGGTTAAAGTGTTTAATTTCTAAGGCAACTTAATAGAGAAAAGGTGCTGTTGGTCCTTATGCATTCATATACACTGACTCAGGTGCACTTCTTTTTATGAATCATGATACAGTAAACATATAACCACCACTCTTCTGCCCAGTGTATTGATGATATTCCTGCCAAAAGTACAGATTCTTCCCCTCTCTCAGTTCAGCCGCTCAAATCGTGTCCAACTCATTGCAACACCATGGACTGCAGCAGGACATCCATCACCAACTCCCAGAGCTTGCTCAAACTCTTGTCCATTGAGTTGGTGATGCCATCCAACCATCTTACCCTCTGACGTCCCCTTCTCCTCCCGCCTTCAGTCTTTCCCAGCATCCTCACCAGTCCTTATACTTGGTTTTCTCTCTCTCCTCTTTCAACAACTTGATGGCTCGGTTAAGAATTTTAAAGTGCAGTGCCTTACCTCCATTCTAATTTTGGCTAAATAATTTTATCTCCAAATAATTTTATTTGGTTCCCTCTCCCAGTTGTTTATTTAATTCTACTAGTGCTCAAGATTCTGAGCATGAATTATCCACTAATAAAATCTAAGTGTATTTCATTATCCAGTGTGTGTATGATTCAGGTCCCTCTGGACAGGCAGTTGCAGCCGGACTCGATTTGAGTTTTAAGAAACGTCAATCTTTTAAATCCAGTTTAGAGGCTGAAAGGAGGCTGATGATTTTGCTGATTATTCAAATGAATTGATAGTCTTGAGATTGGAAATCTGGCCACAATGGAGTCTTGAACAACATCTTAAATCCAAATGCAAAGCTGTGTGTGCATGTGTGAGTGTCTGTGTGTGTGTGTGTACTTAGTTACCTATAAGAAAGAGGAATTCCTAGAAACTAATCACACTGTTGGATCACCTTTGACTCCTAATTTCTGGATTAGTAAAAAAGTGAAGTTCCCACTATATGACAAACGAAATGGATCATTCCTAAAATCCTAAGGGCAAAAACTACTTTGCCATTAACTGTCTACACAAAACCACTTCCTATAAAAGAAGTAAGCCCAAGAAAGATATAGTGATCTAATGCTGTTAAAACCATCATCTCTTTTTAAAAAACAATCTATGGAAGTGCTAACCAAAATGATATGGATGAAACATTTCTTTACAAGTAGTTCCTTGAAGGCTATTTGCCTTAATTTTGCATAGAATATTCAAAGAGCAACTTGAGAGGAAAAGAAAATTTTAAAGCCGGTTATCATTGAAGTATGTGTACCAAAAATATCAGAAGAAAGATGCAGTGTTAGTTTTCTCTCTCTGACTGGAGGATATCTAGCATAGTTCCCAGCCCTATTTACTAGGATACAGTAAATATTTATTGAACTCAGCTGGAATGAAATAAATGCAATTGACCTAACAACTTTGGCACATGGGTTCTTGGGTAGCATCCTTCAGGTGTCATCTTGAAATAGTTTGTAAATTTCAAGAAATTTAACGTGAGAAGAAAAAATAGAAACCTCAAATATGAATAAAGCTTCAGGTATTTTAGACATGATACTGTGGATCGCATAGACGGATTACAGATATCCTGCATACTTTCACAAACTGCAGATAATTTCCATGTCTCTTGACTCCAAGAGACCGGTCCATCAAGTCGAGGTTTTCCTTCTAGAGGATGAGATCAGGCCTCCGCGCGGCTGACTCCCAGCACCTTAGCAGCGGCTAAGGAGTAGCTCGGGCCGGAGAACCCGGGAGCTCGCCTCACGTGACACTGAACCGTCAGCCTCCTGAAAGCTCAGGCTATTTTTTTTTTTCCGACGTTGTACAAGGAACAGGTGGCTGCGGTCTCACACTGCAAGCCTGCGATTTGCATGACACTCGCGCGCCTCTGTCCTCTTGATGCCGCGCCCTCCCAAGCCAGGGTGCGGCGGCAGGTGTTGGGGCGCTGAAGTCCGTGGGCGCGCAGACAGCGCATCAAGGTTCCATTCAGTGCCAGCTGCCACGTGCCTGCCCGACACCGGGCCACTTAGCCACGCTCCATGCAAAACCACGAACAACAACAAAAAGTGTGGGGAGGAGCCTTTGCCTTCTGAGCTTTTTTTGCCCGGTCTCGGGCCTCATCCCTCCTCGGCCGAAGGGCCGCCTCTCTGTGTCCTGTTCCTGCGCCGCGCCGGGCGCGCAACCCTGCCCCCGGCTTGGGAACTGCGAGCGGCTGTAAGTCTTGTCGCGCCAGGTTGGGGGACGAGCAAACCGGGCTGGACAGCTGATCCAGGCAGGGCCGCCCCACCTGCCCTGTGCCCTCGGAGAGGAGGCTCCTGTCACTGACTGGACCACGTCGCACGACCCCGTGCTGCCGCCAACCCCAAGCCGCTCCCAGGACTAGAAAGAAGCTCGTTCCAGGAGGCAACTGCTTTGGCAACTGCAGTCCCGCATCTATCCCTCTCGGCGCCCCGGGAGCTGGATCCCGGCCGGGCTGAGTGTCCGCCCGCCCGCACGGAGACTAGGGCACAGGCTAGTGGAATGGGGTGCGCCTCCAACCCACGTGCCACCTCGGCGGCGCCCAACCTTTAACCTCTGACCTCCGCCCCACCTTCCAGGTGGGGCGAGCCAGACCTCCTCTGACGCACTCCTGCACTGTCCGTGGAAAAGCGACAAAAACCTGCGCGTTAGCACGCCGGCCAATCAATTGCACCAAAGTTAGCAACGATGCTTAAAATGTTTTATTTTTTCTTTTTAAAAATATTTACAGATCTGAAATTTATCCCCCTTTCGCCCCTATCCATTCTCGGGACAAGGGAAATGGAAAGAGGCGTTGAGATCATTGTTCAAAGCCCCCAAGGACTGGCTTGGCCGGCCGTGTGTGCGTGTACATATATACAGGTATATATACGGGGAGAAGAATGTATCTGGTTTGGTGGGGGTTTTTTCCTGATTTTTTTTTTTTTTTTTTTTTGTCCTACCGGCCAGTGTCAATCTGACCGAAACTCCCTGTCCGACCACCACCCTAGAACGTCGCCTCCAAAATGGTTTTCAAAATGTATTGGTTTGTTTGGGGGGGCGGGTAGAGAGCAAATGATCTGGCTGGAGGGATGCCGATAAATACCAGAAACAATCAAACCAAAGTAGGGCAGAAGCCATAAATAAGAGATAATGAATACACATGGTGTATTTCGTAATATTTCTGGGAACGCGCCGCCTGCTCGGGAGTTGGGGGGTGGGGGCAGCCCGCGCCCGCCTGGCGGGGAGCGGGCGGGAGGGCGCGCGGCGCGGGGCCGGCGGGCCGCTCTCAGTAGTCGAGCTTGTTGTAGAGGTTGTAGAGAGGTAAGGCCGAGAGGTTGCTGCCCGGGTAGTAGAGCGGCGCGGGGAAGGCGAGCGAGCGCGGCACCGGCACGCGCAGCAGCGAGCTGTCCCGGAACACCAGCGGCATGCCCACCAGAGTCTGCGCCGACGCGTGCGCCATGTTGGCCGCCTCCAGCTCGGCAGAGAGCTGCCGCTTCCACTTGTTGCGGCGGTTCTGAAACCAAGTCTTGACCTGGGTCTCGGTGAGCTGCAGGCTGGAGGCGAGGCAGGCGCGCTCCGAGCTGCTCAGGTAGCGCTTCATGTCGAAGGTGGACTCGAGCTGGTACACCTGGCTCCGCGAGAAGACCGTGCGCGTCTTCTTCTTGGCCGCGCCCGCCTGCCGCTCGGCGCCGCCGCTGTCCCGCGGCCGCTCGGGCCCCGGCGACGGTGAGCCCGCGGCCAAGAGCCTGTCTTTCTCTTCCTTAAAGTCCGGGTGCGAAGAAGAAAGGAAAGGCTTGCGCTCCGAGCTCGCCGGCCCCGCGCCTCCGCTGCCCTTGGGGGTACCTGGGGAGTGAGAACAGACAAGAGGGCCATGGAGTTGGGGCGCCTCAGGGACCCCCAGCTCCTGCTAGGACCAGGGGCTTGGATGGCGCCTGCAGCCTTGGTTCCCATCTTCCTGGATCTCAGCTCCTGCTCTCACCCTCTCGCTGAAACCCAGAAAGCGGCACCCGGCTTTTGAAAAGCAACAGGAGAGGGACCCAGCTACTTGGAGCCTGGGGTCTCTGTGCTCCCAGCTTCCTGAAAGGACCTGTGGCAACAGGGGGAGGAAGTCTGGAGGGGGGAACATTAGCATCTTTGTAAAAGATGATTTTGCCTTGTAGTAACTGAGCTGGAAGAGTTCCCTGAGCTTTATAGGGTGGCATCGTTTCACAGGCCGTTTGTTCGGAAATCACGCCAAGGACTGACGCGGGGCTCCCCTTGGTCAGATGTTGTAAAGAGGAACCATCTCTGAAAGGCACCATTGTCAATCATCTTGGAGTGCTAATCATTCCGAGGAGGAGGAGGGGAGAAAGAGAGGCAGAGGTCGAGAGAGGGGAAGAGAGAGAAGAAAAGGAAGCAGAAGGCGACTGCGGTAGAGACGGACGGACGGACCGCTCAGATCCGAGTTCCAGACCTCGTGTGCAGAAAGTATCCGAAGTGCAAAGGGGACATTGCGGGCAGAGCCTTGAGAGCGGCCGGCCCTGTGCCAAACCCACAAACACACCCCCTTCAACCCAACCTTCCCCCAAACCGCGCCGCGCGGCATCCGTGTTCCAGGTTTCTTCCCGAGCGCCCGCGGGGCGGAGGAGTCAGCGAGGAGCTCGCCCTCCCCGTCCCCACCCTCGGCCCCGGACCCCGAGCGGCCGCGGCTCTGGCCGGGGGCGGGGGGCCCGACGCGAAAGCCCCGGTACAGTTTCCCTCCCCTAGAGCTTGCTCCAGGCCGACCCGGCGGCTTGCGATCCTTACCCAGGCAAGGAAAGGGGATGGGGGGGTGGTGCTTGGAGCCGGGCTCCTTGGGGCCGTGCGGGTCTGGGCAGAAGCAGGCGGGTGCCTTCCAGCCGTCGTCCGGCTCCTCCTCCTCCGAGGACACGGACAGGCTGCGCTTCCTGGTCGGCCAGGCGGCCGGCTCCCTCGGCGCCTCCGAGGGGCCCCCGCCCAGGATGGACTGAATGGTGAAGCTGGAGACGCCGCCGGCCGCCGGACACCCTTTGCCCGCATCTTCCTTGCTGCCCATCCTGGGTTCATAAGAAATCGGAGGAAACCAAGAACTCCCTTTAGAGATGATCTGGGTGGAAGGTGGTGCAGGCAGGCAGGCGGGGGGGAGGGGCGGGGAGGGGAGCTGGGGGAGGGGGCGGCGAAGCTGGCGAGGCGTCCCCTCTGCGCTGGGGAAACGCGGGCACCCGACAGCTGCGCAGGGGTCCCTGCCCGCCCGGCTTCAGGTGCGCCCGCCCAGCCCCGGCGCGAATGCCCCTTCCTTGCCCGCCAGCTCGCCGGGTCCCCGGCGGCGCGGTGGTGGCGCGGCCTCATTTGCATAGAGGTTACTCGGACGCGGCCAATCGCAGCGCCGCCGAGCGGCCCCGGAAAATTTCAAAAAGCAGAGGCCCGGCTCTCACAGCCCCTGTCCTCCCCCGAGCTCGCGAAGAGTCCAGCGGGCATCTGCTGTGTCCAACCAGCCTGGACCGAAAGCAGGATGGATGACAGCCAGGTTCCTAGCCTCTGTGGCATCTCTGATGGCTCAGACCCCGGCTCTCTCAAGACTCAGGGGCAGCCCGGGGCTCAGAACAGGAGTGGCCCCACGCCTCCTTTAGGCGACAGGTCCTCGCACCCTCAAAGGGGCTCACAGGCTCGCCATGACCCTCCCCATCTCCCCATGACCCTCATCCCTTCTCTGCTGGGCAGGCAGGTAGGGCTGACAGGCCTCTGCGCCCCGCGGGGGAGGCTGAGGGTCGTGGGATTTAGGAGCGTGCGCATGGGAACTGATGCTCTTCCTAGCAGCTTAACTAGGAGGCCTGGGAGCAGACAACTTTGGCCCTTCCTCCCTACAGACCCCAACTTTGTCACAGGCCCAGCAGGACTGCATGATCGTTATGGAGGGTGGGGAGGCCCTAGATCTTCTTTCGGGAGATCCAGGTTCAAGTCCCAGCACCACCATTTACACGCTAGGTGAACTTGGACAAGTCAAGTCCCAATCAGAGCCTCACTGGCTTCATAGGTGATACGGCCCCATCAATATCCCCTTCCCTTCACCTGTTTTGAGAATGGCCTAGGTAGGAATGAAAGGTACCCTGTAAACCTCTGTAAACAGCCCGAAGCTCGGCCTTGTCTTCCCTGATTCTCGTTTTTAGGTAAATATTGGAGGTCAGGGAATTGCTGCAAAAATAGCGATTTGCCCCAGGAAAGGGGAGAAAGAGGTGAGGACTATAGTTTTAGGATTAGGCAAAGGGTATTCAAATGGGGAGGTGACCTTGAACAGGATTCTTAAACTTTCTGAGCCTTGGTTTTCTCATTTTTTAAATTAGGGGAAAGCAACGATCGCCTCGAAGAAGCTAAATGAGGTCAAAGTGCCTAATTCTGAGCACAGCTTGCGGTAGGCGCTTAATTACCCGTAGTTCCCTAAGGTGTTTGCACGCCCCCCTCAAAGCCCTGACTCCTGCTTTTTTAATTCCCAGATCAACTGGTACCAGAGGCGGAATCCACGCGACGCAGGCAAAACGTTTCGGGGGCATAGTTGTCTACACAAGCCTCGAGGAACCCAAGGTGAGGCAAGACTCCAAGGCGCTCAGGCGACCTCAGCCCGGGGTCTGCAGCCTCCGGTACGGCTCGGCCAAATGATCCCAGGAGCCCTGACCCTACGGTGCCCCCCCCCCCGCCCTAAATGCAGCCAAGGGAGAGGGGAGACTCTGAATCAGTCCCCACAAATGTCCAGACGCTGCCCCCATGACGGTGCAGTCCCCTCCTCGCCCGCGCCGCGCCCGGGTTATTGAGTAAAACGCTTATAATATCATTAGCCGCGGTGAGTTACCGACTGCAGCCCTACCCGTAGCAGAACCTCTTCCTACTTAACTTCTCCAAGGGCTCGTTAATGGGCTAATTGATTAGGAGTCGGCGGCGCAGCGGGGGCAGGGGCAGGCGAGGGGGCGGGGGCCGGAGGCTGTGCGCCACGGCCCGGGAGGGAGGCCGGCGAGGGGCAGGTGCCGGCCTCCGTCACCGCATTAACCTCTTCAGGGCTCGGCGGCGGGTCGAGACACATTACAAATGGTCAGCTTTAATCATGGTGTCAGCTCATTAACCCGGAAGGACCCGGTGCTGAAATACAATTTGCGCGTCCTCCTCTGCGCGGCCGCGGCGCGAGCTCCCGGGCCACGTCACAGCCCGGCCCGCGCGCCCCCGCACGGTTGCGGGGTAGAAGGGAGCATCCTGGAGACCATCAGCCGACTCGCACCCGCCTGCGACCTCTCCGCGTGGGTCTCCCGGCCGGGCTGCGCCCACCCCGCGGGAAACAGGCCGACGCGGCGAGCGGGAGCCTGGGGAAGAAACATCCTTGGGGGTAGAAGGAGGGCTTTCGTTGAACCCTCCTGAGCTAGCAAATACTCGACGCCGGCAACCTGGACTATCCAGAGCGCATCTGGTCATTCTTCACTTGAATCCTCAGAGCAAACCTGTGGTGCCGATCCTTAGCCCCAGTGTACAGGCGGGGAAACTGAGGCCCAGGAGAAAAAAAAGTGACCAGCCCAAGTAGAGTAAGCAAGATGGAAGCCCGAGGTTGTCCCACTGCCTGTACGCGGCCCTGGGGAAGGGGCGAGGGGCGGGGGCAAGCATTGATGCTGAGCTTGGGAGTGGCTGCGGGGTAGACTGTGAGGACCCCGGCTATCTCAAGCCCGCCCGGACGGGTGTTTGGGTGGAGCTGGCCTCTGCCAAGGCAGTGGCCAGGTGTGGCAGCGGCGGGGCCTCTGGGATGAGCCTCGGAGGAGCAACTCCCAGACCCGGCGAGCTTCGGGGGGTCGGGGGCGGGCGTGCAGCCTGGTTTGAGGACTCAAGAAACCGTGCAGCCTTGCGACCCCCAGCCGCCACCACCACCCGCTTCCGCGGGCTAATTTGGGAGGGAAGCCAGAAGGAGCCTTCTGCCCGGGTTCTCCGCCTGCTCGCTACGCTCCTCGCGATCGCTTCGACGGTCTCGTCTACACAGGCGCGCTCTCCTGCGCAGCCTCCTCCTCCGCCCAGGCACCTCTTCGGACGCGAACACCGTAAACCTCAGGCTTGCTTCGGCATAACCCTTCCGCCGTGGCAAGCATTCGTCCGCAAACGTGCGCTGCAGCGCCAGACACACTGCCCCGAGCCCGGGAAATGATGGTGGTGGTGGCGCAGGCCGAAGGCGGGAAGGCTGCAGCGGAGAGGACCGGGCAAACGGGTCCTCCACGCCTCCTCTCCTTTCAACTGGTCACGGGCGGGGTCTCCCGCTGCCCCTCGGTTACGGACAGCAGTCCCACTGCAGGGGCCAGAGGCCCAGGACAGGATCTCCCCGCCCTCTCTTAGCATTTGGGGGGGGGGGGTCCCCGAGACTTCATGGCGAAGGCAGAGACCCAGACGCCCTCTCCTGGGCTGAGCGCAGCTGCAAACCACATGGCCAGGAACCTTCAGCTTCAGGAACAACCACCCACAGACACCCTGTCTCTCTGCCCTCGAGCTTGGTAATCCTTCCATTCGGTCCCACCTCCCGCCCCACCCTCCTAGTCTTGGGGTAGCTCCGCCCCTCCTTAGTTCAACCAGATTAACTAACAGTCGCTACCCCGGGAGTCAGGCCCCTCGTCATCCTTGGGATCGCTCCCCCCTCCCCTTCCCGTTTCCTGGGAATTAGGCATAACCGAGTTCCAAGGAATGATAAACTTTCCGAGACTGAAAGGACGCTTAAAGTTTAGGTCTCGAGATTATGCTGCTGCTCAATATTAAAGCGGCCCAGAGCAAACTTGCCGAGAAGCCTAATAAAAATTGATCCTCTCTGCTCTGCGGCAGTCGGGAAATAGGCTGGCTGAGCCGGGTAATAGTGGAAGAAGGCTCCCTCCGAAATGACAGATGAAGTCATAAACAAGTTTGATCTTGGAATCAAGCTTCGATAAATATTAAACACAGTCTGCCCCCCCCCCTTTGTGCAAGTGGATTATGATATATGGCGCGTCGAAACTTTAAAATAAGGAAATACCAGAGAAAATGATCTCAATAAATTTTCTAAGTATAAACGTTGATTATGTTTCGATTTTCATTCAAGGGCCTCTGCTGTTCGTTCTTTGGTGCAAATGACATCTTGCAATAGGCTTTTGGGGAAAAGGGCTCCCTATTTGAAAAAGAGAGCCCCAGAGGTGTACAATTTATGTAATCTGCGGCTGGAAAATGAATTGTGTAATTTATTGGAAAACAGAAAGTCATGAAGATTGGATCAGCATAGCCGAGTCCCAACACCCCCCTCCCCACATCCATCAAGTTCCAATTAACAGCCTAACCAGAGAGCTTTAATGGGTTTCCAATCTAGTGGCCTGATAGACTCATCAATTCCTCTGGGAGAAATTAAGAAAATCGACCGCCCCTTGGCGACGCAGTGTCATTCCTTTCTGCAACTATATGTCAAATTAAAAACACAATTAAAATTTAAACTGTTTCAATCAAAGGGTGCCCTGCAACCTATGTTTCACTTAATAGAACTTTGATGAAAATCTGATGCGTGCACTCCATCACCAAGGGGGGCGAGGGCGGCGAAGCTCACGAGAGAAGGGGATTCTTTCTTTTTCTTTAAGACTTCAGCGCTCGGGTGAGGCACGCCAGGTGACCCCACCTCGCAGCCCCAGTCTCAGTGATGGGGCCACGCGCTCTCGGCGCGTTCTCGCTGTCTTCGCTCTCACCTCTCCCTCAACTCTTTTTCCTCTCGGTCCACTGCAACCGGAAGGGATCCTTTAGGGATCCGGCGACAGAGATTTGGGGGGCCGCTTTCGCTGCGAAGAGGCATCGCCTGGAGCAGCAGCCGAGGAAGGGGGCAGCGAGTACAACAAGTGGGCATCTCCTGGAAACTGAGAAGGCCCGCTGCCTCCAACTATCTCTTGTCGCTGGTCTCCCAAACTGCCCGGACACACGGTGGAAGTGCAACGGGATCCTGGAGGCAGAAGGGTGGGGGAAGATCCCTAGCGGAAAAATGGACACCCCCTGCGCTGCTGTCTGAGACCGGATTACCTCGAAAGCGCTCCCCCCAACCCCCAGTAAGCCTCCAGGGTACTTCCGCAACAGGCGCCAAGCTCGGGAACAGGCGCATCCCAGATCTCAAGATCCGGGTCCGGGGCTCCAGGCGGGGCTCCAGAGTACAGCACTGCGGTTATCTTTGTGGCCCTCTTCTCTCTTCCGCCATCCGCCTACAGCACCCTCCCAAATGTTCGTAGGCCGAAGGTCACCATTCGTCCCGCGCGCCCAGACAGGCGCACTGCACACGTGGCCGTGCACACTGCGAGATGCGCGCGCCCAGGCGAACGGATCGCTCGCACCCAAAAGGCAGAGACTGGCCAGCAGGCTGGGCGGGGGTGGGCGAGCAGAGAATGGGCGGGAAGCCGGGAGGAGGGGCGGAGAAGTGCCTCGGCCCGGCCAGGTGCAAGTGCCCTGGAGGGCGACATTCCAGGGGCTTCCCCTGCTGTGCTTTGGACCCCCAAGTGAGGGTTTCCAAGGGACTCACGGCTTTTACACTCCGACCCCGCCGCCGTGACCACTAGCAAGGTCTTTGCCTGGCCGCTTGGCGGTCCACGCTCGGATCGCTAAGGGGAAGAAACCTCCGGGATGGGTCTCAGGGCCCGGGGCGTGGACAAGCGCGAGGGGTGGGGCGACATGGGGCCCGGGAGGCGGGCAGGGCGGTTCTCGGATAAGTCTCCAGCCCCTGCAGGGCCTCTCCAGGGAAGTTCAGGTACCCCGCGCGGCAGAAGCAGGAACGCTTGGCCCAGGCCCAGGCAGCTCAACAACACCAGCTCTCGTCAAAGCCCCCGAGGGTCGAAAGTTGCGGAGCCCTCAGGGCCACCGCTGCTCTGACCCCCACTCCCCTCACCCGGGCCCAGGCTGCCCCAGCGTGCGCTTGCAGAAGAGAAAGCAAATCCCACCGACCTGCGTGCCGCCTCCTCTTTCTCCCCGCTCTACCCTCCAGCGCGCGCTCTGGGGTTCTGGCGTGCCAGGGCCTGCCAAGGGACGTCCTGGTTCAGAATGAGCGTCCAGTGGCGGGGGCGGGGGCAGTTTATATCTGTCTTGGCCTTATTTGATGTACACACACCTGCTCTATTTACTACCAAATAAAAGAAATACATCTGTGTTGCCAACAGAAACAGCTTGAGAGCTTGCTCACTAGTCTCCCAGGGCTCCGAGATGCTCGCCGGTGCTCAGAGCCGGACACAGTGGGACCCCCGGCTCCGAGTGAGGTCCTGGCCTATAAGCATATGGGGGTCTGCAGTGGGATGTTGGCGGCGTCCACAGTTTGTCCCAGGTGGCTGGTGAGGAGGGAACAGGAGGCATCTCTGCTCGGAAGATTTCAAGCTTCGTGCAGCAGAGGTTTCAGCGCCACCTCGCTCCCTACCCAATCTTCTCCCCAAGGCTCTTCCCAGCGTGCCTTAGCCTGGGGCCATCAGAGAAAACCAGCTGCCTAGGCACCCAGAACAACATGTGCCTGACTGAGTCTGCTGTTGTGATGCTGTGTGATCATAATGCAGATGTGATGCTCAACACATATACAGGTTGCTTCCTGGGAACCCCTGCATATGGGGTCTGTCAGGAGCTCTAACTAAAGTGGGGTGGGGTGGGGTGAGTGTTTTAAATCACCTATGAGTGTGAGTGTATCCTGTATGTTGTTTGTGTGTGTGTCTGTTTGGATGGTGCAGAAACTATTAATCCAGGAAGCCGATGCCATTGCACTGACTTAATTGGGGGTTCCCATGGGGGGAAGGATCTGAAGTTAGGATCAGAGAGAAGGCTGGATTCCACCATCCAAAGGGATAGTCAGGGGTGTTGGCTCAGTGTCCTAGGTTAGGGCATACCAGCAGCTCTGGCTTCCCAGGACAGAAGTCTTGGAGGAGTTGAGTTGGAGGTACCCTCACTCGCCCCACATAACCCCTTCTGCTGAGCGGTTCTGGCAGCTCCTGGCAATTTCCCCAGAGGCAGCACCTACAGAAGCATTCTGTCTGGGGGGGTGGGGGGCAGGGGGCAGATGACCCCAGGCCAGTTCAGTCTCACCAAGTGCTGTCTTGGCCTCTACACAGGCTTGCAGTAGAGCCTAGAATGCTTCATGCTCAGGGAGCAGCCTCCGTGCTGTCTCTTGCGTCCTGAGAAATACTGAGACCCCCCCCACCCACCCACCCAAAAGTAGCGAGTTGGAGGTTTTCTGCCTGGGCAGGCTTCTAGGCTCACATCTCAGCCAGTCCCGGGCCACAGTCCAGCCACGTTCCTCCCCCAGGGCATGCACCTTGGCTCCTGGGACTCCCCAGCCTAGGGCAACGGGGGTGGGGGTGGGGGGTCCTCAAAGGGAGGGAAAGGGAGGCCAGGACAAAGAATCAACTGTGCCGGTGGAGAACCAGCTATTTCTCGACTTTGTAAAGACCAGGTCAGTCAAGAACCGTTTTCTAGAATCCAAACACAAATAAAGAAGTATTTTGGCGGTTGATAACATCGTGTTCTGGCTGTAAAATCTAAGAATGTGTTTGCTATTGCAACATTATTTTTAATGAGCTGTTATTGGCCTGTCCCGCAGTTAGTATTGCCAACAGTAAAAGGCATCACTGTGTTTGCAGTTAACACATGGAATAACATATTTGGCCCCTGAATTTCTGTTTATTTTTCACTTGTGACACATGCCCTCGTTTTTATCCCAAACCAGAGGGAAATAAAGGCAGATCTGTCTTCCACTGAGGTCCAGGCTAAATCTTGCCATAAATACCAGTTTATTTGGAGGCAGTTTCCCGTCAATAGAAAACGATACTCGACGTTTCAGCCACAGTATAATCAATCCTGTGGACTGGGCTTGAGCAACTGTAAAGCTCTGGGAGAAGGCATGGGGGCGCGTGCAGGCGCTCCCCAGCGGCCGCGCCCTTGGTGTGCTCGCCCGAATCTTCGCCGTCTCCGGGTTCCTCATCTCCCCCTTCTTGGCTCCCCAGCTTCAAACGCGCCCAGCCAGGAGCCGGGCGTGCGGACCCCAAGCCCTAAGGCAGGCTGCCGCGCCGCACAGGCGAGAGGCTCCAGAGCGAGCCCCTGCCTCCGCCCTCAGGACCCGCGCTCGCGAGCGGCTCCGGGAGCGCGGGGTTCGGCAGGCGGTCTACGCGGAGCGTAGAGGCCGGGGCCCGGCGAGAGCCTGGGAACCGCCAGCGCTGCGCTTCCCCGTAGCGGCCGAGATCGGGGTGGGGGACCCAAAGAAAGCGTGCGCCCGCGAGGCGTTGGCGCGGTTCACAGAAAAGGATCTGGCCACGAGGAGACAGTCCTCTCGGTCGCCGCCGCCGCCGCCGCAGTCGGGTGGCCTCTGCTCCCCGGCACTGGACAGACCATGGCCGTGTACACATCCGAACCGCCCCGGGAACCACAGTGCCTCCAGGCCTGGGGAGGCCTCTCTATACCGGAGTCGCGAGCCGCGGTCTCTAGGGCTGGCTCGCCTCCCTAGGGTCGCCCTCTCGCGGCCTGGCCGCGCCCAGGGGGACGTCGCGAACGGCCTCTGGCTCCCCCGGCTAAGCTCCAAGTTCACCCCCTTCTTCCCTCCCCAGCCCGCATCCCGGAGGAAGCCGGAGCCAACTCCACTCGGGCCCACGGTGCCCAGGGATGTTCTGCCCAGAAGCTCGCGGCTCCTAAAGGACCCCGCGGTCTGGGAACGGAATTCGAGGCGGCTGCCCTGCGATCGGAAATAACCAGTGGTCTCAGCTCGCTGCTGTCGCTGCGCTCGATTTCGCGAACTAGATAAGACTAGGTCCTCACCCCTTCCGCCCCGCATTCTTCCCTTGCTCGCACCGGCGTTTCAAGAGGCAGACGGCACCGGGGGGGTTGGGGGGGGGAGAGCGCAGCTCTGGTCTCGAACAAAGCCGCCTCTGTCTCCGCCGCCCCCCCCCCCCGATTAGAGGGGTGTACGTCGAGGTCGGACTCGGCCAGTCTGCAGAGGCAGCCAGAGAGCGAGGCAGAAAAGAGTTTGGAGACACCTGCTCTGGGGAAAACCGTCCAAAGTTACACACTCTGGCCACAGGAAATGCTTCGCTTTTCTTTTTAATTAATTCCATTTCACGACAACATGAAGTGTAACAATATTTTGTGATCCCCCGCCCCCTTTTTCTTAAAAAGGGCCTGAATCCGGGCAGGGGGGAGGGTGATGGGTGGCAGGGACAAACTACCGCGGAACAACAGGTGTAGCCGACAGAAAGGAAAAAGATTGGGTGGCAGAGCCAGGAGCCCTGAGGAGTTGAGGGTGAACTTTACAAGAAATCTGTACATTTATCAAATAAGTTAAAATTCTAAATTGATTGTCCTTCACTTAAAGCGCTCCAGTATGCCTATCTTACTTCTTCGAGCATCCCTACCTATCCTTGTTTCCTTCCTTCCCCCTTTTCTCCTTAATTTCCTCCTCATAAACGATTGACTGGGATTAGACATTGAAAACGTCAGCTTCTCTCCGGACAGGAAGAAGCAGGGCTCTCAGGAAATTTTGTACAATATTGCACAGGTCAAAAGTACAACAGTTACTGCAGAACAAAAAGATAGGGGGAGAGGATAAAAAATAGGTTTGTTTGTGTTTTAATATTGAAATCACTCTCTCAAAACAGGGAACAAAGTAACAATAGGAATATTAATAATAATTTACCAACAAATTAAATTTCCCAAACAGAGGCTACTAATAAATAAGATCATTCACACCAGGCCAGATGTGGAGGTGTTTCAAAAATCAGAAGTCCGATTGTGGGCTATCTTGTCCTTTCCCTTTAAACACTTAGAGAATTCATCCATCACAAAAAGGGACCAATGAAGAGGTGAACTGCGACAGACCTCTGCCGGAGAGAGGAGAGAGAAAAGTGGCCTGAGTCTGGGTTCTTATGAGAAGCTGCTCAGATTCTGAAAATTGGGGAATAATTGATTGGGAGTAAAGGAGAACAGCCACACCCAGAGATCCAGAATAAAAGTACAATGTGAATTCTCTCTCTCTCTCCCCCTCGACTTCTGAAAATAGTTCTTTAGAAAATGAATAAACTGGGGGTTCAGGCTTTGCGTTTACTTTCCCTGTATAAAAATAAACCCAAAAAGTCACAGCGCAATGAGAACCTGGGAGTGGGGTGGGGGGTGAGGGGATCGCACATTTTACAAAAGCTTCCAGCCGAAATATTTGACCTGGAAATGTTGTCTCTTGCTTTCTCTTAATATAAACCGAAACCAAAAGTAAGAGGGGAAGCGCCTCAAATCCATTAGGGGTGAATTGCACGAAAATGCATTGCAAATACTTACAAAAAAAAACGCTACCGACTGGGGGAGGGGAGGCCGGGGCCGCGCGCCGGAGCCCCGGCTCCCGAAGGCCGCTGGACGTCTCGGCGCCCTCTGCCCGGCCCAGTCTCCTCCGGGGTTTGGGAAGGGGGCCGGGCGCTCCCTCCTCCTCCCCTCTCGGGCCTCAGACGGGCCGGAGCAGCGGCACGGACGAGACCACCGGGTGCGAGTAGTACACGGGGTGCGGGAAGGTGAGCAGCGGCTGGCTGACCGGCACCGGGGCCCCCGCGGCCGCGGCCGCTGCGCCCTCGGCGGCCGAGTTCTCGTGGTAGAGGATGGGCACGCGCACGATGCGCTGCGCCGCGGCGTGGCTCAGGTTGGCCGCCTCCAGCTCGGCCGCCAGCTGCCGCTTCCACTTGTTGCGGCGGTTCTGGAACCAGATCTTGACCTGCGTCTCGGTGAGGTGCAGGGACGCGGCCAGGCCGGCGCGCTCCGAGCTGCTCAGGTAGCGCTTCATGTCAAAGGTGGACTCGAGCTGGAAGACCTGGCTGCGCGAGAAGACCGTGCGCGTCTTCTTCTTGCGGCACGCGGGCTTCTTCTCCGGACTCTCTGCGCCCTTCTTCCAGTCCTCAGTGCCGGGCGTCGCCGCCGCCGCCGCCCCCAGGCTCGCCCCGGCCGCGCCCGGCGCCGCCTCGCCCTCCTTCTTGCCTTCCTCCGAATCGCTCTCCTCCAGAATGATCTCGTCCGGGCTCTTGGAGTCCAGCTCCTTGTGGTCGGGGTCGGCCTTCAGCAGCGGCTCGGGGGAGTCGCGGTCGGTGCCCGAGGCGGGGGAGGAGTCTCGCAGCAGGGCCTTCTCCGAGGCTGGGGAGAGACAGACGGACGCACAGACACACACACGCACACGGACACAACCTTCAGCGAGGCCTGGCGCCTGGGGGGCCGCAGGCTCACACCGCAACGGCTTCCGGGCCCCAGGCCTCGAGGCCTCACCATTCCCGCAAGCCTCCTTCCCGGCTGGGCCAGAAGAGGGGCGCCGCGCCCCGACATCCGACCTTCTCCCGGGGACAGGCTGGAGCGACCCGGAGACGGCGGCAGGGCCGGTTTCTTTCTTTTCCTCAGTTCTCCCACTAGGGGCCCGCGGGCAGATTCTCCTCCAGCTTAGGCACCCCCCCCCCCCCCCCCCGCGGGTCACTCCCTTCATCCAGGCCAAGTTCCCCTTGTCCCAGCCACCTGACGCCACCTCCCCATTCGTGCCCGAGATCCCTTTTCCCGGGAAGCGCCATGCCCGGGATCCAACTTCACTTCTTTCCTCACCAAGTGGGATTGGATTCCCGGGCAGCGCAACAGAGCGCACGGGCAGGAGCTCCAAGTTAGGGGACTGAGGAAGTTGGCCAAACAAGCGCGTTTGTGGGTTGCAGGTCGGGGCGGATGGGGCGGGGGAGGGTGGTGGTCCCGGGGCTGCGATGGGACGCAGTGCGGAAAGGCTCGTGGGGAAAGACAACGAAAGTTCAAAGATAGGTCGGTACCTTCAGGTCGCGGGAGGTGGCCGCCGGCGGGGGTCAGGGTGTAGGGGTACCACCAGGCCGGGGAGCGCTCCAGGTAGTGCGCGGGCAGGGCAAACCTCTGCGCCGGGATCTCAAAGCGGGGGAAAGCCAGGTCGCCCACCTGCGAGAGCGCGAAGCCCGCGGCTCCCTCCAAGGCTCCCTTGGCCGCAGCGGCCGCGGCGGCTGCCGCGGCGGCGGCGGCTGAGGCCGGAGCGAAGAGCGTCCGTGGGGGCGGCTGCGGCTTAGGGGGCGGCCGATGGTGGTCTCCGTTGAGTAGGTTCTTGATGGAGAACGGGGACTCCTTGGGCGCGGGAGGCGGGGGCGGCGGCGGTGGGGGCTGCGCGCTGGCGGTGCCGGGGGCGTCCGGCCCGGGCTCCGGCATGGTCCCCTCTCCTCCGAGTCCCCGGGAGGGAGGGAGCGGGACAGGCGGGCGGCTGGGAGAGCGGACGGGCGCCGGAAATCAGACCATAAACGGAACTCAACTACGGGGCGCAAAGTCGGGGGCCGCCCCGGGCGCAAATCCAGCGGCAGGAGGGCGGGGTGAGGGCCCGGCCGGGGCGGGCTCGCATGGGGGAGGGGTGCCGAGGGGCGGGGAGCGGCCCTGCTGCGGCACGGAGGGAGCGAGGCGGCTCGGCGGCGGCGGCGGCGGCGGCTCCCGGGGAGGAGGCGGCAAGACCCGTGCCCGGCTTGGGGCTGCGTCAATCCGGCGCCGGATGCTAATGATGAAATCAAAATGTCATCCAAGTTAAATGCGGGGAGTATACGGCGATTGGGCGCGTACAATGGCAAATGGGATTAGGCAGGCGAAGGCGCAGCCCGAGCCCGGGCCCCGCAGCCGCCTGCGCCACCGCCCCCTCCTCGCCTAGCCTCGGATTTTGGCGCTTTGGCTTCGGGCTATAAGAGCCCGCCTGTTATTGGCTTTATATAGTCCAATTAGGCAGCAAATGAGGACAAGCCTATTAGCACAAAAGGATATTGGCTCCTGCTAAAGAGGCACTCGGAGCGCTCCGACGAGCGCAGGAGGCGAGCGAGGGACGCGGAGCCGGCGGCGCCCCGGGTCGGAGCGCACTGACAGCCGCGGCGCCCGGACCCCGCGCCTCCCTCTCCCCCCTGCAGCTCGGGGACCCGCTTCCAGCCGCCTGGCCTGCGGGAGGGGGAAGGGGCGGGCCGGGCCCGCCCGGGTCACCTCGGGGTTATCCGCGCTCGCAGCTGCCCCTTCTCCGCCCCCCAGGGGCTTGGCAGGGGCCCGCCGCCCCCACGCAGCTGGAGAGCCAAGCAGCGCCAGCCCAGGAGGCTGGACGCGACCTCCGATCTGCGGTGAACTCAGCACTTGCCTACCCTCTGGGGGTCCAGCATTTTCCCTAAAGCATGCCAAAGGCGCAGCCAAGAAGAGGGGATTTAGGTTCCCCACCCACCGTCTCGTCGACTGGAAGGGGCCTGGACTAAAAGTCTTCGCACCGCGTCCGCGGTCTCAGGAATCCGCGTGGCCTTGGCCTTTGGCCTTGGGAAACCGAGAAGAGAGCCTTCCCCCGAGAGCAGGAGCGGCTGTGCGTCTCTACGCACCGGGTGTGCGCGAAAAACAGGCTGACGCCCGCGCGTCACTCGGTGGGGCGATGGGCACCGACGGCTACGCTCTGCAGGGCATTCCTCTCGTCTGGACCTTGACGATCCACTCTGAGCCCGTTGCCCCGAAAACGCACTTTCTCCCGGGAAGCCTCTCCCGCCAGCGTTTGGAGCCGCCTAACGCTTCAGTGGGGGCAGTGCGATCTGTCGGCTCAACGGCGCACCTTCCTCTGCGGCGGGCTTGGCACAGCACCGCAGCACGTCCCGACTGCCGTCAAGTCCCTGGAGAACCCTGCTGGACTTCTGAGCTGCACGGAAGGTTACTCTGCCCCATGGACTTTAAAATCAACTCTCCAAATTGCACAAGAAAGCTGGAAGGCAGGCATTTAAGACTCTAAGCATCAAATAAACCAGAATTGCTTGCGGAGTCCCTGGTCAGAGAAAGGTGGGAAAGTGGCTGTCACTCCCTTCCCCGCACTGTGAGCTTCCATACACCCGAGGTCTTCTGGTAGCCCCTTCTCCTACTATCGTCTTTTTTGTTTTCGTTAGATCTAGCCCTCACCTAACTCAAGGCCGCCCTGCATTGGCTGGAGCGACTGCTTTAGTTACCCAGTTGAGAAGTACGCACGTTTTATTTTCCGATCCCGCGCTTCCCACCTTTCCCAAACAAATCTCAAAGGGCGCATTTAATGTTTCTTTCAGCAAATATTCACCTGCAGTAGTGAACCCTGTATTGATTTGCTTTGGGAACCAGGAATCATTGTAAACGGTGCTTCCATGAACAATTATTATCCTCATTATCATCATCACTTCCTCGAGTTTGCACAGGGCTTTACTGAAATATAAAACGCCATTCCGTCCAAAAATCTGACTTTGGAACCAGTTACAGCCCTAAGACTTGAACATTCAGGTTTTATAGATAGAAAAAGGCTCCTGGAGAGGAGACTGGGCCAAGGTCACCCAACCAGTGCTTGGACACCCAGAAGTCATTTCCTCCCCAACTGCAGAAATAACTGGAGGCGCCTATGTCTAAACCAGTTCAGAGGGCGCCGCCCACACCGACCGGCCACGCGGCAGACTATGATGGAGTGGCCCCTGCGTGTCTCTGCGCGCGCGCCCGTTGAGGGAGCGCTCCAGTCTCAGGCAGAAGCGTGCAGAACTTGGCTAAAGTTCTGACGCAAGGAGAGCTCTTTAAGCTGAAGCGAGCGGGAAAGCTGCTCATTGCCGGGGAAGAAAGAAGCGTTCCGCAGACTTCGCCGAGAAGTTTTGGCTGGGGAAGTGAGCTCTTGGCTAATTGCAACGGGGGACTAGACCCAGATGGGAAGGGGTGCAGGCAGGCTGGAGAAGAGTCCGCCGGAACAGCAGACCCTGCGCCCTGCGGCGCCGCTGCCGGACCCTCACTCTGGTCCCAAGCTCTCACGGCGTCTTCCCTCCCAGGGGCGCGCAGGTGCGCTGGCTCGTGTGTGTGCGTCCTGATCAGGGAGATGAGATGCTCGGGCGTCAGCACCCCCAGCCCATCTGCTAAATTTCAGGAATGCTGAATTTCAACAGCCAGGAGAACAGATTTTTTTTTAAAAAAAATTTTTTTCCCCTGGCTTTTCCGGAAAGCTCGTGGGTATAGGGTCCCAGACGGGAACAGAGAGACCTTCACTCGCCCTCTGGCGAGCGGCGTTGAGCCTGTTTACTTGCGCCCGCAACTCCATTCAAAGTCAGGCAAACGGCGCCCTCTATGGGACGTCCTCTAAACCAAACCTGCTGGCTCCCGGTGAGAAACCACAGTCCTGGCACACAGCGTTTAAAAACACTCGCGAGCTTACTCTTCCCGGTCTTGGCTTGCCAACAAAAAAAGCACTTTTTTTCCCCCTGAATTCCGAGACAAGCAGAGTGTGAAACACTTGCGGAGCTCTGCGGATCTTTACCTGGCCCCCATAGCAAATGCTCTCTCCTGTCTCTCCCCCTGCCTCTCTTCTTCCCTGACCCTGTTTTAGGGCAGATTTCATGTTCCTGCTTTTAACTCACCCCTTAGGCCCCCACCCTGTCTTCAGGCTAGATATGAACTGCTGGAAGGCCGGAGGGCGGTGGGGCTGTCTCATTCCTCTTACCAGGACTCAGCGCACAACTGGTCAACCAGTGATGCTCAGTAGCCTCTTGTTAATAATGCCTGAATGCTTGAGTGAATGAATGAATTCAGGTTCCATTGCAGATGATTTGCCTAGCTGATTAGGGTCCTTCAGATAGCCTGTTCATACCCCAAAGCAGTTTTTTTTTTTTTTTTTTTTTAAGGGTTTAATGAGAACCTGAAGTCTTTTGACAATGCATGTTAGAAAACCTGGGCTTTCCTAGTGGCTCAGATGGTAAATAATCCGCCTGCCATGCGGGAGACTCAGGTTCGATCCCTGGGTCGAATGGGAATGGCTACCCACTCCAGTATTCTTGCCTGGGGAATTCCAAGGACAGAGGAGCCTGGTGGGCTGCAGTCCATGGGGTCTCAAAGAGTCCAGACACGACTGAGCGACTAACACTTTAACAAAGCCTAAAGGAGCCCTAGCAATAGGTCCCCTGAAGAGTCCTCACGGGCTAATCCAAGGCAGGTAGACTGTGCAGAACAGGGCCTCTGCAGCACAGGGCAGAGGCAGCCTGCAAATGCAATTACTAACACCCGACTTTCACCTGAAAGAATGAGGCCTGGCAAAGGATGCTCACAAGGGCGCCTGCTCCCTAACCCCAGCATCCACGCATCCACAGCACATACATACACATGCACACATACAGGTCAGCAAGTAGTGAGTTCTTGGAGAGGTGAGTATTTTCATAATCTCAAAAAATTCTGGTTCCTTCCATAGGATCCTTCTTTTTGAAACAGTTTCCTGGGATAGTCCACCTGCTTATCTGTGGAATGGGAGTGACTGTTTAAGGCTTCTAGACAAGATTTCAGAGCCCCCAGGCATGAGGGCTCCCCACAGTTAACCTAGCCAGGATTTGCGTTGGTCCTGAGGGTAACACTTTAGACAAAAGCCTGCAGTTAGCCTGAGGACGCTGCCCCAGGCTCCATGTGCTCTGGCCCTCTTTCCTGGAAAGTTCTTTCCCGTGTGTTCCAGTGCTGCCTGGAATTCAGCTAAAGAAGGGGTCAATGACTGTGACTCTGAGAAAATGCCCAGTCCTCGGAAATGGGTCATAGCTATGCTGTCCTTGATTGTATAAAATGACATGCAATGTCCTTAGAGTGGTTAGCCCTTTTCTGAGAAGAAAATCCCATCAGTGTTGGATTCATCAAGTTCCAAAGGGATTTGTATCCTAAAAAATCCACATTCCAGAAATGAATAGAGAAAATGGGATATATGCACACAATGGAATATTATTCATCGATGAAAGGAAATACTGATATATGCTACAATACGGATGAACCTTTGAAAGTATTATGCTAAGTGCAAGAAGCCAGACATAAGAAGAACACATATTGTGTGGTTACATTTATATGAAATGTTGGCACAATCAGCAACTTCACAGAGACAGTAAGTGAAAAAGTGGTTGCCTAGGGCTAGGGGATTGAGGGCAAATGGGGAATGACTGCTAATGAGTACACAGTTTCTGTGGGGCATGATGAAAATGGTCTAAAATTGATGTGACGATGGTCGCCCAATTCTTTGACTATACAAAATCCTCTTGAACTATATACTTTGGATGAATGGATCATGTGATACATGAATGGTATCTCAATCAAGGTGTTGTTTAAAAGTCCACCTCCCAGCCACCAGGCACAGGTACAGGCTTTCCAAAGCCTCTTGTCTTGTGAGTCCCTTGGACCTGATCCTGTGACTTGGGGCTCCCTCACTTCTTCCCACTCAATTCCTGATTCTGCTGGTGGCTGGGCAAGGAGTGAGGGACACAGGGACTTGGGGCTCTGTCTGCTGTGCGTGAGACACTCTCTTCACACACTGGGGCCGGGGGGAGCCTCGCCCTCTCAGCCTTCAGCGGAGTCACTGGAGCTGAGCCCGTTGACTGTCCGCACGGTCCACATAGGACTGCTATCCTGGCCGCCTCCCTTCCAGCTCGGATGTCCTTTGAGTCTGTGTTCCTTATTTCCACGCCTGAGGAATGACCCATTCTCCCTGAACCATCAGTTCTTTTCAGCCACATGCAGGTGGCACAGAACAATCGAAAATCAGTGGAAAACTTTTCAACAGGAAGCAAGAGGATCTGATCAGATTTAAGTTCTGGAAAGGTCACTTGAATAAGTTGAAGGATTTGTCAGAGGAGGGAGGGATGGAAAGCTGGGAAGTCCAGTATCAAGGCGCTGGCCGATTTAGTGTCTGATGAGGACATGTTTCCTGATTTGCAGACAGCTGCCTCCTTGCCACATATATCCTCATGTGGCAGAGAGGGGTCTCATGTCTCATCTTGTTTAATATTTATTTGTTTATTTATCTATTTGGCTGTGTGGGGTCTTAGTTGCCGCCCGTAAGATCTTTTGTTGTGGCTTGCATACTCTTGGTTCCCTGACCTGGGATGGAACCCAGGCCCCCTGCATTGGGAGCTCAGAGTCTCAGCCACTGGGCCACCAGGGAGGTCCTTCACATCTCATCTTCTAAGGGCACTAATCCCTTTTTGAGGGCTCCAGCCTCATTACCTACTCTCCTCTCCAAAGCACCAATACAATCTCCAAATATGATTGTAATGGGGATTGGGCTTCCACACATGAATTTGCTGGGATCAGGGGGGACACAGTTCAGTCCATAGCAGTAAGAAAGGGAGGCTCTGGGTAGGGTCAGAGCTAAGGGTCCCACAGGAGAACCTGTGAACCAAGAACCACCCGCCATCCCAGCCAAGTCTTTTTTTTTTTTTAATTGGAGGATAATTGCTTTATAATATTGTGCTGGCCTCTGCCATACATCAACATGAATCAGCCACAGGTATACATATGTCCCTTGTTAACCAAATCTTATGTATGTGCTGCACTTTGAAGATCCCTTTCTCATCTCACCTCCCACACCTTCCTCATGACTCTATGATCAGACATATTTATTATTCCTTTTCAGAAAATAAAGCCAAAATATTGGTGAAAAAAAAAGAGCAACTTGCATTCCTCTTTCTCATCCAATCTGCCCAGCCTTTCCCTTCCCTGAAAACTCAGTTCAGATCTATCTGTTAGAAGTTAGTATAAGGCCCTCAAAAGCTGAGAGTCAGGTCAGACTGAACCGAGGTCTTCACATGGGGTTCAAAGAACTCCCGAGAGGTCATGAAAGAAAGCTCTCTCCTCTTGTTGTAGGTTATCACAGGCTTGAGCGGGGAACAGGGATTCAACTGAAGCATCGAATAAGTAGTTTAGAATTGGACAGACTGTGCTTTAGATCCCAAATCAGTGACTCATGGGCTGTGTGAATTTTGGCAAGTTATTTACCCCTAAGTTTCCGTCTCCTCATCTGAGCTACAGTAATGACCCTGCCCACTTCTCAGGGCAGTCATGAAGCTGAAATGAGCAGCGGTCAGTGTGGTCTGTCTGCCTAGTCCATGCTCAGTAAGTGGTAGCTCATTAAAGGTTGTGGGGTGGACAGAGGGCAGGAGGGAGGTGACAGGGTATCTTGATTCAGACTGCTTTGAAAACATTGTCATCTGCTGCCCTAATAGCTCACACTTCTGGAGGCTGGAAATCTGAGATCAGGGCTCTAGCAAGACCCTCCTCTTGCTTTCTGATGCCCACCTTCTCCCCATATGCTCACGTGGCAGAAGGACAGACGTTCTCCGTATCTCATAAGGGCACTGCTTCCATTCAAGAGGGCTCCTTCCTCATGACCTCATCACCTCCCAGAGGCCCTACCCACCAAATCCATCACACCTGAGCTTAGGGCTTTGACATATGAATTCAGGGTAGGGGTGGGGGCAGGGGTGTTGGGGGCCAGGGGGCACAAACATTCACTGGACAACCGAGGGGAAGGGCTTGAAGCCTGGATTTGAGTCAGTCCTGGTTGTCACGGGCACCTGTGTGGTTTGACTGAGCCATGTCACCGCTCTAGAACTCAATTGTCCTTGTGTCCTCATCTGTAAAGTGAAGGGTTACACTAGATGGATCCAGCTCAAAAGTGTTGTGATTTTGTCATGTCCTTTTCTCACTTCCCTGAAAAACTCCTGTAGATTAGATAGAATTGAAAGAGGGGCACATTCTCACACTTGCAGTTCATAACTGACCTTCCATGAGGCTGGTTCTTTCAGGAACACCAAGCTGAAGGAAGTCATCCCAGGACACGATGTTTGCCCCAATTTTCTCCTAAATAGGAGATCCAAAAGCAACGATAGCTCTGAAGGTTTCTCTCTGAAAGATGTGAGCATTTTCTAAAACTCTAAACTCTGAAAGGGCTATAATGATTGATCAGATAAACTGATCATCTGAAGTATGCAGGCCCCTGTGACCTGTGTGGTCTGCACGCTGACACTCCCTGTGTATGTGCTTTTTCTGCAACATGGGGGCGATTAGAAAGCTGAAAAATGAATTTAGTTTGGCAAACATGTATCAAGCAACTGCTATATGTCAACACCCAGGGTGCAAGCTTGACAGATGTGGTCTCTGGCTTGGGAAGCTTACCATCTAGGGCAGGAAGCAGACAGGGACCACAAAAAGCTTCAAGTCAAGTTGGAACTGGATCATTGCAAGCACAGAGATAGAGAGAAAGCTCCAGGTGAGATCTGAGGAAGCGGAGGTGAGTTCTGAAGAGAGGGCACGGAGCTGGACGGGAAGGAACCTCTGTCTTGGAAAGTCTCATGGTTGTTGGGAGGAGAGGCCGATGACATTGAATCCAGGTCTTTAAGATGGAGATGGATTTCAGCAAGCATGGGTGGGAGGGGAGGAGAGGGTATTCCAGTTAGAGGGAACAGCTTGTGTGGAGACCCAGAGACTTGCATCTGCAGGGTGGGACTGACCCAGGGCATCCTGGTGGCTCAGTGGTAAAGAATCCGCCTGCTGAAGCAGGAGACATGGGCTTGATCCCTGGGTCAGGAAGATCCCCTGGAGAAGGGAATAGCTACCCACTCCAGTATTCTTGCCTGGGAAATCCCATGGACAGAGGAGCCTGGCAAGCTAGAGTCCATGGGGTCGCCAAAAGAGTCAGACACAACTGAGCACCTAAATAACTACAACAACTTTAAGATGGAGATGATTTCGACAAGCGTGGATGGGAGGGGAGGAGAGGGTATTCCTGGCAGAGGGAACAGCTTGTGCTGGACCCAGAGACTTGCACCTGCAGCGTGGGGCTGACCCACCTGCTGTGAGTGGGGCATAGTCTGTGAGGCAGGGGGCAGTGGGAGTGAGAGTTAGCTGTGAAGCCAGGTTGGGTCCAAGTCATGAGACCCTAAATGTCAGGCTAGGGAGTTGGGATATTCTTGTGGCAGTGGGGAGCCACAGAGGGTGTTGGAGCAAGGGCACTATTGGATCAGAGCTGGAATTCACAGAGATACATCAACCCTCTGAGTGCGGGTGGGTGGGAGCAGGGAGAGTCTAGCGTCTGGGAGACCAGGCAGAAGGTTATGGCTCCAGTTGAGGGAAGAGGATATTAGGTCCAGGAACATGATCATGGGGAGGAAAGAGAGGGGCTGGACTTGAGATTCACTGAGGAGCCAGAGCCACAGGACGTGGTAACCAATTCAGCACCGGAGTCAGGGAGAGGGAAAAGCCGAACACACTTGAGATTCCAGTATCCAGGAAGTTGATCATAAATCGCTGAATTTCCACCATTCTAAGACAGTGTCAGTCTTGAAATGCACCATCAATTTAATAACAGCTTTTTAGGCAAAAGAAAAAGCAAGAAATAGCTAACCAAAAAGTACACACACTTCGCTAGTGGTCCAGCAGTTAAGAATTTGCTTTCCAGGGCAGGGGGCATATGTTTGATCCCTGGTCAGGGAACTAAGATCCCAGGTGCTGCAGGGCAACTAAGCCCAAGCGCTGGAACTATGGAAGCTCAAGCACTGCCATGAAGACCCAGCACAGCTGGAAAAAAGTGTACGTGCTAATTGTCCTTCATATCCCGATTTCAGAAATGTTAAATATAAATGCATATATACCTTAGATAGGGGAAATACACTACTTGAGAGAACATAAGAGGAAAGCCTGATTTGAGGATGTGACAGATTGAATTGTTATTAAAAATAAGTCAGCCATCCTTGGGAATATTTCCCTTCCCACCCCACTGATGTCAGGCTTGGTGCTGGACTTGCTGTGACTGATGAGTATCTGTGGCTGTCCTTTGACTTCAGGCTTAGCTAATCTGATTTGCTTAGACCAGTGAGATGGTAGCAGGCATGTTGCCAGCAGGAGCTTGAAATGAGCTCTGACAGTGGACCTAGACCTTTTAGACCGTAGAGATGGAGAGAATTCCCTTGGAGTAGCTACTGCGCTTTTGTCTTGGGGCTCAGACCTGGGCCCAACCCCTGGTGAGGAGCTAAGTCCTGTTGAACACTCAACTTGAAGCAGAGTCTCTCAGCCAAACTGAATCTGGATCAGCCCACTCCCACAGTAATACCTGGTGATAATAAATGGTTGTTATTTTAAGTCACTGGGTTTGGGCTGTTTGTTATGCAGCAAGAGCTGATGGATACAGATGATTCATTGATATCAATGAATCTGGGTTTATATATCTTGAGTAGGAAAAAACCAATCCGGATAAGAGAAAGCAATAAGATAGAGTCAACGGTGGTTTAGCCACAATATTCTGAGCCTGATCTATTCCAGATTAACCATAGTTCAAATCCAACACTGATCATATGACCTAATATTATGTTTCCACATGTGCTGTGTTGTACTTAGTTGCTCAGTCGTGTCTGACTTTTTGCGGTGACCCCAGGGACTGTAGCCCACCAGGCTCCTCTGTCCATGGGGGTTGTCCAGGCAAGAATACTGGAATGTGTTGCCATGCCCTCCTCCAGGGGATCTTCCCAACCCAGGGATTGAACTCAGGTCTCCTGCATTGCAAATGGATTCTTTACCAGCTGAGCTACCAGGGAAGGCCATGTTTCCATATATGTGCTTGTAAATCATAATTTCAAAGTTTTGATGAGGATGTGTTCTGTCCCAACTTACAAATGTCCCAAAACTGCACTGATTTTTAATGTTCCCATGTCCAATTCCACCTGGGCCCTATTTTGTCAACCAGATCACTATGGCATCACAGCCACCATGAACCACACACTCCAATAAGATTAAGATTTCTCCAGTACTTTCTAAGTGTCAGGTTCCAGCCTGTGCCCTGAGAAGACAGATGTAAAACACATGAGGACACTGATCTCCTGGGTTCACATTCTGGTGGAGAAGACAAACTAGGAAATGAGATAAACAAGATTTCAGACTTTGAAACAAGTAAAACGGGATAATGGTATTTTTTTTTTAAGGTTGAACATAAGAAATAATAATTCTTATAGAATTAGAACAATTTTCTTGTTCGGTAATTCTAATGTTTAGCCTCCCACAGGATTTAATTTCAACTGTATGTTTAATTTCCAGATTGCCAAACCTAAAGATTAAGCCTAGTGGTCAGGACAAGCCTTTAGTGAAAGACTGACTTTTTTCTCCATCATTCTTTCCTTAAATGTCCTGGGCGCCTACTCCAGGGCACCTGCTGTACTAAGCATGTGTTAAATGAATCCTTACATTTCTGCAAGATCACACTTGGAAGCAGAGGTTGACCAACCTGCCCCAGGACCCAAAGCCATAATGGGTAGAACTGAGATATGACTTCTGAGTAGAGTCAGCCCTCTCTATATGTGGGTTTCTGCAGCTCAACCAATCTTGGATAGAAAAATTCAGGGGAAAAAAACTTCCAGAAAGTTCCAAAAAAGCAAAATTTGAATTTGCCATGCTTCTATAACTATTTACAGAACACTCACATCATGTTTACAGCTATTTCCCTAATATTTACACTGTATTATGTGTTATAAGTAATCTAGATATGATTTTAAGTATTCAAAGAAAATGTGTAAGTTATACAGAAGTTGTATATAAAGGACTTGAGCATCCTTGAATTTTGGTATCTGGGAAAGGTCCTGGAACTCCCCTGGTTACTGAGGGATGACTGTACGGCAATCTTTTTGCAAACCACAGCTGCTTTCCCTTGTGCTCACAGCTTTATGCTGTCACTCCCAGCAGGAAATGGACCTCAATTTATTGAGGTACCTTCTTGCCTGGGAATTGTCCTTCCTTCTCCCTCCCCATTCTCTCCCGTGGTGGTTCAGACAGTAAAGAATCTGCCTGCAATGAAGGAGGCCTGGGTTCAATCCCTGTATCAGAAAGAGCCCCTGGAGAAGGGAATGGCACCCCACTCCAGTATTTCTGCCTGAAGGATTCCACAGACAGAGGAGCCCGGCGGACTACAGTCCATGGGGTTACAAAGAGTCGGACACGACTGAGTGACTAACATTTTCACTTTCACTTGCCTTGGAATTGTCCTCCTCCCTCCCCATCCTCCATCCCCAGAGCCATGTTTCTAGCTCATGACAATGCCCACTGCTTGGAAGTGTTTGGATGTGTTTCACTAACCACTTGAAAGACGAAGTGGGGAAGTAGTTCTGGAGAGAGAAGCCCAGTAGAGAGGAGATGGCCTGATCCTGGCGACTTTCTTATCCCTCTTATCCCTCAAGAGGTCACACACTCCTCTGGCTGTATTTCTGTCTTTGAGTTCTGTATTTCCTTATGCTAAATTTCCCTTTTCTGCTTAGGCTAGCTTGAGAACTTACTCTCATTTATCTGTTGCTTTGGGAAGAGCTTGACTGATTCTGTCTGAAGTGTCTATGACCAAAAGAACTCCCTAAAATATTTGTAGCATGTGTACTTAAAGACCAGGAGCCAGTCCTGAGGCTAAATGTTTTATGTGTGTTATCTGACTTTCCCCCCAGGCCCTGATAGAGAATACCCATAAGTATGAAGCTATCAACTCGGGATGTGAGACCTTGCAGGTTGCCTGGGTTTGGAGGGTCACAGAGAATCTGGGCAGATGGAACCAGCCAAGGGCTCCCTGGAGCATCAAATCTCCACCAGTGCCTTCCCTGTCAATCCAGCTGAGAGGCCTGAGATGATGCAGATACCTCCTGGCTGTTTCCTCTCTTAACAAATCTTGGTTGTGACATTAGAATGTAACCAACCACTACTCCCTCCTTGCACAGGTGTTTTTTTGTCTTGCTTTTTGTTTTGTTTTGTTTTGTGGTCTGTTTTTTTCGCCATGCCTTGTGACATGCAGGATCTTATTTCCCTGACCAGGGATCGAACCCATACCCCCTTCATTGGAAGGGTGGAGTCAACCACTGGATGGCCAGGGAATTCCCACTGCATAGGTGTTTTTTTTTCCACTAAGGGAGAAGGCCGAAATAACTGCTCCAGGAAGCTGTGGATGAATCTTGGAAGGGAAGTTCCCCAGCCGTGCATGAGGCAGGAGAAGATGCAGGATTTGGCTGGGGCAGGTGTCCTGCAGTACAAGGCCACGAGGTCTGCCCAGAGGCGATGGCCGTGTGGCAGTGTGCCCACGACCTGGACAAGCTCCCCTCTCTCCTGTGGGGACTACGGTGAGACAGAATGCTAGAGTAAGCGTCCCTTGTCTAGGAATGATCCCAGGCCCTCTGCACTTCACCCGTTGCTTCATAACTTTCTCCTTCATCTGCCTCATAGCTCCCCTGGGTGGGCTGCACAGTGCATGAGAGAGGGGTAGAAACGGCATGCCCAGGCTGAATCCTGTCCCTGCCACTTACCAGCTGTGTGAATATGAACAAAGCGCTTGGCTGCCCTGTGCCTCAGTACCCTCATCTGTAAAATGGGGATACTACGGGTATCTTCCTCCTGGAGTTGCTGAGAGGACTGAATGAGACAATGGATGGGAAGTGCCTGCACAGACACACCCTCCTTAAAAGCCTGGGGTCACAGCAATCCCACTTCTGGGCATACACACTGAGGAAACCAGAACTGAAAGAGACACGTGCACCCCAATGTTCATCGCAGCACTGCTTATAATAGCCAGGACATGGAAGCAACCTAGATGCCCATCAGCAGACGAATGGATAAGGAAGCTGTGGTACATATACACCATGGAATATTACTCAGCCATTAAAAAGAATTCATTTGAATCAGTTCTAATGAGATGGATGAAACTGGAGCCCATTATACAGAGTGAAGTAAGCCAGAAAGATAAAGACCAATACAGTATGCTAACACATATATATGGAATTTAGAAAGATGTACAGAACAGAATTTTGGACTCTGTGGGAGAAGGCGAGGGTGGGATGTTTCGAGAGAACAGCATCGAAACATGTATATTATCTGTAGTGAAACAGATCACCAGCCCAGGTGTGATGCATGAGACAAGTGCTTGGGCCTGGTGCACTGGGAAGACCCAGAGGAATCGGGTGGAGAGGGAGGTGGGAGGGGGGATCGGGATGGGGAATACATGTAACTCCATGGCTGATTCATGTCAATGTATGACAAGACCCACTTCAATACTGTAAAGTAATTAGCCTCCAACTAATAAAAATAATTAAAAAAAAAAAAACCTGGGGTCAGTGACAATGGAGATGGGTGTTACTGGTTTGTCTGTTTTGTAGGTGATGGCTTTGAGGCCAGAGAAGCCAGGAGGCTTGCCAAACTCACTCAGCTAGACAGCACTTATCCCCCAGAGCAGACCCTCAGGCGAGGATTTCTTGAGTAAGGAGGTGCTCCCAAGGGGCCTGGGAAGAGAAAGCAGCGGGAGAAGGGAAGGAAAGCCAACCAGGGGCAATGTCAGGCCAAGTTCCAAGCCATGGGCGCGGAGGGGCGCTCCCCAGTGACTGTACGCCTCAGCATGGCCTTGTCAGAGGCAAGGAGGCCAAGCCTGTCCTGTTCCTGCTCCTCTAGCCAGTCTGGTCAAGGCCGCCCTGCGAGGGACATAAACTCAGGCTTTTCCAGCAATCTGGCCATGTGGGCAAAGTGGCTCCAGCAGCCCCAAGGCAGTCCTCCAAAAAAGAGTCACGTGCTTGCTCAGATGGTAGAGAATCTGCCTGCAGTGCAGGAGACCTGAGTTCAATCTCTGGGTTGGGAAGATCCCCTGGAGGAGGAAATGGCAACCCAGTCCAGTATTCTTGCCTGGAGGACTCCATGGACAGAGGAGCCTGCTGGCTCCTGGGATTGCACAGAGTCGGACACAACTGAGCAGCTAACACATAAACACACACACAGACTTGCAGCTGGGAGCAGAAGTGCTGTGGGGGTGCGGTGACAGGGCCTGTGTGCTCACTGGGTCTGGGGGTTTGTCTGGCGCACCGGCATCATCCTGTTCAATGGCGAGAGCAGGACCCCAGCCTGTAGCTTCTGGATTTAAGTTCCCTCTGCACCAGCCCCCTCCCTCCCTGAAAGGACCTAATGCAGCAAGGCAGACAGGGTCTTTGCCGCGTGCCCCTCAGGGGCCATCAGCCGCTGCCCTGCTTTGCTGGCTACTTTGAAACAAGGGAGGCCGTCCCCACCCTGAGGACAAAGGAAGGCCCTCTCCTCATTCTGCTTTTTGTCTTTGGAAATTTGTGGCAACCGTTTCAGTTTAAACATATGACAATTAAATCGTTATGAGTTCCGATGCCGAATTAATTACCCAGTGGGAAAAAGGATCAATTGTGTAAATATATCATTTATGTAATGAGTCTTGGCTGTGATTTAGATGTCCAGATTGGTTTTCTTCCCACTTCTGTCCTGAAAACAAGTCTAGCCTCTGGGCCAGGGCCAAACAAACAGCCTCTATTACGTCCGAATGCGGAGCATTAAGTGGTCCAAATAGACAGGTGGGGGCAGGTGATACAGGGGCTGGGGGTGGTGGGGGGAGAGCGAGATTGTCGGAAAATTGGAGCAATTTGCCGAAATGAGCCAAGTTTGTCCTATTAGTCTTCATGTCTCTGCAGAAAATTACTCTTAGAAACAGGGAGTGGAAGTTAAACATCCCCTTAAATGACACTTCAGGCCCACTCACTCCTCACCCCACCCCCAACACCAGACCCCACGGTCCAACTGTGACGGCCTTCCCTGGAAAAGGAGCCGCCGTCGGCTTCCGAGGCGTGGCAGACACCTCCAAACAGCTCACATTCTGGGGCTCATCAACAGTGGTCACCCAGCATGCAGTCTGTCTGCCCAGCCCACGGCCAGGTAGCGGATGGGTTCACCGTGGCACCAAAGATTCCAGCCAAGGCGGCAGGCAAGCTCCCCTGGGGTGAAGCGATCACTGCGTCGGATTCTAAAACTCCATGTAACTAACTCTTTGTTGAGTGCCCACTTTGTGCCATGTCCCTCCCCGACTCCCCCAGGCTCTCATCATGCTGCCTTTACTCATCTTTTTTTGGCACTGCTCACAACCCCACAGCTGACCCCAGGGTGTCTGAGAGCAACTGCCCTGGGTCATCCAGGTTCCTGGGGCCTGTATGGAGCCCAACACCTAGGCAACCCTCAAACATGACTGCAGAATGTCGCCCACTCTCAGGGCGCTTGGAGGAGAGAGGCACAGCCTTCTCAGCCAGGTGCCTACCACCCCTGATCTCCCAAGGAGCCCCCCTTCTCTGAGATACAACCCCAGGCACATGGGCCTTTCTCTAGTCCCTCCTTCCTTCCCTCTTTCTTTCCCTCCCTCCCTCTCTCCTTCCCTGTCTCCCTTTCTTCCCTTCCTTCCTTCCTTTCCTTTGCATAGGGAATTACCCTGCGGCTACAGTAAAGAATTACATACTCAGTCGTGCCTGACTCTTTATGACCCTGTGGCTGTAGCCCACCAGGCTCCTCTGTCCATGGGATTCTCCAGGCAAGAATACTGGAGTGGGTTACCATTTCCTCCTCCAGGGGCATCTTCCCCACCTAAGGACAAGTCTCTTGCATCTTCTGTGTGGGCAGGTGGATTCTTTACCACGGAGCCACCTGCGAAGCCCATTTCCAGTAAAGAATTAATATGGTGAAAAGCGAGCTGACTTGAGTTTGAAGTCCAGTTCTGATTCCCAGAGATGAGAGGGGGAGACCCTGGAGGGGTTGTGTAAGGCTTTTGCCTCCCTGAAACTTAGTTCCCTGATTTGAATAACAAGGCCACTAGTTTGGGATTACAGGAGCCCCAGGAGCCCTGCTCCCTGGGGGTGGAATGTATCTGAGACGCCTATTCTGCCAAGAAAGGGACGGGAAGCTCCTTCTCGATTTCGGTGAAATTCTGGAAAGGGTGAAACTTCGACAGTAAATGGTCCAGGAAGCCTTGGCCTTGGGGAAAATGAGATTGAAGGCGGGCAATTATGCATCAAATACCATGTATTTGTCAGGAATTCATTGCTTAATTGATGCTTTATTGCTCCCGCTGACACATGTGTTCGAAATGAAATTGCGTCTACAGGGGAGGAAGTGAAATTTATTTCTGCTTGTATCTTAATAGGGGGAATAAAGTGTCAATTAAACAATGAAGATGATATATATTTCATGGATGATCTGAAGAAGAAATATTACTCCCTAAAATGTTATTTTACAATTTATAATTATGAAGAGCCACAGTTCACACACTTTCCACTATTTAAAAATAGCAAAAAAAGGTAGCATTATTAAATAATACAAGAAAACTTCACTTTTAGTAGAATAGTATGAAAATTCTACCAGTAACTGTTCTGCTGAGTTACCCACTAATTAATAACAGTTACGGGCGGAAACCAGGGAAGTAGAACCAGAGAAGATATGTCTTTTCCTCGATCTTGAAAATGAGATGGACATGTGACTCGGGAAGCCAGAATCATTGTAGGAACTGCTTTCCAGGCTCCTGGGTGCCAGGTTGAACTTGAGCTTGATCCTAACTCTCAAAGTAACCCCGTTTTACAGGCAAGGAAACTGAGGCTCAGAGACCTGGCCAAAGGTCACACAGCAAATATGTAGCAAGTCTAGGATCTGAACTCAGGTCAACGTGACTCCAAGGACCCTCTCTTTCCTTTCTGTCAGAAGGTATTTGACAGCTGAGAAGGAGAAAGTGTTCCTGAATGCAGGGACAAAGGTGAGGGAGGAAGGAGTTTATGGAGCTCAAAGGCACCGGAAGGAAGTGGCGAGGAAGGAAATAGGAGCCACAGGGAAGTACAGGGAAAGTTCTGAGAAAAGGCCCTTGTGGACAGACAGCAGAGTTACATGCCTTTCATAAAGACTGCCTTTAGTTCAGAAATTAGTTCTGTACCCCTACAGTTAAACCTCTCCCTGCGTGATGAAAGAGACAGATTCTGTCACTGGGACGTCTGTATATCAAGTCATGTATTTTTAGTTTACTTTGCATTTATTTTTATTTATCATATGGGAAGTTTAGGCCTTTTCAAAATGTACATGGCCTCATTATGCAATCAAAAGATGCCTATGAATAAAAAAACAACAATCAGGAAAATTTCTTGCTGTAAATATGATAAAGAGTTAATATTATTAATATGCATCATTGTAGAAATATTTAGCCAGTACAGAGATCTAGGCAAAGAATGTAATCAGGAAATCTCAAGACATAATGAACTGATTAGAGGTTATACTCTCTATCAAACAAATAAAATTAAAACAGCAATGAAATATTTTATTATTATTAAATTAACGAAACTAAGAGGAAGAGAATACTCAATGCTGGTGAGGATGAAGAGAAATAGTCTTTTTTTTCTTTTCATTTATTTTTATTAGTTGGAGGCTAATTACAATATTGTAGTGGTTTTTGCCATACATTGACCTGAATCAGCCATGGATTTACATGTGTTCCCCATCCTGATCCCCCCTCTCACCTCCGAAGAGAAATATTCTTACATTACAGTTGGGGAGATAAATCAGTATAAGTTTCCCAGAAAATAATTTGTCAGTATGATTAAGAACTTTTAAAAAGTTTGAACATTTTGCATAGTTTCCCTTTAGAATATATCCTAAAGAAATCATTATAAGCTTAAACTCAGATACATACACATAGATATATATTCCACTGTTTTTGTAATATGATCTATATATGCAAAAGCTTAAAAAAAAAACTGCATATAGGCAAACTGCGTAAGGGCTTCTCTATAACTCAGACGACAAAGAATCTGCATGCAATGCAGGAGACCTGGTTTCAATCCTCAGGTCGGGAAGATCCCCTGGAGAAGGGAATGGCAACCCACTCCAGTCTACTTGCCTGGGAAAGCCCATGGACAGAGGAGCCTGACAGGCTACAGTCCATGGGGTCATGACAAGTTGGACATGACTGAGCAACTAAACACTACTACTAAGCATACCTATATGTGATGAAATGTCACACAAACCATCAAAAATGGTGTTTTTGAAGTCTAATTAATGACAAAGAAAAGTTCTCATGATACAATCTTAGTTAAAAATATTGTTCCAGGGATTTCTCTGGTGGTTCAGTGGTTAAGACACAGCACTTCCAATGCAGGGGTGCAGGTTTAATAATCCCTGGTAGGGAACCAAGATCTCACATGCCATGCAGCACGGCCAAAAACAAAGTAATATTACAAAAATATTGTTACAAAGCACAATATGAACATTTTAAAAAGCACCTGTGTTTCTGTGTGTATAGGAAAAGAAACTTAAAAGTTTCGCAGTACTTTTTTTAATGATGAGATGAGTCTTCGTTCAGTTCAGTCAGTTCATTTCAGTCGCTCAGTCATGTCCGCCTCTTTGCGACCCCATGAATCGCAGCACGCCAGGCCTCCCTGTCCATCACCAACTCCCGGAGTTTACCCAAACCCATGTCCATCGAGTTGGTGATGCCATCCAGCCATCTCATCCTCTGTCGTCCCCTTCTCCTCCTGCCCCCAATCCCTCCCAGCATCAGGGTCTTTTCCAATGAGTCAACTCTTCTCATGAGGTGGCCAAAGTATTGGAGTTTCAGCTTCAACATCAGTCCTTCCAATGAACACCCAGGACTGATCTCCTTTAGGATGGACTGGTTGGATCTCCTTGCAGTCCAAGGGACTCTCAAGAGTCTTCTCCAACACCACAGTTCAAAAGCATCAATTCTTCGGAACTCAGCTTTCTTCACCGTCCAACTGTCACATCCATACATGACCACTGGAAAAACCATAGCCTTGACTAGACAGACTTTTGTTGGCAAAGTAATGTCTCTGCTTTTAAATATGCTATCTAGGTTGGTCATAACTTTCCTTCCAAGGAGCAAGCGTCTTTTAATTTCATGGCTGCAATCACCATCTGTGAATCACCAGCAGTGATTTTGGAGCCCAAAAATATAAAGTCTGACACTGTCTCCCCATCTATTTCCCATGAAGTGATGGGACCAGATGCCATGATCTTAGTTTTCTGAATGTTAAGCTTTAAGCCAACTTTTCACTCTCCTCCTTCACTTTCATCAAGAGGCTTTTTAGTTCCTCTTCACTTTCTGCCATAAGGGTGGTGTTATCTGCATATCTGAGGTTATTAATATTTCTCCCGGCAATCTTGATTCCAGCTTGTGCTTCTTCCAGCCCAGCATTTCTCATGATGTACTCTGCATATAAGTTAAATAAGCAGGGTGACGATATACAGCTTTGACGTACTCCTTTTCCTATTTGGAACCAGTCTGTTGTTCCATGTCCAGTTCTAACTGTTGCTTCCTGACCTGCAAACAGGTTTCTCAAGAGACAGGTCAGGTGGTCTGGTATTCCCATCTCTTTCAGAATTTTCCACAGTTTATTGTGATCCATGCAGTCAAAGGCTTTCACATAGTCAATAAAGCAGAAATAGATATTTTTCTGGAACTCTCTTGCTTTTTTGATGATCCAGCAGATGTTGGCAATTTGATCTCTGGTTCCTCTGCCTTTTCTAAAACCAGTTTGAACATCTGAAAGTTCACAGTTCACGTATTGCTGAAGCCTTACTGTTGCATAATTTTCACATTGTCTACATTACAAATATAATTTTGTAACCAGAAAAAACATTTTTAAAAACAGCAAAGTATGTTTGACATGGAACATTTAAAGGAAAGTTTGAGCATATTTATGCTATTTGTACCAAATTGCCAAATGAACATAAACAAGTAAATGTGGGTTTCTATTATGCATCCGTTTGGTATGAAACCTAAGGATAAAATGACTGTCAAATTCAGGTAAGTTTATTTGAACAAATAATAGCAGATCGGAAATTCACTTAATGGTGAAGCTGATGGTTAAGAAGAAATTAAATGGGGTGTGCCCTGACAAGATCTGCCAGGTCAGTCAAACGGTAAGTGAGTCTACCCCTGCAGATTCTGTCTGAGGATCAGACTAATCAGAGTGGGTTTATATGTCTGCAGAGTGTTCATTTTAGTAGACTTATAGTTCCTAGATAAGTGGACAATGGGATTTAGGATTTAGCTCATTTTAAAACTTCTGACCCTCGGTGGTCTCTCTTTTACTAAGTTAATGAAGACAGAGTTGGAATTGTTTTGGTTTGGTTTGGTTTCAGTTTGGTTTTTTTGGCAGCAGAAAGAGCAAGACTTTTGTTTTACTTGTCTTGAAAGAATGAGGAGAGAAGAGACAAAGAATAGCATGGTGTTGGCCCCCTTCTTCCCAGTCAATGACTGGTTTGGAGCCCTGATAAGGAGAGAAAGCTGGGAACAGAAAGTGACGAGGTTTTTCGTAGAGAATTTGAGAGACTCTGAGCTCAGACACAGGGAGGGAGGCCAGTCGAGCCTCAGCACAGAGGGGACCTCCAGTGCCCCCAGGCGTGGGCTTCTGGTCGGCCCCAACAGAAGTGGGGGTGGAATCTGGAAGAGATTCTTTGCAAGGATATGGGGCTATTCAAGAAGAGCTGGGGACAGACGTGTACACACTACTATATTTAACGTGGATGACCAACAAGGAGCTACTGGACAGCACAGGGAAGTCTGCTCAATGTTATGTGGCAGCCTGGATGGGAGGGGAGACTGAGGGGGAGTGGACACATGTGTATGTGTGGCTGAGTCCCTTCGCTGTCCACCTGATACTATCACAACATTGTTCATACGCTATATTTCAATACAAAATAAAACGTTTTGTTTTTAAATAAAGAAGAGCTGGGTGGGCTGGAGACCTGACTCAGAAAAATGCAGCAGCCAAAGGAGTCTAGACAGTCGTTGCTGTTCAGTGGCTCAGTCGTGTCTGACTCTGCAACTCCATGAACTGCAGCACACCAGGCTTCCCTGTCCTTCACCATCTCCCGGAACTGTTTCAAACTCACGTCCATTGAGTTGGTGATGCCATCCAACCATCTCATCCTCTGTCGCTGTCTTCTCCTCCTGCACTCAATCTTTCCCAGCACCAGGGTCTTTTCCAATCAGTTGGCTCTTCACATCAGGTGACCAAAGTATTGGAGCTTCAGCTTCAGCATCCACCCTTCCAATGAATATTCAGGGTGGAGTGCCTTTAGAATTGACTGGTTTGATTTCTTTGCAGTCTGAGGGATTCTCAAGAGCCTTCTCCAGCACCACAGTTCAAAGCATCAGTTATTTGATACTCAGCCTTCTTCATGGTCCAGCTCTCAAAACTGTACATGACTACTGGAAAAACCATAGCTTTGACCATACAGAACTTTGGTGGCAATGTGATGTCTCTGCTTCTCAATATGCTGTCTAGGTTTGTCATAACTTTTATTCCAAGGAGGAAGAGTCTTAATTTCACAGCTGCAGTCACCGTCCAAGAGCACAAAGTACTAACAGAACTTTCTAGCTGGAGCTGGCTGCTGCTGAAGCTGCCATCATGGGATCTCCCTGGCAGGGCCACCAGCCTGTTCTGGTACAACCAGTAACTGCCCTGCTTCCTCACAAGACGTACAATCCTGGCAGGAAATTGGATTGGTCAAGTCCGAGTCACATGCCGTGGTCTTGCTGCCTGGGGAGGGAAGACAGGTTTGCTGCACCTCTGTAGCTTCTGTAGCAGAAGCAAGCCTCTACCTCCATCTCCAGGATCTGCTCAGTGGTGGGAGTTCCCAGTACCTGCCTGGTATTCCCATGCTGTGTGGCCAAAATACAGCAAATGTCCACCATACAAGCCTGAGGTGCTGTGGAGGCAATTCGGTGCAAAAATGAAGATGGAGAACTTAGCACAAAGCCTGGAACACAAGATGGGTTCATTAATGCCTGCCATGATCATTATTATAATATTTGCTATTATCTTACTAATTATTACACAAGACCTAGACTTGAGCAACTGATGAACCTCCCAGGAACTCCGACTCCTGGAGAGTAATGCAAGTTTTTTGTAAAGGCAGCAGAGGGGGAGGGTGCTATTTAGTGGAATTCTAATGCGATAGCTTTTGCATAGAAAACATTCCATTAAGAAGGAGGAATCATCAATAATATCTGATCAATAAAGATTTAATCAATAACCAATACTGGCAACCAGGTGCTCTGAGCTCCATAGAATGGCTTTTATGGATGTCTTAGGAGTCTCAGATTATTTGGGAAGAAGAGGAATTTGGGGCAGAGGCTACTAAATGCCTCTCCCAGCATCCTCTTGCCTCCTGTATCAGACTCCAGTTTTTAGAGGGCACTTTGCTGCCTAGACTAAAGGACTTCCGTGCAGCTAAGAGGGTCCAGGCAATTTGATTTTAACCAACCAGGTCTAAGCAGAAGTGTTGTAAACATCTCAGGAAATCTACTTAAGGTTTGTGTTCTGTGCAACCCAATCCTTCGCAACACAGCCTCAGCATCTTCACCTCCCTTTCATGGATGGGAGGCTGGAGCACAGAGGGATTAAGCAACATGTTTGGATGCCGTGAAATTGCAAGACTGATGAAATCAGGCCTTTTGCTTGGGGAGCCACATTCTCTTCAAGGTACCATTCCACCTTGCCTTTTGAAAAGTAAGCAAAATTGAGATGCAATTTGAATACCATCAAAATGCAGCAATTTAAAGTGTACAGCTTGATAGGTTGTGTCAAATGCATATACCACATAATGCCCACCACATCAAGAGAGAGCACTTCCATTTCCCCAGAAAGTTCCTGGCCACTTCTTTGCCATCACACTCCCTCCCCCAGCCTCAGGCAACCACTGACCTGCTTTCTGTCACTATGGATTAGTTTTGCCTATTCTATGATTTCATATAAATGGACTCAGGCGCTATCTACTCTTTTGTGTCTGGCTTCTTTGGCTCAGCAGAATGTTTTGGACATTGATTCAAATTGTTGCCAGTATCAGTAGCTCATTGATGCATTTTTCTTGCTGACTAGTACACCAGAGTATGGATATACTCACTATCTATCCACCTGTCAAATCGTATTTGGACTGTTTCCGGGTTAAAGCTGCTATGAATATTGTCGTGTAAGTCTGTGTGGACATATATGTCCATTTTTCTTGAGTAAATGCTCAGGAGTGGAGTTGCTGGGTCCAAAGGGTAGGATTATGCTGAAGTTTATATGGAAGTGTCAAACAGTTTTCAGAAGTGTTTCATGGTATTTTGCCTTTTAAAAAACTGTTTTTGAAACTCTGATTTTTAAACAAGGTAATTTTGAAAAGCCTGACTTATTTAGATGAGGTTCAACCTATGCCCCTCAGGGTGTCTTGCTGGGAGAATGTTTATTGTGTGCGTGCGTGCTCCATCGAGTCTGACTCTTTGCAACCGCATGCATTGTAGCCCACCAGGCTCCTCCAGGCAAGGAGAAGCATGGAATTTCCCAAGCAAGAATACTGCAGTGGGTTGCCGTTTCCTACTCCAGGGGATCTTCCCGACCCAAGGATCAAGCCCGCATCTCCTGTGTCTCCTACACTGGCAGGTGGATTGTTTACCAGTGAGCCATATGAGAAGCAGACAAGGAGGTGAGTTAGCTTGTGCTCAGTCATTCAGTCGTGTCTGACTCTTTGTGACCCCATGAACTGCAGCCCATCAGGCTCCTCTGTCCATGGGAATGTTTACGACTCTCCTAAATCTGTGTGTTGAAGCCCCAGCCTCCAATGTGATGATATTAAGGGGCGGGGCCTTTGGGAGGTAATCAGGTTGGGGTGAGTCTTGAGAAAGGAGCCCCAGTGATGGGCTTAGAGCCCCTGTATGGAGAGAAGAGAGCAGAGACCTCTTTTCTCCCCACCCTTTCTCTCTGCCTCTGTCTCTCTCCCTCTTCTGTGGAGACACAGCTAAGAAAGAAGCTGTCTGTAAGCCAAGAAGCGGGAGTCACCAGAACCCGACCATGCCCACACCTTCATCTGACACTTTCAGTCTCAGAACTGTGAGAAATTTCTGTTGTTTAAGCCACCCAAGTGTATGGGATTTTGTTCCAGTAGCCCAATATGACTAAGGCAAAAATCCTCATTCAGCCTGTAAAAGTGACCTTGAGCAGTTCCTTTACCTGGATAAGAAGTGGCCGCTTAGGCTGTAACACAGCTGATAATGATAGTATTAATATCCATCCCACCTGCTTGGGTAGGACTCAGTGAGATACTATTTGTGGACATGCCTGGCACATCATGGTGGCTCGTAATCTTGACATTAATTTATGATGAGGGATTTTACTGGCGAATAAGGCATCTTTTGTACCCTAGAGTCGGAGAGCAATCTATCATCACATTTTATAAGTTGTAGAAATAAGTCCTTTCAAATGGATTTGCCTCAACAGTTCATATTAGAATTGTTGACACTTCTTGGAGTCATCATAGTCTAGATGGCTGGGTGTAACTCAGCAGGTGGGAAGGCTGTTGACAACATTAATTGTTTCATAAATAGTGTCAAGATGAGACTTTCTTCCCCCTTTGGCTTAAACCAAGTTACTGAAAAACCAATACTGTGCCATATGTTTATACTTTTCTTGGCACATAAACCAGATACTTTACAGACAGGGATGGGTAATAAAAGGCAAGTATTCACTCAAGTCACACGTTGATTCTCCATCAAAGAAAAACAGCCATAACCATCCCAATTCCACTGAAATTTTTATCAGAATTAGTTGTAAATCTTAGACACTGGAGACAGCACCTTGAGTAGAAATGGCTACAGAACTAAGAAAACCCCCTGACCCCTTCTAAGTAGGCAATATGTCAAGTAAAATTTGGAAAATGTTTCCCTTTTTCCATTGGCTTTCAGTATAGGAAATAAGTTAGGTGAAATAAATTTCACATTTGGAAAACCAAAGAGTTGTCACCATTTATTGTAAAGGTAAATCTAGGACCCACTTGAATTTTTAATGGCTGAATTATTTTAGGTAAATGACCTCAAGGAAGGCTGGCTGGCTTCCTAGTGGACCTATGAACTGCATCATGTATATGTGTGTATGTGTTAAGTGGTTTCAGTCATGTCTGGCTCTTTGTGACCCTATGGACTGTAGCCCACCAGGCTTTTCTGTCCATGGGATTCTCCAGGCAAGAATACTGGAGTGGGTTGCCACGCCCTCCTCCAGGGGATCTTCCCAACCCAGGAACTGAACCCTTGTCTCCGGCATCTCCTGCATTGGCAAGCGGGTTCTTTACCATAGCGCCACATGGGAAGCCCTGCATCGTGTGTGTATATTTGCCACCTAAGTATATTCCCCAATAACTAGAGAGTTGAGAGACTGATTCTGCCTGAGTGTGTGCCCTGGCAGAGTGTGGGATCCAAGACTTGGCCCTGTTATTGCCTCCTAAGGCCTGTTGCTGAGCCCTTCTCTGAGTGTGAGAATCAGAGCAAAGTCAAGTGTAACTCTAGGATTTCAAGTTTTATTTTCTTCATAACCCGGCACCTCCCTCAGTGCCAACCTACTGTTTCGTGTTGTCACTCTGCCCTAGGCCCCAGGAAGAAGCTGGTGCCCAAGCTGGGCTTGCTGGGGGATGACATGTCTGTCTCCCAGGTTGCAAATAGCTGTGTCATTGATTCTTAAGACTGATTTAAAGAACTCACCAGAGTGTTTTTGTCACCTGGCACCCCATTCATTTCGGACTTCTGCCTTCACACCTCTACCTGGAAGAGCTGCTGGCTCGCCCACTAATTCACAGGCACGATCCAAACCCAGCCTTTGTCTGGAGCCTCTGCAGTGACTACAGGACAACCCTGTCTCCTCCTGGGGCAGGCTAGGGGCCTGTCTGTATTGGGGTAATGTAGGTTCTTAGAGGGCAAAGTTTGGAGCTGGAAGGGCTCTCGCATATTAGCACCTGCTTCTTCCCTTAGGGAGGAGCCTCCGTCTCATAAAGGCAAACACAGACCCACAGCAGATGGAACAGATAGGAGAGACGCTGCCCCCGAGGAAGCTGGGGGTGGAGGTGGGTTTCAAACAAACCCACCATTTTACCCATGAGAACATGTACCTACAGCTTCACATTTCTGACTTTTTTTTTTTTTTATAAAGCAGAACGCAATGCAATTGCAAGCATTTAATTTTTTTTTTCTGGAAGAAATTACTAGAAATTGTTGACAGTGATTCCCTTTGTGGGAGGGGCTGAGGGAGCAGGGGCTTCTGCTTATTTTAAATCTTTTTATTTAAGGGGCAGTGGGGGAGCTAGAGAGGTGTTGTTGGTTTCAAAACCCAGTGCTGCCCCCTGGCTCCCTGTTCCCCCGGGGAAATAGCCACGATGCTCACATGCTGAGTGTCCACCTCCTCCTCCACAAGCAGAGCTGATGGTTGGGCATAGACCGAGAACTACATGTGGAAGTGAAGTTAGTCACTCAGTTGTGTCTGACTCCTTGCAACCCCATAAACTCTAGCCTGTCAGGCTCCTCTGTCCATGGGATTCTCCAGGCAATAATACTGGAGTGGGTAGCCATTTCCTTCTCCAGGGGATCATCCCGACCCAGGGATCAAACCTGAGTCTCCTGCACTGTAGGCAGATTCTTTACCATCTGAGCCCCTGGGGAAGCCCAAGAACTACATGAGTGCTCTATAAATATTAGCTACTTCTCTCTTCTTTCTAAACTTTCTGAGTATACCTGCCCCCTTTATTTTATTTTTAAATCTTTATTGAATTTGCTACAATATTGCTTCTGTTTTACGTTTTGGTTTTTTGGCTGTGAAGCATGGGGGATCTTAGTTCCCTAGTCAGGGATCGAACCCACACCCCTGGCATTGAAAGGCGAAGTCTCAACCACTGAACTGCCAGTTAAGTTGCCCTTTTATTTTAAAAATCTCAATATGTATTATCTGTGCACTAAGATTATTGAATTTGCTTCTTGATAATGTCCTCTATTTACAAAATCCTAGTAAGCATTTCACAAAATAAGACATTATTGCCTCAACGTTTGTGCAAAAGAGACCCACACGAAAGAGGGGACTAGAGAAGCGGGGGGAGGGCAGCCTCTCTCTGGGGTAACATAGACAGAAACTAAATAGGAGGTGCTGGGCACCTAGGCTTCCTGGGTCGTGCTGTCTGTCTGCCGCAGTTTGACTGGGCCTCTGCTGGTCTCATCGGCTCCTATGGATGTGATGGCTGCCTGCAGTATGTCTGGGGTCATTAGTCTGGTAAGGACTCATTCTAGAAAGAATCAGGTCCTCTGCCCCCTGCCCGCCCCCCTCCTCTGACAAGACTGCTGAAACTTTTTTTTCTTTAAATTACATTTTAATTAAGAAAGTCACCCTTTGGTGAAAATTGCAAGATTCTTGTACTTAAGAATCAATAAAATGTGCACCGTCTAAAATGAGATTAATAATGGCCAAACTCTCTATTTTGGGTGCAATTATTTATTCATCAAAGAAAACCAGCTGCTTAAAACCATAGTCCATCATGAACGCCTAAGACACTTCCACTTCAATTCTGTTGTTAAAAGTCCCTTCTATTGCTCCATCTGGTGTTAAATATAAAAAGCAGGAAGGCTCATTCTCTACCTGCATACATTTTAAATAAGAATTTCAACATTATCTTGTCCATTTAAAATAATTGTATGAAAATGTGAAGAAATATGATCTTGTAAAAGCTGCAGTCTGACGCACCCAGGGAGTGAGCGAGAAAGAGCAAAGCTGCTATTATTTAAAATTCATGGAGACCATGGCAAGATTGATCGCAAGAAGTTCCTTCCTAAGACTGGCCAGGCAGGAGGCTGAGGCCTGGCTGGGGGCTCAGCCAGGACCCCAGCCCCCAAAAAGGTCCAAGGGCATTCATTGCCCCAGCCTGGACAGAGATTAGGACCGGGGCAAACAGAGGGTACCCCTGGATTCTTTCACAGCACGGGTCCCCATCAGGCCTGCCCTGGGGAATGATGTTTGGGGACCAACATCTCAGGGGTCTGGGCAAGGCTGACCCTTGTTCCGTGGGCAGGGGTGGGTGGAGGCTGGCTTATGGGTCAGGAAACTCAGACCAGGGCTGAGAACCAGAAAGGAGAAGATGTAACAATGCCTGCTCAGAGCTTCAGCTGGAGTTTGAATAATCTACCATCTCACTGTTATCACTACTCCCAGAGGAAGAGGTGGTGGAGATCACAGTACTTCTGTTCATCTGTATCTCTACCTCCCAACTGGCCTCTGCTGTGAGGGATCCTGGAGTGAGCCAGGGACTCTGGATTCAGTTTCCCTCTTTTCTCTCTCTCTGTGATTGGATTCATTTCCTAATGCTGCTCTTGCAAAGCCCCACAACTGTAGTGGTTTAAAACAACACATCTTTGTTATCTTTCAGCTCTGTGGTTCAGCAGTCCAAAACGAGTCTCATCAGGATAAAGCAAAATGTCTTCAGGGCCAGATTTCTTCTGATTCTCTAAAGAAGAATCTGTATCCTGGCCTTCTCCAGCTCCTACTCATCATCCTCTGCCTCACAGTTCCTTCCCTCATCTTCAGAGCCAGGGAGGAGGGGGTGAGTCCTTCTCACATAGAGGCGCTCTGCATCTCCCAGCTCCACCTTTCTCCTGTAGGGATGCTATCATGGCAAAGATTATATTGGACCCTCTCTGCAACTCAAAACCCTTAACTTCATCACATCTGCAAAACCCCTTTTGCCATGAAGGTAACATCTTGATTGGGGATCAAGATCTGGACATCTGTGGGAGCCATCACTCTGCCCACACAATTGGACAAGTCTCTTGGCCTTTCTGAGCCTCAGAGCCTTTATTCTAAGGTGGAACTGTAACCAGCACCTTATGGTGTTTTGTGAGGGCCTAAGGAGCTCCTTGGAAGGAAGGCTATGACAAACCTAGACAGTGTATTAAGAAGCAGACAGATCACTTTGCCTACAAAGGTCAGTAAAGTCAAAGCTATGGTTTTTCCAGTAGTCATATACAGATGTGAGAGCTGGACCATAAAGAAGGCTGAGCACTGGAGAATTGATGCTTTTGAATTGTGGTGCTAGAGAAGACTCTTAAGAGTCCTTTGGACAACAAGGAGATCAAACCAGTCAATCCTAAAGGAAATGAACCCTAAAGGAAAGCATTGTAAAGACGGACGTTGAAGCTGAAGCTCCAATGATTTGGCCACCTGATGCAAGCAGCCAACTCATTGGAAAAGACCCTGATGCTGGGAAAGACTGAGAGCAGGAGGAGAAGGGGACAACACAGGATGAGATGGTTGGATGGCATCACTGACTCGATGGACATGGGTTTTGAGCAAACTCTAGGAGATAGTGAAGGCCAGGAAAGACTGGCGTGTTGCAGTTCATGAGTCACTAAGAGTCAGACACGACTTAGTGACTGAACAACAGCAATAAGGAGATACAGCAATAAGTGTGTTTTGTAATCTGTGAAATTCCTTATAGAGAGATTTTTTTCGTGCATTTAAAGAAACTCGGTTAAGAAGTCCTCTGTCGGTGATGGATTCTGTTGATTTGCATTTAACATTTTTTCCCCTCCCTAAATCAGTGCGTGTTCTCAGGCAGCTCAGTTCCTGATGTGTCCAAAACCTCAGATTGGGGATAAACTCTAAATTCTAGGGAGTTCTGTGTGTGCACCTGCAGCCGGCACATGGCCACTTGTAGCCTTTGCTTCTTGGTCCGCAGGGAGCCCAGGACAGGCCCGGCCCCATACATGTAGAGAAAAGGAATCAGTGATACGAAGGCTCCATAGCACTAATTGGGGAAGCACTGGTTCCCTGCTGATAAGAGTTATGTGGTGCAAAAAACCATTGCTGGCAGGTCATTCCTGGGCCGCACCCCCACTTCCCCACTGGAAACGGGTGATGAGGGGGAGCGGTCCCCACTCCAGGCACTCACTAGCATCCTCCAGACTCTGTTTGGCAGATGAAGCCCCTGAGGCTAAATTCCAACAGGTGTCTGGTTGATTCAGGTTCAGTGTGGGGCTTGGTAATCCCCAAAGTCCTATCATTACTGGTTCTAGGAATCTGCATCTAGAAACTGACCTTCATGTACTCACTGTTCGAGGGCTTCTGGAAGTGTACCTCAAGATCCCCTTAGGGTCACCTTGGGAGATGACTGGGAATGTGTTCAAGTGCGGATTTCCGGGCACCCCCAACCTCAGAGCTGGCACCTAGGACTCTGCAGGTGGACACCAAGCCCCCCAGTGATTCTGCTGTGCTCCCAGCCTGGAGAACCACAGCTCTGACCACAGGGTCAGCTGTGGGAAAACGGGGCTCAGCGCACTTCTGTCTGAGCCCCCTGCCTCCCCCCTAGGTCACCTAGAGCTTCTTTCTCAGGACAGTGAATTCAGCATTGATTTTCACCACCCTTCCCAGCCTCAGTCTCTCTAAGGCCATGGATCCTCAAGTCCTACCAGGAAAAAATCCCCCTTGGTGAGAAGAGCTCTGGACATAAGGAATTTCCCTACAGAAGCGGATGGGAGAAGGGGCCGAAGGGCCCAGCCCCCCTCAGCCAGCCCCACCCCTATATTTCCTCCCTGCAGGTGAGCCAACACCTGTCTCCAGCTTGCCCTCGGCCGCCGAGAGGGCCTCACCCCCTCCCCATTTTCCCTTTAAACTCCGTCATTTGTACAGCCTATTAACCTTTAACTTTATGACTACCCAAAGATGAAATACTGCAGCATTTAAGGCTGAGAACACTCCAGCCCTACCTTCTTAGTTTGCAACAGGGGTGAAGCACTTTCTCTTAAATCAGTCATTTTTAATATCAGTCACAGAGACGCTACCCATGGAGAGTATTTTTGGCTCCACGTACCCAGCTGATTCATAATAAATGTTGCAGCGCTGGTTCCTACCTCCACACGGCCCCTAGGAGCAGCCAGAGCTCTTCCCATTAACTCCAGGGATAAAATACTCTGTATTAATAATGCCACCACCAGCGGAATACCTACCTTGGGCTGTGTCAGGCGCATGAGTTCAGATCCTCCTAAAGGCCCTGCTGAAATATGCGTCCTCACCTCCATTTTCACATGAGGAGGCTGAGGCTCAGAGAGGTTAGGCAGTTGGACCAGGGGCACCCAGCTACTGAGTGGCTGGGCTGGGATTGGATCCCAGGTCTGTTTGATTCCAAATTCTGTGAGAACCAGCCCAAATCGTCTCAGTTTGTCTTCGCCAGGCTAGTCATTCTAGAACTTCGGGTGACAGTGGCTGCCTCAAATTGCAAGTGGCCTCCTCTGAGGGGCGATGGAGAGCCTGAGAACCTGGTGGCTTTGAGGTCCAGCTCTGACACTGGCCTGAGGTTGACCGGCCAACCCAGTTTGCCCAGGACTGCCCAGGCTTCAGATCTGCCTGCAATGCCAGAGACCCGGGTGCGATCTCTGGGTCGGGAAGAGTCCCTGGAGAAGAGAATGGCACCCCACTCCAGTATTCTCGCCTGGAGAATCCCGTGGACAGTGGAGCCTGGCGGGCTACAGTCCATGGAGTCTCACAGAATCGGACACGGCTGAACGACTGAGCCTGCCCTGGTGTCTGCACTGGAAGTCTCAGGTTAACAGGAAGAGTTGGTCGGCTTATTTACCAGTGACTTGCTGCCTCCAAGCCTTGGGCTCCCGGCTGTGAAGTGAGAACACTGCTGACTGCCTCATGGGGGTGGGGGAGGGTCTCACACAGAGTGGTATCTGGCAGCCTGGCCCAGACCCAAATAGGATGAATTAGGACCCAGAGGGAGACTGGTTACCAAGGAAACCGAGTGACTAAAGGTAGATCTGAGGATGGACTGGGAACTTCTGAACCAGCAGAAATTGGGTCTGAACTTGAACCCGTTCCATCACCCTCTTTGCAGTTCTCTCTAGCACTGGCCCCTCTCCTGACCTGTTACAGACTCACATAGTGTGTCTGTTTTATTGCCCAACCAGCAGCTAAGCTCCAGGACATAGGGACTTTCGTCTGCTCACTCCACCGTGGCCCTGACACCTAGAACAGGGCCCGGCCCTTAGTAGGCTCTCAGTGCCATTCTGGTGAAAGAGGAAGTGAATGGATGAACAAAGGAAGCAGGGACCTGGGCTGGGGGGCTCTTTGCTACAGAGGAGCAGCATCTGATGGTGACAGACTCAAGGTGAGCTACAGAGGGAGCCGCAAACGATCGCTCAACCCCGGAGGAATCCTGGGACCAGGCCACTGCTTTGCTGCTTCCGGAACCTGGTCTCCATCAAGGCTACCTGGGGGCCTGGATTCGTTGTGGCATTTCTCTCCCACAGAACACATAACCCTGAAGCTGAATCTGGACTGTGACACCCTCTTGGATCTAAACAAACCCTGGTACTGGGTGTTCGACCAGACAGGCCTTTTCTCTCTGAAGCTGTGACTCAGGATCCCTGGTAGGCGCCTCGGGATGTCTGCACTTGTGTGGCACAGGCTGTGACAAACTGGCCCCCAAACACCACGCTGACCAGAACTCCGCGGCCTGACCTCGGCGGCGGGCAGCGGCGAAAGCTCAGCGCCACAGAACTCAGGGCAGAGTGGGGGGCACTTCCCTGGTGGTCCCAGGTGGCGCTAGTGGTAAGCAGCCCGCCTGCCAATTCCAGAGACATAAGAGACGCAGGTTCGATCCTTGGGTTGGGAAGATCCCCTGGAGGTGGGCATGGCAACCCATTCCAGTATTCTTGCCTGGAGAATCCCAGGGACAGAGGAGCCTGGCTGGCTAAGGATCACAGGGTTGTAAAGAATCAGGCAGGACTGAAGCAACTTAGTATGCATGCACCGAGTGGTCCAGTGGCTAAGAATCCCCCTTGCAATGCAGGGGACGTGGGTTCAATCGCTGGTCAGGGAACTGAGATCCCAGGTGCTGTGGAGCAACTAAGCCCATGAGCCACAACTACTGAGCCCATGAGCCACAGCTAGAGAGTCTGAGCACCACAATGAAAGATCTGGCATAACCCAAGGAAGATCCCATGTGCCCCAATTAAGACTCAATGCAGTAAAATAAAATAAACAGATAAATAAATAAATATTTTGTAAAAAGCAAATTAGGGAGGGAGACCTGGCACCAGCCTAACTCATGCATCAAGCTCAACTGTGATGCTCCCGACTCGTTAACATTTATGTAAAAGTTTCCTTCTTGTTTTGGCCCCATTTTATGGTTAGTATAAGGCCAGTCTGAAAGATAATATATTGTGACTGTTATATTATTTATTTTCAAGCCAACTTATTGATTATTGCGTGCTGAAAGTGACAAATGGTGTCTGTGCAAGGCACGGTCAGCAGGTTCTATTAAAGAAATGATAGTATTGCTCATGGATTGTTAAAAGGTTCAGTTTAGGTTCTTTATAGGTTTATATCCATCACTATTTAATGACCAAATGATGAAAAATATGAGCTGTGGGGACAATTTTTTTTCTGTTGGAGCTTTATGTTTAAGCAGTTAGCAAAATAAGATACTCCATTTTGGTGGGGGAGTAGGGGAGCGGTGAAGGGGATACAATGAGATTTTATTTCTCCAGATTTCATAAATTGTAATAATTAATGTTGAGGATATTTCACAGAGCCGGAGGATGCTGAAGAGGAGAGGGATGCCGGGCTGGGAGAAAAGCCACGAGAACTTCCCATCCAGCATTCCAGCTGGTGAGGATTCTGCTGGCTTCAGCTTCAGATTGTAACCATCGTGTTGGTGGTGATGCAGGTCTGGGGCTCATGCCAAGGTGAAACATCAGAGGATGGGTCTTCTGGGGAGCGGTCTCTCCTGATGGCTAGAATGGGCCTGGTGGGAAGAGAAGTCCCCAAGGCAGAGAAGGGAGCCCAGATTCTGCACAGAAGGTAGATGGTCCACAAAGGCAGAGGCCCCCTGAGCTACCCTAGAGAGGCGGGCTGTGACCAGACACTCTCCAAGGCCCTGCGGGAAGCTGCTGTAGATGACTGGGCATCCGAGTGCCCAGAGGCTCAGCCTTGGCTCTTTAGATGCTGAGCCAAGGAGCACAAGAAATGCCCCGATAGTGTGCTGGTGACTCAGGGGCTTCCATCAGCCGGCTGTTGTCTCAGACTGTCCAGGCTCTGCAGCGCTGGGGGGAGCTCACTGAGGACGCCTGCGGGGAGCACCACTCTTGGGAGGCACAGTATAGACAGAAGGACCCGCAGCACTTGCCTCAGCTGTCCGGCCTTTGCAGGGGCCTCTGCGAGCCAGGCCCTCTCTCCCTCTGCACCGGAGAGTGCACCCAGGAGAGTCCTCTCTCTATGCGTACATACGTACCAAGTCACTTCAGTCGTGTCCGACTCTTTGTGACCCTGTGGATCGTAGCCCGCCAGGCTCCTCTGTCCGTGGGATTCTCCAGGCAAGAATACTGGAGTGGGTTACCACATCCTCCTGCAGGGGTTCTTCCTGACCCAGGGGTCAAACCCACGTCTCTTATGTCTCCTGCATCGGCATGCAGGTTCTTTACCACTAGTGCCATCCGGGAAGCTCCTCTCTCCTCTAGGGACTCTGAAACTAGCTCCAAAGGACTGGTGCTGATGACGAGTGGAGAGTCCAGGTGGGGGGCATTCGATGGGAGCAGGGCAGGAGACAGATTTGAAGATGTTCACTAAGCATGGTAGAAGCAGAGCTGCCCACCCAAACGCCATTCCTCTTTGCTTGGACACTAGCCAAACTACATTTCCCAGACTTCCTTGCAGTGAGTGGGGGCTCGCCAGGCAGGTTTCTTTTTGTCAAAAGTATAAATAGAACAGGCAGACTCACTTGTTTGCATTTGCATTATATTTACTCCAAAAGAGCTTTCCCAAACGAATTCCCAAAATGAAGAGTCCAGGCCAGCGATTCCTACTTTGGTGTGAAACTCTGCCATTTTCTCTACTATCACCTAAAAACATTCCAGGGAGGGCCTCAGCCCTTTTCCCTATCGTGCTAGTTTCCCGAAGCTGACATAACGAATTACCACAAATCGGGCTGCTTCAGGGGCTTCCCAGGTGACTCAGTGGTAGGAAAAAAAAAAAAAATCTGCCTGCCAAACAGGAGACCGGGGTTTGATCCCTGGGTTGGGAAAATTCCCTGGAGAAGGAAATGGCAACCCATTTCAGTATTCTTGCCTGGAGAAATCCATGGACAGAGGTGCCTGGTGGGCTACAGTCCATGGGGTCAGAAAGAGTCGGACATTACTGAAGTGACTAAGTACACACACCCCAAGAGACACTCCTGCTGTTCTCTGGAGGAGAATACGTTTCACCTTAAGAATATGCTAAATGTCTCCCCCTTAGGGATGGCCATTCAAAAACAGGAGAGTGAATAGGAAACTTCCAAAAGTTCTGCCTTGTTCTCATCCCCTCTCCCCTCACCTCCTACAGTTACTCACCCAATCTTGAAGGTTTTAGTAGCAAAACAGAACTCTCTTAGGGGTGATTCTATTGCTAGGAGTAAAGCCCATCCAGACCAGTTTGAGTCAAGGGGGATTTTCTAGGACACAGAGAAGTTCATGGAACCCAGGGGCAAGAATGGGAAGCCCCAATGGCTCAAGAGGTAAAGAATCCACCTGCAATGCAGGAGATGCAGGAAACATGGGTTTGATCCTTGGGTTGAGAAGATTCTCTGGAGAAGGAAATGGCAACTCACTCCAGAATGGCAAACCCACTTGGCTGGAGAATCCCATGGACAGTGGAGCCTGGTGGGCTACAGTCCCTGGGGTCATGCAGAGTTGGACATGACTGAGCACACACATGCAACAACTAAGGGCAAGAATATGACCATCCTTATACAGTCAGGAACCAGGAACCAGCTAAGGCTCTGCATTTCTGGGTTTCCACAGCCCCTCATTTTCTCTTCCAACTAATAGAGAGGTGCCCTCTGGGTCAGGCATTCACCGGTTGTCCCAGCAGTGTGTCCCCCTGCTAAATTGTGTAAAGATTGTGCAGATGCACATGCTGGTTCCATCCTGGGAGGGCACAGGTGGGCAATTTTCTTGCAGAGGGGTCAGGCAGATGGGCACCCTAGAAAGCCTTTACAAGGACCTTAAAATAATTCCCTCACTTCGCAGACAGACCCAGGGAGAATGCTCCCGAAACCTCACAGGTACCATCCTGCTGCTCTACCTAAATTCTAAGAGGCTCACCTTTGCTCAGAACAGTCAGTCCCAGCCACTAGCCAGTTCCTTGAAGCAAGTCCTCAAGCAAATTCCCCAAAGTGAAAAGGCTGGCTTTACGTGCATATGCTTGAAGATATGTATTTACTTATCCATCTATTTCTTCTCAGCGATGTCCTGCTTTCTGTGGCAAAGACAGGCTGGTTATACAGCAGTGGATGGGTCAACATGAGATGATCTGGACTAAAAGTCACGGTCATGAGTTAGGAGACTCGCCCATATGTAAGTAAGAGGCAACTAGCCCCTCTTGGTGTTGGCCAGGTTGGAGGAGGCTGAGAACTTTAGCCGGATATCCAAGTGTTATGCCATCACCAGCCAAGATGAGAGAGGAGCCCTGAGCTTCTTCACCTTACACGGGACACTTCTCTGGGAGTGGCAGCTTGGGGACTGCTGAGTCCCTGAGACAGAGCGCCAAGGAAAACCCACCAGTTGTCCACTGAGCTGCCTCAGTGTGGACAGGCCAGCCCTGCAGAGGATCTGCTGACTTTTACAAGCCACTTGGGCTGTCCCCATTGTCCCCACAATTGCCAATTGTCACATTGCCTCTCCTTCTTGTGGGTAGCTAGAAACCCAAAATGGATTTGCAGTGCCGGC